>NC_079313.1:25724178-26976678 GCF_029931775.1 Euleptes europaea | reverse complement strand
CCAAACACATTTTATTTACCCTCGTGAGGTGCAAACCATCTCCCAATAAAAGAGCTTCTTCTCAAAAGTGTGAGGCATGGTCCAAAAAACCAAACCTTTCCTGACGAAACCATCTACATAGCCAGTCATTTATTTGTAGTATTTTTTTTTCCCTTCCTAAGCCACGGCCTTTGACAGGAAGAACTTACGAAAACACAACCTGTGCTCCCAGGTCCTTCACCTTTTTACCCAGAACCGCATAGTCTCTTTTAATACGTTCTGGGCTGTGCAGGGCAATATCATTTGTTGTCTAGAGGTGTAATCTATAATGTCTTATTGCTGTTTTTGGCAACCAAACAGGTTTGCAACTTAAGGACCATCAGCGATAGAGATAACAACAGAGATAATTTAGTACAAGGTAAAGATAAATAAATTCAGTTTAGGGAACAAGAACTGATTGGAACTGGCAGGCAAAGGAAAGCTTGTCTACAATTACTGACAATCTCACAAAGGAATTCCAAGATCTAACCTGGAAGTGAAAATCTAAACAATTGTTGCAAAATGGAGCCTCACCAAGCTTGTTCATACATGGTTGCACACCATCCGATTTGCCACCCCTTGCTTACTAAATACTTGATTACTGGTAGTGGAACATATGACAGGACTCAAATGAAATGCATAGATTGAGGTGGCATTAGCCAATATATAAGCTCTGTCTGTGGCATTAGATCTGTGATGGCTCATTCACGCAGAAGAGACATCACTTGACAGTGCAGTTTTCAAGAGACAAATGTGTGAACCTAGCCCACTGCTGCCAGTTCAATGCTGATGAATCTGAGGAGACTACACTGGAGGGTCTTGGGCATGGGAGACCCCCTACGTCACTTTACCTGAACGTATAGGTCTTTCTGGCACAAGGCAGCATCCTTCCATGAGGCACGAGGGGAGCAGTGATTCTTAAGCCAGCTCCTTCCAAGATGACATCGTACTGCGACGGACGACGGCCAGGTCGATTCATGCGATAATCAAAAGACAGCACCTGTCCATAGCTCAACTGCTGGTTCCCAAGGAACCTGGCTACAAAGGAAGTGCAAAGCAAACAGAAGCTTCAGAGGACAAAATTGACATGCAAAATTATGCCCATGTGGAATTTTATTTGACAGGTGGGGCCTTAGTTATATGACAACATAGCAGTGGGGGTGAGTGGGGGGGGAAGACTTTAAAGGACTGCAGTGATATCCATTGCTGAAATCCCACCAATATCAAAGGCCTCGGTAATTTCACAGAAGCGCTTAAAACTCATTAGTTTCAGTTTGATTTTAGAGTGGCTACCTTTCTCTCAACTGCATCTTATGACTACAGGGGGATTCAAAGCAACTTACATCATTCTCCTCTCATTTTCTCGTCCCAACAATATTGTGAGGCAGCTTAGGCTGACAGTGAATGCCTAAGGAGAGTTACTCCAGTCTAAGCCCATTAATTTCAATGGGCTTAGACTGGGGTAACTCTCCTTAGGAATGCACTGTGAGAGTGTGTGACTGGCCTAAGGTCTCCTGGCAAGCATTCATGGCAGAGAGGGGGTTTGAACTTGGGACTCCCAGATCCTAGTCCAATATTCTAAACACTTCATCACTCTGGCTCTCATTTTGCTCTAATGTAGGGAACTTTCAGTGCACATATAAAATGGCACGTGTGCCAATTCTCCAGAGTTGGGAGTGTTCCCTGTTCTCTAACAAGGGCATTAGAACAACAGCAAGCGTGGTGTAGTACTTACACTGTCAAACTAGGACCCGGGAGACCCATTTTTCAATCCTATGAAAGTCATCCTGTGATCTGGGGCCTGTCACTCTTTCTCAGCTTAACCTACCTCGCAAGGTTGTAGTAAGCATGAAAAGGAGAGGAAAAGAGAATTATGTAAGCCACCCTGAGCTCCTTGAAGGAAGGATGGGATGGAAGTGGATAGAATGACATTATAATAAAACAGATCGTCTGTAATCTGGCAAAAATATAATCTAGAACCCACTCGGAGTAAGGACAACAAGTAGGAATATGTAGTAACGCTGATAAGCATAACAAGTTAAAAGTGCCTTCCACTGAAAGGTCCCTTTGGCTTTTCCTTTGGCTACAGAAATACACACCTGGAGCGCTAAAGTAGATGGGATCTTGCCTTCTTGCTGTCACGTAAATTTCTTTATGGCGTGAAGACCACTGGAGTGGCAAAGGAGAGCCATTTGCCTCAGCTTTCCAGCCCTCATCACCTAGAACACAATCAAGACACAGCCTATTGAACTGAGCTAGTAATCCAATCCACACATATTGACTGCAGACAGGTGACACCGAGGACAATAGAGCACCTCCATGTAAACTGTACTGTATAATAAGAGAACAGTTTCTTGAACCAGCATAATCCAGTGGTAAAGGTTCTCTAGAACTGTACTATTGCATGATGTGGATGTTGAATGCTGTCCTATGGAAAAAAAGAATATTTCCCACATACAGAAAACTAGCATGTCAGGGGAAACCATTCCTTGGTATGCTTTTTTCTGTATGCAAGAAAAGTAAAAACAAAATGGGGGAACATTAAACATGCAGTCTCTTACCCGCAGTGTGACAGGGAACATTTCAAAGCTAGAAACAGACAGCTTTTCAGCAACACAGAGGCTGACTCCATACAAGGGGAGGGGGTGTTTCCATGGTGGTGATGTTGCCAGTGCAATTGTCGTTCAATTTGCATTTGCAACAGAGAATCTATATGGCAGAGGGTAATCCAGCTTTTCACCCTTGTCAGCCATGGCATGAACAGAGTTGCTGCAACTGAGAAAAACCTCCACGTGTAGGGTTGCCAGGTCCCTCTTCACAACCGGCAGGAGGTTTTTGGGGCAGAGCCTGAGGGGGGCAGGGTTTGAGGAGGGGAGGGACTGCAACGCCATAGAGTCCAATTGCCAAAGTGGCCATTTTCTCAAAGGGAACTGATCTCTATTGGCTGGAGATCAGTTGTAATAGCAGGAGATCTCCAGCTAGTACCTGGAGGATGGCAACCCTAAGAAAGAGCCAGAGGTATTGTTGTCTAGGGTGTCTCCATACTCCTGTTATCTTAAGTTGACAGGTTTTTAAAGTGTTTCACAAACCTGCAAATCCTACTGAATTAGAGACAATGTCACAAGAAAAGAAATGTGTGCATGCTGTGGAAAACAGCGCCTTTATCCATCTGAAATACCACTGCTTTTCTCCAGCCCAGATAAACCTTTCCCACTTGATTCTGCTGATTGTACACTACAAACTGGCAATTTTGATCCTGTGTTGCTAAATATTTATGCATCCGACACGGAAACCAAAATCCATTTGCCTTCTACTTTCACATTATGATTTCTCCCCACCAACCACTCAATATTTCTCAAAGAACAGTAGTTGAACCCTAGCGTTACAGAGAGGGACCGAGAGTTGCCAGGGAAGGCAACCATCCGTTCCATCGACTAAAAACCTGGAAATGCATCCAAGTCTGTAGAAGGCTAGTTGTGCCTTTACCCCTGGCTTCCAGTCCCCTTTAAAATCAAAGTTTAGACTGAGTCAATTTTGTCTAGTACTGGGCATATGAAATCACCTACTGGCTAATAAACTGTCGCTGTCTAATAAACGACTGGGCTTGATTTTTAAAAGAAAATACATCCCTTTTATGGAAAATAATGACTCCTTTAACTTGAGATTTACTTCGGGGGGAACTCTTGCATTAAAACGTGTACGGTCTGTCACTGAGGGCCAAACTAGATGTGACATTTATTATATTTTTCCCCACAGGGACTGGCAGTCGTAAGCCACCTACCGGTCCCCATGAACAACTCATTTGTACCACTGGGTGGTTGCATTTGCAAGCATCAGTGCATGAGCAGCTACACAACGGGGCAAATAATGGCTCCCTGGTTCCATTTCAGGTCAAGAAAATAGTGGAAAGAAGGAGCCTCTCCTCCCCCCCCACCCCATGGTCCCAACCAGAATCGGGATCCCACAGCACCTTTAGAGGGAGATCTCCACAGGAACTGGTAGCTGGTATATGGCTGCCTGTCCCTGTGGAGAACATGTGACATTTGGCCCTCAAAAATGCCCCTGGCTTTATGGGTATATAGGACCAAAGCATTTAGCCATCTTTAGAAGTAGATAAAACTTAGTTGCTCTACCATTACCTATATTTTATTCTTTCGTGGTAACTGGGTTTGTCTTCCTAAGAATCAGAGCAAAGGGATATACCTAGGGTTGCCAACCTCCTTCTATGAATCTCCCACGCTTGCTGTGAGCTTCACAATCTCAGAGATCTTTCAAAGAAGCTTCTAAGCAGATAGCTTTCCTGCTAGATTGGGATCAAACTGGATGTGATAGGAGCTGCTACGGTTTGGCTTGCTTCCTTTAATTTTAATTTTTTATTTTATTTTGTGAGCCCCCTCAAACAGTTTGTTTATTTTGTAACACGTACAGTGTTTCTGGGCCAAAGATAAAGGCTATTAAAATGAAGAGTGGCTTAAAAACACTTAAATATGACGAGCAACTAAATCATTTGGTACAAAAGTCTGTAAGGTAGGTTTGCCAACCTTCATGTGGGGCCTGAAGTTCTCTTGGAATTACAGCTCATCTCCAGACTACAAACATCAGTCCCCCTGGAGAAAATGGCAGCTGTGGAGGATGGAGTCTATGGCATTATACCCCACTGAGTTCCCCCTCCTCCCTAAACTCTACCACCACTAGGTTCCACACCCCACATCTCCAGGAATTTCCCAACCTGGAGCTGGAATCCATACTCTAAGCCTTTTTCTAGAACAATCTATGGTCATGCAATCTTTGGGAAAGTCATCAGATTACCAGTTCCTTAACATGGTTAAATATAATGGAATGTTTCCAAACTATAAATTTTATTTTTTTAAAAATATGTTGAAAACTACCTCAAGCAGTTTGCTGTAGAGGCAGCATATATATTCTCTAAATGAATATATAAATGGTCAGTTTGCTCCATACATAAATTGGAAAGTTGTGCATATCTAATTTTCACTACACCATGAACGTGCAAATACCAGCTGAACTCCCTGGCTTACCTTCTTACATTCTATCTTTCCAGGTACTTTCTCCGAAGCTTATCTCCAATACCAGGAGTGAGCCATACTAGAAAGCGCTTATCAGCATAGTCTTACGCAGAGTTTACACCTTTGTAAATTTATGGAAATCAGTGGACTTAGAAGGCTGTAGCTCTGTTTAGAATTGCATTTTAAGTGACCACCAGGAGTTTAGGGAGGGGAATGATCAGCTCCCTTCAGGAGTATCCCACTTTTGATATAAAAATATGACCCCCAACCCACTTCATATGTAAACAGGTCAAGAATCATGAATAAACAAATGTGGCTCCTTCTAGTTAAACCCTTAGAAGCAACTTCAGAGGAACTGCAAGTGATTTTTAAAATCTCCAACCCCAGGTATTAATGAATGCACCCATCTGCTCAGACTGCTCAGTTGGTAATAAAATCAGTACAAAGCTGTAACTATGCTCTGCTGGTTTGTTTTAAAGAAATCATAGCCATTAGCCCTCCCCTTATGCGCTCCATGTGGGTGTGTCGAGAGAGTCACAGGGAACCTTGAAAACATAACTGAACCTTGAAGAGCACTTCAAGTAAAATTCCTGTAGACAACAGGAGGGAATGTTACGCAAAATATGTTGGAGGAATGAAAATGTAACTGAATGATTGCTTGAAGAGCACCATGGTGCACAGACGAGGTTTGCCAACAAAGTCGGTATGACTCTTCTCCCCAAGGGTCTGATTAAACCTTACTCTGCCAGACCTGTGTGAGACATGGCCTGGCAAGGGGCGGGAGATGGGGGGAGGCTGGAACTTACAGAGGAGGGGTGTAATCATCCCAATGCAATGACACAACTTCTGACACAAACAGGAAGCAACAAGGTAATGCTCTAGCGCTTGGCCAAGCACTCAAGCGCTAGAGCATCACCTCGGCATGGATGCTGGTCACTTCCAGGTCACACCAAAAGTGGCGTCATCATGCAGGGATGATGCTGGGGTTGCCAGGTCCCTCTTCACTACCAGTGGGAGGTTTTTGGGGCAGAGCCTGAGGAGGGCGGGGTTTGGGGAAGGGAGGGTCTTCAATGCCATAGAGTCCAATTGCCAAAGCGGCCATTTTCTCCAGGCGAACTGATTTCTATCGGCTGTAGATCAGTTGTAATAGCAGGAGATCTCCAGCTACAGGTTGGCAACCCTGGAAGACACTCACAACCCACCCATCCTCATTTGGATGGCCAGTTTTGCCTGCCAACCAGGTAAACATGGGGGGGGTAGGGTTGCCAACTTCCAGGTACTAGCTGGAGATCTCTTGCTATTACAACTGATCTCCAGCTGATAGAAATCAGTTCACCTGGAGAAAATAGCCTCTTTAGCTATAGGACTCTATGGCATTGAAGTCCCTCCCCTCCCCAAACCCCGCCCTCCTCAGGCTCTGCCCCCAAAATCTCTCACCGGTGGCAAAAAGGGACCTGGCAACCCTGGGGGTGGGGAATGGCAACAAGTACCTGGAGATAGGGTTGCCATGTCCCACCCTGGCCAACGGCGGGGGATGGGGGGTAGGGTTGCCAGATCCAGGTTGGGAAACTCCTGCAGAGTTGGGGATGGAGCCTGGGGAGGACAAGGGACCTCAGTGGGGTACAATACCATTGTATGCACCCTCCAAAGCATCCCTCTATTTATGGCTCCCACCCACTCCAAATTTATCCTTGCACCAACAGCCTATCTCCGTTACTTAGAGATAAACAAATATAGGAGGGCTTTTATCTTGGCTAGGTGTGCAGCCTTACCCTCTGCTATGTTAGAGGGGAAATTTAAGAAGATACCCAGGGTGGAGAGACTCTGCCCCTGCAAATCCAGGGATTTAGAAACCACTGAACATGTTCTCCTGAATTGTAACTTTTACACAATACCTTGTTGTAAGTTTATTGAGCCCCTCATACTGAGAGTGGGACCCAACAGGGAAAGAGAAAAGATCCAAAAGCTCCTACAAGGAGATAATCCTTCAATCACCTCTCAGGTAGCAAAATTTTGTATGGCAGCAATGAAAATTCGTTGCCATAGAGTAGTCTCTTAGTCCAAATGGCAGATGTAACTTGGATGGGTTTTTTTTTTAAAGTGATTTAAGACTTGGACTGTAAACCTTTGTCTGTAAGACTATTTTAGTCTAGCCAAGGGCCGTAAATAAACAATCTAAGAATCTCCAAAGCATCTATTTTCTCCAAGGGAACTGACCTCTGTAGTCTGGAGATGAGGTATAATCCCAGGGGATCCTCAGATCTCACCTGGGGGCTGGCATCCCTACCTGGAGATCTCCCATCATAAGTGGGCTAGTGGGGCCTGGAGTTATCCCATAATTATAAGTGATCTCCAGGCTACAGAGATCAGCCGCACGTGATCGCCCCAGCCCCACCCCCTAAAACCTCCCACTGATGAAGAGGGGGGACATGGCAACCCTAAGTAGATAGATGGTGAATGAGAATGTGGTACGCACTGGCTTCTGAGCTCTGAATTTTATTTTCATGAAGCTACTTTTTATTTATTTTTACTTTTTTTAAAAAAAAGCATCAAGATTTTGTTGTATGCATTTGTATAGTGCTTGTAGTAAGTTCCTTGGAAACCCACACCAAAAAATGAAAAAGAAAAACCAAGTCACCGTGAAGTATTTACCTTGCTGAAAGGAAGAGGTGATTTTATGGATGCTGTAATTTTCTGCGCTGGAACATGCAGCTGAGTGTCCGTAACAGAAGCATGGAGAGCAGCCCTCTGGATTTCCCGAATCCAGGTTATAATATCCCTGCTTACATCTGTGAGCGAGAAAAAGAGAAAGCAAGACCACACGTGATTGTCCTTTTGTGCATACTGTATTGCACAACCTTTTCTCTTCCATGGAGGAGGCACACATATGCCACCCCCAGCAGCCTCCATGTCAAAAACATGTGCATGAAATAAATGTGTTGAACACTGAGACTGCTAGGAAAAATGCTCTTTGCTTCCTTGTCAAAAGTGGAGAAGGTCAAGAAAACAAGGGCAATGGAAGAAAAAATAGACAACATAGTAAAGCCTTTGGGGTTGGGAAGATTCCTGGAGTTTGATCAAACATGTCCTGGATTGCACACCTTTACCATCACTAACCCTCCCCCTCCAGTCTGGAGCAGGGTTGCCAGCTCTGGGTTGGGAAATACCTGGAGATTTTGGGGGTGGAGCCTGAGGAAGGTGGGGTTTGGAGAGGGGAGGGACTTCAATGCCATAGAGTCCAATTGCCAAAGCAGCTATTTTCTCCAGAGGATCTGATCTCTGTCACCTGGAGATCAGTTGTATTAGTGGGAGATCTCCAGCCCCCACCTGGAGGTTGACAGTCCTAGTCTGGCATGTCCCTGGACTTGCCCACCATTTCATGAAGTCTTACAAATATAGTATTTGCAGGTGTTTAACTCTCTTAGGGGAGGGGAGGCAGCATGGTATAGCCCAATCTCGTCAGATCTTGGAAGCTATGCGAGGTCAGCCCTGGTTAGTATTTGGATGGGAGACCACCAAGGAATACCAGGGTTGCTATGCAGAGGAAGGCACTGGCAAACCACCTCTGTTAGTCTCTTGCCTTGAAAATCCCACAAGCTGTCGCCATAAGTCCACTGCGACGACTTGACGGCACTTTACACGCACAACTCTCTTAGAGTTATGGGTTGCATCAAAACTAAAAACAGGTTTAAACTGAATTCAGTGCTTGTGCGTGGCATCTTTTTACATTGCAAGTTGTAATCTGGGGGAAGGGGATTCTTTTTCTGAACATACTTCACTGATGCCCATAATTGGAGAGTCTTTTCTGAATCAAAACAGGGAAGCCGTGTTCTTATACTTTGCTTTAATTTAAAAATAACTCAAGAGTTTGCTTAAGATGAGTTGTAAAAGTTATGTAGTATTCTCTGCAGCATAACAACCACCATACAAATGTGGAGGCCTTTAGAGTCAATGCAATAAATGTGTCAGAGAACTATAAGGATCTAATGGAACTGGATACATACAAGACCAATGACTGCAGTGTGCACATCTCCAAAGAAGGGACAGGCTCTCCATGAGCCCCCCACCTTCCCTTGTCCCAGAAAAGGGTGTGACATCTGGCTTTAAAAGTACGGAATGTACCTTTAGAAAGAAGTGTATAGGTCTGGGGTGGATTTCACCATGTAGCTTCACCTGCCCTGACATGGCACGGCTCCCAACGCTGTAATTAGAACGAGCTCTCTCCTGAATGTTTGCAATGGTGGGCCTATCTCTGACAAACAGCACAGCCTGGGGGCAGCCCTGTTATTGACATAAGTGTTTGGCAGGCAGATGCGCCTGGCCTCCTCCATAGCTTCTTTCAATCCACAGCATGTAGACTTAGCAATGAAACAGGCTGCCTAAGCAGGGTGCAGAAACGCCCTTCTTAGAGGGTAGTTTTTTTTAAAAGTTGTGCAGGAATTTGTCAAGAATGCTTTAGGAAATCCTGTGTTAGGCCATTGGCCTGGTAAGAAATTGGACTAAGGGCCATTTCATACACCATATGGCAGCAAATCCAAGATGGCCACTAAGTGAATGCCCGAGTGGCAACAGCAGCAAACCCTCTCTCTCTGGCAGAACTACACTTCATCAGAAACACAAGGCTTCCACCCAAAATGGCAGTCTTGGTGTCCAGTTCCCTTGGCCTCCTCCGTCCTGTGTAGTTCAGTTTATCCCTAAAGTATTTTATTGTATGTTTCCCTGCCCCAGCCAGCCAGTGATGTGACAAGCATGTAAATGATGGCGACCCCTTCTGAGTTCATTCTGATTGTTCCCTGGGAGATTGGAAAACCCCCACAGCTGACCCAAGTCTCCACTATTTCCAAGCATCACGCTTCTTCTTCAATGGAAACTGAAGTTCTCAGAGTTCCAAAATCATGTACTAGTGATGAGAGGGAGGGCATGAGAGAGAAGGCATGAGAGGGAGGGCATCTTAGGCATCTTCTCGGTATGGAGTAGGGGTCACTGGGAGTGTGTGGGGGGGAGTTAGTTATGAATTTCCTGCATTGTGCAGGGGGTTGGACTAGATGATTCTGGTGGTCCCAACTCTATGAGTCTATGATCAGATTCCATGCTTACCTGATGAACCATGCTTACCTGATAAACCCTGATGAACCTATGTTGCAATCAACATAGCCTTGGTTATTAACAAATCAAAGAGAAAGTGACATGTTGGTGGAGTCATATGCTGAGTGAAAGAACAGTGTCAGCAGCTGGTTGGATTCCTTGACAATGATTTAGTGGACCATAACCATAACCTTTAAGGATTCTACTCTGTTGATAGTTATAGACTTTATATACATACCGCTCACAACGGTCTCCTGCCACAGCCTCCTTGCAGATGCAACGTCCTGAAATACATTGACCTGTGCTGCCAGCTGGATCACAGTCACACTGGGAGAGCCTAAGAAATATGTAGTACAGTAATTTTGAAACTCAACTCAATTCTCATTGAGCATAATGTATAAGTATTTCAACATAGGAGGCTATAAGGCTTAGCTGATTCCAGTAAGTCATTCTGGTCATATACTTGTAATCCACCTGTGGATGGCCCATGATGTCAGAGGCCAGTGAAACCTTTTATCCTTTCAGGTTTGGTGAAGAGGGAGCCAACCATAAGTGTGTGTGCAAGGGCCCATTTATGGCAAGCAGGCTAGCCACAGATATGGGCAGATATGGACAGGTGACACATTTGATGGCCATTCTGGATTCTGGCGTGGGGCCCAGCTGGGTTCCCTATTGGTTTGGCTGCTGGGATCCAATGGTTAGGGTTGCCAGGTCCCAACTCGCAACTGGCGGGAGATTTCGGGAGGCGAGGTTGGGGGGCAGCGACCAGCGTCATCCACGCGATGACGCCACTTACAGTTGAAGCGGAAGTGCCGGTGTGAGGCTTTTCCTCCCCCTCCTGTTCCTATCTCAGTCTCCAGGCAGCCCGTTTCATTCCCCCAGTCCCACCCTACCACCACTCAACTGTTTAGCAGTGGTGCGGGCTTTCTCTTTTGCTCTGCCACATCCCCGCGGCTTCCCTGGCCGCCCCAGCGGTGCAAGCCCTCTCTGCTACTCTACCCGGTGTCCCTGGTTTCCCAGGCAGCTTCTCTCCCCCCCCCCCCCAGCTTTTCCCTGTGGTTTCCCAAGCAACTGGAGGAATGCTCTAGCAGTTGTGAGAAAAAAACTATGGTTCCCTTGTGATCTGCAGCATGGCTTCTATCAGGGGCCGGTGGGGGAGGGGATGACCAAGCAGCAAGCTGGTCCAGCTTGTGGTGGTGGCAGTGTGGGGCAAGTTGCTTGAGTTTGTACAGTACAGTACAGCTTAGGTGAGCACCCTGGGGCATCATTTGGATGGTGGAGAGGCCACGACGGCGCAAGGGGGAATTCGGGGGGCGGGGTGGGGGAGGAGCCGCCATGTAGGCGGCTCCCTATCCCCTTTCGGCCACTTCCGCCAGCGCCGGGAATGGCGGTGCTGCACCTGCATTTTAACAGGCTCAGCCTTGCTATTCCCTATGGGGCGAAAGGCCCTGGTTAAACAAACAAACAAAAAAGCCGCGAAACGGCTTTTTTGTTGTTGTTGTTTAATAGCATTCGGGGATCTGCTTAGGAAGAGGCGCCGCTGTGCCTCTTCCCCGCCATCCCCGTAGGCCTCAGCTCAGGAATGGCCTGTTAAATTTTTAATGGATCGATTCATTTTTAGTCTGCCTTTCTTCCCAATGGAGACCCAAAGCAGCTAACGTCATTCTCCTCTCCTCCATTTTATCCTCACAACAACCTTGTGAAGTAGGTTAGTGCGTTTCTGATTCGAGATCGCCCGGCCAGCTTCCATGACATATGGGAGATTTGAACTTGGGTTGAAATTATGTACAGCGAGTTCTTCTTTTAAACGTGGAGAAATCAGACACGTGACCCTCTCACATCTTCAACAAAAAGCAGCAAGTTCTCTTCTCTTCTAAACAGTCTGTGCCACTTCTAACTGGTGGCGGCAGCTGCGAGGAGTTGCATGACCGAACTTGCTCCCGTACAGGGAAAAGAAAACAAACCTCCACACCTATATAAAAGTAGATGTCTTCCTGCCACATGATCTGCTGTTTGGGCAGCTAAAACTTATACTGAGGCAAAGTATGATCACATATGAAGAGAGAGCTACGAGCAGTTAACTCCACCGATGTTATGATACTCACGACATTTGCCCACTGGCTGTGCAGCCATTCACTGAGAAGGAGTGGAACCCCTGTTGGCATCGGTCACATCTGTCACCCGTCACACCAGGCTTGCACTGGCACGATCCATGGGCATCACACTGCGCACTAACAGAACCTATGAAGAAGAAACAGAGAAAGCATTTGGGCAGTGCTTCTCAAAGATTTTAAAGTGCCTTTGGGGATCTTCTCTCTGTTGGGATCCAACATCACAGTGCCTCAAAAGCCTCCACATGAACACATGAAGCTGCCTTATACTGAATCAGACCCTTGGTCCATCAAAGTCAGTATTGTCTACTCAGACCAGCAGCAGCTCTCCAGGGTTTCAGCTAGAGATCTTTCACATCATCTACTTGCCTAGTCCCTTTAACTGGAGATGCCAGGGACTGAACATGGGGACCTTCTGCATGCCAAGCAGATGCTCTTACCACTGAGCCACAGCCCCTCCCCCAGCTTCCAGAATTATACGTCCAGGTGGTGAGGGCCATAAGGTACCTCTACTGCATCCTGAACTGTTGTCAGCTGAGCACAAACTGAACCTGTGGAAATGAATGAGGGTACAAGGTGAAGAAGGAGGAGATTGCACAACTTTGCCCACTCCTGTTCTCACCACTGGGAGAAGGGCAGCCCAGTTTTCACTCCTGGCCCAGAAGTCTGAGCCTTGAAACATGCATTTGGGTGACGGCCCAGCCTGCAGTTTCAGATAGGGTTGCCAAGTCCCTCTTCGCCATCAGCTCCTGGTTTTGAGGGCGGAGCCTGAGGAGGGAGGGGTTTGGGGAGGGGAGGGACTTCAGTGCCATGGAGTCCAATTGCCAAAGCAGCCATTCTCTCCAGGTGAACTGATGCTCTACTGATCGGCTGGAGATCAGTTGTAATAGCAGGAGATCTTCAGCTAGTACCTGGAGGTTTTACTAGAAAAAACAGCTCCCAAGTTGCAAACAATGCAAGACAATATAATTACAAAATAACAATACAAAGAACGCACAAAACAAAACACCGACAACAATAAACCGTGGGGAAATGCTGTGAGCGTATATCCCCGCGCCTCGGACCTGGCAAGAATGTGTAGGAAACATTTGCAAATGATACAAACAACAGGAGTCAATGTCCAGGTTTCTGGTAAGAAGCAGGTTGCTTGGTGCTTTACCAATATAAGAAGAAAAAGAAGAAGAGTTGGTTTTTATACCGCGGCTATTCACTACCAAAAGGAGTCTCAAAGTGCCTTACAATCACCTTCCCTCCGCCCCCCCCCCCCACAACAGGCACTTTGTAAAGTAGGTGAGGCTGAGAGAGTTTGGTGAGAATTGTGACTAGACCAAGGTCACCCAACAGGCTGCATGTGGAAGAGTGGGGAATCTAATCTGGTTCTCCAAATTAGAGTCCACCGCTCATGTGGAGGAGCGGGGAATCAAACCCGGTCCTCCTGGCTGGAGACTGCTGCTCTTCACCACTACACCTTGCTGGCTCTTTTCATACAGCTTCAGACACCAAGAGAATAGTATGGTTTACACAACTGCACCACAGAAAAGTGTCTGAAGGCAGATCATCAGCTAGGATCATTTTCACTCTCCTTACAGTTTCTGTAAGCAGAACAAATACCGAAGAAAACCCTCTCATGGTTGGCACAGGCCAAGTAACCCATTGCTCAGTCCAGTGATTCGGAAGATGTCTGAAAATCATGGGTGGGCAACAGGGACAACTGCCCAGGTGAGAGGTGCCCAGACCACCCACAGGCCCATCTGCCCAGGTGAGAGATGCCCAGACTACCCACAGGCCCATTCTCCAAAGGAGGGGGGAGAAGAAGAGCAGGCTCCTGCCGCTACTCGCACCTGTCTCATCCAGGGCTCAGGCAGCAGGCTTAGGGCAGCAGTCAGCAGTGACAACTTTCATCCACCATACATGCGTCAAGGGCCATTCCTTTTTTGGCCCTGGCTGGGTGTGTTTGGTGGGGTGACATGGATTCTGGGGCCTAGGGTAGCCAGCCTCCAGGTACTAGCTGGAGATCTCCTGCTATTACAACTGATCTCCAGCCGATAGAGATCAGTTCACCTGGGGAAAATGGCCACTGTGGCAATTGGACACTATGGCATTGAAGTCCCTCCCCTCCCCAAACCCCACCCTCCTCAGGCTCCACCCCTAAAACCTCCCACTGGTGGTGAAGAGGGACCTGGCAACCCTACTGGGGCCCCATCCTGCACTTTGGCCCCAGAATCACTAAGACTGCCCCTGTTGAAAATACATGGGACTAAATCGTTCTGCTGATTCCTCTACAATTCTACAGTATCCTTTACAGTTCTGACAGAGCAATCAGAAATATATTTTTCAATTAAAAAAGTAATGGGATTTGTGTGAGTGAGTGTGGACCAAAAATTAAGCCTCTTGTGCAATTAAAAAACAACACTTTACTTGTTTGTTTCTTGCTCACCAAGTTTCAACACTATAAACATCTTGCAATACATTTGCAGAAAGTCAGCACCCCTCAACCTTCCACCTACAATATGGGGATAAAATAATAGTGGCTGGACTTGTGAGGTTGTCACAAGGACAACTGAGTTCATGTATGTGAAGTACTTTAGTACGCTCCTTGGATGCCAGGCCTGATCGTCTTTTGTCAAATTGCTGCTTTCACTTCTAATGGGCTGGTGAATCTACATGAATCATAACGCAGGCAGCCTAACCCCAGGCAATGTGGTCATGAACAAAGTTTAATGTGGAAAGCCTGGAAAAGATGATATCATTCAGGGACACTTCCTTTTTTTTTTCCTGATTAGACAAGGTCTAATGTCTCATTCTCATGCCTAAGGCAGTGATTCCTTAAATGTATGCCAGGGCACACTGGGTGTACCTTGAGACATGTATTCATTAAATAGCTAAAGGCAACAGTGAACCCCCGAGTACCCTCCTATTGCCATGGTGTCTCTGTGTGAGTCAGTTTTATCAGCCTATCTCCACCTGATCAGCCCACTCAAAAGGTGGGTAATTCTCCTGCCCGCTTGCATTAGAAGTGATTGAATAACCCAAGTGCACTTGATGCAGAGATGCAGCAGAATTACCTAAGCTTCCAGGAGGCTGCCCGTTGAGTCTCTGCATGGGTTGCTGCTACACAATTGTTTATTTCCAATCTGGAGATTTACCCATATCAATTTCTTATAAGCACCAGGGACAGTCTCCTCTGAGGGTAATTCTTACAGTCTAAATGTAAATTATTTTGGTTGTAAGAGTAAACAGTGCCTTTCATTTCAATCCAGAAAACAAACGTGCCTCCTCAGCTGTTATAAATTTGGGGAACAATGGCCTAAGGGCAGCTTAAAATGTAATATGGGAATGATTCAGAAGTACAATTGAATCTCAAAGCATGAGGGGAAACACCAAAGGCCCATGGCTTGCCACTTCATTGATGTAGGCAAAGTTATATCTGTCCTACGCCTCCTCTAGAGAGCCTGCAGAAATGCATATTAATCATTCCATTTTATGCTTACAACAATTCTGCTGGCAGCCGTATGTCCACAAGGGAACTTACAAACAATTATTTGGATACATGTCTCCTCATTCCATGTTTAGCCCCTACATCTACCCTACTATACCTTTACTTGCTCTTGTAGACACATCTTAACCTTCCATGTATTGTTATAGGGCTATCTGCTGATATCTCTGGTTCTGTGCTTAGCTATTGTTATAGGGCTATCTGCTGATATCTCTGGTTCTGTGCTTAGCTATTGGGGATTGCTGTGAACTTCACTTGTTAGCTGATATGAACTCCAGCAATACTGAGGTATTGAACGGATTGGGGACGAGAAGACGGTAGGAAGCACATTGAGTGGGACAGGCAAGCAGGGAGTGTGCAAAGCAGATACTCTACTGCACATCCACAGTCCATATTGCACTTGGACATAGCTCCCAAACTATTGGCTTTCGCTCTACAGAAGGGTTTGGCAACTTCTTAAAGGAAATGTTCCTCCTCCGAAAACCAAGACAAATGGGTTTTGTGACAGGACGACTTGAACTGACACTTCAAATTCAATAAAATAACATATATACCTAACTTGTGAAGGGGTGCCTGTGTTTATACATTACAAATCAAATTATAAAAATACATGCCGCACCTTCAAGATGGGCAGCCCAATCCTGAAGGGGAGGGCAGATCTGTGGAGGTAAGCAAAGGCTTAAAAAGATAAAAATAGAAACAAGGGGGGAAATCCCCCATTGCCTCCAACATGTCTGCGCCACCCAAAAAGGTGGCGCAGTACCACCGCAGCTCAAGGGGGCATTCCCAGGGTGAAAGGGGTGAGGAAGTTGCCTAACAGCAGCCCCTCCCACAGGAATGCCCCCCTCCCACAGGAATGCCCCCCCCCCGCCATGCAGGGAAAGCCCTGCTGGTGTGGCTGTGCTGGTGGTGGGAGCTGGCAGCGGCCGGATGCTGGTGTTTTTACCCCTGCGCCAGCGCTACCTTATTCCGTGATAAAGTGGCACCTATGCTGGCACAGGGTCACACTGGCTCGTAAGGAGCTTCTCCCCCCCTTCAGGAATAGGATCTAACACATTTATTGTATTATAAACTTGCTTGAGACAGAGCCACTTCATCAGATGCCCATGATGAAAGTGAGTTCTAGCTCACAAACCATATGATAAAACAAATGCATCTTTAAGGCATCACAACACATATTCAAGGCACAGCTTTTCATTAGGTTTTTTTTGTCATGGTATTGACCAGTAATGAGTACTGGCACCTTTGGGAGTGGGGGGCTCTCCCAAGTCCTGAGGGTGAACTGGTGGAAATTGGTGCAACCTTATATATGAGTAGGAGCCCCGTGGTGCAGAGTGGTAAGCTGCAGTACTGCCGTCCAAGCTCTGCTCATGACCTGAGTTCGATCCCGACGGAAGTTGGTTTCAGGTAGCCGGCTCGAGGTTGACTCAGCCTTCCATCCTTCCGAGGTCGGTGAAATGAGTACCCAGCTTGCTGGGGGTAAAGGGAAGATGACTGGGGAAGGCACTGGCAAACCACCCCATAAACAAAATCTGCCTAGTAAATGTATTCTGCACGTATTCTGGACCTATGTTCGGAAATTCTCGTACGTACTGATCTAATTGTGGAACCAATATACATCAGACGACATTTACACAGGACGCAGTATACAACCTACAATCCTTTTAGTTACATTCTAGCCTTATTCAACTTTATTCTGTCCTAATGGAGACCTGAATAGACATTGCTGCTGGTCCCTAATGAGATGCTACCTACTAAGGTGTTTTGAAGTTATACTCTTGGGTAAGATTTATTTAATAAAATATTTATATATTTATATAATCTTTTAGGCTTTTTACAGTATGAATTTTATAAACAATGGATAATTGAGGGCTTAGCTTTTTATTTGAACTATTGTACTAAAAATATTGTAATAAATATGTTATTATACGGATTTTATTGTACACAGATACATGTAGCTGACGAAGCCATATGCGAAACGTGATTGATTATGATCTAGACAACTGATTATGATCTAGACAACACGTCCTGTCATCCTTCATTGTGGCTGTTGCTTGACTTCCAGCATACTGAAATATCTGTCATCCTTCATTGTGGCTGTTTGCTTGACTTTTAACATACTGAAATATAGTCTGAAAAGACATACAACTGATTCCCACAAAGGAAATATTCTTCCTATATAACTACTGGACATATTGGACTTACATCTGAATGGACTTGAGAGGTTTCCAAGTCCTGAATATGCTGGATTGAGATATATTACTTACCTGTATCTTGTTGTATTATATTGTATATATTTATTGTCACTTTTGCACTTTATTCACTTATAAAATTAAGCATTGCATATATTGTTTCTGTGCTGTTTTGGTTCTCCAACCTCCAGGTGGTGGCTGAAGCTCTATGGCATTGAAGTCCCGCCCCTCCCCAACCCCTCCCTCCTCCAGCTCCACCCCAAAAACCTCCCGCCGGTGGCAAAGAGGGACCTGGTAACCCTAGTTGAGACCCCAGGCCTGGTGGCAGTTAGGTGAGGAAGGCATTTGAGGCGGCCATCGGATATTAACATAAAGCAGTCTCTTGTGCCTTGAGTTCTGCTGTCTTTTTACACAGCTCTTTCAGGCTGAAGCTCAAACAAGGGCCACGATGGCAGAACGCTGCCTTGAGTGAGATGTGTGACGGGCTCCATTCCTTTTGGCTATAATGAACGGCACTGATACTGAACCCTCTCAGAGCATTTACATCACCTAGAAGAGCCGAGGTCATTAGCAGTAGTGATGATAACACTGTAACCACACAGCCCTTTAACAACGGCAAGTTTTCACATACCCACAGCTGGGGGAAGAATAGGAGAGGCAGTTAAGCACACACCTAACAAAGTGTTGTTACCACCAATCCATGAGCTAATTTTTTTTTAAGTCAAATGCTATTTTAGATGGCCTTAACATAAGCCCTGTGGCGCAGTGTTAAGCTGCAGTACTACAGTCAAAAGCTCTGCTCACGACCTGAGTTCGATCCCGACGGAAGTCGGTTTCAGGTAGCCGGCTCGAGGTCGACTCAGCCTCCCATCCTTGCGAGGTCGGTCAAATGAGGACCCAGCTTGCTGGGGGTAAAGGGAAGATGACTGGGGAAGGCACTGGCAAACCACCCCGCAAACAAAGTCTGCCTTGGAAACGTCAGGATGTGACGTCACCCCATGGGTCAGGAATGACCCGGTGCTTGCACAGGGGACCTTTACCTTTACCTTTTAACAGAAGCACTCTGTGACAGCGAGAGCAGTACACAAATACTGAAGGGAGGCGGGGCAGAGCAAGGGCAAAATCGGTTGTGAAAGAGCAAGCCCCATCTCCATCGTGCTGCAGAGACGGAAGGGGACATATAATTTGTGGAGTTACTTCCATTCTCCTTTGACTGTATACAAATTCCCCTAACGTTTCTGGCTCTGTTTCTTCAAGTGCCTCAGCCCCTCTCTGTTGCTTGTACACCTGCCACAGCCAGAGTGGTTGCTAGGGACTATGCAAGAAGCCTGTTGTGAAAGCCACGTGGGCTTTATAATACATGTGACTTGGTGCAGTTATTTTCCAAAGAGTCTGAACAGCCTGGAAAAACTCATCTTTTTTTAACTGAATCGAGCGTTCAGACAGTTGAGAATACAGCCTTTTAGGCAGGGGTGTTTCCCCACTAGGGTTGCCAGCCTCCAGGTACTACCTGGAGATCTCCCACTATTACAACTGATCTCCAGCTGACAGAGATCAGTTCACCAGGAGAAAATGGCCGCTTTGGCAATTGGACTCTATGGCATTGAAGTCCCTCCCCTCAACAAACCCCACCCTCCTCAGGCTCCACCCCAGAAATCTCCAGGTATTTCCCAACCAGGAGCTGGCAACCCTATTCCCCACGGTCACTCCCGCCAACTGCTTTGGGGCATCCTCTTGATTATGCATGCCTTTTCCATCCGTCAGAGGTCACCTCTTTCTGAGTGTTTTGCCTGTGTTTTCCAGATGCTGTTTTAGCCAGAATCTGAAAAATGTCGGCAAAATGCACGGGGAGAACAAGGCGACCTCTGACAGCTGGAAAAGGCATGCATAATCAAAAGGAAGCCCCGAAGCAGTCAGCGGGGGTGACCACGGGGCAACGTCCCTGCATAAAAGGCCTACATTTGTGCATCTTGACCTTTTCTCCTCACTCCTAGCCTTCTGGAAAGAACACTGCAACCCATTTTTGGGTCCCAAAACAGTTTGAGAACCAATGCTATGTAGTACCTGCATAATGCCAGTTGAGATCTGGCAACATAGTCTTACAAGATCTCAGCTAACGTTGCTTGGAAGAGGAACCATCCCTCCCATTTTTGTTTTCAGATATTTTTCTGGCAAACCCGGGGTAATTCCTTAGCTTGCAAGAAACATCTCCCTTGGATTTATTTTTTTTTTAATCCACACAGCAAGGATATTAGAAAACTGACAGCATGGTGAACCCTGTTGGAAGCCGCCTGGTTTAAATCAGAAGACCAAATATGCTAATGCTATTGAAACTCAAGATCTCTTTCATGTTACCCATTTTTGTATGTATGCTGACCTCAGTTTCAGATGAGACGATTCCCCAAGCTTTCAGCACTTAAAAAGGAATCACAGAAAACCCCTTGAGAAGGGTCTGTGTGGGTGCCTCTGCTCCACGTCATGGAAATAAGCCAAGCAGCCTGGAGTCCGCCTCCAGCATCGTTCCTGTTCATCCCACGGTTTCTTGGCAGGCCTGAATACTTGGGTTTCCCCTTTGCAAAATGCCAGAACCAAACTGCTTAAAGGAGTGTCTATGGCATCTGGCTTTACTGGCTCTCGCCAGGCCCAGGCCTGCTCAGCTTTTTCATACTGATGAATTCTGGAGAGTTCAGAGGCACTAGGGCTAAAGGCACCTGGAAACTGCTCTGTCCAGGGAATAGCTCCCTTGCTGGAATCAGGAACTTTGCTTGTGCTCAGAGGCAGTCTTAAAGCAAGCTAGACAAACAAACCACATAACTTTCTTATTTGTTCTGTTCTGGTATGGAACCCTAGTAGGGTTGCCAGATCCCTCTTCACCACCAGTGGGAGGTTTTGTGGTGGAGCCTGAGGAGGGCAGGGTTTCGGGAGGGGAGGGACTTGAATGCCATAGAGTCCAATTGCCAAAGCAGCCATTTTCTCCAGGGGAACTGATCTCTATCAGCTGGAGATCAGGTGTAATAGCGGGAGATCTCCAGGTAGTACCTGGAGGTTGGCGACCCTAAACCCCAGTTTCTCCCACCAACCCCAGTTAAGGGAAGAAAGTATGGGACTTTGGTTAGTTAATGGAAGGAGACGTGTGTGAAAAGGAGAAAGTGGTGGTGCTCCCAGCCCACTGCCTTCTGCTGTAACCAAGGGGAAAATGCCAGTAGCCCCCCCCCCAAGGATTTCAAAGCAATTCACCAGACCCTCTAATTGGCTTAGGGTTGCTAATAGGGTTGCCAGGTCCCTCTTTGCCACCGGCGGGAGGTTTTTGGGGTGGAGCCTGAGGAGGGTGGGGTTTGGGGAGGGGAGGGACTTCAATGCCATAGAGTCCAACTGCCAAAGTGGCCAATTTTTCCAGGGGAACTGTTCAGAGATCAGTTGTAATAGCAGGAGATCTCCAGCTAGTACCTGGAGGTTGGCAACCCTAATTGCCAACTCTGGGTTGGGAAATTCCTGGACATTTAGGGGTGCAACCCGGGAAGGGGACCTCTGTGGGGTATCATGTCATAGAGTCCACACTCCAAAGCATCAATTTTCTCCAGGGGTAGTAATCCCTGTTTTCTGGAGATGAGCTATAATTCTGGGAGACGCGCAAGCCTGGTAACTGGCAAAGAGACTTACTGGGTCAGGGGTATCACCAATGATGTAATGACGTTGCTGGTGACATGGTGACATCACTGCCCATGTTCCTGCAAGTGATGTCAATGTATTGCCAGGGTTGCTCTAGCGTTTGGGCAAAACTCTAGGTTATAGCATACCTCACAACACGCTGATGTAATTTCCGGGCTCATGGGTAGTGACATCAGCATGTCGGATAGCTGCAGTTTTCCTGCTCATTTGTTTCTCCACAGGCCTCTGGGGGGGATGACAGCCCTAGGGGGCTGGCAAGCCTACCTTTTACCCCTCGCAAGTAGAACTCAAAACACAAATAGGGTTTATTCTCCAAGGAGGGATGGGTAATTAAAGTAGGACACACATATAAAACTCAGACTTAGGCAACACAGTTTAAAGTTGGGACAACAGAGGGGATGAAGTCTTTTACTCTCTCCAATGCCTACTGAAAGTCTCTCACACTCTGCCTCTCCTGTGGCTTGGCTGGCTTTCTGAAGTGCTGCTGCAGATGTCCATTGACTACAGAGCATTCCTTCTCCTCAAAAGCATTTTGTTCCCTTTCCCCCCTTCAGTCTCTTTCTTTGGTTGTTTATGCATGGGAATTTTACCAGGGGCTCAATGCTCACTTGTCTCACATTTTTCTTGAAATAAAGCTATGCACCAGCACAATCACCACGCTCAAGTCCGGAAACTTGAGTCCCCGCTCCTTGAAAACACTGCTTAGTAATTGGTTGTAGTGCTTACTGTGAGAAAAACATTCAGTCCCCCCACACGTAGAAACCCAAGTGCCCTGTTTAAAAGCATTTCACAAAAAGGAGCTCTTTTAAAGGAACAGAATGGGGGGGGGGACCCAAGCATCCTTTTAAACCCCCCTTTTTTAACAAATCTACTCAGACAGAACTCTGGCTGGGAGACGAAAAACCAGGAAGCATTTGAGTCCCCACCCCTTGAAATGCTGCTTTGTAATTGGCTGTAGTGCTTACTGTGAGAAAATGTCACCCGCACCCAACTCCACTGTCCTGCGCTTTGGCTTATGCATGGAGAGGATGATTTCACCTGGGCTGATCTCAAGAGAGATCAAAGAATCAGGATTTAGCAGTAACGGGAAGACCCAGGATTTGTGAGGGCTGGCCGCGAGGTCATCTTTGAGGGATGGAAAACTCAAGCATAACTCCAAGGAACAACCGAGTCAGTCCAGGGGCAAACGTGAGCCCAAGTACCCAAGCATAAAGGACCTTCGTCTTTTTCTCTGATGCCCACTATGGCTCCTCCACTGGGACATAAAACCTTTGCCTCACATAGGGTTGCCAACCTCCAGGTGGTGGCTGGACATCTCTCGCTATTACAACTGATCTCCAGGTGACAGACATCAGTTCACCTGGAGAAAATGGCCACTTTGGAGGGAGGACTCTATGGTATTATACCCTGCTGAAGTCCCTCCCCCCCCGGGAGTCCCGGGAAGAGGGGCGGGGGGTCTTTAAACCCCTCTGCCCTGCCTGCGCAGACAGCGCAGAGGGGCTTGACAACCCATCCCCCCTCTTCCCGGGAGTCCCGGGAAGAGGGGCGGGGGGGTCTTTAAACCCCTCTGCCCTGCCTGCGCAGACAGCGCAGAGGGGCTTGACAACCCACAGCCCCTCTTCCCGGGAGTCCCGGGAAGAGGGGCGGGGGTCTTTAAACCCCTCTGCCCCCCCGCGCCTTCATGGAGCTTCCCTGAAGGCGCGGGGGGGCTCTTTAAAGACCCCCGCCCCCTTCCCGACTCTTTGAAGTGGTGGCCGCCGCCTGGGCAGGTGGCGCCCAGCACTTCAAAGACCCGGCCGAATTTTCCCCCAAACTCTGGATCTCCCGACAAATTTCGGGGATCCGATGCGGGGGAGTTCGGACTTCGGCACGGCCCGAATTTAAAAGGGCCGGATTTTGCCGAAGCCGAACTTTACCCCAAAAAAATTTCCCAACAGCCCTACCTCCTAAGCCTCCACCCTAAAAATCTCCGGGTATTTCCCAACCCAGAGCTGGCAACCCTAGCCTCACAACCTCCAGAACATTATAGGTAGATTTGGGCCTCTAAAATGAAATTACTTCATCCTTGCTAAGATTAAACCATTTCCTACATGTAAACATTCAGTGTCGTTTACATTTTCTACTTTGACTTTAGAAAGAAGAACCACCAACATTATTGAATCAGGTTCAAAAAGGAATCAAGTAATATGAACAACAGCAGCACCAGAAGAAAATCACATGGATTTAATAAATGTTTCATAGCCTCCTTTTCCTGGCAGTTGAGAGAAGTGTATCTCCAAAGTAGGAAGAACAATTGCTCCCTCATAAGAACTCCAGCTGTTACAGGCCATGTGAATTTCAATATCTTTCCAAGACGGCCTAGAAACAAATCCATGTTGTTTGGGCTGCTCCGGAAACAAGATTTCCTGTCCTTTCCCTCATTTGATAGTTAGCATGCTTGGAACTCAGCCCCAGTCATTTTGGAATGGAATTTATTTCCAAGTAAATGCTTATAGAGTATGAGATGAAGAAGCCCTTTTTAGTGCTTTACATTCAGCGCTACCAGATTAGTAAGGTGTTTAATATTTGAAGTATGTATACCACCCACTCTCAGTACCCAGGCAACTGAGAAAGCTTCTAATCATAATTCTAACAACTATAAAACAAAATAAACACATAAATAAATAAATGGAACGGCAACATCCAAATGTTAACCCCAGCAACACAAAAGTATGATAAAACTTTGTTGTTATAAATGGCCCAGAACAATACAATAAAACTGGGCTTTTTAAAAGAAACGTTTGAAACTGCACGGTAGTATGTGATTCTAATTCCCATGAGTAGCACACACTACTACAACACACCCATGCATTTTCCTTGTGTGTGCATCACTGCCCTTCTCATAATGTTGACAACTTCACATAACTTGACAAAGAAAGGGGTCCCCCTCGTTCCAGGAATATTTTCTTCCTCTTTGAGGCATTGTTGAACGCTCTGTGGGGAGTAGCAATAGAGCCTACAGGAAGTGTCTTTGGCAAGGGGGTGGAGAAACAGAGGTGTCCAGTCAAGTTCTGGGGTTCTAGAGGATCCACGATAGGGTTGCCAACTCCAGGTTGGGAAATACTTGGAGATTTTGGGGGCGGAGCCTGAGGAGGGGAGAGGAGATTTGGAGAGGGGAGGAACTTCAAAGCCATAGAGCCCAACTGCCAAAGCAGCCGTTTTCTCCAGGGGAGCTGATTTTTATCGCCTGAGGATCAGTTGTAATAGTGGGAGACCTCCAGCCACCACCTGGAGGCTGGCCACCCTAAACCACGATGACTTGCTTTACTTCACACATTAGCATCAGTCACTTTTAGCATCAGCTAGCATAATGCAACTTTTGCATCACTTGAATTTTGGAATTGCACATTTGTTCCCAGAACTGCACTTTTTATGTCTGGTTTGCCAACCTCCAGTTGGGACCTGGAGTTCTCCTGGAATTAAAACTGATCACTATATTACAAATACAAGTCCCCCTGGAGAAAATGGCAGCTTGGATGATGGACTCTATGGAAGCACATCCCTTCTGAGCTCTCTCCTCTCCCAAACTCCACCCTGCCCAGGCTCCACCCCCAAATTTCCAGGAACCTCCCAACCCAGAGGTGGCAACCCAAGGTTGCACATTTTTAAAACCTCCTGCAATGAAATAAAACCAAGCATACATTTAAAAGGGAATTGCGGCCCATCCTGGTTCTCTAATGAGTGTGCTTGTATAATAATCATACTTGTCTCCATCCACAGATTATATGTTTAGATAAACACCAAAATCATTTTAAATGCAACAAAATACAAAACTAGCCTTTCAACTGGCCTTCAGTTACTGCTAGGGCTGCCAACTTCCAGGTGGTGGAGAAGAAAAAGGCACCTCTATACTAATACCAATTAGGTTAGGAAAACAGTACAGGGGCAACAGTCATGTACAAAGAAGTGCAATTTATATAAGCTACTAAAGTGA
The DNA here is from genome assembly GCF_029931775.1 of Euleptes europaea. Classification (NCBI taxonomy): domain Eukaryota; kingdom Metazoa; phylum Chordata; class Lepidosauria; order Squamata; family Sphaerodactylidae; genus Euleptes; species Euleptes europaea. The sequence continues at coordinate 26,951,107 of NC_079313.1, read as the reverse complement.
AAACATATACAATATTGTACTCAACAAGGTAACCACACAACAAACTAACAATCAATATGTACAATATATATAGCAAGGCGCCACAATGATTTTCCAAAAGTCTCAGCAGAGTAACAGTAGCAATCCAGTTTCTGTGTACAAAATTTCATAAGGAGCCACAATCTTCCATAGGATACGGCCATTTCAGATTCACAATGATATGGAATCCTTCTTCAGTCCTTCAAATATTGCTTCCAAAAAGTGTGCTGTCATACACAAACTTGATACCATCCCACGTAGGGTAAGCATAAATCAGGTTACAAAAAGATGTCAGCAAAGTACATCACATTAAATGAATCTGAAACGGCCGTATCCTATGGAAGATTGTGGCTCCTTATGAAATTTTGTACACATAAACTGGATTGCTACTGTTACTCTTCTGAGACTTTTGGAAAATCATTGTGGCTCCTTGCTATATATATTGTACATATTGATTGCTAGTTTGTTGTATGGTTACCTTGTTGAGTACAATATTGTATATGTTTTCACTTTAATAGCTTATATAAATTGCACTTTTTTGTACATGACTGTTGCCCCTGTACTGTTTTCCTAACCTCCAGGTGGTAGCTGGAGATCTCCCGCTATTACAACTGATCTCCAGCCACTAGATATCAGTTCCCCTGGAGAAAATGGCTGCTTTGCAAATGGGACTCTATAGCGGTAAAGTCCCTCCTCTCTCCAAACCCAGCCCTCCTCGGACTCCACCCCCAAAATCTCCAGGTATTTCCCAGCCTGGAGCTGGCAACCCTAGTTACTGCAGCCAGTAACAATAGGTAGCTTCAGTGCTACTGATATAACTTATTTGTCATCTCTCCATCAGTAGGGTTGCCAGGTTAAACCTCTCCTCCAGTGAGAGTCTTTTAAGGCACAGCTCGGGATCGTGTGGCAACGCGTGGACGCGCCGACACACATGCTCGTCCCTTCCGGTTTACAACCAGAAGTCCCACCTCGCGAAAGGCCTCATGCCACTCAAACTCTTTAAACCGGAAGTGACCTGCAGCAGCGGGTACGCTGGTCAGCGGGCAAAGGGGCAAATTGCCGGGGGTTTGCCCACCACCACCGGGCATTTGGCAACCCTATCCATCAGCCCTCTTGAAGTCACCCACCTACCTAGAGGATTGCAGGCACAAGGCCTACAGTGATCTCCATGGTGCTGTTGGTAGAAACCCTCCTTGCACCGTTCACAGTGAACTCCCTCTGTGTTGTCCATGCAGTTGAGGCACCGGTATCCATTTCCTGTTTGTCTGAGCAACTCAATGTCAAACATGCACCGTCTGGATTTCCCACTGCAATCACAGGCTGAAAGACAGAGCAACCAGACAAACAAACAAAAAACATTAATTGTGAGCATGGAAGCCAAAGCCCTGCCATAAGGAGAGGTGGCTACCTTAGGTGGCCAGCTTGGGGTGCCATTTGAAAGGCCAGTGGTCTGACCCAGTGTAAGGCAACTTCATGTGTTCAAACTCAGAAAACAGAATGTAATGATAGTAGATTAGGAGACAGCCAGATCTGAGCCAAGGGACCCAGGCAGATCCCTGGCACACTCCCCATACACAATGAACGAGAGCTGTGCGAGAAAGCAATAGTTCTCTTGTGCAAGTCCCATGCATACTGATGTGGTTTGAGCAGCAGAATCTCCTAGTGGGTGGTGCTTAATTAGTGGGGGGGAGTACCACTTCCTCAAGCAACAAACTCTCAGGTTGGCCCTAACCCCGACTGCATGAGGAGGAGAAAAACCTCGCTGGATCTGAGCATGGGGGGAGCTGAGGAGTGGCACTAAGGAGTGGAGTTAGGGTCAGGCACTCTCTCGTTTCTCTTTTTCTAGCCAGTTTCTAGATCAGAATATCCTTCATAAGATTATGGAGATTGTAAAGGTCTTGAGCCATCAGAAGTTTTTTTGAATGGTGCTTTGCCTATGGCACTGTGCCAATGCAAGAACATTTTTCTTACCCAGGTTGTTCTTGAAACCTGGGATCTATACAAAGGACCATTAGCTTCTCCAAGGCCAGGGGGGTAACAACAGCTCTTCTAGCCAGACTCCACAGTAGAACAAAGTAGTCTCTCTTTCAAATTCAAAGGGAAGGGTACCCAATTCCACAGGCCCAATTCTGTATCTATAAAAGTATCACAGAGTTAAACAAATGGTCCCTGGGATCCCCTAAAGTATAGTTAAAACTTTTTTTTACTAGATGATATTTAGCGTATTAAAAAGTATCTCCAACTAAGGAGATAGGAACATAAGAAGCACCCCACTGGAACAGGCCAAACAGTGGCTAGCCAAATGCTGCTAAGGGAAGCCAGCAAAACAGGACAAGAAGTAGGGTTGCCAGGTCTCCCCTGGCCACTGGTGGGGGATGGTGGAGTAGGGTTGCCAGGTCCCTCTTCACCAGTGGCGGGAGGTTTTTAGGGCGGAGCCTGAGGAGGGTGGGGTTTGGGGAGGGGAGGGACTTCAATGCCATAGAGTCCAATTGCCAAAGCAGCCATTTTCTCGAGGTGAACTGATGTCTGTCAGCTGGAGATCAGTTGTAATAGCAGGAGATCTCCAGCTAGTACCTGGAGGTTGGCAACCCTAGTTTGCCAGTTCCAGGCTGGGAAAGTCCTGGAGATTTGGGGGATGGAGCCTGGGGAGGACAGGAAGCTCAGTGGGGTACAATGCTACAGAGTCCACCCTTCAAAGCACCCATTTTCTCCAGGGGAACTGATCTTGGTAGACTGGAGATAAGCTGCAATTCCGGGGGATCCCTAGATCCCACCTGGAGGCTGGCATCCCTGACAAGAAGGCAACAGTTATATGACATCAGGCATACTTGTCTTGAATATAAACTTGCTCTGAACATGAAGGTTCCATTTAGCTATCATAGTCAAAAGCTATTAATAACCCTGTTCCTGCTGATTCCCTGCCGATTAGAAATTACACATGTGGACCCCATATGAAATGGCATATTTGAATTAAAGCAGAAGTTGCCAAACCTGGAGAGATTTAATTAAAAACTGTTTTATGGTCAAGAGGGAAGGTCTGGGGTTGTGATGTAGCTGCCCAGAATGAGCCCAGTACTTTGTTAATCGGTTGTTACAGAATGACCTGGAGCTCCCTGTTGTTTCGGTTCCATTCAAGAAACGTTGGATTTTTTGTGTGTGTGTGTGCCAAGAAGCAAGTACCAGGAAACACATCAACGAGGAGAAGGAGCTCATAGGCACCACGTCAAGGATCACTGGCTTAATCTATGAAGTTTAGATAATTCATGTGCGCTGCTTTGAGCTTCCCAAAAGGAGAACAGAACATACATGTGATTAACAAATAAAATAAATTTTATCACCAATCATTGTCTTGGACTGCATGTGGATTATGGTATGCAATCATACCAGGATATGCTTTTATTTATTATCTGTGTCCAAATCTAGTGGATCACTGTGGCTTTTTAATGCTTTAATTGAAGGAGTTTTTACAATGGATTTCTTGATACAAGGAGCTGTCAAACCTTGCCCTCTGATGGCAACCATTTTGGGTTTTTTGGGTCACTAAGCCTTCTTCACACTACAAACTTTAATGCCTTCCTCCCTGCCTCTTTCTTGCTGGAAAAAGTCTTTCCCCCAGCTCCTTCCCATCCTTTCCCTGGCAGCCTCCACGCAGAAAAATTAAGGTCCAGCTTGGTGGTACTGGCTGCTGGACTGGACCTAGTTGCACAACGGAGAACCTGCAAGAACTTGTGGGGGACACCTAATTTCCCCTTGTATTCCCTTTGCTACATTATTTCTTCTTTCCCTCATCCTGGCAATCTCCATATCCTCTCTCTTTCCCCTGCAACCTTCTCTCCTTTCTCCCCAACCCACCCACCTTTTATTTCCCCCCTCATATTCAGCTATTTTAATTATTTATTTGCTTTATTTTAACCCTGCCTTTCTCCACAATGGAGCATTTTCCTGTCCTCCATTTTATCCTTACAGAAATTATGTGAGGTAAATTAGGGTGACAATGTTTAACTGGCCCAAGGTCACCCAGTGAGCTTCCACACCAGAGTGGGGATTCAAACCTGGATCTCCCAGATCCTAGTCTGAAACTCTACACCATGCTGGCTTCTGTAGGGTGCTGCCTGGTAGGAAGTAGCCAGATCCATATGAATCATGCAGTTCATGTAGTATAGGGTTGCCAGGTCCCTCCTTGCCACCGGGAGGTTTTGGGGGCGTGGCCTGAGGAGGGTGGGGTTTGGAGAGGGGGGACTTCAATGCCATAGAGTCCAACTGCCAAAGCGGCCATTTTCTCCAGGTGAACTGATCTCTATCGGCTGGAGATCAGTTGTAACAGCAGGAGATCTCCAGCTAGTACCTGGAGGTTGGCTACCCTAGGCCCCACTGTAGTATCATGTTGCCTGGTGGTTGCTGCCAGGCCAGGCCCTGATGAGTACTCCTCTCAAAGTCCAAAACAGCCTTTGCAAACAGCCCTGTCCACTCCCCCTGATTTTACTGACAGAACCCAAGGCTTGAGCAAGTGTAAAGTGATGCATATTGGGGCAAAAAATCCCAACTTCACATATACACTGATGGGATCTGTGCTGGCAGCAACAGACCAAGAAAGGGATCTTGGGGTGGTTGTGGATCACTTGATGAAGAAGTCCACCCAGTGTGCGGCCGCTGTAAAAAAGGCAAATTCTATGCTGGCCATAATTAGACGAGGAATAGAGAATAAAACTGCTGATATCATACTGCCCTTGTACAAATCTATGGTGAGACCACACTTGGAATACTGTGGACAGTTCTGGTCACCACACCTAAAAAAGGATATTGCAGAGCTTGAGAAGGTGCAGAAAAGAGCAACCAAAATGATTAGGGGACTAGAGCAACTGCCCTATGAGGAGCCCTATGAGGAGCGGTTAAAACGCTTAGGGCTGTTTAGCTTGGAAAGAAGGCGACTAAGGGGAGACATGATAGAGGTCTATAAAATTATGCATGGTTTGGAGAGAGTGGACAGGGAGAAGCTTTTCTCCCTCTCTCATAATACTAGGGTCATCTACTGAAGCTGGAGGGTGAGAGATTCAAAACAGATAAAAGGAAGTATTTTTTCACACAACGCATAGCTAAATTTGTGGAAATCCCTGTCCCAAAATGTGGTGATGGCTGCCAACCTGGAAGTCTGTAAGAGGGGAGTGGACATGTTCATCGAGGAGATGGGTATTCATGGCTACTAGTTAAAATGGATACTAGTCATGATGCATACCTATTCTCTCCAGGAACAGAGGAGCATGCCGAGTATATTAGATGCCGTGGAACCCAGGCAGGATGGTGCTGCCGCAGTCGTCTTGTTTGTGGGCTTCCTGGAGGCACCTGGTTGGCCACTGTGTGAACAGACTGCTGGACTTAATGGGCCTTGGTCTGATCCAGCATGGCTTTTCTTATGTTCTTATGAAGGTTGGCAGTACTGTGTGGTCGCCTAACAATGCACACTGAGGACATCTTAAAGCTACAGATGCTGCTTCTATTGTTATTATTTTATATGTATTATTTTTTAGATTTTTCTGCAAACCTTTTTCATGGTTGTAGAATGATCTGTCTCGTCTGGTCATTGTTCCAGCCTCTGGATTTAAGTATCCACAGATTTGGCCACATTGAAAATTAGATATACTGATGATAGGCCGATAGACATTAACATACATGAGATCTTACATCAGGGGTGGGGAACCTTTTTCCTGCCAAGGGCCATTTGCACATTTATGACATCATTCAGGGGCCATACCAGGTGTAGATCTCCCGGTGGGGGGGGAAGAGGGGAGGGTTGCCAGGTCTCCAGCCACCACCTGGAGGTTGGCAACCCCAGGGGAGGCCACACAGAGAAGGCCTGCGGGGTGCCCCCACTCCCCCCTCCCAGGCGGAAGGGCAGCCAGCAGTGGGCCCGAGCAAACAAGGTGCCAGGGAGGCGCAGCCCACAGTTGATCGGTAAGGGAGGAAGGAAAACAGAAAGAGGAAAAGGGAGGGAGGGAGAGAGAAAGGGAGAAAGAAATGGAGAGAGAGGGAGAAAGAAAGAAAAGGACGGAGGGAGACAAAGACAGAGACAGAAAAAGAGGGAGAAAGAGGAAGAGAAAGGAGAAAGAGTGACAGAAAAAGAGGAAGAGAGAAAAGCCTTCCCACACACACACACACACACACACACACGCTGGCCCCACACACCCGGACCGGGCCCCAGTCTCCATGCCCTCTCCTCCCCAGAGTCCACAAAAGGCCCCCCCCCCGAAGCCCAATCGGCTCCTGCATGCATGCTCTGCCGCCGGGAGCTGCCAGCCTCTTTCCCCCTCCCTCTCGCTGCTCAACAGCCGACAGTCGGCGAGAGGAGGTCCAAAGGGCGCCGCAGCGCCGCTGTAAGCTGTGGTGCCAGGAACACCCTCTGGGAGGGCCGGCCTGCGCCCCTCCTCTGCAGCAGGGTCCCAGAGCTCCCGAGGGCCACAAAAAATGTCCTCGGGGGCCGCATATGGCCCCCGGGCCTGAGGTTCCCCACCCCTGTCTTACATAGTATAAGACAGCATCCTGCCCCCAAAAAGTTACAATGTACAGTGGGGAAAACAACAAAGGGAGGGGAAGGAAGCAAAGCAGAGCAGGGTGAGAGAGATCTTGGTTGAATGCAAGTAATATTTTTGCACACAAACTTTTGCCTTTGTTTCTGTTGAGGCTGAGATCTAAAGGCACACCTACCTCATTCTTTCTCTGAGGAATCGTGATGGAGGGGCAGTGGCAGCTGTGATACTTAGCACCCTCACTAGACTACAGTTCCCAGGATTCGTTGGGAAAAGCCAGAAGAGTTAAACTATAAATGGGTACAGGGTTTTAGTACAGCCAACTGCTCAGACACTAAGGTTGGTTTCAAGGAGATGTTGCTAAGTAGACAAACCTACCACCATGGGATTCATGATTTATTTTTAGTGCTGAATTTCTGATTCGGATCTTAAACACTTGGCGTGCACATGTGTGCGCTTGCCTGAACAGTAACTGAGAGGAAAATAACAGGGAGTGAAACACGGGCTGCGCCAGCTTCTGTCTCACAAATACTGGGGAGAACCATAAGACCCTCCCCCATTTCTATCACCCACTTCACTGTGAATACTGAGATGGGTTTCCCGAGCAAGTATTTGTCTTTGAAACCTAGAGAGCACTCAGCAGCTGTTCTGGCGAATCCCCAAGTCAGCTACCATCAGGTTCAGGCATGACACTCGCATTCCAGGCACCTGAGAGGTGCCTCCAGATCGGACGTGCGCTGGGTCTGCCAAGGCTGCCAAGCCAAGTCGAGCTGATCTCATCCCATCAACGCTCACTCAGCAGCACCTGGAATTTAATCAGCCTGCTTACGGCGGTGCCTCCGTCCACGTGCCACTCGGCACTCTCTTTCCTCAACTCCTTTGCTGCCCCCCGCACCCCGAGCCAGAGGTTAGCTCCTGCTGGAGCTGCAGAGGGTTTGGTTTTTTGTGTTTGTTTGGTTTTTTTGCCATCAGGTCACAGCCAACCTATGGAGACCTTGCAGGGTTTTCAAGGCAAGAGACATTTGGAGGTGGTTTGCCATTGCCTGCCCCCACATCGCAAACATGATACTTCTTGAAGATCTCCCATCCAAATACTAGCCAGGGTCAGGGCTGAGAGTGTGTGACTGGCCCAAGGTCACCCAGTAAGCTTCCATTGCACGGGTGGATATTTAAACATGGGTTTCCAGGTCCTAGTCCAACACCTTCACCACTATACCACCTGGATAGCCCCAGGCTAGCCTGACCTCATCAGATCTCAGAAGCTAAACAAGGTCGGCTCTGGTTAGTCTTTGGATGGGTGACCTCCAAAGAATCCCAGAGTCATGACATGGAGGCAGGCAATGGCAAACCACCTCTGAACATCTCTTGCCTTGAAAACCCTATGGGGTCACCATAAGTCAGATGTGACTTGGCAACACACAAAAAAGAATTCATTTTTGGGTCCCTTTGTCTCAAACTTACATTTCACAGAATGCCAGAGAGTTTTTTTCCTCTGCTTTTTAAAAAGCCAGATGTCACTCTAGACAAACCCCGATTTAGGACTATGAAAGTGTGACCAGAGAGAAGTTTGCTTTTTCATTTCCCCTCAAGTCATTTTTTCAACTCAAAATCACCCAACCTACTTTTTCATCCACTGGGGGAAAGATACAGGGTCCCTTGTTTTAAAAATCCATTATCTGTGCTTTTACAGCAGGTGTACACGAGGCAGAGGTCAAAGCAAAGAGGGCACAAGAAAGTGAACATGGCTGATTTGCACATTACACTAGTAAAATACATATCAAAAATGTAATGTGTGAATGGGACAGATTGTATCATGACACATTATATATCATTCTGGTTACTGAAATAATGCATATGAAGAACAGTGATCACTCTGAAGTATTATAGAAATAAAAAGTGTTATTAATACAGGTCTGTACCATCACCAGGAGCCCCGTGGTGCACAGTGGTAAGCAGTCCAAGCTCTGCTCACAACCTGAGTTCGATCCCAACGGACGTTGGTTTTGGGTAGCCGGCTCAAGGTTGACTCAAACTTCCATCCTTCCGAGGTCGGTGAAATGAGTACCCAGCTTGCTGGGGGTAAAGGGAAGATGACTGGGGAAGGCACTGGCAAACCACCCTGTAAACAAAGTCTGCCTAGTAAACGTCGGGATGTGACATCACCCCATGGGTCAGGAATGACCCAGTGCTTGCACAGGAGGGGACCTTTAACTTTTTTTTATACCACCACCAGCATGACCTGGATGGACCAGGCTAGGCTGATCTTGTCAGATCTTGGCTGCTAAACAGGGTCAGTCCCGGTGAGTACTTGGATGGGAGACCACCAAGAAATTTCAGGGTTTGCTACACAGAAACTTCAGGCAAAGCCTATCAACATAAGCATCATTCAAGTTTATGCCCCAACTACAGATGCTGATGAGGAAGAAAGTTTTTATGCAAGTGTTCAGGAAGAAATTGATCACGCACCTAAACAAGGTATGCTGATAATCATAGGTGACTGGAACGCAAAAGTAGGAAACAAAGCAGAATTAAATGTTGTTGGCAGATTTGGGCTAGCAGCACGGAATGAAGCAGGAGAACGACTCATAGAATTCTGTGAAGACAACAATTTGTTATTGCAAACACATGTTTCAGGCAACCAAACAGATGATTGTATACATCACTGGTTCCCAACCGGGGGTCCACGGACCCCCAGGGGTCCGCGAGAACTAAATTAAGGTCCGCAAAATAAAGTTATAAACCCATACTAAATTAATATTTTCAATTAAAAGTTCTCTATTATTAAAAATATATTCAAATATTATTCTAAGTTTAATGTTTAACTAACAGTTATGATTAAAGTTTATTTTCAAATTCTCTGAATTTTTATTTTGAACCTTGGGGTCTCTGCACCGAACAAAAAAGTCCTAGTGGTCCCTGGTCAAAAAAAGGTTGGGAACCACTGGTATACATGGACATCACCAGATGGCCAGTATAGAAATCAAATAGATTACTTTTTTGGAAGCAGAAGATGGAGACACTCTATTTTCTCAGCAAAAACAAGACCAGGAGCCAACTGTGATACAGATCATGAATTGTTAATATCGAAAATCAAGATAAGGCTTAAGAAAAACACCAGAACGTTCATAGCACCAAAATACAATCTAAACAATATTCCTGAAGAGGTTAAAGACCATGTAAAGAATGGATTTGCATTACTGAGTTCAAGTGAATGTAAACCAGAAGAACTATGGGTGGAAACTAGAGATATTATCAAGGAAGAATGTGCAAAGACTATTCCTGTAGCCAAAAGAAAAGAAAAGCCTTGATGGATGTCTGATGAAACTCTTAAAATTGCCAAAGATAGAGGAGAAGCAAAAGTAGACGACAGAAACAGAATCAAAAGTCTAAGTGCAACATTCCAGCCGCAGCTCAGCTGAGAGAGAGGGAGGGCGCCAGCGCAGGCTTGGGGAGCATGGGCTTGGGGAGAAGGAGCACCGCCCTCAGCGCCTTCACCACGGCAACACGGCACAGTCCTAGGCAGACGCGACGGATCCACGTGTGCCCATAGAGAGGGCTCAGTGTGCCGGCTGCGGCACGCGTGCCATAGGTTCGCCAACACGGCCCTATGGGGTCGCCATAAGTCAGCTGCAGCTTGACGGCACATTCCACTACCACATACCACTACCTCATCCAACTACTATTACCTCATCCAACCATTACCACATACCACCACCTCATCCAAATCTGAATGAGCTCTTAGTGGCTTATTCTCCAGGGAAAGACAAGTTATTGATGCTTGACAGCTCCCGGAATCCTTTGCTGACTGAAAACCTCTCAGTCTAAGCAGAATGGGTTCAGATTTTATGAAAAAAGTTTCAGCTACCTTGTGTGTATCATATGTATTAAATCTGTATTCATTCCTCCGCAGTTGATACAGGAGATGCATTTGAGTTTGGCTTTTAAGCTCAAACATAAGGCAAAAAGTTTGCATCCATTAATATTATTTCTTAATGTAAACCAAGAAAGAACACATGGAGCTGGGAGAGGCATGTGTGTGTCTGCCTTCCTTCCATTTGTTTCAAGGTGGTTTTAAGGCATACATCTTCATATATCGCACTTAAACTACAGCTTATGCTGATCATATTTTAGAACCAAGCCATAGTTTCAATTTTTAAATATATAGCAGGCAAACCATAGTAAATGACTGACAGCCCATTCTTGAGAATGGGGCTGAAAGTTGATAGGAGGCGGCGTGACCTCGTCGCCGGCATAAATGCATGTAATCACGTGTTTACACGCATTCACGCTGGCGGTGGTGGCCAAGCGCCGCGGGACCGCACCTCCCCCCTCCGCTGGCGTGGCCTCTCCGTGGAACCAGCACCGGCGTGGAGAGGCCACGCCGGCGCAGGGGGGCGTTCCGGGGGCAGGGGAAGGAACCGCCGCTTGGTTGGCTTCCTCACCACTTTCGGCCACTTGCACCGGCAGCAAGAACAGCGTTGCTGTGCCTGCTATTTAGCTATTGAAGGGGTTTTTAAATGGGGCTGTTTTAAATGGGGTGAAAAGCCCCAGTTAAACAAAAAAAAGCCGTGAAACAGCTTTTTTTGGTTTAACGGTGTCGGGAAAACGGCTTAGGAAGAGGCGGCGCTGCGCCTCTTCCCAGCCGTCCCCGTACATCTCAGCTCAGGAATGGGCTGTGAATGATTCTTTATACAAAAAAGAAATTCTTGCATAGAAAACTAGATGTCAGGGGAAACGATTCTAACCGAGCTCTCTCTCTCTAATGTACTTGTTTTCTATGTGCAGGGGATATTTTGTATGAAGGAATATTCAGTCACGTAAGCCGCCAATGAAGTGGAACATCACAGGTGCAGGTTGATCCCCCCCCCCCAAAAAAATACTATGCCTGATATAGCTTGCCCATTTATTTTTCCCAAACTAAATAACCGAATATGGCAAAGATTGCTGATTACATTAACTGATACATATCATTAGCTCTACATGGCAATTTTCACACCCAAAGCTCAACCAGTTGGGAGATTATGTCACCCAATCACAGTTCAATTCCACTCCACTTTTTCAACTTTTTGCGGCTGTCAGAAGAATTGTTGGATGGAATTACATCATAATAATTATGTCTGTAATTGCATGGTGTTTTTTTTTTTTTAACCAAGGTAATTTCACATTTTTCCTGCTGCTGTTTTTGCCTGTTGCGTTCCTTCATGAAGATTCCTGAATAGGATTCTTAATGTCTAGCAGGAGCCTTCAGAGTAAAACTGTGCGTACACATGGAGACCCAACACTGCTGTGTGCTCAGGCTTTAAAGCAATCAGCTGAGTTTATTTCCCCCCTTTGACTTTGCATTGCACAAACAACTGAACAGACATCCTCAATAATTACAGTAAAAATACAGCAAGAGCTTACTTGAAGTTACTAATGCTGTAATAGTATATAGTACACTATATACTATAGTATATAGTATGGCAATCAGTTATAATTCCAGAACTCCAGGCTTGACCTGGAGGTTGGCCACCCTACTGGGGCCTGGATATAGACCCTAACATCCTTATGTCAGTAGCCTGAAGTGGTAAAGCTAAAATGGAGCCAACAGGATGCAGTGCTCTACCAACCAGACAAACCAAAAGGGCAGGGTAGGGTTGCCAGTTGCCCCTGTGTGCAGGGCAAGCTGTATTTCCAACATCCTATCAGAACAACAGGTTTTACGGTGGGCACCTCAGAATTTAGCAATGGCAATTAAAGGGAAACTTGGCCCTCTTTGGGTCATTTTGGTTAATGTATACGTGTGTGTGTGTGTGTGTGTGCGTGTGTGCGTAAAGTGCCATCAAGTTGCAGCCGACTTATGGCGACCACTTTTGGGGGTTTTCATGGCAAGAGACTAACAGAGGTGGTTTGCCAGTGCCTTCCTCTCCACAGCATCCCTGGTCTTCCTTGGTGGTCTCCCATCCAAATACTAACCAGGGCTGACCCTGCTTAGCTTCTGAGATCTGACGAGATCAAGCTAGCCTGGGCCATTTAGGTCAGGGCAATGTATACTTATCATTCTGTAATAAAAAACAGGACTCTGATGAACGATGAACCATCCTGGAGAATTACATTCTGAATTTACAGTTAAGCTATCCTAATGCTAAAGCTTGCTGGGGGTAAAGGGAAGATGACTGGGGAAGGCACTGGCAAACCACCCCGTAAACAAAGTCTGCCTAGAAAATGTCGGGATGTGACATCACCCCTTGGGTCAAGAATGACCCGGTGCTTGCACTGGGGACCTTTACCTTTACCTTTAATGCTACATTGCTTATTGCAGGGGATTTAAATGCCAAAACAGGAGCAGACAATGACACCCTTTTGAAATCTTTTTTGAAAGGATTTCCCCTGTAAAAAATTCTATTGAAAAAATAGAACTGAAGAAAACTCCTAGGAAATATTTTTCCATTTTTAAAAGATAAGATTTTACTCAATCAGAATGTGTAATATGAAGATGTTAATATAAAATCTACAGCATTAATTCATGATAATTCCTTTATATACTGCAGTTATCTACAATTTATTCTTTAAATGTGACTAATTTAGTCCACAATTGATGAGCTCTAATGTGTGTGAGAATACACAATTGACCAGTTCAATGTTATAAAGTTTAACTCAGTATCAAAATATACAGCTAGACTTGTCACTGTATAACTGTTTCTGTCCAGCAAACACTTTCTGTTTAGTACAGGTTTTTTTTAGTGTCATCTTTTATTTCTTCCTACCTCTCAGATGGCAAAAAAGTAAGATACATATACTATAGTAGCACAGGGTACATCCATTTGCAACACGCTCTCTCTCTCTCTCGGGTTGCCAACCACCAGGTACAAGCTGGAGATCTGCTATTACACCTGATCTCCAGCCGATAGAGATCAGTTCATCTGGAGAAAATGGCTGCCTTGGTAATTGGACTCTATGGCATTGAAGTCCCTCCCCAAACCCCGCCCTCCTCAGGCTCCACCCCATAAACCTCCCACTGGTGGTGAAGAGGGACCTGGCAACCCTATCTCTCTCTGACATTGGCTGTAGTCAAGTTTATTTAAAACATTCATAGACCACAATATAAATAAGAACACAATTATTCCATAAGTAAAATTGCTTACATACTAATAATATATATCTTGTTAAAATACAGATTTACATAAGGCATCTTTATACGCCACTCCACCCTTTCTTAATTTTAAGAACCAGCCAACCAAATTTTAAATTTTACAGGTAATCTCCTGCTGCTTATCCGATAGATAATATCCGTTACATTGGCTGTATTTTCAATTTTGCTTGTAGAAAGCTCAGGCATTAACCTTTTTAAATTTCACAAATATGATGAACACTACAGTTTTATGCTAATTAACATATACATGAGGCATGTTATGCTGTCCAGGAGGAGGTAGAACAAGGGAGGTGTTCCGTTCAGCTCCACCTTCTTTGGAAGCCTTTTTTGGGATGGCGCTCACCACCACCCCTCAAAGGTCTGAAGGTGCCCTCAGGCCCCCAAAAGCTGGGAACCTCTTAATTTATTATGAAAGTGTCAACATCTCTAAAAGACTCTCTGGCATGGCTCAGTCCTGAGCGAACTGCACCACAGAAATCTTGTTAATGTAACAAAGAACTTTGTAGGTAATGCATTAAACTCTATTAAACAAGTGCACACATAAATTGCATATGCTTGTTTGATATGCCCGCTCCCAAAAATGAATTTCTGTCTTCAATGTGAGCTCTAAAACCCCTTTAAAAGGTAAAGGTCCCCTGTGCAAGCACCGGGTCATTCCTGACCCATGGGGAGACGTCACATCCCGACGTTTTCTAGGCAGACTTTGTTTGTGGGGTGGTTTGCCGTTGCCTTCCCCAGTCATCTTCCCTTTACCCCCAGCAAGCTGGGTACTCATTTGACCGACCTCGGAAGGATGGAAGGCTGAGTCAACCTTGAACCAGCTACCTGAAACCAACTTCCGTCGGGATCGAACTCAGGTCGTGAGCAGAGCTTGGACTGCAGTACTGCAGCTTAACACTCTGCACCATGGGGCTCCTAAAAACCCCTTTACTGATTTAGAAAAAAATGTTTCCTTTCCACTGTCTTATATTGTCCTAGGAAGCATAGAAAAAGCATAGAGAAGGCATAAAATGTCCCACTATCTAATAACCAAGGGGAACGAGGGAAGCCACAGAAAGCATATTACCTTTAAAGGTCCCTAAATGATCTATAATCGAAATTAACTTCAGGGATTAAGAAATGCAATGTCAGCGTTATGTATTGGCTACAGAGAACAATATCCCTCCACGACTCATTTCTGCCTATGAACCATGGCTTATACACTTAATAGACATATGGCACATTTATCTCGATCACTAACTGGCCTCCCGATTGGGTGCTACAGCCCAACCACCCAACCAAGGCACAGGGATAAGTAAGTCAGCTTGCAGTTGCTACGCAACGACAGTACATGCTTTCCCATCTATCTCCAAGTTGAACCGATAGAAGTAGGGCTGGAGGTGAATGGGGGACCAAGGGCTGGGGAAAGAAGTGCGGTTTATGAAGCACTGGCTCTGTCAGGCAGATCTCCACTGTCCTGAAAATGTTTTCTGCCCATCTCCAGGGAAGGTCCATGTGCACAGAAGGGAGAGAAGTTCTCTCACTCTTGCACACCAAGTGGTTACACAGCAGCTTGGAGAACCCCTCTAAAGGAAGACCAACATGGAAAAAAAAAGGGGGGGGGACTGTTGTTAAAAGGAATCCATTCCCAACGCAAAAGCAGGATGATTTCTATGCTTGCAAAGCCTCACCTTCTCTTCGTTGAGTGCCAACGGCTGCAGGGAAGCGGAGAGAGGCAGCAAAGCAGCTCAGAGTTACCAGCCAGTACACAGCCATCCCAAGGAGATCAGTATTATGTCCTCCGACAAGTTCTCCAGTCCAACACACTTCTAAGCAAAATGCTGGAGGATTGTGTGTGTGTGTGTGTGTGTGTGTGTTGGGGAGGGGGGGAGTTGCAGCTGCAAACTGTTCCCTTGCGCCTGCTTTCCTTTCCTTTCCCCGTTTCAGGTGGTTTTATCACCTCCTCAGCTTGAATCACTCTAGACGGGAAGAAAAAAAACGCTTACCTTCAGCATGACTCACCTTGTGAATTTTTTTTAAAAAAGGCCCAGCCCATGCACTGTGCGGGGAGACAGTTTCTTCTTAGCCATTCGTAGGGGCGGTTCTAGTTCTCAACAGATTGCAACCAGCAGCAAACGCCCCTGGCCTCAGGCCCAGAGCGGGTGGGGAAAGGTGGCAGAAGAACTGGCAGCAAGATTTTAACACTGAGACTCCACTTTAAAGTCACCTTTCAGGGTAAGAAGAACAACTAGCTATGGAGAGTTTTCTTCAAGGAGAGGAAACTCAAGCGTGTCGACTATGACATTGTTGAGGAGTTGTGAGTAGCCATGAAGGAATACCATTTTCTCTTCAAAGCTACACCAAACACTGGAATGATCTAGGCCCTCCAACACTAGATACATCCTGCTCAAGATCAATTGATCAAGGAGCTTCTAAGGGATAAAAGGAAAGGAATGATCTAGGCTTGTTCTCAATCAGCCTTCACCCAACTGAATCCTTGTCAAGAATTTGTTTCCATTATAATTATTATTCTGACTGTAGAAAACCCAACTCACTTGCTCTGTGAGGAAGCAGATCAAACACTCTCTTCTTGTCTGCCTATTTGAATCCAAACCAAGAAGAGGGACAGAAGTGGGGATAAACTGGGGAGATAAGTCCAGATGTCTTCTTAATATTAAAGCTTCCTCAGCTAATGAGCCTCTTTATATCTTATGCCAGCAAATTCCATGTCAGCTACATTTTGTATTAAGCAGTACATCCTTGCTTCTGTCTTGAACCTACTGCCAGTCAGTGAGTGACTTCAGGTTTTAGAATGGTGAGAAAGAGAGAAAACCCTGTATCCGTACTATTCATGATATGATAAGCTTCTGTTATATCACCAACCCCAGTCATAAACTATAAAGCTCAAATTCTCAAAGGGAAGTGCACTAGTCCCCTTGCATCATTTTGATGAAGCAACCCAAACGGTACACTGTATTCAAATGTAGCTGCACTACAGATTTGCATGAAGGGTCTATGCTACTGCCAGATTTAGGCACTTTTCTCAAGGGGACAGGATTGTGCAGTAGCAATAGGGTTCCTCATGGCTGGCTTCCCTATTGTTTCCCTGCTCCACTTCACTGTCAGTGTCCAGTCTTCCCCCCGCCCCTTGCCACATGCCCCCTAAGCCTTTTCAGCTTTTTCTAAAAATCAGCAATTGAATATCATTCACCAATGGTATAACAATCAGTATATAATTTCCTCTGAATTCCCAGCTTTCATTAATTAAAAAACAAAACAAAAAAACACACAACTAACTCCTTTTGTTGTGGAGATGTAAGAGCTCAAGACTTAAAAATGAAAGCTGTGAAATCACAGAAAGTGATACATAGATTGTTATGACCTTATGTTAATGGAACAATATTCATTTGCTGATTTTTAAAGAACAGAAAGAGCATATATTGCTGCAATTTTTTTTTTGCTCCAGTATGCGTTAGTTTGTGCTTACTTGCAGTGAATCTTATTTGCCATTTTGTTACTTTGCATAGTCATCCAGTTTTCAGATATTCTGTTGGAGCTTTTGATAGTCAAATTTGGACGATGTTATCCTGATTAATTCCGAGTCATCTGTAAACTTGGGTAACTCACTGTTCACCCCAATCACAGATCATTTTGCAAATAAACTGAACAGCAGTGGTCCTGACATACATCATTAAGAAGCCCTATAGCTTACTTCCCTCCATTGTAATGTTATGGTATGCTACCAGTCTCCAGCTAATTTCCCCAAATAAAAGGAGACCCCTCTGCTTGGCGTAACAGTAAAACTTGCCTGTTTATACCATCTGTCTTATTTTATTTAAACTATTTCCAATCCCCAAGAGCATATGTCCTCTTATGCCACAACTGCTGAGTTTACTTATGTGCTCAAATGTTTTATGAAAGTCTGAATATGGCCTTGTATGCATGGGTTATTTATGACATGTTCATCCCCTGACTTCTTAGGGGCTTCATTTTCAGAAGTCACTTCACTCTCCCCCTGCATTTTCCCTGCGTTTTCCAGATGCTGTTTTACTGTGAGATTAATGCCAGCGTCGAGGCCAGTTCAATTGCTACTCCAGTGCATAGTTTTAACTTTGGGATTGTCTCCCCTTGCCCATATTCTTGCTTCTCCCTCCCACTCATCCTTCCCCCTCCCAGCCAACTCCTCCCCTCAAAGCCATTTGCGAATGCACTAGCGAGAGAATGCTAGAATACTATAGGGCTGCTTATTTGATCAGTTTCACAGTGAGTTTCAGTCCTTGGCCAGATGGAACAGAGTCGGGCTGATTTGCCGCCCTTCCTTTATATGCGTCCTCTTATAGCAGGGGTGGGGAACCTCAGGCCCGGGGGCCGTATGCGGCCCCCGAGGACATTTTTTGTGGCCCTCGGGAGCTCCGGGGCCCTGCTGCAGAGGCGGGGCGCAGGGCGGCCCTCCCAGAGGCTGTTCCTGGCGCCACAGCTTACAGCGGCGCTGCGGCACCCTTTGGACCTCCTCTCGCCGACTGTCAGCTGTTGAACAGCGAGAGGGAGGGGGAAAGAGGCTGGCGGCTTCCGGCGGCAGAGCATGCATGCAGGAGCCGATTGGGCTTTGGGGGGGGGCTTTTGTGGACTCTGGGGAGGAGAGGGCATGGAGACTGGGGCCCGGTTGCGCGGGGCTCTGTGCGCCTCTGTGTGTGTGTGTGTGTGGGCAGGGGAGGCTGGGGCCCAGTTGCGTGGGGCCAGCAGGGGTGTGTGTGTGTGTGGGGAAGTCTTTTCTCTCTTTTCTTCCTCTTTCTCTGTCACTCTTTCTCCTTTCTCTCCCTCTTTCTCCCTCTTTTTCTGTCTCTTTGTCTCCCTCCGTCCTTTTCTTTGTCTCCCTTCATCCTTTTCTTTCTTTCTCCCTCTCTCTCCATTTCTTTCTCCCTTTCTCCCTCCCTCCCTTTTCCTCTTTCTCTGTTTTCCTTCCTCCCTTGCCAATCGATTGTGGACTGTGCCCCCCTGGCACCTCATTTGCTCGGGCCCACTGCTGGCTGCCCTTCCGCCTGGGAGGGGGGAGTGGGGGCACCCTGCAGGCCTTCTCTGTGTGGCCTCCTCTGGGGTTGCCAACCTCCAGGTGGTGGCTGGAGACCTGGCAACCCTAGCCTCTTCCCCCCCTCCACCGGGAGATCTACACCTGGTATGGCCCCTGAATGATGTCATAAATGTGCAAATGGCCCTTGGCAGGAAAAAGGTTCCCCACCCCTGTCTTATAGGCACGAAAGCCTTTTTTTATGAGGCGGCTTATTTGGTCAGTTTCACAGAGAGTGGACAGTTTCAGTCCTCAGCTGGATGGAACAGTGCCAGGCTGATTTGTCACCCTCCCTTTATGTGCATTCCTCCCTGCTTTGGCTGTAAAATGGCTACTCAGTTCAGCTCAAATGAAATAATCCCACTGTGAGGCTAGCAGGGGTGGGGGGGCTGGTGACATTTTTCTTAAAAATACACTACAGCCAATTATAAAGCAGCATTTTCAGAGGGGAGGGACTCACATGTGTGCTGGCAAAAGTGTTTTTTGGGTAGCGACCTCACAATTTATTGCTAGTATGCATGTGTGAACAAAAAATTTTTTTAAAAAAGGGGTGGCTAGCCACACAACAATGGTGAAATTTGTGACCACTCCCCCACTGGTTCAGAAGCTCCGCATTTTCACTGGGGATGCATAATTGTTCACAAGGTACTCCTGGAATTTGTTCGGGGGGGGGGGGGGAAAGCCCCTGTACATAGTGTTTTGAGAAATCGACTGCAAATACTGTGCAGTTAGAGAGCAGCAGAGCCAGTGGAAAGAGACCATGCATAAAAGGCCAAAAATGTTCCCTGGATCACCTCTGCATGCTTTAGTGAGTCTACGAATTAATTCTAAAGGGCATTCCTTTACCTGATTCATCCTCATTAACAACTGCTTTATTCTAGCTATAGTAATACTTTCTGCCAATATACCTGGGAAATCAGACTGACACACACTGTAATTTCCTAGATCTCCCCCAAGATCCTTTTTAAAATAACTGGTGTTACGTTAGCAGCTCTCCTCTGCGAGGTCTGCTTTAAATGAATGTTGCATATTTTTGCTACAAGTTCACATTTGCATTTTTTAAGAAATTGCAGGTGAATTTAATCAAGCATTGGCAACTTGTTAATTTGTCTTTTTAATAATATCATCATTTAATACCACCTCTGGTTAGCATAGCTTTTGTGCTGCCCTTCCCAAAATCCTATGGTCCTTGTTTGGATCTGTCTCCAACATCTTCCACGCTGAAAACCAACGCTGTGAATTCACATTCTTTTCAGCTCATCATGGCTTCACAAGTCACAAGATAATATTTTTCCTGTACATGGTAATGCTACCTCACAATGTTTAAAAATGATTATAATATGACAAACTGTTCTCATTCATTAATGTGGGACACCATTTACTTGTGTTAGCAGCCTGAGCACCCCAGCATATGTAACAAGTTCTTTTCACAGGGACTCCTACACTGCTTGTTTGGCAGTAAAGGCTCAGAAGCTCCTAGAGATAAGCCAGTATAGGCTACAATATTGGACTAGGATCTGGAAGACCTGGGTTTGAATACACATTTGGCCATAGGACGCTCACTGGTTGACTGTGGGCTGGTCAGTGGTCACTTGCTCTCAGCCTAACCTACCTGACACGTTGTTTTTGTGAGAATGAAACAGAGGAAGGGAAAACTCATTTGGGTCCCCACTGAGGAAAAAAGTGGTGAATAAATATCTAAATAATAATAATAATAAAAATACAATATGCTTATCTGATTCCAGAGATGTGGATGACATGCATCCTAAAATTCCTTCAGTGGCTAGCTCAGCACTGCGGATTCCGAACTCTAATTCTAAATAATTAAAGTTTACGTGGTTTCCATCATCTCTTGATATGTTTGAAATCTTACTCAGCCGTAAGCTGCTGATGCTGATTCAGGCAGGATAATGTTCTGTGGTCAATTGCCAGGAGAATTAGTAATAGCACTGCTACAGTAACCATGGGGTGAGATCACCAAGCATTTCAGAAGTTTCTTTTACCAAAAGTGGAAAAAAATGCAAAATTCAGTTTGTTTTTGTCAGGTGCTTTTTCTTTCAGCCATAGCGGGAAGGCTGAGATAGCAGAGGTAGAGGAGGGCAGACGGTTACAAAATTCCGGGCATTGGAAAAGTCAAAATCAGAGCGCCCAATGCATAAAAAGGGTGAAGTAGTAAAAGACAAAGTAAGCCCGAACCAGTCGAGGAGCAGGCAAAGGGACCATCAGGCAGGCAACAAGAGGGTCAGGCCATTTATTCATGGAAGGTTTTGCATTGGATTTGTCACTCTATAGATGCACATTTTCCCCATCTGAATTCTCAAAACTCTGCATGGAGGCTTATTGTTGAGTTTTGAGAATATGGATGGGGGAAAAGTGCATCTAAAGAGTGGCAAACCCAGTGCAAAACCTTCCACGAATAAATGGTGTCAGATTCTGGGGCAACAACTCATGTGATTTATGGTGAAGAACAGCTGCACATTGAAAGTGATTGTTGCCCCCATGGGCATCTGACTGCCTAGCTCTGGAAGGTTCTGCTCAGAGCTTGCTGGTAGCCAGCCTGAAGTTCCTGGACCGTGTCCCCCTGTCAATGGGGAACTGGCCCTCATGGCTCCCGTTTTCACCTCTGAGGACTCGAAACAGAGCAACAGGAAATTAATGGTCAACAATCACAGCAACAATATATTGTCTCAGGTGTTCTCTCCCCTGCTCTCAAAGGTTTGTGGAACTAGTTACCAAGGAGAAATAAAAGGGCCGCACCAGTCACAGAAGATAAAAATAATAATAAGGCCAAGGCCAATGGTGCAAAATAGGTGAAAATATATTTTATTATTTAGATAAAATTCCCTGCGTGTTCCGCCCAAGAGGCTTTTCTGGGGGAATCTGTTAGTCTTGCAGTAGTTTTTTTTAAAGAAGAGTACAAGACTAACAGATTCCCCTGAAGAAGCCTCTTGGGTGGAACACGTAGGGAATTTTATCTAAATAATAATATGTATATATTTACCTATTTTGCACCATTGGCCTTGGCCTTGATTTTTGATCTCCTGTGGATCTTATTGCCAGATCGCTTTTAGCACAAGGGCAGCTGAAACAATGAAAAAAAATGACAATAGCTATATTGCTATATTCAGGAACATTTCCCTCCCATCCCTTGTGCACCATAAAAATGGGGAGATCTAATGCCATGGGACATCACTAATGCCCAGTGCAGGGGTGGGGGTTGGGGGTTAGAAGTACTCTTTGCACAACTGGAGGAGCATGCAAAAATTGTACTTTGCAATTTGTATAGTCACCATCTGACACATTACTCTTCTCTTGCCCTATATTCATTTGGGAAAACGTCTTCTGGTAACAGTGAAAATCTTTGCATAACCTATTTGCTAAATACATTCACCCCAGCCTAAGAAGGGGCTTCCACATGCAGAAACAAGACTACAATGGTTGCACAAACTAGTACACATCTGGATACACCACCACATCACAATCAATGCTCATCCACAATCCTTGTACAGGCTGATGTTTCTTTCTCATGGGATATGCATTCTTATTTGGGGTTCCCAATAGGGTTACCAGGTCCCTCTTTGCCACTGGTAGGAGATTTTTGGGGCGGAGCCTGAGGAGGGCAGGGTTTGGCGAGAGGAGGGAATCAATGCCATAGAGTTCAATTGCCAAAGTGGCCATTTTTCTCCAGATGATCTGATCTCTATCAGCTGGAGATCAGTTGAATTAGCAGGAGATCTCCTGCTACTACCTGGCAGTTGGCAACCCTAGTTCCCAAACATACTCAAGCAGTTATGGATTGGGGACATTGGCTCTCGGAGTGCATGATTATTGACAGGGATTGCTCTCCCCTGACCAAATGTGTAGTCCCAAAGGACATCTTTTGAATTATGTTCATATTACTGCAAGTAGGAAATTGGGGGGGGGGGGGAGGTGGAAGACAAAGTTATTCTGGATTAATGACAAGCAAAGGAGTGTGATCTTGTGCAAATAAAGGCAGCTGCATATCTATCCAGGTGTAGCTTTACAGTCTATCAACTATGCATCATACTAAATCATAGTTGCCCCTCCCTTTTACTCATCAGTAATAACTGTTTTGTCTAAGCATTTACTATCAGTCATACCAGACCAGAAGTAGCTTTTAGTTAATTCAGTAGTTCACTTGAATGTGGTGTTACACTCTGATTGCCATCCAAAACCAACAAACAGATTCCACCCTTCAAATGCAGTTGTCCTTTCCAGAAGCCATTTCAGGAGACTGTATATGGGCCTGGAGCCTCATGTAGCTCCATGTTTGTTTGCTGAGAGCCAACATGCAGCGTAGAGTTTGGCTGACTTCAGCCTTCCTGAATGGCCAAGTTTTTTGTTTTTAAACTAGAATTCCCGTGCTCCACAGATAGGGTTGCCAGGTCCCTTTTTGCAACCAGTGGGAGGTTTTTGGGGCGGAGCCTGAGGAGGGCGGGGTTTGAGGAGGGGAGGGACTCCAATGCTATAGAGCGTAATGGCCAAAGCAGCCATTTTCTCCAGGTGAACTGATCTTTATCGGCTGGATATCAGTTGTAATAGCAGGAAATCTCCAGCTACTACCTGGAAGCTGGCAACCCTAAACCTGGCTCTAGGTGATCCACCATAACCTGGTCTTTGGTGGACCATGGTTTACCTTCTGCCTATTCCAGATATAGTAGATTGCTCTGCAGAACGCTGATATAGGGCCCTAAGGGCTTCGGAGGCAAAAGATCTGAGTGTAAGTTCTGCACATTGTACCACACCTGGTCCCATTCCCTACATGCCCAGTACGGAGATGATCACCGTTCCTGCTTAAACGTGGAGCCTGCCTAGTAGCATTTTGGGTTTTTTAAATTTACATATTGTGTGTGTGTAAAGTACCTTCAAGTCGCAGCCGACTTATGGCGACCCCTTATGGGGTTTTCAAGGCAAGAGACTAACAGAGGTGGTTTGCCAGTGCCTTCCTCTGCACAGCAACCCTGGACTTCCTTGGTGGTCTCCCATCCAAATACTAACCAAGGCTGACCCTGCTTAGCTTCTGAGATCTGACGAGATCAGCCTAGCCTGGGCCATCCAGGTCAGGGCAATTTACGTATTACCTGTGCTCATTTGGCTGTGCCATAAGCTTGGGTTACCAAACATTATGCCTGCTCTTCAAGAAATGTGTTTCCCATTGATGCTAATGGAGAGAGAAAATGAAATAAATGACATTTATTTATGTAGGAAATGTCTATGTCACCACTCCAGATTCCTGCTCAGGGTTGCTGACAAGTAAAATCAATTCCATAAGAGCAATGAAATACCATAAGTTAGCAATGTGGCTTTAATTGTGAATCTAATGATACCTCATCAAGGTTTTTAAAAAGAAATTGAGCTAAAAATAGAAACTTTTTTGGACACCCCTAACCTACAATTGCTGCGAATGCGCTGGGAGGCTTAGGTGAACGGGGCCTTCCCCACCTCATGTTCATGCAGCAAAAAAGAGGGCGCGTGAAAAACACACTCTGCCCCACTCCCTCTTGCGCTGTGGGGTTCCTAACACAGATCTACCTTACAGAGTGGTTGAAGGGTAGAGTCACCAACCACAGGATGAGGCCTGGAGTTCTCCTGGAATCACACCCAAACTACAGAGATCCTTGGAGATCAGTTGTAACAGCAGGAGATCTCCAGCTAGTACCTGGAGGTTGGCAACCCTAAACCTGGCTCTAGGTGATCCACCATAACCTGGTCTTTGGTGGACCATGGTTTACCTTCCTGCTGTTACAACTGCTGTTACTACTGATCTACTGCAGTTACAACTGATCTTACAGGTTTCCTTGGAGAAAATGGCAGCTTCAGAGGGCAGGCTATTCCGCATCACATCCCTGCTGCGCTACCTCTCTCCCCCAAACTCCACCCTTGCCAGACACGGCCCCCGAAATCTCCAGGAATTCCCCAAGCCATAGAGGGCAATCCTACGTGAGGATCACTGTCAGGTAATACATAAGAAGTGCTCAAAGAGGTGTCGGGCGTTTGCTTCCACGAAAAAGCATTTTTCTATGTGTCGAGGAGCTCCATAAGGGTGCTACAAAGTGGATAACTGCTGCAGCAAGAAAGCTTAGTGTACACCCAATTTATGACTAAAAAATGCTCCTCGCTGGAATGTCTGTCATGACCTGGTCGGTGACTGTGTGTTAAACTTGCCTGTTCAGATAAAAACCGCCTGGAGGGCTTCTTTTCTCAAGCGAAGTTTGGAGTCAAATTCCAACCCCTCCAGGGCTGCGGCAGATCAGTCAAGGCCACACCCTTCCTTCCTGCTCGGTTCCAGTGAGCAAGCCAGGTGAGGCCGAGGTGGCGAGACTGTGGCTGAGGTGTCAGCAGTGCGAGGAAGTACAGTCACACCTGGCCTTGCCGAGGCCACATCTCCTACCTGCACCAGGATCCCTGCCTCCCTTGGTTAAACAATACGTTCCTTTAGCCCTCTACATCCATCCCATGTTTGCTTTAGTCAAGGGGTGGGGAACCTTTTTTCCACTAAGGGCCATTTGGATATTTTTGACATCATTCGCGGGCCGTACAAAATTATCAACTTAAAAATTAGCCGAGCAAGCCCCAAGCAGGCAGCTGCCCCAGATGACCCCGCCCCTGCATCCAACTGGTGGCGCACTCGCCCACCTGGTGGCACAGGATGGTCTGTCGCACCAGCTGGGAGTAGCCATTCAGCCATATGCCGGAGTTGCTCCTGCTCCTCATGGTCGGGGCCGGATACTACAGCCGGCTCCTGCTACCTCCGCCTACAGGGATGAAATGAGGACACACCGGCTAAGAACTCACCCCTCCCTGCGCATTCTGGCCCTGCCCCCTTTAACCCCTCCATTGTCGCCACTTCTGCCCCCAGCCCTCTTGTAGTACAGAGGGAATACGTTTCTCCATGGCACGGGTGGGAAAGGGTTAACAAAGTTTCTTGGGCGGTCCTAGCAGCTCCATAGCTAACAACTTTTCTGCAAGGGGGGAAAAGGTTCTTTTTCTCAGCAAAACAAACTCACATCCGCCTTGATCCTTCTGAGCTAGAGATCTGCCAGGGGCCGGGAAGGGCCAGACCAAATGATTTTGCGGGCCTTAAATGGCCCCCAGGCCTGACATTCCCCACCCCTGCTTTAGTCCCTTTGGTCTGTCTTCTACAGGGTCAACGGGGGGCGGGGGGAACAATGCAATTCTTCAGCAATATTCCTCGCATTTCCTAGTCAACACAAAAGGTCTTTTCTGTCCCTTCTCGGTCTGCTGAAGGAGTTCATCTAGATAGAAGTACTTTTCACAGAAGCTATCATGTACTTCTAACAGGCTCAGGTATAAGGCAAGGTAACAAAAATTGTTAACAAGAGTAATCCTTCATCATAAATCACCACATAATAAGTTACATCTAAAGTTAACTTATGTGCAGCAGGCACAAACGTTTTCAGTAGTGCTACCATGCTAGATAAATGTATGTTATGTTTATGTTTTTTACTATATTGGACAGATCAAATATAAGCCTCTGCTTAAAT
This sequence comes from Euleptes europaea, assembly GCF_029931775.1. Lineage (NCBI taxonomy): Eukaryota > Metazoa > Chordata > Lepidosauria > Squamata > Sphaerodactylidae > Euleptes > Euleptes europaea. Next base: position 26,924,866 of record NC_079313.1, on the reverse strand, counting down.
GAGCATCAGATTTTTTTTCCTGACAGTTCCTCCAAAAATGGATACTAGCTGAAGCAGTCTTAGAAAAGGCATTCTATGCACGCCTCTCTCACACAGAATGTCTTCTCTAAGAGGAGGATGGCTGTGACAACTGCATATAGCATTTAACTAAGCATATGTCTTTTTTCTTGATTCTCTCCCCCCCCCCGCCATATGTACAGATTTAATGAAAATATATTTAAGGCCTGCTAAAAATTCTTTGCCCTGACCTGGATGGCCCAGGCTAGCCTGATCTCGTCAGATCTCAAAAGCTAAGCAGGGTCAGCCCTTGTTAGTATTTGGATGGGAGACCACCAAGGAATACCAGGGTTGCTGTGCAGAGGAAGGCACTGGCAAGCCACCTCTGTTAGTCTCTTGCCATGAAAACCCCAAAAGTCAGCTGCGACTTGAAGGCACTTCACACACAAAAAAATTCTTTATCCAGGCAACGGGACTAACTTTAGGTTTTTATTCAGCTCTGCAGTATGGAAGTTCACTTCTGCATTTCTAAGGTATATTTGAAATGATAAGATGACTGGTATTCTACCACCTTGCCTGTGCTCATAGCCTAAACTAAGTGGTGCTCTCATATTCCCACAGACAGCGTAAAAGCAAGATGCTGCTTTTCAGGGGGGAAAGGTATCCTACAAAATACTGAAATTCCATCAGGTCCTCTCAATCTCTCCTGTTATTGCATCCCTCTTTCAAAACTATTCATTTGGCCACAACCTGGGTGTGTTCCTTTGCAGGAATAACCAGAGAGAGTGCGTACTCTGGAGCAATTCCACAGGCAACACAAGAATCTTTGATGGAATTTAAGATGTGCTGGAGGTCCATATCTTTGGAGGTGAGGGCTTAATACTAGTGTAGTTTGTTGGGTTTTGTTTTTTTTTAAATAATTGTATTCCTTTTTTAAAAGAGGTACAGGAAAGGAGAAAAAAAAAGGGAAGGGGCAGATAGGGAAAAGTTATACAATTCGTTTCGCGTCCATGCCTGTCCAAACCCGTCTGCATTTCTGCTTTTATTGTTATTGTTATTAATAGTATTGGTCTTTTTGGAGGCGCAGGAGGGTGAAGGGGAGGGTTTGAGCGAGGGGAATAGGGGAGTGGTGGGTGTGTTGTGGGCCCTTCTACCCCCGTCTAGGTCTGCCCTTGATAGTTCTTCATGTGAACCTGCGCAACTCATTGCTAAGTTTATGTTCTGAGGTGTTGTCTCTCAATAATCGACGTTTTGTCCATCTCATAGTAAGGATCGCGGATTCTTCTTGCTGTGCCCTGGGAACAATCCTGGATGCACTGGCGTTGCGGCCTGATTGTGACTTAGATCAGTTTTCAGCCATATTTTTTGTAGAATGGTCGCCATTTTTGTTGATGCTCCTCCAGTTGTGTGCCGTGGATTAAGTTTGTCAGTCTTGCCATCATTTTTGTAATCCATTCAGATATTTTTGGGATTTCCTTGTTTTTCCAGTTCCTTGCATATAGAACTCTCGCCGCAGTCACCGCATATTGGAAAGCTTCCTTATGCACGGTCTGTATCTGGGTCGGTGTTATTCCTAAAATAATGGATTTCGGGTTTAGATCAAAGTCCACCCGAAGAATTTCCCTTATCTCTTTGTGTATACGCTCCTAGAATCCCTGGGCCTTTTTACAGGTCCACCATTGGTGATAAAAGGTTCCTTCTGCTTCAGAGCACTTCCAGCAATTTGCTTGGTCGGATTTGTACATTGTTTGTAAGTCTGAGGGTGCCAGATAACATCGGTAGAACATTTTGCACCAGTTTTCTCGGACGTCTTCGGATTGTGAGAATTCGATTTCGGAGTTCCACAGCTTCTCCCAGTCTTGCATTGGGATTGTTTCCCCAAAATTCTGCATCCATTTTATCATGCATATTTTGACTTGCTCCTCTGCAGTTTCCATGGCCAACAGCATTTTGTAAATTTTGGAGAGCAAGTGGTCTTGGGATTTGGTGATCAGTAGTTCAAATTCCATGGGTGTATCTGAGGGGTTATATTCAGTTTTCAGTCCGTGGACTACTTGATGATATGCGAACCATGTAATTTTGACATTTTCTGCCGTTAGCTCCTCAAGTGTTTTGATCTGTCCGTTCTCCTTCATGAGCCCACCGTAGGTCAGGGAGACGTTTTTTCTACTTCTCACATCCAGGTATGCTTCAGTGGGTGACATCAGGTTTGACACATGTGGACTGAGTGTCCGTTTCAGGTAGTTCCAGATTTTCAGCAGATTGAAGGCAATGGAGTCCCGTGGCAGAGCCTTGGGCATTGTCTTTGGAGTCTTGGACCATAGCCAGTAATGAAAGCCTTTCCCTAGCGGGGCTTTTTCTAGTCTGATTTTACGGTCTTCTGGGTATAGAACCAAATCAGTAATGGCTACCAGCGCTGCTGCCTGGTGGTATAAGAGCAAGCTTGGCAGTGACCGCCCCTCCCCTCTCTGCGTCGTCTTGCAACACCGCGAACATGACCCTGGGTTTCCGTCCTCTCCAGATGAATTTGTTAATAGTTCTTTGCCATTGGTGTATTAGCATCTTGTTAATGTGTATTGGAATTTATTCTTGGTAATACGTTCATCTTGACTGTAGAAATTCTGCCAAGCCAAGAGATTTGCAGCCTATTCCATCTGTCTAAGTCCTTTTCTATTTTAGACCATGTCTCTCTGTAGTTCAAGTTAAACAGTGTGTCCTTTCCGGTTGGGATGTTTAATCCTAAGTATTTGACGCTCTTCTTTGGAGTTGAACATTGAATGAGTTCTTGGATTTCCGCTTTTTCTTGATTGGTCAGGTTATAGAATATCATGTTGGTCTTTCCTGTGTTTAACTTATATCCGGAGAAGTAGCTGAAGCGGTCAATTTCATGTAGTTTGTTGGTTTTTCATGCATTTTTACCAGCTTTGGTTCGTGTTTTATGGTGCCTCACAGCACCACTTACGGCAAGAGAGGTGGGATAAAACCATTAAAAGATCTCTCAGTACATCAATATTACATAAGAACATAAGAAAGGCCCTGCTGGATCAGACCAAGGCCCATCAAGTCCAGCAGTCTGTTCACACAGTGGTCAACCAAGTGCCTCTAGGAAGCCACAAACAAGACGACTGCAGCAGCACCATCCTGCCTGTGTTCCACCGCACCCAAAATTATAGGCATGCTCCTCTGATACTAGAGAGAATAGGTATGCAGCATGACTAGTATCCATTCTAACTAACAGCCATGAATACCCCTCTCCTCCATGAATATATCCACTCCCCTCTTAAAGCCCTCCAAGCTGGCAGCCATCACCACATCCTGGGGCAGGGAGTTCCACAATTTAACTATGCGTTGTGTGAAAAAATACTTCCTTTTATCTGTTTTGAATCTCCCGCCCTCCAGCTTTAGCAGATGACCCCGTGTTCTGGTATTATGGGAGAGGGAGAAAAACCTCTCCCTATCCATTCTCTCCAAACCATGCATAATTTTATAGACCTCTATCATGTCTCCCCTTAGCCGCCTTCTTTCCAAGCTAAACAGCCCTAAGCATCCTAACTGCTCCCCATAGGACAGTTGCTCTAGTCCCCTAATCATTTTGGTTGCTCTTTTCTGCAGAATATTGAAGAACGAACATGATTTCTTAACCTTCTATAAAGTGTTATGAATAACTGAAATACACATAATAACTAACATAAGGAAGAGTATTGCTTTTGAATCCTGGAGAACGGGCGTGGGGGGGGGGAAAAAATGGTTGATCCTGCCGCAAGTACATGCTCACTCTCTGCCTCTATTTTCACTTTTCACGTATTAGTGGGGAAATTTGCAATTCTTCAGAATGTTGCAGCTTGAAGTTCCCAGAACTAAACAAAGCACCAGATGTTTTCAATACACATGCTGGAATATACTCAACACCCACCAGCAGTAAACTTGTAGGGCAGGCATAGCCAAAGTCCAGTTACCTGAAAGTGCATTGCATTAAAATGACTCACACTTACTTCTGAGTAAACACATCTAAGGGTTGTTTTCACTCCTGTTTTTGCAAGCAGTGATGGGGGTTCTAAGGTTTCCCACAGTAAAGGGGATGTTTTCCCAGATTCTGGCTTTGTGAATTCCTCCTACAAAGTCTTCAAGGGTGGTAGTTTTAGTAGTGAGCTTCCCACAAGTGGCATAAAATATTAAGAGAAGCTCCCGTGTCTATGAGAAGGGTAGCAGAGGATTTGCACTTGGAGGTCCCAATGCCTGCCTTCACCATTGGCTCTCTCCAGTCGTCATGCACAAGTTTTGCCATGACTCCTGGAGGAAAGAGTGATGCCTCTGGGCACCCCTGTGCAAATCGGTGTTGGGTCGCTGGTGGGACAGAGTGTGGGTCTTGCCCACCCTCGCCATGGGATGGGAGCTCTGATTCTGCTTCAGTGCCACGAGAAGAGCGGTAACAAGTACATGAGTGGGTCTCTTGTCAAATTGTGACATGTCTGCCCCCGTTTCACATAGTTGAGCCCAAATAGTAGCTCTATACTTGTCCCAATCCTGAGGTTGTGGAGCAGAAGGGGTGTGGGGACCTTTGTGGGAGTTTGGAACCTACTTCTGGTGGGGATTTTCAGGGTGGCGTTTAGGGTCTGAATCACTCTGGTACCAGCAAGGAGGCTCAATATTGGAGCCATTCCGTTGGTCCCTCCAATTGCGGTAACTACTCCCTACGCCAGGGCGGTCCTGGTCTCTGTCTCTATTGCCTGCCCAATTGTTGCGGGGTTGATAGTAGCGGCCATCACCTTCACCATTCCCAGTCCTATACTGCGAATGGGAGCCATTATTAGCGTAGGTTGCAGGCTGGATTGGTTCTAAGTTTCAGTGGGGATTGTTTGCTGGGGCCATTTTAAGAGCTCTGGTTTCTCAGAGAAGGTTTGAAATTTGTCTAATTTTATCTCAGAACTCGTTCCATGTCACATTTGTGGGGTCTATGGGGCCAAGAGACATGTTAGTTTGGGCATTAAAGCTGGCGTACAGGGTCCTTTTAAAATAGTTGTAATTAGGGACCCCTCCCCCACAGATGGCTATTTGTCCTGCTAGCCAGGCTAGTAGCTTTTTACGGGTTACATAGGACTCTGGATATTCTCTGGGGCGGGAGGGGGTTTCGCTCCATGATGTAACATGTCATCAGTTTGGTCAGGGCAAAGAAGCTGTGCTGTTTCCCACATCCAGTTAAGCTGGTTAAGCATGGTAGGATCTCTGGTTGCAATGCCCGACTCTATGGCAGGGGCAAATGCTCCAGAGGCCCATAGCCGAGCTAGCTAAGTCAAATCCTTCCCCGCCCCCCGCAGTAGGGTGAAGATGTGAAACAGCAGTCAACCATGTGATCCCAGGGTCCCGATTTAGAGGGCCCAGCTGGCCAGCAATCGCCGTAGCTTCTGTGGCTTTCCAAGCTACCTTTTCCTTGATTTCCTGATTCTCTACTCTGCTATTGCCTACCCTCTTGGCTACAGTCCTAGTTCAAATGGGGTAAATTCGGGTTTATGACTCTACCCTATCAGGATTACTCAGGGTTTTAGGAATGGTGTCCTCGAATAAAGGCTCAGAGGGAGCGAATACTAGGAGTTCCAGCAGAGACTCGGGATGAACTGAGTTTTAAGCTACTGATTTCTTCCTGGCATGCCTTTTGGCTTATTTTGGCTCTTTGGGACTGACTTTGGGCTGCTAAGAATTGGGCCGTGTGTTTGGCTTGGGTAAGCTGTTCCTTTAAAGCAGCATTTTCTTTTTCGGAGGCTTCCGCTTGAGCCAAAGCATCCTCCAGCTTCTGCCGGTTTTCCTGGGCTGCGGAAGCATAGCTAGCTTTGTCCATGAGTAGTTCAAAATTCTCTGCCCAAAGTTTGTCTACTTCCCTTTCTAAGCATTATACGCTTTCACTGATTTCCTTGGTGGTGTTTACCCCGCTATTACTGAGCACAATCCAGAGGCCCCACACAGTGAGAGCTTCTTTCTTTGAGCCCTTCAACTTTCTACTCTCATGATGTTCTTGAGAAGTATCTCTCAATGTTTTAAGGGGATCGGAACTTTTAAAGGACCCCATTTCCCAAGGGTTGGAACTTTTCTTGACCACCCATTTCTCCAGTGAGGCTAAACTCTGGCTGTGCTTGAACATTTTTACTAAAGCTTTGGCAGATGCAAATGACTCTTCCTCTTTCTCTAGCAAAGCTGCTCTAACTTGCTAAAAATCCTGGCAGATGGACAGGGGAATTCTCCCCTTCCTCCCAGTTTCTGATAAGACCAAATCTCTGAAAAACTGACTCTCTCTCTGGGGAGCCTCACCGACTGCTAGGATGCCTTGCCACATTTGTTAAGACTAAAATCTAACTCCCTGGAAGCCTTGGCAAAAGTGGGGAATTTTTCCCTCCCACCTTTGAAAAGACTAGAAACTCTGGCCCTCTAGAAAGGTCTCGGCAGGGGCTTGGGCTATTTCCTTCACCTGCTCCTGAAAAGACCAACTCTGAAACCTCGGCTCATGGCCGGCAATAAAGGGACTTCTGCTCCTAGCGTGAGCAAACTTCCTCAACCTGTCCGATTATTTCCTTTCTCTGTCAGGCTTAGTTTTAAACTGGCCTCCATTGGGCACACTCTACACAATTCAGATTCTTGGCTTCTCTGGCCGTTCCTAAAGGGGAAGTTTGCCTATATCCGTTAGCAGCTTCCTAGTAAACTCAACTTCTCAGCTCAACAGCTATTTTTAAAAGAGACGCTTGCCTATATCCTTCAGCGAGGTTCCTGCACCTAGCAAATCTCAGTGAATCTCGGCTCAGCGGGCCGTTTAAAGGGGACGCTCACCTATATCCTTCAGTAAGCTCCCTACAATTAGTGCATTCGACAAGGTTGGCTCTCTGCCTTTTTAGAAAGGATCTAGCAGGGGGTTCTGTCCAACGGTCCCTATTCGTACTCTCAGAAACTCACCCAAGAATTCCTATTTTCCTACAACCCACTACTCTCAACAAGGACACTTAAGGATGGACTGTGCTGACCCCTTGCATTCTAAACAACTCATGTGGGTTATCAAGGTGTGGCTGACCAAATACAGTCCAAAGTGGTGAGCAGTGAAGAAGCCAAGGATAGGTTCCCACCTGATAGGTTCCTCTAATGCACAAACACACAAGATTCTCGCTCACATGCCGCTACAGAGTTTTCCACTGGTAGGGTCTCCTTACATTTGTCTGTGCAGAACACACGTTGCGACTCACATGTTCCCACGAACAGGGTACTGCTCACGTTTGAACACCAAATATGTTACGCCAATTAGGTAAAGGTCCCCTGTCAAGCACCGGGTCATTCCTGACCCATGGGGTGACGTCACATCTCAACATTTCCTAGGCAGACTTTGTTTACGGGGTGGTTTGCCAGTGCCTTCCCCAGTCATTTTCCCTTTACCCCCAGCAAGCTGGGTACTCATTTGACCGACCTCGGAAAGATGGAAGGCTGAGTCAGCCTTGAGCTGGCTACCTGAAACCAACTTCCGTCAGTATCGAACTCAGGTTGTGAGCAGAGTCTGGACTGCAGTACTGCAGCTTACCACTCTGCACCATGGAACTCCGTTTAATTGGGGGAATAAGCAGTGGAGGCAAAGCTTTGTGAGAAGTTGTGCTCAGGATCTTTTATACCTTTTTCTATGTGGAAGAGCATACCAGTGGAAATATTCTCAATAAAAAATGTGTTGTACGAATTTTAAGGATTTTATTAAAATAATTTTAGTTGCACACACTCACAGTAAACCATACAGAACCCGATAAATTCAAGAACTTGGAAATAAAAGGAATGAGGGGGTGGACATAAGGATATCAGGATGCAGGGGAAGGTATAGTTACCATTCAGAGGGGTGATATCCAAGATGGCAGCTGCATTGAAGTGAGGAACGACCAGTGCTACTCACAGGAAAGCAAGAAGGACCATACATGCAAGTATGAGGTGCCGCGTTTTGGATCCAAGAAAACACTCACACTTTTCCATTATGAGAGGAAAGATACTTATATCCCAAAATATATCCTGAGGCGTTATGACTTCACTGGCAAACAAATATTGCCAGGAACAAAGGCTTAATTACTCTGACTAGTTTAGATGTTTGAGTATGAAAGAACAGGAGGTAGAACCAGATAGGAACAATATCTAGGTTCCCCTGATTAAGTACTGTTATGTATTTTATTATAGATTTCCAGATGACTGAAGATGTTTGGGAGTGGTTTCCCAGGAAGGAGGAGATGACTCAGAGGGTATTGGCTTTACCTGTTTTGCAACTTGATGGGGTTAACTAGAAATCGAGATATATATGAGTTCTCTAAATAGGGTCTTGAATGCTGATGCAATTAAGAGGGTTGCTATCAGCATCTAGGTGGCTGCTAGGAGAGCTTTATTGCATATGTTCAGGCTGTCTTCTCTTCATTGTTCTTAGGATTCTCACCTGTCATGAGGCCTGGGGAGATGTGCCACAAGATGGATTGCAGGGACCTTCCATTTTGGTCCTATATACCTCTAAAGGGTACACCAGGTAGCTTAGGGCAGTCCGTAGGGTACCACCAGATCTTTTCAATGCATGTGCTAGAATATACTCAGCACCCACCGGCAGTAAACTTGTAGCGCAGGCATAGCCAAAGTCCAGTTACTTGCAAGTGTGTTGCATTAAAGTGACTCACACATTTAAGTGTTGTGGTGTAATTCTAATTGAGCATTGAGGTGCACTTGGTAAAATGCAAACCAAGCCTCAGCAGGGGCCCTTCTAGTGGTACAATGAAATGTGCTTGGTGAGCACTTAGAGCAGCCTCCCCTGCTAAATTAGCCTGACTGCTCACAGTTCAGTCCTCTGATCATAAAAACACAACTCATAATTAATTAAAACCACAAACAGAATTGGCTGCAGGAGGTTGACCGCTCAAAAGAACATTTCTCTCCTGCTCCCTTGGAATCCAGATAATTTTGTAAGTGTGAAATTTACTTCATTCTCTCTCTTTGGACTGATACTGGTGCACTTTTAGACATTTCAGCAATGATGCAGGAAACTAATTCCCATCGATTTAGCCCATTTTGCCACTGCAACATGAAATATACACTACCACACAAATTAGGCCAACACAGTGGGACGAAACCATGGAAAAGCAGCTGTTATGGGGTGCTTTTCTTGTATAAAGGTTGCCCTTCATTTTGTGTTATGTGTTATGCATTACAGGGCTGGAGGAACTTAACTTCAGATTCATCTTCAGCCTCTATTCACACTGTAGGTGTATACAGGAAGCACCCACTTTTTCATTTTATTTTATTACAGCCAAAGACCAGCATAAAATATAAAATGTACATCCTATGATAAAATTATACAGCTCCCGCTTACAGCATCTCGTCCGTACTAATTAATCTGAAGGTTTGCCCATAAGGTCTTTGTTCTTCATAAATGCCTTCCATTTCCAGCAAACATAACAGCAAAATTTTGCTATGGAATATGAAATATAAGTCACCCTGTCTTCCAGTAGATATTCTACCAAGGAGGCTTCAGAGGTGTAAGTGTACAAATCGAGAAGGAAGCACCCACTGTTTTTCCCATTTCCCTTCAACCTTGGATTGCAAAAGGTTGCCAACAGTCACAGCCCCCTCCCTTTTCCCTGGCAGTTGTTTCTGACCCTGTGAAAATTTATTCCCAGGATCATGGAATCCAGATGGACAATCATCATGTCGGGAAACTTCAGTGGAGGGGGAAAGGAGGCAAAATTGCCCTTCCTGCTGCTTCAATCAGTTCTGCCAGATCAGGAATCAGAAAGGACTGCTGAGGAGAGAGGAATGCAGGAAAGATCCATGATCGTTGCACCTGCAGACTTTGGGATTTACAATTTGTGCATGAAAGGATTGCCCAAAAGAAAACCTTCATAGAACATGTTGATTCCTTGGTGTTTTAACACACACACACACTCCAATGCAATTCCTGAATTTTGTAATCAGAAAGGTCTCAGGAATGGCCCATTGGATCCAGAAGTCTGGATCTTTGACGTGGAAGTTCACTGCAGAGAGAGCACAATTGACACAGATGGATGAGTAACTGAGCCTCAGTTATGCAACACAGGAGCCATAATGACTAAGCATGCTAAGAAAGTTAACATGAGAAACGAAGGAAGCAAAATGCAATAGTCATCCATATAAAATCCTCCCATTACAAAAGCTAAATCAAGGGTAACATATTTTTGGAAGGAAGGATAATGTCTGAGTTATTTAAAACTTTAGAATTCAAACTCTAAACTTAAAGAATTCCCAGTAGGTTTGTTCTAATTTTTGTCCATGGTGCTAGAATATTGTTCCTTCAGAAACCCAGCTATTAATAAAACACTGAAACGAAATCTAGAGCCGCACTGTAAAACTAAGTTTAGAGAATATTACAGATTTTTCACTTGGTCTCCTCCATTTCTTGAAGTTAGGCACGGTTGAAGGCATTTAGAAAGTTAGGTTCTGAAGGGTTCAAGATTTAGTATGGCAGAATTTTAAAATGAGCTGTAGGTTTAGATGTAGTTCTGTCATTTGAGTCTTTAGGTAAAATTCTAAATTTAAACTGTAGATTAAGCTACATCAGAAGGTGCACAGAGTTCAGATCTGGCTGTAGCGGCACTCATCTAGTCTGAATATCGGTAGAACTACAAATGTTGTGCTGGTTAGGCTGAATTAACATAATCAGCTACAACAGGACATAGGATAAGCTCAAGACACGGTTTTGGCTGGAGAGAGTGGGGTAATAAGTGGAAATAATAAATAAATAAAATAAGTAGCGTCGAAGGCTTTCACGGTCAGAGTTCATTGGTTCTTGTAGGTTATCCGGGCTGTGTAACCGTGGTCTTGGTATTTTCTTTCCTGACGTTTCGCCAGCAGCTGTGGCAGGCATCTTCAGAGGAGTAACACTGAAGGACAGTGTCTCCTTCTCCAGACACTGTCCTTCAGTGTTACTCCTCTGAAGATGCCTGCCACAGCTGCTGGCGAAACGTCAGGAAAGAAAATACCAAGACCACGGTTACACAGCCCGGATAACCTACAAGAACCAAATTAAGTAGCCATAGGCAAGAGCTCCTCTACCGATAAGAGACCACAACAGCCACAATCAGGCGAAAACAGCCAAAATTAAATAACATGACTTTCTTGTCTCCTTGGAATTTCATTTCCTTAGTTCCCTACCAATACCACCCTGGCTACAACAGAAAATACTAATAAAATAACTCCTGGGAGTCTTTGATTATGGGAGATGATCAGGGAATGAAAAAAGTAGGGTTTACATCCGCACAATCCTACCTTTTTGTGAAGGCATCCATTCCTCTCTCAAAATTCTAGATGTGCTCACAGGATCAACTAGGCTGGGGACCTCTTGCCTTGAACAAGCAGGACATATGAATGGAGGGTGTCAATAACTGATCTCTCCCCCCCCCCCAGTAAACTCTCAACAAACCAGCATTATAAGGGGTTACAAATATTCAGACTTTATTATAAATAAGAAATACTGTTTTATACATAAAAACTGCCAAGTGTTGCATTTGTTGTTGCTGATCGCTGCCCCCAGACAGCAAGACCACAGATTTAAGGCAAAAAAAAAAGGGGGGGGAGTAAAGGCACATATGGAGGTGCTCACAGTCAAGAATAAATGTAAAATGAGGGGAACTCTTCAAACGGGTGTCGGCTGTAGCACCTGGGTGTGCGTTTCTGCGAGCAACGGTTGTGTCATTTTTGTTATATAAAAGAAATAAGTTGGACCTCTAACAAATGTGATAATGGCTGTTAACGCAGTATTTGTAATTAAGAGGATTCTTACAAAGGTCTTTTTATTTAAAATTTTTTAAAAAATCTGTTAAAACTGGTTTTTCAGTAAAAAGGGAAAATACTAAGAAAAGCAGGGGACCTTAAGGCCAGAAGCACGCAAAAAGCAAGCGTTATCATCCCTCTGCTATGATGGAGAAGTGATACAGTTAGAATGCAGCCATCTGACTGGCTCAGCCAGACGAAAAATACTGAAGTGTAAAGTGTGACAAGCCACAACAAAAAGGTCATTTCCAGTAAATGGCTTCAGGATTGTATGCCAGCAAGTTGGTATCATGTAAACTGTAGAGAAGTCCCTAACCCTAACCCTTTGGGGTCAAAGAAGGGGGAGAAAGATCAGACCCATACCACTCCCCTGGCTGTGGAAATGCGGTAGTCCTCCGTGTCTGAAAACAGGGCCTCCCCACACACAATGGCACAGGCAGAAAAGGCGACTGTTTTGCAACAACAGACTTTGGGTACTGGGCCTATAACAACCACCTATTTTTTTTTACTGAGGAGGGAAAACCTGTGTCTGGGCTATATTCCTTGAGACTGTGCAGGAGGGCTCACAGGACTGAAAGCTGCTCCCTGATAAAAGAAAATTAGCATGTCAAGAAGACTAAACTAAAATGTTTGTGCCTGACATCTACCTTTCCACGAGGAGCATTTTTATAAAGGGTATTTTTGTGCCCGCTCACTGTTTTTATCCTTTCATTTTCTCCAAGGACCTCTGGCCATCATATCTAATTCTCCACCATTCCTTTTATCCTCACAACAACTCTGTGAGGTAGGTTTGGCTGACTGTAGTAATGGCCCAAAGTCACACATGAAGCTGCCTTATATTGAATCAGACCCTTGGTCCAGCAAAGTCAGTATTGTCTACTCAGACCAGCAGTGGCTCTCCAGGGTCTCAGGCAGAGGTCTTTCACATCAACAACTTGCCTAATCCCTTTAACTGGAGATGCCAGGGATTGAACCTGGGACCTTCTGAATGCCAAGCAGATGCTCTGCCACTGAGCCACAGCCCCTCCCTCGCCCAGTGAATTACACAGCTAAGTGGGGATTTGCATCCATGTTTCGCTACTAGTCTAACACTCTAAACCACCACGCCGGTTCAAATCATGTCAGTCTAAAACAGTACCGCTCAGTCACAGGTTTATCGTCACAGTGAGAACTAGCCCCCGGAAATAGTTGCCTCACAAGCCCGGCAAAAATCCCACAACAATTTATAAAATTAAATCTATTCAAACATAATGGCTTGGATCCCTGGGAATGTTTTTGCAGATGGAAGGATTTTTGTCTGAAGAGTGTGACTTTTTAGTCTTTGCCTTTCCACTGCCATCCCAAATGTTGCTGGGCTGGGGGTTCCCTGTCCTCCAGCATTTGAGGGCATTGTAAGCCAAAGCGGGAGGTGGAAGGTGAGAAAGTCATGTTCCATGACTGGAAGTCCTTCTGTAAGCAAAAACACTCCAGTGGATCCAAGCCAACATTTGTAAACCAGAGGCAGAGGGCCTGGGCAGGCAATACTTTGCCCCTCAGGACTGTACTTGCAAATGGGCCTCAGGTTTGTATGCACTTTCCACTGTTCCCCTCATCATATGTGGAAATATAGGAAGCAATCTGGAGAAAACCTGAATTTATCTGAATGCAGAATCTCAAATTTCACATCCACTCACAGTGACGGAAAGACTGAAGCCTTGACCCTGATCGCACCTCAGGTAGAATCCCGAAATGCAAAACATTGAGTGAAAAGGCCCAATGGATGTTAGTTCTGTGTGTGTAAAGTGCCTTCAAGTCGCAGCTGACTTATGGTGACCCCTTTGGGGGTTTTCATGGCAAGAGACTAACAGAGGTGGTTTGCCAGTGCCTTCCTCTGCACAGCAGCCCTGGTCTTCCTTGGTGGTCTCCCATCCAAAGACTAACCAGGGCTGACCCTGCTTAGCTTCTGAGATCTGACGAGATCAGGCTAGCCTGGGCCATCCAGGTCAGGGCATGTTAGTTCTACACAAGCCAAAGCCCTCTGAATCTTTTGGGCATCCGTGCTGGTTTTACAAAGACACAGAAAACTGGTATCTTGCCTCAGTATACAAGGGAGTAGGCTAATGTTAACACCACACAGTACTGTTAACTGCCAACGCATGAGTATGCAAAGTAGTACGCAGGCTGGGCAGGGAAAATACCTGAACACCCCACCCCACCCCGGGAAGTAATGAAAAGGACAGAGGGCATGTAACTGTGATGGTTAAGAGAAAGCACAGAGGAGAACAGGGCCACTCTAGAAACAAGACCAAGCCTATTTACATGGGGGAATTAGGGGAGGGGAATAGACTTTTCCTCACACTATAATCATGATTAAAAAACACAAAAAAATACCCACATTCACACAAAAATATAAATTTGAAATAATTAATAGCACCAGTGTGTGTGTCAGATAATAAATTTCTTCCCCTCTACGCAAACGTACAAAGTTGCATAGTGTTTAAGGGCAGGTATACATGGATCTCAAAAAGGCAGGGGGTGGGGTGGGAGCTTCAGACCAAACTAATGAGGAAACCAGAGGCAGATCATTTCCTCTAGTTAATGACTTAAATGGGTGAGGAGAAAGAACAGAGCTGTCTTCTCCCTATTAGGAAGATAAGCTAATGTGGAAAGCGGGGGAGGGAGAGAACCTTTAGGAAGGCAGAAATCCAGGCCGAGCGGCAAACAACTCTTTGTAAATACTGCAAACTTTACGGAATTATTTATCCCTAAAATTAGGACTGGTATTCTTTCCCAGAAAAACTGGACCAACTGTAATTGTAGAATTTCTCTCCCATCAGACAAAAAAGCCTCCCATGGTGAAAGAAACACCAGCCAATTTCCAGGAAAGAGAGGACTGGAAAGACCTGGCCTATTTTCTAACAGAAGATTGTGATGACTCTAGTAACTGAAGTTCTCTCTGGATGGGTGATCTCTTAAAAAAGAAAACTGAAGTCTGATTTTGAGACAGAATCTGTTCATGTGAATCCAGTTGTTCCTGGAATATAAGAGCATCCTAGTGACTGGTTGGTGACAGGAACGATCACAAGCAGATTTCCCCATCTTCAGGGATTCAAAGTCTGCCTTTGTTCTCAAACGCCGAAGGCCAAGATACAGCTCTGTGGAGACCTAATGCACCATTCCTTCCCCTTGACTCCCCAAAAGTTGTTTCTGAGAAGCTGTGCCTCAGGAACGGGATATACATATTGCACGTTAGAAAATTGGCAACTGGCTACCAAAAATGGTAATTTTATTGGCCAATTATTTATATATATGGCGGGCTTGTTATTCTCTTTGTTTTAACGTGGTTATTGTGAAGGCCATTGATGCTTCTCACAACGTGTGGCTATACTGGCCATTGCTATTAAACACTTTGGTAGCCAAACCTTTTCCTTCATAGAAAAAAAGAACACAAAATTAGAGAGGGTGTAGAAAAGGGTGAGAAAGCTACAAGAAAGAAGGGAATGGAAGGGGGGGAAGCTTGTTTGTGACTCCACTGTACACCATTTCCCATGGCCACTTCTACAATTCAGTACAACAGTCCAGAATATTTCACATCATTGTGTAAATTAAAAGGGGAGTGTTATCTGAGAAAAAGGGATCAAGTGGAGTGTGTTTGAGCAGGAAAACCTATATATAGTTGTCTCAAAGCCCAAAAGACTGATTCTTAAATTTGCTTTTCATTCAGAAGTTTGTTTGCTTGTTTTCTCTTGAATTGGGAAACAACAGCTGAGAGCTGTATTGGGAGATGTGGTGAGGGTCCTGAAGAAGGTAATTTTAGGAATTAAGGCACTCCACGGCCAAATAACTGCTCCACCAGTCACTGAGGGGATGCCCCCCTGCCCTTAGCACACCCTTAGGGTTTCTCAATGGACGGGGTGTTAAAGCAGCCTGTTGGCAAGGTCTTCTTGATGTCCTCTAGATTAGCAATGTCTTTCAAGATAGTGTCAATGTCCCTGTTGTAGTCATCAATGGCACCGGCCTGCTTCTCGGCTGCCTTTTCTAGATCAGACACTTTTCTGTCCAGCTCGTTGTCTCTCATCTGCTTCTGGGCATTATTTAAGGTACGTTCGATTTCCTCCAGTTTACTCAAGTCCACAGTCTCTAGATCCCCTGCAAAACAAACAAAGCAAAATGCAGAATGAGAACAGCATTTTAACTGAGTTATACTTATTTGTGACAGAACTGAATTCCAATCACAAAGCAATGCAGAACGGAATGAGACAAGAGTAATTACTGCATGGTAATTACATTCACTGGCACTATTTCCATTTCCTAGTATAAAAATTAGCTCTAACCAGAAGAAGAAACGATTCCACTAAGGTGTTTTAATTTCAGAATTTTAACTTGAGATTCAAATAATTTGTATCAATTTGGGTGCTGCCACCCACCCTCAAATCTGTACTCAATCCAAAATTTCCTGAAGTGTACACTTGTGAATTAATGTACCATAAAGTTTACAAATATTAGCACTGTGAGGATTTGACCATCACTCAGCATTTATTTTGGCGGCTTTAAAACAGGCTGACATATAATATTTGCAGAGAGTTTTTTTTGGACAATGCAATACAAACCACAACACAAACAATTTATTTTCCATTCTCTACATTTTCTATGTAACCATTTGCTTGTTGACCTTTGTCTGTAGTGCACATTTAGGAGCACTCACATCGTCTACAGCTTGGGCCAATCTCAGAAGTAGTACATATGACATGCAAAGAGCATAAAGCTTCCATCCTTACTCAGTCCCAGGAGGCTACAGCTATACAGCAGCAGTCCCAGGAGGCTACAACTGTACATGCACGTAGCCTGCAAAATAAAAGAATGATCTGGGATCGTGTAGCTTCCTGTTGATCACTTATCTCACGAAGGGTCTAACCAACAGCTCCCTGGCTGGGAATAAGTCCCTTTTGGGGATCAGAAACTAGTTAAATAGGAAGCAGAGAGTAGGTGTAAATGGATAGCCCTTCCAGTGGAGAAAAGCAAGGAGTGAAGTTTTGCAGGGATTGGTATTGCAACCTGAGCTATTTAGAGGCGAGAAGCAAAGTTGCCAACTGTAAGATTCATGGCAGTGTGGAGATTTGAACCTTGGTCTCCAAGGTCCTAGTCTGACACTCTAACCACTACATACTGATATAGTTCTGGTCATTGCATCTCTTTATAAAGATAATACAGAGCTTGAAAATGCTACAGAAAACTACAACTGAGATAATTAAGTTGGAGCATCTTGCTTATGAGGAAAGCTTGGAGCTTCTCATTAAAAAAGGGGGGGACATGATGGAAGTTCATAAAATTATACACAGGATGGGGAATGTGCAAAGTTAACTTTTTTCTTCTTTTCAAAATATTGGAGAACTGAGGGCACCCAACCATGCATGGACATGTTTCAGGACAACTCAGTGGAACTTCCATGTTCAGATGCAGTAATGATGACTCATCCCCAGCACCTGTCCTTCTTTGCCAGCTAAGAACCTGCAGGAAGGCTCCAGTTCCTAGTCAGAGTGCAGTCCTGATTTCTGGAATATGGATGTGATTTCTAGGGTGGAGGGCATTTCTCCACAGACTGAATTTATCTCCCCCCACCAGTTGGGGTTAAACAGTGAAGTAGCCAAGTTTGCAGATGACACCAAATTATTTAGGGTGGTTAAAACAAAATCGAACTGTGAAGAGCTCCAGAAGGATCTCTGCATACTGGAAGAATGGGCATTAAAATGGTAAATGAGATTCAATGTAAGTGTAAAGTGATGCATATTGGGGCAAAAAATCCCAACTTCACATATACACTGATGGGATCTGTGCTGGCAGCGACAGACCAAGAAAGGGATCTTGGGGTGGTAGTGGATAGCTCAATGAAGATGTCAACCCAGTGTGCGGCTGCTGTAAAAAAGGCAAATTCCATGCTGGCCATAATTAGACGAGGAATAGAGAATAAAACTGCTGATATCATACTGCCCTTGTATAAATCTATGGAGAGACCACACTTGAAATACTGTGTACAGTTCTGGTCACCACACCTACACAAGGATTTTACAGAGCTTGAGAAGGTGCAGAAAAGAGCAACCAAAATGATTAAAGGACCAGAGCAACTGTCCTATGGGGAGCAGTTAAGATGCTTAGAGCTGTTTAGCTTGGAAAGAAGGCGGCTAAGGGGTGACATGATAGAGGTCTATAAAATTATGCATGGTTTGGAGAAAGTGGACAGGGAGAAGTTTTTCTCCCTCTCCCATAATACTAGAACACGGGGTCAGCTGCTAAAGCTGGAGGGTGAGAGATTCAAAACAGATAAAAGGAAGTATTTTTTCACACAACGCATAGTTAAATTGTGGAACTCCCTGCCCCAGGATGTGGTGATGGCTGCCAGCTTGGAGGGCTTTAAGAGGGGAGTGAACATATTCATGGAGGAGAGAGGTATTCATGGCTATTAGTTAGAATGGATACTAGTCATGCTGCATACCTATTCTCTCTAGTATCAGAGGAGCATGCCTATTATTTTGGGTGCGGTGGAACACAGGCAGGATGGTGCTGCTGCACTCATCTTGTTGTGGCTTCCTAGAGGCACCTGCCCTGCCCTGGATGGCCCAGGCTAGCCTGATCTCATCAGATCTCAGAAGCTAAGCAGGGTCAGCCCTGGTTAGTATTTGGATGGGAGACCACCAAGGAATACCAGGGCTGCTGTGCAGAGGTGGCAAACCACCTCTGTTAGTCTCTTGCCATGAAAACCCCCCCAAAAAAGGGGTCGCCATAAGTCGGCTGCGACTTACACACACACAGGCACCTGGTTGGCCACTGTGTGAACAGACTGCTGGACTTGATAGGCCTTGGTCTGATCCAGCAGGGCCTTTCTTATGTTCTTATGTCAAGAAGCTTAGTCCCTTAATGCAGTGTCTTGTTCTTTTAAACATTAGTTCAGCCTATATATAAAAGTTTAAGTTGGAAAATAACTGTGCTGTTGCTTGGAATTTAGTAAGCTGTGACCTTCTGCAACTGAGATAAGATTCCAAATGTTATGAGGAGCCACTTTCTATCCTGACTCCTTCTTAGATCTCCAAGGTCGAGAATAGCGGAGCCACATTCCATTTAATTAAGAGAAAATTTTGAGCCTTGCCGCAGGTGAGAAATGTAAGGGCTTAGCCTGCAGATAAGCCCTACCACTTTATTACACTTTGACCCTCTGGGTCACCCGGCTAGTAAAAAGGCTACACAGTTAATTAAGATTATCAGCCATGGATCTGATTGGTCAATTACCTCAGGCCAACCCAGATCCTATGGCCATAAAAGATTAGCATTTTCAATTTGGTATTGTTCTTGGTGCTATATTCATGGCTCCCTGATCCAACTTTGGACCTCTTTTGTGCTTGCTTTATGGGTCAGACACATTGACTGTCCATGCTGACTCTGGACAGAGTGGACTGTGGCTGCTGGAGGATTTCAGCTGGAAGGGTAACATCTGGTAAACTGAACTAGTGGTATTACTGTGTAGTTAGTCCTTTTCATCTAGTTTTGTTGTTTTAATTCCTCACTGTGCAACATTCTCTTTTACAAATATACTTGCACCATTTTAATAAATCACTTTAGTTACATCTTGTGGTGTTTCATCTTCA
Source organism: Euleptes europaea (assembly GCF_029931775.1). Taxonomy (NCBI): domain Eukaryota; kingdom Metazoa; phylum Chordata; class Lepidosauria; order Squamata; family Sphaerodactylidae; genus Euleptes; species Euleptes europaea. The sequence continues at coordinate 26,905,466 of NC_079313.1, read as the reverse complement.
GGTGGCTTCAATTTAATTCCAGTACCTAGGCCAACATGGCTACACCTACCAGGTTGTTTTGTGAACTCATGCTGCAAGTGGTCTACCTTGCAAGGGTGACTTTCTTGACTTTAATCCCAGAAATGTTGGAAGCTTGCCCCTTGGCTTCTGGCTGTTTGGGTAATTAAAAGGGGCTGGTGGCAGCTACTAAGACTGAGGTGTGAGGATTCATACCCCGGAGTTTTGTAAGTATGTTTTGCTGACCCACCCCAAGAGAATCCCCTGGACGAGAGGTTCTTGACACCCCTGTTCTGATGAGATCAGGCTAGCTTGGTGCTTATTAGCATCTTGCAATTTGGGCTTCAGTAAACTGTGCTCTTTAGTGTTTACCACCAAATTCTGGACATTCACTGGAAGATATAAATTTATCCAAAATTAACAAAGAAATAAATTTACCCAAAATTAACGAAGAACCAGTTAGGTCATCAGTGAGAGGGGGGAAAAAGATTACTACACCATTCAGGCTGAGAGGTGCAGAACTCCATAGAAGTTTAGTAACCCAAGAAGAGGATACAAACCTAATTTCCCAAGCAGGTCATTAATCATATTGAGCAAGCTGTTCACAGAATTCTTTGCTTTCCTTGCATTGTCTTCCGCTTCCTGAGCAGCTTGCGAAGCCTGTGGAATCAAAGGGCGAAATACAAAGTAATGCAAGAGTTTAGTTACAATGTGCATGCTCAACTATTTGCAAAAGTATGTACAGTTGAAAGGTACTTGAAATTTTTATAAAAGCTTCCATCTGTGGCATTTGCTTCGTGATGGCTGTTTCCACAGATGCTAAGCCATGAACGCGTCGTCAAGCAATGCAGGTGTGTGTAAATTCAGCCTCAGATTTTACCGCATCCGGTGATGTTTTGGCAGGAAGGCAAAAGGTGAGAGGAAGAAGAGAAAAGGACACGGCTCTGGAATGACGAAGGACTACTACCCAGACTTGTACCCCTCATTTTCTTTCTGAAAGGGTTGTGCGCTCATAAGTACCGGTCTTTCATACGTATACAGAAAATATGCAATGTGACCTGTATCGGAGGAAACTCTGAAGTGTCAATAAACATGAAGCTTAAAAAAAAAGTCTCACCATTCCTGCCATCATCATATCTTGGTCTGCACTGTCCTGTTTCTTCTTCAGCTCTTCCTCTGCATCCTGCAGCTGCTGCAACATATCATCCATTTCTTTGTCCAGCTCGGTGACAGTCGCAAAGGTCTTGTCAGCATCGGCCTTTGCAGTCGCAGCATTCTAGAATTGGCGGGGAACTAACAAGTTAATAAACTGGGCACAAGGAACAGAAACTCTCCTACACCGGACTGCTGGCATTGCCTACTCTCACTGGCAGCGGCTCTCTAAGGACTCCAGCAGAGATCTTTCCCTCATCTTGACCATCTAAGAATCCTTACCTGGAAATGTCAGGGGTTGCACTTTGGACCGTCCACGTACAAAACTTGCGCTCTACCACTGTGCTCCGCCCCCCCCTTCGGGTCCCTCCCTCGACTCACTTTTTGTACAGAATTAGCAATTTTCTCAGCATCGTCAGCTCTGTTCTTCGCTTCCCTGGCATCAGCAGCTGCATTGCCCAGTGCCAGCTCAGCTTGCCGTGTCTTATTGCTGGCCTCTGCGATGGTCCGGGTAATGGCAGGAATCTTTTTCAAGGCATCCTCAGCCGCTGTCTTGTTATCGTTAACACGCTTGTCAAAGTCTGGAAGATCAAGAGAGCCACTCTGGATCAGACTGGACGCTCATCTAGTCCGGTGCCCTTTTTTCAACAGTGGCCAAACAAGATGTTTCGAATTCCAAGCAGAGGCTCTCATGACAGAGTTCACACAGAGAAACATTATGTCAGGGAGAAGGCTACTCTAGAAGACATGATTTTTGTTTTTCTAGGTACAGGGAGTGTACGTGAGTGTCCCATTCCTCCCCTGCCCCCCCCCCAATTTGAAATGGTACAGCCCCAAAGCACAGGATTCTCTCTGCTTCAGCATCTGGTGTAGTGGTTAAGAGCAGTGGACACTAATCTGGAGAACCGGGTTTGATGCCTCACTCCTCCACATGAGCGGCAGGCTCTAATCTGGAGAACCGGGTTCGATTCCCCATTCCTCCACATGAAGCCTGCTGGGTGACCTTGGGCCAGTCACAGTTCTCTCCGAACTCTCTCAACCCCACGTACCTCACAAGGTGTCTTGTGGGGAAGGGAAGGCGATTGTAAGCTGGTTTGAGACTCCTTCAAGGTTGAGAAAAGCGGGATATAAAAAACAACTCTTCTTCTTCACCATCTAAAGAAAATCTGCTGCCATGTAGGTGGAGAGAAAAGCACCTCTCCCCATGTTCTAGATTAGTAAAGGACAACAAAAGAACTGCTGGCACTAAGCCCTGGGAGACCCGCTTACAAGACATAAAGGTTAAAAAGTTCCCTTGAAACTGGACTAAGTTGATCTCTGTGGCGTTCTGACATGCACAGAGACTGATTTTTAAGTTCTCTCCCAGAGCACGGCCTTCAAGTGGAAAGCCCTGCCTGATCGAGCCTTCAGGGTAAATGCTACGCAGATGGAACAAGCCTGCACGATATGCTCCTCTCCTAAGCAGAGCAAGCATTCCCCACATTCAGCACAGTGTGGCACTTGAGTGCCACGTTGGGTGCCCTTCTTTAAAAGGGCCTTAGAGGCCATAGCAGCCCGAGGGCTCAGCGGCAACAAAGGATGGTCAGGCTTAACAGGTTAGGTCAGCCAAAGCTACCCCAACCTCAACAGATCTTACAGCTTTTGGCAAAAAACCCAGACACTCACAACAAATGTGAAGATTAAATTGTCCCTGTAGCAAAACCCGTAGCATCTAGCAAATAACGTCCACTCGCAATGGCAGCAGAAAAGGAACTGAGGGAAAAGGGGGCGCCCCCCCCGTCAGGCCATGTGACAGTTTGAGTGGGGGGAATCCATCCTGTTGGCTCTGAGGGGGAAGGGCACCCCCCGCTGTATCTAGGAGGCTAGAAAAGTCTACTGATAGCAGGCCTGAGCAGGTGCAGTCCCATATGTGGGACTGCACAGAAGACTGAAGACGAACCTCAATTTCCACTCAAAAAGAGGCCTGAGTCACTCGGACAGGAAATCCGGACATAAGAAGAGCCCCACTGGATCAGACCAGTGGTCCATCTAGTCCGGCATCTTGTATCACAGTGGCCAACTCATTACTCTGGAAGGCCAACAACAGGGCATAGAGGCTGAGGCCTGCCCCTGAATTCTAGTATTTGGGGAGGGGGAGAAAAAGTTCTCTCTGTCCATGCTCTCTATCTCATGAATAATTTTATAAACCTCTGTCATGTCCCCCCTCTGTCAACTCTCTTCTAAACTTTTCTAAACCTGACTCTTCAGCCTTTCCTTATAGGAATGGTGTTCCAACCCCCTAATCATCTCGGCTGCCCTCTTCTGTACTTTTTCCAGCCCTGCAATGTCCTTTGAGAGATGCAGCAACCACAACTGCACAGTATTCCCAATGAGGCTGCATCAGATCTACACAGGGGCATAACAACACTGTTTTATTTTCAATCCCACAAATTAGGACAGTTTGTTATGCTGCAGGATGACTCAACAGGAAACCACACAACCTACCTTTCAGATTGCCAAGAATGTCTTTGGCCTCCTGGAGTGTGTTGTTCCCCTTCTTGGCTGCTTCTTCGGCCAGAGCTTTGGCAGCATCTGCTCGAGCCAGCAGCTGATCAGCGGTCTAAGCAAACACATGGCATGTCAGTGTATGCTTCCTTTTCCTTTCCACCAATGTGTACATCTAGCCTCACTCCATTGCTCAAAACTGCAAAGCTTATTCCAATCGACACCCTGCTGCCTCTCTACAAAGGCACAGGACCAGGTGCTAAAAGCAAAACAAAGCTGGACTGAATTCTAATTCAGTGACCATTACAAAAGTCCCCAAAGGCAGGTTTCATAATGCTTCTGAAAGGGGCTAAAAGCTTGGGACATCAGTGAAACAGCTGAAGAAGTTCCATAACTGCAGGAAACTCCTGCTTCTGCAGACTGAACTGAGGCGGTGGGAGCAGAAAAGAGAGACTACAACAGCATATCAGGAAGGTAACGGCCTCAAAGGCACGCTGGCCGTCAGTAACTCATCATCAGAAGAGCTTACAAATAAATTAAACAGTGAAGGAGGCTGTGAAATAAATCTCCGTTATTTTAAAAAACCCTTAAAAGTATTTTAAAAAGGGAACACTTTTTGAGGAAGACATGGTTGCTACGAAGGAGGCAAGGTCCTCCATCCCTCACAATCCCTGTTCATGACATATGACTTTGCTCTTCTGAGGAACCAGCATATATGGTGCTTATAACCGTTACGATCCATTCTGGCTCACTTCCAGAGCAGCTTGCATTCTACATGAAATGCTCGAAGGCCAATTCATTCGTCATACAGCAAACAATCACCTGCAGCACAAAATATTGTATATAGAATGGCACAGGATTATAAGCACATGGGGGAGGCACAATGTTTTGGGGAGCCAGGCTTCCCTGGTGTGCAAACACTGTGCGTTCTAAAACCTGTGTCCGTTTCACAGCGGGTTTACTGCGGCAGATGCCCGTACATGAGATGCAAATGCACTTACTGTATAAAATGTGCACACACTCTTATTACTCAGGTTCAACAGCCCACTGGAGTAACCATTGTCCTCAAGAAGCAAACCAAGATAGAAAGGGGGCTGACCCTATGGCCCCCTCCTCCTAATCTTGATATCAAATAATTTCCCACGATGCCTTAGCTTTTCGTTGAACACACGGCTTACCTTACAAATCGCCTAATAGTGGATCAGACCATTGGTTAATCAAAGTCAACACTGTGACATCTGACAGGCAGCAATGGCTGTCCAGGATCTTATGTCGAGGTCTTTGACATCTCCTACTACCCAATTCTTTTTACTGGAGACTGAACCTGGAACCTTGTGCATGCAAAGCAAGTGCTCTGTCTTTTAGCCACAACCCTTCCATCACCACACTGAAATTTTCACCCTTTAATCCCCTTTCAGCCCTGCCCTTCCTTTTCATATATCCATCCCTTGGTCATTTATCATGTATTTTACAGCCCAACACAGTTCTCCACCCCCCTGGCGATGAACCTAAATTGCCCTTCCAAATCAGGCAGAGCAGGCTCACAGATATAAATCTTTGAGAACACTGCTGAAGAGTTTTGAACATCTGGCTCCCACGCTTCTGCAATGTTAACCAGATGTCAGAAATGTAAGAATAGTTAAACTTATCACGCTGGCTCTTGCATATTTTATGGCTTCCCTCAGTGATGCAACTGACCTGCTGTTCAGTCTTTCCTTTCTCCAAAAGGTTTTTCACTTCCAGTTCTTTCCCTTTCATGTCTTCGATAAGGTCCTCATAATTCTTCAGCTTCCTATTAATTAGCTGGTCTAGTTCTTTGGCTTCCTCCTTGATCTTCGTTGCCTCTTTCTGTACATGGAGGGTAAAAAAAAACAGGAAGAAAAACAACTGTGAATATGGAAGATTGCACTGGGATAGCACTGCTACATTTTCTTTTTCTTTTTTTATAATTATTTTATTGGTTTTTATAATACAAATTTTCCATGATAGTAAACAACAATAAAAGCAATATGAAATTCAAAATTCTAACTCTATGTTGTTATAATTTCTTGAATTCATAACAAAAAAAAAACAAATTAGAGGAAAATTTATGACTTCCCCATCACCTCTCTCCGCCTCTTAATAAAATATTCATCCCATCGTAATTGGTCTGATCTTAACTATCATAAATTCATTTAACTTTCATAAAACATCTTCTATTAATATAAATGATTATAACTCTTAATATTAATTGTGTGCACTGCTACATTTTCAAGGAGAAGAAATTAACATACAATCGGACAAATTGGATCAGTATATCCTTAAGGTTTACTGACCCAGGGTCACAATACCTTCAAGGTGAGTCACAGAGCCTCACCTCTAGACTTTCTGTGTCCACAACTGGTAAGCTGGTGAGATTAGCATAGATCTGCAGAGCTTTGTTTCCGGCTTCTTCTGCTTCGGCGTGGACCTTGTTCGCTTGCTTTTCCAGATCTCGGGAAATGTCTTTTGCTTGATTATACCTAAGTGGAAGAGAATCCCATTAATCTGGCTCACGGGTCTCACTGTGGGTGAGAAAGGCCCAAGTTTCAAATCCCGATAATACTATATACTTTATACTTTTCAGCATCCAATTAAAACCTTTTGTATTCTGGACTTTTTAGCATTCTAATATAAGTTTGTTTTCATCCTTTCAGTTTTTCATCCTGCAGCCTTGTTTGCAGCTGTGAAGCTATTGGGGTTCGTGGCTAAAGACATCATTTGTCATGTTCACACATTAACTTTTTAAAATGCACATAAAAAAAAAAAACACCTTCAGCTGTCTCAAGTTTCCTGGCTGAAAACTGCTTTTTACTTATGGATCCTGTATGTCAAATGTTTCTGAGCCAGCCTGACGTAGTGCTTAAAGTGTTAGCCTAGGATCTGGGAGCCCCTGGTTCAAATCCCTACTCTGCCCTGAAGTTTTGCTGGTTGCCCTTGGGCCAGCTACACACACTCAGCCTAACCTACCTCACAGGGTTGTTGTCAGGGTAAAATGGAGGATGGGAGACCAATGTATGCCACCCAAAGGTCCTTGGAAGAAGGGTAGGATCAAAATGAAAATAAATTCTGATGCAGTGTAATGCAGTGGCTGGAAGACAGTCCCTGGCTCAAACCTTGCTACTGCCATGTATTTAGTGGCCATGTGTAAATCATTTTCTCTCTCTGCATGCCCCCCACTACAGTATGAGAATAACACTGGCCTACCTTGCTGTGAAGATTTCAGTGAGAATATATGTGAGATACTTTGAATGGTTTCAGAACGCTGTATTCATATGAACTATTATTAAATGTGCTATAATAATATGCCTTTGAATTGGTATTTTTATATTCCCTGAACTGCTCTATTTACACTTCTGGGGAGCAACTAAAACGTGTTAGTACTAACCCTCTAAAGTCCTGATTAATCTGGGCTCCTGCATGCCTTCTCCTCCATATTCCTTCTTGCTCCTTCACATCTGCTAGGGGAGATCCTGCTCTCATCCATACTCAAGTGAGATCAGTAAGGTGCACACACTGTGAAATAGCGAAACTGATTCCCTCTCTCTTCCTTTCCTAGCTGGTCCATAACCTTAGCAAGGGTGGGGTTTGGGAAAATGATGATGATAAAGGGTCAAGATCTGCCTGCCACTCTGGTACTTGCAGTTGTTTTCTTCTTTAAAATTATCATTTTTCTTTGGCGTATGTCTGCTACAGGTCAATGTTTGTCATTTTATTGTAAACATACATTGTGCGCTGCCTGTGTTTCAGGCAGAGAGCACAACTAAGAAATGTAAATAATTCTGCTGTAGATGCTTTGTTTATTAACAGCCAAGCTAAAATAATTCATGAAGGCTTTTAAATGAATGTTATCTCCTTTTGTCCTATTCTTTACCCTTTTCACATTAATTTTATTGTTTGCTGGTTTAAAATACTACTGATGACTATTTGAGTTTACTAAATTCTAATCACATTGTTTTACACATATACACTTAAAATGAAACAAGTGCTAAAGTGTAATTCAGTCAGCCGCCTCAGGCACACTCTGGAGAGTGCAAGATAGAAATATTTTTTTAATTAATAATAATATTGTGAGTTAAACTGGGCAACACAATTTCAGTTTATAAATTAAAAGACAATAAAAATGAGACCAAACTATAGCATCATCGTCTCTACACCCTTCCATACCAGACTTACTTTCTGTTGAGATCACTGATGTCATTCACTGTTTGATTCTCTCCTGCCAGTGTATCTAAGAGCAATTTATATGCTTGTGTTGATGTATCGTTTGCTTCTTTGGCTACGCGCACAATGTCATCAGCTTCTTGCTTGTGCCTGGAGTAATAATATTAGAAGAGGAAAACAAACTATCAAGAAACACTTCCCCCTCCAAGCACCCTTTACTGGTGGTTGAAACATGAGGCATTGCTTCTGAACAGAGTAGGATGCACCCTACCCTTAGGCTGGAGAAGATTCCTCAGCCTAAGTGACTCCTGTTGAAGGAAGAGTCTTTTAAGTTGAAAGGAGGCTCCTGGAGCTGGAGGAATGCTTCAAACTTTTCTCAGTGGAGTCGCAGGAACCAAGCCAGCAATGTGTTCTATTTCTCTGGTTTAGACAACATTGTATGGATTGCGCCTGAGCATACAGCCCAGTTGAAAGCCAGTCTGTAGAACCCTTTCTGGCAAGCATGCCAGCAAGCTAAGTACAATCCCCTGTGGCTTCCACTCACGTCTATTGACCTAGGGAACCTACAGCCACACAAGAGAAGCAAGCGGGAGCATTGTGTCCCAGTCAGGTCCACTGGAACTTCTGTACCTCTCCAGGAGGTGCCATGTGCTCCAGCTGCCTGTGCCAAAAATTAGCCCTCCGTTATCTAAATTATGTAAACAGCTGTGTTGTAGCTGATGGGAACTGTTACAATAAGGATTTTCACTCAAAGTCTTGCAGAAAAATATATTTCCTGTTACTAAGACCACTCAAAGAGGGAGCAACTGGTATGGTCTACCAAGCTTTGGAAAGGGTGGGGGAAGGAAGAATGACAGGCTGGCATTTAGAACTAGCTGATACAATCCAGTGGTATCAGATCACTGGAAAAGCTGGATTCGAGCCCAGTAGCATCTTAGAGAACCAACAAGATTTTGAGGGTATAAGCTCTCGAAAACCTTGCTGGTCTCTAAGGGGCTACTGGACTCAAATCTAGCTCTTCTGCTTAAGACCATCATGGCTGCGCTCCTGAAACTAGATCACTAGACACACTGATGATGGCTCTTAAGCGCTGATGGTACTTTTGTGGACTGGAGCCCAGGGATAAGAACCAGGCCACACTGCAGAGTGAGGTCACATCTCTCACTATTGCTTCTTAAAAGGCATTTTATATTTGGGAAGAGATATGCCAGGGCACAACACACGCATAGTGTAGGGAACTTTTGGTTGCATTTTCTTTTAAAATAAAACACAAGTGGGGATTTAATCCACCAATGCTTGCTATCCGGTGCACCGCCAGCTGCACTGGCTCCAGACTAAGTACCGGATCAGGTCCAAGGTTTTGGTATTGACCTTTAAAGCCCTAAATGGTTTGGGACCTTCATAACTACAGGACCACCTCTCCCAATATACCCCTCAGAGAGCATTATGCTGCTCTAGAAACAACCTTTTGGTAGTCTCTGGCCCTAAAGTTGTCTGGCTGTTCTCGGCCAGGGCTTTTTCAGGCCTGGTGGAAATCTCTGTCTAGTGAGACCCGTGACCTGTGGGACTTTGTCCAATTCTGCAGGGCCTATAAGATGGAGATGTTCCACCAGGACTATGGTTGACGGCAGCCATGGTATTATACTAGCTGGCCTCCCTTCCCCCCCTCCCCATCCTCTCCTCCCCCCCTTTCTTTTCTGGTTTCCCCCTCCTTTTTGGGTTGTCTCCTTCCCACTGAAGTGAGATCACTGTCAGGTGGGGGCCACTTATTGTCACTTTGGCCTGTCAACATGTGGAATATTTTCACTCTTTCCCTGCTGGGTGTGGTAGGCAAATTAGAGTTTATTTTAAGGTGCCATCGATATATATTAGATATATATTCAGACTAGGTTTTATGGTTTTAATTAAGTATTTAATTTTATATATGTATGTATACTACATGTTGTTAGCCCCCCTGAGCCCTCTCCGGGAAAGGGCAGGGTACAAATTAAATAAAAATAAAACAAAACAAATTAAAAAAATAAATGCATCTATAAAAGAGAAAACCTGCTTTTTGTACCCTTCATAACCTACACAATTTGCATGTGTGTACTGTGCATTTTGTACTTTAGTGAAGAAAAATGTCTCAGGAAGCAGCCTTCATTTATGTGAATACAATCAGAATTCAGTGTAGTAAGAACTCAAGTACATGTTTTGGCTTTCTATTCCTGAGCACACCCTTCTTTTTTAAGGCAGGAGAGCTGACAGTAGACTGGAATGAGCATAAGCAAAGATTTTGGAGATGGTAAAAATGGAGAGTGCACCACACACAGTACCCACAAGGGGTGAAGGAGGATCAGAAACACAGAGCTTCTATGTTACAGGGTGAGCAATTAAAGAGAGGCATGGCTAGAGACATGAGTGGAGGGGGGGGGGAGGAAAAACAGCAAAATTGAGGTGGGGGGGGAAGGTGAAGCCTTGTGTCACTGGACAATGCCTCAGCACAAATATAGCTGGAATTAAAGCACAGTATCCCCACCAGACACCTTGTGTGTAAGAACTTCATGGGTCTCACCGCTGAGCTAGCTGACGGGCCTCATCTACCAGGACAGTCATATTGTTGGGGTCGCTGATCAAGTCTGGTGAAGGAAGAGCCTGCAGAAGGAACCAAAAACACTTTCAAGAGTTGTTTTTTTAAGCATCTTCGACTCAATGGGGAAAAAACAAGAAAAAGCGGTTCATACATTTAATATACACTGGCTTCTAACAAAGAGCTCAGAAAAGAATCAAGTAATAAGGTGCTTTTCCTTCACCCTCAAACCATGCACGGTGAAGCCATGGTCTCTGCCAAGGGGATCTACCAATTGTTTGGGTCAAAGTTCTAGAATATTTCCCAAGGTACTTTTGCATAGGTACAGAACCCGTAAATGGGACTGTACACAGATTATGAGAAGAGTTTTAAAAAAAACAGTGTTGCTTACCTGTAACTGTTGTTCGTTGAGGGGTCTTCTGTGCAGGCACACATGGGACTGCACAGGTGCAGGCCAGCCACGGAGAAGATTACCAAAGCTTCTGGAAGAGTCGTCTCCCTAGGAGCGCTCCCCTCCCCCCGTCTGTGACCAAGCCTTAACGGCTTTTCCCGCCCTGGAGTCACATGATCGGGGGTGGGGAGCACTCTTCCCTCAGTTCTCCAGTTGCCGCCGTGGGGAGTTCACTCTTTTACGGTGCCAGCCCACAGCGGGGAAGGAGGGAGGGATGTGTGCCTGCACAGAAGACCCCTCAACGAACAACAGTTACAGGTAAGCAACATTGTTTTTCGTTTTTGGGGCTTCTGTGCAGTCCCACATGGGAGAATAGCAAGCTCACTTATTGTGGAGGTGTGTGGGTGATGGTCAATGAAATAACGTGCTCAACACTGCTTTCCCCACAGCTGCGTCAGCTCTTGAATCCACATCGATGGCGTAATGATGAAGGAAGGTCATCGGTGTGGACCACGTCGCGGCCTTGCAGATCTCGGCGATGTCGACCGTCGCTGCGAAGGCTGCTGAGGATGCTTGAGCTCTCGTAGAATGTGCGTGCAGGTGAGGAGGGCAATCTACCCCTGCTGCTTGGTATGCCAGCCTAATGGCCAATACCACCCATCTGGATAAGGTGTGAGTGGAGACTACCTTCCCTTTGTTTGTACCCTTAAAACAAATAAACAAGTTGTCATCCCGTCTAAATGGTCTTGATCTCTGTAAATAGAATAACAGTGCCCTCCGCACATCCAAGGAGTGAAGCTGCTGTTCTGAAGGGGACTGTGGGTTTGGAAAAAACACAGGTAAGGTGATGTCCTGTGAGAGGTGAAACTTAGATATGACCTTGGGGAGGTATGACAAGATTGGGCGTAGGACGACCCTATTGGGGAAAAACCTGGTAAATGGAGGGTCTGATCTAAGGGCTCTCAGGTCACTGACCCTCCTAGCCGACGTTATGGCTACCAAGAACGCCGTCTTGTATGACAATAAGGATAAGTCACACGAAGCCATAGGCTCGAAAGGCTTTGACGTTAGGTGAGAAAGGATCAGGGAAAGACTCCATTGCTGCACCGGAGTGTGCACCTGAGGAAATAAATTCTGAAGTCCCTTCAAAAATTTTCTACACAGTTTATTAGAAAACAGTGAGGAGGCATCGATACCATCATGAAAGGCCGAAAGAGCCGCGAGGTGGCATTTAATGGATGAGTTAGAAAGACCACCGTCCTTCAAGGACAGGAGGTAGTCAAATACAAGTGGTAAGCGACACCTCTGTGGTTCAATCCCCCGTGACAAAGCCCAGGTCGAGAACCTTGCCCACTTGAGGGTGTATGCTTTCCTGGTGGACGGTTTGTGTGATGACAGGAGGACATGGGCCTGGTAATACGGAATCTATCAAACCAGGGCTTGGCAGAGTAGGGCTGGACAGTCAGGACATATTTTTCTTGCCCCCTTGATCCGGGGGGGGTAGCCCCCTTTCTTTCCCCGCCCCTTAGGGGTGAACGTTTTGTCATGTTGGGGAGCTGAGTACTGGCGGGACTGGGATTGTTGGTATCCCCAGGATTGGGGTCTAGTAAATTTCCCAGAATAGTATGGCTGGGATTGTCTAATATAGAAAGGTTTAGGCCTATACGAGGGTGCAGACTGTTGGGTGACCCCCAATGATTTTGCAGTCGCCTTCTGTTTCTTGAGGTTACGTAGTACTTCATCTGTTTGTTCACAGAAGAGCACCTTCGCATCGAAGGGCATATCCTCTATTTTGGCTTTTACATCCTGTGTTAGAGAGGAGGCTCTTAGCCAGGAATGGCGTCTAAGAACAATACTTGATGCCATGCCCCTACCCGAACAATCCGCCATATGGCGGGCTAACGCTATCTGGTTTCTACCCAACCTCTGGCCCTCTAGTTGGATGCTCTTAAGTAGGGCTCTCTTGTTCTCAGGTAGTACGTCAAAAATCTCAGACACTCTGTCCCAAAGGGACATTTGGTATTGTCCCATAAGGGCTCCGAAGTTAGCGATACGGATGCCTAAAGCGGCCGAGGAATAAAGCTTACGTCCCAACCTATCTAACTTACGCCCCTCCTTGTCGAGAGGGGCTGAGTGAGAGCCCGATTTGTACTTTGCAGCTAATACCTCAGTTATGATGGAGTTAGGCTAGGGAAGTTTATATAAAAATTCAGCCCCTTCCTCTGTAATCTTATACAAATTCTCTACCTGTTTGATAGAGGCTATCACTGAGGCAGGCTTTTGTCAAGTCACCACCGCGACCTCTTTAATGCCCTGCACCATCGGTAGTGTGGCAGGGCCTGCATCTGGGCTATACAGGACCCCATGATTGGGTCAGATGGCTTGGGGTCAGCTTGGATCGTTATTAAGCCCAGAGCTTTAGCAGGAGCTCCGAAAAAACCTTAAGGTTTTCCGTAGGGGAAATCGGGGTAGGATCCCCAACCATGTCCTCGGGGGAGGGGAGGGAAGTGTCCTCAGAACACAGCTCCGATCCTATGTCGTCCTCCGAGCATTCAACGTCGACGATTTGCCTGGCTCTCGACACCGAAGCTAGGTCTTTGGCGGCTGTCGACGTCGATGAGAGAAAATCAACGGGTCCCGCATCTGTCACTGGGGTGACATCCCTATGGCGCCGACGGGGTACGGAGTCGAGGGGAGACGGTAAGCACCGTTCCTTAGCACCCGAAGCTGTGGTTCTCTCCGCCAGTTGGAAATAGTCCGAATCTGTCTGGCGTCGTTGGTGCCAATCGGAGTCGAACTGACGTCTCTGATAGAGATCGGCGTCGAATTGACGCTGAGGATCAAAAAAGCCAAGAGGTGGGTACCAAGGGGGAGGGCAATATCCCCAAGGGCCCCAATCCTGATAACCAGAGAAACTCTGTGGCCGGTACATATGCTTCGGCAGGGGTTCCTCTGGGTCGGAGATGATGACCTCTGGGATCTCCATAACCTCGTCGTCGGACGAAGAAAACTGAACCTCCAGCCCCTCTGGCGATGGGGTGTGAGGGCGCCTTAAGAGTGTTGCCGCACTCTGCAGGCGATTGCGGGGGCTACAACCCCGTTCACCCGGCGGAGTAGAGTCCCTGCTTGAGGGTGCTCGGCGCTGAGGCGAAAGCGATCTCTCGGGGATCCAGCGCCTTTCCTCGATGGTGCTCTGTGCCTTGGCGACTGCCTGTCACCGCTAGCAGCCTACGGTCTTGAAGGCGCTCCCTCTGGAGCCGACGTTGTCGACGCCAACTGCTTCGATGTCGAGAGAGTCAAAGTCACTGGCGCTGAGTGCACCGAATCCCCCCCTCTTATTTTTTGGGGAAGAGAGGTGTTTCTTCTTTTCTTTATGTTTTTTAGTAGGTGGTTCAGACATGGCTCTCGTCTCCCTAGGGGTCTGGTCGGTTCCCCTCTTAGAGGCAGTACTAGGAGAATCTAGGGATCCCGGTCTCCCCGCTTGGTCTGGACGGAGGGACTGCTCATACAGCGCGGCCATTAATTTCTTTGCCCTATGCTGGCAGCATTTTTGGGTGAACAGTGAGCAGGCCTTGCAAGACGCCACCACATGCCCCTCTCCCAAGCATAACAGGCAATCCTGATGTTCGTCCGAAGACGCCATTTTCATGCCGCAAGAGCGGCACTTTTTAAACAGGGCCATGTCCATCTATCTAACTTGCGAAACGGAGGAGGTAAAATTTTTTAACGATTTACCTCACACAACTCTTTAATCTGTTCAAATCTAAAACGTTGTTCTCTCCGCGGCGGCAGAATGAGAACTGAGGGAAGAGTGCTCCCCACCCCCCGATCATGTGACTCCAGGGCGGGAAAAGCCGTTAAGGCTTGGTCACAGACGGGGGGAGGGGAGCGCTCCTAGGGAGACGACTCTTCCAGAAGCTTTGTTAATCTTCTCCGTGGCTGGCCTGAACCTGCGCAGTCCCACGTGGGACTGCACAGAAGCCCTGAAAATGAATATAAGCAACTATTGTTCATACATTGAAAGCAGATTGACTTAGACTGAATCCAGTGACAATAAGTAAATGATGAGTGCCCATTGGGGGGGGGGGGGAAACCAGTTGAGGCCTTGCTTTTCTCACTGGAAAGCGTGCAGAATCTTTATTGCTTTTGGCTGAAGGCCATTACAAGTGTCAAAATAACAGGAGTTCAAGAATACTGACTCAAAGACATAAAATCAAGGCTATTAAATAATTAAAGCTAGATTTCCCACACGTAAAAACATAATTTACTTCAGAAATGCGATTATAAGCTTCTTGTTAAAAATAAAAAACCACACATGGCAATTTACTGCCAAATCTAAAATAGCTTTTGCTTGAAAATTCATAGTTACCAGAACATAAAAGAAATAATCTAAGTTATACATGGATCTGTACCAGATAGGGAATAATTTAGGGATCTAAATTCATTGCATTGTTTATTGCAGTATAGTGATTAGTATGTTGGACTAGGATCTGGGTGGCCCAGGTTCAAATCCCTGCTCTGCCATGGAAGCTTGCTGGGTGAATTTGGGCCAGTTATACACTCTGTTTAAGCTGACAACAAGAGGGTTGTTGTGAGGATAAAATGGAACAGAACTCTATAAGCAGCTCTGGATCCCCACTGGGGAGAAAGGTAGGGTATAAATGAAGTAAATAAAATAAGTTGGAGGAGTGAAATCTTTCAACCTTCAAGAAGCTGATCCATGTCAAAATGTGGATTTTAAAAATTCAGGAATTTCTCATCTATAATTAATCTTTCCTATGGATGAGCAACATGACTGAATCAGTCTTTCAAAAAGCACTGCCTGCCTGGCCCCATAGTGAGTCCAGAGGCAAAAAGAGTATGCAAAGGGAGCTGTCGGAGGAGGAGGAAGAATAGGAGAAGGAGGAAGAAGAAGAGGAGGAGGAAGAAGAGGAGAAGGAGGAGGAAGAGGAAGAAGAGGAAGAGCTGGTTTTTATATGCCGACTTTCTCTACCACTTAAGGAAGAATCAAACCGGCTTACAATCAACTTCCCTTCCCCTCCCACAACAGACACCCTATGAGGTAGGTGAGGCTGAGAGAACTCGGAGAGCTGTGACTCGCCCAAGGTCACCCAGCTGGCTTCACGTGTAGGAGTGGGGAAACAAATCCAGTTTACCAGATTAGCCTCCACTGCTCATGTGGAGGAGTGGGGAATCAAATGTGGTTCTCCAGATCAGACTCTACTGCTCCAAATTACTACACCATGCCAGCCATTGCACTTGTGAGGGTGGGCGGGGTGAGCGTATGTGTCTTGACCTTCTACTCACATGACTCCATTCACAAAGCAGGATTATGAGAATCTTGCCATTGATCGGTACGACACAGGTGCTTCATATTAAACAATTATTTCAAACAGCAAACCCCAATCAAAAGGATGAGGAAGAACTACCCTGCCATTCATTTTTGACTTACACACTTGCCCTGTATCATTTTTAAAAATGGGGGCAGGGGGAGTCTAATTCAAGACTTCATTCTGTACATTCAAAGTACGCTGTCATGCTGTACGTTTATTGAAGAAAAAGACCAGAGGAAGAAAAGGTACATGCATCCCAAGCCTCTACATGGGCAGTTAGGAGTATGCAATGCTGACTAAGGTACATTTCCAAGTCAAGCAAAGGTAGGACTGCAGCCCGAGGCAGGAAGCTATTCTACTGCAAACCAGATTATTGCTGGCATTGTGTATAGTCTATGCTGCTTTAAAATGAAGCACCAAGGGAACCCTAATTCTGGGCCCAGAAAAGCCAAATCCTGAAAACTAAATTATGCAAATTAAGCAATTTGCAAGATTTATCATTTTATATAATTTATTCTTCATTTTGTATTAGGTGGCTTCATTTATATTTTGGTTCTTCGAGCTATGGAGAGCAGCGATCCATATCCTGACTAGTGGAAATGTTATTCAGCAACCTACTGGGGCTTTGAAATTTCACTAGGCATTGCTTATACCTTTCCAAGCATACAGAAACTCACTTTAAAAAACAAATGAATAAACAAGAAATCCAATATTCATTTTAGGAGCGTCAGCATACTTATACAGCCATGGCTACTTCAATCAGGTGGTATGAAATTTCACAACAGAGCACAGAATTCACTCACCACTTTGGCAACTGCTGCCGATGCTTTCGACAGCTTATCTGAAGCAGTTTTGATCAGTTCCTCCGTGTCGTCCACCCGGCTGCGGGCTTGCTCAGCAAGGTTTTCTGTATCTGCCACTGTCTTCTGGATGTTCCTTAACCGGCCAAGTTGACCAGACAGGGTTCTGTTGATCTCATGGAGACGATCCATCAAGCCCTGATCTACATCTGGGTAGAAATGTAAACATCCCATGGAAAAAACTCATTTTGTTTCAGGGGAAAAAATAGAAACTTGGGAGGAAATTGGATTATATGCCTGAAGAAGCTTTTTTACTCATTCTGAAAGAGAAAATATTTCATATGAATTTCTTTTTAGTGCGTCTTCAAATTTTCCATTTCCCCCACTGGCAAAATGGGGGAGGGGCACCTCAGGACAAAACAGGGGGTGTTCCCCACAAAAAAAAATATTTCTTGTTTTTTACCTGGGCCCTCACATCTCTACATCTGAGAAAGGCAAGGTAATAAAATATGTTTTCTTCATTTACCACATTTCTATTAATAGCACAAAGACAGGCAGGGATTAAAATAAAGGCAACTCGGAACAGGCTTTAATGATTAACAACTTTTACTAAACGATATGAATAGAAATGCAAAAAAAAAAAAGGCAGGGGAGAGATGCATTGGCTTCCAGATGTTGCAGAGATCTGGACAATCTGCCAAGGTCTAAGCAATGATGAAGATGAAATAATCTTGAATGAAAAATTAACCTGATAGTGCACTAATTTGAGATAACCCTAAAATGTGTCTAGATTTCTTCATAGACCAGTAGATAGGATTACAGCAGAATCGCTTCAAATTCCTTACTACAACTCACTTTTCCTGGGAAACCCCTGACTTTTCTCAACTCCAAAGTAAACAAAAAAGAATAAGCTGCCCTTTATGCAACTTTTTAATTACCAACTTCAGAAAAGGGATTTTAAAATTTGGTCTTGGATAGATACAAATATCGAAGTTGTTAACAACAAGCACTGGAGGCACAGTACTTCAAACATTACTTTCAAAGATGGGTGTGAGGTATTCTTGGAGTGATGAAAGCATCCACCTACCTTTGCTGTTTTGGGCATTCTTAAGCAAGTCCATGACATCTCTCTCTGCATCCTTCAACCTGTCTTCAAAGGCCTGATCTGTTATGGTTTCATCACCTGTTCCTAGGTTGGCTATAAGATTTTCCAGCTCCTGCAGTCTCTCTCGCTGTTCTGCCACCTAAACAGGGAAGGACAGATGGAAGGAATGGCTAAAAGGTCTCTGTCCTAGGGCAGAAGAGACCGGTCAGGTGCCAAGCATTTAAGACTCCAGCAGGTGTCACCCAATCTCTGTGCAAGCAGGTATAGGTAGGAAAAGTAGGATTCCACATGGCTGCCCCTCACAGAAATCTCAAGAGGACACACAGAAAATACCTACGGGAGATGTAATGTCAACACCCAACATGGAATGGCCTACCTGAGGCCAGAAAGGCTCCTACACAGCTGACATTCTGCAAACTATGTGAAACAGAATTGTTCAGGAAGACATTTCTATAAAAGTAGGAGGGTTATGCTACAATGGAATGGTTCAGGAAGGGCACAGAACTAGGGACTATACCACTGGATGTGTTATGTATTAACTGTTTATTATATGTGTGCCCTCCATCCTAGAATTCACCTCAATGTTTAGTAATTGGGGCTGCACATCACACAGGCTCCAGAAAGTTTCCATGCTAGTAAGACTGGCAAAGCGAAAACTACAGTGAAGGAAGTAATGGCTTCCCCCAAGTACCAAGTACTTCAGTGCTTTCAAAAGCAAATGGCTCTGGCCAAAAAAACAACATATAGGTTACCATCTCACAGACCTGCAAGATTGTCCCACCTGGGGACAGAGACTACTAAAGCCGACTGGCTAAATAGTTGTTTTTTTCTTAACCAGGAAGAGCAATAAGGACCCTAGAGGGGGTTGACTGTCAAAGGGAAAATTATAAAATGCCTGGACAGGAGGAGGAAGGTGTCTTTTATGTCCTCCATCTTGGTCTTCTCTTTGGATAAGCACAAGCCATAAAGGACTACACCTTCATAACAGGATTCCATCCTCACCCCATGTCGAGAAGTCCCAAATCTAAGAACTGAGATAATGAAGGACTTCTAAATGCTACAACTTCAAGAATTACTAGCCTATAAGATGGCTAAACTTACAGCTTTTATTAATGAAAGTGATAATGAACAATTTTGGGGGGAGTGGGAGGCGTGGAGAATATACTGTGAAAGTTATTTCTCAATAGGTCAATTTAAAGGTTATTCCTTAATATAATCCCTAATTTGAACTTCTTATTATAGATATTTTAGAATATTATACGAACTGGATTTGATAATATAAGATAAATAAGATAAATATAATGTAAATCTACAAATGAGGATTACATGTTGGCAAAAGTATATACAAATTAAATGCTAGACAGAATAGAGTGAAGGGGAAGTCCCTTTTTTTTGTAATAGATAATTGTCTTTGTTTTCTACTCTGTTTAAATGTATAAGAATTATATGATGAAAACTGATTTAGTTTGTAATAAATGAGAAAATAATAAAAAAAATATTAAAAAAAGAAGAATTACTAGCCTATCCTAATTTAAAATCTGTTAGGATATATAGAGTTTAGGATTAGAAGGATTGTGTGCCTTTTCTTTATATCCTTGCTCAGCCTGATGCTGTGTCCAGACCAAGTGTATGTTTTTTGTTCATTTATTAAACTTTCTTATAATTTGAATTACCAAAGCCTTTGTACCCATATTGTGGCTGTTTGGTCCAACTTTTTTTTTAAAAGCAGTAAAAAGGAGTGTGATGGAGAGGAGAAGATCCTGCCCTCTTTTCTCCCCAATTGGATTCAAAAATGCTGACCAGAATGCTGACCGGGGGGGGGGGGGGAGAGAGAGAGTTTAACTGTCAACAGCCAAACAGAAGAGTGGGATTTTGGAGGAAGATTGAATAGGCTGCCATGGCTAGGCAGGGAATCCAGTAGGGACTGTAGTATATGATTTTAGACAGACAGTGAATTGTTAATGTTGTCTAGTTATTATCTTGTAATCTGAACTGCTGAATGAACCAATATTATCCTCAACACAGTTAATCCACTACACACCTGTAGGATCCAAGGAAAAGGAGTCTGAATTTGTAGTTGATGTGCTCTCTGGTTCAGGATTAAGAAATCCTGACACAGGTGTGAAAGCAAACATACTAAATACCAAAAATCCACGTTACCTCACTCATCTAAGGTGGACAGTAGACTTGCTATAGTAAACATAATAGGGCATGGAAAGTGAGGTGGTGCACAACTCTCCAGTCTGAAGGGCTTGTTATTGGTAAAGTGGTAGAAAATAAAACAACAGGAAAAAGGCCTGGACCAGGACAGGAAGCAGCAGTAAATGAACTTGCCGTCTCTGGAGATGAAAAACTCGAAAGTGATAGATCATCCCTGCACTAGCTAGGAAGAGTGAAGACAGGAGGAGACATTCTTTCAGATTTATTGGTGACAGCAGTTACTATCCAAAGAAAAGTTGAGGGGAAGGGTTTCCTAGCAGGGCAAAAGAGCTGGACAGCAGCAGGGTCTTTTCTGAACTCTTAAGGACCAGAGGGAACGGGGCTTGCAAGACCATTCTGTCACAGTAGGTATCATCCTGCTCTTACTACATTGTTTTCTATTTATGTAATACCAGTTTCTGCATTGTCTGACATATCCCTTCTGATACCTTTTGCACTGTTTCTAATTTTTGTAACCATAGTCCTAGGGTTGTAAGCTCTGAGTTGGGAAATACCTGGCGATTTTGGGGGCGGAGCCTGAGGAGGACGGGGTTTGGGGAGGGGAGGGACTTCAATGCCATAGAGTCCAATTGTCAAAGTGGCTATTTTCTCCAGGTGAGCAAATCTCTATTGGCTGGAGATCAGTAGTAATAGCAGGAGATGTCCAGCTACCACCTGGAGGTTGGGAAATACCTGGTGATTTTGGGGGCGGAGCCTGAGGAGGACGGGGTTTGGAGAAAGGAAGGACTTCAATGCCATAGAGTCCAATTGCCAAAGTGGCCATTTTTTCCAGGGGAGCTAATCTCTATTGGCTGGAGATCAGTAGTAATAGCAGGAGATCTCCAGCTACCACCTGGAGGTTGGCAACCCTACATAGTCCTATTGCATTTCTTATTAAATGTTTTGTGCTATTTGAGTACATTAACTTATACTGTGTAATCTGTCTTGAGTTTCATTTAGAAAGGCAGACTTATAAATAAAGTAAATAATAAGTGAAAGTAAATGAATGGTTTGCAAATGGTGGGCTAGCCTTGGGAACATATACTCCATACTCCTCTGGAGCAATTTCCCCTCTCCTTTCCCAGAATTAACAATGGTTTCACATTAAATAGTGCCAATGCAAACAATGCTTAATATAAACCAGGTTCCCCTGAAACTATGGATCTGCAATGGTGCTCAATAGCTAGATTTATATGGGTGAGGAAAGTGGAAGGAAATATAACACTGGGGGAGGGGGAGGGGGAAGGAACTTGAATCCTGAGAACAATCTCCTGCTTTACAAACCATGGTTTGCAGAAAAGTAAGCATTACATCTACATGGGCTAAAAATTAAAAGCTTCAAAAACAATAAAAGAAATAAGAACATGAGCCAAAGATATATATATATATTTTAAACTAGTTAAATGCTAGCAGAGACCTAAAATCGATACACATATCCTGATATAACCAAGGCTCTCTCCGCTTAAAACATTTGGGTGGTTAAAGAAGTTTGGACTGCATGTAAAGGGGGCCTGGCAAACCCACATGCATGAAAGTTTGGGGTTTACAACTGTTAACATTTGTTACTTATAACATAAAATTCCTTATTGCTTCAGACCTGCTTGGGCTGTCACTCTACTATACCCCCCTCCCAGCCCAATCCCAGCTGGTTTCCCTGCCTACAAATTAAACAAGGCATGATCACACAATTTCCAACCTTATCTTTCACCAATCTGTAACAGGCAGGACACTCTTGGCAGCCTGGCCAGGACCGGTTGTAGAAGTAGTTCTCTTCACACTGGTCACAGCGAGTCCCCACAAACCCTTGTTTGCACTCACAGCGACCGTCCTCTTTACACTGAAGGGAATGGGAACCCTCAGGGTCACAGTCACACGCTAACAAAAAGAAAGAAGAATAAAGGTAGAGACAAGAGGAAACAAAACTTGACTGAACTGATATCTTCCAGAACGTACACAAAGAGCCCTGTGGTACTTTAAAGACTCACAGATCTTAATCTCTAAAGTGCCACTAATGTTTGTTAGTCATAGGACTAAAAGGTGTCACAGGACTCAAGTCTGTTACAAAAACACACAAACAAAACCCTCAGAATCACAGCTACCCCACCAGAATATGGACATGCTCAGTTCTCACAAACACCAGACAAGGTGGCCTGATCTGTGTTTGGACTGTACTACTTCAGGTGGGGACTCATATGAGCAAATGCTCCCTTGCGCAGGAGCAAAGACAAATTCCCTGTGCACAGAAAAACCAGCATATCATGCAGGTTAGGCTGCATCAGAGAAAGGTGCTTCAGCCTAGTCTGATAAAGTTTATTGTTTGTGGCCGAAGGCAATCACAATCTATCATACAAATCGTTGAAATAACAATATAACATAAACTAACACTGAAATAACTTTAAAACAGTCTGACCCCCAAGAAGCTAGTAATTAAATTTGTTAAATTCCCTGATTAAAAACAGCTTTAATTTCGTCTTCTCCTCAACATAGTGGGGATGTGTCACCTCACTTGCTCTTTACGAGAACTAGGACACAGAATTACAACTAATAATGAATTACATTACATGCTGAATCATAACTAATAATGAAGTTCAAGACAATACATTCTCCTGGATTGAATAGGGATCTGAGATTCCTGTCTCATTACCAATGCTAATTTCTCCATGTCTACTACCCCTCCGCATATCACGCCTAATCCAATCACGCCTACTAATGTCATTTACTTGCTTTTGACATTTACATTGCCATTGTGTGTCTGAATTCACTCTTCTCTACTTATGGACAGTTGGACTCACATTCTAGCTGTATATGAAGAAGTGAACTGTGGCTCATGAAAGATCATACCCTGCCAGAAATTTTGTTAGTCTTTAAGGTACTACTGGACTCTTGCTCTTTTCTACTGCTATTGACAGACTAACATGGCCACCCATAGTGATCTAGGACATAGAATGATTGCTTCTTGCATCGCATTTTAATGCATTAAATCCATTCAGGTGAGGCAATGCTCATGTTCCACTATGTAACAAGGAGGACATTTTTAGTTATGAATTCCCATTCATCTTCAAGTGTTACTTACCAGCACAACACGATAACACACTGTGGCTAATGTAGGCTCCAACATTGTCTCCTTACAAACCAGAGTGATTGGAAGCCAGCAGTGCAGTTGGATGTGCATTCTCTCTCCCTTCTCCAGAGGGATTCCCCCCCTCCTTCCATCCTTGACAACATTAAACAGGGCGAACCACTGCAAACTAAGCCTCCAACACTCACTTAAATCCACTGTTTCAGTCTTTGCTTTATGAGGACACCATGGGTGGCATCAATGTATATTCAATGTACACAAGGAAGGGAGGAGAGGGGAAAGTGCTCTGGAAAAAGGAGCCCCAGCAGTCAGTCCTCTGGCTGGCTCCGTATTTGTAGGAAGCCAACCCTGAAGTAAACATTTCACTTGTTCTTGAAATATTAAGGAAGCAGAGACTGGAAAATTTAGATACATTCCTATGTATGTCCCAATTTTTTACACTTTGCATGTTCTAAAGCCTGAGCTAGCAGCTAAAAGCCATATTCCGCAGGAGTCAAGAAAAAAATAGGTCAGTTCCGGGACAAAATTCATCACAAGTGTTTGTGACAAGGAGCAGCAGATGGGTTACAAGCAAATGTAATCAGAATGCCCTGGAGGGAAAGAAAGACGGACGTGTATGGCACACAAAAAACAAAAACATCCTCACTGGACTTGAAGCTCACGCAACGTGCAAGAAACGGACAAGAGAAAAAATGGTATCATGCTCTCTGCCACAGGAAGGTTGTTTCCCCGCTCCCTGACAAAATGAACTCTCCTTTAGTTGCTGGTTGCCAGGACTTGTGTGAGCCACCACAGACCCCAGACAAAGGTCCTTTTGGCACCCCTCTTTACTCAACCAAGATCCAACCCAAACATTGTATGGAAATGTGGTTTGCCCAGGTCGACTGAACCCCCGCCCAAGGATGATTTGGGCCCCTGGACTTTTGCCCCTCTAGTTCCCACCCTCTTGATGGTCTTGCCTGTTGACCAGAAACGGCAAGAGCGAGGGGAAAGAGGCCCCAGGCTCTGCCACCAGGGCCACATAATCACCACCAACACCCAAGCAATGCCGGCCGGACCATGCCCAATTCCCCGAGAGTCTTCCTCTCTCAGAAAAATGGGGGTCAGACTGCTCTTCAGGCTGAGGGGTGTTCCTGCTTCCCAGTCCACTATTTAGGAGCCGGAGAAATTTGAACATTTCTTGGGTCCCTGGGAGCTCCCGAGGAACGTGGAGCTCAGATCAGTGTCTCTAGCGGAAGCCCTGGACCTGGCTTGCTGGGGATAAGGGCAGGCTATATATTTGAATAAATAAATAAATAAAACACACTGGGAGATGATTTCTTAAAGCACAAATATAACAAGACAACCAAAACCAAGCAGATCTAGAGGAAATGGAGGAAGACCACAAACAGATGCAAAATGAGATGGGAAAAAATTGTGTTCCCCGCTCCCTCTTACGTTTGCAGCCTTCAGGACCAAATCCAAAATGGTTGGCCTCACACCTCTCGCAATGCTGGCCAGTGATCCCTGGCTGGCATTCGCATTGCCCGGTCTGTATGTCACAGTGTCCGTTAGTGGAACCCAGTGGATGGCAGTCACACCTAGGGGAAGTGAGGTAATGAGTGATTTTGAGCATCAAAGCACAAGCATGTGGTTCAGAACATGCCGCCACCAGGATTTCATGTGCCCATCAAACAAGATTCACCCTTCCCCCAAGAGCAGTTCACAGCACTTCTGGCACAGGTATGGGATACAAGACAAAGAAGAAGAAGAGTTGGTTTTTATATGCCGACTTTATCACTTAAGGAAGAATCAAACCGGCTTGCAATCACCTTCCTTTCCCCTCCCCACAACAGACACCCAGTGAGATAGGTGGGGCTGAGAGAGTTCTGAGAGAACTGTGACTAGCCCAAGGTCACCCAGCCGGCTTCATGTTTAAGAGTGGGGAAACCAACCCGGTTCGCCAGATTAGCGTCTCCCGCTCACGTGGAGGAGTGGGGAATCAAACCCGATTCTCCAGACCACTGCTCTTACAGTGAGGGGAAAAAGTATTTGATCCCCTGCTAAATTTGCCCATAATTTTAATGGTAGGTTTATTGTAGCTGTGAGAGACAGAATAACAGGAAAAACCCCAGAAACCCAGAAGACAAAAGTCAGAGATTGATGTGCATTATAATGAGTGAAATAAGTATTTGATCCCCTATCAACCAGCCAGGTTAGGGTTAGGGTTCTGCTGTCGACAGAAGCAATCAATCCATCAGATTCCAAACTAGCCACCATGACCAAGACCAAAGAGCTGTCCAAGGATGTCAGGGACAAGATTGTAGACCTGCACAAGGCTGGACTGGGCGACAAGACTATTGCCAAGCAGCTTGGGGAGAAGGTGACAACCCTAACACTAACTGTCAACCTCCCTTGGTCTGGGGCTCCATGCAAGATCTCATCTCGTGGAGTTGCAATGATCATGAGAACGGTGACGAAGCAGCCCAGAACTACACGGGGGGAACTTGTCAATGATCTCAGGGCAGCTGGGACCATAGTCACCATGAAAACGGTAACACACTACGCCGTGAAGGACTGAGATCCTGCAGAGCCCGCAAGGTCCCCTTGCTCAAGACAGCACATGTACAGGCCCATCTGCAGTTTGCCAATGCACATCTGAATGACCCAGAGGAGAACTGGGTGAAAGTGTTGTGGTCAGATGAGACCAAAATCGAGGTCTTTGGAATCAACTCAACTCGCCGTGTTTGGAGGAGGAGGAATGCTGCCTACGACCCCAAGAACACCATCCCCACCGTCAAACATGGAGGGGGACATATTATGCTTTGGGGCTGTTTTTCTGCTAAGGGGACAGGACACCTTCACCGCATCGAAGGGACAATGGATGGGACCATGTATCGTCAAATCTTGGGTGAGCACCTCCTTCCCTCAGCCAGGGCATTGAAAATGGGTTGAGGATGGGTATTCCAGCATGACAATGACCCAAAACACACAGCCAAGGAAACAAAGGAGTGGCTCAAGAAGAAGCACATTAAGGTCCTGGAGTGGCCTAGCCAGTCTCCAGACCTTAATCCCATCGAAAATCTGTGGAGGGAGCTGAAGGTTCGAGTAGCTACACGTCAGCCTTGAAATCTTACTGACTTGGAGAGGATCTGCAAAGAGGAGTGGGACAAAATACCTCCTGAGATGTGTGCAAACCTGGTGGCCACCTACAAGAAACGTCTGACCTCTGTAATTGCCAACAAGGGTTTTGCCACCAAGTACTAAGTCATCTTTTGCAAAGGGATCAAATACTTATTTCACTCATTATAATGCACATCAATCTCTGACTTTTGTCTTCTGGGTTTTTGGGGGTTTTCCTGTTGTTATTCTGTCTCTCACAGCTACAATAAACCTACCATTAAAATTATGGACTGGTAATTTCTTCATCAGAGGGCAAATGGGCAAATTCAGCAGGGGATCAAATACTTTTCCCCCCTCACTGTAACTACTATACTACACTGGCTCTCTCAGTTACTAGATATGTCAGTTACTATCTAGCAACAAATGCATATGATCAAAAGGAACTTGACCACACTCAAGAAACCCACAGAAGGGATTTTAGATTTAATAAATTAACTTGGTAACCAATCCTTCAAAGTCCATTGTTTGAAGAGCATTAATCCTTGGTCTCAAAAAAACACAATTTAAAACCTTCACGCAGTCTAACCGATGGTTTAGTACTTTAAAACTTATGTGCAAAATAAATATAATCCACACAATAATGTTTTTAGTCCTCTTCTTAGACAACAACACAAGAGATAAAACTTGCAAATCTGCTTTGAAAAGAACATTATGAAAGTCCTGGTGTTGTCTGTCATCCCTTTCAGCCCAGGGTAAATATTTCAATTTCATTGTCTAGGTCTGCTACTCCAGCTGCATCCAATTAGGAGCACTGCCTCGTACTAACCATAGGAACCCAGCAACTAATAATACAGCCTAATAGTGCAGTACAAATATTTACAGTTACCAAGCTCCCTTTTAGTTCTAATCCTTTGAGTAATTAAACTGTTGTTTTTGCTTGCTTATTTGCTTTGGCCTAAATTTTGTTATCTTAATGCTGGTGAAAATTCAATAATAAATCAGGAGTCCACAGACCTGATTTTTAGTGTATTATTTGTTGACCATAGCTCCATGGATACGTGTTTCACTTTAGAAAGCAGCATAAGCAGATGACAGGCCTCTGCCCCAAGATGTTTACAATCTACATCTCGACAGAGGGAGGAGACAAAGGCACGGTAATGGGGGGGTGCTAGGCATGTGGCAGTTGCAAGTATTTGGGGTTAATTTCTGAAAGGACGCTGTGGGCGGATGAGACATGATGTGTGAAGACACACCTTTCGCAGAACAGGGTGAGGTTTGAAAAGGGATCAGAAGGAAGAGGGGAAGAGAGAGGTGGTAGCGTGTAGGTGTTCTGGGAAGGAGGTTCCACAACTACAAAGTAACACGGGAGAAATGGCAGATACATTTTTAAAGTGAATTTCTTCTACATCAGGGGTGTCGCACTCATTTGTTAGGAGGGCTGGATATGACATAAATGTCAATTGGTCGGGCCGGGCCATGTGCACAGAAACAAAGGAAGGAAGGAAGGAAGGAAGGAAGGAAGGAAGGAAGGAAGGAAGGAAGGAAGGAAGGAAGGAAGGAAGGAAGGAAGGAAGGAAGGAAGGGAGGGAGGGAGGGAGGGAGGGAGGGAGGGAGGGAAGGAGGGAAAGAAGTGGAGAACGAGCCAGAAAAACAGAGAGACAGAGAGAGAAAGAAAGAAAAGGAGAGTGACAGAACAAGGAGAAAAGAGTGATAAAGGTGGCCAATGCCCGCCCGGGGATGGGGGAGGGGAGGGAGGAGGGAAGGTTCAGGCTGGCCGCGCGTGCTTCAGCAGCCCGTGCACACCCGGAGAGGGAGGGGGAAAGAGGGGGATAGCTCCAAGCCAATCATGTGGGCTTCAGAGGCCCGTGTCCGCCCGGGGAGAGAGGGATGGAGGGGGGGGGGAAGGCTTCCGGCTAGCCACGCCGGGGAACAGCGGCCCAGGAAGCCCAGAAAAGGTCTGGGGAAGGGGGAAAGGGGGGTTAGCTGCCTCAGCTCCGCGGGTTGGAGAAAAGCCCTCTGCGGGCTGGATCTTTCCCGCGGGCCTCATGTCTGAAAACCCTGTTCTAGATGCTTCTAACTAAGAGCCAGTTTTAACAAAACCTATAACATATTTACTCTTGGACAATTTTTGTTCATTATCCTATAAACTTGTTTTCCCTTCTTCCTGCCAAAAAGGACTTTGCTTCATCTGCCAGTTGCCCTGAGATACTGAAGAAAAGAGGGGAAAGGACTCTCTGCCTTTGTTATCCACCAGAGGGATAAGGGCCAGAGGACAGTTCTACAACTTCCAGCAAAACAAGATCAGCCTGGCCCAGTTGTACCTACATTCTTACTATCAAGCTGATCTCCCTTCCTCTACCTTTTCAATCGTCTTGTCTTTTTTAAAGATTTTGAACCCAGACAGCAAGGCCTGCCCTCTTTAGTGATGTAAGCTGCTTTGAGAGACGATTGTTGGAAAAGCATGACATAAATTTAACACATAGATCTAAACCACGGTGGAAACTGCATCAGTCAACTGCAAACACCCATGTGGGTATGCCACCCTATCCTCAAAGGTACCAATGGTACCATACCCAAAAGGATGAGCTCACCTCTCACAGCCACGTCCACTCTGCAAGTTGTAGAACCCAGGCTCACAGGAGCTGCAGTCCCTTTCCGTGACACGGGGCAGGCACTCACATTGCCCTGTTACTTGATTACAGCTCATCTGCACATTTGCTGTGCCGTAAGGATTGCAGTTGCAAGCTGCAAGAGCAGAAAAGGGGAGCATCAACATGCATGTTGTGAAAAGCAAGGTTTCTGAGACCCCTTTCAGATCAGGAAACTCAGGGTGAGAGAAATGAAACCCTCACATCTCCCCTTATAGGAAAAATGCACAAGGTAATCTTCTGCAGAATTTCTAGTTTGCATTTCAACATTTTCTTTACGCAAGGCGTGATATATGTGTTTATGCAATATCCCAGAGGGGAAGAAAAGATAAGCAAGTTTTCATACACGCTGAAGACAAAAAATGTCAAACAGTACAAAAGGTCATCATGACTAGCAGCCCATTCCTGCGCTTGAGGGCTGAAAGTCCTTAGGTGTGCAATGGCCCGCACCGGTGTCTGTGCCACTTGCGGCAGTGCCCATGCCACTTGCGCCAGCAAGACCGGCAAGGACACCGGTGTTGGGCCACTAACGTCAGCAGTGTGGCCCTGGGACACTGGCTCAGCCTCCCACTGGCATCCTGACAGCACACTTCTGGGGGGCAGTCCAGAGGAGGAGCTGCCTTTAGGCAGCTTCCTAACCCCTTACCTTTTTAGGTGGCGTATCCCCATGGAACCCCATGGAGCAGTTTTACGGGGCTCGAGGATAAGGGCAGGATTTTGGTTTTGGGGGGGCTGAATCCTCCTTTGGAGGCAGTTCAGCTGCGCTGCCTCCAGTCACCGGCTTAGCCCTTTCCCTCAGGAATGGGCTGTAATAACGGACCCCTCTTGCAACAGTTAAAGGCATCCACTGATTTTAGAAAACATTCCTGATTTGGCCTGATTCCACCCTTTTTTATCCTACTCTTCCTCCAAGATGCTTAGGGTGGCATACATGATTCTCCGTTCCCCATTTTATCCTCATAACATCTCTATGAGGTAGGATACGCTAAGAGTGTATGACTAAGCCTGAGGTCACCCAGTGAATTTCCATGGCAGGAAGAGTGAGGATTTGAGCCTGAATCCCCCAGATACTAGTCCAACAGTCATAACCTAATTCTAAATTAACAAGCCAATCTTTAGGGCCCTCCAGAATCTCCAAAGTTATATGACAAGGGAGGGGTATTAGGCTTTCTCTAGTAATGATGGTTTGGATCCAACACTTTCATGAAAGTAGCTTTAAAAAGCCATTTTTATTGGCTTTCACTTCCCCTAGAAGCCCTCTAAAAAAATCATTATAAAGGGCTAGGGGCCTCTAGAATAGTAAGCCATGCGGCCCCAAAGGGGTGTAGCAAGAATCTCCCTTATTCCCTTTTGTGTGAATGGTTAAATCTGTGCAAGCTTGAGCTCCGCTTGCATAAGAGGACAAGAATCACAGTTCCTCCGAGTTATCTTCTTGCTGCATCTCCCTGTACTGCAGAAGCATACTGCTCTGAAGGATACCCCTTCCCCAGTCACCATTAGCCGCTTCCTGGGGTACAAAGGGTACACTCATTTTTTAATTTATATATGTGTGTTACCCCTTCAAAAAATCTGTGAAGAGATGTAATGTGTATGAGCTGTTTTTTTGTATTATGCCTATTAAAGGTTATTGAATGGAAAAGAAAATTGCAAACTGCTGTAGCCTATGATACCATAACACATGTAGAAAACAAATTCTTAGTAAAAAGACAAGACAGAAACTCTCCCAAAGGCGCAATAGGTAGGACTTACAGTATGTCTGCACATTAAGCTAAACTTTATAACACTGAAAATACTAATGATTAAAGAATTCAAACACATTATAGCATATTAATTGCTGCCAAAATTATTTACAATTAAACAAAACTATTAAAAGTGTTGTATATGTCCATAGTAGAAGAGGTTTTTTCAGTACTCTGCAAAATTGCACAATTTTTCCATTGGAAAATCTGAGGAAGTCCTCAGACTTTTGTAAAGTGTAAAATGCTTTGTAAGAAGGTTTTCTTCACTCAAAAAGAAAGTATCTCATGGGAAAGTTTTCTTCAGCACTCCCCAAAGTTTTCTAATTTTTCTGTTGGAAAAACTGGAGGGAAAGTCCTCAGAAATAAATGGGGGGGAAACTTTTCCTCTCACATGTTTACATTTTTCCCCAGGCCTTCACATCTCTAGTCAAAACACCCCAAAAGTAATTTGAGGACTGTACCGTATTTAAAGAGTTAAAAGTTGTTCCTTTGCATTAATTACCCCTGTTTACATTTCACTCATCATGTGAGCATTGTACATTAAAATCTGTTTCATAAATGTTAGAATTTTGAGGCAGATGAAGGGCAAGAACATTGCTTTTTCTGCATTTTTCCATCACATGAAAAAAGTTATATGGAGCAACTCTCAAAGATTAGGATGTGTGTGCATGACCCCTGGATCACAGTTACCCCCTGGTTTTTAATGCAGGAAAAGGTTGCAGGTAGTCAAAGTACCCCCCAAAAAAACATGCAATACGTCTTTATTAGAACCAACCAAAATGACACAAAACAGCATTCAAGCGTTGAAGCTTGATTGATCCTAAGAAAAAGCTGTTAGGTGTTTCTTGCTTTTGATTACACACAGGAAAGAAACTTACCTTTGCACTTGTCCTCTGGATTTGGGGCTAAGGGATTCCCAAAGAATCCATCTTTGCACCGGTCACAATAGAAGCCAACTGTATTATAGATGCATTTCAGACATTCTCCTGTCAAGCGGTTGCAATTACCAACAGCATTGGGGTCAATGTTATCACTGCACTGACAGAGGCGGCAAAGCCGGACCGGGCCATTCTCACCAAGAGGATCCCCAAAATAGCCATCATCACACAGCTCACACCTTTTACCTGCAAGGGCAGAAAGCAAGGATTCAAGTATATCTTGAAGAATATCTTGACCCCCTCCACTATTACACACCAGATTCATTCAACTGGCTTCTATGAGTGCCACATTTCTACAAAGTCCTGTTGACCCAGTACTGACTTGTTAACATAATTGCCACCTGTCCACTATTTGAGAGTGGCAGAATGAGAAGCCAACAAAAAGCCTGAACTTCAGAGATAAACAAGGGCTTGGAGCCTCTGACAAAGCAGCTTTTCCATTGTGGTGGTGGAAGAGGGGGCTGTTTTTACTAATCCCCCACTGCAGCCTCCCAATTTCCCTCTTCCCTACTGTTCCTTTGGATCTATGATTTTGAGTGATTTGGGGGGGGGAGTGGGGAAGCTGCTTTCCTTTAGCATGACTCTCTTCGCACTGCTCAGGATTCAAGCCCGAGTTGGCATCTCAGCAGTTCGGACTGATAAGAACTACAAAGAACTCCACCCCAATCTAGCACTCAAAAAGGCCCGGTCAAATTGCTTCTGTGCCGGCTTGCACAATGCTTCCAAACAGATCTGGAAGCTGTCTGTGGACACGGTCATAGGCTGAATTATTAGACAAGAATCACAATTCTTGTTGCTTGCAGAGGGGATCATTTTAAACTATCTACCCAGCCATCAATACAGATGGTGGAAAGAGAGTGTGAAGTGGGGATGCCCTGGATCAGATAGGAAAACTTCCTGTTTTAATTACTTTTCCCTGCTTCCCTGGATCACCTATTGTCCTTGACACCAACTTCTAGTTTACCGAGGGGAAGCTAGGCTGACAATAAAAGGCATCAGGTTCATAGCCACAGAGTCCTAACGTTGGAAGGGACTTTAATGGTCATCCACTCCAACCCCCTGCCCCAGCCCCTACGTGAAAACGTCCAGTGGGGTAGAGGCTTCTCCCCCAGCTAATTGACTCCATGGTCAAACTGCTCACACTCTTAGGAATTGTCTCCTAATGGTTAACTGAGATATACTTTCCTGTAACTTAAGCTCATTACATTTATCTTTGCCCTCTTCCATTTGAAGAATGGAAATTACTCTTCAGGTAATTTCAATAGCATGATAAGCCCTGAAAGGATAAGATGGTTCAATTACTTGTGCTGAGTGTGCAAAGAGTTCCCTGGGGGATGGGGGGAGTTAGAGGAAGAATAAAAAGAAGAGAAGGAGGGGGAGTTGGTTTTTATATGCCGACTTTCTCTACCGCTTAAGGAAGAATCGAACCGGCTTACAATCACCTTCCCTTCCCCTCCCAACAAAAGATACCCTGTGAGGTAGGTGAGGCTGAGAGAGAGCGACTAGCCCAAGGTCACCCAGCTGGCTTCATGTGTAGGAGTGGGGAAACAAATCCAGTTCACCAGATTAGCCTCTGCCACTGTAGGAGTGGGGAATCAATCCCGGTTCTCCAGATCAGAGTACACAGCTCCAAAACACTACACCATTTTATGCTGCACACCCAAATGTTACTATTTTCTTCCTCCTTTTGTACCCAGATCTGTCAGAGCAATATGGGTCTCCAGCCAGGCTGCATTCCATGACCTCTCTTCATCAACCTTGGAACGGCATAAGTAGCGTAGGTTATTTTTTTTTCCTGCATTGGGGGAGACACACTACAAAGCCTTCTGCTAAATGCATCTGACAATTATGCTTTGATTTAAGCAAATTAAGTACTTAACCAAGTACATTCAGCCATAATTATGAGAGACACTTCAACCATGTTACTCCCAATGTGGTCCTGCAGGCCTCTGACATTCAGCATCTTTGTGAACACAGCAGAAATTCCATCGAAAGCAGCGTACCTGTGGTACCAACCGGGCAGTTAGTACAAACCACCTCCCTGGTTTTGGGCACTATGGCGCAGCTCGAGCCCCCTGGACATGGACACGGTTGACAGTCCGAAGAAGTGCCCATGGTTGCATCTCCATAGTAGCCATCAGTGCACTTCTCACAGTGAGGACCTGCCGTGTTGTCGCTGCAGTCGCACGCTCCTGTATTGAAGGGACAAACAGGTGGGATGCAGCGGGTTGTATCCAGTGGGGAGCGGTCAGTTTTGACTTTCAGGAGCCTCTTCTGACCCAACCACCTGGTTGGCACATACACAAAAACCAAGGGAAGGGGCTGTGGCTCAGTGGTAGAACCTCTGCTTTGCATGTAGAAGGTCCCAAGTTCAATCCCCGGCATCTCCAGTTAAAGGGACTAGGCAAGTAGGCAATGTGAAAGACCTCTGCCTGAGACCCTGGAGAGTTGCTGCCAGTCTGAGTAGACAATACTGACTTTGATCGACCAAGGGTATGATTCAGTATAAGGCAGCTTCATGCGTTCAAGGCAGCAGCCTACAACCTGTGCCTCTTCCACCAAATGCGGCTTTTAAAGCTAAAGTATGCCGGAGGGTAGGTGGGATCACAGAATCACCAATATGGGAAGCCAAAGATCTTCATGGGACTCCAGGACTTCTTATGAATGCTTTAAAAGGTAAAGCACCAGGTCATTACTGACCCATGGGGTGACGTCACATCCCGACATTTATTACTCATTTTACCAAACTCGAAAGGATGGAAGGCCA
The DNA here is from genome assembly GCF_029931775.1 of Euleptes europaea. NCBI lineage: Eukaryota > Metazoa > Chordata > Lepidosauria > Squamata > Sphaerodactylidae > Euleptes > Euleptes europaea. The sequence goes on along the minus strand of NC_079313.1, from coordinate 26,870,981 downwards.
GAGGTAAACAGTTGCCACGAATCCATGTGTGAACCATCCACATATTTATTCCAGAGAACTAAAACAATTGTGCAGGGTGCTCCTGTGTATATTTATTACTTATTGTTACACCTTATGTATGCCATTTACCAAACAAGGTCTCACAGCAATATAGAAACCTTATGGATTATTAATCAACATGGCAATGATCAGTAATGTTAAGCTCTATAATTTCAGCTATGTAAGTATGTTCTCTCATACAGGATCTCTTTGCTGACATCATGTTCTAAATTTTGATGTTGTTTGGCTCTTTGATTATAAAAAGGTTGCTCATCCCAGGTCAAAAGGAAAATGTAGATAAGGAGTGTGAAACAAGGGAAATACTCCTCTGTGGTTCAGACGGAGTAGGAGTTTCAACCCTGGCTTCCTGGCTCAAAGGTGGCAGAGTCTTGAACCAGAAACTCTGACAGTCAGAGCAAGTCACTTTCAGTTGTGTACTGCGATGGCAGCTATGAGCCCAATTCTTTAATGCCCAGAGCTGCCACTAATGCAGTTAGGTGGAAGACAGTAGTGCAGCAGTGTCAGGTGACTCAAGGAGCCAATAAGATCCCACCAGGCACTATGAAGCTTCAAATGCAGCAGCTGAGGTACAGGTTGAGACTTTAGTCCTCTGGATGTGTTGCAACATCAGCAAGTGACAAAATCTATCAATAAACATCTGGAGACATAAAAAAATGTTTGCACCATGTATACAAATTTCAGGTAAAATACCTTGTAAAGTGCATTTCTGGATGTGTTTTTGAATAACCGTGTTTTGTATAATTTTACTACTGAGGAAGGCCCAGGAGGCCAAAACGTGTATTGTCTATTGGTCATTCATATTTTACAGATCAACGGTGTTGATTATTTTTGTAACAGTTTATTCTTGTGATTTTATATGTAGCCTGCTGTCCAGGCCCAGTGTTTTTATCCATTTATTGTGTACACATAATAAATATATAAATATATCTTTAAAGAAGTTTGAGTTCTTAGCTCAACCCTTAATTACTATGGCTTAAGCACCCTTTGCATCCCTGAGACAGTTCTTACCAGATTCGCGGTCGCAGATGTCACTGTGGCCATTGCAGAAACACGGCACGCACGGACTATAAGGACCGAGACTAGGGGTTTCCCTCCTGTACCCCAGGGCACACTCTTCACAGAACTGGCCAAGGTACCCTGTGGGACATGTACAACTCTCCACCCATGTAGCTCTGTTTCCGGACCCAGGTCGAGCACTTGTAATGGTGATGTCATCCAAATATGCAGCATCTGGGGGGAAATGTAGAGAAGCACACATCAGCATACATGCATGTCAGCAAGGTTAATGACGAACCAAACCACTTGCGACACTGAGGAACTGTCATCAGTCTCGAAACAACAGCTGCTGGGAGTGGGGAAATTATTTGGCACTGCATAAGGTGGAGATTAACTCCTTGCTCCTACACCATTTCCTAAACCCACCTCAGATACTTTTAGCCCAAGAAGAGGGCTATAGTGGGTACCCCTCATTGTGGGTAACAGACTTTCAGTCTGAAAAACAATGCTCAAAAGAGTTTAAGCATTAAGCACAGTGCACACAGTGTGGTTCAGATCTATATTGCCACCCACCCCCATCCAGGTTAGGGAATCCAACCAGGATCCCCCAATGTCATGTCATCTTTGCCTTTAATAGGAAGTGTGAATATTTAACATACTCCACAGAAGAATGGGCAACAAAGAGTCTCAATGCCACTTTTTTAAAAAGAAAAAAAGAGATAGATAAATCCATGATTTCCAATTATAGGTCTGACAGGTATGACCCATTAGGGACAGGAAGTAACTAGCGGCCACTGAGACAATAATATATGTACCTGAGCTGTAACATCATAGATTGTAGGTGTGGATTCACATGATTCAGTATTCCTCTATACATATTCTGGCATATAAAGGGATTGGGGCCTAGCTTTTACACTGATACACTAGGTTTTTATGTTAAGAGCGGTTTGGAGTGGTGGACTCTGATCTGGAGAACCGGGTTCGATTCCCCACTCCTCCACATGAGCGGCGGAGGCTAATCTGCTGTACTGGATTTGTTTCCCCACTCCTACACACGAAGCCAGCTGGGTGACCTTGGGCCAGTCACAGTTCTCTTACAACTCTCTCAGCCCCACCTACCTCACAGGGTGTCTGTTGTGGGGAGGGGAAGGGAAGATAATTGTAAGCCGGTTGGATTCTTCCTAGAGAAAGTCGGCATATAAAAACCAACTCCCCCACCTCCCAAAACTAGTTCATATGGAAAAGCATTCGATCGCATGGATTGTTATGTACCTTAGTGCTGGTGCAGGCTCACTGCCTCAAAAAGACCAAAGTCAAGGTTAACACTCTAAGTAGCCTCCCTCCAATGGAAGAGCCATTTAAGCTGGAGGAAGGCTCTTTAGACTGGAGGAAGGATTCAAACTTGAACCAAAAGGAAAGGCAGGGTACAAAGATTTCAATAAATAACCAAATAAACCTGGCTCAGTGGACTGATAGGAGTAAGGTTCCACCCCAATATTAAAAGATCAACCCCTTCATTAAACACCTGGGTAATAAGAAATGTTTCAGCCTGGTGCCTAAAAAAGAGTAGGGCAGGTACCAGGCAAGCCTCAAAGGGCATTCAACGAGCAAGGTGCCCCAGCGGAAACAGCGCTGTCTCTGAAGGTGGAGACACAGTGAGAGCAGGACTTGTGAGAGCTTAGTAAGCAGGCTGGACAACATGGGAGGAGATGGTCCCCCTCCCATTCTATGTGGATAGGACTTTGTATTAGGAAACTGAGTTTGAAGAGACTGCCCTTCAACACCTTCGAAGCTTCCATAAAGCAAGTTTAATGAAATTAACCGTGTGCAAGGCATCTACTGTGCAGTGTCCAAGAGGAGGTGATTTCCTACCAATTGTACTGACTGCTGCCTTTATTGCTAGGGCCTCTGTGCAAAGAGGGACAAGAGAAGGCAGCTTGGTATTGACATAATACTGACTCCTTTCCCCCCCCCTTCCTCCTCCACAGTGATTTTCCTTGCCTCCCCCCCCCCCACCCGCCCAGCACTAACTGCGGGGTCACACAACGTGCGCTGAAGCAGGCCACAAACCAATTTCGCTCATAGCCATAAATTGCAAAACTCACTCCAAACCACAGCTGCAATGTTCTAGATCAGTGGTTCCCAAACTGTGCTCCACAGAGCACTTGGTGCTCCGCGAAGCATCTCCTAGTGCTCCGTGAAGAGACTGGAAAGAAAAATACTACTGTCATTCGGTTTAGTATATAGGTGCTAGGGGAAAATTAGTGCTCCATGATGAATCTCTCTCCTGAAAAGTGCTCCATAACTCAAAAGGTTTGGGAACCGCTACTCTAGATTATGAAAGTAACTCAGTTTGCCCCACTGCACATATAATACAAACAATAATAATCACAAAAAATCACAAAATCACACAAGGTTGGAAAGAGACCACAAGGGCCATCCAGGATCCCACAATCAGAGCGCTCCCGACAGATGGCCATCCAACCTCTGCTTAAAGACCTCCAAAGACGGGGACTCCACCACCCTCAGAGGCAGCGCATTCCACCGTCGAACCACCCTCACCGTCAGAAAGTTCTTCCTAATATTTAGGTGGAATCGCTTTTCTATTAGTTTAAATCCATTACTCCGTGTCCTAGTTTCTGGAGCAACAGAGAACAAGCTAGTTCCCTCATCAACATGACATCCCTTCAAATATTTAAACATGGCTATCATGTCTCCCCTCAACCTTCTCTTCTCCAAACTAAACAAACCCAACTCCCTAAGTTCCTCCTCATAGGGCATAGATTCCAGACCTTTGACCATTCTGGTCACCCTCCAACTTATTAACATCCTTCTTAAATTGTGGAGCCCAAAACTGGACACAGTATTCCTAGTGAAGTCTGACCAATGCAGAATACAGTGGTAGTATTACTTCCCTTGATCTAGACACACTACTCCTATTGATGCAGCCCAGAATTCCATTGGCCTTCATAGTTAAATTGCCAGGAAGGGAATGTATGTGTGTAAAGTGCCTTCAAGTCGCAGCCAACTTATGGCGACCCCTTTTGGGGTTTTCATGGCAAGAGACTAACAGAGGTGGTTTGCCAGTGCCTTCCTCTGCACAGCAACCCTGGTATTCCTTGGTGGTCTGACATCCAAATACTAACAAGGGCTGACCCTGCTTAGCTTCTGAGATCTGACGAGATCAGGCTAGCCTGGGCCATCCAGGTCAGGGCAGGAAGGGAATGGAGAGGGGGAAATACTGAATGGTAGGGGGAGGCACAAGGAGGGAGTGTGCTTCTCTGTGGCTGGCTCCCATCCTGCAAGACAAGGCCGGGAGCCAACTTCACTTCTGCACCAGGCCTGCATATGCTGAGGTATCAGAAAGGGTCGGTCCCTTTGTTCAGCAGGGCAAAGAGGCTCCAGTACAGATGGCAACTTGCCAAACACCCTTCTTGTAAAAGCATGGGAGTGGGCAAAGAATGAAACATTTACTGCCTTAAACATATTTGGTTACATCGTTCCTTCCTGTATATATGAGCAGGGAAGGACCCGTACGAGTGCCAACCCTTTGCAGAGCAACTGGGCTCAGCGACCAGCCAACCTGACTTTCTAATCCCATCCTTTATGAATGTCTACCACGGGCCTTCCAACAGAATTGGATTCTTACTGAGAGAGGAGAGAAAGGAACTGTCCTGTCGCCACCAGCTTCAGGAATCTCTTCCAAGTGGGCTTGTGCCTGGCAGCTGCACCTTAGTAATTTTATAGGCCTGTATGTTGATGCAAGGGTATTTACATTTTGGGTAGCAACTGTAGATATCTGACCACAGCCCTAGGTGCCCCTGCATGTTAGCAATGAAAGGAATGTTAATTACGCTGCTGTCTTTCTGCTTTCCCATTCCCTACCACCACCACCCCCATCACCCCGGGTAAAGAAATTTCCCATAAGTATGCTCCGTTTCCCCAATTCTCCCACAAATTCCACACATATTTGACATGACTTATCACTAACTTCTTCTGCACCACATCAACCTCAAGTTAAATAATGGGAATCTTACATCAAAGCACATTCAGAACCTAAACAATTATGTGGGGAAGAAGGAAACAGTCAACTTGAGTCGAATGAGCCATCCAATCTACCACACTTCAAATTATAAAATGCACACATTAGCCTTTGGATAATTACAACCACACATAAACAGAACAGAGTTAGCCATGGTTATAATCAGACTCATGAGAAAAAGATAATCCAATTATTCTGACTGCACAAACCCAGCAAAATTCCTATATCTGGATGGCACAGAGTTCAGTAGTTCAGGCTACAAGACAGAACTTCAAATCAGCTCACTAGGAGGAGTAATCAGCAGGGCCCGATTGGGGGGGGGGCAGGAGGAGCACTTGCCCCAGGAAGCATTGTGACAAGCAGAGAGGGCCAGGTCAGAGGCTGCAGCTGGCTGCCCGGCTGCTGCTTATGCTGCACCCTGGACCACGTGAAGCCAGCCAGACTAATGCCACTGTGGCAGGTGGAGCAAAGGAGGGGTCATGTCAGTGTCTCCTTTTGTGTAATGGTTTGGCAGGAGGGGGTGACTGAAGTTGGCAAAAGGCTGGGCACTCTCCATCCCACCAGTCAATTTTGATTGGCCTTCTATTATTTGGACTGTGCCCATTGCACACACGTGTGGTGGTAGTGGTGGAAAGTGTCGTCAAGTCGCAGCCGACGTATGGTGATACTGTTGGGTTTTCAAGGCAAGAGATATTCAGAAGTGGTTTCCCATTGCCTGCCTGTGCAGCAACTCTGGGCTTCCTTGGTCATCTTCCATCCAAGTACTAATATCCAAGTCATGACAAGACACAGGTGTGGATAAACAGGGTTTGCTACATAGTTTTATGCTGCTTTTACAGATGACCCCAATTGCAGTTGGCTTGCCATGTTTTTCTGCATAAAATGCTTTAGGCTGTGTTAGTTCAAAAGCAACAGGAATGCAAAGAGGTAATGAATTGGAAGCACTATGGGAATTGATAAGTGCCATATAAATACTAAATATCATTATTCTCATCCACCACATATTTCACAACCCTCTCTTATGTACCAACTAGACAACAATGACAATGGACATTCCACACAAACAGCTAATGAACATGGTCCTTCTTTGATTTACAGCCAGGAGTCTAACAAACTTTGTTGGTATCCTGGTCCCGTTCTCCTTTGTGAATCATAAATATGGCTACATCTCACTTTGCATCCAGAACTCTAGAAAAGAAATAGCTAGTTCTAATTCAAAAACCATCAAAAAAACCAAAACACCTAGTTAAGTCTTTATGTGCCATAGCAAACCGAAGTACAGCCAGAATTTTGAAAGATACCAAAGGGCACAGAATTGGAAAAGAAGAAACAGGGCTGTTTCACACAGCACACAGATATAAACATGGGTTTGTTGCTGAATGTATATTCAACAGAAAGTTGCAGTCGGATCCTCAACAAATGTAGCTGTATAATATTCTGTTTGCATGAACAGATGTGTTACGTCCATGCTCAAAATGGGAATCTAATGTATGAACTGCCTCTGAAAAAGGAAATATTGGGGGGGGGGAGTCATGTCAAATAGATGAATCTCTTTTTTTACCCTGCCCTTCCTCACAGGACCTCAGGGCAGAATACATTATTCCCCCCCCCCCCCGACCTCAGTTTTATGCTCACATCAAGTTTGTGAGGTAGATTAAGCCGTGACTGTTTCAAGTTCACCAACAAACTTCACTGCTGAGCGGGGATCTAAACTTGGGTCTCCCCTGGTCATAATGACACTCAAACCACTATGCTACACTAGCACAGAAAGCTGGAGCAAGACTTCCTTCCTCTTTTGTAGATGGTTTTGGAAACAAATCTCCAGGGAATGTACAGGTACAAAAAATTGCATGCCCAAAGCCAGAGTTTTCTGACTACCTTCTGCTACGGATTAATTACTGCAAGTTTCAGAAAATTGACATGTTGTTGTAACAGTTTAGCAGGCTGCCAGTATGCTAGTCACGAGGCTTTGTTTTGACTCATATTAAAGGCATAGAAAGCATAATTTACTGGCTACTTATGGAACTAAGCATGACATCTGGGTATTTACTAAAAGTACTCAGTGGGTTTTGAGAGTTACTGGTAAATGTTGAAATTTTGTGAGATTTTCGTACAGGCTTTTGCAAACCTTAAGAATTAGTGGAAAAGATAACCCTTATCACAACATATCTCATCCTTGTCATTCTAAAGTAGATGAATACCCTATTCCTTTCCTCATGTTGTAAGAATTTTCGCAGCTTCTCAGTCTGAACTCGCAGCTGGTGGGCTGACTTACTCCTTTCACTGTAGGTTCCACGAATCTTGATAGCTGTTAAGTTATAAAGCAGCTTCTGGAACTCAAATGCCGTTAGAGAAGGCCTCCAGGGATAGTCAGTTGCTTCATGGAGTCTATGGGGGGGAAGGAATATCTCTTTTTGAAGAATTCAGACATGCCAGTGAACAAGATCCTTTTACAAACTATCTCAAGTAACTGGACAGTGTTACTGTGCTGGAACATCTGCCTCCCTAAAGCCTAAGTAACAGTGGTCTCTGTGTGTTCTACTTTCAGTGTTCCAATTCTTGACCTACCCCTGTGCTGGTATCCCAGCAGTCCTCTGACAGAGCTGTACTTATTGTAGTCTGCCTGCCAGAGCCACGGGGTTCCTGACTTGTCCTTCCACTAAGATTTTCCCAAACTTTCCCAATCCAGAAGTGACTCAGCAGTTCTCAGGCAAATTAATTGTACCCGTAACCCCAACTTCTCTTAAGTGCCTTGCTACAATTTTAACAGACACAAGTTTTTCTAAAAAACATCTGGTGGGCTGGGACTGCACAGCAAAATGGCAAACCTAGATCCGAATTATACATGCATGGCAGGCCAATCTTTAATCTTCGTTCAAATTGTACTGTTAATATGCAAAGCGAGGATATGAAAGGACAATAGCTGGAAGCCAGGGACCAAATGCAGCCCTAGGGCAGGATAAGAAACTTTCAGTGAAAGAATGACCTGCAGACTGGCCTGAAAGCTCACAGTGCAAGCTCTGCAACTGAAGACAACAGTGTAATAAAATAAGAAAACCATTCCCTTCCCAATCTAAGCCCACTGCGCTCGAATATTTTCATTAGATTCTGGCTGCAGCAGTTTGTCTTCCATCAGACTTCTCCGGATCACAAAGCACACCGAAGCACACACACCCTCACCTGAAGGCATACTTCAGTGTGTTCTCACTAGGGTAAGAGTTGCCTTGAGCAATGAGAGGTATAGACACTCTCAGTCCAGCACCTTCAAGAACTATGTCTTCAGCAGAAAGTCGTGTGTCCCGCCTATCAACCCGAAAGGAGAACGACAAGTTTTGGCCATAACTCAAAACTTGATTCCCAAGGAACTTGCCTAAAAGGGGGAAAAAGACATTATGTGAAAAGGCATAAACTTTAACTGCAAATATAATTATATTACGAGTGTGAACAGCTGTACCACTGTCACTAGATACCTGGTGCAACGAAATAGATGGGAAAAGGCGTTTCCGAGACCACAGAGATTTCTTGAGTTTCAGCAATCCACTGAACTGAGACTTCAGAGCCATCCCGTTGTTCTGCGTGCCAATCTTCCTCTCCTGATAGCCACAAGCAGAAAGTTAAGGGTAAAGAGACCCACCACTTCCCACATTATCAAGAAGACACTAGAAGTGCTTTTTGGGTAACCTGTCTGGCAAAGCCCATAAAATGAGAGAGAAGCAACCCTCAGCTAGAGTCCTAAAATAATTTATTGTGACAGCACCATAGAGCAACACATTTCAGATTAAAACTACTACTCAGAGGCAAAGTTAATTATTTCTGGTCAGCAGATACTATTACTTTTTGCTATTGGGACTAGCTCGGCTTCTCAAAAAAGCTCTTTAACCTGGAACACACTGGGCCGCAATATTTTTCAACAAAAATCCATGGAGTTCAAATGAAGACTTGGCCAAATTTAAAACAGCTGTTTTTTGTTTTGTTTTTAAATAAAAGCACAACTCATTAAAGGTGTACATCTGCATGGTTTATACTCCAGACTGCTTGGCAAACAGAACTTGCTATAAGTTACCATTGCCAAACTAATTTGCTGCAAAATCTACATGATTCTTGTTGCCGTCTTATCAGTTTATAGTTCTACCTAGATTTGATTTATATTGCTGGAACTCTTAAGTATGTTTGATCATAGTTCACTTGGAATGTGGCACAGTTGCCGCACAAACAGAAGATAAATTACTTTAAAGCTTTATAGTTTGCATGATAATACACGTCTTGTTCACATCAGACTGAAAGCCAGAATTTACCGCTCTGGAAACTGGAGGTAATTCTGTAGATACTGTAGCCAATGGCATTGGTACAGACCGATGAGTGTCCAAAGCAGAAGCAGGGAGTACATCCCCTAGGATTAGCTTGATCCAGATTAAAAAAGCCAGGTTTACACCTAAAAAACCCAAAACATTTGTATTCAGTCTCCACCTGCCCTTTCTTCTGCATCCATGCACATATTTTTAGGAGTCTCCTTTAGGGTCACAGGCCACAATGACAATGCATCAAACAATCATGGTGGGGGTAGGGACACGGCTCAATAATAGAAGATCTGCTGTGCATGCAGAAGGTTCTCAGGTTCAATCCACAGCTTCTTCAATTAAAGGATAAATTAGCTGATGGAAGTGAAAGATCTCTGCCTGACACCCCTGAGGGCTGCTAGCAGTCAAAGGAGACAACACTGACCTTGAGGGACCAATAGTCTGTCTCGGTATAAGAAAGCTTCAAGTGCTCATGTACCATTATAGTAGATCTTCCCTTTGTGCAAAGTAACTATAAGCATCCAGGAAGAATACAAGAAGGGCAGATGGGTACAAATTGCCCTTTCCCTGGGGTGTAGCTGCTAGAATGCTGGGTTTGAACCCCTACTGAGAGAGGCTCCATGCTTTATATAGCAATGGCACTTGCTGTGGATATACCCATGTTACACCACAGTTTCCAACAGCCAATAAGCGCAGTTTAAATGACAGATGCAAACCCTTGATCTCAATGCATGTTGGGAGAACAGCGGCCCTCTCAAAAGATCTCTTCCATAGATAATTAAATGTATACTTTGCATTTGCTCTGGAAAATACATGCATTACCCCACAACACACACAAAATGCCACAAAGATACATTTCTCAAACAGCAGATGAGGTGGTAAACCTGGGACCGTGGACTATTACACTTCAGGCTGCAGGTGGGGCTCATATGACTGTTCTTCCATACACACACACACACACAAATCCTGCAGACAGAAACCTGCAGTATGACAGAAATAGGTACCATCTTCAATTTTTTGGAACTGAAGATTATTCACTCATGTAAACCCTACCTGCAAGCTGAAGTGGTACTGCCAGACAGTGGTTTACCACCTTACCTGCTGTATGTGAGAAATAAGCCAACATGAAGCTAGGTAGGGCTGGCCAAAATTAGTGGCACATACTGCCAACTAGGCAGTGCAAGAGCACTGTTGTGCATGAAGCTATTTTCATGTGATCCCAGAGATGTTCTCTCTCTAGCTAACCTATTTCACCAGATATTTGTGGAGATACAACTGGGTAACTCCCAATTATGCTGCCCTGAAATCCTTGGGTTAAGGGCAAAATAAAAAAAAAAGTGACAGGATTTTCAAATGTGGGCCAATCCAAGACATACTGCAAAACCAAATTACCTCTCACAGTTGAACCCTTCTACATTGTCCTTGCAGGCACAGCGTCCTGTTTCCACATTGCATTCATCTGTACTTCCAGCAGGATCGCAAGAACATGGCCTGAGGAACAAACAAAAGAAGCCAGTCAGAACACTAGGGACCATAAGACCTGGTCAAAGCATGAGGAGGTGGATTGGGCTGAGCCATTTCAGACTGGGGGCGGGGGGCATTTTTAACGTTCCTCTACGTTAAAACTCTCTGCAAACCAACAATCAGCACGGAACGGTCTAACCTAACCATTTACATGCTGTGCTGGTTTCTCACTTACAGGGATTTATTAAGGTACCGGGAGGTCAAGGGATGTATGCCTTCACCCATAGTGTGAAATAGTACAGTGTGTTCAATCACCTCTGTTGCCTCATTACCACCTCACTGTGATTACGTCTAACGGACATTCTTTCTTGATGCAATTTCCTTCACCTCCTGCTTGATTTTGTTACCTGCAACCCGCCTCTGTGAGAGAGTGGAATCCTGGCTGACACCGGTCACATTTGTCACTCATCACCCCGGGTTTACAACTACACCTCCCGTAGTTGTCACACTGTGTGCTGAGAGAGCCTGTGGGGGTAAAAATGTGGTTTAAGATAGTGCTCATAAAAAGGAGGGGGGAGGGAGACATACACCCCAGTCCTCCAACTGTCACAGAGTATGGATCTCAGGTGGGCGGAGAAGATCAATCATTCTTATTTCTGTAAACACCAGGATTAGCCAGACTGCACTTTGTTTAATCTAACGACCAGAAGTGACACTAGATTATGTACAAAATACCCTCAACATTTCCAGTCTGAATGCTTCAAACCTAAGCATGACCACTAAAGTATGTAAGATTTATGTCATGAACTAGAACATTCAAGCCATACTATGTGTATTTAAATTATCAATAATTTGATTGTTACATTGCCCTTCCACTTGCCTTCTCCCAAGTTCTTTGTATTTCCATTTTACTGCCAGTATTATCGATTTTAAGATGATCCCCCAACCCTATAATTATATAGTCTTTCAATTGTCTGTCTACTATATTAGACCCAGGGGAGTTTAAAATAAAATTATTTAAGAGCAATTTTTATCCCACCTTTCCATATGCTGTAAGCCACATTATAATTTAAAATTATAATTTAAAAACCAAAATTTACAAAGCATAAGAGCAGCAGAATAATAAAATTCATGTCCAAAGGGCCAAAACAGAGACCTGTTTCTCCTCCCTGACAAACGAATCCCCTCTCTCAACTGTACCACATCAGACTGCAGATGCGGCTCATATGATGGAATATTCCCCATCTCAATTTTATACACACAGAAACCTAGCATCTCAAGGAGGACTCTAGACTTTAACATACTATTTTTTTAAAAAAATGTTCAGGGAACTTTCCTGTATTAAGGCCTATTCAGTAGCATGAGCTCTGCTGTGTGAAAAAACAACATACTGAGGAAACACAGAACAGGACTCTGGTTCAAACAAGGAGATGTTCCCTGAGAAAATGCAAGTGCCAACCTGCAAAAGCACGTGCCAGCAACTCTTTTTCCTGCAGGGTCACTCTGAAAAGAAGTGAAAAGTATATAGGCTATTGTCTCGTTTCCCTATGCCCTAAAGTAGCCTGATGTTAACTCCTGTTGCTGCAGATGTCATTTCTCCACACCTCCTTCACACTATGATGTGGGCTGGGATTAGGATTCTAAAGGTACCACATGTGGTCTAGAGGCCTCCAGTTGCAAACCCCTATGATAACCCCCACACTCAGACAGTCAAAATCGAGCTGAAGTGGGGCCTTGATGCTAATGGGACCATAATGACTGTATATCTTTTAAATTAAGTTGCATTCAAATAAATTACTAGGTTCAAGTATAGGAAGCATCAATATTTTAAGAGACAAGCAATACTTGAAAAGTTAACTTTTCTTTAGAAAAGAAAGGGATTGCTTCCTTTTTAGGCTAGATAAAAATTTTTTTAGAGAGAACAAAATCTGTCAGTCTTAAAAGGATTAAACAAAAGCAGAACCATTTATCAACAAAGAACTCAAAAAACATGTACCGTATACAGTGAGCATACTTCTGTCTAGCCTATAATTATTCAGAAAACAATTACTCAGACGAAAATACCACCTTAAATCAACACTCACGCTTTAAATACACACTGGCTGCCTATGTGTCATGGAATATATTATCAGGTTTTCCCACTCCTTATCAAGCCTTCTAAGATTTGCCCTTGAAGACCTAAGCAGCCAACCTTCATTGCTGAGACACTGCCCGACATTTGTACTTGGCAAGGTTTCATCCATCAGACAACATAAAGGGAAACACTGGTATTAAGGAGGGAAGAAAGGCACAGATACCCTCTCTGGATCAAAGGCACTTAAAGGTGGAAATTCCAGCATACATGCAAACAAAAGATAGCACCAAAACAAGAATGCCCCAGTGTAGCCAGACTATGATGGAAAAAGACACTGCAACCTCAACTTGTGTCTGCATTTGGACCTCTCACCTTTATATTGCACATACTTTCTTTATTTACAACATGTATATTCTATCTTTCTATCAAAACAGGGCCACCAAGATGGCCTTATAATTGAAAAATCATTATGTACTTGCTGTATATAGGTAAACCTGGTTACCACTATCAACAGCAAGTGTGCAAATTTTGTTCTTATTTTAAACACACTGTGTGCATGGACATTTGTGTTAATGTCTTAAAAGTGTGAACATGAAACCAGGCAGTTAAACCCCTGTTAACTTCAGCTACAAAGACTTCTCAAGGGTGCTGGTAAAGGCACTGAAAACCAAATCTGCAGTCCTGAGCCCTTAACAAGGAAGAGCAGCATTGAAAAAGCAATAAATATAAAATTTAAAAATCTGTTCCTTGGCCATGCTAGATTGTGATGGAATGTTCGCAACTGGGAAGCTGCTGGCATCCCAGTATGATCAAGAAACAGAACTTAGAGGATACCAGGGAAGGTCTGCCCCTGTCCTTTGCTTCCAAACACTGGGGTCATCAGCAATAGGGAACAGAGGGAGCCCTCAGTCCTAGGGGAGAAAGTGCTACATTTTGGGACATATTTGCCCCCTCCTGATTTGATGTGAATCCCGGCCCTATTGTGAGAGACTTCACAGGGTGCACTGTACCATCAACAGCAGTCCTTCAAGATCCTTGACAGAAACAGACTCTCCCTTCCATGTACATGACACCAAGGACACCAGTCCTTTCACTAACTTTTGCTTAGGGCTCGCTCCACACCCATTTGGGGCCCTTGTTGAAAACAGCAATATATGATGTGAATGAGATGCTAAGAACTCCCTCGCTTCAGTGCTTTTCATGGCACATGTTTCTTAGTTAAGGAACACTAAGATCCAGTATTCCCTCCCACTCACCAACAGGGTTGCAGCTACACGGCAGACAGTTTTCCTCACTTCCACGACGGTAGAAGTTTTCCCGACACCTCTCACAGTTGGGCCCGTCAGTGTTACCATAGCAACCCGTGCAGTGGCCACCATGGCCTGTGGAACGGTACAGCTCAGGGTCAAAGTAACACTCCTGGGAACGTCCATTGCAGTTGCAGGCTGTGGGACAATGCCAAAAATAAATTAAGTTACAGCTGAATTAAGACAAGCTTCCCTTAAATCCTCTTTACCCCCTACCTTTCCACTGCAACAATCCCAGAAACAAATGATACATACAAGCACTGTAGATGTTCCAAGGTAAGATGCCAGCCCTGGGCATGCGAACAATTTCAAAGTCAAATGGCTCAGGAGTGGATGTGAAAAGAGAAGCCGAAAAAAGCAACTGTTTTTACTTGTGTGCCGTGTTAATTGAAGGAGCAGATGATCTGGCTATACTAAGGGTACCAAACTTATTGCACCTGTGAGTACTGTTGAAATTTTGAGAATGGAGATTGGGCACTGCCACAATATGGCTGCCATGAGGTGCTGGGCTCAACCAAAGAATACTGGGAGCTTACAAGCAAAGCTTCACCCTACACTGAAGGCAGCTGTTTGGAATGGGTACCTTTTCCTACAGAGAACAGAGTAACTCCTGGACTTTTCTGAAGCACCTCCTGCTCCAATGAGGTAGAAGGAAACCAGGACTGGGTCCTTGCTTTGGGGAAGAGATGCTTTTGTCAAAGCATCAAGTGCACACTATGAAGCCTATCAGTGTGCCGGCACCACGGTGACCACAGGTGCCACATTAGAGATCACTGGCTTACGCAATGCTTTTTGGTTCAGACCTTCAACAAAGGCCAAACTATTGTGGTTTCCTTTCTTTGGGTACACAGGGTTGACAAAACTGGCACAGGTTAGAGCACGGGACTTGGATTTAGAGCATGGGAACCTATGGGTTTGGCTCCAAAACAGCTTGGGTCAGCATATTTTAAAAAACCAGGTATACTTTAAGCTTAGCAAGAGCTGGAGGTGAGCAACACAAGCTCTACCCGCCAACTCCTGACCTGAACACAAGGGGGGGGGGTCTTGCTGAGGCTCCAGTGAGGCATTCACCTGTGCACATCAGTTACCCCAGTGTCCTGTGTGCAGTTAAAGACCAGGGAGCCAGCAGCAGAGGTGCATTTGGAGAGAACATTCATAGAATCATAGAGTTGGAAGGGGCCATACAGGCCACCTAGTCCAACCCCCTGCTCAAAGCAGGATCAGCCTAGAGCATCCCTGACAAGTGCCTGTCCAGCCTCTGCTTAAAGACTGCCCGGGGGGGGGGGGGGCTCACCACTTCCCTAGGAAGCTGATTCCACTGTCGAACAACTCCTACCATAAATTTTTTTTTCTAATATCCAGCCAGTACCTTTCCTCTCGCAATTTAAACTTTGTCAAAGCCTCTTGTACTAGGATGGAAAGTCCTTGGCATGTGGAAAATTGACTGAGTTGTATGATAGGGGGTGATCCCTGGGATTGCAGCTATTCAGGTGGGGAGACGACGCCAGTCCTCTGTTAACAGAGTCAGGCCCCTCCTTCCAGTGCTGTTCTACTACCTGCTCTTCAGCTCAGCCCACAAAGTACAAAGAGTGAGGCGCGCACTAGAGAAACTCGGCCTCATAACTTGGACTTCATTTGTGGCTCACTCGCTATAAAAGATTGGCCACCACTGTTAAGAGGAAACAGCCTTCGGAAAAACATTAGCCTATGGACAAAAGTGGAGGGAGGGGGCGTCTGGGATATGCTGCTGAGTGTACCAGATTTTCCGTTCCAGCTGTGCTACAGTTTCTATCCCTTCCCTCAGCTCTCCCACACAGTTGAGCTCCTCTAGCGTGCAAGCTGCAGGGAAAAGATAACGGTGAGACCAGCTTCCCCCAGCTGCATCCTGTGAGGAGGGGGGGAAGGCTTCTGCTTTCTTTAGCACAGATAAACCCAATTGCTCATGTCTAGGATGCGAGGCAGAGAACAAGAGCTATCAGACATCAGTTTCAAGCCTTCAGCTCCAAGTCACAGATTCACACGGATGGTTGGGGATTTTCAGCAAATCTCATTTGCAAGAGAGGAAGAAAAGTGGTACTCAGAAGAAACTCTTCTTCCTCCGTACAATGTGTCAGGGATTCCAAGTTGTGCGCTTGCGGGGACACACCCGCGTGCAACAAAAGGGACTTAGGCATATTGGGGTTGGGGGGAGAGCCACTATACTAGATTCACCATTTCTCTCTCTGCCTGTATATAGAACATCAGAGCCCTGTGGCACAGAGCGGTAAGCTGCAGTACTGCAGTCAAAGCTCTGCTCACGAACTGAGTTAGATCCTGATGGAAGTCAATTTCAGGTAGCGGCTTAAGGCTGACTCAGCCTTCCATCCTTCAGCCTTTCATCCTTCCGAGGTCAGCAAAATGAGTACCCAGCTTGCTGGGGGTAAAGTTTAGACAACTGGGGAAGGCAATGGCAAACCACCCAATAAACATAGTCTGCCTAGTAAACGCCGTGATGTGACATCACCCCATGGGTCAGTAATGACCTGGTGCTTGCACAAGGGACTACCTTTACCTTTTACCTATATATGGAAAGTAACATAATCCCAAGGAAAGGAACAAAGGTGCTCCTTCATTCTCTGATGCAGCCTGAATGAAAACTAGCAGGCATGGGGTAATCCCAAAAGTTTTCCTCATTACCCAGGAAACACACCACTTTTACCTATATATGGGACCAGAGAACCTCAAGGACCACCTGTGTGCGTTATGTGCCGTCAAGTCATTTCCGACTTGTGGTGACCCTACGAATGAGCGGCCTGAATGAGCGGCCTCCAGAACAATCAATCATTAACAGCCTAGCTCAGGTCTTGCAAACTGAGAGGACCGCCTATCTGGCAGTTAACATCTTCTCTGTGGGCATTACTCCATGTTACCCCCACTGTTTGAGGCGAGGTGGATGTCTAGTGGAGGCAGAGCCTTTGGAGCCCCCTCCCCACAGCTGTTCATCTGGCATTGAGCCTGTTGAGCTTTACAAGCCAACGACGTTCACATTTTCCCAGGCAATTTCAGATTGTTGAAGGGAGGAGAGGGAGGGTGTGAGACCAGCTCTATCATCGGGTTTTTATGCTTGCTCTTTTTGTCTCGGCTTTTTTGATGAGAGTTTTATTGTTTTGATTTTTAGGTCCTGTAGAAGGCTGTTGCTTCTATGTTTAATTTTGCTGCTGTCCATAGTTTTATTATTTGCTTTATCTTTAATAAGTTGCCTTGGGGAGTTTTTTTTTAAATAATTAAGAGCACTGGAGGTTATACAAATTTCAGATAAAATAGGTTCTCTCATGCTGTTGTATTCATCTTGCTACTTCAAGTGAAAATCTCTGGCAAGACTAATGCTTCCCACCTCCCTGCCAATCCCTTGCCTGTCAAAACACTGTTCTAGATGTTGACAGATACTGAGCTGCTCCTTTTTCCATCTGCTACATGCAGGATTTCCACCCAGCACTTCCAAAATGACACACCTTTATCTGCCTCTTATCTTTCAGGAATAACATGCCCCGACTTCCAGATGACCCACAGTTTGCAATCCCAGAATGATTTAAAGGATGGAAATACATGGTATAAGAAACACAGGACTGCCACCAAAAATGGCAGTCTCACATCCAGTTCCCAACTTCTCCCTCTATACAGTTTCTGGTACACCTTGCTTGGTATCCAAACATCATTGCCCCACCAAAACCCTGGCAATCTGCAAGCACTTTCATAGAGGGTTGCTGGGGTGCCCCTCCAGGAGAAAAGAAGACACTCACCTTTGGGCTAGTCAGAAACATAAAATGCCTTGGCTGTACCAACTTTGTCACCTAGAATGTTATAACCCTCTAGGTACTAGAGTAATTTACTATGGACATGTTTCACACCAGTATCTTTTTGGTCTGCCTAACACAGGGGAGGGGCTGTGGCTCAGTTTGCAGAGCATCTGCTTGGCATGCAGAACATGCCAGGTTCAATCCTCCCATCTCATTAAAGGGACTAGGCAA
Source organism: Euleptes europaea (assembly GCF_029931775.1). Lineage (NCBI taxonomy): Eukaryota > Metazoa > Chordata > Lepidosauria > Squamata > Sphaerodactylidae > Euleptes > Euleptes europaea. The sequence goes on along the minus strand of NC_079313.1, from coordinate 26,852,733 downwards.
GTAGGTGATGTGAAAGACCTCTGCCTGAGACCCTGGAGAGCCACTGCCAATATCAGTAGAGAATACTGACTTTGATGGACCAAGGGTCTGTTTCAGTAGAAGGCAGCTTTATGTGTTCACATGTTCATCACTTGACTCAGGAATGCTTTTTTTTTGTGATAGACACACAGGTATTCTCTGGAAGGAAGAAGCACTGATGCCTGCCTAAACCCCTCCCTCCCACCTCACCCAGGATAATGACAGTGTGGTGCATTCAATCATCCCCAGACTTTATAGAGCAGGGTTTTCCCACTTTCCCCTCCCGCTGCAATACAGTAAAAAAATTTGTTCCTGGGGATCTGGCTAAATGGGGGCAGGGGGGAGATCAGCACAGGTCTTCAGTCTGAAGACTTAAGCAACGTTAAGTCTTTGGAACTGCATGCTTGCATATGTGCCAATAACCTTAGATTACTGCCCATTTCCCAGACTGTCACGAATTTTAACAATCATGACCACAGCTGCCCATAAGCATCAGTTCTTCTGAGAACACATAAATGCTATATGCTGTGGTATGCAGGTAGATGATTCTGTTCCCTAACACTTGCAACTTTATTTAAAAACTAACACAAAAACTAAGTTTCTAGTCCTTTTGGTTGCAAATATGTGTTTGAAAAATAATGACCATTGCCTGAAGAAGCCTCAGAAGCCAGAGAAGTTTCTGAACAGAATTTTCAGAGGTCAGAGGGTCAGGACTTCAGTGCCCTGTGAAGGTCCTTGCCCCAAGCCCGCGCTGAATAAATTCTGCAGACCAGCAAAAGTGGCAGATAAAGTAAAGTAAAAGAAATCATGTAAATGTAAATCATGACATCAAAACTCTGGAACTCTCCCCCCTCTCTAGGGTTGCCAGCTCTGGGTTGGGAAATACCTGGAGATTTGGGGGGGTGGGGCCTGGGGTGGGCAGGGTTTGGGGAGGGAAGGGACTTCAATGTCATATAATCCAATTGCGGGAGATCAGTTGTAATAGTGGGAGATCTCCAGCTACTACCTTGAGGTTGGCAACCCTACCCCTCTCCCAGAAGAGTCATCTATTTGTTGCCACCTTCCATCAAGCAAGAGAAGACTTTTTTGTTTCCTATGGCACTCCCTTCCTTCCTGCTCAATATTTTAATTGTTTTTCTTTTTGCCTTTGGATAGATTTTAGCTCTGGTTTTAATTGTTTTAATGATGCGATTTTTGGTTGGTTTTAATGGTTTTAAAATGTTATTATGCATTGGTTTAATTTGTTAGCTTTCTTGGTGGCCCTTGTGAGGGCAGAAAGGCAAGACATAGATTACATAAAATAAATAAATAAAGTTTATCTTACATATTCCATATCAGCAGCAATATTTTGCGGTTCTGTTTGCATGATCTGAGTTGCCTTGGTACCAATGTTTAATTTTTTTAATTACTAAGAGCATAATACGCACAGCTCTGGTTTCAGTATGATAGCTCCTCTCCCAACTATACTAAATCAAGGGATGCATGAGTGAGACATGAATTTTTAATCTGGCAGCTTGATAAACAGAAAGGCATGCCAACAATAACCATAGATAAACGAGCCACTAGTAGCTAATGTGGTCTGGGATTTAAGATAGCAACAGAAGAATTACCTAACTCTCTACCGGGCCCAAGAAATTTCTACCACATGCTGAGTGATAAGATGAACATACAGACATTGGAGTGGGGAGACAGAGAGAAAAACCGTTTAAAACTATGTTAAGCTCCTGCATTAATACAGATGACAGAGACAGGAAGCAGCTAGGCTTGAGCTTGCCAAAAGGAAAAAAGGAAGGAAGAGAACACACCGAAGGGTTATTAAAATTGGCTACCACCCACCTGACAGTAGGAGGCAGTGAAATAATCGGCAGGGAGGATTTCCCCCCCCCCCATTCTCAGACAAAGCCGGATTATTTAAGAACAATCCCCCTCACACACTTACGCAAACATTCGCTGGCACTCTCTGCTGTTGCTCTTCGCCAAGGCCGGTCGTTGTAAAAAGGGAGGCACTTCTCACAGTCAACCCCAAAGGTATTGTGCTTACAACTGCAAGCGACTTTTCCATTTTCCTTCTTCACACACTCGCTCGCGTGGCCGTTACACTTGCACCTGCGAGGCGGGAACAGGCTTCAGACAAACGGTACATCTTGTGCCCAGAACATGTCCAAGCCTCCCACACAGCCACGGACCAGCTCGCTTCCAAGAAAGGAGGGACTCCCAGGACCTGACGGTTACCCCTAAAAGGAAGGGAATAACGCTCCAGGGGAAACGACTCTACTTTTAGTAACGGGCTGAAAGAGGACAATCCTGATGCATTCAAGTAAAACCCCTGCTGTGGCTAAGAAAGCAAGAGTTTTACCATGTTTTGACATTACTTAACTGAGGAATCAAACTCTTTTCACAACTCATGAGGAAAGAGAGTACCAGATGCAGACATTTGGCAATCTAAAACCCCTGTGGCCCCTCAACTTTCCCATTATTATACAACCACAATTTATTTTTTCCTAGTAACACCAAGATGTGGGCAATCAGCTCTTCAACATTCAGTCCCAAATTGTGAATAGTAACAGAGTACTGTCCATGTTATGAACCTCAGCTGAGATGCAAGCAAAGAGCGCTTTAGCACCCTATTCCTTTCACATGTTTACCGCTGATGCATCTTAAGTGCTGGTTGATTCTCGTATATCAGATGAGATTCAGGCAAGTGGAAGTGAGTAACAGAGGAGACTGCCTAAGCCGCCATTACTGTTCACATAAGATCAAGAAAGGGTTACATAGAAAGCATCTTGGCCGAAGCAGGAATAAGTAAGTGGGCAGAATCAATATTGCTAGCCACCCAGATCTCAATTAAAACAAAAGCTACAACAACCACCACAAAAAAGCCTGTGTTGAAAGTTAGCTGCTGACCAGGGCTGCACATGATTAAATTCCTTTCATGCCATTATTTGTTACTGAAATTTATTCAGACCACAGGTCATAACAAAAATGTGAAAGAATATACTGTACATCAATATACAAATACCATGGGCTGGATCCTAAGGATTTGTTTTTGGCAGCGGAAGAGCCTCTTGTGTCAGGGGAAGTCACCTTATGCCTGAGGAAGGTGCTGTCATTAGCAGAACAAATCCATAGGATTCAACTCAATATATTTAGATCATTTTCAATCTGGATTTCAACCTGGTCATGATATGGAAGCCACCTTAGTCACCCTGATAGATGATCCATATCACTGAGAGACAAGGAAAGTGTGTTCTTGCACCATTCACTGGCCTTTGATCCCATCAATTGTGGTACTGTTCTGGACCACTCCAGAACTGTTCTGTTCTGGACGGCCAAAATGAGTATATCGCTGTACCAGCTTTGATCATTCTTAGGAGTCAGGTTTATTTATTTACTTCATTTATATAGTGCTTTTCTCCCCAATGGGGTCCTAAAGTGGTTTACAACATTCTTCCCTTCTCTATTTTAACCTTATAACAACCCTATCAAGTAGGTTGGCCTGAGTATGTAATTGGCCCAAGGTCACCCAGCCAACTTCCATGGCAGAGCAGAAATTCGAACCTGGATCTCTCAGATTCTAGTTTGACACTCTAACCGCAAGGTTTTAGATGGCATTAATCTGTTTTGCCCTGTGAGTGCTGGTTTATGGCATCCCACAGGATTACATCTCGAATCTTATGCTATCTGATATCCATACAAAGTCGCTGAGGAAGAGCTATCCAGAGACGTAGAGCAACAGCACTCTACACAGAGCAGGCATGAGTGTAGTGGCCCCACCTCCACACTCTGCATGTTCAGTCAGCACATGAAGGGGTTGTGTGTACAAGGCTAGAATGCCATCAAGATGCTGATTATATCTGTTTCCCTCCCCCTTGACCTAATTACAGGGAGGCAACAGAAATAAATAAAATGGTGCCTGGAAACTGTGAATAATAGAATTGAGGGTGAATAAATTAAAAATTCAGACAAAACGGAAGTGCTATGGGTTGACAGTTGAGTTGAACACGGGGTCATCTGTTAAAGCTGGAGGGCGAGAGATTCAAAACAGATAAAAGGAAGTATTTTTTCACACAATGCATAGTTAAATTGTGGAACTCCCTGCCCCAGGATGTGGTGATGGCTGCCAACTTGGAGGGTTTTAAGAGGGGAGTGGACCTATTCATGGAGGAGAGGGGTATTCATGGCTATTAGTTAGAATGGATACTAGTTATGCTGCATACCTATTCTCTCTAGTATCAGAGGAGCATCCCTATTATTTTGGGTGTGGTGGAACACAGGCAGGATGGTGCTGCTGCAGTCGTCTTGTTTGTGGCTTCCTAGAGGCACCTGGTTGGCCACTGTGTGGACAGACTGCTGGATTTGATGGGCCTTGGTCTGATCCAGCAGGGCCTTTCTTATGTTCTATTCTGGAGGGGGTTACAATCCTCTTGAAATGTTATTGCTTATCTATGATCGTAATAAAATTATTTAAAGTAAATCCTCCTGAAAGACTAAGTAAGTAGCTGGGGCTGATCTCCTAGATGCCTTATTGTTCCCAGAAAGACAGTTGGCTGTGCTGCTAGGAGTGCCTTTAGCAGCTTTGGCTCATTTGAAATGTTCCTGGAAATGCTGACCAGGACACAATCAAACATGCCTTGGTAATACTTCAGATTAGATTGCTATAAACTGCTTTGTGGGACTGCCCTTGAAGACAATTCAGACATTTAGTTGGAGCTGAGTGCAAGTATTTGATGGGCACTTGTAAAATTGAACATATAAGTTGAGTGCTATTTCAACTACTACTGACCACCTGACTGTTTAATGATTCATTTGTGACTATTTTATGAGCTTTGTTAATTTTTGATGGGCTTTGTAATTTAAACTGTGAACATGAAATTGTTAGCCACCTTGGGGGCCTGAAAGGCAGAAAGATGGTATAAGGCTATTCTAAAATAAAATAATAAAAAATTGGGAATATATTGGTTGTAAAGCACTAGAAATATTTCTAAGTACAAACAATCTCAATTGTGCTTTTCTTCACAGCTCAGAGAGATTAGTAGAATTTTCATCTAGCGGACCAGGAACTAAAGCTTACCAACAGCAATATACCAAAACTGTAAACAGTTCAAGGCAGATACAATGATTTTTTAAAAAATGGAAGAAGCAAATCAGCTGGTTTGTATGGTGCCATAGGAGATCAGTCTGTAAAGCAATTTTAATGGGTAAAATGCTTATAAATATTACCACTTCTAATAATAACAGGTAGTACAGCATAGCATTTAGAGTTGTCAGATGGAGAAATTCAGCTTTTACCTTCCTTACAGCCATATGCAAGCCAGTCCAATTCCATCCCCAGATCCCAAAACATGGATGTTAAAGGCTGCCGTGAAAATTACCACTACAATGTATGTGGAGTACTTTCAGCAATATGGAAAAGAATTACACAAACAGTAAATATTCCTATTCATATGAAAAATAAACCTAGCCAGAGTTAGAAGGTACACAAGAAGCTGCAATTTCCATACTAACAGAAAGACATTTTCTTCTTTCTTATTGGAACTATTACACTGGATGAAAATAGCAAGTAACTGGAGAGGCACAGTCTGTGATAACAGGTGGTTTCACACAACAATTTTTTAACCCAATCAGTTTTTTCTACCCCAGATAGAGGCTTTTCTGTAAATTGCAAGTGGCACCCAGCAATTAACGTAATGGTACATGTGAATCCAGTGCCAATAAAGTCAATGGATGCATAATCAATACAGGAATAGGCCATAGGCATGGTGCCTACCAGGACGCTTCTTGGCACCCACTTCCATCTGTTCCTCCATAGCAAAGAGTCAATCCAAGCTTTCTTTCACTTCACTGGAGTAGGAATTGCTTCAGAAGAGCCTAGGAATTATCACCTTCTTAGTAGCAGGGAGCACCCATTCAGAAACTGCTGCTTCCACCATACAAGGATACTTGGCTTGGCAGCTCCTAGCATTCTGTAGAACCTCTCAACTTTGTATAATTGGAGTCAACCCCTCATGGCAGACATTTTGTAACTGGTCTCACCCGCAAGGATGCCATTTTGTGGTGGTACCTACTACCTGTTCTCAATGTCCCCAAAGTGCTCACCAGCTCAAGAAGGCCTGCTTGTGTAAGAATGTCTCAGAAGAATGGTTCCTTACTTACCTGCCACCCACAGCGAAGTCAGAAATGGCGTAATAATATGACTTGAGAACTTTGGGATCATTAAATACTTCATCTCCGAAGGTGTTCAGACGATTGAGGCTTACTCTGATATCAGTAGCAGTTACCCATTCCTAAAAGGAGAAATGGAAATCAATCCACATAATCCAGGTCCATAAAAATAGACAAACCACAGTCGAGTTCAGCTAACGCTAATGCCATGGCTTACCAAGTATGAAAGAGGCAAGGGCATTTTGAAGGAAAGCAGTGTCAAGATATAAAGGTAGCAAGAGGGAATATCGGTAGGATAGACATGAAAGACAAGTATGTCCATTGGGCACCCTTGCCGAATACACTTCAGCTTCTCTCTATAATTTTCCAATATTAAAATACATACTTGGAGCTGCCTCAAACCTATTTAATAAAGTTTATATTAAGGTATATTTTACAAATTGTGTTCATAGAGTGGTGTCTTATTTCAGACATTTGTTTATTAATGTTTAATTACACATCTGAAGTTTTTGCCTCCAGGACATGCAAGGTACAGAGTGGTGTGTGTGACTACTAAGGACCAGGTAAACCCAGTCAGCTTACCGGAAATGGTCACCACTTCGAAATAGTTTATCATAAGGCAATACAATATGAATTCCATGAGCAGCCATGTTCTCCCCCCTCCATCCCGCAAATTTGTGACAATTTTGAGAGAAGTGATAGTCATATAATATTAGCTGTGTTATCTAGACAACAATAGGATCAAAGAGATCTGCTGCATTGCCTCCTCTAACAAAACAGGATCCTGGCTGTACATTACTGGTACCAAACCACAGAATTCTGAACAGTGACTTGAGCTGGGTCAGTGCAAATACACTAAGTTTCTTTTAAGTTATTAGAATATAAGAATCTTACCTAGCTGAAAAGCCAAAAGTCTAAAAGGCCTAAAGCCCTGGAAACAGGCTGTACAGTGTTTACTTCTGTAATTCCCAAATGCTGTGCCAGGACATGACTAATGTGCCAACACAAATTATTTAAATAATTTGAGGTTCCTGAGAGGAGGCTGTTTGCTTCGCTTCTACATGATCTGATGTTCTGGCTGCATCTACTCCTGATCAGAAGGAAGCTGATTGAAAGACCTGCCCAGATCAGTGATTCAAGCAGAAATCTATGGGATATGTACCTTTGAAGGTAATTCATACTCCTCCATGCTCTAAAAGCAAACATTTTCCTGAGTAAAAGTAGAAAATATGCCTCAGCTGTTCCAAGTTTGGAAAGCTCTGGAGGGGGAGGAAGGGGAAGGGGAGGAGGAGAAGTGTTGGTTTTTATACCCTGCTTTTCTCTACCATTTAAGGCATCTCAAAGTGGCTTACAATCACTAAAAGACACCTTGTGAGGTAGGCGAGGCTGAGATAATTCTGAGGGAACAGTGATTAGCCCACGGTCACCTAGCAGGCTGTATGTGGAGTGGGGAATCAAACCCAGTTCTCCAGATTAGAGTCCAGCACTCTTAACCACATTGGCTCTCAGTTCTTCTCCCACTGGATATTTTTTTCTTCTTCTTTTCTTAACTAGGACAGAGTGTAGCAGCCCCTATTTCAACCCTACTTAATTTTTAAAAAGTTAACAGATATGAATTTGTGAACTTGTCAATGATAAACAAAATCATCAGATAGAATGTTCTTATGGCAGCCATCATTATCTTGTGACCACAGCTCATTCGTCACTAAAACTCTTCCCATTTCCATTAAGTCCCACTATTAACTTCAGATGAGAGTTTTAGAAGCCCCTTTGAATACGGTTTATAAAATCCTAAACCAACTGTGCATTCCTTCTCCAATCAACCCATGTCGTTACTGCTCTGTGCTTTGAAAGCCATAAAGTTACAAATTCAACAGAGTTAAAAACAACAACCAGTATGTCTCAGAGTGTGTATGTAAAGAGATTTTCCTTTAAAAATGCCAGCTTTAGTGGGGAATCTAGCAGACAGCTGTTCACTTGCAAAAGAACACAAGTGGTTTTAAACCATCAGCCTGTAGCCAAATAACCTGCTGATACAGAAGCATAAGGAGAGAGTCTCTCACATGCATGGGGCAGAAAGAAAAGAAAGAAAAAGACAAGCAGAACCAAGCAGCTTTATAAAATATTTACATACCAGATCTCTCAATGCCATATCCTACCTTCCATAAGCCACAGCTATTAACCTTATCTGTCCAACTTTGCATTAACCTGTTAGCAAATGTAACCAGTCTCAATGCACTTCTTCTATGCTGTTTTTTTTTTTACAACAGCATAACCACAATATGAAAGCAAACACACAAAGCAGACTCACCATAACCAGAGATCCACACACTGCACATTTTGACTTGGATCCTGTGAACCACCAGTAGGGGATCTTTGCCACCCCTCCAGCCCTTTCCAACCCTGGGAAAGTTTATTCCTGGGTGTGGGGTGGAAGAACTCACATGTAGGGAGGGGAAGGAAACAAAATCTGTCCCTTGTGTGAACAAAACTCTGCTCATGGAAGAAAAAGGAGCAACTTCACTCCCTTTGTCCTCCCCACTACAGCTGCCCAAACCGAATAGCTATTAGTACATGCAAGCCCTCCCCACCCCAGGAATAAACATTTCAAGAATAAAAAGGGCTGGGAAGGGGCACAGGGAAGATCCCACAATCCTCGCATGGACTCCAACCTTCTCTGTGTTTGCTACACAATCAGAAAATTTACTGTCCGGAACACCATTCTTCACTTCAACTTGTATGTACAAAAGATTGAGCAAGAGAAAAACAGTGTTGCACTTACTTGTAACTGTTGTTCGTTGAGTGGTCTTCTGTGCAGGCACACATGGGACTGCGCAGGCCAGCCACGGGGAAGATTTAAAAGCTTTTAGAAGAGTTCGCTCCCTAGGAGCGCTCCCCTCCCACCTGTCCATGTCCAAGCCTTAACAGCTTTTCCCACCCAGGGATCATGTGACGGGGGTGGGGGAGCACTCTTCCCTCAGTTCTCCATTCACCGCCGCCACGGGGAGTGCACACATAGGGGTGACAGCCCACAGTGGGGAAGGAGGGAGGGATGTGTGCCTGCACAGAAGACCACTCAACGAACAACAGTTGCAGGTAAGTGCAACACTGTTTTTCGTTTTTGTGGCTTCTGTGCAGTCCCACACGGGAGAATAGCAAGCTTACCTTCTTAGGAGGTGGGTGTGAACTGTCAACAGAATAATGCATTCAACACTGCTTTTCCCACAGATGCTTCAGCTCGAGAGTCAACATCAATGGCGTAGTGTCGAATGAAGGTCACCAGAGTGGACCATGTTGCTGCTTTGCAGATCTCCTGTATATCATGGATAGAGGAGAATGCTGCCAATGCAGCCATTGCTCTAGTGGAGTGAGTATGCAGCTGTAGAGGACATTCCACACCTGCTGCTTCATATGCCAACCTGATCGCTGAAACCACCCACCTAGAGAGAGTTTTGGTAGAGACTGACTTCCCTTTATTGGGGCCTTTAAAGCAAATAAAGGGATTATTATCCAATCTGAATGGTTTTGTTCTTTCTAAATAAAAAAGTAAGGCCCTGCGTACATCTAATGAGTGCAATTGTCCATCTGCTGATGACTGAGGATTCGGGGGGGGGGGGAACAGGTAATGTGATATCCTGTAAAAGGTAAAACTTAGAGACCACCTTGGGCAAGTAAGTCATGCTTGGTCTCAAGACTACCCTATTAGGAAAAAATCTTGTGAACGGTGGATCATACCTCAGGGCCTTGAGGTCACTGACCCTATGAGCAGAAGTGACCACAACCAGAAAAGCTGTTTTGCATGACATAAAGGAGAGGTTGCATGATGCAATAGGCTCAAATGGTTTAGGTATCAAACATGAGAGGACCAAGGACAAACTCCACTGTTGTAGTAGTTGTTTAACAGGAGGGAATAAATTATTCAAACCCTTAAGAAACCTCTTACATAGTTTACTTGAAAAAAGGGACGACATGCCTACTCCATTGTGGAAGGCGGAAATGACTGCTAAATGTGTTTTAACTGAGGAGTTTGATAGGTTACTATCCTTTAAGGACAGAAGGTATTCAAAAATCAGGGGTAGTGGACAACTCTGAGGTACTACTCCCTTGTTTGTAGCCCATGTGACGAATCTGTTCTATTTTAGGTTGTATGAATGCCTGGTGGATGGTTTGCTGGAAGCTAATTACACTGCAGCCACTCTATCTGACCATTCGGTTACTGATTGATTCTACATTCTGTTAGGTGGAGGACTTGCAGGTTGTGGTGTAACACCTGTCCTCTGTGCAGTATGTATGCTGAATTTTGGAACCTGATGTGATTGCCCCAAGATAGCGACCATAGCCTCTTTGGCCAGAAGGGTGTGACGAGTATAATGTTTGCTCTGTTTGCCATGATCTTCCCTACCACTCTCAGGATGAGAGAACTTGGGGGGAAAGAATACATCAGATGCCCCGACCAATGTATCTGGAACGTGTCCCCTAAAGATGCCATGTCTGACCCTGCCCTAGAGCAGAACCTTTGGCATTTTGTGTTTAATGATGTGGCGAACAGGTCAATCGCAGGCCATCCCCATTTGTGAAAGATAGGCTGCAGGTATGATACGTGGATGGACCATTCATGGCCTACAGACAAATCTCTGCTTAGCGCATCCGCCATGTAGTTGGAAATGCCTGCCACGTGAATTGCAGTAATGTCTACATGCTATCTGATCGCCCATTCCCAAATGCAAGAGGCCTCCTGGTACAGAGCTAGTGAGTTTGTGCCCCCTTGTTTGTTGATGTAGAATTTTGCAGTCATGTTGTCCGTGGCGATCAGGACAGATTTGTTTTCAAGGCTGTCTGAAAAAGAAATAAGCGTATTTCTAATCATCCTCATTTCTAAGATATTAATATGTTTTGAAGCTTGGCTGTGAGTCCATCTTCCCTTAGCCACTAAGGCACCACAGTGTGCACCCCATCCCCACAGTGATGCATCTGTGAAAATTTGCACATCATGTGAGCGAACACCAAACCTGATCCCTTTAACCAAATTGGATTCCTGTGCCCACCAGGATAGCGATCAAATGATCGATCTGGGTATGGAAAGTTTTTTCCCATTGTGGGTCCACATTCATGCGAAAAGCTCTGATGAACCAATTTTGCAATGGTCTCATACACAACCTGGCATATGGTATCATTGTCGATGTCATGAGGCCCAGCAACTTTTGAATAGTAACCGCCTTCTGAAAACATTGTGCACTGAAAAAGTGTACCATCTTCTGTATTACCCTGCCCCTCGATATAGGGAGAAAAGCTGCTCCCCTGTTGGCATCCAGGAATGCACCTATGAAATCAATTACCTTTGTGGGATTCAACCTGGATTTCTTATAGTTGACAACCATTCCTAATTCCGAAAGAGTATTCGTCACCATTCCCACTGAGTGAGTAAGGTGTTGCTCAGAGTGGCCCACTATGAGACAGTCCTCTAGATATGGAAAAATAGTGCAACTTTTGGCTGCCAGAAATCCTATGATCTCCGACACTACCTTGGTGAACACTCGTGATGCTGTTGCTAATCCAAAAGGGAGCACAGTGAATTCATATATCACCCCATTGCAAGTAAAACGGATAAACTTTCTACAATCTCTATGAATCACCACATGAAAGTAGGCATTTTTCAGATCTAAAACTGTGAACCACATGTGTTGAGACAGTAGGGCTAGTGATAACATTTGGAATTTCCTGACCCTGACAAATTTGTTTAAGGCTCTGAGGTCCAATATTGGTCTCTTGCCACCTCCTTTCTTGTCTATTAAGAAGTATCTAGAATAAAAACCCAATTGAGAATCAGAGGCGGGACAGTCTGAATGGCCCCTTTTCGGAGTAAGTTATAAACCTCTTCCAAAAGTTCCCTGGGATCCTGGCTCTTCACTGGTGGAGGTAGGGAATAATTCGGTATTGATGTAAATTCGATATAATAACCATGTGAAGGGGTTCTCGGGCGCTCTGATGCAGGTATCTCCGTACTCTGTGATCGTCGTCTTGGGCTCCTACCCCGTTCACCCGTGGAGTCGGGCCAATCTGCCTTGGATGATTTGCGGCATGGTGAGGGCGATCTGTTCCTAGGAGATGAAGGGCTCCTTCTAGATGGAGACCTGTGTCTAGGCGACGGAGGTTGTCTCTGCTCCACGGCCGTATTCACTGACTGCTCTCCCACCCCAGCCGAAGTGGAAGGATCGCTGTCCTGAATGCAGGGCGGAGACTAACCTTGATGAAATGTAGGCACCGGCTGCTCCAACGTTGAGCGCCTGGGTTCCGGCAACTTCGACCTCTCGGCGCCCTGTGATTTATCCCTTCTCTTTAACTTGGGGGAGGAGGACAAGTGCTTCTTTTTTGCCTTATGTTTTTTTTAAGCGGTTCCGTAGCAGTTCTATGTTTCTTGGGGGCTTCCTGAAGGCCTCTTTTAACTTGGGAACTAGACGATGCTGGGGATCCCAAAGACTTGGCCTTGTCCCCCAGTCGGTCTGGGCAGAAAGATTTTTCATATAATGCTGCCTTGAGCTTAATAGCCCTATCTTGCCTTGATTTTTGAGTGAAAAGTGCACTCTCAGCATGTAGAGACTATATGCCCCTCCCACAGACAGATGAGGCACTCAAGGTGACCATCAGCTGTAGCCATTTTGGTGCCAGCATTTTTTAAATAAGGCCATATCTTCTGCCTTTAATACTGCTGTAGATTTTTTTTTGATCATCAACGAAAAACGCAAGAGTAACCGCTACTTTGAACGACGCAGCACTCGAAGCTCTGTGTTCTCCCTGCGGCAGCAGAAAGAGAACTGAGGGAAGAGTGCTCCCTGGGTGGGAAACTCTTCTAGGAGCTTTTAAATCTTCCCCATGGCTGCCCTGCGCAGTCCCATGTTGGACTGCACAGAAGCCACGAAAACAAACATTTGAAACAGCCTCTGCCCAAGCTATACTCACAAAACGATTTGAACAAAACAGGAATAAGTAAAAACGTAAAGCAAGCATCATACTCTTACACTGCGTGATGTTTTCCAGTCAGAAAAGCAGTGTGCACATAACACACACAAAGCGACACTCGGCTATAAATTTGAAGGCTACTTCATTCTAATTCCTATTTTCCATTTGCTATCCTCCTATAAACCACCGCCACACATGGGGATCAAGAATCACTGCTACACCATGGACATCCATCCCCAGGTATTCTCGTCTCTCAAAACAAACAGTTAATGTTAGACTTTTCTTATTCAGGTGCTGCAACTGCACTTGTCTACATGGAAGGGGACACACATGAAACAATAATTTAGCCATAGCTGTGGTGTTCACAGCAATGCGGTATTTTCCCCATTCATTTCATGTAAAAAAATGGTTTAAAACCATGCTGAGAACTCGACTGGGAAGCTGATAGATGCCATGGAGAAACAACAGCAACACAACCCCAGAGCATTAATTTCCTAAAAAGGGAAGAGTCTGGTATCCACATTTGAAGTGTAAAGCAATGTAAGCTTAATGAGATAAAATTCAGCATTCGTTTCCTCCTCTGAAGGACAGCAGGAGGACAAAAGTACCAGCCAGAGGAATAAATTTCTAGCTCTCTTTCACTGCAGCTTTTAAGAACTATTTTTCATTTTATTTATTGCGTGTATATTCCATCCCATACTTCCTCTCCAAGGAGCCATTGCTGCTTATTTCCCAGCTCTGGTTCCTGTGAATATGGATATCATACTGCCTTTGTACAAATCTATAGTGAAACCACACTTGGAATACTGTGTACTGTTCTGGTCACATCTAAAAAAGGATACTGCAGAGTTTGAGAAGGTGCAGAAAAAAGCAACTGCCCCTATAAACGGTTAAAAAGCTTTGGGCAGTTTAGCTTAGAAAGAAGCTGGTTAAGGGGAGATATGACAGAGGTCTATAAAATTATGCATGGTATGGTGAGAGTGGACAGGGAGAAGCTTTTCTCCCTCTCTCATAACACTAGAAGGCAGGGTCATCTGCTGAAGCTGGAGGGCAAGAGATTCAAAACAGATACAAGGAAGAACTTCTTCACACAACACAGTTAAATTGTGGAACTCCCTGCCCCAGGATGTGGTGATGGCTGCCAACTTGGAAGGCTTTAAGAGGGAAGTGGACATGTTCATGGAGGAGAGATTCATGGCTACTAGTAAAAATGGATACTAGTCATGAAGCATACCTATTCTCTCTAGCATCAGAGGATCATGCCTATTATATTAGGCGCTGTGGAACATAGGAAGGACAATGTTGCTGCAGTTGTCTTGTTTGTGGGCTTCCTAGAGGCACCTAGTTGGCCACTGTGTGAACAGACTGCTGGACCTGATGGACCTTGGTCTGATCCAGAATGGCTTTTCATATGTTCTTATGAATGTGGGAGTACTGGCTGGCAGAATGTGCCCCAAGATTCAGATCTGTCTCCTTTATTCTACTGCCCTAAAAGGAACACCAAAAGCGACTTTATGTGCTCAGGCAGCACCTGACTGGCTGATACAGAAGTTCTGAAATACTGTCAAGAATCTTATTAACCAAGGAAATTTTGAGAGGGCTAGGAGCCTTACTGAGGGTCCTGGTCATATTTACACTGAAGGGAAGTTTAGGCTACATTTGGATGTTACAAGCTGAAACACAGCTCATTGCACTTGCTTGATCCCTCCCAATGAACACAGCACTATCAAAGACTTCCTGGTTTCAGAAGTCTTCAATCTAAGGATGTCTAAATGCAGGTGGCCAAGATAAATTTTGTTTCTTCTCCTGCCAAAACAGGGATTCTAAGCCAGGATTAAGCATAGTTTCAAATCCCAGTTTGTGGCAAACAAATAAATGGACTCTATTTGGACATCCCAACAAAACCACAAAGTCTTCAGTTGTGCTCTGTGCCTGAGTTAGTGTCCCTCACAAAAGACGTTTGTGACATCCAAAGAGAACAGTGGTTCCCAACCTTTTTTTGACCAGGGACCACTAGGACTTTTTTGTTCGGTGCAGGGACCCCAAGGTTCAAAATAAAAATTCCGAGAATTTGAAAATAAACTTTAATCATAACTGTTAGTTAAACATTAAACTTAGAATAAAATTTGAATATATATTTTTATAATAGAGAACTTTTAATTGAAAATATTAATGTATTATGGGTTTATAACTTTGCTTCGTGGACCTTAATTTAGTTCTCGCGGACCCCTGGGGGTCCACGGACCCCTGGTTGGGAACTAGTGAAATAGAACCTTGGATGCTAAGAACTGAGGCATACTTGCTACAATCTCTTACTAAATTCTAACTCTTGTTACCTGTAACACAGGACTGTTATCAAAGTTGTAAGCGCTGGGCCTCCCCTCCAGAGTTGAAAAAGCCACATTGCCTCCCGTGAGCGGAGAGATGTCGCTGAACTCATCTGTGCAAAGTGCTTCCTGTTCATCCTCCCCGGTCCTGATGAAGCCTCGATTGGGTTTGCGATAAGTGTTCTCACAAGATCCACTGTAATACTGGTATGGCACCCACGGACCATCTTCCTGAGTACGCTTGTAGATGGCAAAACTCTCTGGCCGGCTGGTGTGGAATTTCAGGCGTACATATGTAATATCAAACGCCTTTCCTATAAAACAACCAAAAAAGAGTTGAGATTAAATCCAAGCAGCTGACTGTAAAAACAGAAAGAACAGCTCTTCTGTAAGTACCAAGATTTTTTTTAAATGTTCTTTTGAAAATACTGCATTCTGGCAAGCTGTCTAGAGCAACGAGGAGCCTCTCCAAGTGAGGAGTAGGGAGAAGTTCATAGAATCATAGAGCTGCAAGGGACCACAAGGGTCATCTAGTCCAACCCCCTGCACAATGCCGGAAATTTACAACTCCCTCCCTCCCACACCCCCAGAGACCCCTACTCCATGCCCAGAAGATGGCCAAGATGGCCTCCCTCTCATGATTAACTCAATGAGAATGGACCCCTCCCCCCACACACACCCACCAAAATAGACAGCACAGACAAGTGGAGTAGTAAAAATAGTCATAGGCTAGTAACCTTTATCAACATATGCGTGAGACTAATATACCATGCAGTTATTTAAAGGCGATCATAAAAAAGCAGCATGGCCAACTTTCACATTTTCTTAGTTTACTAAAGCAATCTGTTATCAATCACATTTGTCTCCTGCCTTTCTCTTGGAGAAGTTCAGAGCTGGGTAAATGCTGACAACAACCCTGTTATGTTCATCAAGATCTACCGACTGGCCCAAGGTCACCCAATGAGTTTCATCAGATGATTGGGGATTTGAACTCAAGTCTCCCCAGTTTGAGCAGTCACTGATTCTCATATAACAATTTTCAACCACATATATGGAATGCCAGTGTAACGGCTATCCCTAGAAACATAATTATGAATCCATCATTCAAGTTATATCACATACAAAAAAAACTTATAGTAAAGATCAGCTGGAGAAGCATTTTTCTTTATAGTAATTATGAGACCTATTATTCCTTAGGAATGCACATATCGGATTCTGTTCATTAAATGAAAACCCTACTAATACGGTTGGTTTGTATTTTGTTACTAGCTCCTGCTATTTTATTATTTATTTAAAACATTCATATGCCACAGCTCTATAGAACCTGCTCAAAAAGGCTTACAAAGTAAAACATGGTAAAATAATTAAAAACGTGCAAAGTAACAAACTATTAAAACAAACCATTAAAACCCAAACCAAAGAATAAATGTTTTTTTTTTAAAAAACCCACAAACTTTCAGCAGCCTAAAAATTGTTGGCACAGAACAGCTCTCAGGCTAGAAGCAGACTGAAGATAATTTTAAAAGAATTAACCCTTTAATTAAATGACAGGGTAAAAAGAAATGTTTTGGCCTGGCGTTTAAGAGATAGTAGGGGTAAGCACCAGGTGAACCACAAAGGGAAGGGTATTATAATATTTGAAAGCAATTCTTAAAAGCTATTCTTTAATCCCCAGCTTCTTGAATGTTATATAGTTTTAATGTTTGGCATTTTTAGCTTTATATGGTTGAAGAGCACAGCTTGAAATCAAGATTGTGGTATAGCTTAAAAGCACAAAAATATAGCGATGCACGAAAAATATTATGTATTTAGTCATTTTATGTTGGTGCTGGAGAAATGGCACTGAGAATTATGCCTGGATGAGTATTTGGCCTAGTTATAGTTCATGAGCTCATTGTGCTGGTGGTGGAAAGTGCCGTCAAGTCACAGCTGACCTATGGCGACCCCGTAGGGTTTTCAAGGCAAGAGAAATTAAGAGGTGGTTTGCATTGTAGGTCTCCATATTATTATAGCTGGTACAGCACACCTATCTGTGAGCTGCAGAGACATCAGTTCAAAGTGAACCCTAGCCAGAAGTTCTACTGGTTGCCTTTGACGGGTCATTAACCTGGCAACTTGAGCTTCCTGCCCAGCAATATGAAGACACAGGAAGTGCTACTGACGTAATACCCACGAAGCTCTATAAATTAAATTTATGTGCTACTACTTTGATAAAAATGGGATCTACATATTCTTGGGTTTGTACTGCAGGACTCTGTAGACATCACCCTGGGATGTAGGCCCAGGAAGAAATCAGAAGAACTGTGAAAGATGTACTTTATGAGAGAATGTAACATGCCCAACTTTTCACTTTCTTTACAGCTGACATAACAAAGAGGAAATGCTGAAGCTGACCCAGAGAACTCTGCAACTGGGACTTTCATTGTTATAGTTAAAACCATTTGTTAGTTACCAATTTCACTCCACTGTAGTTTGAGTAATGGAATTGTAATCTGTTTAACCTACAGCCCTGGAAAGAAAGACCCAGAGAGCAAGGTGGAAACTCCCTTAATCTCATGCATTACCTCTGTAGACAATGACTAAAGGATAGATAATAATCTATGAAAGTTTCCATAATTTTTTGTTTGTCTGTTGTTATTTTACCCTCTTTCTTAATTTTTAATATTGGTAATTTGTTCTCTTTATGTTTAAGCTGCCAAGCTAATAATTTACCCGGTTTATTGGCATGTTCAAAAAAATCTCTGTCTGTTGAACATTATTTTTTTCTCTATTTCTGAAGTTATTAAAAATTCATATTGATATTGTAACTTTTTTAACCTATCTGTTCTTATTTGAGTGATTTATTTTCTGATTTTCTTAGCTGTCTTTCTCCCAGTTTAATTTGTTCTAATATCTTCTTCTTTTGTGCCTCCCTCTCTTTAAACCATCTTGAATTTTGTTGTATCAAAAGTCCTCTAACTACTGCTTTACCGGCATCCCATATTACTTCATCTGAAATTCCTTTATCTTCATTCTCAGAAAAATAATTCTGTATATCTATTTTTATCTTATCTACAATTCTTTTTATTTTTTAATAAAAATTCATTTATAGACCATGGTTTATTTCTCTTGTCCCCTATCTTAATTCTAATTGAAACAGCATTGTGGTCAGATAATACCTTAGGTAAAACTTCCGGACTTTCTGACAAGTTTATAATTCCTTTAGAAAGCCATAATATATCTATTCTTGAATGGGTAAAATGTCAAGATGAATAATGTGTATATCCCTTTTTATTACCGTTTACCAATCTCCATATATCAAACATTTCCCACTGGTCTATAAGATGGTTAAAAATACCGGGTAATTTACCCTCACAGTTACCCTTTTTTTTCCTTTGCAGATCTGTCCAACCTTGGTTCCATCACTCCATTAAAATCTCCCATCCAAATCATTTTTTCTTTAGCATATTCAGCTAATATCGATGCCAAATTATTATAAAACATTTTTTGGTTTGTATTAGGTGCATAGATACCCACCAACAATATCTTTTGAAAACCACTTACAATTTCTATCACCAGGATCCTCCCATCTTTATCTTTATATAAAAGTTCCAATATCAAAGGAACATACATAGCTATTCCATTAATTTTTTTCTTTTCATTGCATGAAGTAAAAAGTTTACCCAGTTTTGATTGTTCCAGTCTTATGATATCCTTTGGTAAAATATGAGTTTCCTGTAAACAAAAAACATTAGCCTTAGATTTTTGTAAATGGTAAAATATCTTCTTCCTCTTATTGGGAGAATTTAAACCATTAACATTCCATGACAATACTTGTAGCATATTAACGTACAATCAACCTCATTTCTTAACGCTTTTTTTAAATCTAGCCCCCCTCCCACCCCCATTACTTCTTTTAGTATCATTTTTATTTTTAATAGTTCAGCCATCGTCTGACTGAGTCCTCCTCAGTTGTTTCTGGTAACTTTGGCCCACCACTTGCTTCTGCCGTCTTATCTTCTTCAGGGAGATCCTTTTCTGAAAGATCTTGGGATGGATGACGTGTTGATTTACTTAGATCTCCTTCATATCTTCTTAGAAATTGTTCAGCCTTGACAGTGTCTGTAATCTTGAATCTTTTCGCTTTGAAGAGAAAAGATATACCTTGTGGAAATTCCCATCTATGTTGAATCCCGCTGAATCTCAGTCGTTCCACAATCTCTGCAAAATCCTTTCTTTTCCTAAGTAGTCTTCCAAGAATCTCCATTAGCCTCATTGGTGTACCTTCTATTGTAAGTGGATTTGAATAGTGTTTATTCAAGATCAGATCCCGATGACTTCTGGAAAAAAGTTGAACTAAACAATCCCTTGGAACTTTATTTCTTGTTGTGTAAGCAGAGTTGATTCTGTAAGCTGTTATGATCATTCCTTCCACAATTGCTTCATCTTCTTGGAGAAAATCAGCCAACAACACATTTAAGAATTTTTTTAAATCTTTCCCTTCGGATTTTTCTTTGAGGTTCCGTATGCGAATGCAACTTTCCTTTATTTTAAGTTCCAACATCGCTGAATGGTTGTCACACTTTTCTTCTCTCTCTTGGCTTGCTTCCATTGACAGTTCCAAAGTATCAACTCTTTTTCTGGTTTCTTTGTTATCCTTTGAGTGTTTCCGAAGTTTAGCCGCCAACTTGTCCTGTCGCACTGTCAAAGATGAAATGGAATCTTTCAGAGCAGAAATGGCGGCCGTATTTTGTCCAGCAGCCACTGTATTTTGAGTCAGTTCTTTTTTTACTGATTCCACCTCCTGCTTTACTGATGACACCTCCTGAAATGTTTTAATCATCAGTTCATGTAAAGAGTTCAGGGTGACTTCAGGTTTTGTTTTAGGTGTCATCTTTACAGCCATAGATATCCCTGTTTGGACTGGTGAAGTGGTTAATGGAACAGTTATATTAGATGCAGAGGCTCTTCTCTGGGGTAGTGAAGTTTGCTGAATCTGGAGCTGCTTAGTATCTTTAAGGAGTCTTTAGGATGTTTTTCTGTATCTTTTTTGTCTTTGTCTCCCATTCCAAAAAGCCTAGATTGGCTGCAGTTTGTAATCCAGAGAGGGGTGGCGGCACTTGTTGTTTAAATCATCAGTTTAAAAATCACATAAAGAGCTGGAAATCAAACTTAGAGAGCACTTTAGCACATCAGTTTCTTCAGTCTGCTGTCATTTGCCAGCTTTTCTTCACCACGGAAATCTTATTTGAGCTCTTTAAAATGGTTGGCTGAGCTGGCAAGACTGAATTTTAAGTGCACCACAGCTGGCAAAAAGCCAAGTTTCAATTTAGAGCTGTTAGTGAGTTTTAGATAAAGTCCAGAGTACTTTCCCTTTATAAACAAATCACTGTCAGACACCTCAGTCGTGTAAATTTTTAGTTATAAATGAAATGTAGAAAAAAACTTGCTATGTGAAGGTCAGGGTCTCACTGTCGCTCTTCCCGGCTGCTTAAGACGATAATGGCGCCCGCTCCTCGGCTCACCCGTCCGAGCGATCGTCGCCGCTTCTGCAGCAACGACCGCTCCTAGGACGGGGAGCTCACCGGCGTCCCGTTCAGCATCCCCTCTTACACAAGCGGTGCCGCTTGCCAAGTGGTGGTGGGGGCGGTTTCCCTGCCCCCCGGCAACTTCAAGCCGGCCCACGATCAGTCACACGGCCGCGGCGATTCCCCCCCCCCCAATCCGGAAGTGCAGCAGCCACTGTTGAGCATGGCCATGCAACCGAGTGGCAGAAGCTACTGCCTGTTCTTTATATGTGGGGAGGACAGAGGGGGAAAACAGGCAGGCTAGGGGTGTGTGACGGACAAGGGCTTAATCTGCAGGAATAGCTCACAGAAGACACTCTGAACTCTGAGGGAAAGGTATTCGAAGCTTGGTAACCAGCCTGAGAGAAGGCTTTGAGAGGAGTCTAAGATTTGTAACCAGCCTGAGAGGAGGCTGTGATAGATTCTGAGCTGAGAAGCGAGACTAAGAAGAAGCGGTGGAAGGTTCTGAGCTGGTGAACCTGCGTGATAAGCAGCAGTGACCAACTCTGCAAACCGAAGGGTTCTATATAGCCTAAGCTAGTAGAAACAACCTGTGGAGTGACAGGATTGGGAACTGGGTGAAAGAGGGCCTTTTCTCAGGTCACAAAGGGGGATTAGTCTCTGGGGCAGAGCTATTCTGGTGGCAGGGTGGTGTGGAGGATTACTGCCACTGGTGTGGAGTAGTCAGTGAGAACTGGAAGACTTTTATTGCCTTTACTGTGTGTTAGTTTGTATACTATGTGCAAATTTTGGAATGACTAACCACATATATATTTGGGACAAGGGAAAGAAAATTCTCCTACTCACTTGGAGGCAATTTGTACTTGCTGCAGGTATTGCTAGTCTGAAGCTTGGGTTTGGTTTTGGATCATTTTTTTTCTTCCTGAAGGGACTTCTCGTGATGATTCTGCGGCTCATGTCATTCAGTGGCCTGTATTCTACCACTCTGTTGAGCAAATTTGAAGCTTTTCTTCAACTTAACTCCTGCTAGAGGAAGAGCAGCTTGGAGTAAGGCTTCCATCTGTGCTCAGCAGGCTGGTAGGATAAAGGCCAGTGAATCCGGTTCCTCATGAACCAAGCTGCAGTTCATAGTTGTCCCCATTCATTCTTGTGCCTGGGGTAGTTGCTGAAGCAATGAAGACAGCATAGTCTAGGTAGGTGGCGACAGGGACATGTCGCTCTATGTGGTGGAGTGTGGTGGTGATATTCTACCTGGTTGTTTTCCATCATGCCACATTAATCGAACAGAAAGCCTCTATGTGGACACTGGTTTAATAAGGTAATGTTCTTCCCATTGTCACCATCTTTGTCCTTGGACAAAGCTTCGTTATCCAAAAAGAGAATTCACAGATGGGATGGACAAGGAGTTAACCTGCAGGAATAGCTCACAGAAACTAAGAGTCTGCAGAGCCACAAAGCCGACACCCTGAGCTCTGAGGGAGAGAAAGGGATTTGAAGCTTGGTAACCAGCCTGAGAGGAGGCTGTGAGAGGAGTCTAAGATTTGTAACCAGCCTGAGAGGTGGTTGAGATAGATTCTGAGCTGGGGAGCGAGACTGAGAAGAAGCGGTGGAAGGCTCTGAGCTGGTGGACCTCCGTGACAGGCAGCAGTGAACAACTCTGCGAACCGAAGGGTTCTGCAAAGCCTAAGCTAGTAGAACACACAACCTGTGGAGTGACAGGATTGAGAACTGGGTGAAAGAGGGCCCTTTCTCCGGTCACAAAGGGGGATTAGTCTCTGGGGCAGGGCTATTCCGGTTGCAGGGTGGTGTGGAGGATTACTGCCGCTGGTGTGGGGTAGTCAGTGAGAACTCGCAAGAGGGATTTTGGATATTTCCCCATACTTCTGGAAGTTCTCTGAGGAGAAAGGGATTCAAAGTCCCTTCGCTCCTGTTAGCTAGGCTGGGAACAGAGTCCGTGAAACGGAATCTGTGAGAGTTCTGAGGGACAGAACTAAACTTGTAACTAAGAACGGAAGGAAATTAATTTAAGAAAACATCTATGCTAAAGACAACTTGAATAACACCTAAAATAAGCTCTCTCTGAAAGATTCTTGTGTACATCTATGTGCTTTTGAGTTTTCTCTCCAATTCTTTGTTTTCCTTAAAAATCCATCTTGTGAATACTGTTCAATAAACTTCCCTGTTCTGTTTGTTAAAGTCAAGAAGCCTCTTGTGCCAAATTTCTCTCTGAGGTAAAATACTGATGTGGGACTAAAGGAGAAGAAAAATAATCTCCTCACAAATACACTCAGGCGAACGCTTTCCCCTCAGCATACACAGTCAGGCTGAGAAAGAGTGGGGTACTAAAGAGAGGGTAAAAAGGGGGGGTGCGTCATAGGGGGTATCCCCCAGCCTCCTCTCCATGTAGGGGCTGGCTCAGAATTCGCTGTCCTGTCTCTTCACATGGCAGCACAATTTTAACAGCCTGAAGATTGGCTTTGTGGGGAACCGGGGTGGGGAGAAGCTTTTTTGGGGCTAGAAATGAAAAGAAGTCATCCCAAGCCTCAGTGTTCAAGAACAGTGGCACGTCTGTTGAAAGGCGCTCCGAGGAATTTTCGGCAGGGGCTTGGCGAGACAGTTTTCCACTACAGTGCATCCACAGGGGACGGTGCCTATTGTTTTCAAGTTTAACAGTGAGGCAGACCGAGGTGGAGCCGGCTGCCATTCCCAGGCCTGGATTTAAAAGCAGGAAACTTTCTGTCAGTGGCCTCCCCGACGCTCAAGACAAATGGTTTTTCCACTACAAGGCAAAGTCGGTTGCGGTATGAGCTTCCTCACCGTGGTGTCCTGGTGACATCAGTAAGAACGAGAAAAGATCGGGACCTCACACGGCAGCGGAGAGACCTGGGGGATCGGAAAAGCTTAAGGAGAATTGCAGCTGTGGCAAGAGCCTGTTTAAAAAAAAAAAATGCTTCAAGTCACCTTCCTCTCAGGGCTTGTTGGCTGTGAGAAAAGTTCCCAGGGTGAGGTGTACAGCTGCACACCAGCTGTTATTGTTTCACCTCAGTGGGCAAGGCTGTGCACACACAATCGGACCGTAACCAACAGGCCCTGCAGCCAGGCAACAAAAAACGCACCAGAGAAAGCCAACCCACTCAACAGCACAGCAGATGAGATTTTTTACAGGCACTATTTAAAAGTTTTAAAAGAACTCTTAGTTATTTATGGTACGGTTTGTCACCTCAAGCTTGACTGGATTTCTGAACAATATCCCTCAGTTGCACCAGGCCTGTTTTTCAGTGCATGCCGCTGCAATGGGGTTCCTCCTAATCATGTTACTCCGCTGAAACAGTTGTGTTGGGGCACCTTGCAGAGTGAAATTTGGGGGGCGGGGGGCAGTTAATCTGTAATCGGTTACAGAGGCATCTAATTTCTCGCAGGAGTGTAGAATATAAAACCATCAGATGTACCAGTGACTCACAATGGTACATCTGTAAACATACTGTAAATTCTTATAAAAAGTTAAAAGTTTGTTTGCATTTTGTTTACTGTAACATATTCTTCGTGACCCCACTCTCGCAAGGCATTGCAAACAGATTCTAATTTCCCCCCCTACTTTTTCATAAGGGCCAGTACCTAATTAAGTGGCTTGCTTATTCATTTAGATTCCTTTGCTTTTTATATTACTGCTGACCCCAATGACCGAAAAATTACATTAAGTTATTTTCAGATGCCTGCTGAGTATTTCCATTAGTTAATCTGTGGTTGACAGGAAATTTGGGGGGAGGGTCTAAAGGGCATCTTAAGGACTTAAAACCTCATTATATCAAGCAAAGTGTGCAACTGCAGATACCAATGTGTAATTGATGTTTAGTAAGTAAGTTTAGTTTAGTAAGTAAGAGTTTTCCCTCAGAGTTTTTGAAATGTGGATGCTAAAAACAGATTTAGAAAAAACAAAACACAAAACACAAAACACTCTGCTATATTTTATATTTAAATGCAATGTAAAACTAAGATATATTCTTAAGGCTTCAATTTCTTGGAATTCACTATCAATATTTTAAAAGCACTGTCCTTCAGTGTTACTCCTCTGAAGATGCCTGCCACAGCTGCTGGCGAAACGTCAGGAAAGAAAATACCAAGACCACGGTTACACAGCCCGGATAACCTACAACAACCAATCTTTTCATACCATTTACTTATCATGCTCTTTTAGATTATTTTCAAAATACATCATAAATTTTAATCAAACAATGCTTCATTTTTGAGCCAGGGCCCCAGACTTCAGTTTTCCTGGTTTTCTCAACTCTTTGGAGCTGCACATCCATTTCTTCTGCTCCCCAAAGCCTATCAAATGTACTATGGCACGAACTTCTGAGAGAAAACACTTATTTCATCAGATACAAGGCGGAGACAGTAATACTGCTGCCATTAGGTGCACACAGGTTTATAATTTGGGGAGAAGGGAGAAAAAATTTGGCCATGTGGTTGTTGCAGATGTACTAGTGGCTGCAAGAAAGATTAGACGCCACTCACAAACATACAAAATAAATATTGGTCTGGTAGATGGGAGACAGTAATGCCTTATTTATTGTGAATATACTAGTCTTTTTTCCTATATGCCTATGTCATCAGACTCCTTTTACACATGGAAACCGGAAGTGAAGATGGAACCAATTACAGGTGAAGCGTTAGTGATGCTTTCTGTGACTCAGGTGGTAGCGAAGCAGGTTACCACCGTAGTGGCAACCAGACATAACTAATTGTTAGGGTTGCCAGGTCCCTCTTCACCACCAGTGGGAGATTTTTGGGGCGGAGCCTGAGGAGGGCGGGGTTTGGGGAGGTACTTCAATGCCACATAGTCCAATTGCCAAAGCGGCTATTTTCTCCAGGTGAACAGATCTCTATCAGCTGGAGATCAATTGTAATAGCAGGAGAACTCCAACTATTACCTGGAGGTTGGCAACCTCACTAATTGTACATATTTTGATATTCACATGCTATTTTCTACATGCAAATACAATCAAAGGGGGAGCCCACAGACACTTGGGTGTGGGTCAATTTGGTGGCAATTAAAGAACCAGCTCAGTGTTCTCTTCTTCCCTACTAGCATGGTGTAGCATACAAAGAAAACAAAGAAGAGTTGGTTTTTATATGCCGACTTTCTCTACCACTTAAGGGAGATTCAAATCGGCTTACAATCACCTTCCTTCCCCTCCCCACAACAGACACCCTGTGAGGTAGGTGCGTCTGAGAGACCTCTAACAGAGCTGTAACTTGCCCAAGGTCACCCAGCTGGCTTCGTGTGTAGGAGTGGGGGAAACAAATCCAGTTCAGCAGATTAGCCTCCGCCGCTCATGTGGACGAGTGGGGAATAAAACCCAGTTCTCCGGATCACAGTCCATTGCTCCAAACACCTTATATTGTCAAAAAGTCTTAAAGCTCTCACTTGCGCCAATAGAATTGCAAAGTTAATCGTACATAAAGCACAGACCTCAGCTGCAAGGTGCCCTAACTGCAAGGTCCGCATCCAAATAACCTTGCATTTCCTGGGCTTTGCTTCAGCTAGTTCAACACAGGCTGAAAAAAGTAAACAGCTTGGATTCAGAAAAGCCCATTTCTAAAAATAGCAAGACCCTAAATGAGGGCTTCTAGCAGGCATAGTTATTGCCATACCACAAAGTCTAGTATACAATCTATGGACAAACAAGGAAGCCTAAATATTTTGTCTACACCATTGCACTGTAAAAACAGGTTGCCATGCAGGAAAAAATTCGCAACAGATCAGTGTACATGGAGGCCTTTTCACTTCCGCAGCCCACAGATCCCTCTGAAAACCTTGCTCCAAAGGTCTGGTGACCCTCTCAGAACAACACTGCATCAGGCACAATAAGCTGCCACCGGAAGGGAAAACTGGCCTGCCATGCACACAGAATGCATACAAATAAGCCCACTGAGAGCGCACATTTTGAGTTGTGTTTGTGGTTTAATATAAAGAAATGGAGGCTTCACACCAGTGATTAAGAACAAGCACTGCAGAAGTTTCTGGAGAATGTTCCAGGATGCAAATTTGGTTTACATAAGAGGACTTGTAAGGAGTCGCAGCTGAGGGCCCCGTTCCACTCCCAACACCATCACCTTGTGGTGGATGCAGCTGCAATGTCAGGCACCATGCTGCTGGAACTTGGGAGGGGGGAGATTTTTCAATATGTGCAGACATCACTGTTAACTTTTTTGGAGTTTACCCCCTTTTTAACAGTACATAAAGCATTTTTTTCTGCAAACCTGGAGATTTCTCTCAAGGTTGGAGAAACTGGTGGCTGGCCCTGATACTTAGATTAAAAAAAAAATCTGCATGGGGCCCACTTATTAGATATAACGATGGGGCTGTTACCACTGTGGCCCTAAAGCAGGGTAAAACTGGAAACAATGAGCTTGTGGTCTTATAGCCACATGTCCGCTATTTCTGTTCTTCTTGTTGAAGAATCCCTGGCTTCTAAGAATACAGTCTGAAAGCCTCCAATCTATAGGAGAAAACAAGAAGCCAGCAGCAACCGGTTAACTTAACAGACTCTGGGGGGGAAAGCTGTATAAATCCTTTGTGGGGTGGAGAGAGAAAAACTCAGACTAATAATCAGTGACATTGTGTTGCAACCTTGTATGACTTCCCCTTTGTTGTTATTAAAAGGGTGCAGCAAACATCACCTTAGCAAAAAGGAAGTAAGGGAAACAAGGAAGCCTTGGCAGGTAGGATGAGAGCAAGGGAGTTCAAACATCTGTTCTAGAAAAACCATTAAAATAGATGCTTACTAAACCAAGATATCCCTTAAAACTTCATTTGGGAAAACTATTATTCTCAAATGATCCAAGCCAAACAGAAAAACTCCAGCTTACAAAGTACAGTACCCCAACACAAGAGCCTGCACCGTATCTAATATTACACTAAAGCACAACAGTTTAACTCATTAATCACAGAACGGGGATAAATCTCACGTGAAAAATCACAACACTTAAAAAGCAGCGGGAGAACATTTTAATCTTCCAGGGCATTCCATTGCTGACCTAAGAGTGGCAAGTCCTTGAACAGAGAAGCTTCAAAGGGAGTTTACAACATGAGATTGCTGAACTTGAGTTCATTAACAAATTCAGAACAATGACTCCACCCCCCACCCCCACTAGGGTCGTAGGATTCTTTTCTCATTAGAGATGCTAATTTCCCCAACGCATTTCTCCCCTGCTCTAATCAAGCTGATTACATTTTGCGTTGTACCTTTATCTTGACTCCTTTCTTTGCAACACCTCCCACCACCACCACCACCTTCCGACTGGGAAATAAGGACTAAGGGATCTCCATTCCTACTAGACTGGAGCTTTGACTCTCAAAAGCTTATACCCCAAAAATGTGTTCATCTCTAAGGTGCTACCGGACTCAAATCTAGCTCTCTCACACAGTTTGCACACTCCCCAAATATTGCTATGGCGCTGACTACTCAGAAAGTCATTCGAAACTCTGTTTTTCTTCTCCCATATGCACTGCAGGACCTTGGGAGAAAGTGGAAGAAAATGTTTCTAGAAAGCTTTGAAGTTTGCAATTCAGCAATTACTGGCAAGATTAAATAAATAAGCTTCCTATTCCTACTCTGAATCTTCCAAAAACTAGGAAGAAGCAAGACAAAACCAGGAGCAACAACTAGTACCAGAAATATTGTTCTGTGAAACATACCACCTAAACTGGTGCCTATACTTGGTGAATACTTTGGTAAATCACTCCCCTGCTTTCCAGGGCCAGTGGAGAGATTGTACCTTACTTAGCAACTGGCTGTGCTTCCTTCACTAGCCCTGTACAATGTTGGCACACACAGGAAACCCATCAGCATGCATTAAAAATCTGTATTTTCTTAGCACAGAAAATGAATAGCCCCGGTAATAAACACAAGATTATACAGTACATCAGAACTCTTCTTGTTTACTGTCTATTAAATTGCTGCGTTCGCTGGTAACAGGTCAACTTTCGAGAGCTGCAGATCACTTATTTACACCCCATCCTTCAACCAAAAGATTCTGAAGGGTTATTTATGCATGGGAGTTTTACCCTAGGTTCATTGCTCACTGGACCCACGGTCCAAAGAAGGGAGCCCCCACCCCTGCACAATTCCCCAAAAAATCTTTGTCCAGTCTTTTAATGGAGACTTCGAAAAAGGAAAGGGGGGGATAGTCCAGAAAGTGTAAGTTAACTCTAGGTAGCAATGGCTTAATGTTGGTTTCTTTCCCTAGCCAATCTTGCTGTATTTTCCTGTGCTGCAGAACATTTCCTATGTCTGCTTCCTGCTTAAATTAGACTTAGTGGAATACAGCTCTGTTTAGAAACCAAAGAGTTTGATCCTTGGGAAAGAAGAGTTGGTTTTTACATGCCGATTTTCTCTACCTTTTAAGGAGAATCGAACTGGCTTACAATCTCCTTCCCTTCCTCTCCCCACAGACACCTTGTGAGGTAGGGGAGGCTGAGAGAGCTCTAAGAGAACTGTGACTAGCCCAAGGTCACCCAGCTGGCTTCATGTGTAGGAGTGGGGAAACCAACCCAGTTCGCCAGATTAGAGTCCACCGTTCATGCGGACGAGTGGGGAATCAAACCTGGTTCTCCAGCTAAGAGTCCATTGCTCTTAACCACTATACCATGCTGGCTCCCTAGTTAGTCTTTAGATCGCTCAGAAACCACGAAGGCACTGACAGCCCTGGGGACGACAGCTTCATCTCTAATTGAGAGAGAAACCCAAAAGGGAGGGGGAAGAAACCGGGAAGAGTTAGCCCACCCTCCTCTCCAACGCACACCTACTTGAGGTGGACTTGGACCATCTCTGCTAGTAATATACTGGGGAAAATGCCTCTTTACTGGGATTTCTCAGGAGCGGTGATGCTACCCTGCTTCTAATCCAGTTTGCACTGAAGGAGTTCAAAACTAAAGGTTCGCCCCATGAATTCCACCTTCTTAGCACCTTAGCTGAAGCACCAAACCCACAGGAGAAGACAAAAGAGCGGGAGCTGTGTGCCTGATGAAGGGAGATCCATAACACACTCCAATCCCGCTCTTTCTAGACAGTCCAGTAGAATACCAGGTTCTACAATATCAAAGAGATCCAGGAGAATCAACAGGGAAGTATTCTCCCAGTCCTTCTCTTGGAGAAGGTTATCCCATCAGGGTGACAATGGCTGCTTCAGTTCCAACCACTTGTCTGGATTCAGAAGATACAGAGAACAGATCAGCTCCTGCATGACATCTGTTCCCACAAGGTTGATATTTTGGTCTCTCGGTTGCCAACTTAAGAGGCCAATAGGAATAGTGGCTTACAAATATCTTTGGATGTGGGGGTATTCCCCCAGTCCACATTCCTTCATGACAGTTGGCACTGAGGTAAAGTAGTTGCCGTTTGGTTCACTTGACTTCCTTCAAGGTCATTTTTTGAATTCATTACTAATAAAATGCAGCTGCTGACATACTTAATTCAATTAGCAGGTGAAAGGCGCCTGCAGGTGAATTTACTCTACTAGGGAGGTTGTGTCTCATCCTTTTTTAAACCAAAACAGGAAACCGGGAATCAAACCTCATTTTATTTATTTGCACAGACAGCCAAATGGGACCAGTTTGTGGAAATTTTCACAACAACAGAGATTAACGGGGCAAGGAAACTATAACCATAGTCATTTTATGGGCAATGTAACATGAAGTTAAGTGCCAAAAAGACCACAAAATGAAACATATCAATTTTTAGCCAAGGTGTTATTATTTTGTCTTCTAGAAGTCTACTGCCCTGAGCTAAGGCTTTGCTTACCCTTTAACATGATTATTTTTGGGATGGAGGACACAGAGAAGATAGATGAAGAAATAGATTTACAATGTTTTGTAACAGAAATAATTCTGCCCTCATTGACTGCAAAGCACTGAAACATTACACATACTTCTTTCTACGGGCTTGGCTACATATTGCACACATGTGAGTAAATCAATCCTGAAAACCACATCCCCTTACCCTGTAAAAAATAAATAAAGAGCTACTCTGGGGAGCGCAGTACTTGGGAGCAGAAAAGCAGTACACAAGGAATCCACACCCAGTCTTCGCACTCAAAACAGTCGTCCCAAACTAGTGGAGGAGAAGGAAGCCCATAAAGGTTCAGTTCACTTGCAGCTGCCTGTAGTATCTATTCCACATATTGCATGTAGCCCTTACATGAGTGTCCCACAACATGCACCTGTGTGAGGAAGTCTGCTGATTTGTTTCTTTCCATTAGGTTGTCAGGTCTGGCCCGTACAAGCGGTCAGGTCCTGGTTCAGGCTCTTGACATGTTTTAGGCCTGTGTTTGCTGTTCTGTTGCTCTGTGGTTCCCACTCCCTGTTCCTCGCCCCTCCCGAGTCCCGACCTTGAGTAGCTAACGGCCAGGCCGTGTTTAGATTCCTGTTTCACTCCTCCTTCCCTCCTTTCCCCTGCGCTCTGCTATCTCGCTGTTTCCCAGGCCGTTTGATCTTGCACCTGTGATGTAATCATGTAACCATGCTTTCAGTTAGGCCTTGTAGCCCAGCTCTGTATTGGCAGCTTTGAAGCTGCAGTGCATCCATGCTTACTAGATGCTCTCAATAAACGTTTACCTGCTTCTGACATGCCTGTCTGAGCGAGTGACATTTTGAGACGACCTAGGTTGGCTGGAGGACCTGACATTCTGCTGTTAACACAAATGCGAGGGCAGAGGGTGCTTTTAGGGAAGAACTGGTATATGGTGTGTGAGTGCTTCCCCAGTGGGGACCCCCCCACACAAGTTGTGACCCTCCCGGATCAAGTCATCCAGTCCTACTGATGAATCACAATCTACAGAGGATTTGAGATATATTATGGCAGTACCAATATAAACACTGTAACTCCTAATATTACCTTGTTATATGATGTACTTTTGCTGCACAAATCTATGGACAGATATTTTTTTCAAAAAAAGATGAATTGAGGCTCAACCACCTCACCCTCTTCAGTCCAATTATTTATGTTTCGAGTTCCCTTCCAGTTCTCAGCGTTTAAACTGGGGAAGTGCAGCGCAGGAAAAACTGAACCAGAGTCAATGTCTAACAACACATAACTGTTAAATTTTAAAAAAACAACCACTGGATCATTTCAGCATGCCAAAGCTTTTAAAATTACAGTGTGTTCTATTATCCCGGAGCAGAGATCACTCCTTCCCTGTTTGCCTTTATTTATTTGCCAGAAGTATTAGGGTTGGGTTAAAGATGGAATGAATTTGTGCCACAAAGATTAAAAATCTAAGAGAATCCTCCGATTAGTAGCTAGAATATTTTGAACAGAAGGTCTCAAGGGATGGGTAGAAATAGCATTTAAATGTTTTCCCTGGATGAGTATCCAAATACCTGTTGCCTAATGTATCAGTGTTCACCCTACCACACACCCTATCATTCCCTATGGACTGGAGGGGCCCACTTCAGTAACCTCACAAACACTAGCCTTCTAAAAGTTGCTTTGAACGTTCTACAGCAGATAAAAGAAATGAAGAATATATATATGCGTCGTGCTTCTTTTCCTTGTCTCATGCTGGGGGATAGGGTGAAGAAGAGCGATGCACTCTGCTGAACACTGGGAGAAATGCACCTTTCTTTCCTCCCTTCATCAGGCACCAATGGACTGTTAAAGAGATATGAATTGCTCATGCTTCCTTTCAGTTCCCACTGGTTTTGTAAAACACATTAAGTTAACTTACTCCATTTCAGCTTCCATGGCAAAGTGGGGATTTGTACCTAGGTCTTCCAGATCCTAGTCTCAAATGTAGCACTCATGGCCACCATGGTGCCTGCTAAGCTTTTACAGAGAGTGGGCCAGGCTGTTGTAATGTGAGGCTTGTTACTGTTAAGTACCCAGAGGACTGGAAAGCACCCAGTTTTTCCTTAGTCAGTGAGTGGTTCCATTCCCGCTTCTCTTTCCCCCTTCCTCCCACCCTCAGACTTACTTTCATTTCTTTTTTATTCTGTGATTCTTTTGCCAAGCAAGGAGGGTAGTTTTGTGCTTGGCCCTAACTCCTGTGGAAGCCACTTTGAGGTGGAGCTCATCATCCCCTCCCAAAATTCCAAAGCTGCCTAAAGGTAAAGGTCCCCTCTGTGCAAGCACCGGGTCATTCCTGACCCATGGGGTGACGTCACATCCCGACGTTTCCTAGGCAGACTTTGTTTACGGGGTGGTTTGCCAGTGCCTTCCCCAGTCATCTTCCCTTTATCCCCAGCAAGCTGGGTACTCATTAGACCGACCTCGGAAGGATGGAAGGCTGAGTCAACCTTGAGCCGGCTACCTGAAACCCACTTCCGTTGGGATTGAACTTAGGTTGTGAGCAGAGCTTGGACTGTAGTACTGCAGCTTACCACGCTGCGCCACGGGGCTCCTCCAAAGCTGCTTACAGGCTCAAAAAAGTTGGCGACCCTTCCTCTAACACTGCACCACACTTATTCAATGCCTTATTCAACTAAGCCTTTCACAAAATGCCACAAATTTCTGCTTGTGTTTCCACCACGAGTGTATTCATATACATAAACATTTATACTTTGCACTTCCATGTATTCTTCACTCTTGCTGTGCTGAGGGAGTGCATGCATGATGGCAACCATTAACTAGGTTTGTGCTCACCATGACTTCCAAACTGAGGCACAGAAGCCATACTTTAATAATGCATTACCTTTGGGTTTCATATGTTATGCCCCGCATATTTAGAGTGTATGTTCCCTGTGGAACTCTTATGGCTGGGTGAGACCAACTGTTATGGACCCTGACTATTCATGAGTAAAGTGGTTTGTAGACAAAATACACTTCCCGACCCCAAACAATTGTTCACGGATGTGACTATCAAGACTATAGACACTTCCCACCCCTCTCTAGAGAGTGACAGCAGAAACATTT
This sequence comes from Euleptes europaea, assembly GCF_029931775.1. Taxonomy (NCBI): domain Eukaryota; kingdom Metazoa; phylum Chordata; class Lepidosauria; order Squamata; family Sphaerodactylidae; genus Euleptes; species Euleptes europaea. The sequence continues at coordinate 26,818,848 of NC_079313.1, read as the reverse complement.
GTTGCCCTGGCTGGCAATTAGCTGAGCCAGACAGCCCAGTGCCAAAAACCCAGTCTTCCCCTCTGTCCCCAGACTCACAATCAAAACTACTGCCCCTACTATAGCTTGCTGTCTTCTGGGTTGAGATCTGGGAAAGCAGAGTGCTCCCCTCAATCAACTGGATTTTGGACAATAAGTTGCCGAGTGATCTCTAATTTATCAGTGAATAAGGGGAGAGGAAGCACTTCATTTCACAACTCTGGAGTACATAAAAAGGTACATCAGAAGATTAATTTTATTTAGCCCCAGTACCTTGGGATTTTGGGTACAAGTTCTCATCTCTTAAACTGACAGGTTGAGAGACTGAACTTTGGGCTCCACACGTACAATGTATGCTTGTTCTGGTCTCTTCCCAAATGCTAGGGATGCTGAAGAGCCAGCCATTACAGTGCTGGGCTAAGATCTGGGGAGACCCAGGTTGAAATCTCCACTCTACCATGGAAGCTTGCTGGGTGACGCTGGGCTACTCACACACCCTCAGCCTAACCTACCTCACAGGGTTGGTGTGAGGATAAATGGAGAAGAGGAGAATGACGTTAAGCCCTTTTGGGGTCCCCATTGGGGAGAAAGGCAGGGTATAAATGAAGTAAGTAAATGAGCGGAAATGCAAAGTAGCTCCAAGCAGAACAGTGCTCCTGCTTTGCCAGGAGGTGTGTGTGTGTTTACTGGTAGCCAAGGACGTTAGATTAAAATGGTTGGGAAAGGGAAGGTTACAACCATGTTCATCCTTTCGGATAAATACCAGATGTATTAAGGAAATGCTACATACAGCCTTGAGTCTATTATTATGGAGAGAGAGGGGGGGAAAAAGGCAAGCAGATGCCATTTAAAGTCAAAGGGAGAAGGGCCGCTCCCTTGTCCTCAGAGCACAAGAGCCGCCTTGTTTTCTTGCTCTTCAGAACGGATGGATTAATTCATATCACAAAATATCCCTGCCAGCTGGCACTCCTGCTACAAGTGCCAGATTGTGAGAAGATTGCCTTTGTGAGATAAGCATGGGCTGAAATTCTCCCACTCCTCCTCTTCCTCCCGCCCCTTGAACTTTTGGATGTGGATTATTGCCGCTTTTCTCAATCTCTCACATATCTAATTTAATAGTCTGCTATGACGCACCCCCTCTTTTTACCCTCTTTAGCACCCACACTCTCAGCCTGACTGTGTATGCTGAGGGGAAAGCGTTAGCCTGAGTGTATAGTGAGGAGATTTCCCAAATAATAAAAGCCGGTGCTGAAGGTATCTGCTCCCCTCGTTTTTTAGGCCTTTCTTATCAAACAAACTCTATGGCCCAGTATTTTTTTAATTTAACTATACCCTCTCACCGTAGAGCATTTTTGTTGGCCAGATTTAATATATTCCCTTCAGCTGTTGTTAGTGGTAGATACAAGGGAATACCACGCGAAGCAAGATATTGTAGGTGTTAATGCAAAGAACCTGACACAATACAACATATTCTCTTGTACTGTCCACTTTTCACACAGCTTCGATGCAGCTTAATTAGCTCCCTTCCTCAATTTACTATTGTAATGACTACTGGAAACATAGCCCATTTATTGGATGACAAAAGCTTTGAAGTTACCACTCAAGTAGCCGAGTTCCTGGCCAAGGTCCTAAAGGAGGGAGAAAGAAGGAGGGGAACCCTCATTTAATTGTTTATTATAATATTTACCGATGAACTGTGTATTCATTCTTTTTTAGATCCATATCTAGCTGCTTTACATGTTTGTTTTGTTACTGTTAATGCCAATAAAGGTTCTGTTTTCTGTTAGTGAGGAGATTATTTTTCTTCTCCTTTAGTCCCACATCAGTATTTTACCTCAGAGAGAAATTTGGCACAAGAGGCTTCTTGACTTTAACAAACAGAACAGGGAAGTTTATTGAACAGTATTCACAAGATGGATTTTTAAGGGAAACACAGAATTGGAGAGAAAACTCAAAAGCACATAGATGTACACAAGAATCTTTCAGAGAGAGCTTATTTTAGGTGTTATTCAAGTTGTCTTTAGCGTAGATGTTTTCTTAAATTAATTTCCTTCCGTTCTTAGTTACAAGTTTAGTTCTGTCCCTCAGAACTCTCACAGATTCCATTTCACAGACTCTGTTCCCAGCCTAGCTAACAGGAGCGAAGGGACTTTGAATCCCTTTCTCCTCAGAGAACTTCCAGAAGTATGGGGAAATATCCAAAATCCCTCTTGCGAGTTCTCACTGACTACCCCACACCAGCGGCAGTAATCCTCCACACCACCCTGCAACCGGAATAGCCCTGCCCCAGAGACTAATCCCCCTTTGTGACCGGAGAAAGGGCCCTCTTTCACCCAGTTCTCAATCCTGTCACTCCACAGGTTGTGTGTTCTACTAGCTTAGGCTTTGCAGAACCCTTCGGTTTGCAGAGTTGTTCACTGCTGCCTGTCACGGAGGTCCACCAGCTCAGAGCCTTCCACCGCTTCTTCTCAGTCTTGCTCCCCAGCTCAGAATCTATCTCAACCACCTCTCAGGCTGGTTACAAATCTTAGATTCCTCTCACAGCCTCCTCTCAGGCTGGTTACAAATCTTAGACTCCTCTCACAGCCTCCTCTCAGGCTGGTTACCAAGCTTCAAATCCCTTTCTCTCCCTCAGAGCATCGGCTTCCTGACTCTGCCGACTCTTGGTTTCTGTGACTATTCCTGCAGGTGAACACCTTGTCCATCCCATCTGCAAATTCTCTTTTTGGGTAACGAAGCTTTGTCCAAGGACAAAGATGGTGACAATGGGAAGAACATTACCTTATTAAACCAGTGTCCACATAGAGGCTTTCTGTTCGATTAATGTGGCATGATGCAAAACAACCAGGTACAATATCACCACCACACTCCGCCACATAGAGCGACATGTCCTTGTCGCCACGTACCTAGACTACGCTGTCTTCATTGCTTCGGCATCTACCCCAGGCACAAGAATGAATGGGGACAACTATGAACTGCAGCTTGGTTCGTGAGGAACCGGATTCACTGGCCTTTATCCTACCAGCCTGCTGAGCACAGATGGAAGCCTTACTCCAAGCTGCTCTTCCTCTAGCAGGAGTTAAGTTGGAGAAAAGCTTCAAATTTGCTCAACAGAATGGTAGGATACAGGCCACTGAATGACATATGAGCTGCAAATCATCACGAGAACTTCCCTTCAGGAAGAAAAAAACGATCCAAAGCCAAACCCAAGCTTCAGACTAGCAATACCTGCAGCAAGTACAAATTGCCTCCAAGTGAGTAGGAGAATTTTCTTTCCCTTGTCCCAAATATATATGTGGTTAGTCATTCCAAAATTTGCACATAGTATACAAACTTACACACAGTAAAGGCAATAAAAGTCACCACACTATACAGTAAGACAAAAATAATTGTTTTGACTACAAAGTCACTACAATGACAACGCACACCAAACAGACAGCTACAATAAACTCATCGGAAAGTGTTTTTCATAGGCAGGTCCAGGCTATCCCAATCTCATCAGATCTCAGAAACTAAGCCAGGCCAGCCCTAGTTAGTACTTGGATGGAAAACCACTCAGGAAGTCCAGGGTCGCTACACAGAGGCAGGCAATGGCAAACCACCTCTGATTGTCTCTTGCCTTGAAAACCCTAAGAGGTCTCCATAAGTTGGTTGCTACTTGATGGCACTTTACACACACAAACAATGCAGACTTAGAAAAATACATCTTAAAAGGAGTCTTAAAAAGACTGTGGAGCATATTATAACTTCCTCTTCAATCCTTAACACAGCTGCATGCTCATTAAAGCAAGAAGGCAGGCAAGAAGAGTCCAGCATGCAGGCTCAGTAACCCAGCTTTATTTTAATACAGGACTGTGGCCATGCTCAAACTTGCCCCTTTTCCATTCATAACTCTAGAAGCATGCACGTACACAAAACCGTGCATGGTTCTGAGCAGTTGGCACCACATTTATTCCAGGTTCCTGGCATCTGCTTGTGTGATCTTACCATTATCAGAAATCAGTGACTGTATCGGCACACTAATAATGCATGCACTGGTGCCAGAGACCCAATTTAACCATGGCACTGACTACATAGAACCTGGCACAGAGAGGACTTTAAAGCTAAAGAATCTCACACACAGGTTGGCAGCACAAACCATGTATTCTGCTGTCACACAAATTGAGAGACACAATTTAAATGACAGAAGTGGTGGGTGGGAATTGTTTTCACCTCTGTGACCCACAAAAAAAGCCACCATTTTGACCAAGCCCCTTTTCTGTACATACTCCACATCTGATCAGAGCAACAAGGCCTGGCCAAGAAAAAAGTAGCTGTGGGAAAAGGGCAAAGGTGCGTATGAGAGTGTTCAGGATCCCTTTCCTATCTGCTGGGTGGCAGTACACGCTCAAACATTACAAAGTATAGTTAGACACAGAGTTCATGTACCATTGAGGCAAGGCATAGGACAGGTCCTCCCTGCCTCTACAGCCTCAAAATTGGCAGGAATAGTAACTGCAACGGAAGTAACGGTCTGTACTTGGTTTCCTATCTGGTAGGGGTGTTGGGGAGAGTCAGCTAATTTCCATCCTTGGAAACGTTACCAACAACACTCCCATAATGTATGAATGCAATGCTGGCTTACATGCCCACCTTCCAACTGTGCTTTCAATGACTCCACAAAGAAGCATCTATTTTAATCAATCACATCATCTTCATTCATTCAGGAAAGGTGCTGCAATATCTACAGCATTTGCAAGCGTTTTTGTTCCTGTCCGCAGCAAACAGGCTGATTGTTACCTTAGTTTTTCTTTGGAGAGCAGCCAAGGTATTTCCCTTCCTTCAGATGCCAAAGATCTAAACCCCCCTCCAACTCCTGCAGGAATCCCCTTGGGAGCTGGATCTATTTGGGAAATGGGAATTCAAGCAGAGTTCACTGAATGGACTATAAGTCACACAGTGGGTCCCATATAGTCCAAGGCCCATATAGACCCATATAGACCAAGTGCTACCAGTACAAATGAATGACACAATTCATATTCACACATGTAAAACACTCTCACTGTACTTACCACCACTGCTACATCAATATTACAACTACAGTGAGGCAGCAGGAGTTAATATACATATATTGAAAGTTTGGGAAAATTCACCAGCTGATTTCGAAAACTAGTTATTATCCTGTGATGACTCCTGCCGCGGACGTCTCAAGCCTTCCCTGCCCCCTCCTCTGACCTCCGCTAATTTACTTAGCTGAGAAAATACGGAGCAATGTAAAGACAAGGTGGTAGAGAGAGTGCAAAACAGTGATACTAGCTTGCTAGTCTTTGAGTCACCTACTTATTTCAATCAAATTGGGTCTATATGGCAGCCAATACCAAATTCTCTTCACCCCATAATACAATTTATATATAAACCTTATTGTGATGCCAATGTGACTGCACTCCCAGTCAATGATGTAGAGATGGGACAAGGAAATATATCACACAACAACACAGGTAAAAGTGTTGCTAAACACATTTCAGGGTGGGGGAACTCAACAAAGGGAAGCCATCTGCAAACCATACAACTTATTTGTTTCTACCAACTTCTGCTGATATTGGTTTTGTCTGTTAAAATTAATTCAATTAACTACATAGAGTTGAAAAATCCAAGATTAAGTGGTTTGATTATAGTACTAGAAAGATACCATAACTCCTAATAGAGGAATCTATAAACAACAAGCTATACATTGTTCAGGAACTACACAGAAAGATCTCACACTGGTAGCAGAATGATGGATGAAGATAACCTGTGTGATAAACTGGAATATACAACATGAAGAAAACAGACTTTACATTCAGAACTTTACTTAGTTCTGAATGACAGCAAAAATTTAAGATCATAACTGGATAAACTGCATACAGCATACTCAAGAGCTACAGTACAAGGAGAGAGGACAGAAGTTGCTGTTATCCACTCACAAGTCAAGCGCTTTTCAAATATTAAAAGTAGAAGAGTTTTTAAGAGTAGAAGACAGTGGTTATGGAGACGCCAGGGGGCAACTAAGGATGGTTCTATACTAGGGCTATTCTCTGTAATAAAAACAGGGCAGTTCAGTCATTAGCTGGATTTGGAATTAGAATGGAGGACCCACACGTCAGTGAATATTGCCCAACTGAAATGGAAATTTTCCCATCCTCAAAGGAGGCACTGTTAGGTTACAATTGTGAATCCTCTTTTGTTCACCAACATTGGCAGAGGTATACCTCTGCCAATTCAGCATTATTACCCCTTGATAGCATAGCTACCTGTTTTTTCTTCTCAAAGTGAACACTGCAGACAGGATTCCATCAAGTCTCTACAACTTTGGAGCACAACAACAATATAAACACTTCAGCCTTGCTGCAGCACTCCACAGTGGTTCTCCTATGATACCAGTCACTCATTTTGTCAGAAATACACAGAAGTCCATATTACAGTCACTGCTCAGGCTCTGCCGCTGAATTTTCTCTGCTCCCTAAATGTCAAGGAGACCCAAGATTTCCTCATGCTGCCAGGACACAGCAGACTCGGTGCCTTCCTCCCCACACCTCACATGTCATATCAGAATATTATCTAATAGTAGAGGTGGCAACAATTTGGAATAGTGTAATAATGGTACAGCTAAAAATGTAAAAAAGTGGCAAGTGCAGAATGATTGTCTGAATTTTCCAAAACACACATCATCCCAATGTAAAATAGTAGCACAAAGACCATACAGGAATCTCAGAGGTTGTGTTTCTATTCAGCACATAAGCAAAACATTGCAACAAAACGGTTGACGGAGGGGAAAATGGGACTCAAACAGGGAAAGAATGAGGAAACAGCTAGTAGTTGATACCTGGAACCCCTGCCATGATACTAGTTATGCTACATTTCACTACTGTGGGACCGCTTTAACAGAAGGAAGGAAAGCTTGTTCCATTGTACTGGCTACTGACTACAGCAGTAGTCTCTCTCTCCCTACTTCTCTTTCACACCCACACTCCAATATTAAAATGTAGCATACAAGGGTACACCTGTCCACATCTACATACAAATGCTCAAGTTTCTACAAATGCAACTAGCTTGTTCTGTGTTTTCAGCTGACTAGGCAAATAAAGCAGCTAAATTTTGCTATCCTTGATGATTTAATCCTTGCGCAAATAAACCTAGTTACATGAACTGATGCATAGATAATCCTGTCAAGCCATGCCTTCACAGAGTTCACTGCAGCAGGACAGAACACCTTGGGTAAGATTCTCCACCACGTTTGGCCTGCACGTATACAAATACAGCCTTTCAGAACAAAGCCCTATCTGTGTAGGAGGCAGTTCTACCACATCATTATACAGGCAGTGGCTACCTTGCTGCAGACTGTTTGACTGGGAAATAGGAGGTTGGGAAACTACATGCAGCCCAGACAAGGGCTCCTTATAGTTGTGCTATCTATAAGGAGGCAGGAAATACTGGGACCCTCTGGGAAATTTTGCAAGGCTTCTAACGTACTGGAACTAAGCTCAACTCCCACCACCCTATTAGCTCATGCATTCTTCTAACACAGTCTGGAACAAAGACTCCATTGATTTGGCCATGTAGGCGGCTGTAGACAGCACGGGCCTATATAATACATTATTCCGTGACAATTCAGTGCAAAGCCAAACCTACTGACTTCAGCTACATTCTTCTGTAACTAACTTTCACAAAGTTAAACCAAAGACAACTGCCTTCTGCCTTGCTCCATTCACAGAAAAGCGCTCTTACACACGCACTAGGGCACAGCAGAAATATTTAAAAGCCAGAAAATGGCCACAGGGGTGGAATGGAGAAAGAGGAAGAGAAGTAGTAGCAAATCTTTAATTTCCACAGCTTTGATTTCTAAACAATATTCCTGTCCTGGGAGATTGTACTGAAGCCACCTGCACATATCCAGCAGATACTGGAAAGTATGCACGTGGAATGCTCTTAGCAAAAGTGGAAAGCCATAAATCACCCTTCCATCAGAAAAAGACAAATAGTTTCACTTTATACAATGGTGCCTAACTACATAGTAGTTAATCTGGGATCCACAGGGGACAGTGAGTAGAATCACATTTGTATATCTATAACCACAAATATCAAGTCAGCAGAAGGGCTGCAAAACATCCTATTTAGCATCTCTTCATGTGTACTGGGACAAAGTGGCTGTTTTGTGCATTCTTTATCCATGGCAGTGTGCATGTTTTCCCATATACAAAGATGCCCTTTCTCCTGGGGAGATAATTTTGAGGTGGCTGGGATGGGCGGGGAGACATCAAATAAAATCTAAGTCTCTATATAGAACTATACAATCAGGCCAAAGACATATCAAAAGTGTCCATGTAGGATAAGACAGCAAAAATAGGGTTTTGCCACAGTGCTCTCCAACTTCAATTTTCAGGTAGAAAATAGTGCTTTCAGAGTAAGAGGAAATGTTTTCTGAAAAACTATCAGTGGTTAGAACAGTGGTTCCCAACCTTTTTTTTGGCCATGCCCCACCTAAGCATCTCTAAAATCCTGATGCCCCCCCGTGTGACATATAATTCTTATTATTCAAAAAGTGAACTCCTATTCACCACTCCTCTCTGTTAGTGGGCTTTCCCCCTCTCCATTGTCACCAGCTGACCGCCGTGTACATTCTGATTTTAATTTTAAAAATGTGTATGTCACAATATATATTTATATACCGTATATGAGGCTCCTAGAACCGTAAGAAATGCAAAAATTTCACTGTTAATAACTCATTATCGAATTGCCCCCCTTAAAAATCAAATTGCCCCCCTGTGGGGCGTGTGCCCCACGTTGGGAACCACTGGGTTAGAACATTCAGTATTGTTGTCAATATATGCTGCTGCTTTGGCACCATCATCACATGGGTGACCCTAGCCATTTAAGCATCACATTCTAAATAAGATGACACCACAATACTACCGTATATACTCGAGTATAAGCCGAGTTTTTCAGCCCAAAAAAAGGGCTGAAAAAGCCGAACTCGGCTTATACGCGGGTCAATACGGTAGAGGGGGGAGGAGGGAAGAGGGAGGGGGGAAGAGGGAGGAGGGAGGAGGGAGGGGGTAACTTACCTCCATCACCGCCGCCGCCGGGCCCAGGCGCCTTCCTCCGGCCGGTGGGGGCCTTCCCGCCCAGGCAGGAGGCCCCAGCCGCCCGCACGCCTGGGCGCGTTCCTCTGGCCGGTGGGGGCCTTCCCGCCCAGGCAGGAGGCCCCGCCGGCCGCACCACCGCCACCTGCGCGCCTGGGCGCCTTCAGCCGGCAGGGACCTTCCCGCCCAGGCAGGAGGCCCGCGCCGCCCGCGCGCCTGGGCGCGTTCCTCCGGCCGGTGGGGGCCTCCTGCCAGCCCAGGAAGGCTGCGCCGCCGCCACCGATTCGCTGCCTTTCCAGGTAAGGGGCTCTTCCCCCTCCCCCCTTGAATGGCACTGGGGTTGGGGTGGGTTGGGGTGGGTTGGGAGGGCCCGGAGGCCAGCGGGAGGGCGACCTGGGGCAGGGCCCTGCGCTCTAAAATGGCGGTCGCCATTTTAGAGCGCAGCATTGCCGGTAAAGGGAATTTCTTATTGACCCTCGGCTTATACGCGGGTCAATAAGAAATTCCCTTTTCTAGCCTCAAATTTGGGGGGTCGGCTTATACTCGGGTCGGCTTATACCCGAGTATATACGGTATATAAGCCTGATTTGGCTATGTGCTGACATCACTGAGGGCAAATGAAGGCAAATAAAAGAAAGGGCAATGATTCCTGGACGCCTGAATGTTTTCACAACAATTACTGATTAATTGCCTTAAAGTGAAAGAAGAACTTTTTGACACTGCTGAGAAACAAGACGCCTCCTTTTGAATCAATCTTTGCAAAGAAAGAAGATTGTGAGTCAAGATGACCAGTACAAACCTCAGCTTAGCCAAAAGCTCACTAAAATCCCAGGCAACCATTCATTCCTCCTCAGTCCTCATTTGCAGTACTGGAATACTGCCTGGCTTTTCAGATATTTGTAAGGATTACTGAAAAATCTAAAGCGTCACCTGCACTATAAATAGCAAGCACTATTATGATTAGAAGGAACCAGAACCAAATATGTGTAGAATTACATGCACAGCAGAATAAACATATTTTTAAATGGTTGCATTTAAAAAGTCACAAGAAAGGAGATTCTAAATCAGGGAATTGTATTATTTTGGAACACAGAACCAAGATGCTTTAAAGCATTAAACAAGATAACATCAATGTATTGAAAACATTATACAGAAAAACCTTGATGTTCCTGATTTTAAAATACTTCACTAAAAACAAACTGCAATTCGTATTAATCTGGCTCCTGTAACCTCCTTTTCCTGTCTCATCAAAAATGCTTATGATTTTAATTAGCATCCCAAGTGAATCATTGGTAAAACGGCCACTGGTTGGACATGGGTCTCTGAAAGTCATTACTCCCTCAGCTTTCCCAAGCCAGAAAAAAACATTAACATTCGTGTTGTTTGCCTTTCAGTGCTGCAACAACCCACCCTTTCACATTCTCAGCCAACACTAACATATTCCTCCTGCACTCAATCCTCAATCCCACAACTGCAGTATTTTTATGCATCAGCAGGCACATAAACCCAAAACAGTAAAATGCAAATGAAATGGCATTCTTCCCTTCTTCCTCTCGATTTAATAGGGAATAAACTCCCTTCCTTGTAGCAGCTACAGCTTCTAAAAGTTCAAAATCTGCTTGGGAAATTTTTGAAATATTTAGTTTACCCAAAATTTGTCAGCTAAATTTTATTATGGATGATCTGACTAATGTAACACTTAATATATTAATGTGTTGAAGCCAAAATTATATGTAACTGTCTGTGTTCCGGTTCCTATTGTTCAATTACAATTAGCTTAGAAAACCCACACAGATACACACCAACAATTGTGCACCCATAGCATTTTCTTAGCAGTTATATTCTACAAGCTTAAGGTATCTGATGATGGGAGTTTTGCCTCTCAAAATCTTATACCCTGGAAATCCTGTTGGTCTTTAAGATGCTACTGGGCTCGAATCTAAGCTTAAGACATGCATATGAAAGCTAAGAAATCAGCTAAACTGTACGCTTACCCTTGCAAATTAATCCAGCAAGGTTTTTCACTCTCCTGCATGCATTATATCTCTCTTATGCAGGCAAATTTGTGATGGCCCACTCTTTTTCTTGATGGCGCATGTGGAAAAAATTAGCCTTCCTGTCAGGTACACAGGATACTAAAAATAGATCCATACTGCAGACATGGGAGATCCACATACATACTATCACAAAAGCCAAGATGGCTTCTGTTTACATCACTGCTTACAACTGATTTCTTAGCAAAAATAAAGCACCGATACTAAATAGACAAGCTGTGTGAAATAATAGCATCAAGCTCACTAAGTTATATGCAAAAGTGTGGTTATATTATATACAAGTGCAAGGAGCCAACAATGATAAGGATACATACATGAACATATATGCAAAGATAGAATGTAGCTAGCAAGCCATCAAACAAGATGGTCAGTTTCAAACAATTTCAACAATTTCAACAATTGTCTTTCAAAGGTAAGTACAATGACTTATTCTATATATTTCTTTCCAGGGAAGAAGATGGAGCCTGGAGCAGATAGAGGCACATCAAAGCTGGAAGAGCCCTCCGGATGGTTTCAATGCTTTCACTGTCAAAAGACAGCTTCCTCAGCCAAAAGCCTCAGGATGTTTCTCCTTATAATCACAATGTATTCTTAAAACATAAGGATTCTCCAGGTAAAAGGATCTCTGACAGCAGGGCAGGGAATGATGTGTTGGTAAGAACCTCAGACCCACTGTTGTTCACAACGGTGGGCAGGCTGGACCAATGGTCTGACTAACACAAGGCAGCTTCACATGTCTCGAACTACAGTCCTGTGTTCATTTACTTGGGAGTAAGCCTCTATAAACCCAGTGGAATTTTAAAAAGGTAAGGGTGGCAAGCACTGGGTCATTACTGACCCATGTGGTAAAGTCACATCGCAATGTTTACTAGGCAGACTATGTTTACGGGGTGGTTTGCCATTGCCTTCCCCAATCATCTACACTTTATCCCCAGCAAGCTGGGTACTCATACTACTGACTTTGGAAGGACGGAAGGTGAGTCAACCTTGAGCCAGCTACCTGAAAGCGACTTCTGTCGAGATCGAACTCAGGACGTGAGCAGAGTTTTATTACTGCAGCTTACCACTCTGCACCACGGGTCTTACTGCTGCAAAAAAATGTATCCGATCTACTTACTTAGAGCATTTTTAGTTCACTGTTCTCCATAACCAGATTCAGGCTATCATTGAAACCCAATGGCTACTGGGCTTGAAAAAGCTTTTTAGATTCTGATTTTAGATTTTTAAAAGGAAATACATTCTTAACTGCTAGACAGCTTAAAGGAGTGTTGTCCTTGTAGTGGCACTACACTCTCTCCCCTGCCCCCCACTTTCTGGTCAAGATTATATCAGGACAGAAAAAGACACCAAAGACAGGCTGAAAACAAAAGTAAAATCTGCTGTATGCTTAGTGCTATGACACTCTTAAAGGCCCAAACTCCAGGAACAAGCACTTCCTCACCACCAGCAACTGCTGTGTGCTCTTGTGCAACACTGCCAGAAAAGGACAACATTGTTGTGTGTTTCTTCAACTAACATAGTTAGGTTAACTTGTTAAAGAAACCCCACCAAATAGAGGGTAACAGACACACCTCAGCAGCATGACTGGCCACTCCAACAGCAAATACCAGTGCGAATGGAAGGGAAGTGAACTCATTGGAGCCAGCACCTAGGACACATTCCTGGCCCCCATTCAGGATTATTACTGGAGAGGGGGGTATCTAACAGCAGATCAATAGCTGAGTTCTCAGAGGGACTCCATGCCTTACCTTCCAGAGACAGCTCTTACCCTATCTCTCTCCCATGCACATATGCGCAACACCCTTACACTTCCCCAAGAACTTGCTAGCTGGAATGCAGCCAAAACCCAGTGGACTTAAATAACCTGGTGATTCACTTGGGGAAAGTCTACAGTTAACAGGGTGTAATCTCTTATTGTCAAGGGAGGGGGGCACAGAGTTCTGCACTTTAAAAACTGCTGTATGTTCTGTAGTCCCTGCCAGTATTTGCTACCAACTAATTTCATGATTACCTTGCAAGCCCCAGTTTACGCCCTTCAAAATGTACATCTTCCCTTGGCTGCCTTGAAAATAATTTCATGAAGGGTTTTTTTTTTTAAACCATCTGATATAAATCCATGAAAGACTAATCCTGAGTCATTGATATCACTGAGTAGCATCTAAAGCAAACAAGCTGCTTTCACTAAAAAGTGAGGCAGGTGTCATGCCTCAGCAATGAGGTTTCCAAAACCAGTAATGAATTATATCAATACAGAGTCAACGCCTTGATTCTCACCATCCTTGGAGCCCAAATAAACTTCTAACTAGTTTGCATCATCTGAAGATTTCCAGTGCCTCAAAGCACCAAGCACAGGGGGAAAACAAAAATTCTTCACATTTTTTAGAATCTCACTTAAAAGTACTAAAGTCAAAACAATGTTCAGATGAATGTAATATGTAACTGAAAAAACTAGCTTGCAAAAACACCTTTTAAAACAAAAGTTGAATGTTTATAAGTAAAGAGAATATTTCCTGTTCACACAAGTAACAGCAAGACAGCATACAATAGTGCTACAATTCTTCTCTCCATTGGATTCATAACCACAGCATGAGATGGGAGTGTTTTTTCCTATTTCTGTGTTGCCTCTTACAGTGCAAAGTACACTAACACAGTAGTCAGAAACCTTTCTAGACCTGGGACTCACTAAGCTGCATTAGAGTTAGGGTGGGGCTGTGACTCAATGCTATTGCGTTTGCGTGGCATCCAGAAGGTCCCAGGTTCAATCCCTGGCACTTCCACTTAAAAGGGCCAAGCAGTAGGTGGTGTGAAAGATCTCTACCTGAGACCCTGGAGAACCACTGCCAGTCTGAGTAGACAATACTGACCTTGATGGACTGAGGATCTGATTCAGTATAAGGCAGCCTCATGTGTAGAGGCATGACAGGAAGAGGAAGAGCCAGGGTTATGACCTCACTGGTTTCATGGCAAGGACTGTGGGCAGCAAAATGTTGACTCTGTAGGAACTTGTGACCCAGAAGGTGGGGTTCTGTGACTCACATGAAGGTCCCAGAGTGGTCTGAAGACCACCATGGCACCAAGATATCAACTGCACTGAAATGTGTGAAAAGTGAGAAAATTACCAACTCAACTGTCAGCTTGCTCAATTCATCTGGGATTGTCAGCATTCACAGATGAATAACAACGTGTCGGGCATCTGCCTACCATTTGCAGGTTTCATTGTGGTGTGAACCATCTTAAATGTGGACAAGCTATACACAAACATTTCAAACAAAATATTTATAAGTGTCCTTGTTTTGAAAATAACATCACAAAATAAACAAATAAATAAAGGAAAACCTGCATCAAGGAGCATTAAGTCTAATAGTAAGGGTGTGATAAGCAAGGATGGAAAGAGAGGTGGGCAGATACAATGCCTAAACCTGTATGATGGCATAGGTTGAGGATGAGGAGGGAAAGGGTAGGCCATAGGCCTTGTTGAAAGAGCTACTTTTCAGGAGGTCTTTGAAGAAAAGATAAAATGTGGTATCCAGCAAAGTACTATACTCCATAGATAAGTCTGTCACCTTGGTAACATATAAAACTCTGAATCATGTGGGGTCAGGCTGAGCACCATTGTTCCTTTCCACATCATCAACGCCGTCCTCTAATCCAGTCACTGACAGTGGCGTGGGAAGAGTCAGCACAATGGAACATGTTTTAGAACCTCAACGGCACGTGTTTCAGAACCTCATACGTTGCTAAGGCAATGTGAACCACAACCATAAAAGCCAAGGGAAGGGGCAATTAAATATCAAACCAGGTTAGTAATGTGAGAATTGGGTCTATGTCCTCTGAATATGGGTGGCTAATACAAATCATATATTAAGAAGTCCCTGTGTTTCCAGTTACATTTTATGAGCACTGGCAATGGATTTGGGAGCTGTTTGCAGTACACAGGGAAACATCTCTTTTTTTTTTACCTCTGAGTATCTTTAGCAAACACACACAGATCTTGAATCAACTTGTGCTGATTTCTTATCAATGCCCTTCCCATTGGTCTTTTTAAAAACTTGAGCTGAATACAGCTTGCCCCTCCACCCCGTATGCTATCAGTCTAAGCCCTACTCTAGATATACAGCAGAATGAAGTCATAGAAGCCTGAGGTGCTAAAGCAGACTATGCCATTAGTAGGGAATACTATTTGTTAAAAAATAATGTATATTTTTGAAAAACATTTTGGCAATCTAAGGACAAAAGTTCCGGCTAGCCTATTCTTTGCTGTACTAGTTTTCTACTTAAGTGTTTGTTTTTAAGGCAGTCCATTCAGACTGAGGCAACACAATCCAATTCTGTCACCTCATCTCTACCTCATTCCACTGTATGTGCAGGCCAGGCCTACGATGTGTGTGTTATGTACTGTCAAGTCACTTCTGACTTATGGCAACTCTATGAATTAATGACCTCCAAAATGTCCTCCTATTGTTAACAGCCTTGCTCAGGTCTTGCAACCTGAGGGCTGTGGCTTCCTTGATTGAGTCAGTCCATCTCATGTTGGGTCTTCCTCTTCTGCTGCCTTCAACTTTTCCTAGCATGATTGTCTTTTCCAGTGACACTTGTCTTCTCATAATGTGACCAAACTATGGCCATTAACGCACAGCCGTTTTGTCCAGGGAAACTGGGCGTGGGATCCAGGTGCCTTAAAGGTACCTCAGCTGCTGGCACCGGGACTGCCAGTGGCTCTCCTCCGGCGGGGAATCGACCCGGAGGCTTAGTGCTCGGGCAAACTCTCGCCCTTGCAGCGGGGCTTGCGTTTAAGTCGGGTTAACAGAGAAATGAAAAAACTTGGGGAAGCTCCGGGATGGGCCAGGTCGAACATGCTGTCCTCAATCAGAGCCAGGGCTTTTTCGGCCCTGGCCCCAGTCTGGTGGAACTCTCTGTCAAGTGAGACTCAGGCCCTGTGGGGTTTAATCCAGTTCTGCAGAGCCTGTAAGACAGAGATGTTCCGCCAGGTTTATGGTTGAGGGCAGCGACTGGAATACACGATGAGCCAGCCTCTCGTCCCTTGTTTCCTTTTTTCTTTTATTCCCTTCCTCCCTTACTTTCTTTTTTTCCTGGGTCCTTTCCCTCAAACCTTTTTCTTATTGTTTCTTCTCACCCTTCCCTGCTGCTATGTTTTTTTCCCTTCTCCATCCTCTTCCCCACCCCAGGACTGAAAAATATCAGTGAAGGGTATGGAAGCACAACCACCCTAAATAACATCCTTCTTAAATGTGGAGATTTTAAATGCCATCGTGGTGGGATTGAATTTACTGAACTGTAAATTGATTATGTTGTACTTACATTTTATAAATGTGTGACTACATTGTTATTTTATATGATGTTAGCCGCCCTGAGCTCGGTTTGCCAGGAGAGGGCGGGATACAAATATATTAAATTATTATTATTATAACCTTGTAGTGTAGAAGTAGGTACAATGATATTGTGAAAGATCTCAAATTGTAACCTCTGAAAATCTGAGAGTCAAACTAAGAAGACTTCTAGTCCTAATCACAGCGCTGCCCACAGCTTCCCCCATTGCTCAAAGCCCCATCTATATGCAAATCACCAGCAACAGTCCTGAACAATCCTCAAGTGACCCCTATTTGCAGAACTGCACTAAAAGTATTGATAACCTCACAACCTGTGTGATGCTTACTTCAGTCAGAAGATCTGACTAATCCAGCGTAGCTGCACAGCTGGGAGTAATGCAGTGGGGCAAAAACAGAGAGATAAGACGTTCCTGGATCAAATGTCACCTCCGCCCAAGAAACTCTAAGAAAGCCAATTCCAAATCCAATTAAGTAATTTGCCTTAAGTCTCAATAAGAAAGGTAGACAAGACCTTGGGTCAGCCTCTCTCTCAATCTAAACTACCTCAAAGGATCATTGTTCTGAGGACAAAATGGAGGCAGGCACAATAATGTAAGCTCCTCTGGTTCACCACTGGGGAGAAAAACTGGGCATAAATATCTTCATATCAAATGAAGTGAATAAACAACTTGTTATGGCACACATGCACTGAGGCAGAGTTTTCCGCATTTCAAAAAGCAACTTGATTAAAACTTGGTTGGGCTTTCAGAGGCCAAAATAATTTGCTTTAGCCAACCCTGCTTTATGGAGTCACTATTTTTGTTGCTTTTATTCAAATATTTACATTCACTTCCCTCAAATTTATTTTCCCCCTGCTTTGGCTTTCTTCTGCTCTTTGCTTTCATCTGCTCCCCTTCTGATGATTAAGCCTCAGATGTTTAAGTATATTTTTCATTTCTGCTCTTTTTTTCGTTAGTTGTTCCACTGCCTTGCAATTGCCATTTGACATTTGCTGAATCCCTCCAACTGTATAAACAGCCACTAAGACTTATTTGTTTTGATTAACAGATTTCAATCCAGCTCACCCTGCCTCCTCTTTGCCTTCTTTTCTCTGCCCTTCTACTTTATACACTTGGATTGTAAGCAAGTAGTGCTACTTTACCTTCTGTACAATGCAAAGTTGTAGGCATCTCATAAATAATGTTTATGTTATAGTAAGATAATATGTTATATAGTAACAGTGTGGCCACAATTTGGTTTCCTTCCATCAGAATAGACAATTCTGACCATAGTTCAGTTTCATAATGACCAACAAGAAAGATGAGAACTCAGCATCCTTTTTGGACTGCCTAGGCAGCCTAAAATGAAACTGGCCAGTGAGGTGAAAGGAAGAGGGTGCAGGCACGGTAGATGGAGGGGGGTTCTTTCCTTTAAAAGAATGCCCTTACTTACTAAATTTATAACAGTAGCACATCCCACATTTTGAAAACCATTTTATATGGCAACTTTTCCTACCAGGAAAAAGGATTCTAATAGTTATTTAATGTAATAACAGTGCATTCCTAGGGAGAGTTACTCCAGTCTAAACCCATTCATTTAAATGGGCTTAGACTAGAGTAATTCTCCTTAGGAAAGCACTGTAAATGAAGGGGGAAAAAGCCAAGTTCTCACATTTCAAATTTTGGCAAAGGCTTAGGCTGGTTTTAAAAAGTTTACACAAAAGTTTTACTAATAGTCAAATCAAAGCTGTGGCTCTTCCATGCAACTGAATAATGAATGTCAGAAATGTTTTTCATGCAAGAAAATGCAGTTTTCATGGAAGAAAAAGACAGTCATCTAGGGTGCATGAAACAACAAAAATACCCCAAGCTTCTGTCTGGAGATCCCTATCTAAATTGGAAAGGTTCAGCATCAAGTGCAGTCAAGGAGGGGGAAAAACAACCACTATCTTGACTGCAGAAGCCTAGAAATTTCTCTGTAGCTCAGAGGAATAAGAACCAGAGTCAAATGTGCAGCAAAACAGGGAAGGGCAAGGCCAGTCGCAACATGCCATGAGCAGGAGGTTCGTTTGCACTATAATGATAAAGATCCACATCTATGCCTTTATATAAAAGGGATTGGTTAAAAGCTTTTGAAATCTACAGCAGAGCCCATGGGGTTACTCTTATCCTAAAAAGCAAAACACTATCTGACAACAGACTTGGGCCATTTAAATCATTATCAGCTTCACACACACAAAAGTTTCAAGACATGTCAATTTCATTCCCTAGCCTATAAAAGTAAATGGAACTGATAAAGTTTTTCCCCCAGGGGAGACTTTTCTGCAGATGGTAATGTACCAAGAAATCCAATTGGTGGGAACCTGCATATGGAATCTCTCTCTCTCTCTCTCTGCAGCTGCCCCTTGTACTGAAGACGGCTCCTCCTTTAGGGCCCTTCAGCATCATCTGAAAACTTGTTTATTCTGAAAGGCTTTTAAAACCTAATTCGGGGGTGTCAAATATAAGGCCTGCGGGCCGGATTCGGCCCCTTGAGAGCTCTTATCTGGCCCGTGAGTCAGCTGAGGCAGCCACCCCCTCTACTCTCAATCTGGACTGGCAAGGCATGGCTCAGCCCCCACCATGAGACATTTATGTCATATCAGGCCCTCATAACAAATGAGTTTGACACCCCTGACCTAAATCTTGTCCCTAGATGTATTTTTTTTTTTAGATGTATTTTTAAAAAATGACTTAAACATTGTAAGCCATCTTGACTAGTTATCTTTAAATAGAAAGGCAGGATATGAACATTCAAATATGTAAATACTTTTTGGTTTTGGGTAAAATGGTTTCCCTGTGTTTCCAAACTGACATTTGGTGCCAAGTAGGAAAGACAGAAACATCTTTGGATCTCATACACAAAATCATTTGTCAAAAGTTCTTACTCTTGTGGTTGTTGGGCTAGTGGGTGATTAAGGTTGATTGCTGCCTGAAAGCTTGATTGTTACCTTGTTAACTGTTGTTGGGGCTGTTGTGATTGGAGCTTGTGTGAGAGAGGTGGGGGCTATGTGCATTTAAATTCCAAGGCTCCTGCTTGCCAGAGGCGTGAGCACAAGGGCTCTTGCCCTGTGGCTCTTAGCCTGTGGATCTGTAGGGTGAGTATAAAATCTTGTTATCTTGGCAGAGTAACTCGCTCCATCCAGTTGGAGTGCCAAGCAACTTGAATATCCCTGTGAATTAGTAGCATATAGCTGCAGGGCAAGGAACTTCGGCACTCAGTTCTTATTTGGTACAGGAAGAGTGCGAGAGAGTAAAAGGCAGGGATACAACACCAAAAAATAATATAATAAATAAATAAATAAATAAAATACCAGTTATGAAGGTAGGCCTGATCTCGTCAGACCTCAGAAGCTAAGCAGGGTCGGCCCTGGTTAGTATTTGGATGGGAGACCACCAAGGAAGGCCAGGGTTGCTGTGCAGAGGAAGGTACTGGCAAACCACCTCTGTTGGTCTCTTGCCATGAAAACCCCAAAAAGGGGTCGCCATAAGTCGGCTGCGACTTGACGGCACTTTACACACACACACACACACACACATGAAGGTAGAAAGCCAGCAGGGGTCGGGGGGCTATCCAGTGTGCTGCATGGAGTGTCACATGTATGATTATCTGCCTGCTGGACAGAAGTCGTGGGTGTGTGCTCGGTGCAGGGAGCTCCTGGCTCTCAGGAAGCGAGTTCACTTCCTTGAGGCCAAGGTAGCTCAACTGGACGAGCTAAGGCAGGCAGAGAGAGAGGTGACTAAGGACTCTGGGGATGAAATAGTCACATCCCAGTCCCAAGGTGACGGCAACCTGCCAGTCACGGATGATGGAGCCCTTGGGGAAGGAGGCCATCTCACGGAGGTAGGGGAACATGGTTCCTTAGAAGGGACCTCTTCCTTGGTGGATGAACAGATATCCTCTCATACCAAGGATATGCCTCAGAGGGGAGGGGGGCTTCTTGTAGTGGGGGATTCAATCCTTAGGAATGTAGATAGCTGGGTTTCTGGTGGGTGCATGGACCGCATGGTGACTTGCCTGCCTGGTGCGAAGGTTGCAGACATTACCCGTCATATAGGTAGTCTGGTAGATAGTGCTGGGGAGGAGCCAGTGGTTGTGGTGCATGTTGGCACCAACGACGTGGGGAAATGTAGTCCGGAGGTCTTGGAATCCAAATTTAGGTTGCTAGGAAGGAGACTAAAAGCCAGGACCTCCAAGGTAGCTTTCTCAGAAATGCTACCTGTTCCACGTGCAGGACCAGCTAGGCAGGCACAGTTGGTGAGTCTCAATGTGTGGATGAGACGGTGGTACAGAGAAGAGGGCTTTAGATTTGTAAGGAACTGGGCAACATTTTGGGACAAGCCGGGCCTATACAAAAGGGATGGGCTCCACTTGAACCAGGATGGAACCAGACTGCTGGCGCATAATATCAAAAAGGTGGCAGAGCAGCTTTTAAACTGAACCTGGGGGGAAAGCCGACAGGAGCTGAGAAGTATCCGGTTCGGGCAAATTCAGTGCATACGGACAAAGGGAAAATTGCTTCAGATTGCCCACATAGGAATTACTTAGAAATTAAAGGGAATGGGGGAAAAAAGATGGATAGCCACTTAAAGATGCCCAAAGGCACATGTCAGGCAAGTCGAAAGAGAGAAACAGTGTGGAGGTGTTTCTATGCTAATGCTAGAAGCCTCCGAGCAAAAATGGGGGAATTAGAGTGCATGGTTTTAAGAGAAAACATAGATATAGTGAGCATTACAGAAACCTGGTGGAGGGGAGAGAACCAGTGGGCTACAGTCATCCTTGGTTACAAACTGTATAGAAATGACAGGGAAGGGCGTATTGGAGGGGGTGTTGCTATGTATATCAAGGAAGGCATAGTGTCTAATAAGCTAGAGACCATAAAAAGGGCAGACTTGTCCACAGAATCCTTATGGGTGACGATTCCGGGCCCCAAAGGAGATTTAGTACTGGGGACGTTCTACCGGCCCCCTGACCAAATGGCTCAAGATGATCTTGAGATGGAGAATGAAATTAGGGAAGCATGTAAAGGTAACGAAGTAGTAATAATGGGAGACTTCAACTTCCCTCATATTGATTGGATAAATGTATGCTCCAGACAAGCCAAAGAGATAAAAAATTTAGATATCCTAAATGACTGTACCTTCGAACAGTTGGTCATAGACCCAGCCAGAGGGGAAGCAATCCTGGATTTAATACTCTGTGGTGCTGCCGGTGACTTAGTGCGGGATGTGGATGTAGTTGAGCCAGTTGGCAATAGTGATCACAATGGCATCAAATTTAATTTAGATGTAAGTGGGAAAGTGACTGGGAAATCTCATACAATTACCTTTGACTTTAAAAGAGGGAACTTCTCTAAAATGAGAAAACTGGTAAAGAGGAAGTTGAAAGGAACAGTTAAGAGGGTTAAATCTCTTGAAAAGGCTTGGGGGTTACTCAAGTCCACATTACTAGAGACTCAGCTAGCTTGTATACCGCAGGTCAGGAAAGGTAGTAATAAGTCCAAGAGGTCACCACCATGGCTAACGGGTAAGGTGAAGGAAGCAATTAGAGAAAAAAAGTCTTCCTTCAGAGACTGGAAGGTTTGCCCAAACGAGGCGAACAGAAGCAAACACAAACTTGCACAAAGGAAATGCAAGCAGATAATTAGAGATGCAAAAAAAGATTTTGAGGGGCTTATTGCTAAACACATCTAAACAAACAATAAGAAATTCTTTAAGTATATTAGGAGTAGGAAACCAGCTAGGGAAGCGGTTGGACCATTGGATGACAATGGGAGTAAAGGAACTCTAAGGGAAAATAAAGCGACTGCTGAAAAACTAAACGAATTCTTCTCATCTGTCTTCACTGTTGAAGATACAGGGCAGATTCCTTCTCCTGAACAGAGATTTTGGAGAGGGGAAAATGAGGAACCAAAGCAAATAGTGGTAACAAGGCAGGAAGTCCTAGAATGTCTAGACAAACTGCAAACTAATGGGAAATTGCTGAACTTCTAACAAATATATGTAATATGTCTCTTCGATCAGCCTCTGAACCAGAGGACTGGAGAATGGCCAATGTAACACCCATTTATAAAAAAGGTTCCAGGGGGGACCCAGGAAATTACAGGCCAGTTAGCTTAACGTCTGTTCCGGGTAAATTAGTGGAAAGCATTATTGAAGATAGAATTGTCAAGCATATAGAAGGGCAAGGTCTGCTGGGCAAAACCCAACATGGCTTCTGTAAGGGTAGGCCCTGTCTCACTAACCTATTAAGAGTTTTTTGATAGCATCAATAAGCATGTGGACAGGAATGAGCCTGTGGATATTGTGTCTTTGGATTTCCAAAAAGCTTTTGACAAAGTCCCCCACCAAAGACTGCTAAGCAAACTTCATAGTCATGGGATAAGAGGACAAGTCCTCTTATGGATTGAGAGCTGGCTGAACTAGGAAGCAGAGAGTAGGAATAAATGGTCAGTTCTCACAATGGCGGGATGTGAACAGTGGGGTGCCTCAGGGATCTGTGTTGGGACCAGTGCTTTTCAACCTGTTCATCAATGACCTGGAGTTGGGGTTAAACAGTGAACTAGCCAAGTTTGCAGATGACACCAAGTTATTTAGGGTGGTTAAAACAAAATCGGACTGTGAAGAGCTCCAGAAGGATCTTTGCGTACTGGAAGAATGGGCATTAAAATGGCAAATGAGATTCAATGTGAGTACGTGTAAAGTGATGCATATTGGGGCAAAAAATCCCAACTTCACATATACACTGATGGGATCTGTGGTGGCAGCGACAGACCAAGAAAGGGATCTTGGGGTGGTAGTGGATAGCTCAATGAAGATGTCAACCCAGTGTGCGGCTGCTGTAAAAAAGGCAAATTCCATGCTGGCCATAATTAGACGAGGAATAGAGAATAAAACTGCTGATATCATACTGCCCTTGTACAAATCTATGGTGAGACCACACTTGGAATACTGTGGACATTTCTGGTCACCACACCTAAAAAAGGATATTACAGAGCTTGAGAAGGAGCAGAAAAGAGCAACCAAAATGATCAGGGGACTAGAGAAACTGTCCTATGGGGAGCGGTTAAGATGCTTAGGGCTGTTTAGCTTGGAAAGAAGGCGGCTAAGGGGAGACATGATAGAGGTCTATAAAATTATGCATGGTTTGGAGAGAGTGGACAGGGAGAGATTTTTCTCCCTCTCCCATAATACTAGAACATGGGGTCATCTGCTAAAGCTGGAGAGCGAGAGATTCAAAACAGATAAAAGGAAATTTTTTTCACACAACGCATAGTTAAATTGTGGAACTCCCTGCCCCAGGATGTGGTGATGGCTGCCAGCTTGGAGGGCTTTAAGAGGGGAGTAGACATATTCATAGAGGAGAGGGGTATTCATGGTTATTAGTTAGAATGGATACTGGTCATGCTGCATATCTATTCTCTCTAGTATCAGAGGAGCATGTCTATTATTTTGGGTGAGGTGGAACACAGGCAGGATGGTGCTGCTGCACTCGTCTTGTTTGTGGCTTCCTAAAGGCACCTGGTTGGCCACTGTGTGAACAGACTGCTGGACTTGATGGGCCTTGGTCTGATCCAGCAGGGCCTTTCTTATGTTCTCTTGCAGTGCAACTTGTAGTAGTGGAAAATGCTGTCAAGTCACAGCCCACTTATAGTGGCCCCATAGGGTTTTCAAGGCAAGAGAAACACAGAGGTGGTTTCCCATTGTCTGCCTCTGCATAGTGACCCTGGACTTCCTTGATGGTCTCCCATCTAAGTACTAGCCAGGGCCAACCTGCTTAGCTTCTGAGATCAGGCTAGCCTGAGCCATCCACGTCAGGGCAATGAAACTTATAAAATGTCAGTAACTGTTAGTGGTAAAACTGTAGTCAGTGCCATCTCTTGTGGTGTTCCACTGCACATCTGGAACAGCAAATTAAACTTCAGAGATGGATGGGGGACCTCATAATGTGGTCAAGTAAAATCAGAAAGCTAGGCGTTAGTTCCCAAAGGATGAAAAAGTTACAGCACAATAAGGGGCAAACCCCCCCCCCCTACATTCTAATATCTATACTGAGCTTCTGGGTTGAACATCATCATTAGTGGGAACTTCTTTTAAATCCACCAGGTAAAGGAAAAATTCTCCTATGTCCTTGTGTTGGTGAGCCTAGCTAGGTTTACAGTGGGAGGGGAAAGGGACATTTCCTTCCTGATAACAGAAAGAAAATGGTATCCCTGAACCTGTACAAAGGGGAAGGGGGGATGGAGGAAAAAGAAGAGAGGCATACTGTTTCCACAAATGTTTTCACTACTGCTATTAGTAATTCCTGTTTAATTTAGCTGGATGAAGCAAGAACTTGCAGATTAATTGGTCTTTGAGGGAAGAGGAAGAATTAGAACAGAATAAATGGAGAGTTCAGAGTTACACTTCACAACTCTCAAATGCATAACAAAGATCAGCAGTCACCTTTTCTTACCCACAATGTGAGGAGGAAGAGGACAAGCACCATCTTGATAGCGTCACCATTCAGGATTTCTACCTACTACTGGGAACATAAAAAGCCTTCTGTAGAAGACTGAGGAGAAGAAAAAATTAGCTTACTGAACTCTGAGGCTAGCTGTCCCTTCCCAGAGTCCCAAGAAAAGGTATATGCACTCATTGGTATCTTTAAAAATATCACCCGATTTCAAATGCGCATACCTTTTCTTGGGACTCTGGGAAGAAACAGCTAGCCTCAGACAAATCGTACTGACAGATTTTCCTGAATACTTGATGCACTTCTCCCTGTTTTCTCGTAGAAGTGCTGATGAAAGAGACCAAATCTGTTATAAGCTATACCATTTACATTGAGTTAGCGGTAATTCCTAACGGCACTGGTATGTTGCTAAGTTGATAGCACAGCTGGATACACTGTTTGATGCACTTGCTGATAGCTGCCTTTGACATTTTGCAACCTTTATTGGGTGATGAAATAGAAACGAATAAAGACTCCGAGCGCCGGAAAGGTTCCGTCCTTCTCAAAAAGATGCGTAAAGCTCTTTTCATGTCCAGAGTGTGCCAGTTCTTCTCCTTTGGATGAGAAGGGTGAGGGCAAAAGGATGGAAGATGGAGTTCCTGTTGTCTATGGAACTTAGAATTTACCTTCGGGATAAAGGCCGGATCTGGACGTAGTACTACTTTATCCGCGTGGAAGATGCAGAGGCTTTTTCTAGATGACAAAGCCACCAGTTCCGACACCCTTCTAGCTGATGTAACAGCCGTGAGGAAGAGAACTTTCATCCTCAGGTGACCCGGGGAAGCCTCCCATAAGGGTTCAAATGGGTGTCGAGTCAGAGCCTGGAGTACCACGTGAAGTCTCCAAGTCGGAAATCTATGAATTATCGGAGGAGAGATGGCCGAGGCTCCTTTCAAGAAAGTGACTATGTGGGGATGCCTTGACATTGGGTAGCCATCCAGTTGGGGAATAACCATCGCGATCGCCGTCACCTGTCGTTTGAGAGTAGATGCCTTCAGCTTTTGAGCTAATCCCTCCTGGAGAAAGTCAAGCAAGTTGCCAATGGAAATGGTCACTGGATCAGTATGTTTTCTCCTGCACCATCTAGCGAAGGCCTTCCAGGAAAAATCGTATATGCGCCTGGTGGATGGTTTCCTGGCTTCCAACATGGTGTCGATGACCTCTGAGGTATAGCTCGTCTCTAGCAACCTTGACCTTTCAAGAGCCAGGCGGTCAGCTTTAACCAGGCTGGATCTGGGTGTACTAAGGGACCCTATTGGAGAAGGTCCTGGACTGGAGGTAGGGATCATGGCTCCTGGATTGATAGCTCTCTCAGTGTCGCGAACCAAGGTCGTTGGGGCCATCGAGGGGCTATGAAGATGACCAGGGCCCTCTCTTGCCTGATTTTTCGCAGAGCTTTGGAGATAACTGGTAGAGGTGGAAATGCATAAAGGAGACCCCGTGGCCACTGGGACAACAGTGCGTCTATTCCCTCTGCCCTTGGATGCATAAATTTTGACAGGAACCTTGGGAGCTGGTGATTTTCGCCTGTTGCGAAGAGGTCCATGATGGGTCTTCCGAATTTCTCAGTTATTTGAAGGAAGGTCTCTCTCTTCAAGGACCACTCCCCCTCATCCACCTGCTCTTGGCTGAGCCAATCTGCCTGCTCGTTTAGTACTCCTTTTATGTGCTCTGCCCTGATGGATGCCAAGTGAACCTCTGCCCAATTCAGAATTGTTATGGCTTCTGCGTGAAGGGAGGAGGAGCGAGACCCACCTTGCTTGTTTATGTAAGCTTTGGCTGAGACATTGCCTCTTCTCAGCAAGACGTGACTGTTCTCGATTCTTGGCTGAAACTCTATCAAGGCTTTCCGGATTGCCCATAATTCCAGCCAATTTATGTGGAGGTGACTCTTTTCTGGTGTCCAATGACCCTGTGCTACTTGTTGCTGCAGAATCGCCCCTCAACCTTCCAAGCTGGCATCGGTGAAAATCTGGACGTGGAGAACAGGAGATAGTTCTGGCCCTTGGCTAGGTTGTGGGACCTGGTCCGCCACCTTAAGCTGTCCTTCACTTGTCTCGGGACAGTGAGGCGTGGGTTCCTCTTTTGAGTTATCTGCAGTTGAAATGGCTTGAGAAACCATTGCAGGTCCCACATGTGGAGGCGAGCCCATAACACAATCCCTATGCATGCCACCATTTCCTCCTGCAGTCTGACTAAGGACGACAGGCCGGAGGATTTGGAAAGAATCACTGTCCTTGTCAACTTGACAATGGAGGAAATCTTGTCTGGTGGAAGGAAGACTGCATTCTGGTTCGTGTCTATGAACATCCCCAGGTGATGGATGAACTGGGATGGAGAGAGGGTGCTCTTGATCCGGTTTACCAGGAAACCATGGAGTTCTAGAGCCCGGAGTACAGTTGTTCTGAAACAGCGCTCACCAGGATATTGTCTAAATATGGAAAGACGTGGATCCCTACCTCTCTCAGGTGAGCCAGCAACGTCACCAGGACCTTGGTAAAGACCCTCGGGGCTGATGAGAGATCAGACGGGAGGGCCCGAAACTGATAGTGATCGAGGTTGTACGCAAAGCGGAGAAACTTTCGGTGTTCGGGGTAGATGGGGATGTGTAAATACGCTTCTGTCAGGTCTATCGACGTCAGAAACGCTTGGGGACAGAGTGCCTCTATGATGGACCTGAGTGTCTCCATCCTGAAATGTCTGAGCTGGATAAATTTGTTGACGTGCTTTAGATTTCGGATTGCGCGCCAATCTCCATTTCTCTTCAGAACAGTAAAAAAAAAGGAGTATACCCCGGTGCACCGTTCTGTCTGGGGGACTGGTTCGATTGCCCTGATTTGAAGCAGGTGGTCTATGGCTGCTTGATTGCGGGCTATCTTGTCCGGTTTGGAAGAGGAGGGGGAGAGAAAGAAGCAGTTTGGGGGGGATTTGCATAGTTCTAGGCTGTATCCCTCGTGAATAATCTTCTGCACCCAAGTGTCTGGGTGAAGGGAGTTCCAGGTATTGGCAAAAAGCTGGAGTCTTCCCCCCACCAGACTGTCCCAGTAGTCATTGTTTCCCGGGTTTCTCACTAAATCTGTTGGACTTGTCCAAGTGTTGTTGTGGCTGGAATCCCTGGTTAAACCTGGGGCCCTTGCGAAAGGATCCTTTTCCAGAATTCCAGTTGTTCCTTCTGTTGTCCGCTCTGCCCCTTGCCAGGGTGTGAGAGGTTCGGAAGGGACGAAAGGAAGAAGAGTAAGAGGTCTTACCTTCTTTCCTTATGTATTTTGGCAAGGCCTTTTTATTGCTTTTGCCTTGACTAGTATGTCCTCTAGTTTAGAGCCGAAGAGCCGATCACCCTTGAATGGGTATCCCAACAGGATGGATTTGAAACCGAAGTCAGCTGACCAGGACAGGAGCCAAAGTGCCCTCCTAGAAATAGAGGAAACTGCCAATGCCCTGGCCGACAGAGTCATGGAATCAAGAGTGGCGTCCACCATAAAATTTACTGCTTTCAGAACTCTGTTAAGACCACTCAGAACCCTTTTATTGTCTTGTGGAGTCAGGTCAATTATTTTTCTGATCCACATGATGGATGCCTGAGCCACCAATGCTGCCGTAGCCGATGCTTGTATGGATACAGCCGAAGCCTCATGGGCCTTTTTGATAGCATAATCAGCTTTTCTAACTAGAGGGTCCCTGATGTTGCCAGCCCCATCCTCAGAAAGTAAGCCGGTGGACTGCAGAGCAGCAACTGGTGCTTCAACTAAGGGAACCTGAAGGAGGTTAGAAGCTCAGGACTCTAGATTATACATTCTTCTAACAGCAGTGGGGAGCTGTCTGTTAGAGAGAGGCTTCTCCCATTCATTTTTGAGAAGGTCCTCAAAGTATTCAGGAAAAGGCACAGCCCAGGTATGGGTCCTCAGTCTGGCGAAAAATTCCTTTATGCCCCTAAACTTAGCCTTACTTTTGGAAGCCTCTGAGTCCTCATCCTCATGAAGATCTAAGGCTGCCAATACCTTGCTCAGAAACGCCTGATAATCTTCCCTGGCAAATATTCCTGATTTTGAGTCTCCTCCCCCTCCTTGTCTTCTCCTGAGGAGAACTCGCCCTCTTCTCTATCGCTAGAGGAGGAGAAGGGGACCTGTTCCTGCTGGAAGAGGTAAACGGTGACTTCCTTGCTGCCTTAGTTTGCCAGGCATGGCGTGTGTCGCTGGAGCATTCCCCACGTTCTGACTCAGAGTGGATGGAAACCCTGGAACCCGGGGATGAGGCTCTGGATCTTGTGACGTCCCCACAAGAATGGTCGCTAATTTGGGCAAACTCCTCTCTCAATGCCTGCCGCATTAAATTTATCAGACTTAAGTTGCCCTCCCTCCCCTTCCACAATTAAAAAATGAACATTTTCAACATTATTCGGGGTAGTCCCAGTCGCATGAACTCCAGAGGAGCTGGCATCACTGGGATCAAGTTCGCCCTCGTAACCTCTAGAGGCCGAACGGGGAGTAGATACAAGAGGAAAAGGCTGTTGGGTGCACACAGACCAAGTTTAGGACTAAGAAAAAACACAGAAATAAAGTTAGACAGGAATAATTATTGAAGTGCAAAGGCTAAGAAAGGTTTGCTACAGAGCTAACCACAAATGCTGCTTCTCCCTCTAAGGCAGGAAGAGAACTGGATATGAGAGGGCAGTCCTAGCACATGTGACAGGAAGCAAAGGTTTTTTTGGATCCTGCCTCCCTGAGCATAGGAACGACAAAACCCGCTGATGAAGATGTACTCAGAACTCAGTGGGAGAACATCGGATATATCAGTCTGCGGATCAAAGAGAAAATTATAGCGTAAACCCGGTAACTAATTTTTTAGTTAGTTCAACAGACTACATTCTAGCAATCTAACATAGCTTTGAATCTATGGCAAAACATTTAATTTTCTATTCTACAATGTATATCAGCCTGTGTTGTTTTTATATTTTGTAATTGGACTTGAGTCTCAGCAACAAACATAGGCTAGAAATAAGTAAATTTAAAGGAGACATGAAGAAATAATTTAACTTTATCCTATAACAGTGTTGAAGGTCATGATAATCTTGTACTGCAACAGGCTTATGTGAATAAAGTAGTTATCTAGCAAATGACTTCAGCTATCCCATGTATTGCCAAAGGCTACCACTGCTGAGGCCAGAACATTCATCATGAAGCCAATGGAGGCATGTTATTAACTAAGATTGACTATGCTCCATCATGGAAAACATCAGCTGGCGCGTACCCTTTACTGAGCTCAACCACAACACAACCAGAATGACTTCAGTGAACTGAACCAGAACAGGAGCTGATTTTTAAAAGTGATTCATGTATCAACAAGTTGTAACAAGGGGATTCTACACTCAAGTGTATTTTAGGCTAATTTTAAATTGAACTTAATTTAGTGGAAAGAGGACTGATGGTTCCAGCAAGATGTTTCCTTTTGTACATCTATACCAACTTTTAGTCTCTTAAGAAAGCCATTCTAATTATTCAGTGGTCCATTTGTTATCCAACAGACCAGATAACAAGACTCATCCGTCTTAAAACCACAAATACCTCCCTGACTTACCAGCCCATGTTTGAAGAGCTCACTTCCTCTACAAAATTCTCACGCAGCTCATCTTTAAACAGCCATATGGGAATGCAACCCAATCCTCTTCCCAGACACCTTTGTATGCAAACAAGGCACTTGGGAAGAGGAAGAGCCCCCACTGCCTTAAAATTCGCAAAGCAAGCACAGAGCACTAGTGTGCCATTTCCACATTCATTCCCTAATGAGCAGTTCAAAAGGCTTAAACAGTTGGGCAAACACAGAACAGTAACTCTGAGTTATGTGAACATACAACACACAATGCATAATTAGCATACAGAATTCAGGGTCACAGGATGTAGCAATGGCCAGTGATATTTTTAAGGAATTTTTTTTGAAGTCACAAGTAGTATGATCTATCAGCAGCTGCAGATCCTGAGAGAGATAAACTGGCTCAGAGCATGAGTTTGACTAACTACCAGATACAGAAAACAAAACAAGGGAGGGAGATATATTGCTACATAGCCGAAGTGAGCTTCCCTGGTACATCTTGTTAGGTATTGTTAGAAATGGAACACTAACCTAGATTTGTGATTAATCTGTTTGGCTAACTAGCACAGTAATCTTTATTCTTCAGCTTTTCCAGTATAAATATCCTCCACGGTCTTATTCAAGTGTGTCTCTGTGTCCACATTTCCCATCGTACCCCCATTCACGATCACCAACTCTCATGATCATCATCTTCCACATTCTCCCGCTCTTCTTCAAAAAGGTCTCCTGATTAACAACTCTACCCCACCTTCCCTTATTCATGTAATACTCTCCACTGAACATCTCCAAGACTTTCCATTCCTAATGGTCAATGGTAAGAAGCAGAACTTGCTTGGAGGTTGCCAAGGTTCACAGAATGAACTAGGGTATATTTGATTATATTACTTCTTAGGATTTAGGAGATTATTTAGGAAAGCTTCTGGATAAACAGAGGGAGGAATGGGTGGCCTTTTTTCTTATTGGCTGGTTTCACTTGTTATTTTTAGCTTGACTTTTTGATATGTTTTTGTTTCATAGCATGTTATGTTTTAATAATGTAAGCTACCTTGAGCAAGTCCAGAAAAGGTTAAAATATTCTGTAAAAATAAATATGTAGTGCCAACTCTCATTTTCTTTCAAGTCCCTTCTCAAACCCCAGTTTCTCCATTATCGTTTCCTAATCCCTTAGACTTCATCTCCAGTTGAAGGAGAGTCTCAGTAAGTATAGCTGCTTTTATTTACATTAAACTCATTTTTTTGTGTGTGTGTTAAATGCTGTCAACTCACATCCAACTCATGGTGACCTAAAGAATCAATGTCCTCCAAAACATTCTATCCTTAACAGCCATGCTCAGGTCTTGCAAACTGAGGGCAGTGGTTTCCTTGATTGAGTCAATCTATCTCATGTTGGGTTTTCCTCTTTTCCTGCTGCCTTCAACTTTCCCTAGCATTATTGCCTTTTCCAAGGACTCTTGTCTTCTCATTATGTGACCAAAGTACCATAGCCTCAGTTTAGTCAATTTAGCTTCAAGGGACAGTTCAGGCTTGATTTGATTTAAAAATTACCTTGGTCTTTTTCTTCCCTCTGTTGTTTGCCTAAACGTTGGGATTCAGATTGTGAGCTCCTTGGGACATTAATTTAATTTTAATTTGGGACATCCTTGGGGCATTAAAATTAAATTAAATTAAAATTAATTTAATGTAAAGGGACCATATAGTGCTTTAGAATGACTAGCTGTATCTGAAGAAGTGAGCAGTGGCTCACGAAAGCTTATACCCTACCAGGAATTTTGTTAGTCTTTAAGGTGCTACTGGACTCTTGCTCCTTTCTACTGCTATTGACAGACTAACACGGCTACCCATTGTGACCCAATGTCTTTTTAATGGCTTCAGAGTTTTCCAAAATGGTCAAATATAGTAATATACACAAAAATTACCATTCTACAAACACGAGCAAGATAAATCGTTGGTCTCCAACCAGGGGTGGGCTGTTCCACAGAAGGCCTGCCAAGTTCACACTCTTATAACCAGATCTGCTCCATCTGTTTGCTGGTGCAGTGTCTGAACCTCTGATAAAGGACAAGTTGTCCTCTGATTTTATTTTTCCCTGTTTATCACAGCTGCAGCTAGAAAACACTCTCTCAGTGTAGAAATCCCAGTGGGCACTGGACTGGGCTGAACACCACCATGGAAAGAACATATTGTATTTGCTCCAGTTTAAGCGCGTAGCCACGTGCAAATGTTGCAAAACACTTGTTACCCCTACTCATAAGTTCAAAAACCAGAAATTTGAGGAAATAAAATTGCTGGGGAACTTTTTGAGGGAAGGGGGGGGGGTGGCTCACATACTGCTTCTCGGCACGATGTTAATATTACAAAGCAGCCAAGCAATTTCCCCCCCTTTTTCACATAATTTTTAAATCAAGATTTAGAGACTTAATAAGAAGTATTTCACATTTATACAGTGCATTTTAAAGCAATCCAGGCAGTTCATGTATATTCTCAAGAATCCTTACAACAGAACCACGAGGGATACCAGTATTATCCCTTCTTCGGAAGATTTTGGAGGGGAGAGAGGAACCTCCCTCAGCTCACACTTAATTACTACTATGCTGTACCAGCTCTGTGATTAAAAAACCCTATAGAGAACTCTTTTTTCCCCTGGCAAAAAAACTGCTGTGGTTACACAATTGGCAAAACCTCTGGATTTGGTGGATGTAAAATGAACTCACAATGCCCCCCCCCCAAATAGATATGCATGAATGATGGCCACCATTTTTCAAAAAGCATGCCTGAATACCCTAGCTGGGAAGCTAAGAAGGGTTGACCATGGTTAATACCTGAATGGAAGACCACCAAGGAAGACTGGGGTTGCTATGTGGAGCAACACAATGGCAAACCACCTCTGTTAATCTTTACTATCCCATGAAGGGCTGCCATAAGTTGCATATTACTTGAGAGCACTTAATTATTACTCAATTTAATTTAATAATATCATTTACGGTACATAAGATCTTTCAAAATACCAGCATCATCTTTCTATAATCAGAAACACTATTCCAAAACATCGACGGCTTCAGATTCTAAACATCCATTTAAAATATTTTTATGTGGCTGTCAGAGAACTGAATACTTGCATGGATCAAAGCAAGCTTCTCTAATCTTCTCAGATGTTAAAACATACCAAGTTCAGAGACAAGCCGCTTCCAAACAGACCACTTTCTTTTACATGCTACAATACAGAGATAAGAGGAATTAAGGAAATTGTACACATCTACCATATATAGCTCTTGTGATTTCTCACACACAATTTCCAGTAACTGTTAAACAGTTTACTCTATGAGATAAAGGGGCAGGTAATATTTTAAAATCTTGGCTTAAAAGGCATCGCAATCATTCAGAGATTTCCCCAGATTTCCACTCCTCTCCCCGTTACAAACAGTGACAGAAGTTCTCAACATTGAAGCTAAGGGGTAAAAACAAAAAACACCTGTCCTCACCCTGCATTGTTGGTTTTCCCCCAAAAACATTAATATCATACCTCTACCTGTGGGCTGTGAACACAAACCTTTACAGTTACACTATCAGCAATGTTCACCACAAATGAACAGGCCACATTTGGTCGTCACAAGGGCCTTATTCACACACATGCATGATCACTAGATGTTGGGGGGGGGGGGAGAGAGAATCAAGCGATAGGCAGCATGTATTAATGAGCCACCTCATTTCTAATGTTGCAGGAAAAAATCTGCTTCCTAATTATGTCTGAAAGACAATGCTTTCCAATAGAATCAATTCATACATTTAGCTGCCAATAATTATACACAACAACAAACTCATATACATGCATGTTTAAACCAAGCCAAGAAGATTTTGTTCAGCTAATTTTCTCAAACGAATGTACAGTCAAACTGCAGCACTGGAAAAAGAAGCAGCAATGGGGGGGGGGGGTTCCATTGCTATTCTTGACACCAAGAAATCAAGTCTAGCATTGCAGAAAATAAAAAAAAAATGAACAGCTGAAGGTATTATAACCTGGAATATTTTATAAAGCAGAAGAGACATGAAAGACCACAAATACAGGCCAATTGGGTTCTATTCCAGACCTAGTCCAAAAAAGGCAGAGTACATGTACCAGCATATGTGCCAGCAAACTTTAAGAATGTCCAAGTGTTAGGACAATCCTGCCCTCAGGAATGAATAATGTTACAACAGCTCACCCAACTTCTTCTTGGCAGCCAAGCAGAATGCTTACTTTAACGGAAGATAAATGAAGTTTCACTCAAGCAGGCAATTTCTTCTGGTGTTTATCCATAGCCAGAGCTCAGAAATTACTGTGTGACTGACTTTTTAAAGGGCCCCCTCTGACAGTACCCCAGCAGTTTGGGAATTGAAGTGCTATTGCTCCCACACGCCTATACTGAGATAATATGAACTGGCATGGAAGATGCTTGTGTGTGTGTGTGTGTGAACAAGATCTTGGGATACAGGTGGACCGTAAGTTAAATATGAGCAGCCAGTGTGATACAGCGACAAAAAAAAGCTAATGTGATCCTGGGGTGCCATCAACAGAGGTATAGCATCCAAATCGCAAGATATCATAATTCCACTGTACACTGCATTTGTCAGGCTGCACCTGGAGTACTGTGTGCAGTTCTGGAGGCCTCACTTTAAAAAGGACGTGGGCAAAATTGAGTGGGTGCAGAGGAGAGCAACGAGGATGATCAGGGGCCTGGAGACCAAGCCCTATAAGGAAAGGCTGAGGGAGTTGGGAATGTTTAGTCCGGAGAAGAGGAGGTTCAGAGGGGACATGATTGCTCTCTTTGAAGGGCTGTCACTTAGTGGAGGGCAGGGAGCTGTTCCTGTTGGCAGCAGAGGATAGGACTTGCAATAATGGGTTTAAATGGAGGGCGGAAAGGTACCGGTTGGATATTGGGGGGGGGGATTACAATAAGAGTTGTTCGACAGTGGAATCAGCTACCTAGGGAGGTGGTGAGCACCCCCTCACTGGCAGTCTTTAAGCAGAGGCTGGGCAAACACATCTAGGCTGATCCTGCATTGAGCAGGGGGTTGGACTAGATGGCCTGTATGGCCCCTTCCAACTCTATGATTCTGAGCCAACAAACAGAGCAACTTTCCCACATCAGCGCTGTCCCAATTCTTAAATAGCCAGGCCAGTGACAACCTTATGTGATTTCAGGTCTCCAGCATTACTTCAGTAGCATGCAAGTCCAAATGGATGCTACAGAAGCTCCCAGTCCCATGAGAAAGGGCTTCCCTTATTGACTTCTGCTCTCCAGCACATCACCCAAGCCCTGTTACCAGAAGTTATTTTATCTGAATGTGCCAGGAATTGTTCTGGGAACTTTACACATTCAAACTACATGCTTTACTACTGAACTATAGTCTTACCCCTCTCTTCCCTTTTCTTCCAAAACCACCCGTACTCATTATGCAGCCCACAAAGCCACAAGACAATGTTAAGCAAACTGCATAACATAGTCTCTATACCACATAATGAATACTGCAGTTCTTAACACAAAGTGACCTAGCAATCACTTGGGTGTTACTTTACCAAGAAACATTAGTTGTAGCCTGCAACTCCCTTTGGCTGCAGACGCTGTATCCATAACTCAGGCTTGCCATAAAAAAGCAAGTTAGCTTTCTATTTCCTGTTTAACCACAGCACAACCTATTTACAGTTTTAATTCCTGCACAGAAAAGACTGAAAAGGGAGCCTCGGTAAACGATAATGCTCTTAACTCCTAATTACTAAATGGAAAGGTATGACTATTAAGCATGACTTGTTAAGCGAACAACTCAAAGGCACAATGTTTTGGATACAACACACTGACTAGAGGCATTCCCCCCAAGCTACTCTCCCAGAGTTGGGAGGATTTCCACCCTAATAAAAAGCTGCCTCACAGTCCACTTCTCACAACTAAAACACGCTGCTCCAGCAGAAGTTATGTGATGACACACACTGCACTTAGCTTACAAGGAAAAGTGATACCTTAAGATGTAACTAATATAGACAAACCATCATAATTGAAATGGGGGGAAGGAAGCAGTCTCTTCACAGCGGCTACAGCAGGGGGAAAGATTTCTAAATATAGCCTGAACACAGCAGTTATTATATAGTCTTATTCCACACAGTAGATTTGGAGTGCCATCAACTGAGAATCTAATACAGCCTCTTAACAAATGAACTGGCCTCCTATCAGGTACCTATGGTCAAATACTGACAAATATACTGTGCATGTCCTTGCAGAAGTAACAGCTTACCTTTTTCATTGCAGCATGCAGACATATCTCGGCAATAGTAGGAGTTAAAGCTATGTGCAAACCAGCCATGAAAGAGTGGCTTGCCTGCCTCTCTTAGGAGCAGTCACACTGCCTGGAACTATTACCATATTAATTAACTCATGCCCTCTTGGAATGCCACTTTTATGAGGAACTTAAATCACATTATATCTCTCCCCTTTAAACATATAAATCTAATGCCTCTGTGTCTGACATGATTCCTTTTTTACTAAGTGACAGGGATCCCAAGGCTACATTGTCAGTGACAAGATTTGTTTCAGTCCTTATATCCCTCAAACATTAGATATATGCTGCTCAAGATCAATGGATCAAGGAGCTTCTAAGGGATAAAAGGAAAGGAACTATTACTACAGAGTTTCTGCTTTCTTTTCCCACTCCAATTAAGCCACAAGGCCTAGCTTTTCCTACTGGCCCTGTGCTTTAGCTATAAGCATCTCTGAACAGGAGCATAGAATTCAAGAAAGGGCGCTTCTTGCGCCCCAGCCATAGTGAATCTTTATATGGTCAATTTTGAGAAAAACCACATATTTAACAACCCCTTTAAGGATAATATCCTCCTGTATCATCGCTCTGTGGACGATCTGTTTTTGTTTACATCTGTAGAATCTTTCCACGAATTCTCCAAATGGATCAACACATGTGATAGCCCAGTGATAGTGAACCTTTTAGAGACCGAGTGCCCAAACTGCAACCAAAAACCCACTTATTTATCGCCAAGTGCCAATACGGCAATTTAACCTGAATACGGAGGTTTTAGTTTAGAAAAAACAACTCATACATTCACATATTTTGCGTTAAAAGAAAAACACAATAACAGAGCTTTCAATGATACAAACAACTTTTTATTGAAAGGTTAAAGTTTGGATTTGGCATGCATCTCTCCAGGACTCGTCCTCTGCTCAGCCACCAGACATTATTGTATGTAAGTAAACAATTATACTGTGCCTGAACCTCCTCAAGAAGTGCTTGAAACCGGACTTCCTGTAGAGCATTTGGTCCGAGCGCCATTGTTTCCTGGGGGCTCCCAGGAGACACCAAGAGTCGTTTAGATTTGGAGTGCAAAAAGCACTCCAACTCGGTCCTAAATAGTGGATCGGGAAGCAGGAAATTCCCCTGCAGCCTTCAAGAGCGGTTTGGACTCCCATATTCTCTGAGAGAGCTTTTATTAAGCCTCTCTTAGACTTGGAAGTTGTCCCCGCCGGCACATAGGGGCCACCATTGCCAAGGACGACTCTTTGGATTATAGGCTTTGACCTCCTCTATACATTAACATCAAATAATCTATGAAAAGAACAAGAAGCCTCACCTTTGGAAGTCAGAGTGAGTAAAAAGACACTTTTTGCCTTTATCTTGATTGAGAAGACCTGAATGACGATACAAACACCTACGAAAACCGGCGACTCCCTGTCCAGCGTAACGAGACTTTTAAAATAAACAAATGCCATTAAATGAACTGACTAAGACCTTATCAACTTGATCAGTGAGTAGACGCAATAAAAGGGACTTTTGAATGACTTTACAACTACCAATTAAATGCTTTGAGGGGAGGGAGGGAGACGAAAACCTTCCCCCCCCCACTTCCGGCTTTCTTTGATTCAATGTCCAGCCACGTCGCCTCTTAAGACCGGAAGATAATAAGAAGGGCTTTGTTACCATCGAAAAGACAGGGCAGATTGGAAGACTTGAAGTGAATCTCCCCGGTGTAACCATCAAATCGTTCCTACTACTTAACCACCGAGAGGAGACGACGCAGGGTCTATGATACTGCAGTTTCCTGTCTACTTTCTTTTCTTTATCTGTGCTGTTTTGAAGCGTAATTGAGGATATCTTGAAAATTACAAAGCCTGCTTCTATATAAGAATACAAGCAGATATGTCAAACAAGAGGATGGAAGAGATGTTACTCAAACAAATGGACATGTCTGCAGTGCAACAAGATTTAGTCTTTGAAAAACAACAAGCGCTCTCACATCAAGTATTTCAACTAGCTGAGGTGATGAATATCCTATTTAAATCAATTAATGGAAAACTGGACACAATTATTGAGGAGATCCACGATATGAAGACCCAAGATATGACAACAGTTATGTCAATGGAAAAAAATGACAATGAATTAGAACAATTTATTTTTAAAGAGGTAGCTGCAAGTGACCAGCTGGCAATGAGAGAGAGCAATATGAGAGAACTCAATACCTCTACAATCTACTTGTCTGAGTTACTGCTGACAGGAGGAACATTATTATCCCAAGAAAACACTTCCTGGCAGCCAGCGATGGAGGGAGACATGACGAAGGATTTTACCAAGAAGCTGCTGGAAATTTTAACAAGAAGCCAATGGATACAATCACTGGGATCTTTTTTTACATTTTCAGAGGCCAGAATTGCAGCTACTATATTGAAAAACGGGGGGTGGGGATTGGGAAATAAAGAAGGACTGGCAGATCCCCTCCCAAAACAAGATAATGGCTAAAATGATGCTTATTTTTGGGGTGTAAGGGAGCCACGATGGATTTACTTTGATGAATTTCTAATGGGAAAATTTGTTTATGTATTGATCTAATCCCTTTATTATAGAATAATAGAATGTTATATAGAGACAATGATGATAATATTATAACTAGGTAGGACTTGAAATTGCTTATAGAAGTAGTATAGATGGCTTAAAGCAAGTCTGTAGGAGAGAAAATAAGGATTAGAAATTAATTTGAAATGCAAAAGTGTTAACCAGTAGAATTAGTGACTGAAGAAGATGCGGGGAAGTCACATATAGTAGATAGCATTGAATATTATAGATAACATATTCTCAGTAATAGCAATGAATTTTTTTTTGTTACAAGCAGTTACAACTGAATATATTGTTGAGATATGTTTATTTTTGTTGAATTGTAGAAAATAATAAAAATAATTTTAAAAAAAAAGAAGTGCTTGAAACCGTCCATAATTCAGAGAACGAGCCATGATGTAATTCACCATTTTTGTGACATCTTTGAGGACATCGTCAAATTTGTTTGGAAGCAGGGAAATAAAGCAGGGCGCCCTGACAAACAGCTGAGTTGCCCCGCAGCTCAGCTGAGAGGGGGGCGTGGCAAGGTGCTCGGCCACAACCTCCCCGTCCAAACTGAAGAGGGGAGGGCCCCCGACAAACAGCTGAGCTGCCACCACAGCTTAGCTGAGAGAGAGGGAGGGGCTTGCCCCGGTGCAAGGAGAGGGAGGGCGCCAGCGCAGGCTTGGGGAGCATGGGCTTGGGGAGAAGGAGCACCGCCCTCAGCACCCTCACCACGGCAACAGGGCACAGCCCTAGGCAGACGCGACGGCTCTGCGCGTGCCCACAGAGAGGGCTCGGCGTGCTGGCTGCGGCACATGTGCCATAGGTTCGCCAACACGGTGATAGCCACTTAGAATTTACTGGGACCTGTAATCCCTCTCAAATTCAATTTTTAGACCTAGAGATTTTTGTTAGCCAAGATCACAACATAGCTATCAGACCTTTTAAAAAGCCTATGGCCAGAAATTCAGGTCTCCATTATAGCTCCTATCATCCCCTACACCTTAGAAATAACTTACCCTTTAGTCAGTTTATACGTTTAAAACGTAACTCCACCTACAATAAAGATTTTGAAACAGCAGCGAACAGTCTAAGATCTGATTTACTAACAAGAGGTTTTCCTAGTAAAATCATAAGTGAAGCTAAACTGAAAGCAGACCTAAGAGAACGTGGTACTATGTTACCAAAAAAATCAATCGACTACTAACACTAATAGAGTATTTTGTTCACTTACTTACAGTAGACATTCAACATCAATCCAAAAGATTATTCACAAGCACTGGCTTATCTTACCAGCATTCCAGGCTGCTCAGAAAGACCTAGATTTGGTCTATGGAGAAATATCTCTTCAAGAGACACCCTGGTGCATTCTGACATCTTGCCCAGATCTCCGACCATAACTGCTATCGGACATTACCCTTGTGGATCTTGCAGTGTATGCCCACTCAGCTTACCAGTAAAGGAGTTTAGCTCCACAACATCAGATTTTAAGTTCAAACTGACTCATTTTTCAAACTGTGCAACCAGCAAAGTGGTTTACGCCGTCTCTTGCAAATGTGGAAAACTTTATATAGGTAGCACAATACGCCCGGTAAAACTCCGTATCGGAGAACATAGGTCTAGAATACGGGCACGTACATTAGATGCTTCACTTACTACACACTTCATTGAAAACAAACACAGCAAAAACGATCTCCGTTTTTTCGTTGTATGGACTTATAAGGGTAACCAATTTGACATAAATATCCAAAAAATATTGTTGAGGCATGAAATGAAATTTATTCACTTATTCAAATCTTATGCTCCGTTTGGCTTAAACAACGAACTAGACTTATCTTGTTTCCTTTAATATAATATAAGCATAGGTTTCAGCTGTTTAGAATTTCACTATGCTCCTTGAGCCTCTTAGGATCCAGCTGCAGTGGATAAATTACACACACCTGGCTTTTCAAGCCCACACTCAGAGACAGAGAAAGAAACAGCCAGCCGGGCGTTTTGGAGAGTCAATACTGAGGAGCAAAATTTATGCCAAATTTTGATGCTTTCAAGGTATGTTCACTCTTCTACTTCTATCTATATATTTTATGTTTTAAAATGATAAGACAAGAACAGACATCCTAAAACATTTTGCGCACATACGTTATAGGAATGGCAGTGAACTGGAAATCTTGGCTGATGAAGCTGCTTCGAGCAATGAAAGCGTGGTTGTTAATCCGGACAGCATTTCCAAGTTCCATTTCTATCTTGTACTGTAGCATTATATTGTTAAGCTACATTGTCCCCTGTTTCATTGCTATTTTTGTTCTGTAGCAATATATTTTGCAGAGTTACATTGTCAACTTTAAGACTCTTGGCTACACTGCATCCTTGCTTAGTGGCACAAGAAAACTGTTTTGCTATACTGTTAAAAAAGAGTGAAATTGTATAGCTATACTAATAACAGAGTAAGAGAAGAAGATTCTACGTATCCAAATGTTTAAGAATATATAGAAAAATGAAAGTCTGATGACTTAAACAAATTTTGGGTTTCAAACCATTGTAATATTGTTTTGTATGTTCTTGTATGTTACATGTTAGCGACACATAGATAGATTCACATTGCACTTCGTTGTTTTAGTGTGGTAATGTTGACACAGTAAATTGTGATATGTGAAATTGAATACTTGTGATTTTGTATAACCATTGAGAGCCCCTTACTATTCTTTACTACAACTACCTGAAGGTTGGCAACCCTATATGGGAGGGATGCAATACAGAGACTTCACAGGGACAGATCACCGGGGGTGGGAGAAGGAACTGAAATGTACGCTGAATTCAGAAACTGACCCACACCACAGCCAGGGAACCAGAGGTGCAAGATTCGAATCCAGTAACATCTTAGAGACCAACAAGATTTTCATTGTATAAGCTTTCGAGAGTCAAAGCTCCCATCGTCAGATACCATCCTATGATAGAGACTATCCGACAAAGAGAGCTCGGAGTCTCAAAAGCCTATACCCTGGGAAATATTGCTGGTTTCCAAAGTGCTACTGGACACGAATCTACCTGTTCTAATGCAGGCCAACACAGCTACTCCTTGGAAGAAGAGTTACTGATGCTTTTTCATATGCATTTACACCATACAGAAAATTTAAGCACAGGTAATGGTCTTGTTAGGAATGTGCAGAAGGGTATTGCCATACCATGGGGCATATAAAAGCAGCTGTGTACAATTGGGCGGGGGGGGGGAGAAATTACAACGCAGTTTTGGGGCAGGCTATTTTTTAAATACTGTATTTACTTCAGTGACGTAGCTCCTGTAACTGTATCTGGCTGCCACACATAAGTACTCTAGGCTGCTATTTCAAACATACATTCTCTTGCAGCACTGCACTGCCAAGCCTGCAAATGCATAAACTGTACTCCCAGCAGCAAGGAGAAAAGCGGATTCCATGCTGAACCCTGCATCTGAACACGCATTAGGTTACAAAGGAAGTGCGCTTCTAGAGGTAACCCCGTCTACCCCTCTGTTTACAGGATACTCAAGTTCAAAAGCTCTAGTCAGCCTTTAACTGGAGGGTACTACAGAGTAAACAGTCATGAAAAATACAACCAGCAGCTATAAAAAGATGGGGGTGGCTAGGAAGAAAAAAAAGTGCTTATCTGCAGTTTATACTATAGCAGCACACACATCAATCTAACCTGAGTTGCTCACGACAAAAATAATGTGTTAAACATAACCAACTATGAACAGTGGCACCTTCTTGATACACACTTGACTGCACTAAAATTCTCCCTCCTAGTGGTAGCTTAAGACATGCAGAATGTATTTTACGTGCAGGAACATTAAAAAGAAACCCTCACCTTCCATTTGTAATCTGAAGA
Source organism: Euleptes europaea (assembly GCF_029931775.1). NCBI lineage: Eukaryota > Metazoa > Chordata > Lepidosauria > Squamata > Sphaerodactylidae > Euleptes > Euleptes europaea. The sequence goes on along the minus strand of NC_079313.1, from coordinate 26,775,522 downwards.
CTGTCTTTTACGCGCAGGAGCATTAAAAAAAAACTCACCTTCCACCTACAATCTGAAGTGGTACAAGTCTAAAAATTTTCCCCAGTCTATCAATAGCCATAATACAAGCTGTAGACCCAAATGACTTCTCAGCCTTCAAAGCTACAAGTCAAATGAGTTATAATTTAAATATATTTTCTTCCATTCGTACTCTAACTTTTTCTTCATGACATTCAGAAGCATGTCTACCCATCCAGGTTCAGATTTCAGTCACTTCTGAGCAACATTTTGTGCATTTATGTGTCCGGCTTGGTTTCTCCTCACCTGAATACACAAACTGTTTAAAACACCAAGTTGAAACACCAAGATGAAATCACAGTTCTGTGTCTGGTTCATTCACACTTGAAAGAAACCATATGACACAGCAAGGAGCCAGGTAGAGAGCTATTTCAACTTCTGATCTGTTCGTTCTTCAGGCAGAAAAAACGCCACAATATCATCAGTTACCACTGTAAAGCTAGAAGTAATTAATTGTCGTCAAAGCTTATTTGTTTCACTTGAAATGTATAATCATTATCCTACTATTTCATATATTCTCCATTGCTAAATTTTGCAGTTGCAGGTTAGCTTGTCCTTTGACAGAAAACTTGTTCCATGTGTTCAGGACCAGGAGAACAGCCTGACAGGACAGATCCATACACAGGATGGTGGTGTGTGTTTTCTAAACAAGAACCCTCACCGTTTGCCACCGGAACGGGAGCAATGTCCTTGAAAGGAGACTACAGCTTGGGTCTGGAAGTTAAGTTCCTGAAGTACAATAGGCACACTTGCCCTCAAGATTATGAACTAAATCCTGGCAACCACTAATTTCAGCAACCAGCAGGATGATTATGAGAAACGGCTTCAATATGTTGGTATCTTAAACTGACAAACTGTTCCCTCAATTTTTCAATTCGATTGCTGGCCCAGAAAAAAACATCGTGAGCACAATCATGCAGCTGTGTATTTGTTGATCAAGCATAATCAGGAGCATTTTTCCCCAAACGTTTTTGCACATTCCGGAGTGTGCTTGCAATGCTTTAGGGGAGAGGGGGCAAAAAGGAAGATGTACTGGATGCTAACGTTTGCTTTCCCTCAGTATTTTGGATAATATAAGTTACTCCCAAACGTTCACCAACTCACCACTTAGAGCAGTGGCTTTCAATCTGGGGTTCCTCTATCTGCAACACCAGAGATGTTATCTCGCAAGACAAGCTTGTTCACCACTTAAGTACATAAGGAGAGCCCTGCTGGATCACCTCTGGTCCATCTAGTCCAGCATCCTTTTCACACAGTGGCCAACCAGGTCATGGAGGCCCAGGCCCTGATGTTGCCTGCTAGGACTGCTACTGAGCAGTTAACTGCCTCTGAATGTGGAGGCTGCCTTTATTCACTACTAGCCACTGGTGGACCAAATCTCCATCAATCTGTCTAATGCCCATTTAAAGCCATCTATAAGAACATAAGGCCTTGCAACCAGGTGTCCACAAATCCACAGTTATCATGGTAAACATCCCTCCCCTCCAGCACACAGAATCATGCCAGCTCCCTTTAGATGCTGATAAGAGTGCGGGAAGAAACTCTGGTGGACTTCAGTGATTCATTCTCCTAGCATCAGCTCATAACGTGAAGGAGCAAAAAAAGGTGTCCACAGGCTCAAAAGTGTTGTGAACCCCAATCTAGACACTGGTTTCAAAATTACTACACTGTTCTTTGGGAACTCTGAAGCCTTGAAGACTTCACTTTACAAAGAGGTTAAGGCACCTTTGGAATTTTGTGAGCTCCACCCCAAAATGCCTCTGCTTCCTGTGGAAGCCAAACCCAAAATGGCTGTCTCAGAAGGTGAAGCCAAACTGATTATCTCCCTTCTCACACCTCCTGGGAAGAAGGAAATCATGAATGAGGAATGGAACCACACACTGACAAAAGAAAGCCAGATGGTTACCAGTCCTCCTCATCCCCCAGTGGAAAACTCTTGAATGTGGAAAGCCAATAACAAGCCCTGCCTTACAGTGGCCCCACCCTCTTTCTGAAAAGCTTAGTGAGCACCAAAGGAAGTACTGGTGGGTACCATGATGCCCACTACTTTGGGGGACGACGCTTTACAGCATACCCACCAGAAACCAGAGATGAGTGAGAAGTCTACAGCATGCAAAATAACCTAAACTGTTACTGCAAAGTGTTGACTTGAGAGAAAAATCAAAGGATAAAATACCAGATGCAAGTAATTTCTGGCCAATATTTTATGGCCAGTATTTTAAACACAGACACAAAACTGAAGGGAAGACAGGACCTGATATGGCATAGGGCAGAAGTGTTTAACACACAAAGCAAACTACTCTCCTTATCCACGTGTGCACATCAGTGTTTACAGAATAAGCCAAATTCCACTCCTGTACATCAAAGTCAGCAGGATCAGCAGGAATTCCCTCTGCCCACAGAAGATTGCAGACAGGAAGCAACAGTGATGGATAGATGTGGGTTTGCAAGAGAATAATAGAACACCACCAACTAAGCAAGAATATCCCAGAGCCAGAAGAGCATACTCACACCCCAGAAAGAAGACATGGTATAAATTGTTTAGGGAACTAGTTAGATGTTAAGTTCCCTACACAATAAACAAGTATTGACAATACAAGAGCAATTAAGGGTTTTTAAAAGGAATTTCAGGTTTAATCATGTATTGCATGCCATTTCATGTTTTTAATAGTCAAAACACCAGGTGTGAACTAAAGGCTGAATCAAAGCACTCTTCCTGTATTGGGGTACCTTAATATTTGGATTTATTTCCCACCCTACCCTACTGGCCACAACTGTATCTAAATAAGGCAATGTACATACATGTGTGTGCAATTTAAGGACCAAACCAGGCATGGGTGGAGTGGTTAGCTCTCTTGTGGTAAGGGACCTAGGAAATCCATCGCCACTCTTTCAAATGGGGTCTCAATGAACGGTGATGGGTGCAAGGGGGCCCTCGGTGGGGCCATCTTATCCCACCTTTTGCATTGAGGACAAGAGCGGCAGTATCACTTAACGTCCTTTGAAATAGTGGGCCAAAAGAAATGATCTTCCAGGCGAGCCAGTGTGTTCTTAACCCCCTGATGTCCTGGCCACGAGTGATCATGGCTCATTTCCAATATCTGAGCCCAGTAGCTCTGGGGCACCAATACCTGCCTGTGTTCCCCGTCTCCCTTTCACTACCCGGTACCACACCCACTGCTCCTTTCTGATAAGGAGCTCTGCACTAACCTGCTAATTAACAGAACAGGAACTGTCCAGACATCAGACACCTTCAGCTTCCATCTGTTTTCTCCGACAACCTGTATAACTCTCTTCTACAATAGAAGCCTGCCACCTAGACCAGTGTGTGTGTGTGGCGGGGGGGTTGGATTTTTTTTTTGGGGGGGGGCTGGTTTATATCTCACTCATCACTACAAAAAATCCTAATCCATTAAGAAAACGTACAGCCTAGTTTTTCAAAGCCTGATGATGAAAGCAGATCACCCACTTGCACTAAAGCCTTTCTCTTTTGTGTGTGTGTTAAGTGCCGTCAAGTCACTTCCGACTCATGGCGACTCTATGAATGGAAGTCCTCCAAAATGTCCTATCTTTGACAGCCTTTTATTTCTCTTTTATTTATTTTAAAAACACACAAGCAGTTAAGGCAAATGGGTTTTAACAGAGATTGCCAAGGTGAAAGTCTTACAATCATGTTGTTTGCACATGCTACCAAAATATATAGACTGAAAGGCTGCAAAACAAGTTCACGTAACCGAAGGCTACACCTTAAAGACACAAAGTAAATTTTCAAATCTGCTATACCACTTGAGAATTTCACCTACTTGAGAATTTCAAGGAAATTTCAAGAAAATCTACTGCTGATTTCATTCTGTGTGTGTGTTGAGCATTTGCAGGAGGCTGTATACTTTCTCTTCTATATGAATTCTTCTTCCCTTCCCAGGGTTAGCCATGGTGCAGCATTATGGCTGCACTAACACTATCCATAATTAGCGCAAACCAAGGTTTGAAAACCAGCTTGTTTAACTAACAGTGCATTCCTAAGAAGAGTTACTCCAGTTTAAGCCCACTGAAATGAATTGGCTCAGACTGGAGTAACTCTCCTTAGGAATGCACTGTAATTGTTTTAATGTCGGTACAGGCAACTTATTGCTCCATACTGATCAGAGAAGGGAAGGAGGATAGGAACCACATGGATCAGCCATGGTTGAACTATGGGGAAATGGAACCTCTACACTATGTCTAAGATGTGGTTTACACTATTTGGTAAAATCATATTAAAATTATGCAGAGAGATTGTAGGATTTATGAATAGAGGCATCCAACTTCATATCTCCCTGTATATAAATAAGCAACATGAATGAATGCTTGCTCAAACATCCTATATACCAACAGAGATCAGGATCCAATAAATGCCTCTGACTATCTTCTATGAAATCTTCTGGGAGCACCTGTTTATGCACAGCATTACCACATAACAGAAGCTGCATGATATCTGGATACCAGGATGACAGATTTAAAGTGTTACCTCCCTGATAAAAACTCAACACCAATTATGAAACTTTACTGAGATGCATCAAACTTAGCATACCATGGATATTAATGCTTGGCAAAAATGTGAAACTCTCTTTTCTGCCCTGCCAGGCAATAGTAGAGACCATACGGCATCTGGGACATAGTTGTTCAAACCTTGGGTTTCCTTGGAAGCTTATCAGAGATTCCTCAGTGAAATCAGCAATGGCAGACAAGCTTCCCTAAATGACAGCCTGCCCAAAATACATAACTGTTGGAAATGCTGGTTGTGTTCAAAGCAATGGTGAAGTCCAACAGAGCTGGCCAATGCTGCATGGGAGCAGAACATACATCTAGAACACTACCCAGAATGTTATGCAGTGTGCTGAATTCCCTGGCAGACATGCAAAGGTTCTAAAGTACACATGGGAATAACTTCCTGAAGGCAGAAAGTTTGGAAACCATCAACTCCAGATGGTAAGCTGCAGGGTAGAAATCAAATCAAAGAAATACATCAGCATCACCTACTAATACTTAGGGGAGGGGCCATGGCTCAGTAGTATAGCAACTGCTTGGCATGCAGAAGGTCCCAGGTTCAATCCCCGGAATCTCCAGTTAAAGGGACTAGACAAATAGGTGATGTGAAAGACTTCTCTGCCTGAGACCCTGGAGAGCCGCTGCTGGTTTGAGTAGACAACACTGACTTTGATGGACCAAGGGTCTGATTCAGTATAAGGCTGCTTCATGTGTTCATGTGTATTGTGGGAATCTACACATCAGATCAAGGCAGCAAATCCTCTCTCAGAAGGGTTCTCTTTTTGAAACAGGGAATAGTTTCTACATAAAAATGCTTGGGTCAGCTATGTATTTTGTAAGGAAAAATGAGCCTTGGATTACTCACCGTGAAGGCTTGTTCTGCTCTGGGGTACAGAGGGCATCTTCAGATTGGGTGATTTCTCTTCCCTTGTTTCAGGAGGCAGGAACAAAACTTGAACTTCCTGTCTCCTGGGGGAATCGACCCGCCTTCTCCTCCGTTCTAATACTTTCCAAGCTATAAAGACTCCCTTTTTAAAAAAACAGACAGGAAGAAATGACAGGTAACAGCAGAAACAAAGGGTTGCCCTAATGGGCTAATCTGAAAGTGTAACAGCATAAAGAATTGTTAATAACCTGAGTTGAAGGCGTATGGGAAGAAAGACCCTTAGTCTGTTTTAAACTGCTAATCTATTTTCCCTTTTATAATGTGTTTAGGTAAGGTTTATTCTGTTGATGCCCGGGTGGGCAAGATGCCCTCCATACCCCAGAGCAGAAAGAGCCTTCATGGTGAGTAATCCAAAGCTGGTTCTCGCTCTGGGCTAGGAGGGCATCTTCAGATTGGGACCTACAAGAGCTGTCCCAAGTCTGAGTGGGTATCAAACCTCCCGGAGAACGCTCTGCAGAACCCTTCGGTTGAAGGCAGCATCTGCAGAGAGGTAAAATTTATTTTATAATGGCATGTAAACATGGAAATGGACGACCAGGTGGCGGCCCTTTGATGGATAACTGGGGGTTGAAGACAGCAGAAGTCACAGCACTCCTGATGGAATGCGCAGTGATTCCTGTAGGTATTGGTACCTTGCTGGACTTATAAGCTAGCTCTATTCACCGCCTGATAGTATGACTGATGGCCGCCCTAGACATAGGCTTGCCCTTATTGGGGACCGTCAAATTAATGAACAGGGCATCAGAAGATCGGATGTCCTTGGTATGCCTGATGTAAATATGTAAGGCCCTCTTCAAATCCAGGGAGTGTCATTCCTTTTCTTTTGGGTGTCTCAGACTGGGATAAAAGGATGGCAGGACAATCTCTTGCTCCCTATGGAATTGGAAGCTGACTTTTGGGTGGAATTATGGGTCCGGTCAGAGGACCACCTTGTCCTTGTGGAAGGTACACAAACTGGGTCTGACAGATAGAGCCCCCAACTCTGACAATCTACAGGCTGATGTCACCACTGTCAAAAACAAAGTTTTCATCCTTAGCCACTTGAGCTTGACCGATCGGAGGGGCTTGAATGGAGCCTTGGTAAGAGTCGATAGTACTGTATGCAGCTTCCAGGTGGGAAACCTGTGAACCACCGTGGGAGAGAATAGGCTGATGCCCTTCAAGAAGGCTTTAATGTGAGGGTGTCTGGTAAGGATGAAGCCCAAGATCCTGGGGACTATTGTGGCTATCGCCGCAAATTGTCTACGAATAGTAGATGGTCTGAAACCCTGTTGGCAACCATCCTGCATGAAGGATAACAGGTTGACAATGCGCAGCTTGAGAGGATCAACATGCTTTCGCTGGCACCACCTGGCAAAGGCTTTCCACATTGAGTTATATACGCAGCGTGTGGATGGTTTTCGAGAAATTATGATGGTGTCTGCAATGGCTGGGCTGTATCCCAAGGCTAGGAGCCAGTCCCTCTCAATACCCAGGTGGTCAGATTGTATCAGCCAGGGTCCGAATGACATATGGACCCCTGGATCAAAAGGTCGTGGCGCTCTGCTAAAGGCCAGGGATCTTTAAGGGACATCTCTACTAGGGCTGGGAACCAAGGATATCTCGGCCGGTGAGGGGCTACCAGGATGACCGATGCCTTTAGTAGCTGGATGTGCTGCAGTACCCTCGGAATGAGAGGAAGAGGAGGAAAGGTGTAGAGAACACTCTGAGGCCAAGGTGCGAACAGAGCACCTGTTTGCTCTGCCTTGGGGTGGTGGTAGCAAGTGAAGAACCTCAGGAGCTAATGGTTGGTGTTTGAGGCAAACAGATCCATGAGTGGATTGCCCAGACATAGGGTAAGAAGGTGAAAGATCTCCAGGTTGAGAGACCACTCCCCTTTGTCGAGGACTTGTCTGCTGAGCCAATCTGCTTGTGTGTGCAAGGTTCCACGGATATGCTCCACTGAGATATGCTCCGCTGAGGCGAGGTTATTCTCTACCCAGCTCAGAATCGTCTTGGCCTCGTTGTGTAGTGTCAAAGATCTGGAGCCGCCCTGCTTGTTTATGTGTGCCTTGGCCACCACATTGTCTGTTCAGACCGGAAGGTGTTGGCCTTTTAGCTGGTGATGAAAATGGATCAGGGCTCTTTGGATCGCCTTGATCTCTAGGTCATTGATGTTCAATTTATTCTCTTGTGGGCTCCATTGACTCTGGGCTGGTTGACCTTGAAGGGTGGCACCCCAACCCGATAGGCACATGTCTGTGAACGTCTGAATTGGGGTAGGGTGGATGAACTGAAGGCCTCTGAATAGATTACTCGGCTGAGTCTACCAATTGAGGATGTTGCGCACTGAGGTAAAAAGAACTCGTGTCTTGCTGGCTTTCAGTAGGATGTCCTTCTGATATGGTCTGAGGAACCACTGCAAACGCCTTGCGTGGAACCGGGCCCACTGGACTGCTAGAATGCATGAGATCATTAGACCCTGTAGTTTGGCTAGGGTCATAAGGTGGGTCAATGCAGCGCATAGTGTTGACTTGGTTAAAGATATAATCTTGACCACCTTGTCTTCCAGGAGGAAGAGGGTGTTTGAAACCGTATATATGTGGACCCTTAGATGTAGGAGGCATTGAGAAGGTGTTAGGTGACTCTTCTCACGGTTTGCCAGGAACCCGTGGTCTGCTAACATGTTTAAGACGAACTCCATGTGAGCTAGACAGCTGTCGCTGGACTGCACAAAGATCATGATATCGTCGAAGTAAGGGTGGAGTCTAACTCCCTTCTCGTGCGCCAGGGCCACCAGTGTCACCAGGACCTTCACGAATACCCAAGGTGCAGAAGATAAACCGAAGGACATCGCCCAGAACTGGTAATGATGGTGCTGGTAAAGGAAGCGGAGAACTCTGCGATGGAGAGGATGCACTGGAATTTGAAGGTAAGCCTCCATCAGATCTATTAGCATTAGAAAGTCCCCTGGTCTCAGTGCCTCTGTGATGGATCACAGTTTCCATCCTGAAATGTTTTTGGAGGACATGCCTGTTCAGATATCTCAGGTCGAGGATGGCGCATCAGTCCCCGTTCCTTTTTGGCATGGTAAAGAAAATGGAATAAATTCCTGATAAGTGTTCCGCTGGATTCACTGGTTTGATGGCCCGAACATCTAGGTCAGGGGTGTCGAACTCATTTGTTAGGAGGGCTGGGTATGACATAAATGTCACTTGGTCGGGCTGGGCCATGTGTGTAAATAAATAAACAACTAATTAAATAAATAAATAGAGGGAGGGAGGGAGGGAGGGAGGGAGGGGAGAAAACAAGAGAAGAGGAAGAGGAGGGAGAGGATGGAAGAAGGAAGGAAGGAAAGGAGACAGAGGGACACGAAAAAAGGGAGAAAAGAGAGAAGGAGTGATAAAGAGAGAAAGAGGGAGTGAAAGTGAGAAGAGAGAAAGAAAAAGAGAATGAAAGAGAGGAAAAGGGGCGGCTTACCGGCTGGTGCATGGGGCCACGGAAAGCGGCCTGCGCACCCTGCCGAAGGACATGGGTGGTTTCGTGGGGCCGCGGAGAGCGGCCTGCGCGCCCCGCCGAGGGACAGGGGTGGCTTTGTGGGGCAGCGGAGAGCAGCCTGCGCGCTCCACTGAAGAACAGGGGCAGCTTCCCAGTTGGGCCTCCGTGCCTCGCCGAAGGACATGGGAAGCTTCGTGGGGCCACAGAGATCAGCCTGCGTGCCCTGCCGACGGACAGGGGTGGCTTTGTGGGGCCGTGGAGAGCGGCCTGCGCACCCCGCTGCGGGACAGGAGCGGCTTCCCGGCTGGTACACGGGTGGCTTTGTGGTGCCGTGGAGAGCGGCCTATGCGCCCCACTGAGGGACAGGGGTGTCTTCTCAGCTGGTGTGTGGGGCTGCACAGAGCGGCCTGTGCGCCCCGCCAAGGGACAGGAATGGCTTCCTGGTTGGGCCTGCGGAGGGTCAGGAGTGGCTTCCTGGTTGGGCCTGTGCGCCCCGCCGAAGGACATGGGCGGCTTCCCGGGTGGTACAGGGGCAGCTTCGTGGGGCCGAAGAGCGGCCTGCACGCCCCGCAGAGGGACAGGGGAGGCTTCCCACCTGGTGTGTGGGGCTGAGCAGAGCGGCCTGCGCGCCCCACCGAGGGACAGAGGCGGCTTCCTGGCTGGAGCGCGGGGCCACAGGGAGCGGCCTGCGCACCCTGCTGAGGGAGAGGGGCGACTTCCCAGCTAGTGTGCGGGACTGCAGCAGCTCCGGGAAGCTCACAAAAGTTTAGGGAAGGGGGGAAGGCTCCGTGGGCCAAAGAATAGCCTTTCGGGGGCCGCATGTTTGACACCCCTGGTCTAGGTGGTGTTGAATGGGTGCGCCCGTTCTCAGCTGCTTTTCCTTGTGAGAAGAGGTTGGAGAAATGACCATCCGGTCCAGAGGGGTCTTGGAGAACTCTATGAGGTAGCCCTGAGATATGATTTGTAGTACCCAGTGGTCTGGTTGGGAGGTTTTTCACTGGGCCAGATAATAATTGAGCCTGCCCCACACAGGTGGAGGAATGGCGTCACTGTTTTGACTGATGTGGGTTCTTGCCACCCTTGTCAGCCTGGAAGTGGGTAAAGCGGGACAATCTGGAGAAGCGCTCTCCCCTACGAAAGGAACCACGGTTGGAGCCCCAATGGTTCCTCCTTTGATCCTGTCTATATCGGGTAGAGTGTGAAAGGACCGAAAGGGCGTGTTTGTTGAGAATCCTTTCTGCTCCCTACACAGGTTTTTAGGTAAGGACTTCTTTTTGTCCTTGGTCTCGACAAGAATGTCTTCCAGCTTATCCCGAAAGAGTTTTCTACCTTGGTAGGGGAACCCCATCAGGACTGATTTTGATCTATGGTCTGCTGGTCATGGGCGTAGCCATAAGGCCCTCCTGGCGGTGCAGCCTGTGGCCATGGCTCCAGCCGCAAAAGACATTTATCTAGTGTAGATTCTGCCAAAAATGTCACTGCTTTTAATATCCTGGAGGCCCCTTCTAATGCTTTCTTATTGTCCTCCAGGATTGAGTCAGCTTTCTTGTCCACACCATGGCAGCTCTGGAGATAAGGGCTGAGGTAATGGATGTGCTGACTGCCCAGGCAGCTGCATCATGGGACTTCTTGCAGGCCAAGTCTGCTTTTCTATCTACAGGGTCCTTAATCATGCTAGCACCTTCCTCTGTAACCAAATCAAAATAATGGAGTGTAGTTACCAGATTTTCCACAAGGGGGACCTGCAACATTTCTGCAGTGTTGGTAGCCAGATTATAGAATTTCTTAGTAGTTATTGGCAATCGGCAATTGGCCATAGGCTTAGTTTATCTGGCTCTAATTAATGCCAGGAAGTAGTCTGGTACAGGAATGACTCTGGAAGGGACATCATGCATATGGAAGAACTCCTTAGAGCCTTTTAACTTCTCTTTAGGTTGAGAATCAGAGTCCTCAGACAAATCAAGGGCAGCCATTGCCTTAGTTAGGAGGAACTGAGAGTCCTCTGTATTAAAAAGCCTGGTCTGTTTGACTTCAGGCACCACATCTTCCCTATCAGACGAAAAGTCGCTCTCTTCCCTGTCATCATCCAATGATGCTGTGGGGGAGCTTGCCACTACTAATACCGAGCGGGTGACTGGGGCAGTTGAGTGTGACCCCGCGGCAGTAACAAGCTGACTAGGAGCAGCCAGCATGATCAGTATTTTGCTGCCTTTTTCGCCACAAGTCGAGCCGACTCTTTTTCTTTTGCAGCTCCCCGTGTCCGCTAGCATGTTCGTCCTCTTAGAACCACCTGAGTGGTTGCCCAAGGGTTGTTTATTCTTCCCCTCAGAACCACCTGAGTGGCTGCCAGGGGGTGGATCTGGGAACGCTGGCCACCAGTAAGCCTGAATCTAAATCCCCTGGGGCAATATAGTTGTAGAAGCGACTGTCCACCATTTTGTTTTGGCAAGAAAAAAGGGGACTGCTAGGCTAGAGAAAGCAAACGATTAAGAAACAAGTTTTTTTAAGAATTAGAAACTGAATAGAGATCAGACAGAAAAAATAGTTAACAGCAAAATGGAATAAAGAGAAAGGCAAAGAAATCGGACTTTCCTGAGTCTAGTAGCAGAGAGCTGCTAACAGGGCTCCTCTCCCGTAGTGAGGCAGGAAAAGAACTGAGGAGAAGCGGGGTCGATTCCCCCAGGAGACAGGAAGTTCAAGTTTTGTTCCTGCCTCCCAAAGCAAGGGAAGGGAAATCAGCCAATCGGAAGATGCCCTCCTAGCCCAGAGCGAGAAAGCCACTGACATTTCCCGTACTGCTGGCTACATAACCAAGCACAGCTTAAATGCTGTTAGTACACCTTGCTAATGGCAGAAGAAACCACATTCTAAATTTGTACCCTTCCAATCAGTCCTTTCCACACCCTACATGAAAAACACACAATGACCTAACCCTGTTCACCTTTTGTATGATTTGATACAGTCACTTTTCACCAATCAGAACCATCTTCTTGAAGCAGAAGAATTACTTGCTTAGGGTTAAAGTAAACAAGAGTCTCAGCACAAGGACGGACAGGTTTATATTCTAGCATTAACATTCATGGACTAGAGCCAACCTCATCACATGCATGCATCTGGCAAAGCGAGCTCTAGTCCATGAAAGCTCATACTAGAATAAAAACATCTTGAGGTGACACCGGGGGGAGCGGGGAAGAGAGACGGAAGGTGCCAGCCACAAGACTAATTCCTGGATTTAGAGGTGCTTCATACATCATGGAATCCCACATGTACATCATTAAGCAAGATATATATAATCAGTTTTGCTGTATATACGTGTAGTGAAACAGAAACTTTCTGGAGTGACAAACACTCAGTGTCTATGTAATTTCTTGCACAAAAGTACTTTATAAAGGTAAAGGTAAAGGTCCCCTGTGCAAGCACCGGGTCATTCTTGACCCATGGGGTGACGTCACATCCCGACATTTTCTAGGCAGACTTTGTTTATGGGGTGGTTTGCCAGTGCCTTCCCCAGTCATCTTTCCTTTACCCCCAGCAAGCTGGGTAGTCATTTTACCGACCTCAAAAGGATGGAAGGCTGAGTCAACCTTGAGCCGGCTACCTGAAACCAACTTCCGTTAGGATCGAACTCAGGTCGTGAGCAGAGCTTTGGACTGCAAAACTGCAGCTTACCACTCTGCACCATGGGGCTTTAAGGGCAGATAATTTAATATCGGCAGAAGCAGGCTTGGGGATGGCATTTAAGTTCATTAATGTATGGGATTACGTTCCATTCAAAACAGCAACAATGGAATTTCTAAAACCCATTCTAATCTAAGAATCCAGACACAAGGAAAAATCATGATCTACCATCCTTGGAATACCTATCCCAAACAGGTCATTAATTAGAAACACACACAGAGACATCTACCATAAGAATGGAACAAATAACTTGATAACATCATGGGATGTAAACAATGGTGTTGCCTAAACATTATCAATTCTTTACGTTTTCGTAACGGGCCAGGAATAGAAAGATTTCCAGACACTCAAACTTCCTGGTCATTACTCTGGGCTGTAGTGTAACTAGGGTGGAGCAACTGGAGCACCTATAACAAGCACAACCTGAACAAGAACAGATAAATAGACAAAGATCATGTAACACACTGACAGTCATTAAAATCACATTAATGGTGTGTTCTCTTTCCTGAATAAACAAAGAGGGTTTTCAGTATGGCAGACAAAAACAAATACACCCTCCTACTCCGTGGCGAAGTGGCAATGTGGCAGCTTTTTGCTGGTTCCATGCCCATAGCTTAACACAGTTGAAACACATCTGGCCACTGACTACTGGAGGAAAAATTCAGAGACCTGGATGGCAGCAGCTGGTGGTTCTTTTACACAACTGCTTCCAAGCAAGAACAGTACAATTGAGCAGTGATCTTGGAATATCAGTAATCTGGACCCTTAAAAAGGCCCAAATAGACTTAACTGGAGCTGGTTGGGGGATGGAGGGAGGAGGAGAACAGCACAGAACTGGGACCCTATGAAGGGTGTAGGAAAATGATGGCACCAAGGACACTGGGAGAGGGGAGAGACAGATGGTTAAGTGTGAAAGCATCCTAACACAGCCATGCTTTTCTAAAACAAACCATTCCATGTCAATGCCCTTGTGAAAATGATTTGAAATCTATACCAGAGAACCAGCAACAGCTTGCAAAATAGCTCTGCAAAGCTTGTAAACAGGATTCAAAGCTAATAGAAACCAGATTACCAAAAACAGATATTCCTGCAGCTGCAGCACAGCTGGTCCAAAAAGATTTCAGATTAGAGCTGGGTGCTATGTGTTAGAACAAGAAAGCCAGTCTTTCCTTCATGGAAACCCATGTTTTAATTTCTCTAAATACCATAATGCAAACAGCCCCAGCCTCCTTGCTCCCGGTCTGCTTTGAACTGACCTGTCAATGAACCACAGCACATGAATTCAACAACCACAGTTTTTGCTAAAGTGGAAGGGGTTGACTGAATTCAAAAGGACTATACCAGTTTAAATTGACGAATTGGCCCCTTCAGTGTTACACTATTATGCTGGGGGAAAGAATCTTCCCCTCCTTTTTAAAACAGTTGTGTACTAGCAAAGGGAGAACCAAATAAGCAAATAGGTCTCTAAGGGAATGTGGTATTCAACAAACTCAGTGAGTTATTTCCTGAAATTTTGTAACCTTTTGAAATACTACAGATGTTAGCTGCTTAAAGAATGACTGGAACATCAACTTTGAAGAACATAATTATTTAATTGGAGATTCAAAGGCTACCACATGTGCGCAATAACCATCTCATGGTCCTCTTCTTACACTGCAAACAGCAAAATAAATTTATTCCCATTGATAGGAGGAAAAATAGCATAACTTGCTCTGTGTATATAGTGCTTCTGTCCAAGCTGTGTGTACTCTACATCACAATAAGAATTCTGCAAGCAGACAGCTGAAATTATACACCGAGAAAAGCAGAATCATGCTACTTACATAACTTCTGCAAATCTGCATTATTTTGCATAGTTTATTCTAGCTCTGCTAGCCACATAAAGGGGCAATGAATCATTCAAGACAGCCACTGGAAACCCAGCTGTGTATTTGCAGCTATAAGGGCTGCAAATCTGCTGTTAAAAAAAAATAACAAAAAATAACAGTGGAATCCTACGAAGCGTTATAGCCTTCTAAGTCCACTGAAGTTATCGGGCTTAGAAGAGTGTAACTCTGTTTAGGATGGCACTACAAGATTCTCTGGAAGTGAAATTCTGCACATTAGACCACCTTTGATTATTTTTCCATGCTTGCCCAGAATCCCAAGTATGCTCCCATACACCCTTTAAGATAGCACTAACAAGTCTAGCTGTAGATAAACTAGCATGGTTTTACAATCCTCAGCAAGAATATTCCTTGCAGAAGTGAAGACAACCCACCAACTACAACTGGGTCAAAAGGCATCAGCTTGGTTATTATCAGGAGGCAGCCAGGCTGTCAAAGGTAGGACATTTTGGAGGACTTTCATTCATAGGGTCGCCATGAGTCGGAAGCGACTTGACGGCACTTAACACACACACACACACAGCCAGTGGGAACATCTCCCATGGATTTTAAAAATACAGTGACTGCCAGCTTCCTTTAGAGTTTAATTTAAAGTGCTATTAAATTCTGTCATGGCCAATCAGAATTATAACTACTCTAACGGGATCACCCACAGCAGCTTCTTAGCAAGCATTCCAGATTGCTCACTCACAGCTCTAGAATGCTTCTGTCAAGTATTTGGAAAATAGTGCATTAAGGTTTTCTAGAACTAGGAACGGTATATTTCCACTACTAGATAAAATAGAAGAAGCTTAGAATGAAGAGTTCCGGTATTTACTGCATTTTTATCCTACCCTCACTCCTAGGAGGACAGATAACTCGGTCTGGAAAGTAAGGGAGGCATCAGACGAGCCTTGAGGAAGAGAGCTGTCCAAAGATGAGGAACCAACACTGTAAAAGCCCTGTTTCTAGTCACTGCTTGCTTCATCTCTACAGGGATGGGGGGCAAGGAGAGATCAGGGCTTAGGTAGCAGATCTTAACTAGTAAGCTGGATAGTACACGAGGTACCCCTGCCCCAAGCTGTTCAGAGCCTTAAAGCACCAGCACTTTAATTTGTGCCCACGTACAGCCAGTGCAGATTTGCCAGCACACATGAGGGTGACATGATCTCAGGACCCAGTCCCTGGCAGTAGCCTAGCTGCTGTGATTTGAATCAGTCAACATTTTCACACAGTTTTCAAAGGCAGCCCCACATAAAAAAGCATTACAGTAACCGTACGCAGATGAGATCAGAAAATGGATCACCACAGCACAATCATGCTTTTCGGGGAACGACTGGAGCTGGCAGACCAGCTGAACATGACTCAAAGGTGACATGTGCCATGGAGAAGACCTAGGCCTCTAACTGCAGGTGAGGGTCCTATAGCATCTTTAATGTACACAAACCTATGCCTTCAGGGTGATCTCTTTCAGCATAGTGTAGTGGTTAAAAGTGGTGGTTTGAAGCGGTAGACTCTGATCTGGAGAACCAGGTTTCATTCCCCACTCCTCCACATGAGTGGCGGAGGCTGATCAGGTGAACTGGATTTGTTTCCCCACTCCTACACACGAAGCCAGCTGGGTGACCTTGGGCCAGTCACTCTCTCTCAGCCTCACCTACTTCACAGGGTGTCTGTTGTGGGGAGGGGAAGGGAAGGTGATTGTAAGCCAGCTTGAGTCTACCTTAAATGGTAGAGAAAGTTAGCATATAAAAACCAACTCTTCTTCATCATCCCCTTCCAGGACAGGCTGACTCTTCAGGTCTCAAGCAACTTTATCACTGACTTCCTTTACTACTGCATTCCATTAGGGTGGAACCTAATCCTATCCTCCCCCTCCACTGAGCAAAGTTTGAAGCCTTCCTCCAGCTTAAAGAGCCTTCTTCAAATAGAATAGCCAACTAAGTTGAAGAAAGGCTCCTTAGAGGAAGGCTGGGTCTGCACCATTGTTCTGTTCCCTTCAGTGAGTACATGCCAGCCTAAATCTAGCGCTTCTTCCAAAAGAATTTGGAAACTCCTTGGTATTTGCATGTTACTGGAAACAACCAATGCTATTTTTCAAATGAGAATGATTCTTGAAGATATGGGAATTGTTTGCAATAAGTAAATAGCAATTCAGATTTCTAACAATATTTTAGATGGCAAATATTTGATACAATTGGCTGCATTTTTAAAAAACCCTTAAGCAGTTAGAAATGAATGGATAAGAAAGGAATAACTATAACTGCGTATAGTCTCTTCCTTCATTTGTTTTTAATTTGTGAACAAGGCATGTTGTTTGCTCGGTATACTGGTTCGGATTATCTACTGTTGCATTTTTTATTTAAAAATTAAAAAGAGTTTGGAAATTCTTGTCTGCAGCAAAACCACGTACAGGGGTAAGGGTTGCTGGGCACTTGGGAAACAGCTGGACATTGGGAAACCGCTGGACAAAGGCACAGTTACCGCATGTCTGGTCCACCCACATAGGAAACTGAACCTGGCCCCATCTCATCTCTGCATTTAATCAAAGTAAGTGTTCTTGAAATAAATATCTGTGCAATGCTTTCGAGTGGCAGATGCATTATATTGTGGTACAGCTTACAACATCCATGAAATGTGTTATCCCCATGTTATTCAGGGTAAAAGTAGTTTGCTTAAGGTCACCTAGAAATTTCATGGCAGAGATGAGATTTGAACTGTGGGTTTTCAGATTCATAGTTCATTCACTCAGCCACTGTAGAACACCAGTTTTACATTAATATAACAAGGGTACAGAAATTTGGTTTGCTGAAAACCAGTTCAAGATAGTTAAAAGTGGTCATTCCTCCTGTTGTTGAATTTAAAACACAAGCAGACAAGGGATTTTGCTCCATCCCCCAACAGATGCCATTTGTAATGCCATCAAGCTAATAAGCCACCATTTTTCATTTGAAACCCACCCCCCACTGATAATGTGTAAGTAGGGTTAGTTACATACTTGATCTGACTTGAAACATCAGCACCCATGTCTACTTTCACTGTTTAAAAAGTATTTTTTGCTCATCAGCACAGCTGAGTTTCTGACATGTTTAAAATCCACTTAAAATCTTCCAAAAAACACCGTTCTATTTAGCCAAGCCTCTACAAAATACATTCACACACTAAACATATCCCAATATGTCATCCCAGAAGAGAGCAAGGAAGGAGGCCAAGCAAGTGAGGGGAAAAAAATACTGGTGGGGATGTGAGAAAGTAGCTGTGCGTATGTACAGATGTGTGTATAACCAGCCTGCTTAACAAGCAGAGGAGCAGTGATTCATGTAATGTCATTTAATCAGTTAATTCATGCCTGCAGAGAATACTAGGGGGAAGGCATTGAACAAAAGTATTCCAGAGTCCTGGGCCCCATGAGTGGCCAAGCAACATCAGATGTTAAGATATCCGCACTGGGGAAATTTCTCATTCCGTGGCTTAGCATGCAGCAGTTTAAACCAGACATTAAAAGAAACCTAGTGAAAAGAACAAATGGAATCACAGTCTCTCTACTGTGATTGAGGCTGCAGGCAGCCACCTCACCAAGAGCTCTGGTTTGCAGCCTCATAAAAGGACCACTATATTAAAATTATGCTTCAATGTGGAAAGCCCTTTCTCCAGAACCCGGGCAGAGTTCACACAGAAGTGAACAGACCACCATTCAGATTTGCACAACATCTATCCATAAGCAGACATTGTCATATTCTACCATTTCTGCAAGAATAGAAAAAGCAGGAAAGAAGATACTGAATAAGAACAGAATTATCCCTTAAAGGTGGAGACACAGGCTTGCGTGAGCGCCTGCAATGCCTGGAGAATCTGAGAAACCAGAGAAGTGCCTGCATAAGATGACTAGTAACCAGGATTCATTAGACCATCAACACAAAATAGGAAGAAGAATGCAATCCCACACACATCCTTAATCCCTTAAATGTGGTGCCATTCTGTCTTCAAATATTATGATAAAACACAATTAAAGATAGCTTAGCTATGTTTTTGTGTGATATCTGAACTGGCAAAAATAAACATGGTTTGCAACTGACCAGCAAACAAAATTAGAAACCATGGCGTGAAGTTGGCCTGAAAGCTGTAGTTTGTGCTAACTAAAGTTTGGTATGACTTTAATTGAGAAACCATAGTTATGTCTCTGGAGGCTCTGCAAGATAGAAACACAAGTACCAAGCAGCTGAAAAATGACAGCAAACAAATTTCCAAATTGCAGGGTTATACCCTACACTGCAAGCAAAGTTCTCCTTGTGGAACAGTACTTCCTTCATTCAAACTCCCTCCACCAAACAATCATGTCCTACAGGCTCAGGACCCCTCACCTGGTAGAACATCACTGGGCACTGTGGAGTGAGAGAGCAATTGGTTAAAATTATGCCCCTACTCCACCAATACAAGTGAACTCATGCCAGACTGTGGGATTTAACCACATTTTCCACATTTGGAAGTGCCAATCATTGCTTAGGTTCTCAACTACAGTTCAGGCAAACTATAGCACCGTGTGCGAACTGAGCCTTTTGGCCTGCATCAGACCGAAGTGTCACCTTTGGTATTCCGACTCCGACTGCCACCCCTCTCAAATCCTCTTTTGCAATGTCAATGGGTTAAACCAGGCAATCTGTAAACCTTTTAGGGTTTTTTGAAAGTGTCAATAAGCTCGTGGACAGGAATGAGTTTGTGGACATTGTGTATTTGACAAAGCACCCCCCTGAAAGACTGCTAAGCAAACTTCATAGTCATGGGATAAGAGGACAAGTCCTCTTATGGATTGAGAGCTGGCTGAAAAATAGGAAGCAGAGAGTAGGAATCAATGGTCAGTTCTCCCAAAGGAGGGATGTGAACAGTGGGGTCCCTCAGGGATCTGTGTTGGGACTGGTGCTTTTCAACCTGTTCATCAATGACCTGGAGATGGGGTTGAACAGCGCGGTTGCCAAGTTTACAGATGAGACCAAATTATTTAGGGTGGTTAAAACAAAATCGGACTGTGAAGAGATCCAAAAGGATCTCTATGAACTGGAAGAATGGGCATTAAAATGGCAAATAAGATTAAATGTGAGCAAGTGTAAAGTGATGCATATGGGGGCAAAAAATCCCAACTTCACATATACACTGATGGGATCTGTGCTAGCAGCAACAGATCCCCTACCACCCCATCTTGGGGTGATAGTGGATGGCTCGATGAAGATGTGTCAACCCAGTGTACGGCTGCTGTGAAAAAGGCAGATTCCATGCTGACCATAATTAGACGAGGAATAGAGAATAAAACTGCTGCTATCATACTGCCCTTGTACAAATCTATGGTGAGACCACACTTGGAATACTGTGTACAGTTCTGGTCACCATACCTAAAAATAGATATTGCAGAGCTTGAGAAGGTGCAGAAAAGAGCAACCAAAATGATCAGGGGGCTACAGCATCTGCCCTATGAGGAGCGGTTAAAACTCTTAGGGCTGTTTAGCTTGGAAAGAAGGCAAAGGGGAGACATGATAGACGTTTATAAAATTAGGCATGATATGGAGAGAGTGGACAGGGAGAAGCTTTTCTCCCTCTCTCATAATACTAGAACGCGGGGTCATCTGCTGAAGCTGGAGGGTGAGAGATTCAAAACAGATGCAAAGAAGTATTTCTTCACACAACACATAGTTCAATTGTGGAACTCCCTGCGCCAGGATGTGGTGATGGCTGCCAACCTGGAAGGCTTTAAAAGGAGAGTGGACATGTCCATGGAGGAGACGGGTATTCATGGCTACTAGTCAAAATGAATATTAGTCATGATGCAAACCTATTCTCTCCAGGATCAGATGAGTATGCCTATTATATTAGGTGCTTTGGAACACAGGAAGGACAATGCTGCTGCAGTTGTTTGTGGGCTTCCTAGAGGCACCTGGCTGGCCACTGTGTGAACAGACTGCTGGACTTGATGGACCTTGTTCTGATCCAGCATGGCCTTTCTTATGTTCAATAAATAAATACTATAAGCTACACACAACTGGTAGGAAGCGGCAGCTCCAACGAGAAATCCTTCCATGGCAAGTCTGCCCAAGACCACAAATAGCAGCTATTTTGTACAGCAAAATGCCACACAGGCTCCAACCCCTTCCATCCCTTAAAATAAATGCTCAGCCATGTATAGTATTCCCTAGTGTCTCTCACAGCGCCACCACTACTCCAAGAAAGCGATTCAAGGAGAAAGGAACTGCAGAAAAATCTGAGAGTTTGAAGAGTGTAAGGCTGAGATAAAGAGCTTTACAGCAACTTTATATAGCTGTGCTGAACAACTGCTGGGCAATTTTTTTTAAAGGCTCCCTCAACTACTCAAGCTGAAACCTGCAAAATGTAAATCAAGCCTTTGTGAGACTAACTAAAATAGAGTCCCCCTCAGGGCTCCACAAATACCACAGTGAAGTCACTGTTCATTCAATCAAGGTCTGGGAATAACTTGATGAAGTCTCCAAAGGATTTCCTGACAAATTTCACAGAGTCACAGTTCTCAACTGAGAGAGATTTCTTCCAGATTGTTTAATCTTCACATCTTGGGTGCCTAAAACAAAATCTCTATTAAAAGAATGGTTACAGGCAAAGCCTATTAAAGCACAGAAGTTGATGTCATGGTTAAATGGCTCACTTTACTGTACCCAAATGAGGGTTGTTCCTTATGTGCCTTTTCTACAAAGGAAGAATACCATATAAAGTAGGTATTTTGTATTCAATAAAAAATACACATGAACACATGAGGCTGCCTTATACGGAACCAAACCATTGGTCCAACAGGGCCAGTATTGTCTGCTCAGGACAACGCAGTGATTCTCCGAAGTCTTTTACATCACCTACTACCTTATCCTTTTTAACTGAAGATGCTGGTGACTGAACATGGAATCTCGCACATGCAAAGAAAGTGTTCTGCTGCCTAGCCACAAAGATATGTTAATAAACCCCAAGGTTGTGAAGATTCAGTAGAAGACAATTTGCATTTGGGGACAGAACTAGCATTTGGAATGCCAAGCTTCTCACCTACAATTAGCCTGTTAGTTAGGTCTAGTTCTTGCCTTTAGTCAAGAACTCTAGTCATGGCCATTCTTCTACTTTACCCTTAAACTGCCTTACCCCCTACACTATTACTGCAAAATGTGACCAACTGCCTCGAGAGACTACAGCAAGAGAACCGCACAAGCTTATGAGAAACAAAAGATGCAAACCATGTGCTGATGTACAAAAGTGTACTGCAATGCACAAAGAGATTATTTTATGATAAGTGGTTTGGTTGTGGTCGGAAGTTGATCTGTTCAGAACTAACAGGAGGCCACAATGGCCTAGAGAAGCAAGGGCAGAAGAAATGACAGCCCAAAGCAAGAAAGAGATGAGGGAATGAGTAGGCCAAAGGAAACAAAGAAAATCCAGGAAATAAGCGCAAAGTGAGAGCATGGTCCAGAAGATTGACAGGAAGTGAAAAAGGTTAAAGGGAGAGGAGAAGGAGGACTAAAACAGGTACAATACGAGTACGGGTGAAGAGAATCAAAGTTTAATTTAATTGAAAATTAACTTTAAATTTAAATTAAAGTTAACTGTAAAAGAGAGGCACATTTTTGGCTGCAGGCCTACAGTTTATTTTCAGGCCAGAAAACGACTTCCCGTGGACTGAAGAAAAGCCACACACAGAGTAGAAAAGAGGTCAGTTTAAAAAACTCATAGCCCACAGTTGACAGCCATTTTCAGTACCATACCATTACCTTACAGTCCACTCATTTATTTAAAGAAAAAGATTCACACCCTGCTGAAGCTCTTATATTTCAAGCTTCCTACAGAAGTGATTTACAGCCAAGTTAACCCCTCACGACAGAGGCAGTTTATAACTTAAAATTGACAGCTCCTCAGTTCTAACAGCACAAGCAAGAACTAACATCTCCCAGCACCTGTGACCTTTAAGAGGAAGTCTTTTATTGTAATAAACATTAATAAAATAACAATAAATAAACAATAAAATAACACATATTAAATACTGAAAGGCACTTCCAATTAGTATTTCTTATACAACACAGTGATTCCTTAGGCTGCTTAGCTTTGAAAGTCAACATTATGGTAACAGAATCCGTTATAATGTTACTTTAAATTAGGAAAAAAATCATTGAAACAAGTTGGCATGTTCACATGAAAAGTATTGGGGGGGGGGAATCTGACAACACGAAATACTACTACTTCATGTTTATATAGCATTTAGGGTTGCCAACTCTACCTTGGGAAATTCCTGAAGGTTTGGGTGCAGGGCTTGGGGGAATCTGGGTGGATATGAGGGATCTCAGCAGGGATGTGATGCCATAGAGTCTGCCCCACAACACTGCTAGCTCCTCCGGGGGAATTGATCCCTGTCATCTGGAGATCAGTTGTAATTCCAGGAGGCCTCCAGGCCCAGCATGGAAAATGGCAACTCTAACAGCATTCAAGATACATTCTCTTTAAAATCCTAACGGCAAACCACTGGTGTAATATAATAGAGAAGAGAAAACCTGTGCTGCTAATTCATAAGAACAAAAAATAATCAGCACATAGGCTAGAAGTAAATCTACTATTAGCCTACATGCTGATTATTTTTTTGTTCTGGTAATATAATAGAGGTCAATACTATCCTCCAATGGCGGGAGGGGAGAAAGAGACTTCCATAAAGTCACTTAACAATGGGTTAGATTTGTAGAACTTCCTGATCCACAGTTCAGTCTTTTCTCCAGTACACTACTCCAACCTTGGCACACCCAAATTTACTGTACCACTCCAAAAAATAATTCAACATCACAGCTGTAAACATTACTGCCAGTTAAATGGATTTATATCTTTTTCAGTAGCCACTGTATGTTCTATCCTCCTTTTAAGGCTACAGTTCTGAAACCATAAAATGGGCCTCCTTATGGCACATGCTGTAGCTTAGGGCAGGGTCAAGCATTTTTCCAAAAACGTTCAAGTTACGCTCAACTTCTGTCAGATGGAATAGCTACACAGATTAATCGCAGACTTTACAACCACCTTCACCATCTAGTCACATGTAGTGTGAAAGAACTACCTCCTGGGGAACTTCACAGAAGTAGGTTCTTTTGGCCACAAAGGATTAACAGAGCTATGTTTACAAGATGAGTAGCAAAGGAAGGATTGAGCCACTAATCTGCGGACTTAATTCACAAGGCTGTATAAACCCTCCTTGCTACTAACTTCTTGTACCTAGCTCACCTGTGTTCCTATTCATCTTAACTACAGTGATTGGGTCTGCTATGAAATAACAAATCTATTCTATTTTCACCAAGTTCATTAGGACTTTTCAAGACCCTAAAGCAAACCATACTTCCTCCAACTTGCCTGTATGGGCTTCTTACTAGGGTCAAGTTTAATTTTTGGTTCAAGTTCCCATTTATGCTGTACTGAGCAGTATGAAAAAAAATTGGGGTAAAATGTATTAATTAAAAACAAAAACCATGTAAAAGAGGTTTCAGTCAAAACCCTTAACCCAACTACACAAACTACCATCCATTTTTAAAAAATAATTTTCAGTATAGCGAATGCTCATATAGCGCTGTCAATATGCAAAAGTATGGATAAATTTAGATAATCTAGCCAAAAGGCATACAAAAAGAAAAATAAATAATAACCTCTTTGAATTCATGGGAAAATAAAATGAGACTTCTCCAAATCACCCTTGCACAACATACTTTACTAGTATTTCCTCAAAGTGCAGGATGGACACAAGAGACTGGGGCAGGGGAAGAAATCAAGATGAGGACCAGGGAGGGACCATGGCTTAGTGGTTAAGGATCTACCTTGCAAGCAGAATGTCTCTTATTTAATCTTGGCTACTCCAGTCAAAACCATCAAGAAGTACCTGATGTGGAAAACTTCTCAGACCCTGGAGAGCTGCCACTGCCAGTCAGAGCAGACAACAATGACCTCAGTAGGCCAATGGTTTATTGTGCACCAGTTATGCCATTTATGAATGTTGCACAAAGTAGAAGACATATCTGGCAGATGATACAGCTTTCCCAACAATTTATTTATTTTTACATTGCAGGGAAGTTTTATAAATAAGTATAACCCTTCTGTGAGAGATGACCCAGTGGGAAAGACGTTTGATTTTTACCTTCAGCAGAAATAAGACTGCCACACATTTCTTTCAATTGGTCGATGGAGACACAAGCATCTCTGTTTCTATAATGTCTTTTCTATCACCATTTGAGGCAATCACATATGCTTTAATCATGGCTTTTTGCATGTTCAACTGGGTTCTTGTCCCCTCGGTACCCAATAACCCTGGTGAATCACCCTACACTGCTCTCAAAACAAAGAAGGTCCTAACAGCCTTGTGAATTATTTGCTTAATGAACGATGGGTTGCAAATTCCAAGCTGAAATATGTTTAGATAAAAAAAAGTTCAGAAGTAAACACTGTAAACTTTCTTCAGTTTTAATTGGGCAAATAAAGCCGTTTCCAGGCAACAAGGAGCCCATACAGAAGAGATCTGCCTCCACTAGTCATATTCTACAAAACTACTGATTTCTAAAGTTTTCAGACGGCAGACAAATTGAGAAAGAGATAATAAAATCCTCCTTCCACCCTTCACAAAAACACAGCTCCATAGAATTGGAGGGAGCACACACAAAAACTCTCATCCAATTTTTAAAAGACAGTTTTAAACACACACATTCTGAGCAGTTTACATTTCACAGCTAAAATAAACCCACAACCAAACAACCACGGCATCGAACCTGTGTCTCCTATAATAAACCGCCTGTCCAACGGAGTACAGTATAAAAAGAAACATGTTACCTAATGGCTTGAGAGACCGTTTCCATGCCTCAACGGTGAAAGGTTAGTTTTGCAAATAAAACAATTAAATAATAAAGACGTGTCCACTGTGACATTCAAGCTGTCTAAAAATATTGTCTTTACATCAGCGCAAGTAGTTACGACAGCAAAAACAACAATGTGTATTCGGCACAAGACTTTGGAGGGGGAAGGTGTTTTAACACCAGCAGACACTAAGCACTTTCTTGAGGAGGGACTTCCATAAAATGGGAACCACCACAGAGAAGGGCTCTGCTCTGCACCCTCTCCAATCTAACCACAGTAACAAAGACATCCCCTAATTACCTTGGTAAGAAGATACATATGGGGCATCTTGCATGGACTGAAATGCCGTTATATTAAACCAAACCTCAAAACTGGAGACACAGCTTTCATAACAATTCTCATCAGATTGGTAGGGAATTGTAAATTCAGTCATTTCCCAGGAAAGATCCTAATAGTTTCACCACTTCTAGACAAAACGGCTGCTTTTGTTAGAATAGCATCATTTGTTAGCATAATCTCTCCTCAGCAGGATCCTACTGTCTGCTGATTCAGCCCAAACACCCTGAAAGCAAGTAAAACTAGAAAGAATCATGGCCCAGTCACAAAGGCCATTAACATCAAACAGCACATAAATGCACAGCATGTGAATACACATAAAGAGCCACCCTCTGATACAGTCAAATAACCAGGAGAATCCCCAAAAAAAAATTTTATGCTTTAGTCACAGACCGTAACAATGTTCACATTAAAACCATACAAAATATATAACCCACAACACCCAGAATTACATGAATACATTTTTTAAAATGTTACAGACAGTTGTGTATATACATATTGTTGCTGATTTAAATGTTATAGTTCCCCTAAAATATTCTGTCTGTGGCAACTTCGGAGCCTAATTTCCAATAAATTTCTTCCTTAACTTAGATGCTGTGTGTGTGTATGTGTAAAGTGCCGTCAAGTTGCAGCAGACTTATGGCAACCCCTTTTGGGGGGGGTTTCATGGCAAGAGACTAACAGAGGTGGTTTGCCAGTGCCTTCCTTTGCACAGCAACTCTGGTCTTCCTTGGTGGTCTCCCATCCAAAGACTAACCAGGGCTGACCCTGCTTAGCTTCTGAGATCTGACGAGATCAGGCTAGCCTGGGCCATCCAGGTCAGGGCAACTTAGTGCTAACATGATAAAAAAAAAAAAAAAAAGCCACACTAAGCGTGATCTTAGAGTTAACGTCTGCCATTAAAAATCTAACTCTTCCCTCAACTGTATCTAATACATCTGGGATATGCTGGGTTAATTTAAAACAAATGGAGTCGTAAAATGGGCAACTAAACAAAATATGTGGGAGATCCTCTATCGAACCTGTGGAACAGGGAAATAACCTTAGATTATGGGGATTTTTTTTTATATCTACCATGGGTGCAAACTGAAGGCATCGTTTGAAATTGTGCCGTAGTAAATGCTCTCCTTAACCTTGGGTCCAAAAGTTTCACTAAATACCGTAATTCGAGAAGAACTTATTTGATTTGAATAACGGATACCATGGGGAGAACTTGGACTTTTGTATTAGGCACATATCATTATCAGTTTCTTTGTCAGCAATCTATTTCCTGAGAATCCAAAAATACCTAAAGGGAACAACTGGACCGTGACACAGAAATAAAAAATGAATAAGGCAAATCAACGTTTTAAACACACCTTTGTTTCTCTGAACACAAAAAAATCACCTCAGGTGGTTAATACACCCACCCATTCACACAAAAATGTCCTTGAGCACTTATATCAATGAGATATACAACTGACCATTTAAAAGGAAAAGAGGATAAAAGCGAGGAGTCCTCCCTACCCTCAGCCTTAAGCATTATCTATGACTGGTTCTTGTAGGTTATCCGGGCTGTGTAACCGTGGTCTTGGAATTTTCTTTCCTGACGTTTCGCCAGCAACTGTGGCTGGCGAAATGTCAGGAAAGAAAATTCCAAGACCACGGTTACACAGCCCGGATAACCTACAAGAACCAATGAACTCTGACCGTGAAAGCCTTCGACAATATTATCTATGACTGTTTCAAAGATTTAACTTATGTTACATAAATTGATAGGCTACTCTGATTTTTCTCATTAACTAAATACATACAGTAATATTACTCCATTATTCCACCCCTCCTTTGGTCCCCAAGGGCTTTCTCCAAACCATGGATAAGCCACTTACTACTGAAACAAAAGATGTTTTAGTGATGCCGATCACCTGGAAGAAGTTTCATGTTATCTCAATGCCACTTCAAAATAAGAAGAGAGACCAACAGGTAAACCAAAATTTCACAGAGCAGCAAGCTAGTACAGTTTAATCCAGTTCAAATATGCCGAACTGAAAACCATTTCAGAGGGTAGCCCTGTTGGTGCGCAGTAGCTAGATTCGAGGCCAGTAGCATCTTAAAGACCAACAAAAAATTTAAGGTATAAGCTTTTGACAGTAAGAGCTCCCTCTGTATCTGACAAAGGGGGTTCCAACTCTCAAAAAACGTACACCCCCAAAATCTTGTTGATCTCTAAGGTGCTACTGGGCTTGAATCTCACTGAACTGAAACAGTGATCAAGAAGTGGAACATTATTTTAATACACTCCTTGCAATGAAGAGGCATGACTACTTTTAAAAGGAGCAGTTCCTATACAAGCAAAGCTAATCAGGATATAGAATTGTTCAGGTCTGAATTCTGTAAGGAAATACACAGTAGAGAACGAGGAAATACCAATCAGATAAAATCAGTCAAATTAAAAAGAGGCACCACCTGACTGCGTCTGCCCCACCTTTCTCACTGAAAAGGGTACCACCACAGTTACCTACAGGGATGTATCACCAACAATTTTGGCCCTATCCTGCTTTACTAGGCAGACTTTGTTTATGGGGTGGTTTGCCAGTGCCTTCCCCAGTCATCTTCCCTTTACCCCCAGCAATCTGGGTACTCATTTTACCAACCCCGGAAGGATGGAAGGCTGAGTCAACTTTGAGCTGGCTACCTGAAACCAACTTCCGTCGGGATCGAACTCAGGTCGTGAGCAGAACTTGGACTGCAGTACACTCACTGCCTTTTACACCTACCACATCGCAGGCGCACAAATATTCGACCATTTGCAACTAGGAAGAGTCAAGAGCATTGCCCCAAATGACGAAGTCATTAAAGCAACCAGCTCACTTTTGAGGGGGGGAGAAATTTGCCCTGACTTCAAAATCCCTCCTCTGCCACACACGCTGTTCAAAGAAAGCCAAAGAAAGAACAAATCCAGCAAGGAATAACCTGTTAAGATACTGCACAAATCAGCCTTCACAATTTATTACCTCTAAGGGCCAGCCCATTTTTTTTAGCTTTGTGTGTGACGGCACTAACTGTGCAACCGCTTTTGTAACCTTTTAAAATTATGTTTGACCACCACAAAGCAACAATTTAACTCTCAGACAGAAACACTCCTTTGAAGTGGTTATTCCCAGTCCCCGGATAGACAAAGGAAACATGGAACTGTGTTCTGTGCACGTTCTCCATAACTTCACTCCTCCTAAAGTTTTCAGTCTTGTGATTATTATTTCCTACCTTTGTTATCCACTGACCTGTTAAACCCGGCCATTTCTGTCCACTAAAGTTCCCCCTCCCCAGGTTAAATATTACAGCCCCAGCAAGAAGATGGTCATTGTTAGGAAATAAGCACACAAAGGGAGACAACCATGGTCTCTCAAAGTGTACAGGAGGAGCGTTTGGGATTGTACCGAGGAATTAGGAAGGAGAATTCCATTCCGCTTTTATAAGACGGCAGCAAGAAGAGGAAACAGAGTCCTTGTATGGGAAAAGGAAGAACGCATGTACAGGAAAGGGGTGGCGTAGAGGAGACAATTCCTTTGCGGATCACATCCAGAGAACAGATTTCATGATCCAAGAATAAAAACACAAGAGGCCAGATATGCAACTACTTACTAAATATGGAATTATGGAAGGGAGGGAAGATAGAAAACCCTTTTGTATGGTCAAAGAAAAGGAACTCCACAGGGCCTTTACTAGGCACAAGGTTCCAGTCAGTTGCACAATACATGCAGGTGGTGAAAGAAACCAGGCCTGCAGGTATAGCTTTAGCTAGATGCAGATAAGCAGGCAGGTGATGCTAACTCTGAAGCTCTCTCCTTCCCCAATGCAAAGCAGTTGTGGCAGGAGCACAGATTTCAGAAACAGACAAGTATTAAAATCGTTTTAAGTTCCACTCCTCAACCCTCTAATATAGTTCAAGAAGGCAGTACTGTGTAACGAGGCCGACCAACTTCAAAGCAAAAATTTAAAGAGTTGGGCTGGAAGCATTGCTAAAGCAGCACCCACTCACCACCCTTTGAAAGCAGCTCTCCTCACACTAAGCCCTTTGCACTTGTGTGGGGGGAGAAACAATCACTCTTTCCCACCCCATTTTGGTATGTTGCTTCTGGAACATTTGTGAAACGATAATTTTTGCTACTCTGCATATGTAACCGTACAGCACGTACAAGCACCCATGTTGTTCTACTGTGGAACTAAAACCAAACAACTGCTCAAAATAAACAGACAGACACAGTCTAATGTATTGTGGGGGGAAAGAACAGAGTGACTGCAGTGGCCGCCATCATGCCACCGACGTTGCAAAGGTAAGATTACCAAATGGCCCTTATCAAACCACAGCACCAAGAAGAATCAGTGCATATCAATGGGTATCACACGACTCACTAGAAGGCCTTGCCCTGACCTGAATGTTCCAGGCTAGCCTGATCTCATCAGACTTTGGAAGATAAGCCAGGTCGGCCCTGGTTAGTACTTGGACGAAAGACCACCAAGAAAGTACAGGGTCACTATGCAGAGGAAGGCAGTGGCAAAGACTTGAACGAATCTTGGCTTGAAACTTCTGTGGGGTCACCACAAGTCGGCTGCGGCTTGACAACACTTTGCACTATTCCAGTCGACAAAAATGGGACAAAGCAGAACCAAACGTTGTGATAATCACTGCAGAGCAAGAACTGGTGTTTGCTCCAAGCCTTAAAGGTAGGGCAGAGGGTCTAAACCCAGAGCATTCTCCTTATATAAGCAAGGGAGGGCTGCTGATATTGAGCAATAATCGGTTATCATTTCCTATGGCTAGAGATGACTAAGGCTGCCATTTACACCAGTAATCTCTCTTCCACTGGACAAAGCAAGTTCTAACATGTCCAAATGCCTCTCTTAACTAGGGGAGCGGCTGCTGAGTCAGTGCATCTGGGATGCTTCAGCCAGAGCCTGGTTCTCACGTCCATTTTATGCAGTTGACAAGGACGAATGCCACACCTGCACCAACAGTACTGGGCAGCACTCTTTTCTGTCTCTGTGGAACAAAGAGGGTATCATTACAGAAAAAAAATTCACAGTTACTGTGTGGACACATCACCAACACGACCAGGTTAGAGAGACAGACTTATCCCCATAGAAGAAGATTCCCAAAGTGGTTTACAAGCACAGAGCACACCAACAGAACCAGAATATTAAAAAAAGCATAAATGCATGTAAAAATTATCAACACGCCTTAGGATACCATCAAACCACACTTAAATCTCAGGAACCCAGAATGGATCAATAAAACCAATGCAACCACAAAGCCAAGGACAGAAACAAACCAAAGTAGAATGCAACAAGCATAAGTTAGACAATAAAACAAGACCTCTCTTGGTGAAACAGGTAAAACTTCTCCTGGCTCAAGAAACTTAATAGATCTGGTGCAAGGTGGATAGATTAGCAGAGGGCTATTCCACATTTGGGGTGCCATGACTAAAAAAACCCCTGTCAATGACATTAGAGGATCCTCATTCCATAAAGCAGCAATGTCTGAAAGTCAGTTCTTCCGGCTGTCAGAAGTAGGAGGGAACTCTCCCTCTCCCTCCACTACTATGAAGCTGCAAGGAACATGCCCAAGTCTTAAATATGGCCTGAGAGCTTTGCAGACCCACAGTAGTACATCTCTGGAGTACATACAGAGTGTCTTTTCTCTCAGCACGCCTATACATCTGGGACTGCTGGATAAGTTACTGCCCCAAGATGTGATGATAGCAGTATCTTTAAAGAGCTTTCAGAAAGGGATTAGAAACATTCATGGAGAAGAAGTCTGCCAGCAAGTGCTGGCCAATGAGGCTAAATCCTGTTTAGGGGTTGCAGAGCTCAAGTGCATGATGCACGCTGGTGTTGTAGTTACTACTTATTGTAATGCCACCAATCTGTATGGCGCTTCACAGACAATAGAAGAAGAGTTGGCTTTCATAGGCCGACTTTCTCTACCACTTAAGGAAGAATCGCGCTGGCTTACAATCACCTTCCCTGCCCCTCCCCACAACAGACACCCTGTGAGGTAGGTGGGGCTGAGAGAGCTCTAAGAGAGCTCTGACTAGCCCAATGTCACCCAGCTGGCTTCATGTGTAGGAGTGGGGAAACCAACCTGGTTCACCAGATTAGAGTCCACCGCTCCTAACCACCACTCTTAACCACTACCCCACAGCAGAAAAACCTCTTTCCTGAGGCACTTAAAATGTATTTCTCGACAATGGGAGCAACCCCAAAGAGAGCAACACAAACTGAAACAAACCATGGAAAACCAAGTGTGATGTAGAGATTAAGACCGGTAATAATTCCAGAGCGGCAATTGTGCTCGTCTGCTGACTAAAACTAAATGGGAGTCTAGTGGCTGCACCTTAAGACTAACCGAGATTTTATCCCAGCACAACTTTCATGGACTAGAGAGCACTTTGTGAGAAGTGTGACTAGAACCAGGAAGCCCAGGGTTCAAGCCACCCACTCCACCACAAAGGTTGCCAGGTGACCTTGGGCAATCCCCCTCACTCATCCTAACCCTCCTCAGGGGGTTGCTGTGAGGCAAAAGTGGAGGAGGGAAGAACCCTGAGCTCCTTGCTGGAAGGGCATGACAGAAAGGGAACAGACATATAGGAACTGGGCTGGGCTGGAGAATCTGTGACCCAGCAAGGCTGGTCTCCTGCTTGGAGTCAGGCCTCTGGTTTCAAGACCTCTGTCATTCCTGAGAAGCTGCTGCTACAGAAATAAACAGGAGCCTGGCAGCTTCTCAAACAGTAACAAGGTTTTGTTTAGACTAGAAGCTACCTCTTCACATACTATGAGTGGATCCTCGCTATGCAAATATTTAGGCTGTCGCTCTGTTACAGCAGCAACAAACAGGAGCATCATTCTCTGGGGGCCTAGTCTACCTCTCAGGGTCGTCGCCAGGAGAAAAACGAAGAAGAGGTCCAGGAGACAACACCCTGAGCTCCTTGAGAGAAGCAGGGTATACCAACGCACTGGAATAAAAAGGCACCGTGAGAAAACGAAGTAATTCTCCCTTTTTGTCTGCCCAGCATCTACTGTGGCGGGCTTCTTCAGAGGCATGAATGGATCCTCCACAGGGCAAGATCTCCCCCCTCCCCGACCTTGAACACTGCCTTATACTGAATCAGACCCTCAGTCCATCGAAGTCAGCACTGTCTACTCAGACCGGCAGCAGCTCTCCAGGGTCTAAGGCAGGGGCCTTTCCCATCACCTACTTGCCCCGTCCCTTGACCTGGATATGCCGGGTCTCAGGCAGGGGCCTTTCCCGCCACCTACTTGCCCCGTCCCTTGACCTGGATATGCCGGGGCTCCGGCCTCAGGCAGGGGCCTTTCCCGCCATCTACTTGCCCTGTCCCTTGACCTGGAGATGCCGGGTCTCGGGTCTCAGGCAGGGGCCTTTCCCGCCACCTTCTTGCCCCGTCCCTTGACCTGGAGATGCCGGGTCTCGGGTCTCAGGCAGGGGCCTTTCCCGCCACCTTCTTGCCCCGTCCCTTGACCTGGAGATGCCGGGTCTCAGGCAGGGGCCTTTCCCGCCACCTTCTTGCCCCGTCCCTTGACCTGGAGATGCTGGGTCTCGGGTCTCAGGCAGGGGCCTTTCCTGCCACCTTCTTGCCCCGTCCCTTGACCTGGAGATGCCGGGTCTCGGGTCTCAGGCAGGGGCCTTTCCCGCCACCTTCTTGCCCCGTCCCTTGACCTGGAGATGCCGGGTCTCAGGCAGGGGCCTTTCCCGCCACCTTCTTGCCCCGTCCCTTGACCTGGAGATGCTGGGTCTCGGGTCTCAGGCAGGGGCCTTTCCTGCCACCTTCTTGCCCCGTCCCTTGACCTGGAGATGCCGGGTCTCGGGTCTCAGGCAGGGGCCTTTCCCGCCACCTTCTTGCCCCGTCCCTTGACCTGGAGATGCCGGGTCTCAGGCAGGGGCCTTTCCCGCCACCTTCTTGCCCCGTCCCTTGACCTGGAGATGCTGGGTCTCGGGTCTCAGGCAGGGGCCTTTCCTGCCACCTTCTTGCCCCGTCCCTTGACCTGGAGATGCCGGGTCTCGGGTCTCAGGCAGGGGCCTTTCCTGCCACCTTCTTGCCCCGCCCCTTGACCTGGAGATGCCGGGTCTCGGGTCTCAGGCAGGGGCCTTTCTCGTCACCTTCTTGCCCCGTCCCTTGGCCTGGAGATGCCGGGGCTCGAACCTGGGCCCTTCCGCATGCCAAGCAGAGGCTCCCCCCCCCTGAGCCCCCGCCCCACTCACCCAGGTGCAAGGTGAGGTTGATGGTGCTGGGGTACTGGACGCCGGCCAGCATGGTCCTGCTCTGCCACCAGGTGGTGTCGGCCTGGTTGTTGTAGTCGGTGAGGGCGGCGGCGTCGTGGCGCAGGGCCGGCCGGGCGGCGTCGCACAGGTGGCACGACTTGGTGACCCCGGTGACGCCCGTCTGCACGCAGTACTCCTCGGCCGGGCTGCCGCACGTGTCGGTGGCCACCACGCTGGCGTTGAAGGCGGCGTTGACGAACTCGGGCATGCAGCGCTGGGGCGGCCGGCCCGACGCTCCCGACGCCTCCCCGCCGCACTCGTCCATGGCGCCGCCGCACGGGCCGGCCAACAGCAGCAGCAGCAGCAGCAGCCCGAGGCGCAGCCGGCCGCTCATCCTCCTCCTCCTGTCTCGCTCCGCTTCCCTTTCCTGCCTAGGCAGGGCTGGCCGCCACCTCGGAGCCCCGGCCTCTCAAGGGAAGGGGAAAGGGGGGGGGAGAAACCAGCCTGCCGCCGCCGCTCCCGCCTCTCCCTTTCGAAGCGGACGGCTCAGGCCCCGCCGGCGGCGAGAGGAGGCACGGGAGAGTCACCGACGGCGAGCGTGCACGCGCGCGCGCGCACCAATTCTCGCTCGCTCTGCAAAAAAGGGTGGGGGCCCCGCGTTGCACGCTGGGATGCTCAGCCCTCCGGGTGGGGGGGAGGAAAAGGTGGGGAGGGGGGAGGAACCGGGGATTGAGTGACTCGGCTGGGGACCTTCGGCTACGGACCCTCCTCCTCCTCCTTGGAATGCTTTGAATGGGAGAAGAATTCCCGCACGGGGACGTCATTGGGGGTTGGGGTGGGGTGGATGGGAAGGAGGGAGGGGAAAGTTCAACTTCCTGCAACGCTGCGGGCTCGGCGGATTCTTTTCTTTAAACCAGGGGTCTGCAAACTGCGGCTCCCCGAACTTGGTTCGGAGCCCCTGCTCTTTGCGCCCGCTCGCATCAGCAGCCGGGCTGCGGAGCCACGCGCCTGAGAGAGAGCGGGCGTGCTTTCTCTCCCCCCCCCCCCCCATGGCCGGGTCCCCCTTTCCCTTGCCCTCAATGGTTGGGAGGCTAAAGCCTCCCCTCTAGCCGCGCGATTGCTGGGCGGGCGGCTCGGCGGTTCCTGCCCCCCCCCCATCAGCTGTTGGGGGGGGGCTTCCTTTGGTAGACCTGGCCTCCGGCTGAGTCCCATTGGGAGGCCAGGTCTACCCACTGGCTTTCTTGGCAGTAGACCTGGACTCCGAGAAGGGGGAAAAGTCCCCCTTCAGAGGCCAGGTCTACCCATTGGCCTCCGGAGGCCAGGTCTACTGCCAAGAAAGCCAACGGGTAGATCTGGCCTCCCAATGGGACTCAGCCGGAGGCCAGGTCCACCAATAGGCTTTTATGGCGGTAGAGCAGGCCTCCAGACGAGGACTCCGGACGGGGAGGGCGAAATGGCAGGGACTTCCAATTTAATTTTTATCAACAAAAAAGATCACTTTTAAGTATGATATCATGTTTTATTCAGTGTACCTATAGTTTAATTAAGACTTAAAACTTTAATTAAAGTTTATTAAGTTAATAAACAGTGTACCTACCTATATAGTTTAAGAAATTTGGCTCTCAAAAGAAATCTCAATCGTTATACTGTTGATATATGGCTCTTTTGACTAATGAGTTTGCCGACCCCCATCTGCAGTCGCGGCGACCGCACAAACGCAACGGTTGCAGGCCGCTCCTAAACGATACCTGGTTATGTTTTTAGCCCGGGGTGCGGATCTGACCTCCGACGCGTCTCTACTCGCAAGTAAACCCTGATGAATTCAAGAGGGCTTTACTCCCAAGTCAGTGCCCGTTTATGCACGGGGGGGGGGGTTTGCCTTGGATTTGCTGCTCTCTAGATGCACGTTTCCCCCATCCGAGTTCTCAAAACTGCGCGGGGGCTTATTCTTGAGTTTGGGAGAATTTGGAAGGGGAAAATGTATCTAGAGAGCAGCAAATCCAAGGCAAAACCTCCCGTGCGTAATTGGCCAGTGTGCGAGCCTATGCACGTTTGTTCCTAAGTAAACCCCCC
Organism: Euleptes europaea; assembly: GCF_029931775.1. NCBI lineage: Eukaryota > Metazoa > Chordata > Lepidosauria > Squamata > Sphaerodactylidae > Euleptes > Euleptes europaea. Next base: position 26,739,443 of record NC_079313.1, on the reverse strand, counting down.
TGAATGCAATAAGAATCTGCATACTGTTGTGTGTGTGTCCTCCGAAAAATAAGGAATAGGATTTACACCCTAATTTGGAAATAAATCATGTTGACTGATTCCCGTGTAAACGTGCCGAGGGTTGGCAGTTTGTGTTCATTTCTACAGCGTTTGTCCATCTGCCAAGGAAATCGCTTTTTTATTTAAATGTCACTGTCATTAATCTGAAGGAGAGTGGCTTGCCCGTGCAATCGTTCAATTTCTCTGGGCGCGACAGTGCCATTCTGAACTGGGATGTACCCTTTAAACCCATTGACTTCAATGGGCTTAAAAGGCTGTAACACTACTTAGGATGGCTCTATGATATATACGTTGAACGTCATTAAATAATAGGATTTTTCATACCCTCTAGCTATCACATTTTTCTTCTGTGCATTTCTTTTGCAATGCATATTTCTAACCCATTTTATATGTATATATAAGCATACATGTAGATGAGGATTCTGGGTTGGACCCAGCTTCCACCTATTTCCGCTTCCCGCAGTAGATCCTCCCTCTTGTCATTCCTCAGGGGTCTCCTGTCCCCCAGGAGGAGCATTTTGTGGAGGTCTCTGGCTGCAGTGAGGAGGAGGAAGCTGGAAAATTCCATTCTGCCATAAGAAAATTCAGCCTGGATCCAGCACTCTGAAATCAAATTCCCATCCCAGTTGAAGATGGTCTTGCAGCAGTGATTCCAGGCATCTGCTCCCATTTGTATGAGCCCTGGATTTGGAGGTACGTATTTCCTACTGGACCAGACTAGATCAATAAAATACTAGTCACAGGCTGAGAAAGAGTTTTAACTGCAACATGAGTCATTTCCAGAAGCCTCTCCAGGCGAGACTGAATATGATTTTTAATAAAACCTTGCCAGTAGAAAAAGCCAAAAAACATTTACAAGCTAGAAGGTTTTAGCTGCTTTCAAATCCCTCGGAGCTATTTCCTGTTATTAATTTCCTAGTACTTTAAGAGTAGGACAGTGAGATAAATAATGTAGCCGAGAAGGAGAATATATCATTTTAATTTCACCCCATGCAAGTGATCATAAGCATTTGGCCAGATATATTTACTTTATGTCCACTGGAAATGGAAGATAGTCATTGCCTATCAGCCTTCCAAAAGGTTATTTGTGCAGGGCAACTTAGAGAATTTCCTAAGTACACCAGACAGTTTGCTGCCCCAAGATACTTAGAATTTACATTTCAGTAGTGGCGTGGAACAAAAGGATGGGAAGGAAGAGAAAAGCAAGTGCAACAAAAAAAAAATAGGGGAGAAATGGAAGAAATTAATTGGTGTGAGAGTTTGGATAGAGAAGAGAAATAAGGTGTGACAAGGGAATAGTTCGGAATTGCATTAGTGTTTTATGTGACTCACTTTGGAGTACTGTACAGTAGTCGAGATCACTGTTAAATGTTTCACTATTTCTGCTTCTCCATATTCTGTCCTAATAGCCTCTTGTCAAGAGGTTGCACATCAAAACAATCAGATGCTGTGGCATGCCCATTTCCTTTAAAACCAGCCATAGCTTTTCATGATCCACACAGTCAAAAGCTTTGCTGTAATCTATAAAACGCAAAATGATTTTCCTCTGAAATTCTCTCGTATGTTCCAGTAACCACTATAAATTTACAATAAGATCTCTAGTGCCTCTTCCTTTTCTGAACCCAGCTTGAACATCAGGCATTTCTTGTTCCATATATAGTAAGTCTTTGTTGTAAGGTTTTGAGCATCACTTTACTTGCGTGAGAAATTAATACAATGGTCTGATACTTGCTGCAGTCTTTGGCATCTCCTTTTTTTTACCTGCTCCCTTTTGTTGTTGACTCCAGCCCATTATAAACCAAGCCTGCTGCTATCTTCCCCATCCCAAATTCCCATTCTTTAGCCACATCCACATACATAGTGAAAAACTGCACTGCCGTTGTTATAGCAGTTGTTTACCACTGAATTTGTGTTGACAAGACAATCTAAAATAGCTTAAAGAGGCTGTAATCCTACAGGCACTTTTTCTGGGAGTAAGCCCCATTGAGTAACATAGGATTTACTTCTGATTGGCTTCTTAGGCTTGCACCCAGAATATAGAAATTGACATTAATATTTAAATTGTGTTTCAGTTGGTTTCTCATGTTCTTTTTCTGATCAGACATTGTCTCAGCAGGCTTTTCAACAAAAATGTTTTTAAAAAACCCAGTTAATAATAGAGATAAGACTTTGGTTGCTTCTGACATTATTAGTACATAAAAATAAGGGAACTGAAGCAGAAAAAAGGTAAAACATTTCCCTTTCCACAGTTCTCAATCAGTTCATCCTCCTAGGCATTAACTTGTCTGAGATTCTTAGCACTGACATAGACCAGTCCTGCCAGCCCTAGCTAGGGACCTGGGACCACTTCTGATTTATTGGTCTAAGAATGAGACAGCTATCACCATGGGATCTCCCTAGGCCTTTTGAGATTCAGGAATGCAAATAAAGGTTGGGCTTGCTCTTGTGTAAGGCCTGGCTGACTTTTAGGGAGGAAAGGCAAGCTTACTTCGACACATTTCTTTGTTCGGCCAACAATCATTGAGATCCTAATTGATGTGGGAACTGAAGTCAATCTGTCAATTTTGCTTTAGTTATGTCACATGAGGCAAAAGCTTCCAACTGGCAATTTGAATGCTGTGACAGAGAGTGGCAGATTGGTTCTTACAAGTATACTGCATAAGAATAAGTGTGCATGAAATATGTTGCATCAAATGTTTTTATTTTAGAAAGATTGGAATTCAGATCGTTGCAACATGTTGGCTGACTTTAACAACTCGCTAATGCGTGCAGTCCCACACTTTATGCAGCAAATATGAAAACTGTAGGTATATCTACGTACACTGGTTTCTCCTCGGCAATCAAATGCATCCTTAAATACCTGGGTATGTACAGCAGGCAGAAAAGTGCATGGATTTTTAAGGATGTGTCTTTTTTTTTTTTTTAATTTACATTATTTATAGTCCACCTTTCTCACAAGGCCTCAAGGCAGATTACACATAGTGTCAGTACACTCAACGAAATGGGACATTTAATAACCAATGCATTAGGATATTAGAAGTCTGGAACCAACAGAAGGAACAATACGCAGCAGTATAGACTACAGTCTCAAGCATTTATCCAAATAAGTTTCTGAACCATTTTGTACAGTGCAATTCTCTTGTGTGTGTAAAGTGCCGTTAAGTCGCAGCCGACTTATGGCGACCCCTTTTGGGGTTTTCATGGCAAGAGACTAACAGAGGTGGTTTGCCAGTGCCTTCCTCTGCACAGCAACCCTGGTATTCCTTGGTGGCAGAAAAGCCCTCTTGAATAGTTCAGTTTTGCATAGTTTGTGGAAGGCCCCAAAGAGTGGGAACTTTCCTGACCTCCTCAGGCAGGCCATTCCACAATGCAGGAGCTATAATGGAGAAAGCACGTATACGGGCAGTTGTTGATTTTGCCCATTTGCTGGTTGGCACCTGCAGAAGCCCCTGCTGACATGAGCAAAGTTGTAGTGACAGAGCATAGGGAGAGAGGCGGTCCCACAAATAGGAAGGGGCCAAGGCCATGAAGGGCTTTATTTGCGATAGCCCATACCTTAAACTGAGCTCATTAACAAAGGGGTAGCCAATGGAGCATCTGCAGAATGGGAGTAACCTGCATGCTCCATCTAGCTCCCGCTAATAGTCGAGCAGTGGCATTCTGTACCAGCTGGAGATTCTGAGTTGATTCTGAGGGGAGACCAATGTACAGTGCATTACAGTAGTCTAGTAGTCTCGATGTTACTGTGGAATGGATCCAGGTGGCCAAGTCAGGCATATCAAGGTACAGGGCTATCTTACAGGCTAGACGGAGTTGGTGGAAAGCCTTTTTTGCAGCTGCTTTAACTTGCTTCTCCAGTAATAAATCTGGATCCAGTATGACCCCAAGGCTTTTAATTGAGTCAGCAGGGGTCAGTTGAACTCCATCAAAAGTGGGGAGAACAATGACCTTTAAGACTTTCACCTTTTCAAACAACATTACCCCTGTTTTTTCAGGGTTTAGTTTCAATTGCTTCACTTTTAGCCAGTTAATTGCAGCCAGGCAGCAATTCAGGACCTTTATTTCATCACCAGGAGATTTGGATAAGGATATATAGAGTCGAGTACTGTCAGCATATTGATGACAACCCACCCCCAAAGTATGAATGGTTTGTTCTAAGGGCTTTACATAGAGATTAAAAAGCATGGGGGGACTGAACTGCGCCCTGTGGAACCCCACAAGATAGCTCTCATACCAACGGCAACTGGTTTCCCAAAGCAACCCTTTGAGTCCAATCCATGAGGAATGATTTGAACCACTTCAGTATACATCCCCTGATACCTTCTTCTGCCTCCAGGTGCCTCAACAAGATGGTGTGATCTACTGTATCAAAGGCTACACATAAGTCCAATAAGAGCAACAGAGAGGCTTGGCCTCTGTCTATACTCAGACAGAGGTCATCAACTAAAGCTAGCAGAGCCATCTCTGTCCCTTAGCCTGGTCTGAAATAAGGCTGAAAAGGGTCTAGAGCAGTTTGATATTCATCTATGAATACCACAGGTCAGATATTTGGAAATATTTATTTATACTCTGCTTTTCTCCCCTCAAGGGCATACATCATTCCCTGTCCTCCATTTTATCCTCACAACAATCCTGTGAGGTAGGTTGGGCTAAGAGCACGTCAGTGGTCTAAGGTCACCCAGCGAGCTTCCATGGCAGAGTTGGGATTTGAACCTGAGTCTCCCAGATCCTAGTCTGTCACTCTGACCACGTAGGCTACTAATCAGCTGTTCTGGGTATAAGGGAAACTAATGCCAGCTCCTTCCCTCCCTCCATTCAGCTATTAGGAACTACTGCCAGTCTCCTGACTTAGGCTATGAGAGAGCCCAGAAACTGGATCAAGCTCGAAAACAAAGCAGCCATTTCCAAAAAGGTCTCTGCATATCAAAGGTATCTCCAGAAAACATGCACATAGCTTGCTACTGAATGCATACGGAGCTTACAAGTTACCGCAGCAGTGCTCATTGCCTTTAAAACAAGCAAACAAAAACTCAAAGAGTTGGTTTCTGAAAGTTTACTGTGTATTTTGGGAAACAGAGGATTAAAAAGAGCAACTGTTAAAAGCAAAGACAGCATTGTGTCCTCTTTTGAGGATCTTGCCCTCATCACATATTATTAATAAGTGATTTTAACTTCCAAACTAAGGATGTATAAAGATAACCCACTGTATGCATGTAATCGCTTGACAGGCCGATTTGTCCTGCCAAGGAATGCCAAAAGAATGTAACCATCGCTGTTTGTTAATTTACTTAAATATAGTCTACTTTCTAATAGCCCTTGCAATGCAGCTGACAACATGATTAAAAGTACATCACGCAATAGAATACAAAAAAGACAATAAAAACCCATAAGAGAAACCAGTACAATAGAAACAAGAATCAGAATGCTATTTTTTAAAAAATTCAACCTGCTCAAAATACAAAACCAGCCAACAGCAAAACAACTTCTCTACAATCATTCTATTCAAACCAAAAAGCACACTGAAAGAGAATGGTTTCCACATCTTCTGCAGGGTTACCCAAGAGGACAGGACTAGGGGGCAAAATTCTGGGAGCACTGATCTCCCTTGAGGGCTTAGGGAGCTGGTGACTGGCTATAAATTCAGTGGTGCCTGTCAGGCCTTTGCCTTTCAGCTGAAGCAAAGGCTCTTGACATGAGTTAGGCCAGGTTCTGGCCACACGTCAAGTCCTTGGTTCTCATGCCTATGAACGTCTGTGTACAGTTTCGCTCATCCTGTTTTCTGCAGCTGTGGTAATGTTTAGGCTACCTTCCAGGAAACCGCTTATCTTCCTGGGAACCGCTTATCTCGGGGTTGCTTAGCAATGTTTACCTTTTCAGTCCGTAGTGTTTTAAGCATGTAACCTGCCTGTGTTCCCCATTACTGGCCTCACCTGCCTGTAGGCAGTCAGCCTTTAATCTGTCTTTTTGCTCCTAATAAAGTATTACTGCTTCAGAGCTACCTGCCTGGATGAGTTTGCTTATGGGATGCTAGAGACAGACGCCTGAACCTGACAGTGCCTTTATTGAAAAGGAGGAAGTAGGAACTTGGACCAGTCACCCTCTCTCAACCTACCCTATCTCATTAGGGTTACCAGGTCCCTCTTCGCCATTGGTGGGAGGTTTTTGGAGTGGAGCCTGAGGAGGGTGGGGTTTGGGGTCGGGAGGGACTTCAAGGCCATAGAGTCCAATTACCAAAGCGGCCATTTTCTCCAGGGGAATCGATCTCTATCGGCTGGAGATCAGTTGTAATAGCAAGAAATTGCCAGCTAGTACCTGGAAGTTGGCAACCCTATATCTCATACAATAAAATTGTGATGTCTGCAAATGTTCTGAGGGCCTTGTAGGAAGGGTGGGATACAAATGTGAGGCATGAAATGAAAACAGAAGGTGTAGTATGCACAGAAATAGCACGGAATAGCCTAATGATTTGTCAGCACCCAGTTACGTGAAGTATTATCTTACTGAATTGGATCCTGCGGATGCCTATCACACATTCCCCTCCTCCCAGAAGGGTCCTTTTCCAATCCTGAGAAAGTTTATTCCCAGAATCGTAGAACTTGCAGTGCATTAATAACCTTTCCAAGTCCGTGAGCCACAAATGAAGAGGGGGAAGAGGGTGAAAGTGTTCTCTTTGCCATCTTCCATCAGTGGAGCTTCGCTGACAGAAGAAGCAGAAAGGGACAGTTTGTCTCCTTCCCTCTCACCTCTGCAGCCTCCAAGGGTGGTCTTAGCCATGGGCATCTAGCACATCTGCCCCAAGCACCAGGGTTTTTTTTGGGGGGGGGGCAACCACCCATAGCCCCATCCCCTGACAGAGGGGGAAAGAGGAAACTATAGAAAGCCCCAGAATTGGCAACATGCTGTTGTTAAATAGTTGTTAAAAGAATCCTGATTTTAGAAACGGAGTGCTGCTTCAAACTTATCAAACAAATGTGGATACATTTATTTATTTATTTAATTTGCATTATTTATACTCTGCACTTCCCACTTTGACTCCTCTATGCAATGACAATAAAGGTAACCTGAAACAGAAGATGAAGTTCTGAATGTGACCTTAAAAGAAATCACAACAAAATCAAGACGGCCCGCGCACCTTCCTGGGTGTCTGTCTCTTTGCAAGGCTACAGCTGAGGTGAATAAGAAACAAAGGGCATGAGCCAGCCAAAAGCACGCATATTAAGTTCTGTTGATTCAAGAACATGGTTAATGAGTCCCATGAAATCAATGGGGCTTAAAATGTGATTAACTTTGGCAGGGTAGTATTCATACCTTATAAATTAGCTACTGTTTACCCAGGACTTCCAAAAGCCCTTATGAACTCCCCAAACTGAACAGAAAAGGATGTATCATCACATATGGTATGGTTATAGTCAGAAATTCTGTTTGTTATGTCTTAATTTAAAACTTTTTTATTGGTGAAATGCAGTTCCAATTGGCCTGAGCAGAGTTCTCTGTAGTTATCAGAATCAACAAAATAAAACCATAGTAATACTAACAACAATTAGTCATAGAACATCTTGTAGGCAAACTACGTGATTTTAAAGGACTCTCTGTGAGTTTATTTTTTCCTTTTGTTCATTTGTTCTAATTTTGGACAATGGCAACAAAAAACGGTGAGAAAAAAGATGGCATGTACTTGGGGCTAGTAGCATCCCTTAGCAATAAATTGGTAAGAAAGAGAAGAAGAAGAAGAAGAAGAAGAGTTGGTTTGTATATATGCCGACTTTCTCTACCACTTAAGGGAGAATCAAACCGGCTTACAATCTCCTTCCCTGCCCCTCCCCACAACAGACACCCTGTGAGGTAGGTGGGGCGAGCCTCACATTACATGCAAGAACATGTATGGGACACTTGATGAAACAACAAACAAACAGCAACCTGAAAGCCAATTCAGGAGGAGAGAGACACAGGGCGAAAACGTACGGTCGCTTTATGCTCCTTTAATCCCTGTTTCAGCCAGGATTCAGCCAGGATCGAATGCATTCGTTTCGCCTAATGTGCGTTCGATCCTGGCTAAAACAGGGATTAAAGGAGGATAAAGCGACCGTGCGTTTTCGCCCAGTCTGAGAAGGAGGTGCTTTTCTACACCCACAATTTCTCTGCAAATTTCTCTCCAAGTGACTTTTCATTCCGGTTACATGTTGCAAGCACAAGCCTGTCAACCAAAAGTGGAGGGGGGGGGATGCTTGCTTGAAGGAGTGATTTGGAGTAGCAAAATGGCATGCCCCCATTTGCCTATACATTCCCCTTTCTCAAAGTTACTTCTAATTTTGAAAAATAGCATCCACACTCTCCTAAGACATGCAGTGGAGCAGGGACAGCGTGCTGCAGTGCTAGAATTGACTGTACCACTTCAGGCTGCAGGGGAAGGATTACATTTTCACAGTTCCCCACCACCACATTAACAATTCCCTGTAAATGGAAAACTAGCACAATTGTGCATGAAAAGGGCTAGACTAGTTTCCCCTAACCTGCTGCTTTTTACTTTGTTTGAACTTTGTACATAAGAGAGCCTGAGAAACTTGGTTCTCCTCACCTATGTTCAGAAGTGCGACAGCTCATTCTACTGCCTCCGAATTCCTCCCCCTCATTCTGTTGCATGATCAGGCAGGTTTTCCTCACATCATATATTTGTATACTGCTTTTCTCCCCAATGGGGACCTAAAGTGGCATACAACATTGCTCTCTTCGCCTCTACTCTTACCCTCACAACCACATGAGGTAGATTAGGCTGAGAGAAAGTGACTGGCCTAAAGGTCACCCAGTGAGCTGCTTTGGCCCAGTGGGGACTTGAACTTGGACCTTGTCGATCCTAATCTGGCACTCCAACTAACACACCACAAAACCCACTTCACTAGAGAGAGAGCAGAAAACATGGGGGCTTATAGCATGTGGTGAAACAGGATTGGCTACCTGGAGTCATTTGACTCCCAGGGCCAAGAAGATCCTGGGCTGTGTAACTAATGTCCTAATTTCAACTGTCCGCAGGGAACCAGTAGCTTATCTCACTGGAATCAGATTCACCATGTTAAAACCTTATATGAAATGCATAATGAAACAACGAATGTGTAGTCAGTGAATCATATAGACAGCAAATTTAGTACTAAAAGAAGGATCAATATTTTAAACACCTGGTCTGCAGCTAGTCTGTTTTTCCTTTCCAGGTAGCATTTAAGACAATAAAATAATTTGGTGCGATGGAATTTAATTTGTGGGGCATTATATTTTCCATTATAACCATGTCCTATGCACTTAATCACCATAATGGGATTCACTGCTTTCCATGTACTAGCTATAATCAATATACCTGCAATAGTGTGGTTCAAATACATTATCTCTGTATAACTCCATAAATAAAAAAATGAACTGTGTTTCTCTCAGACCTAGTTACATTATGCACACTTCTGTTAACCTTGATATACCAGTGTGTGCATTAGACAAAGTCTGGCTAGTAAGATGCTCATTATTCAACCCAACTTGGATTAATATTTTTGAGTACAGAATGGATGTTATATTTTATTGTTTCTCAGCAGCATTATTGATTGACTGATTTATTGCAGCCTGGATCTTTTATTCATTTTTGTAAATAAATAGTTCCTAGCCAAACACGGAAATGTCAGGTTTGGAAAAATAAAAGTCCTTCTGTGTCAATTTCACAAAAAACATAATGTGTGCATAAATCTGGACAACAATATTCCAGGGTCTTTTAAAAACTGTGTTTAAAACCCATCTGATTTTGCTTATAGCACACTTACTACAACCCAAAAATGTTGTTCTGGGAAATCTCAGAAGAGCTGTTGTGCCAAACATTCCAGCCCTCTAGCAACCCCTTTAGGTGAAAATAACTTCTACATAAAACTGAAGCTCTCTCTACAAATGATATCTTCTTTAAAATGGAACATATCCCTGGGAACTCACGGATTTTTCAAGGCCAATGTATCTGTAATGCTGCATTTGCTTTTTCTTCATAAAATAGTATAAACTGGTGGTCCACTGCAGGGATTTTCATGTAATACTGATGCATAAAACTTTAATCCTTCCAGAAAGGAATCAACAACAGCCCTACCACAGATACATTCCTCTCATTTTTCTATATACATCAGAGTGCCGAGATGCTGACTGCAAAGGCCTGTTTGTGCCATTTATCCAGATGGGAATGAAAGATGATGGGCTCTCTTCTGCAGCTATATATACATAGGGATAGTAGCCCTTCCTGCACATAGAGTAATTGATAACTAACAATTTTAAACCTCTGACATTTTGAGAATTTGGTTTTAATTTGCATGTGCAAAGAAGTTATTTCATTGGTTCTTGTAGGTTATCCGGGTTGTGTAACCGTGGTCTTGGAATTTTCTTTCCTGACGTTTCGCCAGCAACTGTGGCAGGCATCTTCAGAGTAGTAACACTGAAGGACAGTGTCTCTCAGTGTCAAGACACTGAGTGTCTTGACACTGAGAGACACTGTCCTTCAGTGTTACTACTCTGAAGATGCCTGCCACAGTTGCTGGCGAAACGTCAGGAAAGAAAATTCCAAGACCACGGTTACACAACCCGGATAACCTACAAGAACCAATGAACTCTGACCGTGAAAGCCTTCGACAATAAGTTATTTCATGTTGGAACCCAGCAGTTCCTGCCTGTTTTGGGGTATCTCAGACATGGCCAGTTTTAATGAAAACACTTTGAATTTGTAAAATGCTATATAAGAATGAGCTATCATTGTAGAAATCTGGTTTGTCGTCTTTCCATTTGACAAGATGATGGAGGAAGGAAATGTTGCTATTAAACTTTGAATTGGGAATTGCTAACAATGGAAAGAAAGCTATATAAGTGTATTCAAAATAGACAAGTTTTCAGAGATCACCTTGTTGGCTTTCCAAGTGCCAGCAAATAAAGTGATTTACAGGACAGATGTTGCTCTGAAGTCTTCTTGTACACAATGAAGAATACAGCAAAATATCCTCAGTTTCAAAGCAGATTGTTTGTTTTTTATTCTCAGATCTTATCATAGCTACAATCAGTTGTATCAGTTCTAAAACTCAAGTGGGGCCGGATTAAGGCACTGTAACAATGTAAAGTTTAAGAGGAACCATAGCATTACCTCCCAAAATTGGTACTTTAGTAATTTTTAGCAAATTAGTTTTGCAGTTAGAGGCCCCTCACAATCTAAAACCCTAACCTGTAGTTTACTTAGCTTGAGCATAAATCTAGCTCTGAACTCAGGCATTTCTAAAAGACATATTACGCCATTAGAAGGGTGAGTGTCCTGCATAATGACATGCGATGGTGCTCAAATGGACCAAGAAAGGTAGATTTTTTTTTACACTGGAGACTCTTGAGGCACCCAATTCTTCTACTCCTTCCTGACATGGATTTGGGGGTATAGGGGAGAATCTTTTTTTACACTGGAGACTCTTGAGGCACCCAATTCTTCTACTCCTTCCTGACACGGATTTGGGGGTATAGGGGAGAATCTTTGGCCTCAGTACTATCCCAGGGCTTCGTGCACCTTGAACACGGGACAAGAAAAGAGTCTGCCTTGGTAATTCTCCAGCCTCTGCAATGGCTTCAGGGCTGGAAGGGGGATATATATTTTTGAGCTTGGCCCACCATTTCCTTCAATCCCATATTGTCACACAGCTTAGTTTAGGCAGATGTCTGCATACCTGTCCTGAGTTCAAGGTGCTCAAAGACCTGGGATGGCATTTAGAAGAAGAAGAGTTGGCTTTTTATACCCCAATTTTCTCTACCTTTAAGGCAGGGATGGGGAACCTTTTTCCTGCCAAGGGGCCATTTGCATATTTATAACATCATTCGGGGGCCATACCAGGTGTAGATCTCCCGCTTGGGGTGTGTGTGGAGAGGCTAGGGTTGCCAGGTCTCTGGCCACCACCTGGAGGTTGGCAACCCCAGGGGAGGCCATGCAGAGAAGGCCTGGAGGGCGCCCCCGGTCCTCCCCCCTCCCAGGCGGGAGGGCAGCCAGCAGTGGGCCCGAGCAAACGAGGCGCCGGGGGGGGGGGGCAGCCCGCGGTCGATAGGCAAGGGAGGAAGGAAGGAAAACAGAGAAAGAGGAAAAGGGAGAGAGGGAGAAAGAAATGGAAAGAGGGAGAAAGAAAAGGACGGAGGGAGACAGACAAAGAAAGAGACAGAAAGAGAGGGAGAGAGAAAAGCCTTCCCCCCCACACACACACCCGCCGGCCCCACGCGACCTGGCCCCATGCTCCATGCCCTCCCCCACCCCGAGTCCTCAAAAGGCGTCCCGAAGCCCGATCGGCTCCTGCATGAACGATCTGCTGCCGGTAGCCGCGGGCCTCTTTTCCCCCCTCCCTCTCACTGCTCAACAGCTGACAGGCAGCAAGAGGGGCTTACAGTGTGCCCCAGCGTTCCTGCACGCTGCGGCTATAGGGGGCAGCATTGGGGGAAGTGTCCCTCCCCCTCCTCTCGCCGACCAACAGCCGTCATTCGGCGAGAGGCGGTCTAAAGGGTGCCGCAGCGCCCCTGCAAGCCATGGCCCCAGGAACATCCTCAGGGAGGGCTGCCCTGTGCTGCGGCTCTGCGGCAGGGCCCTGGAACTCCCAAGAGCCACAAAAAATGTCCTCTGGGGCCGCATATGGCCCCCGGGCCTGAGGTTCCCCATCCCTGCTTTAAGGAGTCTCAAACCGGCTTACAATTGCCTTCCCTTCCTCTCCCCACAGCAGACATCTTGTGAGGTATGTGGGGCTGAGAGAGTTCGGAGAGAACTGTGACTAGCCCAAGGTCATCCAGCAGGCTTCATGTGTAAGAATGGGAAACAAACCTAGTTCACCAGATTAGAGTCCATCGCTCATAAGGAGGAGTGGGGAATCAAACCCTATTCTCCAGATCAGAGTCCACCACTCTTAACCACTACTCCACGTTGGTTCTCAACAGGTCAACGGGATATAAAAATATGTATGTGTTCCTACCCCAATTTGTGTCACTTCTAAAATAAAGAGGTGGATTGTTCTGTGGTGTTTCTACTATCCTCTCCCATTATACACTTTTTAAAAAATAATGATTTAAGTAGAGGGACATTGTTGTCAGTTCCTCCCAGCTAATGGGAAAAACACTGCTATAAGGCCAAAATATAGTATGTTTAAGGATGCAATCCTACTTATTTCCCTCATTTATAGCCTGCTTTCTCAGTCACTCAAGGCAGACAACAAAATATAGAAAACAATTCAATCAGACAACATAAAACATCCAACAAACAATGCAATACAACTACAAATAAAGAACTGGACAACAATGCACAAAAAGTAAAAACTGGCATGACATGGCATGACATGATACCATAAAGTAGAAAGTGGATTGCAAAGGTAGAAGACAATACAGTAAATGCAAGGTGATACATACAGTAAGAATTACAATAAACTACAATCCTATTCCTGTCACCTGGAGATCAATTCTAATTCCAGGAGATCTCCAGGCCCCTCCTGGAAGTTATCAACCTGTGGGGGCTTTCCTGAGCTCCTCAGGCAAGCCATTCCACAAGGTAGGCATCACTACAGAGAATACAGATATATGGGCAGTTGCCAACCTTATTCATTTGCAGCAAGGCATCCTTAGACAGCTTTGCTCAGATAAGCAAAACAATGGAGCATAATAGGAAAGGCCACAACGGTGTTGATCAGTACCTTGACCAGTACCTTAAACAGAACCCAGTAACTTATCATTAACCAATGGAGTGGACTACAAAATGGATATGATTTGATTGTTCCAACTAGCTCTTGATAGCAACCAAGGTGTGGCATTCTATACCAACTGGAGTTTCTGGGTTGACTTTAAGGGCAGATCCATGTAGAATGCATTACAATAGTCTAGCTCTGAGGTTACTGTATGTACATTTACCTGGAAGCGAAATTATATCAGATGCAAAAATATACATCCATAGTGAAGGATATACACACAAATCTACTGAAGTGAATCTGAATAGTTTATGGTGGCATAAATTTGTTGGTCTTTAAGATGCCATTGGACTTCTGTTTCTGTTTAACTTTGTTGCAACAGACTAACATGGCTACGTCTCTGAAATTATTTCCTGGCAGTAAGCAGCTCTGAACATAGTGGGACCTATTTCTGAGTAGGATCACATGTCTATGACCCCCAAAGAAGGGAAACTTAGCAAGTACAAGAACAATAGCTCCTTTGCTATTGATCCAGCTGTTGTGGTATGCTAACCATTCAGTATTTGTCTTCTGTCTATGCATGCAGGAATTTTTGAGCTGAGTCATGAGTCAGGTATAAAAGGACTGTGAGTTTCCATAAGAATTAGCAGTTTGGGGGGGGGTTACTGAAGATGAAAGGTGAAGTCCCAGTGTAGTTGTAGCTTGTACAATAAACAATAATCCAAAATACAGTTTCACATTTTTATGTTTTATTGGAGCCCTTGTCACATGCATCTAATTTAAGACTCTGACACTGTTGGGGTTTATTCAAGCCCATTATCTCATTAGCAAAATGCTACTTGCAGACACAGGAGTGTGGTTTAAGGAATTTAACAGTACAGTCTTGGGAGCTGCACCCTTTTAAATCCATGGAAGTCAATTGGATTAGAAGAGTGTAATTCTGTTTAGGATGTGCCCTGTGATATTTCGATGTTATATACTTCATTTGAACTTCATTTTGTTTTTATAATTCTACTCCACCTTTCTCCCCAATGGGGACCCAATGCAGTTTATATATCTCTTCATTTTATCCTCACAAGAACACTGTGAGATAGGTTAAACTGAAAAAGAGAGTGACTGGCCTAAACTCACCCAGCGAGCTTCCATGGCAGAACGTGAGATTAAAACCTGGGTCTCCCAGATGCTAGTCAGACACACTACACAAATGTAAATCTTTAAAAAGTGTATAGTTTCTGTGATTACCCTTCTATTTGACTGTACAAACTTTCAACCTTCTAACAGACTGATGGTATGGCTTTAAAAGGGCCTTCTGTCTGTAATTCATTAGTTCCTGCTGAAAGTCTAGGAGCATAAATTCTCCCCTACTTTTAACAGTTATTAATATGTTACAGGTTGCAGTGAGGAAGATCTGGTTTCTGAAGAAGTGATTACACTTAGCAGGTTTTCATCTAAGCAGGCGCAACCACAGAGGGATCAAATAAGTAGGATGACCTTGGGCTTATTTTTCCTCAATCCCCCACTGACACCCATGGATCTGAATGGCTGTGACTCCATTTGGACCAAAGCTTAAAGGTAAAGGTAAAGGTCCCCTGTGCAAGCACCGGGTCATTCCTGACCCATGGGGAGACGTCACATCCCGACGTTTTCTAGGCAGACTTTGTTTGCGGGGTGGTTTGCCAGTGCCTTCCCCAGTCATCTTCCCTTTACCCCCAGCAAGCTGGGTACTCATTTGACCGACCTCGGAAGGATGGAAGGCTGAGTCGACCTTGAGCCGGCTACCTGAAACCGACTTCCGTCGGGATCGAACTCAGGTCGTGAGCAGAGCTTTTGACTGCAGTACTGCAGCTTAACACTCTGCGCCACGGGGCTCCTGGACCAAAGCTTAGGTGAGAAAATAAAATGAATCGTTTGCAGCTTTTCTGACCCTGAAAATATTCATTAAAAACAACAACCCAGTGCTAACGTGAAACCTGATCTTACAGAGCATGTGTCTGTGCTGGAGAACAGACGTCTTGCAAAGCAGATGCACAGCAGAAGAGACAGAGAGTCCTGCAATTAGTGCCAAATGAGCTGATCTCCCTGCTATGACGTTGCACTCCCATCTCCAGGGATTAGCACAACTTCTGCTCCAACATCTGGGCTGATCTCTTTAACATCCTAACCTTAAGCACATCATGTGAAAGCAAGTAACGTTCCCTTTGGGAGAGTCTAAAATAAAGGGGCTCCCAAGCACAGTTCCAAATCTGGCACCAGAACAAGGTTCCTGGTGAGTAAAGGGGCAAAAGACCAAGGAAATAGGTTAAAGACTTTCCACTTCAGCTATCTAGCTCTGCCTCTCCAGCTGGTATTCCAAGTCACATGGACCATATTTGGAGAAGGAAACCCATTCTACTCACACACTAACAGGGCATACATCTGGGCACCAAGGAAACCAAGCAGAGTTAATTGTCAGTAGATCTAGAGATAAAGAAAAAGCAGCAACTTTTCACACAATACTAATTTTGAAGAAAAGACGGTGTTTAAGAAGCAGCGAGGGTATCTGCTTCCTCTCCCATTTGTTGCTCCATCATTTCTAGGGTTGCCAGGTCCCTCTTCGCCACCGGCGGGAGCTTTTGGGGGCGGAGCCTGAGGAGGGCGAGGTTTAGAGAGGGAAGGGACTTCAATGCCATAGAGTCCAACTGCCAAAGCAGCCATTTTTCTCCAGGTGAACTGATCTATTTCGGCTTGAGATCAGTTGTAATAGCAGGAGATCTCCAGCTAGTACATGGCAGTTGGCAACCCTAATCATTTCAGAAGCATCCACATTTTAAAAACATGTGGACTGGTTATGCTCCCCTCTCCTCGCACACTGCAGCGTTCACCCAGCCCTGGTTTTGACGTACTGTGAAACAGCAGCAGAGCTGTTGCTCTGCAAGTAGGCTAGCCCTTACAGAAGCTGGATCAGGCCTAGAGCAAGTATAGCACTAAGAATAAAAACAGGTAGTATGTTTGAATCAGCTGGAATATATTTTTTTTGTCGTCAACTCACAGCTGACTTATGGCGACCCCATAGGGGTTTCAAGGCAAGAGACATTTGGAGGTGGTTTGGCATTGCCTGCCTCCACGTCATGGCCCTGTTATTCCTTGGAGGTCACCCATCCAAATACTAGCCAGTGTCTAGAGCAGGGGTGTCAAACAAAAGGCCCAAGGGCTAGCTCCAGCTCCTTGAGGCCTGTTATCTGGCCCGCGAGCCAGTCACCCCCTCCCACTCTCAATATGGGCTGGCGAGGCATGGCCTGGCCCAACCAAGTGACATTTATTCATATCCTGCCCTCATAATAATAGAGTTCAACATCCCTGGTCTAGAGTGTGTTACTGGCCCAAGGCCACCCAGCAAGCTTCCATGGCATGAGTGAGGATTTGAACCTAGGTTTCCCAGGTCCTAGTCTGAAACCTTAACCACTACACCATGATATAGAGCCACAATACAATAGTAGCTATTTCTTCTTATTTCATAGAGAATAGAGCTAGCTGTCTAACAACATCCGGATTTTCAATTACAAGGACAAACACATGATTGACAGCTCCCATGAGATGCATTACTACAACATACCGCTAATATGCTTCTCATACTGAGTCCAAGTAGTGTCTAAAAGATTCCCTCCAGATGAGACTATGAGATGGCAGGTGTTATCCTGTTTTGTTATTCCACTTCTCAGAATATTCCGAAATGACTGCCAATTTCTTTAGAGTTACAATTCTAACTAGGAATTAGCCCAACTAAGAAATATCTAAACAAAAATGATTACTGCCATACTACTCTGAATAATTTTTAAAACAAACCTAAGAACAGTGGCTCCATGTATAACATGGTGCAAAAGGTCATACAGATTGCCAAAATTGTAGGAGTTCTGATGTGAAAGTAAGACAACCTACCAGTCCACTAGGATAAGAAACATGGTCAAGAGTATGAGGCTAACAGTGTGGGTGTGGAAAATCCAGGTTCAAATCTTTGCTCATATATAAAACCCACTGGGCATCCTCAGGCAAGAAATTGTTTCTTAGTATCAAACCACTACTCTTCATGGCTTAACTGCACATTTCACAATTTATGGGCCCACCCTGTGCCCTGTCAAGCAGATGTGCAATGGATGTTTCCTTTTGCAACTGAGATTCTCAAGTGCATGGGAGCCCAATCTGGATCAAGATCTGGAAGAGGATGATTAACACGTGTGTTTGTGTGTGCGGGCAAGATTAGAAAAGGAGCTGTTCCTTTTGTGGGTGGCTGTGTGTGACTGGACATGCGAAGGACAGCATCCTCTGTACGCATACACCCATTTGCATCTCCAGCAGACAGGGGGAGATTATATGTTGGGATATGTAAGTCTCAAATAGGTTATAAATCTTTCTATGTTCCTTTTCTTAGTCTGTATCCTAGCCCTGAAACTGTACTTACTCTAGAGATGTACCTGTAGCAATAAATGTGGTTCCTACCCATGGCCTAGCCACAGGGTACGCAACCCCTAGAGGGCTGTACTTCCTGGCAGTGGCCAAGAGGGGGTCAGAAATAAGGAGGTGGTAGCATGCCACCCAAAGGAAGGCTCAGGTAGGATGTTCAGCTGAGACGAGCAGATCTCCCTCACCCAGAATGACTTCTGTCTCAGTCTCCAAGGAGGGCTCCATCTCTCCCACTAATGGGCCGTTTGCCTAAGAAGAAAGTGAGAGTAATCTATTGGGGTGCTGAGAGGAACTGTCATAGCAGTGACTTTACCAAGCTCCAGTGGGAGACTGGAGGAAGACTTGGCATCCCTACTTCACTGTAATTTGTATACTCAGCTTATGTGTATGCAGGGATGTCAGGCCTGCATCAGCACTCCATGGGAGTTGTTTGAGGCTGGGGCTGGGAGGGAAAAACATCATTGACATTTTGACTTAATTTCTCTGTGAAGCTCCCAAAGTCAAATCATTCCCTTCCCCTTGCTGTAGTGTTCTAAAAAATGGAATCTCCCCAAACTCTGTGGTAAATACCATAGAGACTGTTCCTAAAACGTCACGGGAGGATGGGCAATGACTTCACTTCTGGGTCTTCACTTGCAAGTGATGTTATGCATTAGCAGCATTGTTTCCTCACTCATTTTCCTCCTGATGCTGACTAGAGCAAGCAAGTGCAGGCAACAGATGGCAGGGGATTAAGTCCCCCCCCCCCCCGCCTCAGAAGACATGACAACCCTATGTATATGCTGTACA
Organism: Euleptes europaea; assembly: GCF_029931775.1. Taxonomy (NCBI): domain Eukaryota; kingdom Metazoa; phylum Chordata; class Lepidosauria; order Squamata; family Sphaerodactylidae; genus Euleptes; species Euleptes europaea. The sequence goes on along the minus strand of NC_079313.1, from coordinate 26,720,472 downwards.
GGGACTGCACGAATATTCACTTTAACATGTAGCTCCATACATGCAATATAGGGCACATCTTGCATGTATGTGCATAATTTGTGAGATAAAGCCAACATGCATTCACTTTGTGACTAAAACCAGACGAGTAACTGGATAAATGTGGGGCTTGCGTTGCACATTCAGCTGGGCATATGTTAAATGTAACATAAGAATTACTCAGTCCTCATACAAAATGAAAAGCATGACACATTATATATGGATTATATGCATTTTCATGGTAATAGGTGTACAGGGATGATATAAAGACTGAAAATGGATTGTACACACATTCGGTGTATTGTGCATACAGACGTCATAGGAACACTTCACACAGACTACACTACGTTCAGAGTGAGCTGTGGCTCATGAAAGCTCATACCCTGCCAGAAATGTTGTTAGTCTTTAAGGTGCTACTTGTAAGAGTCATGCTTATTTCTGCTCAAGTGTATCTATTGGTATTGCTGTTCATGTGTATTTAGTGACGTTGTTTCTCTGAGGTGTTCAAGCTGTCAGGAGTCATGCTGGCCTGGCAGGCTCTTGGCATGAGTTTCTGTTCAAGTATTATTCTTTGGTTGTGTTTCTCTGAACTGTTCAAGCTGCCCCCGCTCATTTCCTTTCCTTTCCCCCCTGCTCTGACCTTGAGTCTCTAGCAGGCAACTTCAGTATTATGGCTTGCTCACTCCCTACCCCCTACCAGGCACCGTTATCTCCTAATTCCCAGGCCGCTTGGTTTTGCACCTGGGATGACTCTGTGCTTAAAGTTATGCTTTGTAGTTTGGTTTGTCATTAGCAGCTTTGAACCTGTGGATTGCTCATGCTGTATCTGCGGCTCCTGAATCAACGTTTACCTGCTTTAGACCTGCCTGTCTGAGCGAGTGACTTTTTGGGATCGCCGAGGTTGGCTGGAGAACCTCACATTACTGGACTCTTGCTTTTTCCTACATCCGGAGTAATGTACGAACAAAGCCCATACACGCAGTATAAACTGGGCGTAGGGTTGCCAACTCTGGGTTGGGAAATGCCTGAAGACTTGGGAGGGGGGAGCCTGGGGAGGGCAGGGTTTGGGAGAAAGGGACCTCAGCGGAGAGTCCCCTCTCCAAAGCAGCTATTGTAATGCCCAGATATAAGGGCTGGTTTAGAACGCTATGTATTCATACGCACACACATGGAAGCTTTGTGAAGTTGGCATCCGGGAGCCATGAACCAACAAATCATGCTCTCTGTGCTTGGTGCGGCCTTTCACCAGTAGAGAGCTCTGAATTACCTTCATCCTTAGGAATGTGTTTTCTAGTTAATAAGATCACAAGACCTAGAACTTGCTTAGAGACAGCCTTCGGCCAAGATCTATAGGTTATGCTAATTAGAGTGAAGTAGACACCTAATGTGCATTGGTGCTTTTGTGTGTCAATCTGCTTGTCAGCAGCCATGGGCCTGCCCCATGCGAATGCATAAATGATACTGACTTTCCTTTGTTTCTCTGGTAACTCTGCACATCTTATTTGTGGGTTATTTCACCCCAGGGTCTCTGTTTAGCTAAATAAAGAACTGTTGCTTATTTTAACCTCCTCCTAGTTGTCTTCATTGGACTCTATAAGACAACCAGGGCACTTCACTATCTGCTCCTGGGGAACTGGTCTCTGCAGTCCAGGGATCAGTTATAATTCCGGGAGATCTCCAGTCAGCCCCTACCTGGAGGTTGGGAACCCGGTTCTAGCAAGGCCGGGGTGCCACGACGGTACTACTTTCAACAGACGTCCGTTGCTACTTGCTGCGGAAGACGACCAGCGGCCACGCGCCAGGGTGACCACACTTTCAAACCGTTTGCGACGACCGTCCCGCGCCTCTCCCATTGGCTGCCCCTCGCGGAAGTAGTTCCGGGCGGGCGCGCGAGCTCCTCCAACGGGCCTCGTGGCGCGCTCGGAGCCATGGCGTCGAGCGCGGCGGTCCAGGCGGAGGAAAGGGGCACCACGGCGGGACTACTTTCAACAGGAGTCCGGGGCGTTGATACTTGCTGCGGAAGACGACCAGCGGCCACGCGCCGGGGTGACCACTCTTTCAAACCGTTTGTGACGGCCGTCCCGCGCCTCTCCCATTGGCTGCCCCTCGCGGAAGTAGTTCCGGGCGGGCGCGGGAGCTCCTCCAACGGGCCTCGTGGCGCGCTCGGAGCCATGGCGTCGAGCGCGGAGGGAAGGGCGGCCGGCGGCCAGGCCTCGGGCGCCGTCGAAGGCCCGCCCGGCAACTCCAGGGACCGCCGCCTGCTCTCTCTGAGCCCGGGAGGGGAGGCGGAGGAGGAAGCCGGGCCTCTGCCCGCCCAGTACCCGTCGCACCTGGGAGCCCTGAGCGGCAGGGAGACGGTGGAGCTGTACTGCGACGGCGTCCTGAAGGGCTGCAAGGTGAACCTCCAGGTGGAGAGAGGTGGGGGGAAGGGAAGCGCGCCTCCTTCCCCGTCTGGCTACTGCGTCGCTCAGGAGAGGGATGGGCGTCGTGTGAAGAAGAGCGATGCTGGTTCTCCCCGTCACAGTGCGGTCGCCCCCCCCCCCACTTTATGTGAATCCAACCACCATCCATACTGTTGCAGTCAAACAGGGGGAGAGGGAGACCCGAGATCGTTCTCAACAAAACAGTTTTGTTTGCAGCTGCTGACTCCGAGGCCCTAATGGGCGGAAATCTCTGAGTCCCGATTATACTGGGGAAGAGAGATTGATCCCAATTCAAGCTATGACGATACATCAACAAGTTATGCATCTCTGATTGTATTACAGGCAGAAAGGCGGCTCAGGACAGTTGCAGTTTCATCCAGTGTCTCCCATCGTGGTTTATCGCTCACTCTGACACTCCAGGACTCTTAGCCCAGTGACCCAGTGCACAGAGCAGGCTTGTAGCTAGGCAGAAATTCCTGCCCTGGCAGTCTGGAAGCCAATTATTACCGGGAGATCTCTGGGGTACTGTCACAATACTCTGGGCTCAGAATGGCCCCGTTTAGGGTGGCCAGGTCCCTCTTCGCCACCGGCGGGAGGTTTTAGGCGCGGAGCCTGAGGAGGGCAGGGCTTGGAGAGGGGAAGGACCTGGCAATGGCGTAGAGTCCAATGGCCAAAGCAGGCATTTTCTCCAGGTGAACTGATCTCTATCGGCTGGAGATCAGTTGTAACGGCAGGAGATCTCCAGCTAGTACCTGGTAGTTAAGCAACCAAAATAAACACCACTGCACTGATACCACAGGTAAGGAAGAAAAGTGCAGGAATTGCTGGAATTACTGAGATATAACGGACAACACACAAGTGTGACAAAGTGTCTCAAGTGTACAAATTAACGTATAACAAACACACAATATAATACAAAACTCTTTCAAAGTCCAAGGTACAAAATGCTAGTTTTAAGAGCCAAGCATCAAGGAATTCTTCATATAGAAGTTGCTAGGAAGACGATCGTTTCTGTATTCTTCATCAGTTCCATTTAGTTCAAGTTTCTCTTATATGCACATAAGGTTATCCAATTTAAATACAGTCTCTCAAACTGATAGATCAAGCTGTGTATGGTCTTTCAAATTAAGGTTCCAATACAGGATACAACATTGTCAATACACAGATTGTACAGACAAATTCAACATTTCAACTGGCTCTTAAACTAGCATTTTGTACCTTGGACCAGAGTTTTGTATTATATTGTGTATTTGTTATATGTTAATTTGTACACTTGATACACTTTGTCACTGTTGTGTGTTGTCCGTTATATCTCAGTAATTCCAGCAGTACCTGGCAGTTGGCAACCCTATCCTGGTTTGTCTATTCCTGTGCCCCACCCCCCTCGCCATAGCTTTTCAGCATTCATAACTGGACTAGAAATGTGAATCTGCAGAGTGTGGAGACAGGGTTTGAGTAGCTATGAAGTGGCTCCATCTTAAGTGGAGAGGGCTTCCTGTGGCTCAGTGGTAGAGCACCTGCTTGGCATGGAGGTGCAATCCCTGTCATTTCCAGTTAAAAGGATCATGTGAAAGACCCCACCAGAGACCCTGGAGAGCTGCTTCCAGAGCAGGCAATACCAACCTTGATATAAGGCAGCTTAATGTGTAGTAGGGTTACATCTTTCAAAGAAAGGGGGACTCTTCAAGATTGCGCACAAAACAGAAATGTTGCTGTGGAGATGCAGTATTTAAAGCACAATTCAGGTCAATTTCAAATAGCATTCCAGCAAGTGCTTTGCAAAGTTCCCCAACTATGTAAGCACAGTTGCTCTTGGACATTCTCCCTTTTTTTAATATTGTTGGTCTTTGATTATGCCTCTTTGTTGATAAAGAAGGATATGTTTGAGCACATGGAGAGAGCTTTCGCTTTATTCCTGAACAACTAGCCTGTTACCAATAGGCTGCCAACTTGGAAGGCTTTAAGAGGGGAGTGGATGTGTTCATGGAAGGCAGGGCTATCCATGGCTACTAGTCACAATGAATACTAGTCATGATGTATACCTGTTCTCTCTAGTATCTGAGGAGCATGCCTATTAGGTGCTGTGGAACACAGGCAGGATTTGCTGCAGTGGTGTTGCTTGTGGGCTTCCTAAAGGCACCTGGTTGGCACTGAGAACAGACTGCTGGACTTGAGGGCATTTGTCTGATCCAGCATGGCTTTTCTTATGTTCTTACCATTACATTTAGCATTAAAAAGTAGCATTTACTTTCAGGAGAGATAGTAGGACTGCCTGAACCCTGACACTGATTTATAAATTGCCTTGGACAGTATGCTCTTCACACAGTTAAAACAGTACTCCTGTGCCACTGTTAAAACTTATGCTGGTACTCTGCCTGATCATACATACTACCTACAACAGATTCCCATCTTGGCAAGTTATGGAAAGTTCTATCATCCACTTCATTGGTGAGACAAAACACATAGGGTACTGAAAGGACTAATTACAGTCACAGTGTAGAGTGAGCGCTAGTATCTAGCAGTATCATTTTAATTCTGCTAATTATCTAATGTGATATTGAAAGTTACGCAGTACTAAACCTCAAAATGAAATGTATAGAAAATTACTTGTATTTTTACGAAACACATCTGTCTATGGGGAAAAGGAAAGTTGAAAACATACTTGCTGTTGCTCTTCATCTCCAGAATCAAGATATTTACTGCCTTCCTGTAAAAAGTGACTCATTAGATTTTAAAGCAGTGGTCTCAAACTATCCACACCACGGAGGAATGTTGTGCCCAATAGTGTGGCTTTTGCCTTACTAATCTCATGGTAAATGTGAACACAGACTTTATAATACTTGGCATTTGTATAGTACATTACAGTGTTCATGGCATTTACTGTACTTTCTTAAAGAGACTGGAAGTCCTCAATAGTGTTTGCGTTTCTAGTGTTTTGTTTTGTGAGTGAACTTTGAGAGTTTACTTTAAATAACAGTTACTGTGTATCTGTATAAAATGTTAAGATGGGAGAGCAAGCAAATAAGAGAAATGGTGAATGTGGTGGGTGTGTATTAAACGTAGCTACAGACACATCCAAAATGCAGAGTCCTACCTTCCAGGTTGTACATATGGGTGTGGAAAACTATCCCAGGGAAAATCAGGTTGAAGAGCTGTTCCTCAAGTCTTTTGACCTATGTCTTCATCATGGAAGATGGCTTCTGCAACCAGTTGGTAATAGGCACCTTAATCACAAGCATTGGTAATCTGTTACAAGCCAAGTTACAGGACCTAGCAGCTTCATAATTTATCCTCAACCATCACAATTAAACTATCTTAATATTCACATTTTCTAGGTAAGGAGATGAATGGAAACAGAGCTGCTGAAGCATTGTATTAGGCAGTGGGGCTCAGTTAATTACTTGAGCTTTTTGAAAATTTGTCTAAGCGAAAGCTTTTTTACCTTATGAGTAAATGTAGATATTATGGATTTTTGATTTGTGGTTCCTACAGTTTAAAAAAAATTATAATAGTACATCATCAAACAGTCAGTCCTTGAGCATTTAGAAAGGATGGATCTAATTACTAAGAATCAGCACGGGTTTCTCAAGAACAAGTCATGTCAGACTACTCTTACCTCCTTTTCTGAGAAAATTACTACCTTGCTGGATCAGGGGAGTGCTATAGACATAGTTTATCTAGATTTCAGTAAAGCTTTTGATAAGGTTCCCCATAATATTCTTGTTGACAAATTGGAAAAATGTGATTTGAATCCTGTTACTGTTAGGTAGATCTCTAATTGGTTGACGGATCGCACCCAAACAATGCTTGTTAATGGTTCCTCATCCACTTGGAGAGGAGTGACTAGTGGGGTGCTTCAGGGATCTGTCCTGGGCCCTGTGTTGTTCAATATCTTTATAAATGATTTGGATGAAGGAATAGAGTGGATGCTTATTAAATTTGCAGATGATACTAAATTGGGAGGGGTAGCAAATACGGTAGAAGACAGTGCCAGGATACAGGATGATGTTGACAGGCTGGAGAATTGGGCTAAAACCAATAAAATGCACTTCAACAGAGATAAATGTAAAGTTCTGCATTTAGGTAGGAAAAATCAAATGCATAATTATAGGATGGGGGAGACTTGTCTTAGCAGTAGTGTGTGCGAAAAAGATCTTGGGGTCTTAGTAGACCAAACATTGAGCATGAGTCAGCAGTGTGATGCGGTAGCTAAAAAGGCAAATGCGATCTTGGGCTGCATTAACAGAAATATAGTGTCCAGATCACGTGATGTAATGGTATAGCTTTACTCTGCTCAGACCTCACCTAGAGTATTGTGTTCAGTAAGATGTAGATAAGCTGGAACATGTCCAGAGGAGGGCAACAAAGATGGTGAGGGGTCTGGAGATCAAATCCTATGAGGAAAGGTTGAAGGAGCTGGGTTTGTTTAGTCTGAAAAGGAGAAGACAGAGGGGATATTATAACCATCTTTAAGTACTTGAAGGGCTGTCATATAGAGGATGGTGCTGAGTTGTTTTCTGTTGCCCCAGAAGGTCGGACCAGAACCAACGGGTTAAAATTAAATCAGAAGAGTTTCCATCTTGACATCAGGAAGAATTTTCCTACAGAGTGGTTCCTCAGTGGAACAGGCTTCCTCAGGTGGACGTAAGCACTCCTTCCCCGGAGGTTTTTAAGCAGAGGCTAGATGGCCATCTGTCAGCAATGCTGATTCTATGAACTTAGGCAGTTCATGAGAAGGAGGGCATCTTGGCCATCTTCTGGGAACTGGGTGTGTGGTGGGGAGGTAGTTGTGAATTTCCTGCATTGTGCAGGGGGTTAGACTAGATGATCCTGGTGATCCCTTCCAACTCTATGATTCTATGCATATTTGTTGTGTTTTTATATTTACATGGGAGGTGTCTAATATATTAATATTCTGTTTTGTTGACTTGGGTTCAGGTTTTGTTTTTAATTATTTTGTATCAGCTAGAATGACATTTTCCTTGTTTTTGTATTGAGATCTATTTTTTTAAATGTTGATGTTGCAGATATCCATTAAATGAAAGTTTTAAAATGACTGTTTCCCATAATTGAGTTTTGCTCTCTGTATACGTCATATAGTGTTTCACTACACAGTCACAGTGTATATTTTCTGTTAAACTCAGAGCATAGGGTGAACGGTGCTAAAGAATAATGATGAAAGGGATTAATAGCTAATATTTGATTTGGAAGGTTGAGGGTATGTGCAGTTTTGGGTAATATCTGGGCAATATTTTGGCGATGTATTGAGGAAAAGACAGATTCAGAGGGGTTTTTGGTCCATAACTAACAGTTTGTCATTGCATGGTGGTACGTTTTTTCTTCTCTGTTCTTCTACTTGGCTTTTCAGTGGTACTAATAGATTATAAATTAGCTCTCCATAGAGATCATGATGTGGTCCAGATTAGTTAGCATGATAATGTTTTGTACTTAGTTTTTGAAACTACCCAACCACATTTCTAATGCTGAAAAAGAGGAACAATTAAAATGATGCGATATACATTTTACCTTCTATATTTGAAAGGCAGAAGATTCCAACGAGGCTATTAGTAAATACCTTTTGGAGAAGCTGAAGATGAAAGAGAAGTGGCTTGGAGTCTGGAAGACCAATCCAGACCTTTTTTTTGTCCATTCTGAAGAAATTCCCATACCATATGTTGGTGTACTTGTGGAGGTAATTAAATCCATCTTTAATATGTCATTTTACGTAGCTTCACATTACTATTAAGGCAGTTTAGATAGACACCTGAATACTAATATCTTTAAGGAATTGTTATAGGCCTTTCTAGAAAACTTCTATACACTTATTTACCTACCCCTTCTGTAACTCTATCCCAGGTGTTTGTTCTGAAAATTCACTAAGAGGAGGGTGAGGCCTTACCTTTATCCATTTTTTCTTAACTTTGCAAAGTAACTAACAATTAGCAAAAAAACACATCCATGTTTACAATAAAAACCAGTAAGGCAGTATTCTATAAAAATAGGGTAAAATACTTTATAACTCTGATTCTAGTTATAGCCTTTATAGCACTGAGTGGCCTGAGCCCTGTATACCTTAGAGTATCTTGACATACATTTATCCCGGTCATTAAATGCATAGACACTGAGCAAACGCCATATCAGTTTACTGAGGTGAGATCATCTATGGCGCAGAGCAGGGCTTTCTTTGTGATGACTTCTGTTCGGAATTCTGTGCCTAGGATCCTCTCTGTATAGCGTCCACCAGCAGATGGAAGACTGTTTCATATCAAAAGGCTTTTGCTCTGTACTGAACATGTTACTTTTGAAATGTTATTTTAGAATCCCTTGCTGTATTTATTTGGAACTTGCAGGGTAGGATAAATCCCATTCTTTGCCATCCTGCTGCTGGCTCTTCTCCCCACCCTTGCTGGCCCCTACTTCCTTTTATGTACTGTCATTGGTTCTGTTTTTTCCTTCCCTCTCCCATTTGTCTACACTTCCTTCCCTTTCTCCGTTTTGGGTTTTTGCAACATCTCAAAATGTCACCTGAAGTTTGTCTGTGGATACTCAAATGTTTCTTTTATTATTATTATTATTTTAAATTTTTCAGTAAATGGTACAGAAAGAAAAAAAGGGAAACAAATAGAGTATTTTTACATGTTGCATCCGTGCCCAGACCCATCTTATAATTATGTGACACCCCAAACTATCACCTTATAAAACTGCATAACGTCAAAAGTATTCAGATACACTATTGTTGATATCTGAACTCCTAGCTTTGCTCTAAGACTATGCTTAATTGTTATGAATATCATAATTAAAATTCTTAGTTCGGAAATACAATATCACGTATCATTTTATCTAACTCTTCAATGGTAGTATGTTTTTCTCGTCTTACTATCTCATTCATATGGTCTTATTGTCCGTTCTCCTATAATTTTATAATCCATTTTATCATTCATTTGTCAGTTTCTCAACCTTTCGTGATGATTTAGTCATGAATATCTGTCAAACAATGGTTGTCATTTTCGTTTGTAATTGTCTGTGGAAATTTTCCTAAGAAGATGTGTTAGTCTTGACATTGTGGCATACTCATTCAGTTTTGTAATCCATTCAGCTTGTGCCGGAACTGTCTTGGCTTTCCAGTGTTTTGCAAACACAGTTCCTGCCGCTGTTGTAGCATATTGAAATAGGTGTTATCTGAGCAGGGACCATCCCAAGCAGCATATTTTTAGCATTTAGATCACATTTAACATGGAGTATATTTTGTATAGGAGCCCCATGGTGCAAAGTGGTAAGCCGCAGTACTGCAGTCCAAGCTCTGTTCACGATTTGAGTTCGATCCCGATGGAAGTTGGTTTCAGGTAGGCAGCTCAAGGTTGACTCAGCCTTCCATCCTTCCGAGGTCAGTCAAACGAGGACCCAGTTTGCTGGGGATAAAGGGAAGATGGCTGGGGAAGGCACTGGCAAACCACCCAGTAAACAAAGTCTGCCTAGTAAACGTCGGGATGTGACATCACCCCTTGGGTCAGGAATGACCCTGTGCTTGCACAGGGGACCTTTACCTTTATATCTTGTATTTTTCTATGTATCATTTTCCAATATTTTTGAGCCATCTTACATGTCCATCACTGATCATGAAAAATTCCTTCTTTTTCTGAACATTTCCAACAATTTGCCTGACTGGATTTATACATCTTTTGCAAGTCCTTTGGTACAAAATACCATCTGTAGAACATCTTGAACCAGTTCTCTCTTACTGCCTGTGATGAAGAGAATTTAATATCAGTCATCCACATTCTTTCCCAAGTCTGCATAGGAATCATCTCACCTTTATTCTGCATCCATTTGACCATGCATGTCTTCACTTGTTCTGCTGCTGTTTCAAAGACCAGAAGTAATCGATGTATTTTTGACAGCAGATGATCTTGTGGTTTTGCTACCAGTTGTTCAAAGTCAGTTGGTTTCCTGGGTTTCCCTCCCTGTAAGTAGTTGGTTCTTAATCAGTGTATTACTTGGAAATAAACATACCAAGAGATCTTGAAATTTTTTTGATGCAGTTCATGCAAAGACTTTATTTGCCCATCTTTTTTTAGCAAATCCTTATAAGTAATGTAATAATTATTGGTCCTACTTGTAAAATCCAAATATGCTTCTGTCGGGGACATCTGAGCTGGAGGTGAAGGACTGAGGATTCTCTTCAGTTGGTCCCACACACTTAATAAATGAGTCGTTACATTTTCTTCATATCCCGTTTTTGATGCCTTAGTATTTTTCGCCCAAAGTAGGTAATGAAAGCCATGATCTGACCCGGCCTTTTCTAGTCTAATTTTTCTATCCTCTGGATACAGAATCTAGTTTGTTAACACTGTCAAAGTGGCAGCTTGATAATAAAGTTTTAGATTTGGTAGTGCCAGACCGCCTCTCATCTTTTCATCTTGCAATACAGCAAATCTTACTCTTGGTTTTTTTTCCCCCTTCACAAATTTGTTAATCTGTTGTTGCCATTTTGTCAAAATCGACACTTATGTTTATTGGTAGAGTCTGAAACAAGAAATTCAATCTCGGGAGGACATTCATTTTGATAGTCGCTATGCGTCCCAACCATGAAATTTGGAGTCTGTTCCATCTTTCAAGATCTTTTTTGATTTTTGCCCAAGTTACTTCCAGCCGGTATTTTTATTCCTAGATATTTAACAGCTGTTTTAGCAATGGAACATTGTAATATACTTTGTAAGTTAAGTCTCTCTTCATTAGATACATTGTATAAAATCATGCTTGTTTTCTTCTGATTCAATTTGTATCTAGAATAGTAACTGAAAGAGTCAATCTCTTGCTTGATCTCTTGTAGCCATGGTTTCGGATTTTGGCAAATTAGTACCACATCGTCTGCGTAGCTCCTGATCTTATATTCTTGGTCTTCATATTTCAGTCCTTTTATATTTGAGTTGAGTCGTATCTTATTAACCAACACTTCCATGGCCAAATTGAATAATAGTGGCGAAAGTGGACAGCCTTGTCTTGTACCTTTCTCAATATGAAAACTGTCGGTTAATAGTTATTAATCAGTAATCTCGCTCTGTGTGATGAGTATATTGCCTTTACTGTCATTGTAAAATATGAACCACAGTCTCTCTGCTGCAAAATCTTATGAAGAAAGTTCCAGGAGACATTATCAAATGCGTTTTCCATGTCTAGAAACAACATAGCCCCTTTTCCTTTTGTAGTCTTGATACAGTTAATTGCTGCCAATACGACTCTTACGTTGTCTTTCATCTGTCTTTTAGGCATAAATCCTGTTTGATCTGTGTGAATTATTTTAGAGATACATCTCTTCTGTCTTTCTGTTAGTATGGTTGCTAAAAATTTTAGTCTACATTCAGCATGAAAATTGATCTATACGCTTGCGGGAGATGGCTTTCTTTTTTGTCTTTGGATATTATTGAGATATGAGCTTCTTCCCAGAATGCCGGAGTTTTCCCTTCAAAGAGAAGATCATTGAAAACATTTTGAAGATGTGGAGACAGTATGTGTTCGAACGCTTTGTAATAAGTTGCAATACCATCCTGTCCAGGAGCTTTATCTAACTTTAACTTCTTGAAGGCCTGTGTTATCTCTTACTCTTCAGTATCGTTACTTTTTGGTTAAGAATTTGTCTGTCTTCATCTGTAAAGTTCTTTAAATCAGCTAAAAGTTTCCACTGGCAACTTTGAAAAAGCCTTCTCAATATTCAGAACGGCATCATTTTGTCAGCCTAATTTAAAAATACAAACCCAGCTGGACAATATCAACACGCAAAACATAAACTTAAATTAAACAATACTCATATCTGCATACATACCTTCTTTAGAAAGCTTATACGAACCTAATATTTCTAAGGAAGGTATGTATGCAGATATGAGTATTGTTTAATTTAAATTAAGTTTAATTTAAGTTTATGTTTTGCGTGTTGCTATTGTCCAGCTGGTTTGAATTTTTATATTAGGCTGACAAAATGATGCCATTGTTAATATTGAGAAGGCTCTTTCAAAGTTGTCGGTGGAAGCTTTTAGCTGAAGAAGCCACACAGTGGTGAAAACGCTGACACATCCCGGAAGGCCCGTTTCTGTTTTTCATCCAGCGGACCTTCTACAACTTATCAAGTATATCTTTGCTTCCTTCTCCCAGCAGACTGTTGGCAATTTGCCAACTACATCCTTTACATTTATCGACTTTGGGCTGATGAATGGACTCACCTAATTGTTTTTCTTTGTTCTTAGTGTAGTGCAACTCACATTTACAGTTGTCTGTTGAATACTATCGGGTTATTATAGTTGAGAATGTATAATATAATTAGTGAAGTTTGAATTACAGTGCTGGTTTATTCTTGTGCAGTCCAGCCTGACTTACTTGCTGGGACCGATTACATACTGACTGTACCCTCCCTTAAAGGAGATGTCAGTGTATGTGGGGTAGCAATAGGCAATGAAATGAGCCCTGTTTATGGTCAGTTGGATTCCTTACTTATCCTTTTCCTTTTCACATTGATTAATTTCATTCTATATCTGCTGTCAACTCACCACACCTTCCACTCTTCATGTTCCCTGCATATGATCTGTATAGGATAAATAATTTGGTGTTTAAAAGAGTTAAAGTCTTAATGTGTAATTGTATAAGTAAACTTAGTTTTCTGTCATCAAAAGCAAAAGAGTTGTTGGAGATATTCACAAATGTGACACTTAATCTTTCCCCCCTTTGTAATTTTTTTAGGTTATTTGCAAACTGCCACAGAATCCCTCTGCTAATTTCAAAGTTTCTGTATCTGTAGCTGAACCGTTTTCTTCTAATATTGCAAATATTCCAAGACAATTAGTTGGTGAAGTACTAAAGGAAATGGATCATTGTGTGCCTCTTCTGGAAGTCTATCCTATTGAAGGACAGGATAAGGTTGTGTTTGAAATAGCCAAGGCTTTGGAAACTGTGAGGTACGTATTTCTCTAATTTAATATTCCACAGTTAATATGCCAAAAAAGGATTTATTATTGTTTAAGTGCTAAATATTGTTTTAAAAATTTCATATGGCAGAAGTGAAATGTAAATACTGTGCAAAATTCTTTAATGAAGTTACAGAGCCTTAAACTTTAACAAGCTTGCTGGCGATCAGTTAACATCCTAACCATTCTTCACATCCTAACCGTTTTTTATTATCATTCAGCAGTTAAATAAAAGAAATACAGTAGAAGATAAATGTTTTAAATAAACAAACAATATAAAATTTAAAAAATTATCAGCTGCCTTTCTTCCTTATTGGAGCTTAAGGCGACTTACAAAGCTTTTTACATATACAATCTGTCATTATCAATACAACATAAAATACCATATTTACATAGTATCCATCCGAATGATCATCTCTTTTCCAAACTTTTAATAGTTTAAGAATATTATGGTATCTTTTGCAAAGCCATGAGTTTAAGTAACATGACAAAATCCTTTAACTTTCCCCCTATCCATTTTTCATGGGGATGGCTAAGTTTCCAAACTTTTGAGAAAACAAGGGTGGCAGTCATTAACATATATAAGACAAAGACATTTTCCTTCTTGATTATAATACATCCTTGCTAAATTCTACTGATATACCATTTTAACCAGAGTATCACAAAATATCATGCTGATCGATAAAGCCAAGCCTAAAGATGTCACATACTGCCATACTTCAGTATCTCAAAGAACCATTTTTAACAAAACTTGTGGTATATGAATGCTCCTTCTGTTATTAGACAATAACAAAGGTCTTCTGTCTTCAATTAGTAGATTTTCCATATTGATGAATTCAATATGGAGCCCACCTTTGATACACAAAAAACTTTTAACGCTACTGTTTTAGGCTGTAATGCCTAATGTCTTAATGTAATGCTGTAATGTCTTATCATTACAAACTTGTGGTCTCTAGAAGTTGTGAGAATTGCTTCAATTTTATATTCCTGAAGAATGAAGTACTTATTGTCAGATCTATGTTGTCTCACTAGCTTGTCATGTGGAGCCATGGCTGACTAGAAACATTATTCCCCTGGGGGCTTACCGTATATACCCGTGCATAAGCCGACCCGCGTATAAGCCGAGGTGCCTAATTTCTCCCCAAAAATGGGGAAAAATTAGGCACCCGCGTATAAGCCGAGGGTCGGCTTATAACCCCTCCCCCCCCGCAGACTTACCTGTCCGGGCTCCCGGGAGCAAGCGGCGCAGGCCTGGTGGCGGCGGTGAACTCGGCAGGAGCCGGGGCAGCCTCCCTGCAGTTGCAGGAGGCCGCCCCAGGCCACTCCCGGCCCCAGGAAGCGGCGGCGTGGCCGGGCAGGGGCCGGGGCAGCCTCCCTGCAGCCGCAGGAGGCCGCCCCAGGCCGCTCCCAGCCCCAGGAAGCGGCGGCGCGGCCGGGCGGGGGCCGGGGCAGCCTCCCTGCAGCCGCAGGAGGCCGCCCCAGGCCGTTCCCGGCCACGAGAAGCAGCGGCGCGGCCGGGCGGGGGCCGGGGCAGCCTTCCTGCAGCCGCAGGAGGCCGCCCCAGGCCGCTCCCGGCCACGAGAAGCGGCGGCGCGGCCGGGCGGGGGCCGGGGCAGCCTTCCTGCAGCCGCAGGAGGCCGCCCCAGGCCGCTCCCGGCCCCAGGAAGTGGTGGCGCAGCCGGGCGGGGGCCGGGGCAGCCTTCCTGCAGCCGCAGGAGGCCGCCCCAGGCCGCTCCCGGCCACGAGAAGCGGCGGCGCGGCCGGGCGGGGGCCGGGCAGCCTCCGTGCAGCCGCAGGAGGCCACTCCCGGCGGCAGAAAACGACGCAGGCTCGGCAGCGGTAAGTTCCCTCCTCCCTCCCCCCTCTACCGTATTGACCCGCGTATAAGCCGAGGCCGGCTTTTTCAGCCCTTTTTTTGGGCTGAAAAACTCAGCTTATATGCGAGTATATACGGTACTTTGATTCTTACAATTAATTTGGTGCTTCTTGCTTTGGAATGGCAAGTTCCTAACATATGTCATATGCTGTGACATGAAGGTCAAGTCATATCACTTAACATTATTTAAAGTATAGTTTTCAGAAGACTCTCAGCAGACATTTTACTTTATTTATAAAAGCACACTAATTTTTGTTTTAAATGTAATCTAGTTCATCCAAGTTTTCTCTGTATAAGAAAAAAGCTGTGTTGGCATAAAACATGTAATTGATCCTACTACTTTTGAGAAGATGTAGAGGAACAATTGGTATTCCACCAATCAAACAGGGTCAGATCTGTTAGAAGTGCCTTCCTTCCTCTTTTTTTCTTTTTCTTTTTCTTTTTTTAAATAAACTTTATTACATACATAAAATTACATACATAAAATTGGGGGAAATAAAAAGAAACAAAAATATCAGTCAAATTTACATACCGTTACAGATAAAAGTAATAATAATAAAGGATAACTAACTCAGCTATACATATTAAAGCCAGCAAAAAACATTACTCATCTTCTATCCACGTTCTAGATTTTTCAAAGTTTTCCATTCTGGAGAATATTAGGATCCAGACAGCATCTAGCTCTTCAATATCTTTATCATTTTTATAATGTCAGCTTAATTAATACGTATGTTTGTTTAACCTTCTCTATCCAATTGTTTATATCCATGAATTTGTTTCATTTCCAATATCTTGCAAAGTTAATTCTAGCTATAATTAACATATGAAGGAATATGACTTGTAGATCTTTTTGTATATCTGGTATATAATTTAGTAAAATGGTCTCATGATTTGCTGGGATATTTATTTCGAGGCTCTTAGCTATAGGATCACTTTCTTCCAGTATACCTTAGCTCTTCTACAACCCTACCACATGTGTAGGAAATCGGCTTTGGCAAGGTTACAGTACCAACAACTACTAGCATCTTTGTCAAGGTTCATCATTTTTTGTATTCTGTTGGGAGAAAGATGCCACATGCGTATCATTTTAAATAAGTTTTCCTAAACGTAAGGCTTATAGTAAAATTAGAACCCTTTGTGAGTATAAATACCCATTTCTTTTCATATAGTTTATATTCCAATTTATTACTCCATTTCTGTTGTACAGGTGGTTTATGTGCCTGCCTGTCTCAAAATAAATTCTAGCTTCATTTTAAGTTTGTGTAATTTCTTTGTTTTGTTTCAGACTCTGGAGTCTCTTCAGGCATTACTATTTTTCCTGTTACACAATAACCATGCATTAGGGTGATTGATCATCTGCATATACACAAATAGAGTTGAAAAGACAATTCCATGGACAGATGAGACTGATTTTCTGCAAACCTAAAAAAGGTTTGCAGAAAAATCTGAAATCTTTTTTTTTTTAAGTACATTGGGGGAATAATCCCTCCCAAATAATAGAAACAATTCCTATAGCTTTAAACAATGTATGTCCTTAGTGGTTGTTGCTAGGGAACCACAACAGTTTTGCCAGCCTTCCAGCCTTAGTTTCTGTCAGGAAAAGGCAGAGAAGGAACAGGGCCCTTTGCAGGGCTGTTTGGGCCTTTGAGGAAGGATTCATTGGGGCCAGACCCAGCAGCATCAGGCAGCTTGCTACTTACCCTACTTGCATAACTCACCCAGGCCTCGCTGCTTACTACTGTTCAATAGCAGCCACCCTAGGAAAGCCAGTACAACGTGGTGATTAGAATATCAGAATAGGATCTGGGAGACCCAGGTTCAAATCCTCTGCTGTGGAAGCTCACTGGGTAACCTTGGGCCAGTCACACACTCTCAGCCTAATCTGCCTCACAGGGTTGTTGTAAAGATAAAATGAAAGAGAGGAGAATGATGTAAGCTGCTTTGTTCAATGGCGATGTATAAATAAAGTAAATCAATAGTAAATACAGATGAGGATGGAGGGGCAGGTAAAAATTGATTGTTAATAAGGAGAAAAGGAAGCAAGGAAAGATAAAGATATGGGACTGCCAGGAGGAGCAAATAGTGTGGGGAAGGGTATGCAAGGAGAAATGAAGTTCCCTATGCAAGTGGGTTCCCCACCCCCCTGGGTAGAGGCTGCCAGTGAGGGAGGGAAAGCTGAAGACAGTGAAAGGCTGGTTGGTGGATAAGAAGGAAGCAATAAAAGAGGAAAGGCCACAGGGGCTTTCAGGGAAGGGAAAGAAAAAATGGTGGTGAGATGCCCCCCACAAGTCTTTGTGGGTCCCCCCATTTGTATTTTAATAAAGCAAAATGTTTGACGAAATCAGGGAGAACAAAAGTATTAGACATAAAAGAAGAAAATACATTTTAGCTGATGCAGTCCTGCCCCCCCAAAAAAAGGTTATTGTTAGCAAAGAAAATATTATTATTTTGATCTTTTATCTAATAAAGCATTTTTTAGCAAATTGATCCCGATGAACAAATGAAAAGCTGACATCAAAGAATAGTTGGTCCATAAATATACTGACTTTTCTGCATGAGGATGTTTTGTAGCAGCATTAACAAATTGCATTTTATAAAGTTTTATCCTAGTTTTTTCCCTTTTTTGCCTGCTGCATATTATTTTTACTAGACTGTAGGCTATCTGGCAGAGACTGTCCTTGATTTTTGTTCTAGCATAAGTTCACGCAATATAAAATGACAATTTCATTGTAATGCTTGTATGGGTTTTTAGGTTTTTCTATGACTTCCTTTGGAGAGACTGGGATGATGATGAAAACAGTGAAACCTATGCTGCACTGATAGAAGAGAGAATCAAAATGTAAGTACATTCCTTAACCCTAATTCTCACAAATGCCAAAATGAAGTAGAAAACATGTGGCTGGATGGCCTCACTTCAGACTTCTAGAGCTGAAGGTTCAGATGCTGCAATACTTCCTCTTGATCCCTCGTTTACTTTCCTGAATATAGAAAATTAGAACCCTTCTCTCTGTCTCTACTGGGGCAGCATTCCATCATGAATTGATACTGTTGTGATGTTTACCATGGCATTGACGTTTGATGAGAACTACTGTATTTTTTGCTCCATAGCACGCACCTGACCATAACACACACACCCCACCCCAGCTGGCCGTCAGGGCGGAGAAAGCCAGCTCGCACTGGAACAGCGACCCGTCTTTCCCCGCCCGCCTCCCAGCCCGGGGCGCATAGAGCCGGCTGGGCGCGCTGGAACGACTCGAGCTGTCTCTGTGCGCCCCGCCCGCCTCCCAGCTGGGAGGCAGGCAGGGAAAGACGGCTCGTTGCTCTAGTGTGCCCAGCTGGCTCTGTGCGCCCCGCCGAGGCGCCCAGAGCCGGCTGGGCGCACTGGAACGGGGTGCACAGAGCCGGCTTGCGTCGTTCCAGCGCGCCCAGCCGGCTCTGTGCGCACATTTGCTCCATAACACGCACAGACGTTTCCCCTCACTTTTGAGGAGGAAAAAAGTGCGTGTTATGGAGCGAAAAATACGGTACATGTTAGTTTTCCTCTATACAATTTCAAAAGAAAGAATTTGTAACTTTCTTAATTCTTCTTAGTTGGTGTGACATTCAGAATGGGATTATCCCTGCTCCAATTGCACACCGTTTTAGGAGAAATCTGGAGAAGTACAAGAGCATGCATTTGGAATTGATTCATTACCAAAGTAATATTAAGGAAGAGCCCACAGCAGAAGAAGCTGTTGAATGTTGGAAAAAATACTATGAACTAATAATGCTATGTGGATTGTTGAAAATATGGGAAGATCTACGCCTGAGGTAATTTCATTTGACATATTACTGCCTGAACACCCCCCACGTGTCCTAAAGTACTATACCCTTCTATGAAGTTTTGCTGGCTTGACATCAGCAAATGTACATTTACTATGACTTTTGCTATCTTGTACAGCAGCTCACAGGAATGAACCACTAGGTCCAATCATGTATCCATATCTGCTTTCTTTATCCTCCCCACTAGAACTATTGAATTAATACAAAATTCAGTGGAATTATCACTTATCAGGTAGCAAGTTCCATTGAAACTGGTGGAAATCTCTAAAACAAAATTGTGGAAATTACTGGAGGGATGAGAACATGGAGCACATCGCCTTTAGAATTCCAGTTTGTGACAATTCATTAGCCAGCTTTGACCCAGGACTTTCTAGTCAATTTTAAACCTAGCTATGTTTTGAATATTGTTTAAATAGCTGAAATTCAAATTTTGATTCTTCCAGAGAAACCAGTTGTAAGTTCAGAATCGTGACATACATTTCTAGGGGTTACAGTGTATTGTCTCAGTTGTAAATGAAGTTGTCTGGCAAAAAAGCAGGAATGTGAATATTTCATCTTTGTTCACTTTTCAGTTTGAAGGCTTTACAGTGCCAGACATTTCTGGTATGTTCATTGTGTATAGGGATATTGTTTAGGCTTAAATGTCTGTATCTGTTTAAATCTGAAACAGATGCAGTATTAAGTATACTTGAAGTCAGTCTGCTTTACATGCATCCACAGAATATTTTGTCTAACACTAATTGTCGTTTGGAATTGATTTTAATTTTCAGGGCTCATGGACCTCTGACCCCAAGAATATTGAGACGTAGGAAAGGAAGCAGAGATGATGGGAAAACTGTAACTTACGTTGTTGCAAAAACTACAGCAGTGGAAATGGTATGAACATTTTCATTCATAAGGCAATATGAGTGGGCAGGGATAGCATAGTGTTTGTGGTTGTAAAAGCTGCATGCAAAATTCACCGATGGACTCCTTCCACAGCATACCGCGACTGCTGCATCTTGTCTTCTACCAGACAACCAGGAATGTTTCTTAATCTCTCACACTGTAAACTGTGAGGCGCTTTTCCTTTGCTGCAACACAGAATTAGCTGTTGCCAGTTCCTGGAAACTTTATAGCTGGAACGGTTGGAATACCATCACCTGTGTTTCATAGGAGGGGCTTTTAATTTAGCATTCACTTGCTTTTTTTGTCTGCCTTCACAGGTGGCTACATGGTTTAATAATAAGGGGATGAGGAATGGTGTTTCAGTACTGTTGTTTTATTGAATAATGTGACACTTCAGAATGGTTCTCATCTTGGTCCTGGTTTCAACACTGTTTTCTGATTTTTTTAAAAAACATGACTTGACCTCCCCCTACTTAATAGTTTATCAGAGAATGTGCCCAGATTTTCTGTGATTTATGTTTTGAAATGCTAAAGCCAATCAAGTGCAAAGTACAGCCTAGTTTAATACCAGAAGAAACAAGTGTGTGCTGTACACAGAAAACAGTATCCAAGACTTGCAAAGTTTGTGGAAGAAAGCTGTGTGAGAACAACAGTGAAAATCAGGTGTAAACAACAACAAAAAAAGCTTCACTGATTTCTCATTGGGACCTCAAGGTTGAGGCCGATCACTACCGTTTTAACAAAAATTAGCTTGGACTTACTTTAGAGGGCGCTGATTTTAACTACGAGCAGATTCTGTGAAAGATGTTAAAGAAAAGAGATTGTAAAATCTCCCAAGACAGTTTGTTTCATTGTTGAATTCCTTGTATAGCTTCCCTAATGATAATTTTCTATCATTTAAATCCCATTGTTTCTTTGGCTAGGATTTAATAACAGATGCCGTCTGCTCTTTTGCTAATAGATGAAGATCACAGAAGGAAGCTTTGCTACCTTTCCTTTCTGAGTGTTGCTCTTTATTTCTACCCCTAAGCTGATTCTGGGGATTAGGAGACTTTTGGAAGCGACGTAAGATGTGCCTGAGGGTGGGAGGAGGGCTTCAGGAAGAAGGGCAAGACAGCATCATCCACCCTTGCCTGAATGAAACAAATGCTGTTTTTGATACAACCTATTAATATTTAGCATTGGTGTAACTCTTTCAAATACTGTTGTAATTCAGTCCTGTAAAGTAGAAGAGTTGCCAGTGCAAGAGGACAAGAGAGAGTGGTTTGCTTAAGGTCAGTTTAACAAGTTCATCACAGAGAGAAGACTTTCTGATTTATATCTTAGCCTCTTACTATGTTACCTGAGCTCACATAGAATGAAGAAATGTCTGTCTTTTAAACATAAAAGGTACCCTGCTGCATCAGACCAGTGATTGATTCTAGTTCAGCATTGTTTCACACAGTGGCCAGTTTGTTGCTCTGAATGAGAGGTATATAAAATTATGCATGGTATGGAATGAGTGGACAGGGAGAAGCTTTTCTCCCTCTGCCATAATTCCAGAACGTGGGGTCACCTGCTGAAGCTGTAGGGTGAGAAATTCAAAACATAAAAGGAAATATTTCTTCACACAATGCCTAGTTCAATTGTGGAACTCCCTGCCCCAAGATGTGGTGATGGCTGCCAACTTGGAAGCCTTTAAGAGGGGAGTGGACGTGTTCGTGGAGGATAGGGCTATTCATGGCTACTAGTAAAAGGATACTAGTCATGATGCATACCTATTCTCTCCAGGATCAGAGGAGCATGCCTATTATATTAGGTGCTTTGGAACACAGGCAGGATAATGCTGCCGCAGTCGTCTTGTTTGTGGGCTTCCTAGAGACACCTAGTTGGCCTCTGTGTGAACAAAATGCTGGATGATGGGCCTTGGTCTGATCCAGCAGGGCTTTTCTTATGTTCTTAATGGCCAACAGAACTCTGGCTCTTCTTCCTGTCACGTGACTGTAAAGTTACATGACTGCTGTCATGACTCTGGCAGATGTATACAGCTTCAGTGGGTCATATTCTGCCACATAAAAATGAGTTCCAGGTTTGGAAATGCTGACCACTCTTGTTACTGGCTTTGTATGCTGCCAGGAACAGCTGCCTGCTATAGTAGTGGAAATGCAGTATATACATGTCCTGAATAAAAATCTGCACCAGGGTATCTCAGATACCATCCACGAATGCTGAATTCTGGATTACGCAGATTTGCTGATATTCTGTTAGTCAAAGAGATCAATAAGTAATATTTCTCTACAGAAGACTGATTGATGAATTAATTGAAAGATTAATAATTCCTCAATGTATTTTATTGTCAGGTTAAAGAACTATCCACTGACACACATCATGCTGTTGAAGAAAACTTAAACTTGGCTTTGGACAACTGTTACAGTGGAGATAGTGTGCTTATTTTCCCAGGAGAATATAAAGCAGGAAATCTTTCAATGTTAACTGAAGATATTGTCATTAAAGGTGGCTATTATACTTCTTTATTTCTTTGCATATACAGTTACCAGATTAGAAACAGCCTGTGTAATTTTTAATCAACTGATTATGAAAACAAAGGAAATATTTGACTGATTAAAGACTGGTCACAGCAAGGCTCACATTTTCAGAGTTTAAAGTAGAGTGAATTGCTTAAGATCAATAGACTGGCTACTTTTCCTTACAGTAGGGCCTGAACTTAGGAGCAAGCTATGGACTCAGAAGTTCAACAGGGATAGAGGATGAGTGGAGAGATAGAAAAGGAATGGTATAAATCAGGGGTGTCAAACATAAGGCCCGAGGGCTTGATCCGGCCTCTTGAGAGCTCTTATCTGGCCCACGAGCCAGCCCTCCCCCCACTCTCAATCTGGGCTGGTGAGGCATGGCCCGTCCTGACCAAGTGACAATTATGTCACATCTGGTCCTCATAACTGAGTTTGACACCCCTGGTATAGATGATTTGTGTCACATCTATCCATGTTCTTATTACAACTGTAAGAAATTGTTCCAAATGTTAAGTCTATTTTGGAATACTTAAAAATCTCATTGCCAGTCCCTATCAAAGTTACTTAGCCATTTATTCATGTTTCTTTTATTTCATTTTGCATTCCCTCCTCTTGCCTCTCCTTTCGTGTGTATTAATACATTTAGCCAGTTTTAATTAGGGCTTTTCCCCATTTTGTTTAGGAGTTGGAAGACCAGAGGAAATAATGGTTGTTTCAAACCCTTCCCATGAGAATTTTGTAGTTTCCAGGGCTCAGAATATAAAATTAATGAACATTACTTTGATACAGCAAGGAACTGTTGATGGTATTATAGTAGTTGATTCTGGACACACAGTATTGGAGAATTGTATACTGAAATGTGAAGGAACCGGAGTCTGCGTACTTGCTGGGGCTTCTCTGACAGTTACAAACTGTGAGATTACAGGCGCTCAGGTACTTTGTTCCAATTCATTATGTTGTATAGTGTTTAAAGTATTTGTATAGCACTTTCCCACAATGTTCGAAGCAGTTTGTAGATACAGTAACCAATAAACCAACTTGAGCCTTTTAAAAAATGGAAGCACAAATCAGACCCAAAAAAACCATCCAGAAAGGTGTATTTTGCACCTTTTTTGTGAACAGTTCTTACATTACTAACCAGTCCATTACACAATTGAAGAAGCCCTTGTTCAAGCTAACAGATCTGACCTCCATGTATAAAAATTTAAAGTGCTTATACAAAGCAGCAAAGATACTTTACAAATATTGATCTGTTTTAATTGGGAAATACAAGTGAAAGTTTTGCAAAATAAACCTTAGCTCTTCATTTTTCTTCTGTAACTGTGGTAAAGGCTGCCAACTGATAAATCTACACAAAGATCTATCCTGCCAGTTTTAAAAAACCTGCCCCAATTCAGAGGGCCAGTGCGGCCCTTCAAATCTAACTTGGTATTATAAAGACTGCCTTCTCTCTTAAACAATGCAAATGTTAAGATTTGCATCAGAGGCCCTACCTCATTTGCTGGAGTGAGGCCATGAGAGAAGAGGTCTTTTCTATAGTGGCAGCTCTCCCATTTTCGGTTAAATATAAAACCTCCATACTGTATAGAAAGCTTCAATACCAGGCAGAGTGATATAGTCTAGCTTTCAGCCACAAGCTTTTCTTCGTGTGAATTGTTTTGGCTTTTAATATGGGAGAATATTCATATTCAAACACGCACACACCCCTTGCAGCTTTAAGTCCAGTGAAAAATTCACCACCTAATTCTGCTGCTGGTATAGACTGGTCCTTATAAGGCCATTTTTAAAATTCATTTACAAGCAAGGATAGATCACATGAGCAATCCTCTAGTAGTTTGGAAACAGGAAGTCTGTGGATCAAATCTGATTTCTGAGGTATACCAATCTCTCCCCAGCCCATGTTGTGTGTGGTGGTTGTGGCAACAAGACCTGATGGCCATGCACACTGCACAAAGCCAAGTGGGGCTATGGCCCACTACCTTCTATGCACATTTCAAGTTCCTCTTCTGTAAGTTCCTCAGTGGAACAGGCTTCCTCAGGAGGCGGTAAGCTCTCCTTCCATGGAGGTTTTTAAGAAGAGGTTAGATGGCCATCTGTCAGCAATGCTGATTCTGTGACCTTAGGCAGATGATGAGAGTGAGGGCATGTTGGCAATCTGCTGGTCACTGGGGGTGGAGGGTGGGGAGGTAGTTGTGAATTTCCTGCATTGTTCAGGGGGTTGGACTAGATGACCCTGGTGGTCCCTTCCAACTCTATGATTCTAAGTTGCTTATAGGTTCTGAATGCTTCGCATCAGTCCTGTATTCATTCACCAGCAAGCCACTAAGTTATGCAAAGAACTATTCATGTTAATCACAATTAAATGAAACTGTTTTTGCCTTTGTATTCAGGGAGCTGGAGTTGAATTGTATCCAGGAAGCACGGCTACTTTGGAGGGTAACAAAATTCACCACTGCAGTAACTTCAGAACCAGTGATGGTTCACGTAGTAGCTTTGGTGGAATAAACATTAAGGTAAAATCATTGTAGGAAACAGGTTGCCATATTATATTTGTGTAAATCACATTATGGAAGAGAGGATGGGAAGATGGTTTTTAAAGTTTCTTTAGGCAGTTTGTCTAAGCTTAAAAATCAAAGGTTTTATGAAAATATTTTTATTTCTTAACAGGTCCTTCCTGCTCCCAAACTAAGGATGAAGAACAATCATATTTACAGTAACAATGGCCATGTGGTGACCATTGTTAAGCCTTCTGAACAGCTGTGTGCTAAAGTGGAAGGAATAGTGGAGTGTGCTGCAGGAGGAGATGGAGAAGATTCTGTTTCCAAACTAATGCAGGAATTGAGCTTTGAGATAAACAAAAATGTGCTGGAAGAGACCACTAAAGACATTGGTATAGTTAACTGAGCTTGTATGCTTTGAAGTTTCAGCCGCTCCTTGCTGTAATACAAAGGAAATATGCTTCAGTAAAAAACATCACTAAGAATTTCTGTTGTGGGTGGTGTTAAATCACAGATTGCCATAAGTACTACTGTGAGTTGGAATATTCCATCACTAAGCATAGATGGCGCTTTTACAGCGAAACCCTAAGTAGAGTTACACCCTTCTCAGTCCATTGATTTCAGTGGGCTTAGAAGAGTGTAACATTCCTTAGGATTGTACTGTTACTCCTCTACAGCAGATGCCAAAATTAAGAAGAGACAGCCATATAGATCAAAAGTTTATAATAAGATTTATAGACTGAAGTCTCAACTTTACCAGTTAGACATTATTTTTAAGAAATCCTTTATTCCAGCTAGTCCTGTTGTTGGGGAAATGATTTTAAGGTTTTGGTATAAACTTGGGGGGGGGGACCTGCAGATTTATCTCTGCATCAACACAAGATTGCCTTCTTGAGTCCATTTTTACCCTGCTACAGATAGTGCAGTCCTAAGCAGAGTGACACACCCGTCTAATCCTATTGACTATAAGACTGCTGTACCAAATGGATCCACTGGAGCGTTTCTGCGGATGGAAGGATTTCTTTCCACAGAGCAGGACTTTGTGACATAACCCCCCCCCCCAACTACAGCCCAAATACCCCCCTGACATGTTATGGCAGTTTGTTGGAGAGACTGATGTCATTCAGCCCCCAAGGACATCACTGCTGTACAGATGGAGCTTCCTTGTTCAAAAGCAGCCTCCAGTGGCAAGGCTAATTCTTGCTCCTTAGTTGCCAATGAGTATCTTCCTTCAAAGAACTGTAAGAAGCAGAGGTTTGGTCTGTTTAACAGACAGTCCATCATACTATGGAGGAGGAGAAGCATGTCAACAGTTTCTTCCAGCAGGCAGTTCGGATGCCTAAATGCTCATTTGCATACAGGCACTCTTTTTGCACTGGAACTTAAAGAGCTCCCTGTCTAGAAAGTGACTTTTAACAGTGACAATACTCCTCAGGCTCTGAAGTAGCAAGGACTTTGCCCCACTTGGGGGTCCCAACTAGAAAGAGAAAAGATTGTTAGCTTAAAATCAGGTAATCTGCCTGTTACCATAAAGGCTTCAGTGGCAAGCCGTTTCTGTTCAAGGGCATCATTCTTCTCACTGGTGAAGTCCAGAGTCTGACAGAAAGGAATAAGAAACCTCACCTTAGCCATGGCATATCTTGCAGAAGCGCACATCTTATGAGGCTCCATTGGGTCCCCCTGTGATGCCTGCCTGGCTGCTGTGGTGCCCACTGCCATGAAAGTACCCCGTAGGCCTCAGGATGGGAGAAAAGGGTTGCGCCACCTTGTTCCTTCTTTCCCTGGCTGTACATGACCATCTTCCTCCTCAGTCTGTACACGGGCTTTCCTCTATACCTGCTCCAGTGCTCACTCCTCCCACTTACCACAGCCTTCACGGCTCCTGTGCTTTCTCGCTCTGAGGAGGAGGGCATCTTGAAACTTTGGGTGATTCCCAGTGGTCGCTCAGGGAGGCAGGATCAAATTTCAAGTGCCTGTCTCCTGGGCTGGAATCGCTCACTCCTGAGACTTCCCAAGCTACAATGAGACAGGAAGGAACCAGAAGGCATATACCTAGCTAGACAAAAAACAGAATAGGTGCTAATGGTTGCACGAAACAGTGCCAGCAGGTAAGAGGAGACTGGGGGCTTCCTTTCTTTGGAGGGGTTCAGCGGCTGTGGAGAGGAAGGCACTGGCAGTTGGCCTGTCCTGCCACCCGGTTCTCCCCTCCAGCTCTACACCCTGCCCTCCGATCAGCGTGGTTGCGATGTGCTGTGAGTTGTTGCCGCCCTTCCCAGGGCCCCTGCCCGTTACCTTGCCTGACGCCTGTTCGTTCTGCTGGGTGAGGGCCTGGGCCGCACCATTTGTGGCTGCGGCCAGGCTGGAAGGCGGGACAGGCTCAGACGCAGCGACCTCCATCAATGTGTCTGAGGCTGTTCCCGGGACACTCTATGACTTACAGTAAAAGATCACAGGCCTTCAGCAGCTCTTGCTTTAATCCTGAGCTTCTTGCAAAAAACTGGATTTTAGAAGCACTACGATAAGAGCACATAGAGTATGTTCACCTTTATACCTAGGTTTAATGCTGCCACAATCTCTTCCAGCATACTTTGACTTCCTGATAGTCCCACGCTACAGACTATTACTTATGTTGTCGATATTGAATGCCATCTCATCAGGAAAGCTGCTGGGTCATCTAAATAAGGTGCCTTATTCTGAGCGAATGTGTCAGTGTGGTTCTGGTCAAATAGACACCCTTCAACCTTCTCTATTCAGATGTGACCTGCTCTATGAGGCAAGAGATAGATGGATAAAATCTTTTATTTTATTTAGTTGTGAATTGGATAATTTGAGTTTTCTTTTAGCAGGGTGGATTTTAATATTACATCAACAGTTGAGCAAGATTAAAAATTATTCTCGATTGTGCAGATATATATATGAATATGAAATTTTATTTTAGTCTTAATGTGACACTGTTCAGTGCTGAACTGGCTGTATGAGCAGTACCATTAAAGTTTTCAAAGTCTCAGTTTCATCTCCAAAAAACCTGCTTGATTTCACACACAATTTTCCAGCCAGGTTGACACCAGCCTAAAGGTGGCAAAGGATCCAAAAGTAGTCCTAGGCACTCATTGCAACAAATCAGATATACCGTGTTTCCCCGAAAATAAGACATACCCATAAAATAAGCCGTAGCAGGATTTCTAAGCATTTGCGCAATATAAGCCGAAAATAAGACATGGTGATAGGTGTGGCTATGCAGTGTACCGGCGCGGAGCAGTAAGATGCTGTTCGAGGTGGGCGACGCTGCGCGCTGCCGCCGCAACTCGCACTTTGGGGAGATGGGAACCTCGGGGTCTGCGGGCCGTGCCTTGCACTGACTCAGCCCCTTTGCCGTTCAGGATCTTTGGCGGGGGGTGGGGGTGGGGAGAGGTTTGATTCCCTGCGCACCCCCCAAACAAAAGAGGCTTTGGAAATCACCTCCGCTCTTGGCGCGTCTGGGTTGAATGACCGGCTGGACAGAGGCTCCGGAAGACCCCCCTTGCTCGCCCGCCCTCCGGGAGAGAATCATATAATCGGGGGAAGGTGGGGATTATGAGGAGGATTGGGGCGCTCGCCAGCGATGGAACAAAGCCAGATCTTGGCAGCGATCCTTGAATCAGTACAATGCAGGAATCGGGCAGCTTCCCTCTCCACCTTCCTGACCCAGTGGGGTTTGGGTGAGATCCAAAGGAAGAAGAGCGAGGACTGCCTCGTCAGGTAAAAACGGCGGCTTTTCTCCGTCTGCAGATGCTTCCCTTCACCATCTGTTTAAAGGGGGGAATTGTGTACGGGTTGGGGGGAGAACCGGGGGCATTTCTGTCTCTCAGTATTAAGTTGCAAGGGGGGGACCAGATGCATGCAGGTTTGGTTCTGTGTGACTAAAACGGGCGAGGGGGACCTGGGGAAACTCTCCAGGCTGTCTGTGAGAAAGTAGCCTGCGATCCCGAAGCCGCTTACGGCAGAGTCGGTGCTCTGCAGGGCAACGCCACCCGGCTTTCGACGGGCAGATTCAGCTTGGCGGCGTCAGCTCAGGTGTCTACTGCGGCGGGGTTCGTTTCCCATCGAGCAGGTTTAGTTAAGAAGACGACGTAACTATCTGAATAAATGTAGATTGTTGTACCATACTTAATAAAAATAAGACATCCCCTGAAAATAAGCCATAGTGTGTCTTCTTGAGGAAAAATAAATATAAGACAGTGTCTTATTTTCGGGGAAACACGTTACTCCCAGAACAAGACTGGACCCTTCTCAAGTCCACAGAACTGAGCAGGAGGGGGGTGGCTCTAGTATATATATATATATTATATATATTTGGTACTTCTATATGCCCTCTTCCAGTTTAAAAGGCCCTAGCACAAACCATTACAACTACAATTTAAAATTATTTCCACAGAAAAATGTTAAAGTGCAATAATAAAAGCAATAGGTTTCAGAAAGCCCTTGAGCTGTGTTGACCAATTGTGGTGTGGCATGACACCCTACCACTATCGGTCAACACAACTCAAAGACTTTCTGAAACAGAAACACCATTGACTTAATCCATAAGGCCTGTAGGAATAGCGCTGTTCTCACTTCCAGGGAGACAGAGCGCTATGCTTCTGGCCCAGTAGCTGAAAAGGCCATTTACACAAATCCTAACCAACTAGGGAAGGTCAGTTCTTACAAGTAACCCCCAGCTCTGGATTTCCAAGCTCAGACAGGTTGTGGGTGGAGATGGCCATTTAAGCGACTTTGACCCTAATCATTAAGGCTTTTAAAGGACAACAGAAAGACAGGAGCAGATCCTCAAAAGAAGCCAAATACAAAAATGGAACCATGAAGAATTAACACATGTATTGCCAGCATAAAAAAGTACAGCCTGTATATAGAAAGTTACAAATAATTAACAAGTCTTCAGCTACATTCTTTCAGCTCATCAGATTCCTAAGAGAACCTTTCAGGCGAAAAAAAAGACTCCAACAAACGGTGCAACAGGATGGAAAGCTGTTGTATCTACATGAAAAGCCACTATTTATACTATGTTACACCATTGTGCTGACCTCAAGCCTCATGTCTGGAAGAAGAAACTGTATCTGACCCAAATGAATCCAAAGCAGAGGAAACTGATCCTCTGGTGTATCTTACATATAGATTCCTAGCTTGTTATGTCAATTGCTGGAGCATGTTTTGTCTGAAAGGTTCTTTGAGGAATATGATGAAGAAGCGAAATGAGAAGATATTTGTACGGTTTGTTTTTATAGTGGCAGTATGATTAATTCTTTGGGGTCTTCTATTTTGTGCTTTTAAAGAATAACACCAGCAGTGATCCCAGAAACAAATGGTCAGATAATGTAGCTGATACAGTACTGGTGTGATATAATCATTCTCACAAATATCAATAAATCCTCTTCCTGTGTTGTACCAACAGAAATTTCTGACGACTTCACATACAGCCTCACATATAATATGCTACTATAGTCTGGTCTAGATGGTTACCAAAAGGATTTGTAAAGATCATCCAAGGATAGTTAGGGTCATTGATACAATTGTAAAAGTTCATACCATACCAGTTATGAATCTTGCCCAGAGAAAATTTGTGGTATACTCTGTCCCAAACCCCTGATCTCTTCAGACATCAGAAGCTAAGCAGGGGCAGCCCTGGTTAGTACTTGGATGGGAGACCACCAAGGAATACCAGGAATCACCATGCAGAGGAAGGCAATGGCAAACCACCTGTTAACTCGCTTGCCTTGAAAACCCTATAGGGTCGCCATAAGTCAGCTGCGACTTTACAGCACTTTACACACACACACACACACACACACACATTATCACAAAGGTTAGGAGAAATCAGCTCATGCCCGTACTGGTCGCAGGTACAATTCCATTAAACCAGAGGCGCATGGAGCTGTATTTCACAGGCATCCTTGTCCCAGGTGAGGCTGTACAAGGTAGACCAACTGATTGAAAATCCTGCAGTAGTATATGAACTCCAGTCCTGCAGGAAGATCCTTCTCTCCATAGTGGACATCACAAAACTTCCCGTTAGTGCATGGTATAAATAGAGCTACTTAATGCTTTGCCACTGTGCCAGTAGGACTATCCATCACACAGGTTGCTTTGGTATCTGTTTTTTTTCCTTACAGGTCTCTGCTTCATTAGGATGGTCTTCAAGATTAGCTCTTACTACTTCGTCAAGGAGCTACCTAAAGTTCCAACATTTTTATCCAGGCTATAAGAGAATCATATGCATCATGTTTGTAACAGTGAATTCATTACGACTTCCTGATCAACTGGAAAAATTCTTTCTAACCAATTCACTTCATGTGACACCCAAGGCTGATCCTGTACTTTGTGATACACAAAGTTTTCTAACAAAGAATCCAGAATTACATCCTTGATCAGAGTCAAAACAAGATCTATCCAGATCAAGAGCTTCCAGTGTTCATGGATTCAAGTTTTGGGATATCATATAGGCATATTTCTCTTGCCATCAAATAATTACTTTTGTTGGTCCTTCCTGTCTGAATAATAAAAAAAGGTTAAGAAGCAAAGATATGAATAAGAAAACCAAGCCTACTCTAAAGAATCAATACCATCCAAACAAATTGCATATACTTTACAGATAAATTGTTTATTAATCTGCACTGCATAATAGTCCTATTATAAACCATAAAAGACTAAACATGTTTTGATGTATTGTCTTTGTCAGTAGCGTTTATCTGTACTTAATAGATTCAAATTGTAGGCCTTATGGAACAGTAGTATTTAAAAAAATTGTAAAGGGGTCACTGACAGACAATACATCAAAATGCCTTTGGTCTTCTATAGTTTACAATGGGAATGTTATGCAAATTATAGATGTCTGTTAAAAGGATATTTAAATTGTTCAGAATGTACTGATTCCACAGAGTGATTTGCTCAACCTTCTTTGCCTTGGCTTGTGTTGGTTTACTCCCCTACTCCACACGTCGTCTCTTCCCCTCCATCTTGAGAACGTGGAACCAGCTTCTCTTTGATAGTTCCATGACACGAAGCAGAATTTCTGGCCTGTAGGACCATGCCTAATTAGATCACCCTTACTGGGAAGAACAATCCAGAGAGAAAACTAACCTCTCCTGTTACTGGGAAATCAGGCTACGGGAAACCACATCATCTCAAGCTGTTGCGATATTTTTAGAATAAAGGGTCCTGCTGCATTTGCATCCATGCTGTTTGCTCCAGCATTTATTTTCTGCAATTCCATATCCCAAATTCTCCCTGTAATCGTCCGAAGAATATAAGCATCCGCGGAGTTTGCCAACCCCTCTATATCAATGCCAAAAGTATTGATTTTCCTTTGTATGAATTCAGACCATTTAAATACATAAGGGTCGGCAACCAAATTAGCTATAAGGCCAGAAGGGGCAAAATACATTTATATTTCACCCTTTCTCCAAGTTTAACAGCATACAGAATTCTTCATTTTCTCTTTACATTAAGCCTATGAAGTCAGTTAAGCTAAGAGTGCCCCTAAGGTTATCCACTGAGCAACATGGTCAAATGGTGATTTGAACATAGCCCACTAACTAACCCCTACACCACATGAAGAGCTGTGTACACATTTTCATTTCCTATTTAAAAGTTTTCACTCAGACTGAGCCAATTTGAACTTGTTTCATTTTCCTGTCACAGAGCGAGTTCAGTGCAATGAATGAGATCACCTCCAGCACAAATCGTCCTTTACCCAAAGACATTTTCATCTTCAGTAACCAAAACCTGGCTGCAAATTGAGCTTCTTGCCTGCCCAAGGATACCATGGTCTTATGAATGGAAAAATCCAGTTTTGCACCAACTATGGTCGTTTATGCACGGGTACTTTCACTCATGTTTGCCCCTGGTCTGTCTTGGTTGTTCCTTGGAGTTATGCATGAGTTTTCCATCCATTAAAGGTGACCTCGCTGCCAGCCCTCGCAATGTCCGGGTCTTCCCATTCTTCTGTTAACCCGACTCTTCCATCTTCCCTGAGTAAAGCCCCGGTGAAATCCCCATGCAGAAGGCAAAGTGCGGGACGTGCAAGCTTGGTTTTGCTCACAGCCAATTACAAAGCAGCATGTCCAGAGGCGGGGATTGAAATACTTCCTGCTTCCTGGGAGCTCTTTATGAGCACAAGAAAGGCTTTTTAAAACCAAGGCTTGGATTTCTCCCCCCCCCCTTTCAGATTGCTTTTTTTGTTGTTGTTCTTACAATGCTTTTTTATGTGGCAACTGGGTTTTGGGGGGAATTTTCTCTCACAGTAAGCTCTACAAAGCCAATTACAAAGCAGCATTTAAGGGGGCAGGGACTTGATTAGAGCTTGGAGACTGCTGGTGCATAGATTCCCAACAGGAAAGTGTGGGTCCAGCAAGCAACGAACCTCAAGTAAAACTCCATTGCATAAATGGCAAACGTATCCTTGCCTTATTGCTGCTGTTCCCACTGGATTATTGGCTGCCCAAATACCTGGTCCATTACCTTGGGATTTAAACCTCAGCCTTAAACCTGCCCTGCTCAGTAGCTATCAACTCCAGCTTCAGCCTCTTGCTCTACCTTCTTGGCCTCTTCTTGAGTGGAGTACATGGCTTTGGACGTTTTGTCAGTATTTTACTGTAAGCTTGATATTCTTTGTGACTCCTTGAGTTTGCCTCAAGGTGAAGTACTAAACAAACACAAAGTATTGCCCAGGGCAGGATTTAAAGAAAAAGAAAAGATGTTTTATTGAGACCGAACTGAGCACATTATGTAAAACTATTACAACATTCAGAATATTTTACATAAATATCAGAATTCAAAATGAAACCCAGGAGTAGAACACTTTTACATTACAAATGATTTTAAGGAAGAAAACAAGATCATGCATCATTTTGTGCCCGTTACTGGTTTCTTCAGTAACCACCCCACCCTCCTCTAAACCCACCTCCTCTATTTCCGCCACTTTGGTATCCTCCACCTGAACCTCGAAAGCCTCCGCCAGGTCGCCTAAAACCACCACCACCACCACCACGATAGCTACCTCCACCCCCTGAATATCCTTGTCCTCCAGAACCTCCAGCAGAAGAGTTATAGCCTCCTCCATATCCACCATATCCACCCCTGTAGCCTCCTCCTCTTCCTCTGTAGCCTCCTCCATTGTCGTATCGGGCCATTTTGGGTGGGCGAGGTCCATCACCATATCTAGGGTCAAAATGAAAGCCATGATTCATGCTTACGCATACGATGATGTTGGCATTAAGAAATCATTACCTCACAAGGGTTACTTAAGTATCTGAAGGAACTTTTAAAGTGCTTAATCAGAACAAAGTGTTATGAGGACAATTTTTCCTTCTTCATACTCTGCACCACTTGTGACTACATACATCTGTACCCTCTGCCCTTTAACAATACATGTCAAAAAACTTTAAGGCTTCCCACTGTACCCTTTTCTGTACCTTCTCGAGCTCTACCATGCTTTTGCCTGCCTGGAATTACCAGAATGGTACACAATGCTCTAAACTTCCCTTCTTATCTCCTAACGTTGTGTTTACCTTTCCCCTGATGCAGCAGCACTTTTTTTCTTTTTTTTGCAGTCAAGTCACATCTGACTTATGGTGACCCCTGGTGGGGTTTTCAAGGCAAGAGACGTTCAGAGGTGGTTTGCCATTGCCTGCCTACGCGTCACAACCCTGGTATTCCTTGGAGGTTTCCCATCCAAATACTTGCCAGGATCGACCCTGCTTAGCTTCTGAGATCAGACTATTCAGGTCAGGGTGATGCAGCACATAGGGGTAAATATTTTTAATAGCCCTTCCTAAGAAATTCAAGCAATCAAGAAACCATCAGTGTACGTGTCTTTAACCATTAACATTGTTTTGCACTTAATACTTGAATCTTATCTACCATTTTATTGCCTGGACTGTCACGTCAGGCCCTTGTGGAGATCTGCACTCTTTGGGTTATTTCACCATCCTTAACATTTTCACATCAATTCATAAACTTGACCCATCTCACCTTCAGATGATTTGTTAAATACCCCACAGTTCGCCTCCCTCCACCTGGAACACAGGGCATTTATTGTGAATTTGTTTCCTATCTTAATCAGATGATAAGCGAGACCCATCCGCTTTCTGATCTCCAGTTAGTGAAAATGCCCATAGGTACCACAGCAGCAAGGGACATGCATTTCTAGGATGGTAGGCTAGCGCTCACCTCGTAGTGCCTGCTGAAAGGTTGATGCCAGCAGCGATGGGTCTGGAGATCTGCCGAATAACAGACAGCATGTGCTCGTTCAGCTGGTCCAACTGGCTGATGATTTCTGGGTTCATAGTTACTTCTACAACAAGGGCTTCCATCGCTGCTCGCAAGGCAGCAATACAGGCGGCAGCACTGTGTGGCATCCGCAACTTGATCCTAAGTAGAGAGGACAGTTTAAAATGAACATATCTGCCATTCACGTATCACTTTGCTGGGGCAGAAGGCATTCCACAGAGCAACTAAGACTCCTAGGTGCTAGCTACAAGGCTACGCAAACCATACTTTTATTCCCATTTTATGACAAGAACTGTCGATTCCCTCTGTTGTACCACCCTGGCTCTTTCAGACTTGGCTAATGTGAGGATTTAACTCTATTCCCTTATTTGTGTGTGTGTGTGTGTGTGTGTGTGTGTGTGTGTGTTAACTGCTGTCAAGTCGCTTCTGACTCATGGCGACCCTATGAATCAAAGTCCTCCAAAATGTCCTATCTTTGACAGCCTTGCTCAGATCTTGCAAATTGAAGGCTGTGGCTTCCTTTATTGAGTCAATCCATCTCTTGTTGGGTCTTCCTCTTTTCCTACTGCCCTCAACTTTTCCTAGCATGACTGTCTTTTCCAGTGACTCTTGTCGTCTCATGACGTGACCAAAATACGACAGCCTCAGTTTAGTCATTGTAGCTTCTAGGGTCAGTTCAGGCTTGATTTGATCTATAACCCACTGATTTGTTTTTTTGTCAGTCCATGGAATCTGTAACACTCTCCTCCAACACCACATTTCAAAGGAATCTATTTTCTTCCTATCAGCTTTCTTCACTGTCCAGCTTTAACACCCATACATAGTAATAGGGAATACGATGGCATGAATTAATCTAGTCTTGGTGGCGAGTGACACATCCTTACACTTCAAAATCATGGCTGCCCTTCCCAGTCTCAATCTCCTTCTGATTTCTTGGCTACAGTCTCCATTTTGGTTGATGGTGGAGCCAAGGAATAGAAAGTCTTGAACAGTTTCAATTTCCTCATTGTCAACCTTAAAGTTGTGTAATTCTCCTGTAGTCATTACTTTTGTTTTCTTGATGTTCAGCTGTAGTCCTGCTTTGGCAATTCCCTTATTTACTATCCCCAAAAGCAACAATAATTATAATTTTGCAAGGAAGCTGTGAGAGGTCCCAAGCTTTTTTAGCAGGTAAGGAGGGAGAAGACACCTCAACAAGAGTGTTAAGTTACCCCATAATGCCATCAACACATTTTTAGTGACTGCTGCATTCTTCTCTCTTACTGCCACATCTGATGCACCAACACTGCCATCCATATTGGGCATTTAGTCAGCTATTAGCTCCAAGATCTAAGCCATGAAGGAACTAGAGGAATCGCTAAAACAGGGCCCTACCAGTACTATTAAAAATACAGATTTCGGTTTGTGAGGTCCAACGGGTTTCCTAGATAAGGATTATTTCAATCCAAATTACAGAAAAAGGTGCAGAATTTCAGTTTTACTTCCACCATTACTGCACAATGGCTCTTGTTCACATTGGCTCCTCAGGAATTCATCCAGTACCACAAGAATTTGATGTAATTGAAGGAAGTTGTGAAACACTCTTTCCCCACAGAACGTTTTGAGAAATTTCCTCTGTTTTTCCTACACCTTGATTTATACAGCCAAGCAACCCATCACCCACTCATGCAGTTAAGTTCCACTCTCAGCCAGAAGTCCATACCAGTCATCCAGTACAATAATCTCGCCATCGGACACGACTTTCTTTGAGCCAAACAGAAGTAGCTGCAAGGGGCTCACTAAGGTCATGGCTTTGGCAGAAATGGCTCGTGTCCGGATCTGCAAATGGAACAAAGATATATCACGCAAACATGGGATCTGGTGCATAGCATGAAATCATGACAAGAAGCATTCAAATTTTAAAGAATTTCTAGATGCCATGGTTATAGAAGACTAAAACCTTCCCAGCACTTAAATACTGTGCATCATTTCTGTCCTACTCTATCACTAAAAATTTGTCTGTAAGACAATTGACTCATGTCTGTAAGACAATGGCCTTATACTGAATCAGACCATTGGTCCACCAAGGTCTGTACTGTCAACGCAGATTGGCTGCAGCTGTCTAGTATCTCAGGTGAGGTCTTTCCCATCACCTGCCACCTCATCCTTTTAATTGGAGACACCAGGGATTAAATCTGGGACCTTTTGCATGCCAAGCAAATGCTCTAACACTGAGCCATGGCCCCTCCCCCCAATCTATAACATTAGATAATGGTAATTCCTATGTATACTGTAATACAACATTTTGTTGTGGTTGAAATAAAAATTAATTTGGCAACAATTAATATGCTATAATGTGTTTAATAATAATATATAACTAAAGAGTCTAGTTTTCATTGTTCTAGTGTTTAACAATATACAGATTTGCTCATAGTCCTACCTATGACGATAAACACAAGACAATTTTGTTGACTCGGCATTTGTTTCATGCCTGCCTACCTTTTCTCCAAAAACAAAGAACGGAGAAGGGTATTTCATGTCTTGACTGCTGAATGGGCAGTTGACAGAAGATTTGTGGATGAGCGCGTTGCGCCCCTCAGTGGTTAGAATCTTCCTCTTCTCCTTGTGGTAGCAGACGTTGGGGTACAAGCCAAAGGCCAGCAGAGAGATAACGACATCCAGATTGTTATCTGGGCCAACGTTGTTAAATATCTGTGTCATCAAACAATCTGGGAAGAGAATAGAAACTTGGCTTTTCTCTGCATCATGCACACAGCAACAAAAAAGCCTAGCTAGTCCTTACAGACCCTCATCTTTTCAGTTTGCAACTCTCTTTCTAAACAGCTGTGAATTTGGCACCCTTTGAATATAAAACCAGACAGCAGCGAGCGGATTAAATGTCTACTTCTAACAAAACATTTAGAAATGAACCCATGTACTACTTTCCCCACCCTGCAACAAGGAGATGGAAGCCAGTGCAGCTGGGAACCACCTTCTGGCAGCAAAAAGCAGAGCTTGTCCCTGTACATGCAGAGAGCTCCTTGCATATCTTTAAAATCCATTATGTGTTTATGGCATTCTGTCCAAACATGGGACTGAGATGATTGCAGAATTAATCTCTGATGGCAAATGGTGGAAGCAATCAAGGAAGAATTTGTAGTTTCCGGAGGGAAGACAAGATGCTCTAGCCAAGTTTTAAATTTCTGTATGCTTTCTATATCCATGGCTTCCTCCTGTCATCAACTGCTGCAACACAAGGTGAGAAAGTAGGAGGCGGCTCCCTGCATCAAAATAGCCACAGCCTCCTGAATTTCGCATCTTTAAAAAAGTTAATATTTCTAAAAGTCACGTTTTTTCAAAAACCCTTCTATCTAAAGTAACGACTGGGGCAAGAAATTCTTCATGAACCTTCAATGTCATCTATTCATTTATTGGGCCACCTTCCAAATACTTTCATCAAATGTCAAAAAAGCAATGCCAAAGCTGCTCATCTCCCCCTAGCAACTTACCTTCCGGGAAGCCAGAATTGACAAGGATATCTTTCAGCTGCACTTTGGCTTCCCAAGTCATTCGGAGCGTGGCCATGTTGAGCCTCTTATGCTCGCAGAACCGGATCTCACCATCTTCCCCGCCCATTCTGCAAAAGGGAAAAATGAAACAGGGAAAAGTGGCTGACTTGCAACCAACTGGTACAGCCTTTCTATAAAACGGCTAAGCGGAATACCTCAACAGGCAATGCCACCTATCTGCAGCCAAAATTACCTTGCATCATCCCAAGCCTGGAAGACTGAAAGCAAGGCCACGTGGTCAGAAAACCGGTTTCCAGCAAAATTCCTGTGGACATAACCCAGCCTCTTCCCTTCGCTGATGAAAGGCTCTGGGAAGCAGGTGGCGGCAGAGATGGTACATACAGCATCTCCCACGCTGAAACAGAAACCACAGAATCCATTTTCTCCTGCCCTTGCTACTAGTTTCTATAGCTTGCCATCAATAAATCACGATAACTAACTATGAAATGAACCCTCAGACACACACAGTAAAATGCATTAGTGTAGATGCTACACACTGGGAGCAGAGGAAGGAGGCAACATACCACCACTGGCCTTAATTCTTCTCATAAATCTCAGATAAACAAGAATGAACACATTCCTAACTCTTTAATAATGTCTACATGCATTTCCTTCTTTGAATAAATATTTGGTCTCCCGGCTTTAAAAAAAAGATACCAGAAAACGCCCACATCCATTAGGACTCCATTTATCTGCAAAGTCTTCTAACCTGGCAAACAGCACTTACTAGAAAATGCATCCCATTATCATCATCTTCCCAAGGCGAGGTTCTATGGGGAGCCTGGCTAAAATTCGCCCAAGCGGTGTCAACTCATCATTTGAGTCCAAGGCATCCAGCTCTGAAACAAAAGCCGTGAACGGTATCAGCAAAACCTGTCCATGTTTCATGAAATTTTTAAATTTGCCCTCACAACTAGTTAAACATTTAAAATTATGTAGATGGAAGCAGAAGGGAAAGGCCATCACCTTCTTGCCCAGTTTGCCTTAGGCAATCTGGGCTGACCATGATTCAAACCACAATGTTGGACTATCCTGGACCTCGGGTTGGATCCAGCAAGGCAGTTCTTCCAGAAACAAGGATAGAAAATGGCTTTGTGGCTGGAATCCAA
Organism: Euleptes europaea; assembly: GCF_029931775.1. Taxonomy (NCBI): domain Eukaryota; kingdom Metazoa; phylum Chordata; class Lepidosauria; order Squamata; family Sphaerodactylidae; genus Euleptes; species Euleptes europaea. The sequence goes on along the minus strand of NC_079313.1, from coordinate 26,680,565 downwards.
ACGCACAGGTGGCTCAAATCCAACTTCTGAGGAGATTTCTCAACATTTTCCAAAGGTGCCAGTTTTTAAGGCTGGCTTTAAACACAGAAAGGTGGCAGGAAAAAGATGATAAATGAGATGATCAGATTGTTAGTAATTTTTATCCCAGCTTTCCTAAAGGAGCTTTCAAAGGACTCTGATCAGATCTTCAGTACACAAGGAGGTTCACTACAAACATTAGCACCAGCAAGTTATCATACTGAATACTGATCTATTGAGCAAAAGCAGAATGTCTGACCAAATTCGGCTGCCTGTGGAAAGTGTTCCTCCAGGAGACCAGGCAGGAAACCTTAAATGAAAGCTCCTTTCCCCCCCTTTACCATCAGTTATGTGGGCCACAAATTACTAGAACAGATACCAGTGGGCAGGTGAACTGGAAAAGTCTCGTAGGCTTAAAACAGTAGACATATTTGCAAGGCTGAAGTACACCATTCAGAATTAACACACACAATGACCAAGGCGAGTGAGAACATCATCTCTGCTTGCAGACAGGGTCAGTCAAGTACCTCTCAGCGTATGCTCCGCTTCAATCACTGCATCCAAGGGGGGTGGCTCTATAGCTTTGGCCAAGAATTGCCCAATTCCTCCCAGCCGTAGCAGTTTGATGCTCAAAGCGATTTCATGCAGTGGTGTTCGGAACATCTCTGGGGTCATGTGAGTCTCAAGCCTAGACATGGGGGTGGGGGGGGGGGAAAGATTTTTTTAAAGTTGCATTTTGTATGGGTTGTGTCCTTCTAATCTGTTCCACTGACACTAGCATGTTCCTTCGGTGCAGAGAACTTTCTGCCAATGCAGCAAACCTCTACTTGAGAACAAAGCTCTCATGTCAGAGGAACAAACTGGTAGAAACCAACCCAATGTTTATCTTTACGAGCTATGACAGCAGCTAAGCTCTATTCCTGTCAATACTAGAGCAATTCCAAAAGCAATCCTACTGGTTGAATATCCTTTATCCGGACTGCTTGGGACCAGAAGTGGCCCGTACTTTTGATCTTTCTGTATATTGGAATATTTTGGAATTTTTACTTATACATAATGAGATATATTGGGAATGGGAACAAATCCATTTATGTTTTATATACACATAGCCTGAACGTAATTTTAACCAATATTTTTAAATAATTTTGTGTACATTGAACCATCTGAAGGCAAAAGTGTACTCTATCTCACTAGAATACCTGTATCAGCTGTTAAACAAGAGCAACAACAAACAAACAACGGCAAGCTTTCAGTCTCCACCTGCGATACTGTGTATGCTGTACTTTACTTTTTTAGGAGAGAGGAAATATTGAAAGCAGGCAGCACGGATCTGCAAGCTGGCTCAAAGGTCTGGCTTTTGGATCAGTCCAGATACAGGATGTCGGAATAAGGGATACTAACTGTACTTAGTAGGGCCCATTTTACTGAATGGGGCTTACTCCTAGGACAGTGTTCTTAGGATTGCAGTCCAAGGTGCTTTATATGTCCCCCAATAAGTGCTTCCTAATGCACATGTTTTCCTTATCATAATAAATCTCAAGTTTCTCAAAAGACAGCTTATCCTTAGCATCAAAACATGAAAAGTCAACTTTATTTATCAAGGTATCTATTTAGCTTTCTGTCATGCACACTAGTCCTCCTAATGAGGGCAGAAATGGTCCAATCATTAGTTCTATGTTGAAGTTACATGGTCATGCCACTGCATTCCAACTTCCACTCCAATGAATAAAATATTTTGCCAGTTGTTAATGTAGGTTGCAGTTTTTCTCAATACAAGCCTTCTGCAACATGAATACCCCCCTTCGTCTTATTTTTCTTTCCTTTCCTTTTATCCCTTAGAAGCTCCTTGATCAATTGATCTTGAGCAGCATATATCTAGTGTTGGAGGGATATAAGGACTGAAACAAATCTTGCCACTGACAATGTAGCCTTGGGGTCCCTATCACTTAGTAAAAAAGGCATTATGTCAGTCACAGAGGCATTGGATTTGTATATTAAAAGGGGGGAAATATAGTGCGATCGAAGTTCCTCGTAAAAGCGGCATTCCAAAAGGGCATGGGCTAATAAGTCAATAGAGCCAGAAGAGCAAGGACAGATCCTGTCTGAGTATGGTATATTCAGAATTCTGCCCTGCATTACCATAGAAGGGTTAGCAACATGAATACCCCCCTTCGTCTTATTTTTCAGTTAAACTATTTATTCAGTTATTTCCGAAGTGGAGTACAACCCTACCTTTCAAACCGAGCTTTGCTGCAGAGATGGAAACAGAATCCTGGACGGACGCGACCGGCTCGTCCTTTTCGCTGCTCCAGGTTCGTTTTTGATGCCCACACAGTAGCATAGTTGGTCATGTTGTTGTGAGCAGTGAACAGCTTCACCTTTTGTCTGCCAAGTGAACATTGCAGATCAAACACCCACATGTTCTCAAATACTGAAAAGCAGCCGAATAAGGAAAGAGCCCCAAAGTCTTTACAACCTCTGAATTTTGAGATGTGGTTTTAGAAGAAATGCCACAGAATTCATAAGCTGAAGCATGGAGGGGAAGAACTCTCTCTCTGACTTGTGTGTGCAGTAACACCAAAATGACACCTCTATTGATCAAAATTAAAGACGGGCTTTCCTCTACAGTTCACACAACCATGAAAAGGTCAGGGAAGATGAGCAGGCCACTGGGCACTGCAACATGTACACAGTATTCCTATCACCCAGGGAGGTTTATCAAAGCAAATGAACCATCTGGCTAGTAAGTGTGTATTAGCCTGGTGTTTCACAATTACAAACAGAAAAGAGCTTTGCGGGATTAATCTTGGGCTTTCTGGCGTGCACAACATTAACACAATTCCACAATAAAACCCCTTTGGTAGCTGAACGAAACAAAAAGCAGAATCAAAAACTCACTTGCAAGAATCAATAACATAGACCACATCATTGATGGTAATGCTGGTCTCCGCAATATTGGTGGATAAAATTACCTGTGAAGACAAACAGGCATGTCAGTTTTATTCTGGCAAACTTACTCTAACTTACCCGTTTACTATCCTCCTTGCCAGATGTATAGAGAGAGGCTCACCTTGGTCATGTGAGCAGGCACTGGATCAAACACTTTGCGCTGTTCCTCTCGAGGAATCTGGGAGTGCAAAGGAAGTATTCTGTACCGCTGGCTTCCTGCAATAAGAATAAACAGAGGTAAACACTTAAGGTGCCCGTGCACCCCCGGCACTCACACTCACGCTGTCAATGCTACACTTCACTCCTTCCTTGCATGCAGGGTGAGTTTTATCACTTTTATAAACATCTCAAAAATGGAAGAAAGGGAGGGGGCTGACAAGGGTTTGTACCAAAGTGTGGGTTCATTTCCAAATATTTCTGCATGGTGTATATCAAATTCCAGCCTGGCAAGAAGACAAGAACAGCTCCCGGAGCATTCAAGGTCTCGATGTATTTCAAGAGGGCCTCGATGAGCTCAAAAGGAGTTTCCTTCTCATTTAGCTGAGCCATGCAGCGTTTCGTTTCCAGGCCATATTCATCGCTACAAATAAGGTTGCAGTTGGCCTGTAAAAAAGAAAAGAAATATGACAGGCACAACCTGATGAAAACGCCTCCCTTTGAAGATGCTTATGCAGCACGCTCTCCAGAGGGCAGGCAATCAGAAAGATGCATGAATACCCTCAACAGAAAGGACAGCACTGATAGGCTCCATTCTCAGAGAACCCTATTCTGTCCCAGCTTCCAGGAATACGTTTTAGGCAATCTGGCTCAAAATTATAACCTTACAGCACCTAGCCACTTGGCGCATCCCCTTGCAAGCATCTTTTAGTACACTACAGAAGCTCATACATAAAGGGATGACCTACCATCCCAGTAGCCCATGCTCTGGCTCCCAATGAGTGAACGCAATGATCTTCTCTACAGAGGAATCTCTACAACAAATAGTGTTTTCCTATATGCTCTGGTCCGAGGAGGAAAAAAGGAGCATTTGAGAGAGGGGAATACAAGAAGTCCCAAAAGTGGATCTGAGGAGGGGGAAATGTAGAACCTAGCTTTGAAGAAGACAGAATGGGAAGGTTCCCCCTCCCCACCCCGGTTGGGTTTACGGCTCAGCTAATCAGCACAATCCTGCCTGTGGCACAAGTGGGAAGAGTAACCCAGCCTGGATTCCTTTTTCCACCAGAGAACTAGCGAACTAATGAAATATTACCATGCATCTCCAAGACTAGAGATAATAGGGAGTTCCAAGTAGTAAGAGTCATCTGTACCACATTGTATTTTCAATTCTGCTGGAAGCCGCCTTGGCAACATTCGACTAATGAGGCAGGGTATACATTTTTTTAAACTGAAGAGTTTTCACTGCTGGTGCTGGCTGACTTTATTATTTTTCAGGCTCTTATTCTTTCAGCTATATTTTACAATTTTACTGTTTACTGTTATTTTGTTGCTACTGCAGCTGCCTCAGGAACCACCAGAATGAGTGCAAGATATAAATATTTCAGGTTATATTCTTTTGCTGGAAGTTGCTGTTGAGAGGCAGGGCAACAATAAATATTATTCTGGTTCTTGTGAGTACTGTTGACACTAAAACATGGTAGGGAGAAGAACCTCAATGACATACATCATCATCGTCACCACCTTCATCATCCTTATCCTTCTTCTTCTTGTCCTTTGGTGGTGGAATGAATCTGGTCATCTGAATGCAATCTTCCAGAAAATACTCTACAACGGACAAAATTGGGTTACTGTAGGGATGGCATCAGCTAACCATACCAAAATGTCAAACCGAGGCTCCAGTTCAAGATTATTTCACAGATTTTTGAAGACAAAGCCCCACTTCCGCCAAATTTGAAGATGGAATAGAAAAGATAATAAAAACAATACCCCTGAAGCTTACGTGTCTTGTGTGTGACCGCCCCCCCGCCCGGTACAATGCAAACAGAAGTCCTATCTGCTTTTATATACAAAATTAAAAAAACTGGCTCTCTCTGGTTCTATTTTTGGCATTTGAAACACAATTGAGTACACTGCACAAATATAATTAGAAATAATTTTACAGCGTGACAATGTGTTTGTTCACCAGAAAATCAAACAACATTGTTTTGTGCAAAAAGGAAGGAAGCAAACAGGGCAGTTTTTTCAAATACTTCCTTGGGCAATCATTCACCTTGAACAGGGAAAGTTCTACCAAAGACCTCAATGATGGGGCAATTGAAGTAGTATTCACAGAACATGCTGGTATCAATGGTGGCAGACATGAGGATGACTCGGATTTCAGGGTAGGTTTGAATGACATCTCGCAGAACTACCAACAGAAAGTCAGTCTGTAGAGAGAAACAGGGTTTTTTTTTTAAATGGTGAAAACGCTAGTGAATCTCATAGACCAGGGGTGGGGAACCTTTTTTCTGCCAAGGGCCATTTGGATATTTAGAATATCATTCGCGGGCCATACAAAATTACCAACTTAAAAATTAGCCTGCTATATTCTTGGGCAATCCTAGAAGCTCCATAGCTAAGGACTCTTCTGCAAGGGGGAAAAAGGTTCCTTTTCTCGGCAAAACAAACTCACATCTGCCTTGAACAGAGGCTATTCCTGTCTGCAGGAGGGGGCAGATCGCCAGTCTTAGATCCTTCTAAGCTAGAGATCTGCCAGGACCCACGAAGGGCCAGACCAAATGATTTTGTGAGCCTTATTCGGCCCCCGGGCCTGACATTCCCCACCCCTGTCATAGACTAAGAAACGCGTTTAACAAACTATGGACATATTACATAATGTTTTAGTTGCTGTACAACTGAGTGAGGTGCTGACCTAAATTAAAAACAAGCAACATTAATATAATGCACTGGAGAGTTCAAAGCATTTCACATAGGCATTTCACATGTATTTGCCCTGACCTGGATGGCCCAGGCTAGCCTGATCTCGGAAGCTAGGCAGGGTCAGCCCTGGTTAGTATTTGGATGGGAGTCCACCAAGGAAGTCCAGGGTTGCTGTGCAGAGGAAGACACTGGCAAACCACCTCTGTTAGTCTCTTGCCATGAAAACCCCAAAAAGAGGTCGCCATAAGTCGGCTGCGACTTGATGGCACTTTACACACACATAATGTATTTACAATAACTCTATAAGGCAGATCAGTATTATTATTTTTTTGCCATCAAGTCACATCTGACTTATGGCGACCTCTGGTTGGGTTTTCAAGGAAAGAGGTGTTTGGAGGTGGTTTGTCATTGCCTGCCTCTGCGTTATGACCCTGGTATTCCTTGGAGGTCTTCCATCCAAATTCTTGCCAGGGTTGAGCCTGCTTAGCTTGTGAGATCTGACAAGATCAGGCTAGCCTGGGCTATCCAGATCAGTATTACCCACACGCTGACAATGGGGAGGAAGGAGGTCAGGCAGCTGAAGCTGAAAATGTGTGGCTGGCCTAAGGTCATTCAATTATTTTCTGGCAAAAGGGATACTCAGCCCAGCAACTCTGACTTCCTAGCCACCACCCTACGAGCACTGTGATCCAAGCTGCCATCTGTGCTAAATAACAAAGGACTCAGGCACTCCCAATTCTTTCTAGCAGATGAACACGGAAAGACTTGGGAAGTTTCTTTCAGGACTGTGCAGAATTACGGCTACCAATGGACAGCTGTCTTCCATAAACGATTCACAAAAAGAAAACACTGAATTTAAATCCAGGCAGTTGTAAGATGACCTTCAGCAATGATTAGCAGACCAATAGTAACATAACCTGGTTTTAATGCTACAAAGACATAAAGGCTTAGACCCTGTTTAAATTCCATGCATGGAAGCATGACTTGCTCACCTTTTGCCTCTCAAAGCAACCCCCAAATGATCCCCCTCAAATGCTGATCCTGGGGGACCGGGAACCCTCAGGAGCAAAATGATTAAAGAATTGCAGGTCTGCTACAGGAGGGAAGAATAACCACCACCACCACCACCCCGCCGCCCAATGTATGCAGATCTTTTTGACCAGATTCAGCCCCATGTGCCCATGCAGGCAGAGCACACTGAAGCACAATTAAAGCAATTTTTTCACATCTCGTAACAACAACAAAACCTACAATGAGAATAAGATGGTGACCATCTCAAACCTTACTCACATTAATGTCTCTCTCATGGATCTCATCCACGATCACATGACTGATTCCACGGATCCCAGCTTCCAGCTTCCTCAGGAGGACACCTTAAAGAAGAAGATCTGCTATTAGGGAAGACAGTTATCACGCATGTGATCATTTTACCAAGGCTCTCTGGAAAGCGACAGAGGATGCACGGTTCACAGCCACTGTCTAAATCTCTTGCTAATTCCTGCCCATAATGGGAAAAAGTGAGAGCAAGTGGGGGGAATCCCATCTCCACAGCTCCTTCTAACCAGTATCATGGATTTGGAACCCACCTCATTTCATTTTAAAGAGCCCAGAGAATGAACAGTAGAGGAAACATTTTAATTCTTGTATGAAGGGCTTCCGGATAAAGGACATCCAAAATATGAGACGTTTCCAACACTCCCAATACTTCCCCACACTCTCCACAACCAGGGTAACACCACTGGGTTTAAAATATTGTCGAAGGCTTTCACGGTCAGAGTTCATCAGTTCTTGTAGGTTATCCGGGCTGTGTGACCCTGGTCTTGGTATTTTCTTTCCTGACGTTTCGCCAGCAGGTGTGGCAGGCATCTTCAGAGGAGTAACACTGAAGGACAGTGTTACTGAAGATGCCTGCCACAGCTGCTGGCGAAACATCAGGAAAGAAAATACCAAGACCACGGTCACACAGCCCAGATAACCTACAAGAAATGACCACTGGGTTGTTTTCTGCTTAGCTCCAGATTCTCTCCCATCCTAGCTCAGAAACTATTAAAACAGAAAAGAGGGACGCACCAACAGTGCAGAACATCACACTGGCATGGGGACGGGGAAGCACCGATTCAAACCGGACACTGTAGCCACAGCTGTTCCCAGGTTCTTCTCCCCTTTCATAGGAGACCCGTTCCGCCACAGAAACGGCACTGATCCTCCTGGGCTGTGGGGAGAAAACATGTCTTACATGAAAGAAGAAAACTGCACCAGCTCTCCAGCCAGCAGGCTCTTTCAACACGTCTACTGTAGTACTGGAACTGAAACATGCCAACATCTCCCCCATTAAGGATGGCGGGGGGGGGGGGGGGGAATCTCCAGTATCTTGATATCCAGATGCCCAACAATTTGATCTGCAAATCTGTGCCATGGCAGTGCTTAAAATTTTCATGCTGCCACTTCAAGACCTGCAGTACTGCTCCAGCAAAAAACCCGTTCACAATGGAATTAAGGAAACGAAATTTGTTCTGGCTGTATGACAAATCAGGGCACACACAAGGACAGCTGACACTGTCAAGGGGGCCTGGACCAAAGTGAACACATTAAGTCGCCTTATACTGAATCAGACCCTTGGTCCATCAAAATCAGTATTGTCTACTCAAACTGGCAGTCTCTCTCAAGGGTCTCAGGCAGAGGTCTTTCACATCACCTACTTGCCTAGTCCCTTTAACTGAAGATGCCGTGGGATTGAACCCAGGACCTTCCGCATACCTAGCAGATGCTCTACCACTGAGCCACGGCCCCTCCCAACAGTGCTTCCATCCCAACAGGGCTATTTAAGTTCAACAGGGCAGAAATTAAGCAAAAGACTCCTCCAGAAACTGAGAAGACAGGAGACTACCAACTAGCTTCACATGACCCAGCAGGCAGGAGCAGAAATGGGTGCTTCCTCCCACCAGAAGGGACAACATCCTGCCCTCTTTGAACTCTGGTGGGGTGAGTGGAAGGGGTCAATTTGCTGTCCTCAGACTCAGTCCTCTCTTAAGCAAGCTAACGAAATAGAGTCTAACACTATCAAGGTAAGGGGAAGAATTCAGCACAAGCTTTCCCCTGGGAGACAATCGCAGAGGGGCCATCACAGTATATAAGCTTTCCCCATATTGTTCAACCATTAACCAGGTCACCACTGCACACATTCATGGGCAACTGGCAAATCCGTATTCACGGGTACAGTAGAGCAGACGGTGGGGCGGCTTTGACATAAAATGAAAGCATCCAGCATACTGCGGCCAGTTTGATAACAGATTTAGAGGCAGCTAGTTTGGATGGGTCTCTTTATTGGTGAATGACTCTGTAGAAGTTACAGAGATGGCCTGCCAAATGTCTTTCACCTGAGTCACAACGATGCTGCACTCTGCACCTCTTCCACTGTAGATAAATTCATCCAGGATGTACTGTGGAACCTGCGTAGTTTTGCCACAGCCGGTAGCTCCACGGATGATGACAACAGGATTATGGTGGATGGCTTCCAGAATCTCTTGCTCAAACCTCTTCACAGGTAGAGTGTACCTCTCCTCAAGAATCTGGGACAGAAAGCAGTTCGTCACAAATACCCTGCAATTATTACCAACATCGCCCCGGCCAACTGGTTGACCCTATCCCTACTGCAAGTAACATCCTCTGTCCAGGGCTCACTCACCTCCCCATTCTTGAGACAGTTGGGGGGAGAGGGGGACAGGGAGAACTAAGTGTGCTTTCCTCCCCTTGCAGACTACAATTTTGAAACCTACGAGCTTCCTGAAAGAGGCAGAAATTATGAGGGGCTTCAGAAGTTCAGCTTCCCTTCTCCTGGTAAATGTTTTGCCAAAGAACCTGCCTCCTAGCAGAAAGAGGAAAGAGTAACCACCGCACAGACCACTGGCTAGAACATGACAATGGCGGGGGTCAGTGGCAGAAGTGTGGGGAGGAAAAGCATCTCATAGAAGTTGGGCTTGCTGGCACTTGACTGGTTTGGCTCGCCACTTCTGAGAGTAAAGTAATTACTAACCATGTCCAGGGCCAGTCAGAGAGGAAGCCAAAAGGACCTGGCCACAAACTCAAACCAGGCCTCAAATTTAGAAAGTAATTTTTTAAATATTTGGTAAGTTTTGTACTTTTTCTTATGCAGACCCTGTGCTGTCTTTTTTCTTTTCTTTCTTTTTTTTGAGGCTAGGGGCCTCAAAATCTGGAAGAGGGTCAGGCCTCTTTGGACCTCTGAGACAGCCTGACCCTGGATACATTCTGGCTGAAATAGTCATTGTTCCACAGCATCAAGATTCTCAAACGCCATCCTATCAATCGTGGCTCGGTAAAAGAAAAAATCCTTTGTGCCACCAAATCAATATCAGACTTACTTTCTTCAATTCCTGATCGCTTTCCAGCTGATATGCAAGGTTTCTTTTTATGTCGACACTTATCTGCTCTGGTGTGGCCTGCAGGGGGGGAGAGAAGCACAGTTTTAAGAAACTTATTTCTTGAAATCTGATACAACAAAATCACAAGGAGCTTCCATTAAAGGGGAACGCAGCAGAAATCAGGAAAAGAACTGGTCAGAATCTGCCACCTGTAGACTTACAAATGCCAGAGGGCCCTCATCAATGTTGCAGCTGGTCCACGGATTCCAGTTTGACTGCGGAGGCGACCACGGCACAACTCCCATCTGATTCTCTTTTTGGGAGGGTTCGAAGTGGGCCAACTTCCCAATGTTAAGGACAGCGGGGAAGGTGGGATCTTCAGGCTGCAAGTCAGAGAAAGAAAGGCTTGCAGAGTGAAAACTGGCCAAACCTAACCTGACCAGGAAAGAAGGAAAGGGAAAAAAGCAACACACGTAGCGTTACACTCACCGGCGGAACAATTTCAAGACCCATGTCGCTGACGAGGCTCTGCAGCTGACTTTCCAAATCGGAACTGAGATTTACTTGATACGGTTCTATCTGCAGAATTAATATGGGTTAGCACACAAGACAGCTACACAACAACAGGCTCAAACTGAGACAGACAGCAAATACTTGCAAAAGGTACTGACCCAGTAACAGGCTTAAATAAAAGGAAATTATAGAATATTCTTAATGAATTAAAAAAAAAAACACAAGCAGAAATATTAAACCTCTAGAGCTGGTATTGTTTTAAACAATTAGTTTTAAGTGCCAAGCTCAAATCATTGCATAAAAGCCGTTTCTTACACAAAACCTGAAAAACAACATTGCAAAGCACATAATAATGAAAGCAGTAAAAAAAATAGGCATCTTTTACAAGCCAGTATGAATGATGTTAACAAAAGGAGGAAGACTGAGCACAGATGTACTGTTACGATATTGCCAAAGCTAGCAATTTCCCCCACAGCATTTAAAAGGTTTAATTTTAACAGGATCATCCCTTTGATAATCTGGTCCGAAGGGTGAGAAGAGAACTAAAACAGGACAAAAATCCATTCTTAGGATATGCAATATCCAAATGTTAGGCCATACGATACCAGTCAGACCCTGAAAAACAGCCCACCCAGAAAGGCTCTCAGCCTCTGGGGAGTCTCCATGAGCCTGGGAACATCCTCTTAGCACTTTCTTCTGTCACTCATTTCAATTCTTATTACTCTAAGACCCCCCACCCAGCTGCCGAAGTACCCATCACAGTTAATTTTTTTTTAGTTTATTCAATTTATACGCTGCTCTATTTTCCAGCAAGGGCTGGGCTTAGAGCAGTTTACAATTATTAAATAAACCAATACATAAACTTCAACAATCAATAAAAATTATAAACATTTACAAAAAAGTTATTAAAAGAGCCATTAAAATCCAATTATACCAATTAGTGTCATTTATGGAACATGAAGCCACAGAGAGTCCTGGGGGCAATCATCCCCCCCCCCATAGTCGATAAGATGGAACCAGAGCAAAAAAGGGGGGGGGGAGAGAAGGGAGGCCAGCTATGGAAGAAACTATTGCTGCCCTCAACCACAGGCCTGGCGGAACATCTTGGTCTTACAGGCCCTGTGGAGAGTGGCTCTGCCCATGCAGTTGAAGGCAGTTTTTTGTCAGCTAAATTTGAGAGGCAGCTGTAATACAGTTATGCCTGCTGTTTTTATAATTTTCCGCTATATTTTTCCTAGTTTATTTATTCATTTATTTAATTAATTTATACCCCTCCTTTCTCCCCAATGGGGACCCAAAGCAGCTTACATCATTCTCCTCTCCTTCATTTTATCCTCACAGCAACCCCGTGAAGTAGATTAGGCTGAGAGCATGTGACTGGCCCAAGATCACCCAGCGCGCTTCCATGGCATGAGTGGGGATTCAAACCTGGATTTTCCAGATACTAGTCCGACAAGGTAAGGTGTTGGCCTCTCTGCCTTTGCTGTGGGGCTACAGGCCACCTGGTTGGCCACTGGAGGAAACAGGACACAGGATCAGAGGGACCACTGGTTTGATCCAGCAGGGTTCTTCTTACGTTTTTATCAGCAGCCTATACCTTCTGGATCAACGGACTGCTGCAGCATACACATACATGAAAAGGAACAATTAAAGGGCACTGCCCAGAGGACTCACCGATTCACCTTCCTTCTTCTTGGTCTGCCCAGAGTAAGGCTCAATGATGTTCAGGTGGTAGAGCTGCCTGACCAAAGACAGAGCACAGGACTGCGCTGCCAGCTTTTTGTTTGAGCCATGCTCACGAGCAAAGATTCCTGCAACACAGAAGTACTCGCTATGATGGCTGCAAGACAAAAGTGTCGAGTTCTCTACTTTTTTAAAAAAAAGGATTAAAAGCAAGCGCCACCACAGGAAGTGGAAATTGAAAACCTGGAATTTCACCAGGGTGGGTCAGACTAATAGCTTTATAACTAGATTACAGAACAAGGGACGTACATTGAGATGTGGTTATCTACAGCATCTAAGCCAAGCTTGCGCTACTCTGCTCAGGGCCTTATACAACCAGTCACCTCATTCAGAGGCACCAGCCATTCAAATCCTGATTTATACAACAAAAGGCAGAGTAAGAGGGTGGAGTGAGTTTGTCATCCAATAAGTGAGGCTATAAGGCTAGGTATTCAAAGTGTGTAAAGCATATGTGAGTGAGGTGAAGAGAGGTGACACCTGGAAAACAGCAGAACATGCTAAGGCAAGTGAAGCCATCTTCTGCCTACCAGCCAAGGTCTGACTGCTTCTGCCAGTATCTCCAAAGAAGAGGCAAGACAGGTATGGTTTGAGGCAAGGAAGAGGATCTCATGGAATCATGCACCCCTGTAGAGCAGGTGGCTAGTGCTTTGGTGAAGGTCTCGAATGGTTAAGTAAATTTAGTAGCCTGCCCAGTAAGGATAAGTGATCATCTAAGCAAAATGTAGGTTCTTCTCTGGTGGGTACAGTTCAGAGACCCACAGAAAAACAGACCTATGAATGATCAGAGACCATGGAGAAAAGGATGTGGCTAAATCACCCTAAAGTTCTCTGCTCACAGCTACAATCGTGAGACAGCAACTCCTAAATTTGACTGTGTAAGCTCTGCTTGCCATGAATCTTACTGGGTGAAATAGGGCTGAGCTTTCTCAGCCTAACCTATTTCACAGGTTCGCTGTGAGAATAAACATGCAGGAGAGGAGAACCATGTGCCCCAGCCTAAGCGCTTTAGAGTAAGGATGGGACCAAATGTGCACTAAAATAAATAAGGCACACTGTAAACACAGCTTTTAACCTTCTGGGGTAGTTTCAACTAGGGCTGTTGGAAAAAAAAATTCGGTAAAGTTCGGCTTCGGCAAAATTCACCCCTTTTTAATTCGGGACGTGCCAAAGTCCGAACTCCCCCGCTTCGGATCCGCGAAATTCAGCGCGAGAGCCGGAGTTCGGGGGGAAATTCGGCCGGGTCTTTGAAGTGCTGGGCGCCGCCTGCCCAGGCGGCGGCCACCACTTCAAAGAGTCGGGAAGGGGGCGGGGGTCTTTAAAGAGCCCCCCCGCGGGCCTTCATGGGGCTTCCATGAAGGCGCGCGGGGGGCTCTTTAGACAGATTTGCGCCTTCCAGCTGGAAGGCGCAGATGTTTAAAGAGCCCCCGCACGCCTTCATGGAAGCCCCTTGAAGGCGCGCAGGGGGGGAACAGATCTGCGCCTCCCAGCTGGAAGGCGCAGATCTGTTTAAAGCACCCCCTGCGCGCCTTCATGGAAGCCCCGTGAAGGCGTGGGGAGGGGAGAGAGGGGTTTAAAGACCTCCCGCCCCTCTTCCCAGGAAGGCGGGCGGTGGGTTGTCAAGCCCCTCTGCGCTGTCTGCGCAGGCAGCGCAGAGGGGTTTAAAGACCCCCTACCCCTCTTCCCGGGAGTCCCGGGAAGGCGGGCGGTGGGTTGTCAAGCCCCTCTGCGCTGCCTGCGCAGGCAGCGCAGAGGGGTTTAAAGACCCCCGCACCTCTGCTGCTGCTCCGAACCCCGAATTTATTCGCGAACACCCCAAACTCGCTGAATTTGGCTCCCTGTTTTCCCGCCTTTTTTGAGTTCGGTTCCTCCCGAACTAAAAACCGCCGAATCAGGGGAAATATAGCTGTTTTTCGGTTCGGGACGAACCGAATCGACAGCCCTTGTTTCAACACACAAGAATAACTGAAGCATATATTGTTGCACATATTTCTCAACCAATCATCTGTATGCAACGCTTCTACTCCTTTGTTCTCAGTCACTTTCACACAGCCTGCTGCATTTACTGGCCTTCTTCTGTCAGGTCGATAAGCACCTTACTGGAACAAGGGCCATCTCCCTGACTATGATTAAAGATAATTACTTCTTAAAGGCTTCTGTTTCAAATGCCAGAAATGGGGGAGGGGGTTTCCCCAACCAAGACGCTTTGAACTAACCAGCCAATACTTTAATGCTGTTTTATGCTTTTCAGCAAGTCTGGAACAGCACATGAAACACTCTCTGATTGAGTCTGCCCAAATCATGCCCCTCCCCAATAATACTAATACTTACTTCTGGCCAGCTGCTTGACATAAATGGTCATTTCTGCAATAAAGCTCCTGCAATACATACAAAAACAAAACAACCCCCCCCAAAAAAACCCAGCATTAGACCTTCTAGTTTTTGAGAAGGATCAAGCTAAATATGCCCAACACAGATGTACTGAACTTCCATTATAAATATGGGCCTAGTCTGAAGAGACTGTAAAATGAACAGCTGTTTGCAAACATGCATGTCCAGTCATACCCTATATAGCCATGACAGAATTAAGAGGATAATCTCAAATTCCTCTGAAGATCAGTAAGACAGCAAATGAACTCAGAAACTCCCAAATAATAGGATACTCTGAGAAGTAAACTTCAGCCTAGAGTGAAAACAGAGCTCTCCAGTACTGCTTTACAGAGTAGAACCACATTTTAAATCACCCAAACCCAAGAAGGAATCCCACTGTAAACACCCCATTTAAGATTCTGCCTCAGAACTTCTGCTCCAAGTACAGGGTCCTTCCCCAATAGGACGCCAA
Source organism: Euleptes europaea (assembly GCF_029931775.1). Lineage (NCBI taxonomy): Eukaryota > Metazoa > Chordata > Lepidosauria > Squamata > Sphaerodactylidae > Euleptes > Euleptes europaea. Next base: position 26,665,268 of record NC_079313.1, on the reverse strand, counting down.
GTCTGACTTGACTGGGAAGATGGGTAACATACATACTTCCCTCAACACAGGCAGCATTGGCGTGAACAACATATCTAGGAAAAATGTACCTGAGGTTGTGACTGACCTCCAATACAACAATCTATAACAGGCAGCTCCATTGCAAACCTTGTTTCAACTGTTCTGCCATCTGTCTGCAGACAGGAATCACTTCATTTGGCACAGGAGACTCAGTTTTCTAAACATCTTTAAAAATTACGCAAAAGGCTCCCTTGAACAAGGCTATGTTCTTAAGCATGCTCATCTCACAGCGGGTGTTACTGCAATCCACAAGATTTTAGCTGCAATCCTGCACACTCCTAAATAGGGAGCCAGTCTCACCTGACCTCAGTGAGACTTGCTACTAAACATGCATGCAAGAATCAGGCTGTTAATTATGAATTTCAGATTAGTCTAAAAGATTAGGATTTTCAAAGTAAATTTTGAAGCAAACGATCAACATCAATGGAGCTGGATACACAGTTTGCTTCCTAAATTAACTGCTTGGGAGAAGTTACGAATTCAAACTGAGTTTCCATAAATTTGAAAGCTGCAAAATGCAACCCAAAGTGCCAGCTTAGCCTTTAAGAGATGTAATTCCCTTCCATCGGGACTATTAACGATGCAGGAAGAAACACTGACATCCCTGCAAGATCTTCATGCCTCACTGCAAACAAAAGACACATTAGTCAGAGCTTGTTCTTCGGCCCCTTCCTACACCACCAGTGAACTGACCTGCAGGCACAGCGGCTTCATGAGTCAAAAGGCCACTGGCTCTCAGGGACACAACAGCCACCCTCTCATTAATGACACGGATGCCGGTATGTTTCTCAGCCAGGCTTATATTCAGCACTCAATTCATTGTCCTCCACCTGGGGGGGGGAACAGCGACACCAGAAGTCAATTTACAATAGACTCCCATGTGATTGCTTAGTTCAGCCTAAGCAGCAGCACATGTGTGAACGAGAAAAAGCCTCTGGTGTCACTGTCAGCTACCCCTTTCAGCATGGAACTCGGGTTGTAATGCCGCTGGAGAACCGCCCTTTTGCGAGAACACCATCTTGAGCCCCAGGAAAACATGCTTGAGTTTAAAATTGTATACTGCCGGGTGTTGTTTGCGGCAAAGAACCTCCAGTTGCAAACATAAGGCTTGAAATAAGAAGGGAAATACTGAATGGCACACATGTCCTTGGACAGTGGAACCTGTGCCTTCTCAAACGATCTCGTTCGAGATAACTGCAGCCATCCTTGCAAGGTGATCAAAATACACCCAACGTGTGATTTCCCACCCTGCATTCTGTTTAGCAATGATTTCCCACCCTGCATTCTGTTTAGCAAACAGTTTTGGAGAAATCTGAACAGTAAGACATAGCACGGCATGTTTCCAATCCAACACCAATCTATTTTTCTCTGAAAACTCAAGACTGATCCATCCGAGCCCTCCTGGAAGTAATAAATACTACACCCCGGAATGCTCTCTGGAAAAAAATCAGCAAGCAGGCTGAGAAACATACCGTCACCCAACTGCCCCAAGTTTCAGCAAGCAAATGGATTTTTAGCCTTCTATTCCAGGAGCAGCCCTCATTGCAAACAGGAACAACTTCTGTAGTTAAAGGTGAAAAAAAATATCTTCTGAAACTAATGCCATCCATGAGGATAAAATTCTTGAGGACTGCCAGCTCAACCAGCCCTGCTGCTGTGTCTTCAGAAGCGGCCCAACATGCAAAATCAAGCAGGCAACGTTTCTCCTGACAGAGCAATGGTGAAAGCTCTGACTGCTCAACTGCTGCAAGTCAAGCTGCTGATAAACACACAGGAGCAGAGCCAGCAGAAAAGAGTGGAAACCCTACTGACAAATGTTTAAGGTGTTCATAGCAATGTAAAAAGAAATATCCCCAATGAAAGTTGGAAGGAAAAAAATGAAATTATATACATTTCAATTCAGCGACTGAGCCTTAAGAGTTCAATATGCAACACAGCATGATATTTGTTGATCATCTGAATAGCAACTGCACCTGCAAAACAAGCAACTGAATCTGTATCTGCCTGTCCTAAGCATGCTATCTACCTGCTTCTTACAGGCATTCTCCTGCCACCTGGGCCCTCCCACCTGCCCTTGTCTATGGGCTGGAAGGGGAATAGTGAGGGGCAGATATAAATGACGCTGCACGGCACATCAACGGCACATCTGAGTGAAAACCCAGACATGATGTTGGCCAATGTGCTGGAAACTCTGGTAATACATCACATCCAGGGTTTTGCCTGGGTGAGACATTGATGCATCGTGCAATGTCACACCCGCCCCTTGCCCAGTCCCCCAAAATGGCGGCCACAGCCTGATTCAAAAAAAGTGCTAATGATACCTTCACTTTTTCAGTCTCTTCCCTTAACAGCTTTAAGGCTGGGGAGGGCTGTCAGTTGCCACAGCAACATGCTATTGATTGTTGGGCTATGATGGGAAGTGGCTATGAGAAGCGGCAGAGGGGGAAGCAGCAGAGGACAGGAGATGGGCAACGCGTCTTCTGCACACTTCTCTGCAAGTCTGTTTCACATGTTCACAGGTATCGTTTTGAAAAGAAATAACCAGAAACAAAATCACCCTTAGCATCACCCAAGGCAGTAACAGTCTTGCTCTCAGGGCTGATTAGCAAATCACAAGGGAGTTCTTGTGTGACTATACCATTTTGGATACAAATGGGACAAGCTGCATTTTTAAATTATCCACCAAGTTTTTAAAAAACCACATGTAGAAAACAAGCATATAAAAGAGAAAGGCTCTCCCTGATGTGCTAGTTGTCTAGAAGAGGGTCATCTATGGGACCATTCAAAAACTATTGAGAAACGGCTGCCTCCACTATAGGAAGCTCGATGGCTTGCAACTTCCCCAGCATTCTCTGACTGGCCGCAGCCCATGCGACAGCCTTTTTGTGCTGGCACCCACTCCCCATTCTCAGATTTCCTAAGATTGGGGGCCCCTGAATTAAGGCAGCAACTTTAACACATTTGGAAGTACACAGCACACACTGGCTATTTGGGAGAGCCACAAGGAGCTTCTCGCTAAGAAGCATTTCTAATGCTAATCACCAACGTAAGGGAGAAAAACTGGCAAACCTGTTGTGATCGGGCCCCACTTGAGTGTATTTATATTCTCCTTGAATCTTCTCCTTTTGGAAAAACTGGTTCAGGCGTGCCTTGGCATTCTCCAAGGTCCAATTCCCATGAAGGCCAGCATTCAAATCTACTTCTTCTGACTCCAAGGTCTAGTAGTATAAACAACTGACTTGTAATTTTACAAATGCCACTCTTAAGGTACATGCTGACGCAAAACACTCTTTCCATTATAGCTCTGTAATCAAGGGGACCATGCATTTCCACAATCAAGATGAGAGCAATTTTAAAAAATAATCATCTAGATGCACACACTAGGGTTTCTGAACACTCTGCATACATACCCAAGGGCCAATCCACAAAATCCACTCTATCAGGATTACGCCATTACCCCCTTAAAGTGTAGATAATTTTGTGGGGAACTGTAACGGTAATCAACATCTTTCTTCATATAAGGAATATAAACTGTAGCACTTTTGAACATTATCTGCAGAATTATTTAGCTGCTCTGCTGCACTTTACAGACACAAACTCAACACCGAAGTGTCTCTTCTGGATCAAGAGGGGGCAACCTAGATTACGAAGAAATCTGGAACTGTAATGAATACTGAAGTTAGCTAATCGGAGTTTATGAAGGAAACTACTTACTGCTTGGGCTTCTTGTTCCTCCTTCCTTGAATAATAATCCTTCAGATTTGCCCCACGGTCCCACTGAGCTCCTCCATAGCCAGAGTTTCCAGTTCCCAGAGGAGGAACACCTTATAGAGGGAAGAAATGCAAATGTTTCCTAGTAGCTGAAGCACACATCCTGAGAACACTTTTTTAAAAAACCCAAATAGGCTTCTCCTAACTCTCATTCCCACCCTCTGCCCCAAACACTTTGATTTACAAAGCTTGAGACAAAAACACACATAGGCAGCAGATGTTCAAGACCTTACCCGTTACTGTTTGGAGAGTCAGGGGAGGAGGTGGCAGCCCTCCTAGAGGAGCATCCAATTCATCCCCACCTTCTCCTGCTCCAGCCGTTTCTCCACCTGGAGCACCCACCGATCCTGCCTAAGCAACAAGAGTAGTCTATAAACAGAAATTCTGCCACTCCTCGTGAAAAGAGCCAACTTTTTACAATAATCAAGAATCTTTTGACACCTCTGAGGCATTAAATATCCAAATGTTATCCTTCAAAATTTGGTCAAGAGACATCTTAGCCGACAAAAGTTGCATTATTTCTGTTGAAAGATTCCAAATGTATGTTGGAAAAAATGTAAACAAGTGGGATCTTTCTCAGTGTCAGTGGTAATGCCCAACCATCCAACGGTTTTGGAACAAAGTACTTATGGTGATTCATAAGATCTGTAAGATAGAACTAGATCCCAAATGGTTATTATTGGATCTACCTTCTAGAAGGAATATATATATTCCAAAGCTTAAAATTATTTCATCTTTATTGGCAACAGCACATTTGTGTACTACAGAAAATTGGAAGAAAGATGAACTGCCATCTTTAACACTGTGGAGCTCAAAAGTTGGGATCTTATGGTTATGGAGAAGATCTTTTTAATGGTTAATCCTATGGATTTAGACACTAAATTATCTCACTTTCTGGAAAAGTGGATGCCTTTTATTTCTTATTGGAGGGAATGAAATGTCATAAAGGGTGGGAAATCCCCTCCAAATATAGGTTTCTTTTTCATAACTGTTCAATTTAATAGTCCTTGAAATAGCGTATTTTACTTGCTTAGTCAAATGAGCATAAGACTTGACATAATGTCCAAAGTTTCTACTTTGTTATACAGATGCACCTCGTTTTATTGCGCTTCGCAGATATTGCGTTTTAGAGCAAGTATTTTTAGACATAATGCTACTGAACGCTTAATACACTACAGTACAGTATAAATGTAACTTTTATATGCACTGGGGAACAAAAAAAAATTGTGTGACTCGCTTTATTGTGAACTGAACCCATAATATCTCTGAGGTATGCTTGTATTTATTGTGTTTTATTCCAATGTCATTTTAATTTCTATAAAATAAAAATTCATAATAAAAACCCAAGAATATTTGAACATCAGATGCTTCCTACAAAACATTACTTCAGTTCAGCATGTTCCTTGTATAGCACTAAACTTATGTAACAGTATGCATTTGCAGGGGTATGCATTTGGCTAAAGCCAAACTGGAAAACCTCCCCCAAAATACTGAAAAGTGGTTTTTAACTGGTAAAAACATGGTGGCAATAAAAGGGAGCCAAAAACTGGATCCCACATAATACTGAATTTTTCAGCATTGTGCAGGGCCGCTTTGGCCCCGCCACCATTTCCCCCCCTCCCTCTTCCTTCCCCACCGCCAGCTTTCCCCCTCCCTCCTCTCTTCCCTCCCCCCCTTACTTACCTGCTGGCCGAGTCCAATTGCCAGCACATGGCCTCTGCAAAGTCGCTGGATGTTGCAGAGGTCGAGGTGAAGGGTGGGGAATCAGATCCACGCTGCTTGCTGGCTCCCCCCTCCTTCAGAAGCTGGTAAGCAGTGCTGATCTAAATCCTGTGGGGATCAGATCCACACTGCCTCCAGCTCCCCACTCCGCCAGGAGGCGAGAGCTGGCAAGCAGTGACGATAAACCCAAAAAATACAGAAAAAAAGCTGCACACCCCTATGCGTTTACGTATATCTGCATGCATTACACACATCAGAGAACCTGCATTCCTGGAAAGCTCAGCCTTTTTCTCACCTTCTTAAGCAAGATTCAACCCCATATGACTGTAGAGAAAGAATTAAGAGGCAAAAGATGCCTGGCAAAAACTAAGGCTTCTAACAGGCAAGGAAGCAGGCAAGGAATAAACTCCTTTGAACTGAATGCATCTTATTCCCAAATAAACATATTTTATTTGAAATGTTGTATGATGGTTATAGATAGTGTGTATTTATTGGTCTTTGACCGCAAATAAAATTAAATCAATCAAATAAACATACCTGGGAATGAATGGTAAGTAAACAGCCAAACATACAGATCCTTTTTTAAATTTTTTTATTATTTTTCTATACTAATTAGACAAGGTATTAAACAATCAATATAGGTAAACATCAGAGTATAAATTCTAATAAACAATTGTTGAAAACACATACATATTTAGATAAAAAATAAAATATAAAGACTTCCCCTACACCTCCCTCAATCTTGTCATTTATTTGTAATCTCCTTTGTTTAAGATTCTAATCCTAATATTGTTACAAACATTTATAAGATTTTTTTCTTTATTTAACATTACTCATAATCTAAGTATTTGCTATTTGATTTATCTATATTCAAATAAAGAAAAAGAAAATAAAAAAAGAAAGAACAGAAAAAGCACTATTTTTATAATAAAAAATGGATTAGATAATAAGTATCATTTTTAACTTCCTTTGAGAATGAATATCATTATGATTCCTCCATTTCTCCCACATATCTAATAAGTATCAGTTATGTTAATGCCATTAATTATTCTGTTTTTGTCAGAGCCAAACCATTTAATCAGTCCTTTTTAATTAAATCCCGAGAAAAACTAAACCCTTTGACCCAGTCTCTTTATCTTAAATTTCCAGTATCTAACTCTTTTTCCCAGTAGCTTTAAACGTCGAAGGGCATCCATGGAAGTTGTTAGTGCAATTCCCTCTGTAAAAATTGATAGGGGATAGTAAATCTGCAGCATGTTTTCTTCCATCCCTAAGGCGAGAAGAAAAATCCTGGTATTTCCAGCTTTTTGCCCTTTTAAATTCTCCCAGTTAATTTTGAAAAGTTCATCAGGTACATCATACAAACAAAAGTCAAAGTCTCTTACGTTCATATCCATAGTTGTCAATTGGGTTGGTTCAATTTCTTCTTGCAGATGTATATCCTTTGGTAGTCCCTCATAGCTCTCCATCTCCTTTACAGAATTCTTCTTTTAATGGTTTGTCATTTGGGGAGTTCCTTCTCTCAACTCTGATCTCATTGTCATAATTCGGTCTTTTATATCCTTGAGATCTCCCAAAATTACATTCAGTTTCCGATTGACAAGTTTATAGATATTGTTTGGCAGAGAGACTAGTCGATCCATGAATTTAGTCTCACTTTCCATGGTTGCTACTTCTGGTAGTTTGTTGAGGTTTAATTTGTAAAATCCAGACAGGTATACGTTGTGAGTAGTAAAGTGGTGTTACGGGGGACAGGATATAAGGTCGCACGCCTACCGTTCCTTCCTTTTGCCTAGGAACTTGGGAAGTATTTGCCAGTTACACAGTGGTGCCACACATGCGGTCTCAAATCCCGTAGTATTCTCACGATGGCAGACGATAGCTGATGCTTCCGGATAAGACGTGGCTTGAAAATTTGTTTACTCAGAAAAGCCTCCTCCCGGAAGTGGGGGAGAATCTGCTCGTCCCTCCCCTTTACACTTCTGAGTTTCTGATTGGTGGCTATGTCATTCAAAAGGTCCCAATTGTTATGTCTATCCACCGATCTATTTGATTAAGATCCTGCCGGCTTATCCAATGTTTTTAATTGTCAAAGAGTCATCCAAACCTCAGATGGGGAGATACGGATTCTATAGATATTTTTTCCACTCCTTCGAGACTTCCAATTCCAGGTAAAACAAAAGAGTTCTTGTTACTTACTCAGATTTTAGAAGAGTAGGTATTCTTGCTTATGTATCGTTGATTAGATGGTAATAGGTAGGGGAGAGCTGAGCCTAATTCCAGAGAGACGTTTGCGGCAATGGTTTCCCCTCAGGCCAGGCGGGACCTCATCCAGGATTCCGAGAGTCGTCCAATGGCTCTCTCAGCAAAACTGGGGGTCAAACCGCACTTCAGGGGCAGCAGGGGAAATCCTGTTTCCCAATCCACTATTTAGGATCGGGTAGGGGTGCAGACTTACACCCCAGATTCGAACGAATCTTGGTTCCCTTGGGAGCCCCCAAGAAACATGGTGCTCAGCTCAGCGTCCCTAGCGGAAGTCCAAACATACAGATCCTTACCCCTCAGTATCTCTTGTTTCCCCCCTCTGCCTTCTGGCCGTGCCAATCGTTTCAAAACATTCTACAATTTGTAATACACCAACTATCTCTATTACAATCAACCATGTCAATTAAATAAATAAGCCCAACTCGGCACAAATATTTTGCCTACACAATACTGCCTACCTTGCAGATTTTTAAAAAAGCATTTGGAATGGAAAGCATGTTAAACCTTAGCCATAAAACTGATACAAACATGAAGCACGGCAAAATATATAACAGAGCTTAATGAAAAACCACTTACCCCAAAAGCTGGAATTTCTTCACTCTTGATCTCATTCACCCGAACAAGGTAATTGAGAAAGTCTCTAGCAGCATTGGTCTGGGCATCTTTCTTGTTGGTGGAGTTGCCCATCCCGATGTAGTTGAAGCCTGTCACACGAACCTATGATGACAAGCAGATACATATACTCAGCAAGAAAAAACGAAGACTCTCAGCAACCATTAGCTCACTGTCTGTGTGTGAACAGCACTTTCAATCAACTTCAAGCTGGGAAATTCATTGTACTGCCTCAGGGGTCTCAGGGAAAGGTGTACAAGAGATGGTAAACAGAATATTTGATTCAGCCACTACTTGCTGGAGTTTACCAGTCCAACCAGTATGGTGTAGTGGTTAACATGCTGGACCAGGGAAACCTGGCTTCAGATTCCCTCTCTGTCATGCAGATTGCTGGTGACACTGGACCAGTCACTCTCTCTCACCTATTTGGCAGGGCTACTGCAAGGATAGAAGGAGAGAACAATCACACATGTTACTCTCATGAAGTCCTTGAAGGAAGGACAAGGTAAAAACATAACAAATAACTAAATGGTCTTACTGGCTAGCAATTTAAATAATCACTGAGCACTTCCCAAACATAAACTGCAGTTTGACACGTCCCAGGCTCAGCTCACGCCAGGAGCGAGTCACAGATGCATGCTAAGCTGCATACCCAATGCGTTGGAATGTGAGAACATAAGAAAAGCCATGCTGGATCAGACCAAGGCCCATCAAGTCCAGCAGTCCGTTCACACAATGGCCAACCAGGTGCCTCTAGGACGCCCACAAACAAGACCACTGCAGCAGCATCCTGCCTGTGTTTCACAGCACCTAATATAATGGGCATGCTCCTCTGATTCTGGAGAGAACAGGTATGCATCATGACTAGTATTCGTTTTGACTAGCAGCCATGGGTAGCTCTATCCTCTATGCACATGTCCACTCCCCTCTTAAAGCTTTCTAAGTGGGCAGCCATCACATCCTTGGGCAGGGAGTTCCACAATTTAACTATGTGTATGAATATGTGGCAGTAATCAGCCGCATCCGTTTCCAACCGGCTTCCCACCCCATCCTTCTTTTTTTAAAAAATATTTTTTATTATTTTCATTTCATTATATATAAAAACATCAATTATTTAGAATTTGATAAGGTAATAAAAAGGAAATAATTATAGTAGTTAAAACATAAAATGACTTCCCCCTCACTCTCTTCCACCTTAATTTAAATTGTATATACTTTTGCTAACAAAACTAATCCCCATCTTATTTGATTAGTATGTACTTATGTTATCTAATATTGTTAATTCAATACCTTGATATAGCCATAATACAAATTATATATAGGGGATTAAACCAAAGAATAGAGGGGATTAAACCAAAGAATCCACCCCCATCCTTCTTTCCATCTCCCTCCCCATTATGCGATGACCACGAGTTGATTCTAGGGCAGCTTCCACCAGCCCGCTTTGAGGCGCGTGCAAAGGACGGGCCTTCTTTCCCTGCAGGCTCTTCCCAAACGCACCTCGCACATGAACTTCTGCCGGTTCTTGTTGCCCACGGCGCGGATCTCGTAGGCCGGCGTGACCTTCCGCTTGCCGCACCAGGCGTAGAGGAAATTCTTCACGTCCCCCATGGCGAAGGAACGCGGGATGAGCCCTGAAGACGGAACAGACGCCAAAGCCTCAGCAAGCCCCACTGCGCACGCGCGCTCACTCCCACCCGCCACCGAACGCTCTCTTGGCGCATGCGCTCATCCCTAAGCTCTTTCAAAGGCATTTTCATCCTCCCCCCCACTCTCGCAGTTAATTGTCGCGCCTGCGCACTACTTGCTCCCTTTCTTTACCTCACCCCAACCCATCTCCCCGAACAGCCTTGTTCCACGGATTTCAAAACATAAAACCCTGCCACTTAAACAACTCTCGCGTGTGTCATCTTGTCCTACCGAGGAAAACTCGGCTTTAAGCGTCAGCTAGCAGTGCCTTTTTGTTGTTGTTGTTGCCCCCAGCCGTCCTCCTTCCGCGGGCCTCTCCGTCGCTCTCTCGCCGAACCTACAAGATGGTGGCTGTTTTGCGCCTGCGCGAAACGAAAGCGGCTGACACGCGCGCTAGAGAGCCTGAGGAAGCGTCATCGAACACGTGCGCGCCCCCCGCGGCAAGAAGTAGTATTGCAGGATTGGTGCCATGGAAACGAGCCAAAACGACTTCACAGCGAAGGGTGGGGGGGGAAGAAGAGATGTGGAGCCGCGTGGCGCAGAGTGGTAAGCGGCAGTTCTACAGGCCAAACTCTGCTCACGACCTGAGTTCGATCCCAACGGAAGTCAGTTTCAGGTAGCCGGCTCAAGGTTAACTCAGCCATCCCTCCCAGGTTGGTAAAATGAGTACCCAGCTTGCTTGGGGATAAAGGGAAGGTGACTGGGGAAGGCACTGGCAAACCACCTTGCAGACTTTACAAAACATCAGGATGTGACATCACCCCATGGGGCAGGAGTGACCCAGTGCTTGCACAGGGGACCTTTACCTTTTAGTATAGGGAAGAGTAGAAATCCCATTTGTAATATGGTACAGCCTTCTTACCACAGAGCGCTGCAATTCTATCCCCTCTTATTTAGAAATAAGTTATGTGGAACCCAGTACTCCATAATGCAGAGGAAGCACGAATAAGATCAGGCTGCCTCTTGGGGTATTGTACCCTGTGTAAAAGATGGTTGAGAGATTTTATGAGTAACTTCGCATCTCTAAAACGTTCAGTGTGGTTGATCCATTCGTAGTGCTTGCTAAATATCAACATACCACCCGGGTAGGGTTGCTAAGTCCTTCTTCGCCACCAGCGGGAGGCTTTGGGGGCCTGAGGAAGGCGGGGTTTGAGGAGAGACTTCAATGCCATAGAGTCCAGTTGCCGAAGTGGCCATTTTCTCCAAGTGAATGGATCAGGGAGATCTCCAGCTAGTACCTGGAGGTTGGCAACCCTACACCAGGGTGACAAAAGGATGTACTGAATAGGAGTGCTGTTCAAGCCTCTCTAAATCAACAGATGCCGTTGATGATATTTGGTAAATATTGAATTGGTTAGAATTAAATTAAACCTATTTTGGGAGTTCATTTCAAAAAGGCTGAAAAGCAATTTGAGGCTTCATCTCTCTATGTCTGGTCTTCAGATGGCTTGAGAATACTGGTTTGTGAAGATCACCACAGAACAGAAGAGGCATATCAAGCACGGTGCTAGTGTTTAAAATCTGGTGACATCCATACACGCTTTAAAGAAACTCAAAATTTCCAAAAGGGAATGAAACCCACTGTAATTAAACTGGTGGAGGTTCACAGCTAACTGGTTCAGGACTGCAGACAAAACCGTTTTCAGGGAGGGGCTGTGGCTCAGTGGAAGAGCCTCTGTTTTTCACGCAGAAGGTCCCAGGTTCAATCCCTAGCATTTTCAATTAAAAAGGATCAGGCTGTAGGTTATATGAAAGACCTCTACCTGAGACCCAGGAGAGCTGCTGTCAGTTTGAGTAGACAACTCTGGCCTTAATGGACTACTGGTCTGATTTAATATAAGGCAGTTTCATGTGTGTTCTTTAGCCCTACACTCAGCACACACTGCACACTTGAAATCAGCAGTTAGCATTCATTAGCCATGGCAGAAGTTGTAGTTGGATACTAAAACATTCAAGAAGACACAACACACCTTGCAAATTCAGGCACAGGTCTAGATAATGCCCATTTTTATTGGCGCTTCTAAAAATATATGGGCTTTGTAAATACAAAGATTAATTATAATCACAATCTAATTATAATCGTCAGAAACTAATTCTACCTCTTATTGACATGATGGAGACTAGTTCAGAGGAAGAGAAAATTAAATTCCTCTTATGGGAGGGAGACTCTCAGCGATCCTTGCAAGTAGCCAAGTATTGCTCTGTAGCTATTAAAATTTGTTCGGAGAAGGGTATTAGCGATTTTAATTGATTTAAATCGTTATATGCCTTGTGTATATGGTGATTTTTAATTGGTACAACTTTATCTGTATTTTGTATAGAGAGGTTTTAATCTAATTATTTATTTTTGTAATCGCTTTTAATTGATAAGGTTTGTAGTTTGTCTGGCTATTGCCGTAATAATAAAATCATTCATTCAATCTAATTATAATTATATTGCCCAACATCTTCAGATAAAATGGCAGGAAGTACATAAAAACTGGCCAATTCAACCTGCATCACACACACTCCCTTTCCAATTTGTGGAAGAATTCTAAGATTTCAGCTGAGGTTGCTTCTTCATTACTCTTCCAGTTTTTAGGGAAGCTGGTTTCTTTATCAGAAAACTGTCTCAGCCCTGACGGGCAACAAAATCGCTGCTGTAGGGTTGATTCCAATGGTTGAGGTTAAAAGGATGGCCGCAACAGGAACACAGTCCTTCATGAAAGTTATTCAGTCAGTACGCATCTCACAGATGATGTTTCAAACCATGCTGGATGACCACGCTGCTGTTAACTGTACGGGCAGTTCTTCACACTCTCCAGTCTGGTTTTTACTTTGGCAATGAATTCCTCAGAGGCTCTCGACAAGGGAAGCCGCGGGGGACCCATTGCTATCCCCGAAACCAAAGTGATCACTGCTTTGGTCTGTGGAACACCGAAGCCTAGCCAAAAACAAATGGAAAGAAGAAACCATTAAAGACAGGTAATCTCTTCAAAATATGCCTCCCTCCCCTGTATCCTCGCTATCACGCACAGGGGCGGCAGGAAAAGTCATCCTGCTATGCAAGTGGGAACCGGAAGGGTGGAGGTGTGCTGGGACAGCAGCCAAATGGCTCGCTCACCCCCATGCTGCTTACTGCTGCTGCCCCCACCCCCTTTCCTTTCGTTGTGCTGGCACTTCTGCACTTCATTAAAACAAAAAGGAGTGGGGGAGACCCAACCTGAAAAACCAAGAGCCGGGTAGCCAAAGGCTGGGTGGAGAAAGGTAAACTAATGTTACCGGTATGTAGAAATATATTTATTTTAGGGCGCTTATATCAGGGTTAAAAACATAAAAAATGATAAAACAAAGCACAACGGCAACGATTAAGGTCGATAAACTTAAACCATCCACCATAACGCGCTTCGGCCAACTGGCCATCAGTGGTCAGATAAAATCCCATATAATGCACACTCAAACAATATACAAGTGTATCACAATATGTACACAGAATTATAAAAGCCCAAGTATGTGTGTAGGGGTGTCTGAAAAGAATAAAAGATAATGGCTAGCCTCAATTTAATATTATTATATTGTTTTGCTTTGTTTTATCATTTTTAATGTTTTTAACCCTGATATAAGCGCTCTACAATAAATATATTTCTGCACAACATTTTTTTACCTTTCTCCACCCAACCTTTGGGTACCCAGCTTCTGCACTTCATGTAAGAAGAATTTTGCATGCCTCTCGCACCCCACCCCACAGCCCAAGAATTCCCCTTTTCCTCTTCTCACCTCCCCCCACCAACCCTTAACTGCTGTGACAACTCAGCAATTAAAAACCCTTAAAGAGCTGGGGCTGGGGGGAAACCTGGAGCTTGGAACCATTGTTTTGAAGGTGGCGCTGAGCTCTGCCCACCCTGCTCCTCACATTGGCCGTGGACCAAACATCCACATGGATGCTTACCTGCAGCCATCCTGCCATTTCTCCTTCAAGCCAAACCAAAGGTGGTGCATTTGTGGCTCTGGACCGAAGGAGAAAGCCGCAGGAGACACATATGTGGTGTTCAGACCCAATAAACAAATAAATAAAATTGCAGCAGTTGGAGAAGGAAGGTAGATCAAAATTTCTGTGCAGAAGGCACCAGAGTCATGAGAAGTCCTGGAATATAGCTGTGTTTTAAGAAGGGGGGGGGAGGAACTATTATTTGTGTGTGTGTGTCCCCGCCAAAATCTGGCTACTTTTTTTTGCCGTCAAGTCACAGCTGACTTATGGCGGACTGATTCAGGTCAAGACTGCAGTATGGGGGAAGACTAAAATCACTTATCCTCTTCCATCATGGCCCCAACCCGAATCAAGGCCCCATGCATTTGGGATATTAGTTCCCATCAGTGTGACATGTGACTGATTGTTTACAAGTAAAGTTGGGAGAATCCCAACCCAGCATGTCAAATATTGTGACATGTAGGTTGGCCCTTAGATGCCATGCTATACCAGCTCACAAAAGGCTATAGCTGGCCACAAATATGTCAATAATCAATACATTTACAGTGCATTCCTAAGGAGAGTTACTTCAGTCTAAGTCCACTGAAATGAACGGGCTCAGATTGGAGTAATTCTCCTTAGGAATGCACTGCTAGTGATGTTTCTGTCAACCACAAAAAAACAACTGAAAGAATTCTAAGAGCCTTTCTTTTGCAGTTCAGCAAAGTTCTATGGAAATGACCAGGGTAACATATAACAGTTACAGGATATATTATGCAAGAAATCGTCTTTCAGAGTTATTCTTAACATACTGGAATGGACAGTAACTTGGCCATTCAACATTTTATGTTTATGTTGCTAAATATGTAGTATATGAACCATTGTTTAATTTTACATGCTGTACAGGTATTGGATATTAGGATGCAGTTGGACAAAATAAATCAGAAAAATCAAAAAGGAGAAAAACAGTAACCAGAAGAAAGTATTAAAGGGAATTTATAAAAGACAAAAAGATACTTGAAGAGAGCTCTAAAGGCATATTTAGTCAGGAAACGTCTTGGGTGATGGTGTCAAGAAATTTGGTCACCTCTGACAGTTTAAGCCACAGCGTTTGGCCATGTCATACATTTAAAGCAATAGCCTGTTTTCTAATTTGTCATCCAACTCTTACTACTCTTCCACTGTTTCAAGCTAAGATGAAAAGCTTGAGATCAATCCTTTGAATTTCAAAGCGATCTGACTTTACTCTCAGCGATGTCAACTGGGAGGTGGGAATCTTGCTCCTCTTCGAGAATCATCGTTTGGTTCACACACCTGATTGGTTTATACTGGTCAGGGGGTCAGAGGTCCAGTTTCTTATAAAGTTAGCCTACAACCATCTAGCACAAGTTTCCATGCATGCCCAATAATAACATCAGGACCAGTGATGGGCCAGGGACCATCTTGCTGTGTCTCTCACCTGCTGCTATGTTACGTATGCTGATTTGAAGATGCTGTAACCTGCTTGCCTTCACATCTGTAAGTGTATATTAGGAAGCTAGATTTTGATATTTTATTGCACCTGCTTGTCCTTTTGTCTTATGCTTTTCAATAAAGTCTGTTGCTTTTATTGGTGTGCTGTACTGCGTGTGTGAGACTCCAAACCCAGTATTGGTCAAACAATAAGAAGGAGATTTTTTCCAGGGCCCCCAGTTTGGGCACAAGGGAATCAAGTCATCCTGCAAAGATGTGGCAGGTTGCGTACCCCCATCTTTTCCAGATGGAAACCCATGAACATGTGTGAACGCTTCTGAATTTCAATCTATATTATAATATTCAAGTCATGCAGACAGGGCAAAGAAGAAGAAAGAGTACAATAATACCTACCTTGTGCAAATACAAAGCTGAGGAAATCCTGAATAGAGAACTAAAAAGAGAGTGACATAGTAAGAGTTCTATTGCTGCATCTTATTACATTCCATCTCTTGGATACAACAGAAGAGATGTGAAGAAACAGTTGCTGCATGCCTCTTTTCAAAAGCTGGCATCACAACAATCACACAGGGGAGGCAGGACTGGTTCTAGCTCCCCCCACCCCATATGAAACAGATTTTCAATATTGTAAAACATATAGGCATCTCTGGCAACCAGATTGTGTGAAGAGCATGCAGCTCTCATCCAGTGAGTGATAAGTGCTTGTTTTCACAAGCTGATTGTCCCCAGCTTATCGGGGCATGTTTATGGAATGATGTGCTCTGGGGTTAGAGTGTGTGCTACATTCATTTCAAATTTACGCTCAAACGGGAAGGCGAAAAAAAACCCCTTAACCCTCAGTTATAATAAGCTTCACCCAGAAATATCATACCTGGTATTTTTGTGCTAAGACAATATCTCCGTTACTGAAAGCTTCCAGTAGTAAGTTATTTGCCCTGCCCAGGTAATTATATGTGCTGGAAACAAAATAAGGGGAGACAAACACTATCAGAAGATGTGTTGGCACTCTCACAGCAGTTAAAATAGACCATCCAAGGATAGCAATTCTGAATTTATCTCCCTATATAGAAATTGCATGGCTAATTCCTTTATTTGGCCCCATTTGCAGGTGTTCAGTCTGAGCATCCAGTTCCTAAAGACAGCCAGATCTCTGCTGACACCAGAGAACCAGCCCCCTATATATTGCCCCTTTGACTAGAATCCTTGGGAAAACTCCATATTCCATGTAGCCGGCAAGAAACATGGGTTTCTTGCAAAGGACATTTGCCCCGGTGAACTCTCTGCTTAAGCCCTTCCTACAATCACAATTATGCATCCCATCAACTGCATTTTAACATTAGCAATATTTCCGGAAGCCCCAAGACAAGTTTCTATGGTGCCAATAACCCATCCACATTGGATTCGGAAGGAGCAGGGGAGAAATGGATGCCTTTTAAAAATGTGGCCACATGATGTTCCAGTATAGGAAGAGTAGGGTGTGTAACTTTCCAAAGAACAGAATAAAATAAAATAAAAAACAGACGTTCACAAACCAGAGCAGGGGTGAGGAATGTCAGGCCCAGGGGGATCTGGCAGATCTCTAGCTCAGAAGGATCTAAGACTGGTGATCTGCCCCCTCCCGCAGACAAGAATAGCCTCTATTCAAGGCAGACGTGAGTTTGTTTTGCAGAGAAAAGGAACCTTTTCCCCCCTTGCAGAAGAGTCCTTAGCTACAGAGGTGCTAGGACTGCCCAAGAAACTGTGTTAACCCTTTCCCACCCGGGCCATGGAGAAACATATTCCCCCTGTACTACAAGAGGGCTGGGGGCGGAAGTGGCGACAATGGAGGGGTTAAAGGGGGCAGGACCAGAATGTGCTGGCGGGGGAGTTCTTAGCCAGTGCGTCCTCATTTCATCCCTGCAGGCGGAGGTAGCATGAGCCAGCTGTAGAATCCGACCCCGACCATGCGAAGCAGGAGCAACTCCGGCATGCGGCTGGATGGCTACGCCCAGCTGGTGCAACAGACCATCCTGTGCCACCAGGTGGGCGAGTGTGCCACCAGTTGGATGCCTGCCTGTTTGCCCGCACCGGGGGGGGTGTCAGCTGGTGCAGCTGCCTGCTTGGGGATTGGTCGGCTGATTTTTAAGTTGATAATTAGTATGGCCTGCAAATGATGTTATAAATATCCAAATGGCTCTTGGTGGCAAAAAGGTTCCCCACCCCTGAAATAGAGGCTCACAAAGTGTGTGTGTGCCTTGCTGTTCTCCTTGAAGCTTTTTTTTTTTTTTAAGTGGCTTGAGCAATATAGGGTAGCTTGAAAAGTGAGGAAATTATTTCCAAGTTTCAGTATTGCCACTTATCTGGGGTGTTCTGCAGGGTAGGTGAGGGTTAGATTTCAACTAGAGTTAAATCCTGTCTGAATAGTTTGGCGGGCAACCGACAGTGATACCTTACTAAAGTGTAGGCCCTAACTTAGGGCCCGTTCCTACATTTATCTTCCTGATGCCAATTCAAACAGAAGGCTTCTCAGTGGAAGCCGTTCAACCGATGAGACCTGATGAACAGATATTTGTGAACAGACCGTGAGCCACAACACTGCTTACTCAAAGGTGGTCTTCTGGAGAAGAGGTGCAACAAGGAACTTGTGCAGCTTATCAAATTAGGGTAGAAAGAAGAGGTCTGCAGGTAGACAGACACTAGGACAATCAAAACAGTATTTTGCAAATGAGATACTCTTCTGTAAAAAAACACACACACACACACACAACAGCACAAAGGCTGGAGGCAGCAGGCAGAATCCCTTGCCCAAGACTCCTCTTTGCCACAGGAGATGAGACCCAGCAAGCCAAATAAACATTTTTATCCCACAAACAAGACAGAAAGAGAGAGACTGACCTGCCAACTGCCCCGTCCGCTCCCATGGCCAGTGCGCTCAAGAGTTGCTAGGGAGGGAAAGTGTTTTTCTTTTAAATTTCCATAATGAAACAGGAGTCCCCTGGCAGCCTAAAGACTAACAAAATCTATTCCAGCATAAGCTTTTGTCAGGGCTCACTTTGCCAGTAGAACTGCAAGAGAGCCATTTTCACCCTGTGCAGAAGATAAACTGTAGTAGTCATGGCAAGACTTGCAACGTACACAAGAGTTGAGGAAATGCAGGGGCTGGCGGCGGCGGTAGGGGGGATGGGACAGCTGGCAGGTTGTCTGCGCTGTGCTTCCTACACTCGCCGTCCCTTTCCCGTTCCTGCCACAGCAGTGGCTTATCCTGTCTTACCACCACCATTTGCGTGGGCTCCCATCCAAAGGCTCCTCTCTTAGACATTCATCTTTCTGTTAAAGTTACCCAAGGCTCCCCAGGCCTATGTACCCTTGCTGAATTGTTTTGCTCACTGGATTACAGCCTCTGCCTCCTTTCCTCCCCTCCAACTCAAGTGGCTGATAAGTTCCTCATGTGGAATAAGCCTCTGAATTCAGAAAATCCGTATGTTGCTTGTTTGGCCACGAAAAAAGGCTGGGATCCACTTGACACAATATTTACAGCACTGTCCTATGCAGAGTTACTCCAGTCTAAACCCACTGAAATGAATGGGCTTAGATTGGAGTAACTCTCGTTAGGAGTGCACTGTCAGTCTTTAGAGAGGGGCTGTGGCTCAGTGGAAATGCCTCTGCTTGGCATGCAGAAGGTCTCAGGTTCAATCCTCAGCATCTCCAGTTAAAAGAACCAGGCAGTAGGTGGTGTGAAAGATCTCTACCTGAGCCCCTGTGGAGCTGCTGCCAGTCTGAGTAGCCAATGATGACCTTGATGAACCAATGGCCTGATTCAGTATAAGGCAGCTTCATGCAAAAGACATTGGCTTAGAACCACTGGCTTAGAACCACTAGAGTGTTTCCACAGGTGGAAGGATTTCTGCCCATGGAAGTGTGGCTTTCTTGCCTCCCCCTTCCAGCTGCAGCTCAAGATGTCACTTTAAATCAAATTCAGGGGCACATTGGGGCTGTAGCAGGAGGATGAAGGTGAGAAAGGGATGATCCATAGGCAGAAATCCTTTCATCTGCTAGTGGATCCAAACCACTGCTTCAGTACCTGTGCTTTACACAGTTGTCTTGCAGTTCTACAACAGTGAAGTCATGGTATAGAAATCCCTTACCTCATCCACACCATACAGAAGCACCAACTGGCCTTGGTCATTTTTCTTGATACTCCGTCCAAAGTCGAAGAGGTCTGTGCAACTGAACTTCACCCCCTGAAAGGTGGGGATCTGCTCCATCATCCCGTCTAGTAGCTTTTCAACACAAACTGCAGAAAGAGAGAAAACAAGAGTGGGTGGGAGGGTGGGTGAGTCACAAGTCACATTAAAAAAGTTTTCAAGTCTTCCTTGGCAAGGTCTAATACTAGATTTAGTATGTTTCATGATGGCAGCACAGTGCAGGTTGTAATTCTATTCCACTGCAGTCTCTCATTTCAGAGCGCTAAACATCCGGGAAGAATACCCCAGGAAGTCCCCTCTTCCTTGATGATGAAATATGAAATGATGGTAATGGGACTACACTACAAACAAAATTAATCCCATTGTTCCAGAGAAGAAACTCTGCAAACTAGTGTCCAGTGGGGTGGGTAGAGGAAGGCATGGGGGACATCCAACAGAATTTTCAACAAACTATGATTCCCAGGTTTCTTTGGTGGAAGTCACGACCTTTGAAGTGGTCAAAATTATTTTATTGTGGTTCCAAAGCCTGTTTTCAAACTTCCAGAGGTGCCCCCAGGTTAACGTGTCTGGGAACCCTGAATCAGGCTTTTCTCCTAGATGTAACAGGGGAAGGTCTGGATAAGCAACACTTACTTTCTATTCCAGTCAAGGGAGGAATATGGTAATAATAAAACGGGACGTCTGGAGCTTCAGCTGCCACATCATGCAAGAAGGCAACAAGCCCATCTAAAAAGGGGGGGAGAAGAGACAGAGAGAGACTTGGAGTATGGAAAGTCTTTTATGCATGGCTGTTTCGCTAGCTGTCACCGCTCCGACAACTTTGGGTCTTTGTGCTGATTATGCATGCCGTTTCCGAGCATCAGAGGTCACCTCGCTCTCCCCCTGCATTTCCCCACATTTTCAGAGACCTGTTTTATCTCAAATTTGAAAACTCGGGCAAAACGTGGGGAAACGCAGGGGGAGAGCAAGGCGACCTCTGACGCCTGGAAAGTGCATGCAAAATCAACACAAAAACTGAAGTTGTCAGAGGGGTGACTACGAGGGAAACAGCCATGCATAAAATACCGGAAAGTAACCAGAAACATCTGCTTTCCTACACGCACTTAAAAAAACCCACAGAATCAAAGTTCTGGCAGCCCGTTGAAGCAAGCCGCATCAGTCATGATCAACTTGCATGCTTTATACTGCCTCTTGCCAGTCAACAGGAAGAGCAAAGCAGGGCATTGAAGGCTTGCCCCTTGAGAACCAAAAACCTCCTTCAGCGACCTTCCTGCTTTCTGAGGTTTTGCCAGCCATTTCTCCCATACCCCTTCCAGCCCATCTTCACAACCAAAAATGCCCAAAATCATGAATGCTTCTTGCTTTAAAAAAAAAATGAAAACCAAGATTCTCATGAAGCTTGATTTGTACATAATACAATATTCTACAGCTTTCCTGCACCTTATGGAGTATGTGCATCATTGCCGATTAAGGAATGCTGATTAAGGAATGTAGGTTTGGAAACTCCTTCCAACCCATGAGTAAAGTATTAATTCCACAGCAGTTAGCAGAAACCTTAACTGCTGTGACACTCATACCACAAATACACAGTCCCAGACAGTGGGATGCAAGAGGAAAACACAATTAGTGGGATCCAGCAGCCAGTGAGGTGCCTACTAACCTTTGTTCACCTGTTTGAAGAAGAACGGGGCAATGACAGCTATGCCGTCTGCTCCTATTTCAGCAGCATGCTTTGCCTGGAAAGGCGTCAGAGGCATGTATTTATACTGATACAGACAATTATTGCCAGGTGAGTCCGGGGAGGGGGGAACAAAATAGATCCAACAATAGCTTGTGCTACACAAAATAGTTCTTAATATATGCAAGCTTTTGAATAACACAGAACACTTCATCTCAAAAAACTTGTATTATCCTGTATACAAATAATGTTTATCCATGATAAGCTAATGGATTATGTTATTTCTTACATGTGGCCAACAGTTTAAACAGTTCACCAGTCTATTACTCCATAACATAAGGAATATCCAGCATTGCGTCATATGTAAGGTTCAAAACAGACAAGATGTTGAGACGTTTGTGATTAGATCTTTCCAGGGACTTTTAAAAGAGCAGTTCTAGCCAGTCAGGGTCCCAGTTCAAATCAGAATCATGAAGGGAGGAGAGAGGGCATCTAACCCTTCCATCCTAATACATTTACCTAATCATAACTACCCCACTCCTTGAGCTGTTGTAATACCCCTTAAAGGCAAACGGGGGAACAGATGGGTGTTGCTCTAAAGGGGCTGATACTGATAGTTACCCCAGTTTGTAGTTGAAACTGGCATCAGGGAGCATGTGGTCCTCCAACAGAGGATGGAGCTTCTCAAGTTTCATTTGAAGAGAGGCAGGAGCTTTAAAGATCCCACAAGGGAAGCAATGCAGCAATCCCATAATCCACATGGCAGAAAAGAAACCCAAACAAGCTAACAACAAAAGACTCCCCCCTTCTTCCCAGGAATCCAGTGACCTTTTTTCTCACTTGCTAATCACAGCAGGACTGCTAACCATAAGTCACTTAAGCACCTCTTGAAATGAACAATCCAAACCAGATGAAAGGCATGCACATAGTGTAGGGTTGCCAACCTCCAGGTACTAGCTGGAGATCTCCTGCTATTACAAGTGATCTCCAGCTGATAAAGAGATCAGTTCCCCTGGAGAAAATGGCCGCTTTGGCAATTGGACTTTATGGCATTGAAGTCCCGCCCCTCCCCAAACCTTGTCCTCAGGCTCCGCCCCAAAAACCTCCCGCCGGTGGCAAAGAGGGACCTGGCAACCCTAAGATAGTGACAGGGTGAACTACATGATCCCCCCTTTATTACTTTGCAATTATGCCCCCCATGGAAGAGATGCCATATTCCATATAAGGATGTATCTTGCATACGAAATAAAAGGAGTCTCAACAAGCACCACAAAATTAAGCAAACAAACTCACCAGTTCCTTTGATTCTGGCAGACTCAGGGCCCCCACATGAATAATGACATGATCCAGCCTTCAAGAAAGGGAAAACAGCTTTACGTTTTTAAATAGGGGCTGGGAAACAGAGGAGACGAAACGAGTCAGACTGACCGCTTGTGCGTCAACAAGCATTTTGCATCTTCCATCTGACCGCATGTACATGGCACATGAACCAAGTCTAACTACAGCAAGTGACACCAGCTTTCCTTTTTTTAAAAAAAACACTACTTCCAGAGCTGGTGGTTGTGAGCAAGAGAAATAGTAGAGGTGGCAGAAGGCTCCCCCTCCTTTTGGTACGATCCCCCCCCCCCGCTATCACAAGAACAAGCAGTCGTTTGAAACCATGCAGCAGGGGAGGGGGGGTGTCCTTTGCAGGGACTGATCTGGAGTGTTGCAAAGGTGGATGGGGGGCAGCGGGGCAGCGTGTGCTCTGCAAAACAGCCTTTGTTCCATTTTCTTTTTAAGATGCTCTATCCATTTCATCTCTCCCTTCCTCCAAGGAACTTGGAGCAGAATTATAGCTCTCCCTTCCACATTTGCCAACCTCCAGGTACTGGAGAGAATAAAGGCTCAGTGCTGTATAGATAATGGAAAAGATCCAAACAGCACTACAAAGTAATTTTAGCAAGAAATAAGTTTATCTAAGTGCAGAAGTGCAAAAAAGTGAAACTATATACAAAAGAAACACAAGCAACAATATCTATACAGTATGCAAAAACAGTCCAGCAAGATATACAATGTAACGGAAAAATTTGTCCAATAAATCACATAGGAACCATGTCACTGTCCATGAAAAACTTTCCTGTGCTTCAAAGTAGCTGGACACGAGATGTCAGAAAAGAGGACCACAGCATGGAGGTGCCAAGAAGAGGTGTCCGGACGTGTCGTCTAGATCATACACACGTTTTGCACGTGGCTTCATCAGCTAAGCATATCTCATACTTTTCCCAGGTAACTCCTCGGTGAAGTTGCGAGTGAGCATCTCCCAAAACGAGTCTCTCTTCCTGTCCACTTCTGCCCGAGTTTTCCACAGTCGCAGCAAAGTACAGAAAACTCGCATCCCCCTCAGCAGCACACTGGCAATCCTTGTGCTGTGGTGGCGACTGTGCGACTGTGGAAAACTCGGGCAGAAGTGGACAGGAAGAGAGACTCGTTTTGGGAGATGCTCACTCGCAACTTCACTGCGGAGTTACCTGGGAAAAGTATGAGATATGCTTAGTTGATGAAGCCACGTGCGAAACGTGTGTATGATCTAGACAACACGTCCGGACACCTCTTCTTGGCACCTCCATGCTGTGGTCCTCTTTTCTGACATCTCGTGTCCAGCTACTTTGAAGCACAGGAAAGTTTTTCATGGACAGTGACATGGTTCCTATGTGATTTATTGGACTAATTTGTATAGATATACATTGTATATCTTGCTGGACTGTTTTTGCATACTGTATAGATATTGTTGCTTGTGTTTCTTTTGTATATAGTTTCACTTTTTTGCACTTCTGCACTTAGATAAACTTATTTCTTGCTAAAATTACTTTGTAGTGCTGTTTGGATCTTTTCCAACCTCCAGGTACTAGCTGGAGATCTCCTGCTATTACAACTGATCTCCAGCCGATAGGGATCAGTACACCTGGAGAAAATGGCCGCTTTGGCAATTGGACACTACGGCATTGAAGTCCCTCCCCTCCCCAAACCCCGCCCTCCTCAGGCTCCGCCCCAAAAACCTCCTGCCAGTGGCGAAGAGAGACCTGGCAACCCTACTGACAGCCTGGCTCAAGTTCCCCTCAGTGAGCTTCATGGCAGAGAGGGGAGTCGAACCCAGGTCTCCCAGGTCCTAGTCTGACACGCTGAGCACCACACTGGTGAGTCAGTGCGCACTGATAGGTCTAAGTTGCAATTAGGTTTCCCCAAGGTCATACAGACGCATGGCAACAGAGACTCAATGCATTTAGCACATCTGTCATTTGTGCAATCTGTGTGTAAAGTGCTGTCAAGTTGCAGCTGACGTATGGTGAACCAGTAGGCTTTTTAAGGCAAAAGACTAACAGCGGTGGTTTGCCATTTCCTTCCTCTACATAGGTGACCCTGGCATTCTTTGGTGATCTCCCATCCAAGTACTAACCAGGGCCGACTTCATCAATTTTCCTCCAGGCCAGATTGGCCAGAGATCCTGGAGGGTTTTTGTTGCCATCTTCTGGGCATGGAGTAGGGGTCACTGGGGGATGTGGGGAGGAGGTAGTTGTGAATTTCCTGCATTGTGCATGGGGTTGGACTAGATGACCCTGGTGGTCCCTTCCAGCTCTATGATTCTATGACCCTCCTTAGCTTCTGCTTTCCTATATCATGTTGATGTAGAAATTTCAAAAGAGAGGCAGATACTTAGTCCGGATCTCAGAACAAAGAATGATGTGAAATATTCAGTCCATATTTTTAAGGGGGGTGGGCAGGAAGAGGGGAAAGCGTGGGACATGAGAATGTTCTCTCATCCCATTCTTCTGCATGGCTCCCTCTTCTTTGAAGCGACATGCCACTCAATGAAGAAAACAACGGGCGAGTCAGTTTCACAGCATCTCAACTGCAGATGAATTAATTTAATTTAGTTTATTCTTTATTTAATTATTGATATCCTTCTTTTCTCCTGATCAACAGGACTCAAAGCAGCTTAAACCCAGTGAGAAAAGCAGGCTATAAATGAAGTAAATCGATTTTTTAAAGAAAGCATAACAACTGACCTGCACTCACCAGCCGCCCAAAGCACAATGAAAAAAGTTCTGCTTTACAGAACCTACAAAATCTCTGCAAGGTTGGGACCTTCTTCACATCCTTGGGAAGCCTATTCCATAAGACAGGAGTAGCCACCAAGAAAGCCTGAGCAGTTCCTACTAACCCAAGTGGAGGAACTGTGAATAACCCTTGAATTGCCTTTTGGACTCATATGGGTTGGGGCAGACCCACAAAGAAGCCATTTATACTTGCAGACTTTGCAGCAAACATTATTTAGGCGTGATCATGGATGGTCAGATTAGAGCAAAGGGACTGATCTACTCATCCTGGAGACTTCCTTCTCTCTCTGAACTAGTAAAACTGCAGTCCAAGAATCCCTTTGTGTGGGGGGGTTATCACTGAACCTCTATTTCCCCTTCATTTTCAACCTCTGATAGGAAGTTTAGGCAAAATGGTAGGAGTTGATCATTTAGGGAAAGAGTCTATTTTCTCTTGCCTGTGAGCAACTTGGACAAAAAGTAGCATATTAGGGTATTGTTTATCAGAATACTACTGATGTTACCATTCCCACCCCTTGCCCTTTAAACCCAAAAGGGAAGTAAAAAGAGGAAGCAGATTTGCTGACCAACTGTCTTTGCTTTAGTAGCCAATAATTTTCCATTGACACAGCAGACTTTTCCCAGAATTACTTACTTATCCTTCCCCTTGGCCACCCATTCCTCTGCAAGCCATTTCCTCTCTTGAACACTCAGGGACAGACCTTCTCCTGTTGTCCCATTCACTGTTAACAAAAAAAAGTTTAAATTGAGAACACATAAAAGAAGGTGGAATATGTTTCTTTTTTAAAAATAAGGAAGCCCACTTCATGGCCCATTGCCATAGGAACACAAGAAATGCCATGCTGGATCAGACCAAGGCCCATCAAGTCCAGCAGTCTGTTCACACAGGGACCAACCAGGTGCCTCCAAGAAGCCCACAAACAAGATGACTGTAGCAGCAGCATCCTGCCTGTGTTCCACAGCACCTAATATAATAGGCATGCTCCTCTGATCCTGGAGAGAATAGGTATGCAGCATGACTAGTATCCAGAATAGCTCTGTCTTCCATGAACATGTTCACTCCCCTCTTAAATCCTTCCAAGTTGGCAGCCATCACCACATCCTGAGGCAGGGAGTTCCACAATTTAACTGTGCGTTGTGTGAAGAAATACTTCCTTTTATCTGTTTTGAATCTCTCACCCTCCAGCTTCAGTAGATGACCCTGTGTTCTGGTATTATGAGAGAGGGAGAAAAGCTCCCAGTCCACTGTCTCCATACCATGCATAATTGTATAGACCTCTATCATGTCTCTCCTTAACCACCTTCTTTCCAAGCTAAACAGCCCTAACCGCTCCTCATAGCGCAGTTGCTCTAGCCCCCTGATCATTTTGTTTGCTCTTTTCTGCACCTTCTCAAGCTTTGCAGTATCCTTTTTTAGATGTGGTGACCAGAACTGTACACAGTATTCCAAGTGTGGTCTCACCATAGATTTATACAGGGCTAGTATGATAGCAGCAGTTTTATTCTCTATTCCTTGTCTAATTATGGCCAGCATGGAATTGGCCTTTTTCACAGCAGCCGCACACTGGGTTGACATCATCATTGCATGATCCACTACAACCCTAAGATCCCTTTCTTGGCCTGTCGCTGGCAGCAAAGATCCCATCAGTGTATATGTGAAGTTGGGATTTTTTGCCCCAATATGCATTATTTTACACTTGCTCACACTGAATCTCATTTGCCATTTTAATGCCCATTCCTTGGAGCTCTTCAAAGTCCAATTTTGTTTTAACCACCCTAAATAATTTGGTGTCATCTGCAAACTTGGCCACTTCGCTGTTTATTCCCAACTCCAGGTCATTGATGAACAGGTTGAAAAGCATCAGTCCCAACACAGATCCCTGAGGGACCTCACTGCTCACATCCCTCCACTGTGAGAACTGACCATTGATTCCTACTCTCTGCTTCCTATTTTTCAGCCAGCTCTCAATCCATAAGATGACTTGTCCTCTTATCCCATGACTATGAAGTTTGCTTAGCAGTCTTTGGGCGGGGAGCTTTGTCAAAAGCCTTTTGGAAATCCAAATATGCAATGTCCGTAGGCTCATTCCTGTCCACATGCTTATTGACACTTTCAAAAAACTCTAAAAAGTTAGTGAGATAGGACCCACCTGTACAGAAGCCACATTGGGTTTTGCTCAGCAGGCCTTGCCCTTCTATATGCTTGACAATTCTATCTTGAATCATGCTTTCCATCAATTTACCTGAACAGACGTTAAGCTAACTGGCCTGTAATTTCCTGGGTTCCCCCTGGAACTTTTTTAATAAATGGGTGTTACATTGGCCATTCTCCAGTCCTCTGGTACAGAGGCTGATCTAAGGGACATGTTACATATCATTGTTAGCATTTCAACAATTTCCCATTTGAGTTCTTGAAAAACTCCAGGATGAATCCCTGTGACTTGTTAGTTTGCAGTTTGTCCAGATGTTCTAGAACTTCCTGCCTTGTTACTACTATTTGCCCCTGTTCCTCATTCTCCCCTCCCCAAAACATCTGTTCAGGAGAAGGTATCTGCCCTATATCTTCAACAGTAAAGACAGATGAGAAGAATTAATTTAGTTTCTCAGCAATCGCTTTATCCTCCCTTATTGTTCCTTTACTCCCGTTGTCATCCAATGGTCCAACAGCTTCCCTAGCTGGTTTCCTACTCCTAATGTACTTAAAGAATTGCTTATTGTGGATCTTGATGTGTTTAGCGATATGTCCCTCAAAATCTTTTTTTTGCATCTCTAATTATTTGCTTGCATTTTCTTTGTGCAAGTTTGTGTTTGCTTTTGTTTGCCTCATTTGGGCAACCCTTCCAGTTTCTGAAGGAAGCCTTTCCCCCCTCTAATAGCTTCCTTCACCTTACTTGTTAGCCATGGTGGTGACCTCTTGGACTTAATACCACCTTTCCTGACTTGCAGTATACAATCTAGCTGAGCCTCTAGTATTGTGGACTTGAGTGACCCCCAAGCCTTTTCCAGAGATTTAACCCTCCTAACTGTCCTTTTCAACTTCCTTTTTACCAGGTTTCTCATTTTAGAGCAGTTCCCTCTTTTAAAGTCAAGAGTTCCAAAAACCAGACACTGCAATAAATCAGTCTTTTCAGATGCAAAGGGGCTTTGTCTGCCTCAGTCCAAACACAGAGGGAATGCAGACATCCATTTCACCAAGTAGTCAGTCAAGTTCAGAAACACAGCCTTTTAACCTCTTGATTATTATTATTTATTACATTTTTACCCCACTCTCCCCAACCCGAAGGTCTGATATGATTGGTCTCTATGACTTGGGCTGTCCGCATTTGGAACCATACCAATTTTCAGAGCAGGGTTAGAAAGCTGGGCAATTTATGAAATGGCACGAGTTGCAAAAAGCCATAACTTACCAAATACATTCTTCACACCTTGCTCGCTTATCAGATAGTCCACATACTGGCCAATCACAGACAGGTTGATTTCTCTAGAAAGAAAAGAATGCTACCAGTAGAAATTATTAGGTATGGAATTCCTTGCATCTCACTGTTCATGCAAAGAACTTGTATAGGGGAGAAAGGTAGCTAGTTTAGAAGTTTTATGCTGATCGATAACCAGACTATATTGTCCTTTGGTTAGGGGGAAATGCTTTGTTCAAATTCCTTCCTTCCACCATCTGTCTCCCTCTCATCTGCTTAAAACGAACTTTTTCATAAAAGCCATGGCTTAACCTCTCAATTTAACCTAAATGTAACCTAAGAAGACATAACTGCATTTGGCTATGTTGATAATCCTTGTACTCGTACACAAACAGAAATTATCCCATATCTGAATCAAAGCCAGCTCACAAGAATACTACTGGATGAACCTTAGGAAACACAGAAACAGCACATATGGCATGTGAATGCTACAGCAGGATTTCCAAAGCAAGATATAGTAGCAAACAATGGATTTAGGAGATATGGGCTTAAAATAATCAGAACTCAGTTCCCTTTCCTCTCTTATTACCACAAAGTACCCAAGACCTATAGTCACAAGAACCCATAACTGGCTTCTAATATTCCCTGAAACATAATGACTAGCCAAAAAAGCTCAGCTTGTGAATTATGCAGTCAATGGTTCCGAGTATGGATGCTAAAAAAAGTAGTCAGTTTGAGCTTTGAGGTTTTGCTACATTACATATGCAATTCAAAGGTTTCTTACCTAATCAGCTGCCCCTTTCCCCTGGCCTCTGTAAAATAGACTTGGCAGAGGCAATAAGGAGAAAAAGTCTCCTTTTTACCTAGCTGGAGATAGACTGTGGTGGAAAGTGCCGTCAAGTCACAGCTGATTTAAGGCGATCCCATAGGGTTTTCAAGGCAAGAGACTTTGGGAGGTGGTCTGCCATTGCCTGCCTCTGCATGAGCTGAGAGAGTTCTGAGAGAACTGGGACTGGCCCAAGGTCACCCAGCAGGCTTCAAGTGGAGGAGTGGGGAATCGAACCTGGTTCTCCAGATTAAAGTCCACTGCTCTTAACCACTACACCACACTGGCTCTTAGAGATAGACTACAGGGTTCTTTATAAGAAAGGTGAAGGGGGTACCATAGGGACATTGTCTTCTGTGACATGCACACATGAAAGGTAGTAATAGTGCCTGTAAGCTTTATGTTGGTTTATATGTTACTGCCAGCATAATGTAGTGGTTAAGAGCAGTGGACTCTAACCTGGAGAACCAGGTTCAGTTCCCCACTCCTCCACATGAGCGATAGACTCTAACCTGGCGAAGCAGGTTGGTTTCCCTACTCCTCCACATGAAGCCTGCTGGGTGACCTTGGGCTAGTCACAGTTCTCTTAGAGCTCTCTCAGCCTCCCCTACCTCACAAGGAGTCTCTTGTGGGGAGAGGAAGGGAAGGAGACTGTAAGCTGGTTTGATTCTCCTTAAAAGGTAGATAAAATTGGCATAAAAACCAACTCTTCTTCAAGGCCAAACACACGTCATGGCAGCCATGGGCTTGACCCGTGGCCGCCAACACCATTTCACAGAAGAATGTGACCATTCAAAAATGTTACTAGGGCCTGATTCTGGTTGGGCCTGCAGTGCAGGGGGAGCAGGCACTCTTGATGCCTCCCCACACATACCCCATGGCTGTTTCAGCACTTGAAAAGGGGGGGCACAAAATTGCCTAGTCCTCCCTGCCACCTTGCAGCTTTTTTCAAATGGTCAAATTCTTCTGTAAAATGGTGTAACACGCAGTTATCTCTAAGACACAATGAAGTGGCACTCTGGAAAAAAAAGCAAGTGAAGGAGCAGACTCAAGTACTGAAGGGATTTTAGTTGTAAATGTGTTGTAGTGCACGTTTGGTGTGTTTTTAAGAAATAAATGTTGATTTCCCCTACATTTCCAGTCGGCCCAGAACCAACGCATTGAAATTAAATCAAAAGAGTTTTTGGCTCAACATTAGGAAGAACTTCCTAACAGTCAGAGCAGTTCCTCCGTGGAACAGGCTTCCCTGGGAAGTAGCTGGCCATCTGACAGCAATGCTGATTCCGTGAACTTAGGCAGATCATGAGAGGGAAGGCAGGAAGGGTTGCGTCAGTGCTTGGTTCCAGTGGCCCTTTCTTACATGCCCAGGGTAATGCCGATCGCCACTTTGGGGTCAGGAAGCAATTTCCCCCCAAGCCAGACTGGCTAGGGATCCTGGAGGGTTTTTGCCCTCTTCTGGGCATGGAGCAGGTGTCTCTGGGGGTGTAGGAGGGAGGGAGTTGTGAATTTTCTGCCTTGTGCAGGGGAATGGACTAGATGACCCTGAAGGTCCTTTCCAACTCTATGTTTCTATGATTCCCCGATTGGAGTATAACATGCACTCACCCCCACCCCATGGCTCCCATTCCGTTCTAGCGATTAAAGAACCTGCAAAGCTTATTTGACCATAAATGCGAGAGAGGAAGAAGTGCGCACACCATGGGAAACAACACTCTGAAAAAGCTCTCCAACATCTCTAGTCCCCTTTACCACTCTTCCGCGGCACGCCGTAACTACACTTAGCAACAAGAAAGCGCAGTTCCACTCCTGATGCCACAAGTTCTGCCATCAGCTAGGGGACATAAACTCCATTCTGTCTAGCTGTCTGCCAAGCAGCCTCAGCAGCGTCTCTTGATATTGGGCAAAAAGTAACCGAAGTATGTGTGTGTGTGTGTGTGGGGAGGGTTATCTTGTTTCGGTGCCATTTGGGATACTCCCCTGACCCGTAGACATACTGGCTGTTACCGCACTAGGTATTCCCAGCAATGTATTAAGAATTTGAAAATGTTATAAAAAATACTGTTGGCACTTTCAATGTATTCCCACCGATGTATTAAGAGTTTGAAACTGTTATAAAAAATACCTTTTAAAGTGATGTATCAAGAGTTTGGAAATGTTATAAAAAACATCACTTTAAACGGGTTTTTGGATGCCACGGCTAAAAAATGGTTGGAAGACGTCTTCACAGCTAAAGGGGCCAAACAAAGTGCAAACCGTATTTTTTATAACAGTTTCAAACTCTTAATACATCGGTGGGAATACATAGAAAGTGTGAAGAGTATTTTTTATAACATTTCCAAACTCTTGATCCATCACTGGGAATACCTGGTGCGGTAACCGCCTTTGTGTGATCCTTTCTGCCTGTTTTAAGAAGCTCCAGGGCAAGACGATTGCTTCACATTCTCCAGCTCGGAGGTAATAATTATCAGTGTGTCTCCCCACTCGCTGACTGAAGCAAACTAGTTAATCTGTGAAGATAGCATACCTTTGTTTACGGAGGCAACAAGAGACTCTCTCATGTTCAGGAGAGCACGGAGCGACTTACTCAAAGACGAACCAAGAATTATGTGGCTGACCCACAGAACTGCTATTTCAACACAGCTTTGTGGTTCTCCCCTCCCAGCAGCTATCACTTTCCTGAAGTTCTCTTTTCATCTCATGACCTTCACTTCTTTTGTTGAGCAAGACTCCAAGAAGCAGAGGCGGACAATACAGAAACCACTACGGATCTATTACAAACAGGGAGGCCAGCCTCTATGGTCCAACCTGTCTTGCACACTCTACTTGATTTTGTTTATTGCAGAAGAACTCCCATGGTCAATTAATTGGTTTTAAATTTACAAAGAAAATGTATCCCCAGGATACTTTAACAATTAAGGGACAAACGATCAGTGCTCAGTAACCCCAAATATACACTGTTGCTTATGAAGCACGTTGCAAGGCTAGGCAAAGGTCCATTTAGTCTAGCATTCCTTACTTTATGGGCTGGTTGGGTGCCCCATGGAAAAGGAAAGAAGGTACAAAGTATCACCATCTTTGAATTAGCACTAACAGGAAACTCAGGCAAGTGAGCCAAGCTACATACTTCAGGGCCCAAAAGCTCCTTCAGAGTATAAAAAGGGTGCTCATTGACCTCTGCCCTTCAGAACCTCATTTTATTTTGTTCTTTTGAAGAGATTTACATACAAGAGACCACGGAAACAATAAAACAATCCCAGATCTCCCTGAATAATACCCATTAATGTGACACATAAAGTAAAATAAGAGACCACCAAACCAAACCAGTTTTTCTTTTATAGCCAAGGAAATATTTACCCGTTTTGAGTCATGGGGGTGACCGTGGCCGCCACAAGGCCTTGCAGCTTCTTCTTGGGTGCCATGAAGCAGTTGTGTGTGAAGTCCAGGGAAAAAATTAAGAGAAATCTGGCTGGAACAGCAAAATAAGTTTGCTTTGGATGACCTCTGTTAATACCAAACCCTCACAAGAAAATTCCAGGTCACAAAGACCTTGTAAAACATCTTTCAAGAACAATGCTTGGTCTTTACAATCCCCAACATCAATGCAAGATTTAAACCACAAGTATACAAACAGTGCAACCCTACGCAGAGTCATTCCAGTCTTAAAGCCATTGATTTATATTTTTACACTGTTTTAATTGTAAACTGCCTTGAGTAGGACTCTGACCACATGGTATGGAAATATCTTAAATAAAATAAACAATAGATAATTGCCCTGTATGGCTGCAATCCTGAGGATACTTTCCTGGAAGTAAGCCCCACTGAATAACTTTGGACTTATTTCCAAGTAGACCATCTTAGAATTACTCCCGCTGTTTATCAGGGTCTCTGTGTGTGTAAAGTGCCGTCAAGTCGCAGCCAACTTATGGTGACCTCTTTTGGGGGGGGGGTGTTTCATGGCAAGAGACTAACAGAGAGGTGGTTTGCCAGTGCCTTCCTCTGCACAGCAACCCTGGTCTTCCTTGGTGGCCTCCCATCCAAATACTAACCAAGGCCGACCCTGCTCAGCTTCTGAGATCTGACGAGATCAGGCTAGCCTGGGCCATCCAGGGCAGGGCATCTAGTATCAGGGTCTACTTGGAAGTAAGTCCCATATTCTCCATATTACACCATAAACGGTGTAAACTAAGGCACTCTGGCTGTACTCCTAAGGGCACTTTCCTGGGAGTAAGTCCCATTCTCCAATGGGACTTACTCCCAGGAAAGTGCCCTTCGGAGTACAGCCAGAGTGCCTTAGTTTACACCATTTAATTAATTATCCCCAATACTAACAGAAGCAATGGGACTTACTCCCAGGAAAGTGCCCTTCGGAGTACAGCCAGAGTGCCTTAGTTTACACCATTTAATTAATTGTCCCCAAGACTAACAGAAGCAATGGGACTTACTCCCAGGAAAGTGCCCTTCGGAGTACAGCCAGAGTCCCTTAGTTTACACCATTTAATTAACTGTCCCCAAGACTAACAGAAGCAATGGGACTTACTCCCAGGAAAGTGCCCTTCGGAGTACAGCCAGAGTCCCTTAGTTTACACCATTTAATTAATTGTCCCCAAGACTAACACAAGCAATGGGACTTACTCCCAGGAAAGTGCCCTTCGGAGTACAGCCAGAGTCCCTTAGTTTACACCATTTAATTAACTGTCCCCAAGACTAACACAAGCAATGGGACTTACTCCCAGGAAAGTGCCCTTCGGAGTACAGCCAGAGTGCCTTAGTTTACACCATTTAATTAATTGTCCCCAAGACTAACAGAAGCAATGGGACTTACTCCCAGGAAAGTGCCCTTCGGAGTACAGCCAGAGTCCCTTAGTTTACACCATTTAATTAACTGTCCCCAAGACTAACAGAAGCAATGGGACTTACTCCCAGGAAAGTGCCCTTCGGAGTACAGCCAGAGTCCCTTAGTTTACACCATTTAATTAATTGTCCCCAAGACTAACACAAGCAATGGGACTTACTCCCAGGAAAGTGCCCTTCGGAGTACAGCCAGAGTCCCTTAGTTTACACCATTTAATTAACTGTCCCCAAGACTAACACAAGCAATGGGACTTACTCCCAGGAAAGTGCCCTTCGGAGTACAGCCAGAGTGCCTTAGTTTACACCATTTAATTAATTGTCCCCAAGACTAACAGAAGCAATGGGACTTACTCCCAGGAAAGTGCCCTTCGGAGTACAGCCAGAGTCCCTTAGTTTACACCATTTAATTAATTGTCCCCAGTACTAACACAAGAATCATTTCGGATTGGAAAAAAAAGTTTAAAGAGGTGTTCCGCTTGAACAGAAGCATCGCTCCTCTGTTATCGATTCCTGGCGTCAATCGTTTTTGGGTCGCCGAGCCTTTGCAGATCACCCCAGATCTCAGAGCCCCGGTTCAGGAGAGCGTGCAGCGAGAAGGCTGAGCTTTCGGCACAACCCCCCCCCCAAAAGCGCCTGGATCTCCGCGTGCAAAGATCTGAACCCCAAAGCCTGGGCAGCGACTCAGCCAACAGCTCCCCGCGGAGCCATTTCTTTAGCGCAAGCACCAAGGGGTCAGAAAAGGAGGAACAGCCCACCGCAAAGCAGGGCAGCTGCTACTTGGACAGCCGCCTTTAATGCTCCCTCGAGACCCCCTTCTCTCCCCCCACACCACTATCGCTGCATCCTCTAACCCTCCTCCCCTTACATCTTCCTTAGACAGGCCAGACCCGGTCCCGATCACCGCAGCGCCGCAAAACGAAGCTCTCCCTCTTTCTCACCCGGGGCTGAGCGACTCCAGCGCCGGATCCAATCAGTTAGATCAGGTAGGGTCCCTGTGGTTTTGAGGTGTGCGATCACTGAGCATGCCCAGCAGATTCGAGCATGCTCAAAGCCTCCCTGTGAAGCTGCAGCCTTGGAACCGTTTGCTCCTCTGCTGGGGCTTTGCTGGCCAGCGAGGGAGGAGCACAGCTGCAGTGGCAAACTGGACCAGATGTTGTTGGTTATTCAATGTTGGCTCCTCCGGATAGATTCCTGAAAGTTCAGGATGAGCGCATAACATTGTGTGTGTGAAGTGCCGTCAAGTCGCAGCCGACTTATGGCGACCCCTTTTGGGGTTTTCATGGCAAGAGACGAACAGAGCTGGTTTGCCAGTGCCTTCCTCTGCACAGCAACCCTGGTCTTCCTTGGTGGTCTCCCAATACTAACCAGGGCTGACCCTGCTTAGCTTCTGAGATCTGACGAGATCAGGCTAGCCTGGGCCATCCAGGTCAGGGCAATGTATACGTGTGTGTGTAAAGTGCTGTCAAGTCGCAGCCGACTTATGGGGACCCCTTTTGGGGTTTTCATGGCAAGAGACGAACAGAGGTGGTTTGCCAGTGCCTTCCTCTGCACAGCAACCCTGGACTTCCTTGGGGGTCTCCCATCCAAAGACTAACCAGGGCTGACCCTGCTTAGCTTCTGAGGTCTGACGAGATCAGGCTAGCCTGGGCCATCCAGGGCAGGGCTGTGCATAACATTAAACAATGAATAATGAAATAACTGCATTTGAGTAGAGATATCCTCTCCACCCATTTAAAGGCTTTAAAATATAGATTTGGGGCTAGGAAGCAGTGGAGAAATTTAACAAAGAAGAACAAAGTAAAGAAAGAACACTTTCCCACTCTTGCCACACACACACAAAACCCCTAACTACCACTGCTTACAAGGGTATCTAATTTTCTTTAAAACCCTTGGTTGTGTTTCTGGAGTAGGGTTGCCAGAATATTTTCGAAGGCTTTCATGGTCAGAGTTCATTGGTTCTTGTAGTTTATCCGGGCTGCGTGACCGTGGTCTTGGTATTTTCTTTCCTGACGTTTCGCCAGCAGCTGTGGCAGGCATCTTCAGAGGAGTAACACTGAAGGACAGTGTCTCTCAATGTCAAGTGTGTAGGAAGAATAATATATAGTCAGAAAGGGGTTGGGTTTGAGCTCATGTTACTCTTCCTACACACTTGACATTGAGAGACACTTCAGTGTTACTCCTCTGAAGATGCCTGTCACAGCTGCTGGCGAAACATCAGGAAAGAAAATACCAAGACCACGATCACTCAGCCCGGATAACCTACAGGAACCTAGGGTTGCCAGGTCCCTCTTCACCACAAGTTGGGAGGCTTATGGGGCGGAGCCTGAGGAGGGCGAAGTTTGGGGAGGGGAGGGACTTCAATTGCGTAAAGTCCAATGGCCAATGCGGCCATTTTCTCCAGGGGAACTGATCTCCATTGGCAAAAGATCCGTTGTAATAGCAGGAGATCTCCAGCTTGTACCTGGAGGTTGGCAACCCTATTCTGGAGTGATCTCTAGGGTGGTTGCCTGTTGTTTGGGAAACTACTGGCACTTCAGGCTGACTGGTCATGTACATTTTCACTGAAGGACATAAGGGCACAGCCCCCCGCCCCCCGCCACTGCCTTTACAAAACAGCATCATCCTTGCCTACCCAGATAAGCTGTGCAATCTTCCACTCCCTATCTTTACTGCCCATGGTCGGGGACCTTTTGCTCCCTAGGTAGGATTGCCAGCCCCTTCTCCAAGACCCCTCTCCCCCAGCTCCAATCAGCTAGTCAGCGGGGGACTTACTGGCAGCAAAAGGGCCCTACGTCTTTGCTCTGGGTAAGTCCCCTACCCCCCACCTCCGCCAGTTGCCAGGGGGTACCTGGCATCCCTAGGCCCTACATTCTATATCTTTGAATAGAAATAACACAATATGTCACAGTAACAATAAAGGAACGAATAAATAAATATGGGTTACAACATGATAACACAATGTGCATCACATACTTTTGTTGTGCCTCAATTATCTGAGAACCCCTGTGTTTAGCTAAATAAAGAACTGTTGCTTTTAACTTAACCGCCTCCTTGTTGTCTATCATTGGACTCTATGAGACAACCAGGCACTTCAGTAGGATGAAACTAACAGCTTGCTTTTATTACCGGCCAGAAAATAACAGGAGCTGGGTGCACACAACCCACGGCCAAGAGATCGAGAGAATGCGTCACACACGGAAATAGGCAGGAAAAACTTACAGACTTCCAGCAATCACTTTACAAATAAAGACACAATTTCTGATCAGCCCATAATTATGTCATTGTTTGCATTGTTATTCTAAAATTGACAAATTCTCTATGCGCAAGCGCTTGTAGCAGCCCAGGGAGTTATCAGGAACGAACCGTTCTTTCTGTGCCGGAGAGGAAGAGAGGGGAGGATAGTTCTACCAACCTTGTATCTATCGGGTTTTAGCGTGGGAAAGTGTGTGCTGCTTTTGAATACTTTTCGTGAAAGAGAGTTGACACGCGTTTATGTACACGCGTGTCTTGCATAAGTGCGGGGTTTTTTTTTCCATAGGCACATCACTTTCAAAGAGCTCCCATGCCTAATGCTACATAAGATTCACATGTTCAGTGGCAGTTTACACATGCGCACTAACAGCTGAAATCTTTCCTGGCAACTGACCCAGAAAATAACATTTGAGTCAGGTCAGTAAAATTTTGGACGGCAGGCTAAATGGCCTCCCATCCCTGCGATGTCTGCACCACCTCGCTCAAGAGGGAAGTCAGACGTAGTTTTTGTACTTAAGCAACTATGTACTGCCTCCGCAATCAAGACCGCTCCCAGATAAGTTAAAAAAACACACACACATAGCAGCATAACAATGATACAGCTGTTAAGTACAATGAAGAGGCACTAAACTAGAGCCTTGAACTAAACAAACGGGGGGAAAGGGAACCCCAATGTGTCGTCTGCTCCTCAAAGGTGGACAGAAAAGGACAGTCCAAACTCACAACTTAATATGTACAAGAGAATAATCTAAACAAGATATTGTCGAAGGCTTTCACGGTCAGAGTTCATTGGTTCTTGTAGGTGATCCGGGCTGTGTGACCGTGGTCTTGGTATTTTCTTTCCTGATGTTTCGCCCGCAGCTGTGGCAGGCATCTTCAGAGTAGTAACACTGAAGGACAGGGTGTCTCAGTGTCAAGTGTGTAGGAAGAGTAATATATAGTCAGAAGGGGATTGGGTTTGAGCTGAATCATTGCCCTGCAAAAAGTATCAGCTCAAACCCAACCCCTTTCTGACTATATATTACTCTTCCTACACACTTGACACTGAGAGACACTGTCCTTCAGTGTTACTCCTCTGAAGATGCCTGCCACAGCTGCTGGCGAAACGTCAGGAAAGAAAATACCAAGACCACGGTTACACAGCCCAGATAACCTACAAGAACCAATCTAAACAAGTCTCCCTAGGGAGGGTTTTCCAAAGCCTGGGCACCATTAAAGAGAACGCATTGTAAATACTTCCCTTACTTCAGAAGGGGGGGGGGTATTTGGAGCAGAACTTTTAAAGATGGTCTGAAAAAATGGGCATTTGAACATTATTCTATATGATGCTAGTCACAGCTCTCCTAGAGCTCTCTCAGCCCCACCTACCTCACAGGGTGTCTGTTGTGGGGAGGGGAAGGTGATTGTAAGCCGGTTTGATTCTTCCTTAAGTGGTAGAGAAAAGTCGGCATATAAAAACCAACTCTTCTTCTTCTTCTTTGAAAAGGGCTACATTGGCACTCCTGATGCTACAGTGTGTGTGTGTGTGGGGGGGGTTCTTAGACAAATGATATGAAAAAATCGAAGGGTACAAAAGGTCAAAACATGTTAAAGGCAGAGTAGAATTGCACTGGCTGTGGCTGTTTTCACACATGTTATTGCCCCAGATTTTCTGCTGTTGGAAAATTTTAATGTTCTCCCACAGCACTGGTGCATTTGTGCTGCTCTTGGGGTTTCCCTGGCTTTTCTTGGATCTTTCCCAAAGTTACTTTGCTGTGAAGTTTTGGGAAAGATTCCAGCAATAGCTGCTGTGTGATCCCACCCACATGGCAGTCTTTTCTCCTGCCCCATCCCTGCTCCACCACCACCAGGGACTTTTAAAAACATTTAGTAATTTAATATTGTTATAAAGATGAAATACCATGTATCAGGTTCTCTGAATTCCCAAATTTCATTTAAAAAAGACTCTATCCCTTTTTGTTGCAGAGATATAAGGGGAAAGGCAAAGCTCCCCAACAAAAGGGCCTAGCGACTTCTTTAAAAATTAGAATGTAGTACACAGATTGTTACAACATTTAATTGTTGATTTAAAAAACCCGGGGAACGTTTTCGTGGAACCAGGGTGGGTGGCTTTCACCAGGGGACTGAGGCAGGGGAACCTGCCACGTGGAAGACCCATTGCTTCAGTGCTATATTATCAGCCACAGAAGCAGGGGAACCTTCCCAAGCCTCTCCCAGCATGGAAACACCTGTGACTAGTGATGCCAGAACCACTTTTCCAGTAAGTGACTACGAGGCACAACTGCACTTGCTGACAGAAGATCTGAGTTTTCTTTGTGGTGAAATGTTGCTGATTGATTGCTGGGATGTCCCATTTTGGGAAAGATGCCTGGATAACCTGCAAGAAATGCCTAACAAGATATAACAGCCATTTCTCCAGCAAAAAATATTTCAAAAGATGTGAATTGTTGCAAAAACGATCTAACACTAGAGGGCTGTAGATGCACAGAAAAAGCAAAAATAAAGCGCTGGAACCAGAGGCCAAATTTCTCCTCTGGAAGGTTCTGGTTTTTGATTCTTTTAAAAAGAAATTTAACATGCAAGCACACTTCGAGCCCTGCCGCAGCTCCCCAGTAACCAACAAATATTGACTCAATCACATTGTTTGAGAGGTTTTAATTAGACTTCACGTGATAATGTATTTCACAACTTTCCTCCCTTGGCTGGTGCAGGGGGTTGAACTGATGTGAAAACAGAATTATGACTTAAATGTAAGCAGTGCATTTCGTTGTGATACCTCAATGCTTTGGGGAAAGACATCACATTATGTTTTATACTGTTCTTGACATGTCCAAATAGGGTTGCCAACCTCCAGGTACTAGCTGGAGATCTCCTGCTATTACAACTGATCTCCAGACGACAGAGATCAGCTCACCTGGAGAAAATGGCCGCTTTGGCAACTGGACTCTATGGCATTGAAGTCCCTCCCCAAACCCCACCCTCCTCAGGCTCCGCCCCAAAAACCTCCCACCGGTGGCAAAGAGGGACCTGGCAACCCTATGTCCAAATGTATTTGTGTAAGAATATATATCGTATCTTTCCTACTAAAAAGGGGCCCAAGGAACCTTACAAAAATATTTATCTATACATAAGAACATAAGAAAGGCCATGCTGGATCGGACCCAGGCCCATCAAGTCCAGCAGTCTGTTCACACAGTGGCCCACCAGGTGCCTCTAGGAAGCCCCCAAACAAGACGACTGCGGCAGCACCATCCTGCCTGTGTTCCATGGCACCTAATATATTAGGCATGCTCCTCTGATCCTGGAGAGAATAGGTATGCATCATGAAGAGAATAGGTATACATAAAACTCGTGAGGCTTCCATTTTCCGTGTTAGGGAGAGTGAAAAGCCTCAGAAGGTAGGCTATGCTTTTTGGCCTTTCAGGTAGACTACAACAGGCTGTAGTCAGCGTTCATCACTGGGCTGCATGTCAGTTGTCCTTGTCGATCCTTTCCTTTAGAACTTTGTCTGGTAGTTCAAGAGTAAAGTTAAACTGATCCCCACCCCTACCCCGGCTGGGCTGGGCTACCTAAGGGGTCAGGCAGGCTCAAATCCCAAGGTGGTTGATGCTTCACAGAGGAATAGGCTTGCTGAAGTAGGGTTGCCAGGTCCCTCTTCTCAACCGGTGGGAGATTTTGGGGGTGGAGCCTGAAGAGGGCGGGGTTTGGGGAGGGGAGGGACTTCAATGCCATAGAGTCCAATTGCCATAGCCGCCATTTTTCTCCAGGTGATCTGATCTCTATCAGCTGGAGATCAGTTGAATTAGCAGGAGATCTCCTGCTACTACCTGGCAGTTTGTGGTAAACAAAGGTTAGCGTGCTGCAGGATGCTCAGCAAACTAGAAACAGCACTTCGCAAAGCTAGACACAATGATTATAAAGTAGTAGTATTTAATAACATATCCACCACTGATAGTATGTAGGCAAAAACATGTGTTGTTAATTATTGCCTTAAAAGTAACGCCGAAGAGAGGACTATGCCTTGTTACAAACAAATAACAGTATTATAGGTAAGTCCATGAAAGGGGGTGCCAACCTCCCTTTCTTCCACAGATATGCTTCTTGAGAGTAGCAATTCAGTAGTGTAGTTGTTCTCAACAGAAGCCCGGTGATCTTTCTGTTTCAGCGATTAACGCCTTCTTCAGGGACCAACGCTGGCTTTCATTAACATTCTCTGCATAGTCCTCTCTTCGGCGTTACTTTTAAGGCAATAATTAACAACACATGTTTTTGCCTACATACTATCGGTGGTGGATATGTTATTAAATACCACTACTTTATAATCATTGTGACTACCTGGCAGTTGGCAACCCTATGCTGAAGTTACTGAAGTCACTGTGTTACTGAAGTTAAGCTGTGGCAATCAATTTGTAGCTGGCCCTGCCTTAGGGTTGCCAACTCCAGGTAGTAGCTGGAGATCTCCTGCTATTACAACTGATCTCCAGCCAATAGAGATCAGTTCACCTGGAGAAAATGGCCACTTTGATAATTGGACTCTATGGCATTGAAGTCCCTCCCCTCCCCAAACCCCGCCCTCCTCTGGCTCCACCCCAAAAACCTCCCACCGGCGGCGAAGAGGGACCTGGCAACCCTACCCTGCCTCCTGTGGTAGCCATTTGTTGCTGCACCCACCATAGAGTTCGGGGGGATGATTACTAGAGCGTCCGCGTTGCTTCTGGGTAAACCTGGAAGTGATGTCAGCGCATTGCGTAGGTCGCCAGGCCCCACCTGGAGGTTGGCAACCCTATCTGACAGTCAGACCACTACATCATGCTGTTTGTGTCCATATACAACTGTTGTCAATGCCGGGCAGAAAGCAGGTGATTTTTACACTGAAGTAGTTTAGCCAATGCAATTAGACATATGAATTTACAGAGGCGGAGAACGTAAAACAAATGCTTTAGATGTCCTGTGGAAGTGACCCAAGATCAAAGATGAGAGTAGCCCCAGCAACCGAATGTTCCTCCCTGCCCTGCAGATCTTAAAGAGGGAGGAATATTTCCAGGTTCAGAACCTGCACCTCTTATCTCCAAGACTCCCATAATGCAATCTGTCTGCGTTTTTTTCTGTGCACTGTTTGAGGGCTGTGCATATCAATTAGGTGATCCATAATTGCCTGCCCGAGGTTTAGACTGAGGGCTTTAAGCTGATTCTATTTAATCTTTACACAAACACAAATTTCCATTAATAGCGCTGTCAGGCTCTGGCAGCTGCCATTACTATGCAAAAAAAAAGGAATGAAATAAGCCATAGAGGCTGATGTCTTAACAAGTAGGTAGGGGTGCTTGAAGCTCCTCCCAGATCTGCCACCATCTTCTTAAAGGTCTCCCACTTGCATTAAAAAAAAGAGGAATTAAATCAATGAATTTTAACCCTTAATCCACCACAGCCACCCAGTATGCAACGTAATCACTGAATGCCACCCCCAAGCCACAAGTAAATCATTAGAACATTAAACCAAACCTCCAGTCAAGGTGACTTTATTTATATAACTATGCATAGGATATGCAGATCTCAGGCATACATTTGATGAGACCCTTGTGTGTGATGTTGATCAGCCATCTCTTTAATAGTAGAAAAGAGCAAGAGCCCAGTAGCACCTTAAAGAGTAACAAAATTTCTGGCAGGGTATGAGTTTTCATGAGCCACAGCTCACTTCTTCAGATACGGCCATCTAGCAGGGGAGCACAGCTATCGTATACCCTTGACCGAAGAACGGTACACTCCTTCTATCTGGGATGGTCGTCCTCTTCCACCGAGCGCGCAGCTTCGGGAGGGATGCACATGGAGCAGTAAGGGAGGTAGGGGACACCCACCTAGCCAGCCAGATCAGCCGAATCAACCCTGGCGATCAATGGGGGTGACAGATGTTGCAGCCAAATCGCCCTCACATCCACTTCTTCAGATACAGCTAGAATGTGAGTCCATCTGTCCTTAAGTAGAGAAGAGTGAATTAGACACACAATGGCAATCACATGCAAATGTCAAAAGTAAGTGTGATTGGATTAGGTGTGATATGCAGAGGGGTAGTAGGCATGGAGAAATCAGCATTCCAGCTGTATCTGAAAAAGTGAGCTGTGACTCACGAATGCTCATACTCTGCCAGAAATTTTGTTAGTCTTTAAGGTGCTACTGGACTCTTGCTCTTTTCTACTGCTACAGACAGACTAGTGAGTCCCCCCACTCACTCTTC
Source organism: Euleptes europaea (assembly GCF_029931775.1). Classification (NCBI taxonomy): domain Eukaryota; kingdom Metazoa; phylum Chordata; class Lepidosauria; order Squamata; family Sphaerodactylidae; genus Euleptes; species Euleptes europaea. The sequence goes on along the minus strand of NC_079313.1, from coordinate 26,621,197 downwards.
CACCTTGCTTCACCACCAGCCGGGGTTTTAGCCCACCTCACATCCTGCAGCATGCAGCCTGGAGCCCCACAGTCAAGAGGCGAAGCGGCAGTGGCTCCTTCCGGGACCAATGCCGGTCACTTCCAGCCGACGCTGCCTCAAACCAGCAAAGCCAACCCAGTCTGCGTTGGCTGAAAGTGCGTTGTGTTGGCTTCGGAAGGAGCTGCCGCCGCTTCCCCTCTTGACTGTGGGGCTCTGCAGGCTGTGAGGTGGGCTAAAACCCCGGCTGGTGCTGGGGGGAGGCGGAAGGGGTAGAGGGGGAAAGTAAAGGAGCTACAAGCCGCTGCCTGGGCTACAAGCAGGGAGTCGACCCGGGTGCTGAAACGCACCATTCAAACTCCCGCAGCTGTCGCGAATCGCCCATAAAAATTGCGACAACACAGCATTCCATGCATTTCGGTTAATGTGCATTCGATCCTGGCTAAAACAGGGATTAAAGGAGGATAAAGCGACCATGCGTTTTCGCCCCATAAACCCAGGGAAGGTCCGGAATCGGGAGGGTTCATCCCGGAGGCAGGCAACGACCATGCGTGTGGCCTTGTGAGGTTTGCTACAACCGGGGGAGATACGAGGGACAAAACGGCCATGCGTTTTCAGCCTCAGTGTCCATGCTGTGGACTGGAAAAGTGAATCAGATTTAAATAGATACCTTGTGCACTGCTCACTGTGGCGAACAGATGGATTAATTGCTATTCTTAGCATTCTGATAAGGTATGTGTTAATTATTAATTGTGGGCCTCTAGTGGAGTGAAATGTGCAAGGATCTTGGTGCCAATGTTACCAAGTTCCCAAAATATAAATATCACAGCTGATGCAGGTTTGCGAAAAAAGGTGAAAGATAACAGCTGTTCATTTGAATTACAGATGTAAAAATGGGGGGGGGGGAAGAGCTTTTAATGTAATGTGTGTGGAAATGCCATAACATCAGAGGTAATAACACCACCACATTGGCTGAATATGTTAGCTACTTGCAGATGTTGCTGGAATGGCTAGGTTTTGAAGGTTGAATGCAATCCTATGGAGATTTACTCCCACTTAAGCCCATGGAAATCAGTGGGCTCGGACAAAGATCGCTCTGCACAGCATTGCACAAAGGTCCGCTAAACCAGGAGGTTTTTTAATAAAACAGCATCTATTTCAAGGATAGGCATTTCGCCAGCACTTGTGTGAAACAGTGGCATGCTCAGCAAACTAGGTTGGTTCTCCGCCTCAGTAAGTATGGTGAGCCACTGCTCGGGCTGGTGGCATGGGAGAAGGGGATGGGCACTTCTTATATCTGTCATCACATCCTGGCCCTGACCAACCACTAACTGGGTCCAAGGCATACCCTGGGGCTTGGCTTACTCTCAGGGAGTCTAGCCAAACAGAGCCCTCGTCACTCCCCTTATTCACTCCCTTTTGGTTTGCTGGCACATCACAAATACAAGGTTGCTTACCCCTGATCTACCTCCTCAGAACACAAAATAAATACAGGTGCTTTTGCATGCTCACTTTTGGGACTCATGCCATGCAGAGAAGTCAGGATGCCACATGCGCTTACATCACTTGATTTCTCTGCAAAGAATTACCGTAAGCTTAATGATGAGCTGCTAGATGTGTTTAACTCCAGTGGGCCCACGTACAGTCATTGGAATGTGGGCATAGGACCTATACAAGTGTGTGTCCAATGGGACTTCATTCTTGTGACATGTGAGAGTTTGGATGTCTCATTGTGTTCACACAGCTTGCCATTCTCTCTTCAAAGCTGCCCAGGGAACATGGAAGGAAGAAGCTTTACCCCCGGGAAGTGAAATTTCTGGAAATTGGGGGGCAGTGCCTGGAGGGTGGAGTCTAGGAAAGGGAGAAGTGGAGATGTGATAGCAGAGAGTCTGCCCTCGGAAGCTGCCATATCCTCCAAAGTAACTGATATCCATTGTCTGGAAATCATCTATAATTCTGTGAGAACTCCAGACCCCGCCCGTGAACGCACTAGCAACTTACCTAGCAATTTAATTATGTCCAGTACACAAGCATCCAACACGACTTAAAATTTCTGTTCCCACCGCGACGCCTTCCTCTGCTGTATTAGATAAAATTCATATGTTTTCCCCTCGCACTCCCCGATTTAGAGCATATATTTTGGAAGAGAAACAGGGGCAGCGCTTCCATCATCACAGTAATGACTGCCGTCAAATTCCCACGCATGCGCGGCAGCATTTACGCGCCAGCTCGAAGGAGCATTGTGATTGGCTGAGGTGGTAGCCTGCTGCGCATGCCCACTCGGTGCTCGAAACAAAGACGGCGATTGGTCCAGCGTCAGCGCCAGGGGAAATTAAGGAAAATTCGTGGGGCACTTCATAAAGGTTGCGGGAAAGCCAGTTTAAAAAATGGCGGCGAAAAGGGGACAAACAAAACCTGTGATTGTAATGCAGGGAAGGAGTTTTTACTTTGGCAAAGCGAAACTTGCCACCATCCCACCCCTCACATCTGCCTTTGCCTAAGCGGTCAAAAATAAAGAGATGCTGCACATTGCCTCCAACAAACCCTCCCGATCAAACGACATGACGTGGGCATAAGCGCAAGCCGCACACGTTGCATTTATTTTGAGCAGAGCAAAGATGACACAACCTCATGGCGTTTCGTGCAAGCAATGAAAAAATACCCTTTGCAATTGATGAGACAGTAGCAAACTTGTGGCTGCTCACGCAAACGGTTGCGCTCTTCTGCAAAGCAGAAAAAGGGGGGAAACGAGTGTGGGCAGTTAGGGAGGTTGGGGAGGAGTGGGGGGTGGACTGGCAGCAGTAAGTGGCGTGAAGACAGATTTTCTGTTCGCACTTTAAGGCTCCAGGCGAGGAAAACATTTCATTTCTATGAATTCGCCGTATAAGCGGATGCTCTTAACGCGGCGAAATTGTGCTCTGGAGACGTCTCCGGAATCCTTCAGTTGAGATGAAGTGCGAACATGCAAGGAAAGCCCGCAGAAATCGGAGCTGCAAACGCGAAGTGCGGACAGACATGGTCCCCGTGTGGAAGGTGGCAACCCTGTTTTCACCCATATTATCCTTCTTATGAGAACAAAATTTGAGTCCACTACCACCTTTAAGACCAACAACATTTTCCTGGCTTATAACCTTTTGTGAGTCCCTATAAAGTTTTGCTGGTCTTTAAGGTCCTACTGGGCTCGAATTTTGTTCTGCTACTACAGACTAACATGGCTACCCACCTAAAACTGTCCCTCTTATTGTCACTTTTTATTTCATCACCTTGGGTTGGCCTAGCTGGACTTCGTGGCAGTCTGGATCTTGACAAATTAATGTTCAGCTTGGAGAAGGTGATCCTTCTCTGTTGAGGGGAAGGAGCAGATATTAGGAGACAGGAGTTAATGTGGTCTGGGGGAAAGCAGACCAAGAAAGCTACATCCAGGGACAGATTGCTGGAAGTGTTGGATCTTTCTCTCTCTCCCTCCCTCTCTGTGGGGAACAAATCAGCTACACTAAGGAGTGTCTTTTTGCCTCCACCTGTGTTCCCTTCTAGTATATTTGTAAATAAAATGAATATTACCATCATGGTACCATAAATATCCAAAAAGAAATCATACCCAGGTAGCATCACAATGGAACTTCTCGCCTTTCAGGGTGTAACAGGATTAAAATTATTTTTGACCCCCCCCTCCCAATCTACAGAAAGGAGCACTCAAAGGCAAATTAATGAAAATGTTGTATAATGCAGTTGTTAGCAAAGACGAATAATAGAGTGGACATGGTTGTCTTGACAAATCCTTATTTTTAGACAGATCAGCATTCCCAGCCTGAGTTAAACAGATGGCATGTTGCATACATTTCAGTGATTTTCCCCCAAGAAACAATGTATAATTTAAAGCCCTCCTTTTCTTTAATCACTGTTTTCTTTCCCTTGTATATTCTCTCCTTTTTATCTGTCAGTGCTTTCTGATGGAACAAGAAGTGACAAGCTATAATTTTATTTTCTGCTTGAAATGCTGGTTCTGAATTGATAGATTTAGCTTCAAGGGCTTCTCAGGATTAGTGGATGACTCATCTGGAATGCGCCTTATAAAAAGGGACCTTGGAGTGGTTCTTGTTCCGGGAATGACTTATGGCATACTATCATAGCTGTTCACTTTGGAGCGGTAATATATGGAGGCATACAAAAATGTCCTTGGGACTAACTGGAAAGGTACCTGCAGAGACTAGGGTTGCCAGGTCCCTCTTCGCCACTGGCGGGAGGTCTTTCGGGCGGAGCCTGAGGAAGGCGAGGTTTGGGGAGGGGAGGGACTTCAATGCCATAGAGTCCAATGGCCAAAGCGGCCATTTTCTCCATGTGAACTGATCTCTGTCGGCTGGAGATCAGTGGTAATAGCAGGAGATCTCCAGCTAGTACCTGGAGGTTTAGCAACAAAAGTAACACCTATGCTGTAATGTACAAATACTAACAAATGATACAGCACAAGGCTCCAAAGTATTGGAATAAATTCACAATAATTCCTTCAATGTAATGACAATCACTCCATTAGTATAAATCATGTAAATTTTTTATATAAATTTTTTGAATGCAATAAATATTCCTATGGGTAACACGCAATTATTCATTCAAATATATTTCATTAGTGCAATAAATATTCCACAGATAGAGACAGTGAGATGCAGTACATGCTGCCAACATACACTAAATTAGTGCAAAACCATGTAACAATACCAGACTACACCAAAAATCAATTTGTACTTACAGACTTGCAGATTACACTGTTAAAGCTACTGGGAGCTATACAAATCAAACGGGCATGAGTGTTAGTCACACCCTAAAGTGACTCCCTACCAGTATGACAATGTAAACAAATTCTACTCTCTCCAAGTTTTTATCAGTATAAGCAAAGATGAAAATGTGAGCAGAAATGAATGGGAAAAAAGGAGGGGGGGAGGTAAAGAAGGGGGGAAACGGGGGGAAGGGAAAGGAAAAAGGATCAGCTTCACTGTGATTGTGGACTCCCAGCGTGGATACTCTGCCAGATGATGGATGTACACGTGCAATGGCGCGTCTGTTGCAGCTCGCAAATTCAATAAATATAAAGCTATCGCCTAAATCAATGTCCCAAAAGGAAAGAAACCGCTGAATGAACTGTCATTACATTGAAGGAATTATTGTGAATTTATTCCAATACTTTAGTACCTGGAGGCTGGCAACCCTAGCAGAGACCCCTATATTACAAATAAGAAATAATCCTTGCCCTTTGACTTAGGCCAAACTACACTTTACAATTTGTAACTGCAGGGTCAGGGTTCCCCCAACCTGACTTGGATGCTGTTCGTCAGATGTCAAGAGCAGGGGAACTTGTTTCTCAAGCACCTTTGGTCACAATTAGATCAGAACCATGGCGTGGGGACAGGGGCTTCAACTTTTCTCAGCTTAAACCTTCCCTGAACTGAAACAATCCTGGGGAGTCACTATTTGCCCTGTTGGGGAAACCTATCTGTAACATGCATGGTAGGCTTGCGATACGGTCTCACGGCCACCTTGTTTGCCTGGGTCCTAAAGACCTCCACATCTAAAAAGGCAATGGCTTGGTTATTCATCTGGCCAGAAAACTTTAAATAAGGATTTAGAGAATTGAGCCACTCTAAAAATGGCTCATAGGATGATGCAGAGTCCAAAATGCAAAATAAATCGTCAATGTAACTAAAATAAACATCCACGTGATCGTGAAACATGGAATGAGAAATCAAAGAATCCTTTTCAAACGCAATCATATAAATATTGGCCACTGACGGGGCACAAGCTGCACCCATGGCCACTCCCTGTATTTGAAGAAAAAAAGAATCCAAATATCTGAAGAAATTGTTCTCGAAAATAATATCAATGAGACCTAATAAGAAGAATCATGGCCCTACACCAAAGAGGAGTTAAGTCCTAGCTGCTGCAGTTAATCTTCATTATTGCAGGAGAAAGTGAGGAGGCTGGCATCCAGGGACAGGGCATTTTGTTGTTGTTTTTAGTGGTGGCACATCTCCTAGAGAATACTCGTTCCTTGGAAGCACAGCTGATACCTACACTTTTGGCTTAAGGTTTAAGATTAAGACATTTTTATTAGCCCAAGTTTTTTGCTGATTTTATTAAATTCGAACTGCTTGGCCATGTTAATATTTTCTTCTCTGTTTGTGTTGTTATGTACAGTTTCACACTCTTTTATCTGACCAGTCATTGTGTTCTGTGCATAGTTTTATGCTGATTCTGTTTGTTCCTTTACATCCGATCAATTGATTCTTGTCTTTTAGTAATTTGGGGGGTTTTGTTTATAATTTTATTGTTATTGATTAATTATAATTTTATTGTCTGGGTTGTCCTTTGCATTTGTTAGGGATTTTAATTGTTTTATATTATTTTACATGTGTTGCAAGACAGTTCAGACAGATTTGTTTCAGAAAGGCAACCTAGAACTATGCTCAATGAATAAAAGTGTCTCAGAAGCGTGTCCTGAGTCTTAATCTTATGTGAGGGACAGTTTGTTCTCCATTTAACAGAGCTGAGATCCAATTTATTTTGGCCCTCAGGGGCTGAGTTGACCTTCACTTTGGCAGTTGCCTGGTTCTTACCTTAGACTCTTCCTGCTGCATAACATGGAAGAGGATTTGTTTGAGAGGTCTACAGCTATTCTCCACCAGCTGGTATTGGTGGTATAATGAAGAAGGGTCTATCTGTCTGTCTATCTATCTTCTCCTGCTTTTCTCCCCAATGGTACCCACAGCAGCTTACACCATTGTTTTCCCCTCCTCTATTTTATCCTCACAACCACCACACTCTGAGGTAGGCTAGGCTGGGAGAGATAGGGACCAGCTCAAAGTCACCCAGCACGTTTCCATGGCAGAGTGGTGCTCTGAACCTAGATCTCCAAGATCCTACTCCAGCAGTCTTACCAGGGGTCCTCAATGTGGCCACTTGGACGCTATGCCACCTGCAGCACCTTTTCTGACACCCGCCAAGTGTTTTTAGGACGCGGATGGGGCCAGGTAGAGCTTTTTGCCCAGCAAGATTTCTGATTGGCCGTGCAGTTTTTTTTTTAAGTTGCTTTCCCAGCAGCTGCGACCACAGCACAAAATAGAAAAGAACAAGTGTCCAGTAGCACCTTAAAGACAAACAAAAATATTTTCTGGCAGGGTGTGAGCTTTCGTGAGCCACAGCTCACTTCTTCAGATAGATCTTCACCGTGTGACTCAAGTTAAGCTGCAGCACTCATTTTATGGCTGGCTCCATAAGGTTGGGGACCCCTACTCAAACCAGTTTCTCCAGATGCTCTACCTTTCCATATAAAGGAGTAGCCCTGCGCCCAGACAAATTTTTGATTAATGTTGTTGCCATGGTACCCTGGGAAATAAATGCGGATTAGAGCCCTTTCATGAGGCAAAGCTCTTCGTGGATCCTGCGTAGTTGCAAAATATATACTTATAAGCTAGGTCTCCACAAGGCATTACAAAAGTGGGGAATAATTTAGAGATCTCCCCCTCCAGTCTTCTATAAACTCTCTGGAGGTATGTGTTAGATTCTTAAGGGCTTACTGCTACCATTCAGAGGGATCGGATCGTTGATCATGGTCTATTGAAAATAAAGCTTGATCACACACGCGCACAAAAGACACAGGACGTTTGTCTTGGTAATATACAAGATTTACTCTAAACTCAGGGTAAGGGAAATTCACTGGGAGCAAAAAACAAATAATCCTTTCTACATTCTAGGTTTCCTATGCTTGCCAGAAGCCTCTGGCAGATGCTAAGCTTACTCTCGAGTAGGCATTCTTAAACGACAAGAAAGCCTCTCCGTCCTAGCAGGCTGGCATCCAAAAGGTAACAACTGAACTGCTTTCACTTCCAAACAAAGGATATCGAAAGCAGTTAAACATGCAAATTGTCGTAGTCAAAAAGGGCAAGAGTCCAGTAGCACCTTAAAGACTAACAAAAATATTTCCTGGTAGGGTATGAGCTTTCGTGAGCCACAGCTCACTTCTTCAGATACAGCTAGAATGTGAATCCATCGGTCTTTAAGTAGAGGAACAGTATGTAAATGTGAATAGCAGGCTTGATGGGATTAGGTGTGATATGCAGAAGAGTCTGTGATGTCCAGGGGAGAGATGGGTGTGGAGAAATCAGCATTGGTAATGGGCCATGAATGCAAATTGTCGTATACGTGACCACCAGGCACGATTGCAATGGCCACCCTGCTGACCACTTGGTCAGTTACAATATTAACCCTTAACTGTCTGACATGTAGCAAAGCTCGCTATCTAATACCCAACAGTATGAACAGGCCAATTTCTACCTCCATTTCTTTTTGTTTAGCTGATTGCTCAGATGGTGTCAACATTCTGTGCCTCCTAGAGAATATTCAGTCCTTACTGGGCTGTTATGGATGCTTTTATATTCCCCCCCCCCTTTGGGTTTATTTCAGTGTAGAGACCCCCTGCAGTGTCTGAGGGTGATCCAGTGCGGTGTAGTGTTAGACTAGGGGGGAGACCCAGGTTCAACACCCCACTCTGCCGTGAAAGGTCGCTGGATGGCTCTGGGCCAGTTACACACTCTCAACCTAACCTACCTCACAGGGTGGCTGTGAGGATAAAATGGAGAAAGGGAGAATGCTGCAAGCCACTTTGAGTCTCCATTGGGGAGAAAAGTGGGGTATAAATGAAGGAAAATAAGTAAAAATCTAGATTTATGGCTTTTGTGGTTGCTACTGGAGCCAGCCACTTTACTATTAGAAATTGTGATATATAAAACTGCTGTGGTGGGAAAAGAGTTTCATGAATCTGTCCTTTAGTTATGTCTCTAAGGGTTTATTGAAAAACTGGGCCAGTTATATATCAATCTTACTGTGCTTGCTTCTGTTTAATTATGCTGCATTAAAGTTAATTTTATTACCCTGGGTGCCAATGTTTCTCCGAGGAATAGTGAATCTTTGGTATACTGTAGCTGTATATTTCCTAAGTTCTTTATTATCAAGATGATTGACGGGCATTACCAGTTCTTCTGTAACTCAAAAATACGTCAAGGTTGGTCTCAGGTGAGAAATGCAGAATTCTGTAAAGATGTGTGGGTGTTAGATGGTGATAATGGTTGAGTATTCAGTTTTCATTGGATGGAATACAAGAAAGACACAAAGCAAGCCTACCAGGCTACCCAGACAACTGTAGTATACTGTAGGGCTGTCATTTCCCCACCAGCTCTCATTTCCCACCGCACCTCTGACAGCCAGCAGGAGCAAAATAATCTAAAAAAACTGCCGTTGGGTGATGGTGTGACATCACTTCCAGGGAAAACCCAGAAGTGACATCAGCCCATTCTAGGGATCATCAGAAACTCTATGGTTCTATCACAGAGTTTTTAGCAATTCCTAGAAAGGCATAACATCACTTCTGGGTCATTCCCCAAAGTGATGTCATGCTATTGTCCAACGTTGCCCCCCTATATTCTTGCCCTGGATTCCAGCCAGTATCCAGGCCAAGCTTGGCAACCTTAGTGTATTCATTCATTTTATTGTTACTGCCATTGGCCAGCACAAAACAACAGAGCAGTGCAAGTACCCATAACCTTAGTGTATTATGTTTTCAGCTTGCAATAAGAAATTAGAAGAGACTTGTTGGATTGGGCTGGTGGTCTGTCTCGTACAGCATCCTATCTAACGAAGAGACCAACCAGTTTATGCCCTGTTGTTGGCCATCCAGATTAACTAGAGGGAAAGACCCTGATGTTGTCTCATGGCACTGGTATTCAGAGGTTTACTGACTCTGAATGTGGAGGTACCCTTTAGTCACCATGACTAGTAGCCACTGATAGTCATATCTTTAGGGTTGCCAACCTCCGGGTACTAGCTGGAGAACTCCTGCTCTTACAACTGATCTCCAGCTGATAGAGATCAGTTCACCTGGAGAAAATGGCCACTTTGGCAATTGGACTCTATGGCACTGAAGCCCCTCCCCAAACCCTGCCCTCCTCAGGCTCCACCCCCCCAAAAAAAAACCCCACCAGTGGCAAAGAGGGACCTGGCAACCCTACCTATCTTCCATGAATCACTTGAATCCACTTTTAAAGCCATCTAAGGCTGTGGCCATCACTACATCCTCTGGCAACAAATTCCACATTTTAATCCCTTGTTAAGTAAAGAAATATTTACTTTTGTTTGTCCTGAATCTATTGCCCATGCACCCAATTTGTGGAAACCCTCCTGGAACTCTTCACAGTTTGCCTTGGTTCTCACCATACTGAATAATTTTGTGACTTGGCCAGTATACTGCTCGCCCTTAGTTCTAGATCATTTATGAATAAATGAAATAGCACTGGCCAGAATTCCAGTCCTTGTGGAATACCACTACTTGAACACATGAAGAACACATGAAACTGCCTTATACTGAATCAGACCCTTGGTCCATCAAAGTCAGTATTGTCTACTCAGATCGGCAACTGCTCTCCAGGGTCTCAGGCAGAGGTCTTTCTCATCACCTACTTGCCTAGTCCCTTTAACTGGAGATGCCAGGGATTGTACCTGGGACCTTCTGCATGCCAAGCAGAGACTCTACCACTGAGCCACGGCCCCATTGTGAGAACTGTCCATTTATTCCTACTGTGTGGGACAAACATTAGACTAAATGGCCTGTAATTTCTTGGGTCCGCTCTGGACCCTTTTTAAAAAATCAGTGCAAGATTCATTACTCTTCATTCCTGTGATTTTAATTACAGTTTACATATATTGGTTAGTAGATGTTGAGTTCCCTAAGAATCCTTAGGTGTATGCCATCAGAAATCGGCGACTTTTGTTGTTTTTAAAATTTCCACAATAGGTCTAGAATCTCATCTCTTGTCAACTCGATTTGACTCAGTTCTTCAGGCTTCCTTCCTGAAAACAATCGCTCTGGTCTGAGTACATGCCCCATACTTCCACAGTGACCACAGTTACAAATGATTAATTTATCATCTCTGTCCTCTCCCCATTTCCGTTTTTGCCATCAAATCACACCCAACTTGTAGAGACCCCATAGGGTTTTCATGGCGAGAGACAATTCAGAAGTGGTTTTTGCCACTGCCAGCCTCTGCACAGCAACCCTAGACTTCCTTAGAGTCTCCCATCCAAGTACTAACTAGGGCTGACCCCGCTTAGCTTCCAAGATCTGATGAGATCAGGCTGGCCTGGACCATCCAGGTCAGGACAGCTTCCTTTAGCAATCTTTTTATTCCTTGGGCAGCCAAATGTCCAACTATCTCTCTGGCCTGTTTTCTGCTACAGATACACTTAAAGAAACTTATTGTTTGTCTTGATTCTTTTAGCAATCTGCTCCTCAAATTCTCTTTTTGCTTACATGATTAGTAATTTAACACTTCATTTGCCAGACCCTGTGGTCCCTTTTGTGCACCTCACTGGGGCACTATTCTAGGGATCATCAGATCATCCATGGTTCTATCATAGAGTTTTTAGCAATTCCTAGAAAGGCATGACATCACTTCTGGGTCATTCCCCAAAGTGATGTCATGCTATCGTAACTGGCAGGCTGAACAACGGTCCATCAGGTATTGGACCCAAGCCATTTAGGAAAGAACTCACACTATGCATTGCGCCTGGAAACAGATAGGTAACCAGTGCAGATCTTTCAGCACAGGGGTGATAGGGCCCCCATAACGATCAGATGCTTCTAGGAAGTCCACAAGCAAGGTAGGAACAGGGATCTCAACATGAAGGTGGGACCTGGGGATCTCCTAGAATTACAGCTCATCTCCAGACCACAGAGATCAGTTCCTCTGGAGAAAATGGATGCTTTGGAGGGTGGGCTCTATGAAATAGTATCCCACCGAGTTCCCTGTCCTCCCCAGGCTCCACCCCCAAATCTCCAGGAGTTTCTCAACCTGGATGTGGCAACCCCGCCATTTCCCAACCTGGATCTGGCCACCCGTCACCTCCTCCTCCACCAGTGGCCAGGGGGGGGACCTGGCAACTAGGAAGGTAACATCCCTCCTCTCTTGTGTTCTCTGATGCAGGTAGCTTGGATTAGGACAGAAAAGTTAATGGTTCCAATGTTGTGAATTGCTCTTCTAAACTGTTGTTAGTGGTAAAGGCTGCTTCTGTATAGTTGGTACCTCTTTTATGACCTCCTGACAGCATCAAAACCCAACAGAGCATTTCCCCCGCAATAGTGTGGTCTTATTTCTCTGCTTTGACGTTTGCCATTACTCAGCTGCATTATATTTAATGTTTAAAAGTCTTTGGGAAGGTGTCACTGGATAAAAAAGAGGTATTACTCCTATAACCTTATTTTTATTGTCAGTGGCTCTGGAAATCAACATGATGGATGGTATCACAGAGCATGAAATAGAACACCTTAATGTGGAATGACTAAGGCTTGCAGTTGGAGGAGAAGCACCAGCATCAAAGCTGTCTTTTTTTTCTTTTATAAAGAAGACTCTGTTGTCTTGTGCAAGTGTGCATAATTTATCATGGCTTCAGAAAGTTGTTTAGGTAGAGTGTTTTTATAATTGAAGAATTCTAGACCCTCTGTATTGTATTATGATTTATATAAGTTCTGCAAGCCTTGCCTTGTGCAGACAATAAATACTCATTAAACATCTCCTCTGGTTTGAAGCTTAAGTAGAAATTATGGGATTGGTACTAATAATTTTGGTTAAAATTTATGACCTCCTGTATATGCGGCACATTTAATTGGCTGGCAGTAAACATTCTCTTTAATCATGTCTTTACAGCCTCAGTTAATAGATTTGGTGCAGATAGAGTATCCTTTCTCCGGACATCCCATATCTGGACTGATCCGAAAACCAGACCCTTTGAGCTGGCATGCAGGCAGATCTATGCTTTCTGCTTTCAATGTTTCCTCTCACCTAAAAAAATAAAATACAGTGTACACTGCATTGTAGGTACAGACTGAAAGCCTGCCGTTGTTAGTTAGTTTGTTGTTCACATGAAGCTGCCTTATACTGAATTAGACCCTTGGTCCATCAAAGTCAGTATTGTCTACTCAGACTGGCAGTGGCTCTCCAGGGTCTCAGGCAGGGGTCTTTCACATCACTTGCTTGCCTAGTCCCTTTAACTGGAGATGCCGGGGATTGAACCTGGTACCTTCTGCATGCTAAGCAGATGCTCTACCACTGAGCCATAGCCCCTCTTGTTTAACAGCTAATACAGGTATTCTGGTGAGATAGTTACAACTTTGTTTTCTGATGGTTCAACGTACACAAAATTATTTAAAAATATTGTTTAAAAATACATTCAGGCTATATGTATAAAGTGTCTGTAAAACATAAATGAATTTGGATCCCATCCCCAAGATATGCAAAAATAAGCATATAAGTTCGTAATAAGCTACCAAAAAACAAAAGTCCTCACTTTTACTAAGAAATATCGAAAACATAGATGGCAAATAGAGGATCACAACACTGGGAAAAAAACCCTTTAAATATCTTGGTACAGTCTTTCAGTCGTCTGGACATTGGAGAGCTCAGGCACCGCATGCTTTAGAGACCCTGCCTACAGAGCAACATCCACCATTATAAGATTTCACTTATAAAGGGCCTTCTTTATCTCTGTAGCAATCAAGGTTTTTCAAGGAAAGGTCATTACTCAGCTCCTGTATGTAGGGTTGCCAACCTCCAGGTACTGAAGGTAACAACAACCAAGGCTAAATAGTAGGGCTGTAAAATGGTATTAAGTGGCTCACTGTAAATACTTTCTAAGTGGTCGTAGTGCTGTCATTTCCCTACAACCTCCGGGTACTAGCTGGAGATCTGCTATTACAACTGATCTCCAGCCGGTAGAGATCAGTTCGCCTGGAGAAAATGGCCACTTTGGCAACTGGACTCTATGGCATTGAAGTCTCTCCCCTCCCCAAACCCCGCCCTCCTCAGGCTCTTCCCCAAATACCTCCCGCTGATGGTGGAGAGGGACCTGGCAACCCTACCTGTATGGCTCCCAGTTCTGTATGTATAAAGAAAGGCGCCTACTGGAAGCTGTTCAGTCTAAGTTACTACGAAATATTTTGGAGTTCTCCGATGTATTCCAAATGCCCTTCTCAAATTACAGGCTGTGGTGATCTCTTTGGAGGCACATATGTGGTTATTGGCATTCACCTATTGGCTAAAACTTATTTTCAGTCCTACAGGTCTAGCGCCCTTGATTTTTGCCAACAGATATCGTTCAGCCTGGCTAACAGCAGTTGAGGGGAAACTGCAGGAGCCAAGCTCTATTGTGCCTTTGGCCCCCCAAAGCAAAAGGAATAATTAAACAGTGGCTTTGGGTCGATGCCTTACAATCTCATAGAGCACAGATACAGAAATATCTAATTATTTTGCAGCGTATCAAATATTTTCGACCAACAGATTATCTTAGGTCCCTCGAGATCCCCAAATATTGGATAATTTTTGTACTGGCACATTTTAATGCTTTACCCTCAGCCCTTCTGGAAGGCAGATACCATTGTGTCCTGCTTTTTCAAAGACTTTGTCCATGCAATACAGGGAAAGTAGAATCAACTGAACATGTTTTGCTGCACTGTCTATTTTATAATGACATCCGACATCAGTATATAGCTCCAGCTTTGTCAACCATACCGGGAAGATCTGAACAATTTTATGCCTCCTTTCTTCCTGCTGACTCTTCCCAGGAGATAACTTATAAAGATGTAAAATTTTACCTGCAGGCAAAAGGGATGCGAAAGCAGCTGACTAAGTCTTAGTAACTTTGCCTGTTTGAGGGAGGAGGGTTTTATTCTTCTTTGTCCCCCTTTCAACTTATGTATGTTGCATTATATGTACATATTTTTATTTTAACCATTTGTTAATTTTCTGGAGCTGATTTGGTATCGAAATAAATGTTGATGATGAACATCAACAGTGGCACCCAAAAGCTAAAGAGAGGCTTTAACATCACACTCCTCCAGGTTCTCTGGCTGCCTCCACAAATTGTTGGATATTGCACTATTGATGTTCTGTTCTTGTCCTTCACCTCCTGATTATATCGTCCAGTTGCAACTTTTAGGTCTTTCGAGTATAACCTTACCAAACCTCAGTTATCAAGGAGCAAAATTTTTGGCCAAACAGAGGCTATGGGATACTGCCTTTCAAGTTGACAGATCAAGGGCTCATTCAGTTCCAGCAGTGGAGAACCATATTAATATTCTGGATCAGACCAAGGCCCATCAAGTCCAGCAGTCTGTTCACACAGTGGCCAACCATGTGCCCCCAGGAAGCCACAAACAAGACAACTGCAGCAGCACCATCCTGCCTGTGTTCCACCGCACCCAAAATAATAGGCATGCTCCTCTGATACTAGAGAGAACAGGTATGCAGCATGACTAATATCCATTCTAACTAACAGCCATGAATACCCCTCTCCTCCATGAATATGTCCACTCCCCTCTTAAAGCCCTCCAAGCTGGCAGCCATCACCACATCCTGGGGCAGGGAATTCCACAATTTAACTATGCGTTGTATGAAAAAATACTTTCTTTTATCTGTTTTGAATCTCTCACCCTCTAGCTTTAGCAGATGACCCCGTGTTCTAGTATTATGGGACAGGGAGAAAAACCTCTCCGTCCACTCTCTCCAAACCATGCATAATGTTATAGACCTCTATCATGTCTCCCCTCAGCCGCCTTCTTTCCAAGCTAAACAGCCCTAAGCGTCTTAATCGCTCCCCATAGGACAGTTGCTCTAGTCCCCTAATCATTTTGGTTGCTCTGTTCTGCTCCTTCTCAAGCTCTGTAATATCCTTTTTTAGGTGTGGTGACCAGAACTGTACACAGTATTCCAAGTGTGGTCTCACCATAGATTTGTACAAGGGCAGTATGATATCAGCAGTTTTATTCTCTATTCCTTGTCTAATTATAGCCAGCATGGAATTGGCCTTTTTTACAGCAGCCACACACTGGGTTGACATCTTCATTGAGCTATCCACTACCACCCTAAGATCCCTTTCTTGGTCTGTCGCTGCCAGCACAGAGCCCATCAGTGTATATGTGAAGTTGGGATTTTTTGTCCCAATATGTATCACTTTACACTTACTCACATTGACTCTCATTTGCCATTTTAATGCCCATTCTTCCAGTATGCGGAGATCCTTCTGGAGCTCTTCACAGTCCGATTTTGTTTTAACCACCCTAAATAATTTGGTGTCATCTGCAAACTTGGCTACTTCACTGTTTAACCCCAACTCCAGGTCATTGATGAACAGGTTGAAAAGCACCGGTCCCAACACAGATCCCTGAGGCACCCCACTGCTCACATCCCGCCATTGTGAGAACTGACCATTGATTCCTACTCTCTGCTTCCTATTTTTCAGCCAGCTCTCAGTCCATAAGAGGACTTGTCCTCTTATCTCTTTATGTTTTAGATTATCTTAAGCATTGGAGAGCCTTTATTTTGGCCCGTTTTAATGCCCTCCCATCTGTTCTTCTTGAAGGCAGATACGCGCCCGTATCCCTAATGAATTTTGCCTCTGTCCTTGTCAATCTGGAATGGTGGAAACAGTGGAACATGTTCTTTTATACTGTTCATTCTATCAAGATATTTGCAATATCCTTATCAATCCATTTTTGGCTAGCTTCCCAGATAGAGCTAGAGATAGTTATGTGTGTGTAAAGTGCCATCAAGAGGCAGCCGACATATGGCGACCCCTTTTGAGGTTTTCATGGCAAGAGACTAACAGAGGTGGTTTGTCAGTGCCTTCCTCTGCACAGCAACCCTGGTATTCCTTGGTGGTCTCCCATCCAAATACTAACCAGGGCTGACCCTGCTTAGCTTCTGAGATCTGACGAGATCAAGCTAGCCTGGGCCATCCAGGTCAGGGCAGAGATGGTTATACTACTCTTTTACTAGATGATCATGTGAATTTCCTACCAGGTTGCGAGATTTTGTGCCAGGGCATGTACAATAAGGCAGAAGAAGATGTCATAATGTTCCACGTGATAAATAGACTATTTTATTAAGAGCCATTATAATCAAATTCTTCTTTCAGCTGATCAAATTTTAGACATTATTTTAACTATTTATGAATTTTTTTACGTAAGCTGGTCTTTGACCATAATAAATAAAATGAATGAATAATTATATTGTCCACACAGGAAAATCAAGGCAATGAAGGATTATAAATTGCTGATGTTCAGCTTTATGGAACCATGAACATCTTTAACCACAATCTTCAATTGTATTTATGTATGTATTTACATTATTTATAATCCATCTTTCTCCCTGACACGCAAGGTGAATTACACAAGGACATAACACAACAGAGGATCTGCTTTTAAAGTTTAGTTCTATTTGTCTTTCTCCCATTTTCTCATCCTTACACACCTATCTCCTCCCGCTGCCCAGGCAACCTTTGGGCATTGCCAAGTGTCCAAAGGTAGCTGTTTTAAAATTCACCACCCCACTCACATATGCCATGGTGTGGTCTTCCATGCTTCTTCACCAACAATCAGTGTTGACAAAAACTCTTTTACACAAAATGGTGGCAGAGTCACTGGTGCAACTCATACGAGGTCAGCAGTAAAACACCAGTTGAGGGTCAATGGCTTCAATGGGTTGGTCCGTGTCAGCAGGGGAGGTCATAGTAATTTTGGGGCCCTGGGCAAAATTCCAGGATGGGCCCCCAGAATCATTGCCACCCCACGGCTGGTTCCCCTGCCAGAGCCACGCAATGGGTGGCCATTGGCCCATGCAAGGTGGGTGGAAGACACCACTGGAAGTGAGTTGCCTAAGCCCCAGACAGGATGGGTGCAAATGGCAGCAGAGTGTGGTATTCCTCTATTCCCTACTCCAGGGTGGAGTGAGGCTGTGGGTGGCCCAGGTCTTCCCAGCACGGGGCCTGGGGAAACTGCCCCTATTGCCTATTAGCTAAGACCACCCCAAAGTATCAGTGGCGAGGATTGAGATCTAGAATAGAACAGCTAGTGAGTCTGAAAAGAAATCCTGGAGACCATGTTGGCGACATGCAATCTTACTGCCACAGCTGGTTTCCTCTAAGAGCTTAACAGCACAATTCTAAACACTGCTACACTCTTCTAAAATAACTTGCAATTTAATAAATAAAACACAGAAGGAAAGGCCATCTTTAATGTTTTTACTTCCCTTCTTCCTGCTGTACTAGTTTTCTATATGCCTAGAAGATTTTGTTGATGATGATGTTGTTTTAAGTAAAGGAGTAGTCAAACCTGGAACCTATCACTGATAGTCGAATACAGATTCCAAGCCTTTATTGGCATTAGTTATACAACATCTATATAAACATGATAAAAACAATTTAGAATCATCTCCATAAAATTGACACTAAAACAGGTTTAAATACAATAGAAGTTACTCACTTCACAGCCCGAAAATTACCTCATGACTGACAGTCCAAAATTACCTTATCACTGACAGTCCAAATTGATGCATTCCATTTTACTACTAGTAGTATTCTCTGGCATGCATAAACCAGACCTCAGGGCCTAACCAGATGAGATACTTTCCACATGTAGTCTTAGAGGTAACTCAGAAATGCTCCACTAGTGTGGAAGTAGTATAGAAAGAAAAACATTAATTTTGTCAGGGAGAAAAAAGAGGTGTGATTCTGCTGCTTGGGAAGAAGGAACTGGCATGAGAGGGAATGAATGAATGAAGGAAGGAACAAGGGTCAGGATTTCCAACTCCTGCTTGGGAAAATCCAGGAGATTTGAGTATGGAGCCTGGGGAAGGTGGGGTTTGGAGAAGGGAGGGACCTCAGCAGGGTAAAATGCCATAGAGTCCACCCTCCCAAAACAGCCATTTTATCCAGGAGAACTGATCTCAGTCATCTAGAGATCAGTTGTAATCCCGGGAAATCGGCAGCCTCCTAATGCAACCCTAATGCATAGTCTGTGTCTGCACCCAAAGCTGTCTTGTTGTAGCACAGCTAGGGAAGGGGGGGAAACAGGGAGGGCGATGATGGCAGAGGAGGGCACACCCACCAAGAGGGTGAAGCACCGTCATCATCAAGTGAACAATCCTGCGCCCTCTGTCTTGGTGCTGGATGGCAGCCCCTCCAGGTCTTGCTCAGAGCCAATTCCTATCTCACAAAGTCCTTTTGTTATGGTATGATAATAGGCCCTAGGCTACCCTGGTACACCCCGCAAGGTGTTCAGGACTGGAGCTAGTGTGCAAGGATGGAACATGTCGGTGTAGCCAGACACTAAAGGGGTCTCCTGGCTTCCATCTTGTTTGTGCCAATGCTGCAGAGAGGTGATTGGGCTAAGTTTGAACTTGTTTTACCATGCTTTCCCCAAGGAGACACTAGAGGCTCAGTGCAAACAACGAGACAATGGACAAGCATTTAGCATTTCTATAGTTTTCTTGCAGTAAATCACAAGCATCCTGCCAGATCTCATCAACTCCATTCAGATGGACCTGTCCTAGGCTGTTACTGCACTTGTATTCCCAGCGATGTATTATGAGTTTGAAAATGTTAGAAAAAATACTGTTCACACTTTCTATGTATTCCCACCGATGTATTTAGAGTTTGAAAACGTTATAAAATATACTGTTCGCACTTTGTTTGGCCTCTTTAGCTGTGAAGACGTCTTCCAACCATTTATAAGTCGTGGTATCCAAAAACCCCTTTAAAGCGATGTTTTTTACAACATTTTCAAACTCTTAATACATCGCTGGGAATACAAAGTGCGGTAACCCCCATAATTTCATCCTAGCCAGCCAAGCCCTCTCTGACTCACCTTCTCATACCCCACCTTAATTTCCAGTTCTATAACTCAATGCTTGGGTACTTAATTCTCAAGTATCCAGACATCATTTCTGATTACCTTCATCCTGGCTGTATTCAAGGTCAATAAGGGAATGTCACAAAAAAACAGAAAAGCCTTTACCTGCTGCCAAAAAAGCAATGATAGAGGGAGACAGACGAATCTCCCTGAGAGAGAATGCCACAGCTTTGGTGCCATGACTGAGAAGGCCATTTCTTTGGGTTGCCACCCATCTGGGGGCACCCAAAACAGGGCCCCTGAAGATGATCATAATAGTCAGGTAGGTCCATATGGAACAGAGGTAGGTCCAGCAGGAAAAGAGGAAGACCCAACAAGAGATGGATTGACTCAATAAAGGAAGCCACAGCCGTCAATTTGCAAGATCTGAGCAAGGCTGTCAAAGATAGGACATTTTGGAGGACTTCCATTCATAGGGTCGCCATGAGTCAGAAGCGACTTGACGGCACTTAACCCAACACACACAGGTCCATATGGGACAAAGTGGTCCTTATGGTATGCTGTTCCCAAGCTGTATATGACTATAAAGGTCAATGCCAGAGCCTTGAATTGAACACACTGAACACAGGAAGCTGCCTTATACTTAACCAGACCCTTGGTCCATCAAAGTCAGTATTGTCTACTCAGACCAGCAGCAGCTCTCCAGGGTCTCTGGCAGGGGTCTTTCACATCACCTACTTGCCTAGTCCCTTTAACTGGAGATGCTGGGAATTGAACCTGGGACCTTCTGCATGCCAAGCAGATGCTCTACCACTGAGCCACAGTGTGCCTGGAAACAAACAGGAAGCCAGTGCAGATAGAACCAGATAGGAGTGATATGGGTCCTTCTGAATTACTGCAGCCAGCACTCTCAATCCAGCATTTTGTTACCAATAGTAGTTCCTGGTCATTCTTCAAGGGCTGCCCCATGTAAAGCACATTGCAATAATCTAATCTAGACGTTACCAGGGCATGCACCATAGTGATCGCAGCTGGCTCATCAGCTGAAGGCTGTGGAAGGGGCTCCTGACCTCTGGTGGGTAGGGTGGGGTAAAGTGCCGTCAAGTCGCAGCCGACTTATGGCGACCCCTTTTGGGGTTTTCATGGCAAGAGACTAACAGAGGTGGTTTGCCAGTGCCTTCCTCTGCATAGCAACCCTGGTCTTCCTTGGTGGTCCCCCATCCAAATACTAACCAGGGCTTACCCTGCTTAGTTTCTGAGATCTGACGAGATCAGGCTAGCCTGGCCCATCCAGGTCAGGGCCTGACCTCTGGTACCATCTGTTTATCCAAACAGGAGGCATGGATCCAGCAGCATCCTCAGGCGGCAAACCTGCCCCTTTATGTGGAGTACAACCCCCTCCAGAACAGCTTGATTCTTAGATTGGTCTTTCCGACCACCAATAGCACCTCCATCTTGTCAGGATTAAGCTTCAGCTTATTGGCCCTTATCCATACCTAAAGTCGGCACTGATTCAAGGTCTGTACAGTCTGTCTGGGATCTGCTGGAAGTACAAGTTGAACATCATTCACATCCAAATCTCTGGATGGCCTTTCCCAGCAGAGTTTGAATTTCTCTCAGAATTAAGTTCTGATCATGTAACTCCCAGAGAACACATTTTGTTGGCAGGACACATGGTGGACCTGTGGGATACGTGAGGAATTTGCAATTTGGTCCTCCGTGTGTTACAGGCTTGAAGCCTGACTGAAACAGGAAAATGTAATGGTGGGGGGACATTGAAAAGAAAGGAAATGGCATTGGAGAACTTCCCGGGAGAATTTGTGTTTTGAATTTATCCCGTTATTTGTCTGCCACTTGTTGTTTCCATGTTTCTCTCTTCCTCTGAAACATCTTGTATCTAATTTCTCCAATGATAAAGCCTAGCCCTCCAGGGAAGATGCTGCCCTGGTTTCCAAAATAACACACCCATGGAGATACAGCTAATTAAACCTGCATATAAAGATGTTCATTTGGAAATTATTCCAGCTCTTCCTTCCCCTCTTAAACACCATGTTCCCATCACTCACTGGCTGTCACTTTGACATGTTACTGTTTTGCACTGAAGCTGGGTTGGTTCTCTTGTTTACAACACATTGCAAAATAGCTGGCAGTTATATTTTTAACAAGTAACAGTGAGAACATGGCAGCCTTCTCCCAAACTGCATATAATTATGGGGTGTCGGTGCTGCTAATGGAGTTAAATGTTTTTGGGGAGTGTGTGTGGGGGAAAAGTTGGCAACAACCTCTCTTGCTTTGGTGGCAGAAAGCAGCATAACCTATGCAGGGGTAGCTCAGGTGGCAGATTTTGTGGAGCAACACCCATTCTCCCTCTCTACTTTCCTTCACTTGCACCTATGCCGTTGCCACCTTCCTCCATCCCAGAGGGGCTCATGGCTGTCACCTCTTTGCCCCCCAAAACCTCCCTACAACAAGTCACTCTTCAGGCTGACTGAAGAATCTAGTGAATTGAGAGTAAGGGATAGAAAACATTTACATAAATAAGAGGAAGTAGCTTCAGCTTTGCTCATTAACATTGGGCGGTGGCAATCTGCAGGGGAGAACCAACTGCAGGCAGGCAGGCATGCTTAAACTTTGTATTACCCAGTTCTCAACCTCTTTCTCCTCCAGCCTGCATACCAGATGTTTGTTGATATCTGGATCTTGGGATGCCAGGTGTGTGGGGAACAGCTGAGTGGAAGTTGCAAAGGAAAATGCACTCCTTGCCATGGCAGCAAAAGCAAGGAGTGTGGGAGCAGGTGGAAACACTCTCCGTGTGCCCCACCCCAAGTAGGATTACCAGGTCCCCCTGGCCACCACGCTTGGAATACAGTTCTGCTCGCCACACCTAAAAAGGGATATTGCAGAGCTTGAGAAGGTACAAAAAAGAGTGACCAAAATGATTAGGGGACTAGAGCAACTGCCCTATGAGGAGCGGTTAAAACACTTAGGGCTGTTTAGCTTGGAAAGGAGGCAGTTAAGGGGGGACATGATAGAGGTCAATAAAATTATGCATGGTTTGGAGAGAGTGGACAGGGAGAAGCTTTTCTCCCTCTCTCATAATTCTAGAACACGGGGTCATCTGCTGAAGCTGGAGGGTGAGAGATTCAAAACAGATAAAAGGAAGTTTTCTTCACACAACATACAGTTAAATTGCGGAACTCCCTGCCCCAAGATGTTGTGATGGCTGCCAACTTGGAAGGACATGTTCATGGAGGATAAGGCTACCCATGGCGACTAGTCAAAATGGATACAAGTCATGACGCATACCTATTCTCTCCAGGATCAGAGGAGCATGCCTATTATATTAGGTGCTGTGGAACACAGGCAGGATGCTGCTGCAGTCGTCTTGTTTGTGGGCTTCCTAGAGGCACCTGGTTGGCCACTGGGTGAACAGACTGCTGGACTTGATGGACCTTGATCTGATCCAGCATGGCTTTTCTTATGTTCTCACCGGTGGGAGATGGGGGGGGGGGAGTTGCCAGATCCAGGTTGGGAAACTCCTGGAGATTTGGGGCTGGAACCTGGAGAGGACAGGGACCTCAGTGGGTTACAATGCCATGGAGTCTACCATCCAAAGCATCCATTTTCTCCAGAGGAACTGATCTTTGTAGTTTGGAGGTAAGCTGTAATTCCGGGGGATCCCCAGGTCCCACCTGGAGGCTGGCATCCCTAACCCCAAGCCCTCTATGCTGTCCCATCTCCCACCCATCCCCCTTTTCCTCCATTGTATCTGTGGAAAAGCACAGACATGACACAGATTGGGCCAGGCCTTCCCAACATGACTGTCCTTTCAACCATTTTCCTTTCCCAGCTGAGCTGCGCTGTAAAACCATAGCACAGCACAGCCAGGGAAAGAAATAAACCCTTGAAAGGTCCAAAAAGTAGGGAGGAAAGGCAGAGCTCAGCTCCGCCATTTTGAAGTCAGAATTTAGCTCCATCCTTTCTCATTAATAAGAAGCATCAGTGGCAAAAACTGCAAGCAGAAATATCCCTCCGACTTTCTATGACAACACATGGTGTGGCCTACCTCTGTGAGTACAATATTCCGGCTGGCTGAATTGAATTTCCCACAAATTTAACATGAATATAGCAGGGAAAACAAATGCATAAAGGGAAACTGGGAAGCTGTCTCTGCTCTATTGTAGTTTTATGTTTAGAATTTCCTTTTTGGCAGCCATAGAAGAATGGAGTCGTCCTCTGCCTAAAGACATTTAGCGTAAACAGGCATGCTTGTGTGACTGGCCCATTCCATTGGGATTATGGCCGGTATCTCTATGAAGGAAGTGGAAATTCTGACTGTTCAGGAACATGAGCTGTTACTAGTAGGGAGTCCAGTGCCAGCTGTCTGATTAGAACTCTCCACAAAGGTGTAAAACTTGGGGGGGGGGAAGAGATGCTGAAAGGAAGAGCCAAATGGATATGGGAATTTGCACAAAATTTGGATTAAATCCCAGCAGAAATGTCAAAGGCGCCTTCCGCTTTGTTTCTGGCAACTACCCCACCTGCTTTACAAGTGGCGATTAACTGGAAGTGCGAGGGCACGCGTAACCCCGTTTTGGTTGAACAAAGCAGTCCAGTTAGAACTTAAGACTGAAACAAAAGTATGTCTTCATTTGGCCTGTAAGCTGTGGAGCTTTTGTATTTGTAGCGTTACTATTATTTTCGCCGGTTGTTTTTATTCTATTGTACTTGTTAGGTTTTTAGAGTGTGGTTGCATTTTGAATGGATCCTACTGAAAGGTGAATGAAAGAACTGTTGGGGTATAGGTGCTTAGAGTGTTAGACCTGGGCTGGTGAGACCTGGGTTCCTATCCTTGTTTGTCACAAAACTTATTGGGTGATCCTGGGCCAGCCATTCACACAGGTTGTTGTATCGATCAAACAGGGAAGAGAGGAGAATCATGCATACCACCCAGAGACCCTTGGAGAAAGGGCAAGATAAAAATGCCCCTTGGAGGAGGACGTTCTTTGAGTGAACCGGAAAAATATGGCAAAATCATCTCCTTTGCAACATAAACTTTCTTGGGCTAGAGCCTATTTGGTCATGCTTTACAGTGCTCATGTGAGTAGATCCTGGGAGTCAACAGGCTGCAATAATGTTTGCATCACCCCTGAAATAAAAAGAGGGAAGAAACATCAGAAGTGCTGTGTAATGCCATTAATCATCCACTCTGTCACTGGATCAGGAAGGTACCATGCCCAAAAGAGATTCAACCCTTCCTTAACAAGGGCTCAGCTTGAATGGGTTGTAGAGACTGGCTTTGGTGAATATGTGTATGTGCTGTCAAGTCACAGCTGACTTATGGCAACCCAGTAAAGTTTTCCAGGCAAGAGACTAACAGAGGTGGTTTGCCATTTCCTTCCGCTGCACAGCAGCCCTGGTATTCCTTGGTGGTCTCCCATCCAAGTACTAGCCAGGACCGACTCTGCTTAGCTTCTGAAATCTGACAAGATCAGGCTAGCCTGGGCCATCCAGGTCAGGGCTTGGTGAATACGGGAGAGCTCGATTCCTTTTTTGTTTCTGCAAAAATTATGTAACCAGTCTTGCCAACAAGATGTGTTTGTGTATGGCTGTTAATTAAATAATTAAAGAGACCATCTAAAAAGAAGACCAGCTGGATGAGAAGGAGTAATCTTGAAAGCTTGGAAAAACACAGAAGGATCAGTGGGTGGTTAGCAACAGACACCCTCCTCCTCTCCTTATCCGCTTTCAGGACCAAGAACAGCACAGGGGAGGACAGTTTTGATTGCCAAAAGCACACAGGGCAGAAAGATTATATCACCTCTTCCCCCCCCCCCACCATGCCCTCCAGTCTGTATTGGGCACAACAGCTATTTTCCTATTTAAGAAATTGCTGGAAAGATCTTATTCTCCAGCACCACATCTGGTTTGGTCTTTTGTGCAAAATGGAAGACAAAGGCAGAGTTCGAGACAGCACACAACTGCCTGTCATCTTCCTGGTGATCGCTGTTATCTGTCTGTAATGTAAGCAACAATCATTATATATGACATTTATCGGGGATGTTCAAATCTAAGCAAACTCAGAAACTGCAGCATGAAACACACAGACTTAGCGTGGCTAAAGTCAAGTGGTTTCATTTCTGCGCATTTTCTGTAGCCCATTACATGAAAATGCATCTAATGGTAAAAACAATTGTCTGTTTAGCCACTTCTGGTGTGGGTGATTAGGAGCAGAGAAGCAGCAGGGGGGATGTTTAGCCCTTTCCCTACACCAAATCAGTCTCTCTTTCATGACAGGTTTTCAAACAAGTATAAACATGTATTTATGAGGGAGGAAAAGGTGCAAAAGCATTGCATACAAAATCTAAAGAGAAGCAGCAGAGAGGGAATTCAACTACCTCTTGCTTCTCTGCCCCTGACCATTCCTGAACTCCTGACCATTCCTCTGGTCCTGGCTTTCCCTGAACTAAAATGACAATTGGAGTCCTGAGTCATACGTTTGTGTGTACTGTGCCTTCCACTTTTTAAATTCTACCCAAGGAACAATTCGGGCAGCAGTCAGTCTGCCCCCAAAGGACGTTCCTTTGCAAGGTTAAAAAGTTCCTCCAAACTTGTAACGGTTCAAGGTTCTAGAATGCACTCAGAATTTTTAGTGGAAGTTGGCTGTTGCAAAAGCAGCACAACATCATGAATTCATGTGCTGTGCAGCAGGTGCTCTGGTCACTTGGCTGCTGCAGTAGTTGCTAGCAGTGGTGCAATATGAAACCCCTGAAAAATCACCCAATAAATATCTCTCTTTCTCACACAAACCTGCACAAGTTTACTGTCTTCTTTGCTCTGCCTTGTATTTGGAAGTTCTACCCATGGAATGGCAATCTGCCGTTAAATAGATGTTTTACTAAGGGTTTAGCTAGTAGATTGATAGATCAGCAATGTCTTGATAGAAAAGACTATTAGTCATAGAGCTCCATTCCCACTTCTCTTAGTACTAGATGGTTTAAATCGAAATACTGCTTCATAGCTCCCCAGGCCAAAGAAGTCTTTTAAAGGGCAGATTCCTTGTGAGAAAGTAGTAACACTTCTTACATTGCTGTGTTATCTGTATACTTAGAGACATACCATTCACTGAGCATGACAGAGGAAGCAAATACTCAGACAGACAGTGCTGGTGTTTTGCATCAGTTTCCCCCACTGCAAATCATATGCTTAGAACCTCTTATTGAGCCATGCGATTCGATCTTCAGACTCTCTTCTCCAGATTGTTCTTCCACTCACATACATTTAAATATGCACACTGCTCTCAGCTCCCACTTCACTGCTCGGTGTGCCTAGTACTGGTAGCAACCAGCCCTCAAAATCTATTAAGCAAGCATCTTCTAGCCCAGGATTGATTATTCTCAAAGGTCACTATGTTCTCTAGACATTGGTTTGGGAAGCCAAGACCATATCCCACCAAACAGAAAGATTCCTACAAGGTGATCAGGCTCAAAGTGTGTAATACTGTTGGTGATATTTTGGAATAGAGCACAGGCACTAAAGGATAGCAAGGGCATTATTTAGAGAATTAAAAAAAAATGGTGTGACAAGATGAACTGTTTTTACAACTTTTAAAAAGTGATACTGCAAATAAATGTTTTACCACACTGTCATTAATATTGAGCATGGTTATCAGGAACCAGATACCATCTCTTCAGGGATTATATCTGACTCCAGCTATTTCCTTATTAACCACATTCAAGGTATTCCTGCCCATTTAATACTAATGTACAAAAGCCTGGAGGTGGGCTTCTCTTCCACCTGCTCCTATTTACCAAGGACAGTCTAGATCAGGAGTTCCCAACCTTGGGCACCTTTGGAAGTCATGGGCACAACCACAAAATGGCTGCTACAGGAGGCAAAAGCCAACCACACAATGGCTTCTGCAAGAGGCAGAGCCAATCACAAAATGTCAGGGAGTATGGTCACGCATAACTCCTTATTTTGCCCCTCTTTTTTTTACCTACCTGTCACATTTTAATCCCAACTCTCACCCTGCATGCATAGTTCTCCTCTCCTCCATTTTAGTTTCTGAACAGACGTGTGAGGTAGGTTAGGCTGAGAGAGAGTGACTGGCTGAATGGCACCCTGTGAGCTTCCTTGTTGAGTGGGGGGGGAAGCATACATACACTGAAGGTAGGGTTGCCAACCTCCAGGTAATCTAAGCAAAAATCAAGCACAGATACCTTTAGACAAGCTGGATAAAGATAATGGTATCAAGCTCAAAATGGTATGCAAAAGTGATATATTATTTACAAGTGCAGATGTTATACAGAAATACAAAGAATATGTAGCATAAAACTACTCAAAGAAGACAAATAATTTTCAAAGGTGAGTACAATGACGTAAAATACTTTCAAAGGTAAGTACAATGACTTAATTTTTTCTCTTTACAGAACGAAATAATGGAGCTTGAGAACGACGTAGGCACGCCTCTTCTGGAGCGTTTTCCGGATGCTTTAAACGCTTTCGCCATCCAAAGACAGCTTCATCAGCCGGTGGCCTTAAAATGTTGCTCCTTCACAGAAGTCTTATCATTAACAATATTCGTATATTCAAAGTCTTATTCTTCCATGCACCAGGATGGCTGCCAGAATAAAGCCAGAATAAAGCTGAAGATCTCCTGCTATTACAACTGATCTCCAGCCAATAGAGATCAGTTCACCTGGAGAAAATGGCCGCTTTGGCCATTGGACTCTATGGCATTGAGGTCCCTCCCCTCCCAAACCCAGCCCTCCTCAGGCTACACCCTAAAAATCTCCCGCCAGTAGCGAAGAGGGACATGGCAATCCTAACCGAAGGGCTACCTGTCTGTTTTCTGACCTGGGCAAACAACAGCTCCCCAGAGCCATTTCAGGTTGAGAAAATGGGCCTGTGAGGGGGAGAAGGCTTAAGCCTCCTCTCCCTGTGTGCCACGGTTCTAACCCGGATTAGGGCCTCCAGGCGCCTGGAAATAAATTTTGAGCATGGAACTTTGATTCATTGGTTGATTGGATTTCAAGCCACTCTCCCAGACTAGGTCTGGCTCAGAGCTGCTAGATCATGTTTGGTTGGCAGGACAGGGACAGACATTTGAGTAGATGGGAAGAGACTCGACGACTATGTAGTGCCATGTTGGCGAACTTATGGCATGCGTGCCGACTCCGGCACGCGTAGCCCTCTCTGCCGGCACGCTCGGCTCCCGCCCCCTTCCCTGCACTTCTCAATACCCAGCTGGGCGGCAGGGGCTTTGAACCGCGCAGCGCTGCCGCGCGGAGCGGTTCAAAGCTCCCGCCCCCTTCCCTGCACAAAGTGTTGGCACTTTGCAAAAAATAAGTGGGTTTTGGGTTGCAGTTTGGGCACTCGGTCTGTAAAAGGTTCGCCATCACTGATGTAGTGTACAATTAGGCTCTGAAAGAACAGTAACTTGCCTAGCATCACATAATGAATCTGTGGCCGAGGCAATGTTTGAATGAGAGACAGCTTGCCTCGCAGCTTACATTAAACCAGCTCTTAACGTCTGCAGAATCATGTCCCGTTTCCCAAAATTGTTCTGAGGGTGAGCGAGACATCTTTGAGCGACTCCTGTTGCAAAATATTATAAAACTGTCTGTAAGAAATGAGAATAAATCCCTAATAATAAAGCTCGCTTAAAAAAACGAGGACAGGCTTGTGTTGTTGACACCCAACGAGTAATTCTTCTTTCTCATCTAAGAGCCCTCCAAAGCTCTTTGCGTGTAAATTGGCAATGCTCAGCACCCCCCCTCCCGGAAGGGGACACAGCTGTGTTTATTGGAAAGGGATTTTTAAAAAATCTTTTTTAGAAGGGTCCAGCAAATGGCACAAGAATCTGAAATCTGTCTTTAGATAAGTCTCTTCTGGAATTGCTATTAATAGGCCTTTCGGGCTCTAATGCCAAAGAGGGTTGATATTTGTGTTTTAAAAAATAAAGTGCTGTTGTTGCCAGGTAACCGCACTTCCAATGGTACCATAACACTGGAAATGAGTAGAAAGCTGGCTTGAGGAAATGGCTCACAGTACAGCTTTGATCAGTGACTCACAGGGATGGTAAGAAGCATCATAATAAGGAGGCAAAGCCAAAATGAAAGGAAATATACTCATAAATGTATCGGGTAGGCAAAGGCAATGCATTGAGGAAAGAGGACAATCATGGTCCTTAAACCACTTGACTCATGATCTTTCCTCTCCCATATTTCCACCTTCACCATTGGTCACATAAACAATACTTAGGGTTGCCAACCTCCAGGTAAGGGAGAACGAGATAGACACCACTGTACAAGTATCAAGGGATTTGGAAATCAGTACAGGAGCGAAACCAATTTAAACAAAGTGCAAAAATCTTTATAAGCTACCATGTATCGTTCAAGACAACACAAGACAAAATGTACATCAATCTCCCTTTGTCCCACAAATGGTACAAAGCCAACCTCGTCCCACTCAGGGTAAGGATTCAAAGTGTAGCGATGCAATCGCTACACTTTGAATCCTTACCCTGAATGGGACGAGGTTGGCTCTGTACTCTTTGTGGGGCAATTGAAGTTACCTACATTATGTTAATGGAATATGTAGGTAACTTCAATTGCCCCACAAAGGGTGCAGAGCCAACCTCGATACAATCGCTACACTTTGAATCCTTACCCTGAGTGGGACGAGGTTGGCTCTGTACCCTTTGTGGGGCAATTGAAGTTACCTACATTATGTTAATGGAATATGTAGAAAGTTATGCAGGAGATTGAATGAAGAACTGAAGAAGAATTGCTTTACAAGCTAAGAATTTGAAACGGCCGTATCCTCCACAAACTGATGATCTCTAACTCACTACCTGATATTTGCCTTCAATGAGAAGATGTTGTACTCATTATTGAGACCACTTTGTTAAACAACTTTTATACATATGTATATATGGAATTGTGTGGGTTTTGATGTACATTTTGTCTTGTGTTGTCTTGAACTATATGTGGTAGCTTATAAAGGCTTTTGCACTTTGTTTAAATTGGTTTCGCTCCTGTACTGATTTCCAAACCTCCAGGTAAGAGCTGGAGATCTTCTGCTATTACAGCTGATCTCCAGCCGACAGAGATTAGTTCACCTGGAGAAAATGGCCGCTTTGGCAATTGGACTCTATGGCATTGATGTCCCTCCCCTCCCAAACCCTGCCATCCTCAGGTTCCACCCTAAAATCCTCCTGCCGGTGGTGAAGAGGGACCTGGCAACCCTGTCAATTTGTTACTTTAACTTGGCAGGCCAACACTGATCTGCATTTTCAATTTATGAGCAAGAAGGAAAGAAGAATATCAACTTTGCTGTCATGAGCAAGTGGACCTTCTCAAAGAGATGCAGGCCAACAGTAAAGGAAAGCTGCTCAGGATATAGGTAAGGGCGGGTGATGAGCCAAGGTTTTAAAGATGGTTGTTCCCTTGAGGGTGAGAAGTAGACACGTGAGGTCTTACCATTTCTCATAATGACCTGACCCACCTCCCTGTCAGAAAAGTCTCTTTTTTAAAGAAAGACGCTATCTCCCATAGTGAGGAAAGAGAATATAATCCAGGATCCCAGAAATCCAATTTCTGTCTTTGGCATCTGGTTTGGCAACTGAAGAAAAATATGCTTTTGTTGGGCCACCCTCCATTAGAGAACGCAGAAACACTTGGGCCTCAGAGTATTTTAAAGTTAAGGTGAGCCCAGACAGAGGTGTGTGGTTTTTTTTTTTTTAATTAAGAGTATTGTCATGGTTAGCATAGTGGACTCTAGGGTTGCCTGCACTGGGTTGGGAAATACCTGAAGATTTTTGGGGTGGAGCCTGAGGAGGGTGGGGTTTGGGGAGGGGAGGGACTTCAATGGCATAGAGTCCAATTGCCAAAGCGGCCTTTTTCTGCAAGTGAACTGATCTTTAATGGCTGGAGATCAGTTGTAATAGCGGGAGATCTCCAGCTATTACCTGGAGGTTAGCAAACCACAAAAATAGAGCACTCCCGTGCTAGTACCATAAGGTTTGGAATTCAGCACAGAATTCAGCAATGATACATACAGGAAACACATGCAATTATATACAAATGTACAATTCTTTTTTTGATGCAGTCTTTATGCAATGAGATTTCCTTGTGTAGTTGTATCATATAATCAGTTGCTGGTTCCCGTATAATCAGTTAGCTGGTTCCCATAGGATACTCCCAAGTGTAGTAGCTAAGCTCGTATACGAGCTTAGCTACTACACTTGGGAGTATCCTACGGGAACCAGCTAACTGATATGATACATGATACATTTTGTAAAACTGAATTGAATTGGGGCTGAAGAAATATTCTTGAAACGGCCGTTCCCCTATCTACTGTTATCCTATGAAGATTTGAATATTTATAGAAGTACCTTATGGACTTTTTAAATGAATTTTCCTACAACTACACAAGGAAATCTCATTGCATAAAGACTGCATCAAAAAAGGAATTGTACATTTGTATATAATTGCATGTGTTTCCTGTATGTATCATTGCACTTTGTTTTATTGCATGTTTAAACATAATAATATTGTGTCTACTTTGTACTAATGTCTCTGTGCTGATTACCTGGAGGTTGGCAACCCTAGTGGACTCGGATCTAAGAGGCTCAGGTTCTAATCCCTACTCAGCCATGGAAGGTCACCTGAGTGACCCAGGGCTAGTCACTCCCTCTTAGCATAACCTAGCTCACAGGATTGTTGTTGTGATAATAAAATGGAGGAGGGGAGAATGATGTTGTAAGCCGCTTCAGGTCCTCACTGGGGAGAAAGTGGGGTATAAATATCTAAATTACTGAATTAATTAAGATATTTAAAGGATTACAACATTATGGAATGTGTAGAAAGAACTTCTAGAGGTCACTGGAGCAGCAAAGGAGATCAATCAAGCTGCTTCTGCCACTCTTAAAATCTATCTTTGCTCCTTGGATTGCATTCAATGGGTGAGTAACAACTGTGCATTTATCATGAAGGAAGTCCTTAAAAGAAAGTCATACCCAAATAGATTTTATAGCCTTTTGGAAGGAAAAGATAGTTAAGGAAAGGAAGCCAGCTGTGACTTTAAAAGAAGTAAATTCCGAAGAAACGTCTCTGACCTTTTTGGGAAGATAACATCACTGACTGAACCGACAGGAGCCAATGGAGAAGTGGCACCCTTCCAAGGAGATTTTCTCAAAGGGCCCTTGAAGGACTTCTGCGCATATTTTCCCTGAAGGCGGTGTAATGAAAAGGCGTTTTGCCCGGGAGACATTTCCCAGAAAGACTTTGCATTGGAAGAGGGTTTTTTTTTTTTTTAATCAAAAGGTAATCTTCCATGAAAACATTTATCGCAAGTGGCAGCACTCGCTAAATGAAATCAGGTTATCAGTTTTAAAGCTGGCCAGTTTTCTCAAGAACTGTAAATAATTACCTTATTCCATGAATCCAACTAACTATTGTGAAATATTTATGATTCCCATAATTTCCTGCATTTGCAAACTCCTTCTCACCTTCACTGTTTTCCACTGAATTCCCTCCCACCTTTTCTTTCTGTCCTTCTCAAAACTTGATCATCAAAACATGTCTCCGGCTGAGCCTTAACTAATGCCACATAAATGGGCACTACTTCCACCTGTGGCACCTTAACAACTAACACATTTATTGCGGCGTAAGTATTCATAAGCCAGTGTCCATTTTTGTCAGATGATGGACTCTGACTCATGAATGCTTATGCCATAATAGATTTGTTAGCCTCTGAAGTGGCACAGGCCACTGGCAGGAGGTTTTTGGGGCGGAGCCTGAGGAGGGTGGGGTTTGGGGAGGGGAGGGACTTCAATGCCATAGAGTCCAATTGCCAAAGCGGCCATTTTCTCCAGGTGAACTGATCTCTATCGGCTGGAGATCAGTTGTAAGAGCAGAAGATCTCCAGCTAGTACCTGGAGGTTTATCCAAACAATTCACAGTGCAATGCTAATAGGCTATGCAAAAACAATCCACACAAGGCTCAGTTCTATACATATATGCAAAAGGAGATAGTCTTGTATTGACTATCCCCTCCAGACTACTCTGTAGCATCAAGAAAACAACAAGGCTGAAGAAGCCATCATTGGTGAAAGCGTCTATTACCTGGAAGACGTTTCCATTCTACTATAAGTGCCAGCTTGGTCTCCCTTTGAAACACCTGCAGCACATAGCCAGTGGATATAAAAGTCTGATTTCCCACTTGGACTCTTGGAAAATCTGTAGGAATTCTTTCTACTTTCGGGACCAGCTCTTACAAAGACTGAAATTATACTGGAAAGTCTTTAAGACTCGAAGAGAAACATTGGACATAGATTTGTTGTATATATTGTTCTTTGACTTGTCTTTTGATATTTTTGTATAATGTTCTCTTGTTTGACTGTCGCTCACCTATAGATATTGCTTGCACCACGTTTTGTATTGACTATCTCCTTTTGAATATATGTATAGAACTGAGCCTTGTGTGGATTGTTTTTGCACAGTACCTGGAGGTTGGCAACCCTATAACAACAGCTTTTCATTATTACAATAGTACACAGAAGAACATCCCATGCTCCATCAGGATCTGTTATTTCCAACACGTGTATCCATTCAGAAAAACTGTTATTTGCATAAACACCAGTATGGCTGCTGGTTATCTGCCATTAATTTTCTACATACCAAAATTTAAGATAATCATCCTTATTGTTGAGTTCCCAAATGCATCTAATTAATAGAATCCATATTTTTGCCTATCAGATATGGCTCTCATCTTAAGTCTGTTAGGTTTACATTGATCATGTTGATACATACAATTTACAAGGGAATGCAATGCCATAAAAAAACAGGTTTCCATTGTGGCCTGTCAACATAATGGTGTGTGGGGGGAGAGGCTGCATGGGCTGTATA
This sequence comes from Euleptes europaea, assembly GCF_029931775.1. Taxonomy (NCBI): domain Eukaryota; kingdom Metazoa; phylum Chordata; class Lepidosauria; order Squamata; family Sphaerodactylidae; genus Euleptes; species Euleptes europaea. The sequence goes on along the minus strand of NC_079313.1, from coordinate 26,586,544 downwards.
AATATCATGGATATACTAGGTCTCTTCTCTAGATTTCCTGCTTTCATTAAAAGAAATAAAGAAAGAAGCCAGCCTTTCACCTTTTGGTTTAAAGAGATATAAGGTAAAGGATTCTGCCCAGTGGCTCAGTAAGAAGTAAACCTGCTCCTAGTTTCTAGCATTCTAGCTTAGTGGCCTTCAAACCTTTGGTACCTAGGAACCCCCTTTAACCCCTCAGATGGCAGCATGGGACCCAGAACAAGAAGACAAGTTGGTTTTTATATGCCGACTCAGTTTACAATCACTTTCCCTTCACCTCCCCACAACAGATACCCTGTTGTGGGGCTGAGAGAGCTCTAACAAAGCTGTGACTTGCCCAAGGTCATCCAGCTGGCTTCATGTGGAGGAGTGGGGAAACAAACCCAGTTCACCAGATTAACCTCCGCCACTCATGGAGGAGTGGGGAATCAAACCCGGTTCTCCAGATCAGACTCCACGGCTCTAAACCACCGCTCTTAACCACTACCCCACGCTGGCTCTCATGTTCAGCCCATAACACTAACCAAGTTAGTTTAGTTAAGGGAGCAATCCTAAGCATGTCTACTCAGAGATAAGTTCAATGTAATTCAATGGGGCTTATTCTAGGAAAGTGTCTTTAGGATTGCAACCTAAACCATGGTTTCACATGATGCCTGAACTGAAGATTAAGTGGCCTGTCCTGTAGGTGAGATTCCCGCTCATTGTTCTGAGCTGGTTGAGCTACACTCTTTGAGTGTAGTGAAGCATGCCTCCAATTTTAATCCAGAAAAAAACCCCAGTCTGTGCCACTGCTATCAAGCATTTCGGAAACAATGGTCTACCGCCAATTATCTTGAATTCACCAGCAACCTAGAAGCCAGCAAGCCTCTAAAATGATAATTACAGCCTTGTTTTAATGAAACGAGAAGGGTTGATACAAAAGTTGAATTTACATGCGAGAGGAGATCACAGGAGGCTAACTGGATATTATAGAATTTTTTTTTTTAAGGCAGAACCGGTTCCTTCTGAACATTCTTGGTTCATTTCTATGAGTTGGGGAAGCAAATTGTCTTACCCAAGAGTGATTTCACAGTCAGTTGCTCCAGGATAAACAGCTGTGATCCAGCCGTTAGCTGCAGGGCCAGATCTACATTTTTTTTAAAAGGGAGACAAAAGTACCTAATTGTCATTTATGCATGGTCCTTTAACCTCCTTTATTCCCCCTTTCAGCCAGGTTCAAAGTAACCCGGGTTGGGGAAAACTGTTTGCATTGGCAGGAATGATCAGGGATGAAACTGTGTGCTAATGGAGGCATGAATACAGAAAAGCAGCCTCCCAAGTTCAAATCAAGTCCCACCCCTTTAAATGCTGCTCTGTAATTAGCTGACTTCGCAGTACTCACCCTGAGAGAAGATTTCCTTCCCCCCAGACCCAACTGCCACATAAAAAAGCATTTTAGGAACAAAAAACAAAAAATGGAGCAATCTGAAAGGGGGGGGGGGAAATCCAAGCCTCATTTTAAAAAAAGCCTTTCTTTTGCTCAGAAAGAGCTCCGAGGTAACAGGAAGCACTTGAATCCCTGCCTCTTTACACACTGCTTCGTGATTGGCTGTGAGAGAAGCCAGTCTTCTGTGCTTCCCCTGTTTGGCTATCTGGATGCTGCCATGAAGAGGGGTTTGGAAAAGGGTGGGGTCAAGCTCAACCCGAGAATAGAGTATGCATGCTCTGTGACTCCAGAATAAGCAAGGAAGAACAGTTTAATTTGGGCCAGGAATGGGAAAAGCCGGGTTCGTTTTACATTGAAACAGTGTTGCACTTCCAAGGAATGAGGTAGCGTGCATACTGAAACATTTGATCTTGGCTGAAGCGGGGAATAAAGGAGGGTAAAGCGACCATGCATAAATTACCAATGATTCCCCCCATATTTTAATTTATATATACTTATATAATCAATGTATATAACCTACAACGCTTAAATGACAGAATAAATTATGTTGACCTCTATGAACTATTACAGCCCAATCCTAAGGAGGGGGGGCGGTAGTTGCACAGTGGCCAGGGACAGAGCAGCAACGGCATAGCTGAGCCGCCTCCTGATTGGTTTACTGCACTGCGGCCAGCTCCAGAAAGGCAATATAAAAAATAAAAATATCAGGAGCCAGACACTGGTGCAGCTGCGCCAGAGCAGAGGGAGTGGAACCAGGGACCTGCTGGTCAGGTGGGCTCTAGGGGACTGGAGGGAGACTGCAGTGGAGAGGGGTGGGGAGGGCAAAGGTGGGACTAGACAGAAGAAGAAGAGTTGGTTTTTATATGCCGACTTTCTCTACCACTTAAGGAAGAATCAAACCAGCTTACAATCACCTTCCCTTCCCCATAGCAGACACCCTGTGAGGTAGGTGAGGCTGAGAGAGCTGTGACTAGCCCAAGGTCACCCAGCTGGCTTCATGTATAGGAGTGGGGAAACAAATCCAGTTCGCCAGATTAGCGTCTGCTGCGCATGTGGAGGAGTGGGGAATCAAACCCGGTTCTCCAGATCAGAGTCCACTCCTCCAAACCACCACTGTTAAGCACTACACCACACTGGAGGGCCCGAGGGTGGCCCTACCCCTACTGAGGGAGTGCAACAGAGGCTGGGGGAGGGGTGAGAGAGGGTCAGGGTCTTCCTCCCGTGGCCAAGCACCAGGGACCATGGTGGTCCGACACCAGTAACCCTGCATGCAGTGGCAGCCACTGAGGGAATAGGCCTGTGACTGCACACCACTTGCAGGTTCCGATCCTCCATCCTGCACTGCGGGTGCAACCTCCAACACCCTAGTTGCCCCTGAAACGTCAGACAGCAAAGCAGACTGGGCGGAGGGTGGGGGCAGGGAGGTCTGCAGCTGCAGAGGTGCAGGGGGAGTGGCAGGGTGTAAATGATGACCTCAGCGGTCAGAGGGGTGCCCACCTTGGTGAGGCCAACCCCTCTGGGCAGGTCGAGGCATCGTTGCCGGTGGGGTCGGGGGTGCAGCCAGCACAGGGAATCGCAGAGAGTGGGACAGGTCACCTAAGACCCCTTCTGCATGCATCTGCCCCATAGCAACACCCCGCTCCACTCCGAGCAAAGCCCCAAGGTGCCCAGAAGCCCTCGCCACAGTGGCCAAGTGAGACTCCTACCGGTGCTAGCCCCACAAGATGGACTCAAGCCACTCACGGCAGCTTTCCAGGCCCCAACAACAGTGAGGTGGTCCCACCTAGCTCAGAAAGCACTGAGCCCCAGAGAGAGAGAGAGGTTGCTGGGAATGGGCAGCCCACCAACATGGGCAACTGTTCCCCAGGGTGACAATTGGTGCCCCCATTCTGTTCTAGGTGTCTGCTGCCCTTGATTGGTGGCTACCTCTCATCCAGCACCCCAGCCCCTCCCCGTCTTTGAATGCTTGGGCATCCCCAATGCAATACCCCACCCTCCTGGGGCTTTGGGCAACTCCCACAGTACAGAGGATGAGGTCAGGTGCCAACCCCCAGGTGGTGGCTGGAGTTCTGCCGCTATTACAAGTGATCCCCAGGCGACAGGGATCAGTTCCCTTGGAGCAGAGACACTGGCCGCTTCATAAGGTGGATTCTATGGCATAACCCCCATTGAAGTCCCTCCCCTAATCAGGGGAATGCATACTGCAGAATGAGCCATCTCTTCCAGGCAATTGAGCCTCCCCCACCTCCTGCCACCACCACCCCTCTCTGCCCACCGCCCGGGGCACCGCCCGGGGCACCGCCCGGGGCACCTGGTCCCGTCACCCCCTAGATCCGGCCCTGGTTAGCTGATAAGATGATTTTAAAAACTGTATTGATGGCTAGGTGTCTGGTTTAAAGATCTGTAACAGAGACCTGTCTCCCATGATGATGGTATAGCCATGGAGACCAAAGGAAACCCCCATATTTAGAAGCAGCAAACCTCTGAATACCAGTGCTAGGAGGCAGCGCCAGGAAAGGCTTTGGCCTCTATGTCCTGTTTGTTAGCCTTCCAGAGCAACTTTTATACTACTTTGGCCACTGTGTGAAACAGGATATTGGACTAGGTGGACCACTGGTTTGATCCAGCAGGGCTCTTCTTACTTGTCTGGCAAGTCAGGCATCCCTGAATGTGAACATTGGAACTCTTGTTCAGTTATATCCCTGGCTTTTCAGATGCCAGCACTAGAAATCTGTATTTTCAGATGCCAGCAGTACAGCCAATGTGGTGTAGTGGTTAGAGTATAGGGTTAGGAACTGGGAGATGCAGGTTCAAATCCCCACTCTGCCTTGGAAGCTTGCTGGATTACTTTAGGCCAGTCATACACTCTCGCCATAACCTAACTCATAGGTTGTTGTGAGGATAAAATGGAAGAATAAAGAATGATGTACCGGTAAGCTGCTTTGGGTCCCCATTTGGGATAAAAGTAGGATATAAATAAAATACATGAATAAAATGAAGTGCTTTATTTCCAAACTGAGAGCAGCACAAATTTATTTCTAATTTTCTATCACACTCCTTTAACAAGTTTGAAACAGCTAACAACAAAGTTAAAATACAATGCCATGTAAAAAATCTCACCCCACCAAGTAATTTGTTAGATTTCTCTTTTTGTGTTCCATAACTTTTCCTGTGACTTTTCACAGTTATATAAACACCCTGACTCTCCTTTTTTTAAATGCTGTTCCTGTATCAATGTCTCGCTCTAAATTAATACCTTCACAATTTGGCAAACTGGCGTTTTTGCTGTCAAACAAGGAAGTGTGTTTGGCTTACAGGTTTTTTTAAAAAGTTGTGATGGACAGAAAAGGTGCTGTGGGGCATGAGACCAGCAGGGCATGGAGTGAAATGTGCCTAGGAGATCCTTTCAGAGCATTTTCACATAACTGTGTGCACAAATTAAATACTGTACACCAGAAGATTTATTTAGCCTTCCATCCTGTTCCTATCCAATCTAGAAGAGCATCAACATGATGGGATATTTTAAATTATTGTATTTTAAATTTTGTCATTAGCTGATTTAGGTTTGTTAATCATCTTGAAGGGGGCATGGATTCTTGACTGCTGCCTGTTTTGAATCTCCTGCTTTCCTTTAGCCCAGGGGTGGGGAACCTTTTTCCTGCCAAGGGCCGTTTGCACATTTATAACATCATTCGGGGGCCATACCAGGTGTAGATCTCCCGGCACGGGTGGGGGGGAGGCTAGGGTTGCCAGGTCTCCAGCCACCACCTGGAGGTTGGCAACCCTAGGAAAGGCTATGCAGAGGAGGGAGGGAAGGAAGGAAGGAAAGAGAGGGTGGGAGGCTTCCCCCCCACACACACACCTTCCTGGCTTCCCCCCTCCACACACATACACACACGCACTCACTTCCCAGCTTCCCCACACACGCAAGCGCGCGCGAGGCCCTGCGGCAGCAATGGCAATGGCTTCCGCGGGAGTCTGCAGGCTGCACCAAATGATGTTGCGAGCCTTAAACGGCCCAAGGGCCGGATGTTCCCCACCCCTGCTTTAGCCTCCTGCTTTTCTTTAGTCATCTCTGGCTTGAGAAATTCGTGGAGATTTGTGGGTTGTGCCTGTAGTGTAGAGTTTGTGGGGGGGGGGGGGGGAGGTCAGTAGCAAGGTGATGTCACTCTAGGACATAGAATCATAGAATCTTAGAGTTTGGAGGGACCACCAGGGTCATCTAGTCCAACCCCCTGCACAATGCAGGAAAGTCACATCTACCTCCCCCACACACCCCCAGTGACCCCTACTCCATGCCCAGAAGATGGCCAAGATGCCCTCCCTCTCATGATATACCTAAGGTCATAGAATCAGTATTACTGACAGATGGCCATCTAGCCTCTGCTTAAACCCTCGGGTGTGTGTGTGTGTGGGAGGAGTGCTTACCACCTCCCAAGGAAGCCTGTTCCAGTGAAACATCTGTTTCTTCAAGTCTCTATAGTAAACCCCAGAGTCCTCCCTCTGAAGCTACCATTTCATCCAGGGGAACTGATCTCTGTAGTTTGGAGATTTATTGTAATTCCAGAAGAACTCCAGGACCCACCCAGAGGCTGCCAACCCTACCCTAGAATGCCTTGTGGATTTGGACCTGTTTCCTCACCTTGGCCCCACTTCTACTTAATTTTGATACCTAATGTTTTTCTAGGAGGCCCGTGGTGCAGAGTGGTAAGCTGCAGTATTGCAGCCCCAAGTTCTGCTCACGACCTGAGTTCGATCCCGCCGGAAGTCGGTTTCAGGTAGCCGGCTCAAGGTTGACTCAGCCTTCCATCCTTCCGAGGTCGGTAAAATGAGTACCCAGCTTGCTGGGGATAAAGGGAAGACGACTGGGGAAAGCACTGGCAAACCACCCCACAAACAAAGTCTGCCTAGGAAACGTTGGGATGTGACATCCTCCCATGGGTCAGGAATGACCTGTTGCTTGCACAGGGGACCTTTACCTTTTTACCTTTTAATGTTTTTCTATGGGTTTATCTGGGTTCCTCACTCTGACTTTCAGTCAGACATCATCCGTGAGTTCTTTGCTGGGAACTCAGTTTCCAAGCATGCAGGAGCCTGATTTGGATCAGGACTGCGGTACCTGGGAAGAAACAATCCATGGGGCACTGTTTGTCCCATGGGGAAACCCACCTGTATCCCATCAGTGGACATGCAGGCATGTGCAGCCTCCAACGAATCATATAACATGCTCTCCTTGGGGCCATTTCAGGTTGGGAAAATAGTGCCAGGGAGTGGGCTGTCTGAATCCCCTTCTCAGCCCACACTGCAATCCTGATCTGAACAAGGCCGATGTGCACTTGGGGAATATGTTCCTAGAGGTGAACTCAACTGAAATCTGACTAGAAATCAAGAGTGGGCAGCCCAGATACCAAGTCATGCAAACACACACACACACAATATGTCATGAGGCCACATTGACTGCCCCACATGATCACTGGTCTGATCCTAGTTTAGATTCTGCTGCAACCTACAGATTTTTTGCTGACCTTGGCTTGATTCTGGACCTTTCAGTACTGCCTGAACAGCTGCATGCCTCAGTGCCTGATAACTCCAGGCATCCAAATACGGTTGCCAAGTACCCCCTAGCCACTGATGGGGGATGGAGGGTAGGGTCGCCAACGTTGTGCTGGGAAACTCCTGGAGATTTGAGGATGGAACCAGGGATGGACAGAAACCTCAGTGGGGTACAATGCCATAGCTTACATCCTCCAAAGCATCCGTTTTCTCCAGCGGAACTGACCACTATAGTCTGGAGATGAGCTGTAATCCCAGGCAGATCCCCCGGTCCCACCTGGAGGCTGGCATCCCTACAACCAAATGATGTGCAAATCATGCCATTCAAGTAGCGAGGCAAGAAACGGCATTCATAAGTCAAGATCTGTGCAACAGCCTTTGTTAGTTGTTCCCTCACATCAGCCTTTGCATTATTTATTCGTTTTGTTTTATTTAAGTCATTTATACCTTGCCTTTCTCCCCAGTTGGGGTCCCAAAGGGGCTCACAGCATTCTCCTCATTTTATCCTCACAACAGCCTTGTTAGTAGGGTTGCCAGCTCCAGGCTGGGAAATACCTGGAGGTTTTGGGGACGGAGCCTGAGGAGGGCGGGGTTTGGGTAGGGGAGGGATTCAAATGCCATAGAGTCCAATTGCCAAGGCGGCAATTTTTTCCAGGGGAACTGATCTCTATCGGCTGAAGATCAGTTGTAATAGCAGGAGATCTCCAGCTAGTACCTGGAGGTTGGCAACCCTACCTGTTAGGTTGAGAGTGTGTGACTGGCCCAAGGCCACCCAGTATGGTTCCACAGCAGAGTGGGAACCAGAGAGCAGGAGTTCTTTGTGGAACCTCCTCCGCTGTGGAGCCTGGAGCTGCATGAAATGTGAATGCTTCAGGTCTTTAGAAAGGCCTGTAAAATATGACTTTTTAAAGAAGGACTTTTACTGTACAATGTTGTAATACATATAATCATAGAATCACAAATGGCAAAATTGTGGGTTCCCCCCCACCCTGTGATTGGTATATGGGTAGGGTCGCCAGCCGCCAGGTACTAGCTGGAGATCTCCTGCTATTACAACTGATCTCCAGCCGATAGAGATCAGTTCCCCTGGAGAAAAGTGGACTCTATGGCACTGAAGTCCCTCCCCTCCCCAAACCCCACTGTCCTCAGGCTCTGCCCCCAAAATCTCCAGGTATTTCCCAACCTTGATCTGGCAACCCTAATAACCCTGGTCCTATTGTAAGGTTTACTGGCGCGTGTGTGTGTGTGTGTTGCTATTTGACAGAATTCTTTTACATATTTTGTAATACACCTTGAATCTCGGTGAAAATTGAAATGAAGTTAATAATAATATACCATCAGCAACCAGCCTGAGCGACATGTACCATTACATTTAAAAGTCAGTAAGTTTAGGATTAAGGGGGCCAAGTGCCCCACTTGCAGACATCCATGCTGATAGCATATAAATGGGAATACATCAGACTGGTACATGACCAAAATGTCAAGTGGGGAGGTGGTCCTATACCAGGCTATTGATGGCTAGGTAAGTGTACATGTGAGAAGTGCAAAAAACGATAAAATAAAAAAAATATTGCTTCAATACAGAATCAGGGTTGAATTCATGGCAAGAACATTTAAAATATATTCCCCTCTGAGCACAATTACTGAAATATTAACAATTATATATGCGGGCAGGATGCTGTGGTGACACTTCAAGGCAATCATCGTTCTCACCATGTTTTGGCCTGTTCATAATTGGTTGAAAATTAAAATAAAATTTCAATTAAGCCACGGGAACATAACATGCAAGGCTATTGTGTCATCTATTCAGGCACAGGCAGACCTTATGTGCTCTGCATTTCTGGGTAACCAAGGCAATTTCCCCCATTTGCAGGCATTATCTTTAAATGAAGGATCTGAAAGACACCTGAATGCCCCATCTTCTCAGCACAGTGTCAAAATGAAGGATGCATTTACTGGGAAGGAAGCGTATTGATCGAACTGAGGCTTCCACATACCTGGTAATTTCTTTTTCTTTTTTTTTAAGCTGGGACTCCCAGCTTGTTATCCGTTTGACCCTCCCGCTCCCTCCTGGAAGGAGTAGGAGTGGAAGGGGATGCTTCAGGCAGAATCTCTCCTACCACCGTCAGACTCTCTGCCTCTTCCATGATTAGGGTTGCCAGGTCCCTCTTCGCCACCGGCGGGAGGTTTTGGGGGCAGAGCCTGAGGAGGGCGGGGTTTGGAGAGGGAAGGGACTTCAATGCCATAGAGTCCAATGGCCCAATGCCATAGAGTCCAATGGCCCAAGCAACCATTTTCCCCAGAGGAACTGATCTCTATTGGCTGGAGATCAGTTGTAATAGTGGGAGATCTCCAGCTAGTACCTGGAGGTTGGCAACCCTACCCATGATGAGCAATTGAGCATACCCTATTGGATGCAAGCTGGAAGGCAAGTGCTGGATAGTGCAATCCTAAGCGAAGTCACACACACTTCTAAAGCCTACTGACTTCAGTGGACTTCAAAGGGTGTTATTCTGTTTAGCATTTGCACTGTTAGCTTCAGCCCATTGCAGGATTACCCCTCTCCTGGCCCTGAATTTCATCAGCTCTGTCCCACAGGTTGAGAACCACTGTTTGCGTAATGTTCTAACAATGCAATTCTAAGAACACTTTCCTGGGAGGAAGCCTCATAGAACAGACCTTCTTAGGATTGCTCTCTAAAAGACAAGTGTTTTCACACATGAGGCTCTTTCATACTGTTCATGTTAACTTCTGAGCTGGACCTTTGTTTGTGCTTCAAGGGAGGAAAACAAAGGAGGAGAGGAGTTTTTAATCCAAATAAGCATCCCTGCCTATCTTGGTTTTGCATTGCAAACCTGATTCAAGCAAGAGCCACTTAATGTTAGAAAATCCCTAGTGGTTTACTTTACTGTGGGTCTTGATGGATAAGAACGTACTTCATTGGATGTATGAAGGCTCCTTCTACACAGGGAAACCCCCCCCCCCACATACATACATACAACATGAAACACAGAAAGCCCCCAAATTAAAGGATAACATCCACATGACACTGTGCTCATTCTGAACACAGCTAGTGGGATTCTCAGGGTTTTCCTTTTTAAAGTGGATCCCCCTCCCTCTTTTGATTTGGTTCAAAGGGGGAACTGCAGGGTGGATGCAGGCAGAATGTCCATCCAGAGCCATGCAGGGGAAGGGGCTGGAGCCAAGCTCTGCTTTCAAAACAGTGCAGGGCAGCTCGCTACACCCCTTTGACCCTTTAAAGGACCTTTTTTTTTCACTTTCCCAGTCTAGCTGTGGTATAGCTACAGCTCTGTTTAGCAGGAAAAGTGAAAGTGAGAGGCAGGGAGTGGGGCTCCCAGGCTGTTGTGTGTATGTGTGTGCTGGTGCGTGTGTGTGTGTGTGTGCTGGTGTGATCCCCAATGTGTCTTTTGCTTTTGTGCAGATGCAGCAGGACAAAAAAAGGATGGAGGAGAAGCAGCAGTGAGCAATGCAAGGACAGGATGTGGCCATTCTATCCCCATCCGCTCCCACACTCCGTTGCCGCTGCTGTGTCAAGGAAGCATTTTAACACTCCATGCCTCATGCAAATGCAGCTGAAGTAAAGAGAGAAGGTGACAGATTTACATGTTATGGGATAATGGAGGGAAAAGGAGATTAGCAAGGAGAGGCTTCAAGAAAGTTAAGTTAATGTCATAACACTCCATCGGAAGTCCAATGGTGAAGGGCACCGCGGTGGGGGGGTGGGATTTGGATTCAGGGCACGATGGAATTTAGTGAATTGTATACTGTATTAATGGATAAGTAGTGCGCTGAACATGTATTTCTTTTTTCTTTTTATATGTATTATTATTTTTCTTTTCTTTTTTTCTTTTTTTTTGTATGTTTACGTTTTATTATAAAAACAATAAAAAATTATAAAAAAAGGAAAAAAAGAAAGTTAATATAAATACCAAAACACACACACACACCAGAGCCTCTCTGCAAACCTATCTCAGGCCTTTTATGCATGGCTGTTTCCCTCACAGTACCCCTCCAATTACGGGTCTTTGGTTTGAGTATGCATGCTGTTTCTAACCATCAGAGGTAACCTCCTCCTGTGTTTCTGCACGTTTTTTAAAAAGGTAAAGGTCCCCTGTGCAAGCACCGGGTCATTCCTGACTCATGGGGTGACGTCACATCCCAACATTTCCTAGGCAGACTTTGTTTGCGGGGTGGTTTGCCCGTGCCTTCCCCAGTCGTCTTCCCTTTACCCCCAGCAAGCTGGGTACTCATTAGACCGACCTCGGAAGGATGGAAGGCTGAGTCAACCTTGAGCCGGCTACCTGAAACCCACTTCCCTCGGGATCAAACTCAGGTTGTGAGCAGAGCTTGGACTGCAGTACTGCACATTTTACCCCCCTCGTTTTCAAATTCGTGATAAAACAGGCCCCTGAAAACCAGGGCGAAACACACAGAAACGCAGGGGGAGAGTGAGGTGACCTCTGATGGTCAGAAACGGCATGCATAATAAAAAAAGACCCAAAGTCATCAGAGGAGTGACGGCGAGGGAAACAGCCAAGCATAAAAGGCCACAGTGAGTGCACTGGCATGCCCACAAAGGCTGATAATGTTAACTGGAGGAGGGAGTATAACTTAGTGGTATTCCCAGGTTTATGCTGCTGTCTCTTGTTAAAATGCTCTTATGAAAAAATGTTAGGAAACACCCTGCCCAAGATCCTGGAGAAGTGCTCCCGGTCAAAGTAGAGGACTAGAAGGAGCATTGGATGTAGTACCAGGTAGAGTTATGTGAAACATCATCTTAATAAAATACCCAAGGATGCTGCTGAGAGTGCTCACTGTTTAGGAGCCCTTGCAGGTTGGATTGCCCACCTCCAACAGGGGCCTAGAGGTCTCCTGGAATTACAGCTAGGGTTGCCATCCTCCTGGTGGTGGCTGGAAATCTCCTGCTATTACAACTGATCTCCAGCCGATAGAGATCAATGTACCTGGAGAAAATGGCCACTTTGGCAATTGGACTCTATGGCATTAAAGTCCCTCCCCTCTCAAACTCTGCCCTCCTCAGGCTCCTCCCCCAAAACCTCCCGCTGGTAGCGATGAGGGACCTGGCAACCCCAAGTACAACTAATCTCTAGACAACAGAGATCAGTTCCACTGAAGGAAATGGCAGCTTGGGGGTGGGGCAGCCTAATGGTATTCCTCAGAGTGTCTAAGAGAAATGCAAGTCCTAGAATGATATCACATCCCTACTGAGCTCCCTCCCCTTCCTAAATTCCACCTTCCCAAGGCATTACCCAAGTCAGAGTTGGCAACCCTACACGCAGGCCTCTATAGGTCCAAGGATGAATACGGTTCAGACTCTTCCCTCTGCACTCTTAAAAAGAAAATCCAGCAGTAGCACCCTCAACAAAGATGATCGAGCTGAATCAAACCCCTTCTGTTTACTTGGATCAGATCAAGTTTATTGTATAAGGCCATAGGCTGTTACAATCTACAACAATATAACAACAAGTTAAAATATACAAAACCAGAACCATTAAAAGAATATGAAAATTAAGAAATTAAAATGCTTCCATTTGGCTCTATCCAGCTTTACCAGCTTTCGTGATTTGCTTCGCCCTGGTTTTCTTGGCCGCCAGGCCAAACAGTGCCATTTTTCGGGAAATATAAGGGTCCATATCTGATAACAAATAGATTAACCTGTCAACATCAGATGATAATGGTGACGCTGAAAGAATGTTTGCCAAAAATTTGTTCCAGTATATAAAGGACAGGCGAGAACATAATGGGGGAGATCTACTGAACCACCACATATAACACTTCTGTTTACTCACATATCTTTTGTTTTTGTGGTGGAAGCTTCACACGCACCACATACCCCACCCAGCAAATAGAAAGGTGATCTCACATCCCTTGCCCCTGTTCTCTTAATCCAGTGATTCACAATGGGACCGACCTCCCCTCCCTTTTCTTACTCTCATTACTCTTCAAACAACTGAATTTGAAAGGGAGCCCCCGAGGCGGAAGTCAGCGTGCTGGAATAATGTGGCGCATACTGGAATAATGAGAGCGAGACAGGCTGAGTGAGCCTCTGCTACCCTGCCCTAGCTTCTGTGCATTTCGATTCTCCGCGCACACATCTGAGGGAGCATCCTCACTCTTTCCCCTTCTCCCCCCCCCATTCCTCTCCCTTTCATTCCCCCCTCCCTCGCTCTCTACCAGCTCTTCATGAACCGCACTGCTCCGAAACCAGCCTGAGCAGCATGCTGGTGAGCCTATTCTAGACAGATCACCGTGGTCAGGCTGGCTACGGCTCAAGCTTTCCGATGTACCAGGAGGCTGCAGACTCTGTCCTTCAGAGCCTTGGTGGGCCGTGCCCATCTGGCACCTGCCAAACCCAGGAAGCTGCTGTGGTGTGGACACCTAAGAGACAGGTAAGAGTTGGGGTGTGCTGGGTTATGGGAAGGTAGCCCCCCGCCCCCGGCAGTGGGGTCTGGGTGACAGGGCTGTAGGCTTCTCAATTCTCAGAGCAGACATAATCTCCTCAGTAGGGGCTCTGGGGTTTTAGCCTGACCTTGTGTTCTGTGGGGCACGGTGGGGCATCGTGGGTGGGCAGGAAGGGGCTACACTGTCCTCCTGCAACTGTCCCCTCCGTTAGCATCCCAGGGGTGCTTTTCTCTCTGCATGCTAATTGGTCAGTATAGGTGCGGGGAGAGAAAGGGGTTGTCCATTTTGCACGCATCACGCCTCTTCTTTAGGGCCCGGTCACCCTGCTTCTTGAGGAACTGTTTTTTGCCATAAGATCAACTGTAGGCTTTTTCAAAAAAATAAGAGGAACGGTGGCGACAAGCATGATGCCGTCTGAAAGCTTGCCTTCCCTGTACTTCATTCAGATTTCTGTTGGAAGGAGGTCACTTGCTGTTTGCTTGTTTGCTTTTCCCATTGGCATGTTTGGCAGTTCCATGCTGTTGTGATAAATAGCAGTGATCAGCACCGTAATAAACTTGTGTGTGTGTGTTTTAATGGAATGGAAAGGCTGCAAAGAATGGAAGCTTGCAAATAGTAAAGAGAAGGTATGAGGACACTGGGAACTGCTTGAGTTGGCCAAACATACTAAGACTTTATTGTGTTGGCTGACGGGCAGCTAGTGGATGTGGTGTGTCCGTACAGGGGTGCAAGAAGCAAGTAAAGCAAGAAAAGCACAGCTTCCTTTCCAGTGTCAGTAGTGGGGCAGAGACTGTCCCAAAGGGACTACTGTTTGCTCCTGAATCCTATGCCAGCCTGACGCACATTTAGGATTGCTAATTTTTCTCATACTGCTCCTGTGCCTTTAATAAAGGTAAAGGTAGTCCCTTGTGCAAGCACTGGGTCATCACTGACCCATGGGGTGACATCATATCGCAAAGTTTACTAGGCAGACTTTGTTTACGGGGTGGTTTGCCAGTGCCTTCCCCAGTCATCTTCCCTTTACCCCCAGCAAGATGGATACTCATTCTACCGACCTCAGAAGGGTAGATGTGCAATAAGCGGTAAGCAGAGCTTCACAATCACTTTTCTGTGCATCGTGGGAAAACCTTTATCTGCTGAATTTCTACTTGATACTCGGCTGTCAAAAAAGCCCTGCTGGGGGAAAAGGTTAGCAAATCGACAAAAGGGCTAGAGACTTATTTTGTTTTTAAATAGCTGGAAATTCATAGGAACTAGTAGACTGTGGCAATAAATTGTAGCATTGTATAGCACAATAGCAATTGCTGATTTGTTAAAAAAGCCTTCCTATGTTGTGTCAGGCAAAATGGCGGCCATAAGGGTCTAATAGAAGGAAAAATAGCATTAATATGGGTGGAACCTTCAAAAATGATCACTTTGCCATGCAGACGGCTCTCTAATGCTCTTGGGCTACATTCTTTCTAGAATAATTGGACCAGATTAAGTTTGAGAAAGAACTTCTGAGGATGAGGAAAGCTTGGAAAATAGATGATTAGAGGATGACATTGTGTGGATGCTCGGGGGGGGGGGACGACATCCTGATGCAATTTGGAATCCAAAGTGGGGGAAACCTCCATGTCAGTGCAGTCATAGTTTATCATGGGTTGGAAGCTGGTATTGGCAGGCCTTTAAGCATTTTCCCCATTTCCCTCAATACACAAATAGTCGTCAAAATGGACCCAGAATTCCAGATGTCAGAAGGAAGAGATTCCAGGGGAAGGTCAGTGACAAATATAATTCTATTTAACAGTTCTGTCTGAATGAACGGAGATAGAATTCAGGAGCTGGAGTATAAACTGTGAGAGAGGGAGTCCCTGGTTCCAATCTCACTTCTGCCATGAATTCAAGTGGTCTTAAGTGGCTTTCATCCTCAGCCCCCATCTTAACTGTGTTTGTGAGTTAGACCTCCTTCCTCCAGATGCATGTGTAATGGATATTTTACATGGAATTTACAACCAAAATCCCAGGGGGGGGGGAATCCCTTCTCTGATTTTGGTTATAAAATCTTAATAAAATATCAATTTCATATACATCTGAAGAAGTGACTCATGAAAGCTGATGCTGGAATAAACCTGGGTAGTCATAAGCACATAAGAACATAGGAAAAGCCCTGCTGGATCAGACCAAGGCCCATCAAGTCCAGCAGTCTGATCACCCAGTGGCCAACCAGGTGCCTCTAGGAAGCCCACAAGCAAGACAACCACAACAACATTATCCTGCCTGTGTCCCACAGCACCTAAGATAATAGGCATGCTCCTCTGATACTAGAGAGAATGGGTATGCATCATGACCAGTATTCATTTCGACTAGTAGCCATGGATAGCCCTCTCCTCCATGAACACGTCCACTCCCTTCTTAAAGCCTTCCAAGTTGGCAGCCATCACCACATCCTGGGGAAGGGAGTTCCACAATTTAACTGTGAGTTGTGTGAAGAAATAGTCTTAAAGATGCCACTTTTCTTTTACTTTGCTACAACAGACTAACTACTGGTATTGATGTCCCTCCCCAAACCCCGTTCTCCGACTCCGCCCCCCAAACCTCCCGCTGGTAGTGAAGAGGAACCTGGCAACCCTATATAGAAGCTAATGCAAAAGCTGATATTTACTTAAGAGGAACTAAAATAAATAGCCGACAGGGAAAAAACAGCCTTGTCCCCTTATGCTTTTGGCAACAGTAGGCATGATAACTACTCCCCCCCCCCCCAAAATCTGGTTCTTTTGGTCCGAAAAGGATTATAGCTGGCTGACTTCAAATAGAATCGAGGCTTAAGATTAGTTCTTCTGTGACACAATCCCCAATTTAAGATCTTTCAGATGTTTCACAACAAGCTCTGTTTTCCCCCTAAGGAGTTTGCATTTAAGGCACTGATGTATTGACAGCAGCCGCACCAACAAGGAGGCTAGAAGCAGCGGGGAGAAGCTAATATTGTGCGGAATAGCTCAACTTCAGGCTTAATCGTCACACTACATGGCTTCTGTTCTGTGCACACTGGATTGTCTGCAGACATACACATCAAATCATTTTTTCTCCGTGAAGCCGAGCCACCGTCCTTGAAGGAGGCACTGTAGAACAGCATCTATCAAAACAGAATACACTAAAATAAGCAAAACAAGACCCCATTTTTAGCATTTGAATTTGACATTTGTCTGCACTGCTATTGCCACCAGGCTTGGGGGTGGGAGGACAGTAGTCAGGGAATTAAGGATCAGGTTTTGCCCATCAGGACATCTCACGGAGCAGACACGATCTATATTGTGGCAGCACTCAAAGAACAGATTCCAGTGGCATCGCCAGCTGGCTTTTTAAACCATTAGCAGAGAGGAAATTAGCTGCCGTATTTTCACTTTGGAATGGGGAGGGGCTGTGGCTCAGTGGCAGAGCATCTGTTTGCCATGCATCTGTTTGTCCCGGGTTCAATCTCTGGTGTCTCCAGGTAGTATGTCATGCAAAGAGGCTCTGCTTGAGACCCCAGAGAGCCACTGCCAGTCAGAGCAGGCAATACTGACCTGGATAGACCAATGGTCAGTCTCAATATAAGGCAGTGTCATGTGTTCATGTGCTCACCTCTGCAAGGGGCTGTCTTAGCAGCAGTGGCAAGAGAGTAGGGTTGCCAGGTCCTTCTTTGCCACCGGCAGGAGGTTTTTGGGGCAGAGCCTGAGGAGGGCGGGGTTTGGGAGGGGAGGGACTTCAATGCCATAGCGTCCCATTGCTAGGGTTGCCAGATCCCTCTTTGCCACCGGTGGGAGATTTTGGGGGCGGAGCTTCAGGAGGGCGGAGTTTGGGGAGGGGAGGGGCTTCAATGCCATAGAGTTCAATTGCCAAAGCGGCCATTTTTCCCCAGGTGATCTGATCTCTATCGGCTGGAGATCAGTTGAATTAGCAGGAGATCTCCTGCTACTACCTGGCAGTTGGCAACCCTACCAATTGCCAAAGCAGCCATTTTCTCCAGGTGAACTGATCTCTATTGGCTGGAAATCAGTTGTAATAGCAGGAGATCTCCAGCTAGTACCTGGAGGTTGGCAACCCTACAAGAGAGATAATTTGCGGGCAAGAACTGCTTGCTGGCCACATGGGGCAATTTAACGGGGGGAGGGGGGAGCCTGTCTTTACTGGTATCTATCAGGAGTTGTTAGTGAAAATGTGGCATCTCACTCCAGAATCGTACATGGTACACGTCATTAACAAGGGATGAGGCAGCTTATGGAGGATATGTGACGCCTGGCAGAGCCAAAAACTATGTTCAGGGAGGAAGGGTCTTTTATGGGAGGGCGGCGTGAGGAACAGCATCCCTGGACCTGAACTTGAGCGCTATGAGCTTGGCTCCCTCCAGCTGTCAACCACAGCCCTGACAACTTGTCCTCAAATGTCTCAGAGGTCACAGTGATCAAGTTCTACTTGTTAGAACCGCCAGAGGTCCTCTCTAGTTTACAGAGCACTACAGAAGTGTGAGACTCTGAATGCAAGTATGGATCCCTTCAAAGCTTCAGAGGGCAGACTGTGATGGATCCTTCTGCTTCAGTATATAAGAACTCAGTATGGCTCTGTCCTTTGCTGGAACAAGTGGTCAGCTGCAGGACTATCCAGTGTCCTGAAGGTAGCATCCATTTTCCTTAGGGTAGTTACCAGGCCTGCCTTCCCTGTAGGGTCTGCTGCTATAAGACCTCTGCCCTACTCATCAGGCTACTAACTCAAATGAAATGTATATATTCCGGGCAAGCAGGAGGACCACATTGAGGAGGATGTCTGCAGTGATGGGCCAGGACAACAACACTCCTCTCCCAGTGGCCAACCACAAAGCTCTTTTTCCAAAGACATCAATACCTCCTAGGGTAGCCAGCTCCAGGTTGGGAAATATCTGGAGATTTTGGGAGTGGAGCCTGAGGACGGCGGGGGTTTAAAGAGGGGAGGGACTTCAGTGGGGTATAATGCCATACAGTCCACTTTCCAAAGCAGCCATATTCTCCAGATGAATTGATCTCTGTCGCCTGGGGATTGGTTGTAATAGCGGGAGATCTGCAGTCACCACCTGGAGATTGGCAACCCTAATACCTCCTTACCACACTCATATCAAGTTGGCTGGACAGTAGAGTGATATAACTCATATATAATGTGGCCCAGACAGTGTCAGGCCTGGCTCCTATACCACTGAGGGCAAGGTGAGGGCAAGGCAGAAGAGAAGCAAGATGAAGGTGTACATAGCCAGCAAAAGCAGGCCTTGTAGTTGCTTAGATGAATGGAGCTTTTTTTATAGTTTAATGTGGGGGGTCCCCCACCTTTTTGAGCCTGCAGGCACCTTTGGAATTCTGGCTGCCCCATGACTTGGAGCCAGGCACAAAAGCTTACCTTCAGTCACTTAGTGAAGATCTTTTTGCTATGGTGGCAGCTGCTGCCAAGCAACATTTTAAAAAATCTGCACAGCCAATGAAATCTCCAGCAGCCAATATGAAGCCTCGCTGGGCAAAAGCCCCACTTAACCTCACCCACTTTCTAAAAACACTTGGTGGGCAACAGGAAAGGTGTTTTTGCCCACAGACACCAGGTTGAGGATCCTTGGGTTTATTAGGACTGACTCTCTAGGACAGCATAGATTGCTACAGGAGCACAAGCTTGTCTTGCTTTGGCCTGTTGATGCTGGGATGTCTCATTGGTACCTGAATGACTACCTTTACTCATAGTGAAATGCCTGAATCATTATATGCTATGGGAAATGTATTCTTTGATTTGAAATATATTCTTTGTAATCAATAAAGTTTAAGAGCCCCGTGGCGCAGAGTGTTAAGCTGCAGTATTGCAGTCAAAAGCTCTGCTCACGACTTGAGTTTGATCCCGACGGAAGTCGGTTTCAGGTAGCCGGCTCAAGGTTGACTCAGCCTTCCATCCTTCTGAGGTCGGTGAAATGAGTACCCAGCTTGCTGGGGGTAAAGGGATGATGACTGGGGAAGGCACTGGCAAACCACCCCGCAAACAAAGTCTGCCTTGGAAACGTCGGGATGTCACGTCACCCCATGGGTCAGGAATGACCTGGTGCTTGCACAGGGGACCTTTACCTTTTAATCAATAAAGTATAATCTGCACTTATAAACATGCCAGACTCAGCATATAAGAGTTGGCATCTATTATAAAGTCACACCAAGCACCCATAGATGTTAGCAGGCCTCAAACCTAAAGAGGCCACGTTTTACCCTCTAGTTAGAAGTTAATTAGAGAAGCTATAGACGATCTTAGTATGCTCTCATAAGCTGCTTTTCCACAGATAAAAACCAGCTAGGAACTTCCACAGTTAGAGCCTTGGCAGAAATCAAGGTCCAAGATAAGAAGGCAGTAACAGGATCAAACAGAGCAGCACCTGACACTGTAAAGTCTTTTTGCTCATTAGTGAACATGAGATCATCACTTTCTCTATAACCGCCTTCAGTTCTGTAATAGGTTATGCTAATTTGGGGGTCCCGAGTATTGGGCATTTGGGTTCTTACGTGTGTATTACGCCTCTGTAACCACCCATTATCAAAGTCTATATTCGTGCTTGCAATCCTTTGATGTGGGTGTGAATTGTCCTGCGCTTTGGGCAATTTTCACCAGGCGTTTTGTGTACTGGCCAATAAAGCAAACTGCTTTGAATCTTCAACCTCCTGCTGTTTTATTGTTATTGGGTATTGATACAATAAGACAGACATATCAATAGGTGAAACTAGGGGGCATTCCTTTGGGAACCTGCCTTAGCAGAAGCTCTGTTGGTAGGACATGGGGGAGGGCTTTTCCAGCTGTTGCCGTCCCCAACTATTGAACTTCCTCTTGCATGAGTTGAGAACTCTAAAGGCTTCCGGGTGTCTTATTAATGCCAGGGACTTCAGGTATTGGTACAAGGTATTTATTGAACGTCTATAACACAAAGAAAAGTCAACAATTCCTCCCTAGTGCCTACTTGCTCTTTCTACCTCAGTCTCCTTGTAACTTCTTGTTTGTTGCTCCTCCCTTGTTCCAACCCCTTAATGAAGACTACATTTCACGACACAGGTGGGTTTGAATCCATGTCTTTTCCTGAGTGCCTCTGAGAAGTCATTGGAATTTTGTATTTTATTGATTTGGTACTATTTATGGTACTTGGTGGTGATGGAAAGCGCTGTCGAATCGCAGCCAACTTATGGGGACCCCCTAGGGTTTTCAAGGCAAGAGACGTTCAGTGGTGGTTTGGCATTGCCTGCTTCTGGGTAGCAACCCTGGACTCCTTCAGCGTTCTCCCATCCAAGTACTAACAAGGGCCGACCCTACTTAGCTTTTGGGATCTGATGAGACCGGGCTAACCTGGGCCATCCAAGTCAGAGCATTTATGGTACTTACTGAATAGGGCTGCCAGCTCTGGGTTGGGAAATACCTGGAGATTTTGGGGGTGAAGCCTGAGGAGGATGGGATTTGGCGAGGGGAGAGACTTCAGTGGGGTATAATGCCATAGAGCCCACCTTCCACAGTGGCCATTTTCTCCAGGTGAACTGATCTCTATTGCCTGGAGATCAGATGTAATAGCAGGAGGTCTCCAGCTACCACCTGAAGGTTGGCAGCCCTACAAGATAGGCATGTCCTCAGGGGCAGCTCTCTTGCTTTTAAAGGTCTGCATTTAGAGGGGGACAGATTCCTCAACAGCTTCCTGGTAGGACTGCCAACTCTAGGTTGGGAAATTCCTGGAGATTTAGGGATGGAACTTGGAAAGGGTAAAGTTGGCAAAAAGATAGGGACTTCTGCAGAGAATAATACCACAGAGTCCCTCCAGAACAGCCATTTTCTACATGGGAACTGACCTCTGCAGTCTGAAGGCCAGTTGTCACTCTGGAAGACCTCCAGGCCCCACCTGCAGGCAGGCAACCCTACTTCCTGGCTTTCATGGGAGTACAGGCCTTCCTCTTTCCCTCCAACATCAGACAGCTGATTAGCCAATAGGTCCAGCGGACTCCTTTTCAGTTGTAACCTTATAACTACCCTCCCATTTTACTGAAAATGTAGTCTCATCCCTGCCATACAGCTCGGTGGCATGTGTGTTGATGCTACCCAATCGAACAGTAGATACAGTCGCGTTCTTGTTGGAGCCCGAATGTCGCCATCCAACTAGGCGACTGGCCTGTCCTTCAGGGTCCCACTCCTGCCTAGGGTTGCCAGCTCCAGGTTGGGAAATACCTGGAGATTTGGGGGGTGGAGCCTGAGGAGTGCGGGGTTTGGAAAGGGAAGGGAATTCAATGCCGAAGAGTCCAATTGCCAAAGTGGCCATTGTCTTCAGGTGAACTGATCTCTGTTGCCTGGAGATCAGATGTAATAGTGGGAGATCTCCAGCCATCACCTAGAGGTTGGCAACCCTACTCCTGCCCCTGTTAAGAGTTGGGAGGTGTGTCGCTTAACTGACAAGACAAACACATTATCAAAGAATTTGAAGGAGTAATAAACATCGAATACTGTTTATTATGATCTAGAACAGTGGTTCCCAAAGTGGGCAGTACCACCCCCTGGGGGGGGGGATTACCTAGGGGGCACTAAGAGGCAAGAGGGCAGCAGGGGGGCGCTAGAGGTGGGCCCCTTAAAATGTGTTGTTCACTAATTTACAATAGATCAAGCCATGGCACCATGCTGGCAAATTTGGTGGAAACCATCAGAATTTTTTTCCAGACTTTGAAGAGCTGGTACCACTGGATCAAGTTCATCCGTTTTGTTGAATCCATTTCAATTTAAAAGTTTTAATTTGATTTTGAATAGATGTGCAATTAATTGTTACTGTTTTGAAATTTTATTGTTATTATCTTCTTTAGTGAGCCAACCCCTCTTTTGA
Organism: Euleptes europaea; assembly: GCF_029931775.1. Classification (NCBI taxonomy): domain Eukaryota; kingdom Metazoa; phylum Chordata; class Lepidosauria; order Squamata; family Sphaerodactylidae; genus Euleptes; species Euleptes europaea. The sequence goes on along the minus strand of NC_079313.1, from coordinate 26,564,255 downwards.
ATAACGCTTTTTATAGGATAGGGTAGGGGGGCGCTGGGGTTGAGTTTGTGGAACCAAGGGGGCGGCGGCATGCAAAGTTTGGGAACCACTGATCTAGAATGAAAAAGTAAGCGATAAGATTGATCTTTTAGCTTTGCAGTTCACTCATGTGTGACTCTTTTTTTTCTCTGTATAAAAGTTGTGTGTGAAATTATTAGAAATGAATAAAAAAGAGTTGGGGGTACTATGATCCCCCGTCCCCGACTCCGTCCACATTGAAAACTTGTATGTCCGGAAGAAGGCAAGGCCAGAACACTCCTTGTTATTTAGTTTTCGTCGTGCAGGGAACTTTTTAAAATGGGGGAGCATTCTGTTATTTAATCCCCATTCCCTGTGGTCCAATCCAAATCTGACCCGCACAAGCCTCATAACTGAGTTTTAAAAAACTGGTGGGAGCTCCAAACCAGAACGCTCACCAAACAGCCGGTTTTGCTTTCTCTCCTTCAGGGAGAACTTGGCCTGAGAAGTCAAAAGGGTGATGGGGCTGAATTCAAAGCAAGGATATCAGAAGTCCTGTCCTCTTCAATGGAGTTTACTCCCATGAAAGTATTCTTAGAATTGTAGCTCAAGGATCTGACTCAGTATAAGGCGGCTTCCTTTGTTCGAATTGACTGTAGATCTGGAATGTAACAATACCGCCACCATTTCTAAAGCTGAGCAGGCAAAGCTATTTTTGTTTTAAAAGTACCTGTCGCCAGGTACTTTGGATCCCCTGAGTGCACGCTGTTCATGAGAAAGGCATCCCAAGAAATAATTTGGACCAGTGTTTTCCTGGGTCAGAGTCACATTATGACAGGAACAAAATCCTATTTATGTATGCGCACAACCACTGCGACAATGTAATTAAATGGACAATAAAGATAATTATATTTCAATCTGGCCAATATTTCAGAAAGCCTCTTTTGAGGCAGGAGGTTTATGGAAAATTCCTTCTCAAAAAGCCGCTAACGCATTTCCCCCCCTCAGCACACGTTGGAAGCGTGGCTGCTATTTAATAACTTTTAATAAAAACAGTCATTTTGATATTAGACTTGAACACCATCCAAAAATTTAAAAAACTCTTTATATTATAGTTTTAAAATAATTTCCTAGCGACCTCAAAAAACCTCAAAAAGCAAAAATCATAAATATTCACAGCCCTGGAATGAGGCTGAAAGTGAATTTCAGATTACAGGGAAAACGAAGAACATTTGGGGGAGGGGGGTCATCAGTTTGATTTCCTCTACAGTTCTCCAGCCCTGGCGTCCCTGATATCCCTCTGCCCATTTTCTGAACGGGAAGAACAGCTTTCTGCAGCTCCGCTCCTTTCCTTCCTGCTCTCCCTTTGCATTCACATCAGCCCTTTCTCTGTCGTGCTTCTTCCCAAAGATGCATGCAGTTATTCTGGATTTTATCGGTATATCAAGGAGGGCAGTGTCAATAATCAAAACTTTATGCATCTGTTAAGAGCCAGCCGTTAGAGGCACTTGAGCAGAATTAAATCCACGAACAAGTAGCCAGGCCAGGTGGGAATCTGATTTATGTGAAACCAATCAGCCCTGGTCAAAGGAAGGAAATGCAGGAACAACAACCACCTGCCAAGTTAATGTAGGTTAATTCATTTATATACCACCTTACTAGTGAAAGTCCCCAAGGCAGTTTGAAATTCAGTACAATACAATCAATAAAAACTAGTAAGGTATAATAAACATTCAGTAATAAAAACAATGAGTCAATAACATTCAGTATGGTTTACCTCCTCTTTTTATCCCTTTTACCCATAACCACATGGGAGACTTCTCCCAATGCTCTGTTTCCCTTGCTTCTCCTTTATCAGAGTCCGGCCACTTCTGTCCCCCCCACCCCCTTTCTTCTTCTCAGCTTACTGGCTATGTTAGTCTCTTCCTTTCAGGATATCTGAGCCTCGAGTTGTTACTTCCTCAGCCCTATCACTGCTGGATGGATGCCCAATTTCCTGGCATGTACTTCTGCTCTTGAAATAATGAGGATGAATTATACATGGGGCCTGGGGAGACTTCCTACTCATTGCAGAGATGCCAGGGATGTGAAGTTTAAGTAGTTCAGGAACAAGTATAGATGCTTGCCTCTCCTTATGAAAAGAAAAACCAGCATAAATTATTCAAATTTGCTTCATGTATATAATGTAATTGGGCGTCTAGATTTTCTTGGCACAGTATTTGGATTGCTTCAGCACAACGTTTGGAGTGGCACAGAATGTTTATGGGCCCTGATCTTCTGAAGTCTGGTGAAGTGAAGAATTATGCAGTTGGTGAAGATACAAAGAAGACGGTGATAGGAACGGGTAGGGAGAGTAATAAGAACTGGTGCAGAGAATAAAGTGAAAGAGATGCCATCTCCAGGAAGAAGAAGACCTGTATGTCTGGCAGAATGCAACTCCCCTGGTTGGCAAAGATCTGCAAGTCGAGTCCGAGAATATGGAAAATGGAGAATGTGTGGTGGACCTGCAGCAAGGACATTTCCTACATTTTTAAGACTGTCCAAAGTTTTAATGCACTAAAACAGGGATGGGGAACCTCAGGCCCGGGGGCCGTATGTGGCCCCCGAGGAAATTTTTTGTGGCCCTTGGGAGCTCCGGGGCCCTGCCAACGGCTGTTGGTCGGCGAGAGGAGGGCGAGGGACGCTTCCCCCAAGGCTGCCCCCTATAGCCGCAGCGTGCAGGAACTCCAGGGCACACTGTAAGCCCCTCTCGCTGCCTGTCGGCTGTTGAGCAGTGAGAGGGAGGGGGGGAAGAGGCCTGCGGCTCCCGGAGGCAGAGCATGCTCGCAGGAGCTGATTGGGGTTTGGGGGGCCTTTTGTGGACTTGGGGGAGGGCATGGAGCCTGGGACCAGGTCGCGTGGGGTCGGCAGGTGTGTGTGTGTGTGGGGGGGGGAAGGCTTTTCTCTCTCCCTCTCTTTCTGACTCTTTCTTTGGCTGTCTCCCTCCGTCCTTTTCTTTCTCCCCCTCTTTCCATTTCTTTCCCCCTCTCTCCCTTTTCCTCTTTCTCTGTTTTCCTTCCTTCCTCCCTTGCCGATCAACCGCGGGCTGTGCCCCCCGGTGCCTCGTTTGCTCGGGCCCACCGTTGGCTACCCTCCCACCTGGGAGGGGGGAGGACCGGGGGAGCGGGGGCGCCCTCCAAGCCTTCTCTGCGTGGCCTCCCCTGGGGTTGCCAACCTCAAGGTGGTGGCCGGAGACCTGGCAATCCTAGCCTCCCCCCCACACCGGGAGATCTACACCTGGTATGGCCCCCGAATGATGTTATAAATGTGCAAATGGCCCTTGGCAGGAAAAAGGTTCCCCACCCCTGCACTAAAAGGTAAAGGTCCCCTGTGCAAGCACCAGGTCATTCCTGACCCATGGGGTGACGTCACATCCCAATGTTTTATGCACTAGTGGGGGGGAAACCCTGAAAAGTAGGCAAAAGTTCAGGGAAACTAATTATCCCTCTTCATCCAACAAGAGTTCATCTGGAGGACAGAACCAAACTTTCCTGAATCTTCTTACCCAGCTTTGAGAGAGGAAATGTACAAAAGCTATTGTGCGTTTTCAGTTCTGAGCTTTAGATAAAAGAGGGGTCACCACTCAGCGAACATAAGGCCAGGAGCGCTGTGTTCCAAGCCAGGAAATATTGAATTCTTTCTCTTCAATAATGCTGAATGACTGAAGCAACAGCCGCTTAAAGCTGTGACATGCTGCTTCTCAAAGCTACTTGACAATATATATTTTAGTACAGACAAAATTGGTTGTGATGATCCTCTTTTCTTGCACTGACTATGTAGAACATAGTTTCAAGGCCCTTCATCTGTCAAACTGTTTCAAGGCCCTTCATCTGTCAAAAACAAAATAGGTTAGACTCTTATTTCAGCTAGGACTAGGGTTGCCAACCTCCAGGTACTAGCTGGAGATCTCCTGCTATTGCAACTGATCTCCAGCCAATAGAGATCAATTCTCCTGGAGAAAATGGCTGCTTTGGCAATAAGACTCTATGGCATTGAAGTCCCTCCCCAAACCCCACCCTCCTCAGGCTCCACCCCAAATCCTCCCTCTGGTGGCGAAGAGGGCAACCCTCGCTAGGACAGAGGAAAAATGGATGCTGCTTAAGGAATGTTTTTATGTAGCAGCAAAAGCAGATTTGACTTGGAGTGAAGACAGATGCTTTTAGGTTAGCAAAAGCTATTTGATAGCATTAGCACCTTCACTATCTTTACAACACAGATAATTTTTTCCAGCCCTTGAACAACCAAAACTGATAAACCAGTTTTTTAGTTTTTAAGCATCTTCTATGGGGGGAAAAAACCTCATTCCCCCTCTGAATCTGCTTGTGTCATGGCTGTAATGAATGCCTATTGGCTAGTGCATATGATGAGATCAATACACCTTTCTATTCCCATTACTACATGCTGGTGCTTCTTGGTTAAACAAAGCTCCTGCCGGTAAGGGGAGGGGGCTGGCAACCCTAGCTATAGAGTCCAGCTTCCAAAGTGGCCATTTTCTCCAGATGAAGTGATCTCTGTCATCTGGAGATCAGTTGTCATAGCAGGAGATCTCCAGCCACCACCTGCTTGAAGAGATCTCTGTAAGGAACCTTCGGGTCTAGGGCAAGATATTGCCCATTTGGCCTTTGAATTGTCTTTTAGGATTGTACAGCTAATGAAGCCCATAGCGAAACGTGGTCACATGATCTAGACAACACGTCTTGGAACTGTTGTGGATTTATCAGAGTTCTGTCCCCAGTTCTTCGGTTATTTCCTATGGAAAATACAAATAACTGTCCATATTTTTCATGACTACTTGTCATATCTTTGCTTATTTGTGAATGGACATTGTATTTCATGTCAATTTCATAATGAAGTATTAGCTGTTACTTTGTTGGCTACTTTGTGCATTTGATTAATGTATATATTGTCTGTGGTCTTTTGCATTTGTTATTGTATTTTTGTATGTTTTTGGCACCATTATACTCACTGACACCATTTGTTTATTGTGCTGTCTCTTATCTTGATTACCACCTGGAGGTTGGCAATCCTTTTGGCACATCATACAGCTGCTATGCCTTACAAATGTATATATCTGATAGTCTCACATGAATGGGTTGTCTGCACATAGGACTGCTGAGGGCTTTTCTCTTTTCCCTCTCCAAACCCTCCTCTCCCTAGGATCCATGCCCAAAATCTCCAAGAATTTCCCAAGCCAGAGCTGACAACCCTACCTGCACACAGTTTGGTGGTAAAGAATTGGAGAAACACAACAGTTCAGAATTGGTGCTGCAACTTACCAAACTGCCTACTAGGAAGTGGCTAAAAAATGTAAAGAGAGTTGAGAGATGGCTAGAGTAACATTGGTGGGCCGACTCAGCAGTGGGCCAAGTCAGGTAGAACATTAGTTGAAGGGCTGTGCGGTTGCAGTGATGGAAGCAAATAAATCATACTTCTCTGCTACTATTGCATCAGTTAGCTTACGCCTAACATAATAATTTAAGATTTTGGGGGGACATTTATTGATTATAAAGAGTGAGTCATCAGAGAATTGGATATTAGCTGTGACATTTTTGCAAAAGTTTTTTGCGCTGATAAAATCTCAAATCTGCTTCAACTTGGATGCCTTTTATTGAGTGGATCCAGTAGCACAGATGTCTGGTGCTCAGGCTGGTTCAGTTTTGGATCAATTCATTTTAATCAGGCCAATGGATGTCAACTGGATTCTTGGTGTTGTTACTATGGCCACTAAGTACAGGCTCAGAATGGAGACCGCCATGTCTGGTGGTTTAGACAGTGAAATATAGAGCTGGGTGTCATCAGCATATTGATGACATTCAGTCCCAAAGCTATGGACATTCTCACCCCAAGGGCCTCACATAAAGATTAAACAACAAAGGCATCAAAACTGAATCCTGTGGTGCTCCACAGTACAGATCTCACAGTGCTGATTAGGATTGTGCATATAGATATACCCGAACCCAAAATAAACCTGAAATTAGCCATTTCAGTAAATTTTGGGATTCGGGTTTACTGGGTACCAAAACCTGGGGATAAAGCCGAAGCTGAATAGGCGATTCCCCGAAAAAGCTGAATAGATATTTGGCTTTTTGGGTTTGGCTATTTGCCTTTGGTCAGAGGCATGGCTCTGTGCTTTCTCCCTTTTTCCCCCCACTGGTTTTGTTAGTGCTTTGGTCTGGATACACCCTCCAACTAAAAGAGCCGGCTTCAACAGCCGCCCACCAGGCTTCCGAAGGAGATTTCTTCGTCCACATGGATGAGCAATCTTCTTCAGACAGCCTCTGTGGTCATGACTTCAGCCGGCTCTGATATCACCACCACCCCACCATGAAAACCTGCTTTCCAAAAGGTTGCCCTGAGTAGAGGCTTTGTTTCCCTGCACCATGGCCATCTCTTGGAATCAGATTTTTCAAGACCATAATAAGGGACTGCTCATGGGATATCATTTGCCACCAAAAGGAATGTTTTCCATGCCTTATTTCTCTTGCATTTAAGCCGTTTTTCTCTGTTGGAAGCTAATTTGCATGGGCATCATGCAAAGCGACCCAGAAACAAAGCCAGCCCCCAGACTTTGAGGTTCCAGCCAAGTAATTGGCTCTTTCCGTTAGTCCTCGGCAATGCTGAACTTTTAAACCTGAAAACCGATGGACAGCTCGGCTCGCAGATGCCTGGAGGATGGGGGCAACCCCTTTGCGGGCCCATGAAATTGGACCCTCTGTCTCAAAGTTCAACAAACTTTGGTGACCATCTAAGGAGAGTCCCTTACAGCTATACTGCACATTTGGGGATACTACCTCAAAAAATGCCCCCCCCCAGGAGCTTCGAAAAAATCCCCATAGGAAACCCCAAAATAAGCCGAATACTGAAATATACTGGTATAGGTATTTGGCTTATTTTGGGTTTACTGAAAAAAAATTGGGCCCAATAAACCCAAACACAACATTTACAGAAAAAAAAAAATTTTTTTGCACAACCTTAGTGATACCTATTGTCCCACAACAATCTTATGCATGCAGCCAGACTATGATCCAGACTATTTCAGCACAGAAGTCCTAAGGCCAATTCTTACTTCCAACCACCTTAACAAAACTTTAGGATCCACAGTCAAGTGGCTAAGAGCAAACAGATTGAAGTTGAATGATTGGAGGTGATGCCGGTTAGGAATGCTGTCTTGGACGGTATTGTTTTCCCCGCTTTGGATGGGGTTCAGCTAGCCCTATCTGAATCTGTATGAAGTTTTGGAGTCCTATTAGACCCTACTCTGCTACTGGAAAAAAGGGTAATGGTTGCTATGAAAAATGCCTTATTCCAGCTTTACACGGTAACTTTGAGGGTAAGCTATTGTAGTAGTTTCTGCATGGGATCTGAAGACAGCCCCAAACCTTCAGTACGATCAAAGTGCAGCAGTGAACATACTATCAGGAGTAAAGTATAATGCATATATTACACTACTGTTGTAGACTCTTCATTGGATGCCCATTACTTTGCAAAGCTGAGGTCTCCAGGCAAGAATTTTTAATGAAACATGTCAGACTAATCTTATCTCCTTTTTTGAGAAAGTTACTACCTTGCTGGATCAGGAGAATGTTGTAGACATAGTTTGTCTCGATTTCAGTAAGGCTTTTGATAAGGTTCCACATAGTATTCTAGTTGACAAATTGAGAAAATGTGGTTTAGATCCTAGTATTGTTAGGTGGATCTTCAACTGGTTGACAGATCGTACCCAAAGAGTGCTAGTTAATGGTTCCTCATCCACTTGGAGAGAAGTGACTAGTGGAGTTCCTCAGGGATCTGTCCTGGGCCCTGTGTTGTTCAACATCTTTATAAATGATTTGGATGAAGGAATAGAGGGGATGCTTATTAAATTTGCAGATGATACCAAATTGGGAGGGGTAGCAAATATGGCAGAAGACAGAGTCAAGATGATCTTGACAAGCTGGAGAAGTGGGCTAACAAAGACTACAGTCCACAATAGCCATGCAGATTAGCTTCCTTCCAGGTGTATCTGGAAGGATCAAAACTCCCATCATAACAAAATATTGTCGAAGGCAGTGTCTGAGACACTGTCCTTCAGTGTTACTCCTCTGAAGATGCCTGCCACAGCTGCTGGCGAAACGTCAGGAAAGAAAATACCAAGACCACGGTTACATAGCCCAGATAACCTACAAGAATCAATGAACTCTGACCGTGAAAGCCTTTGACAATATTCTGCATTTAGGTAGGAAAAATCAAATGCATAATTATAGGATGGGGGAGACTTGTCTCATCAGTAGTGTGTGCGAAAAGGATCTTGCGGTCTTAGTAGACCAAACACTGAACATGAGTCAGCAGTGTGATGCGGTAGCTAAAAAGGCAAATGAGGTCTTGGGTTGCATCAACAGAAGTATAGCGTCCAGATCATGCGAAGTGATGGTATCGCTTTACTCTGCTCTGGTTAGACCTCACCTAGAGTACTGTGTTCAGTTTTGGGCATAACAATTTAAGAAAGGTGTAGACAAGCTGGAACGTGTCCAGAGGAGGGCAACAAAGATGGTGAGGGGTCTGGAGACCAAGTCCTATGAGGAAAGGTTGAAGGAGCTGGGTATGTTTAGCCTGAAGAGGAGAAGACTGAGAGGGGATATGATAACCATGTTCAAATACTTGAGGGGCTGTCATATAGAGGATGGTGTTGTTTTCTGTTGCCCAAGAAGGTCAGACCAGAACCAATGGGTTGAAATTAAATCAAAAGAGTTTCCGTCTAGACATTAGGAAGAATTTTCTAACAGTCAGAACGGTTCCTCAGTGGAACAGGCTGGTAAGCTCTCCTTCCCTGGAGGTTTTTAAGAAGAGGTTAGATGGCCATCTGTCAGCAATGCTGATTCTGTGACCTTAGGCAGATGATGAGAGGGAGGACATCTTGGCCATCTTCTGGTCACGTCTGGGTGTGGGGGGGAGGTAGTTGTGAATTTCCTGCATTGTGCAGGGGGTTGGACTAGATGACCCTGGTGGTCCCTTCCAACTCTATGATTCTATGAGGGCCTGCATTGTTGAAGCCAAGCAGTACTTAGTAAGGATCTGTGTTGTGATTTTAAGTGGTATGTATTTGTTTTTATTCTGATGTTTATGATAGTTGGTTTTAGCTTTGTAATCTGTTTTGGATCCCTTCAGGGACAAAGGCAGAACAGAAGCAAAGTAAATTAATGAACTATCCAGTCATAAGAAATATTTTTATGTGTATCCAGCCACAGAAAACGGTTAACATGTGGGTGCAAAATGTTACAGTATGGCAGGACGTGGGCAACCAGATTGGCCCTGAGCTCTGATTCTGTGTTGAATCAGATTGTTTTAACAATGCACCCAAGCTACCAGTTATCATTGGCGGACTGACTTGCAATTTGTGATTGCATAGGAAACACATGAACACGTGAAGCTGCTTTATACTGAATCAGACCTTTGGTCCATCGAAGTCAGTATTATCTACTCAGACCAGCAGCAGCTCTCCAGGGTCTCAGGCAGAGGTTAAAGGGACTACTTGCCTAGTCCCTTTAACTGGAGTTGCCAGGGATTGAACCTGGGACCTTCTGCATGCCAAGCAGATGCTCTACCACTGAGCCAAACCGACAACCAGTTTAACTTGGATTCAAAACTTGCTCGGTACCCAGTAACTTGCTGTCAGGGACTCCAAGGCTTGTACTGTGAAACCCAATGGAAGACCTGGCTCGGGGAGCTAAACTGGATGTCAGAAGTCAGTAATCACCACCTGTCTATTTAAATTTCTACAAATACTAGCCCACAGGGGAAGCATTTGAATCAGGACTGTATTGCTGGCCTGGGTGTAGGTGTGTTTCAGTGTTTTACCCATGCCCTTTCCCTAATGTGAATAAGCCCTCTGGAGGTGCTGCTTGTTCTAGTAAGAAAACTGCTGGACCAAACAGCATTTCTAGAGGGTTGATTCACATCAGGAAACGCATGCAGAGGAAGAGACCCCTCCCCTTCGCCCAGGCCAAACCACCCTCTGTAGCCACTATTTGCAGCGTAGGGTACTCCAGATCAGCTCTCTTAGAGCCCTCTCAGCCCCACCTACCTCACAGGGGGTCTCTTGTGGGGAGGGGAAGGGAAGGTGATTTTAAGCCGGTTTGATTCTCCCTTAAGTGGTAAAGAAAGTCGGCATATAAAAACCAACTTTTCTTCTTTTTCTTCTACTTCCAGTGAGGCAGCCACTGGAAAAAGCCCAAACCTACACTGTAGCAAAATGTGCCCTCAGCAGAAAAGGCACAGCCATAGTCCCTGCTGGGAAGAGTGAAGCTGCTGCACCGAATGGGATCGGTTGGCTATTTTAATGGTGGCCTTCAGAGTTTGTTCTTGCTCTAGAATTTACCTGAATCCCGGGCGAGGAAGAGGGGGAAGGAGATGAAAACATGAGAAGGAAGTGTGCTTGGAATGGCAGGAGATCCGGAGGGAGGATGATAACTAGGTGAGAGGATGCAGGAGGAAATGTGTGATAGCACCAAGGTCAGATGAGTCGAGGTGGAAGAGCAATTCGCACCTCTCTATTTTAGTTTGCCTCTGTAGCTTTTTTGGGCTGTGCTTTTATCACATAGTTGCACCCAATAAGAAACCTGCCTTGCCATTTAACGGAGGCAATTTGACTTCACTGGCACCGATGCTCTTTAATTAAACTCCCTGATGTCATTCGGTCCACCCTCGCTCCACAAGTTGCCTGCCTCACCTAGAGATCCTTGGGGATGTACCAACCCAGCCAGGGAGCACTTTGAAATAATGCGGACTCGTGTTTTGTTCTAACAACCCCGGGGCAAAACCCACAAGGATTATTTACAAAGGCAGGACAATCCTATTTGAAATTCTCCTTGCAAAGATTTTTCCCCACATGCGTTTTCCACATACCCCGAGCGGCGGATTATTACTTTAATTTAGTAGAAGAGAAGGGGCTTTGCCATCAGGTTAGCGAGGAGGAACAGGATGAAGGCGGATACTCCCAAATGCTCCGATCAGGTGGGCACTCTGCAAATCCTACCAATGAGCCAGCTTGGCAGCACTAGCCAAGCCTCAGATCTGCTGGGCTAGACTGCTTTCGTGTTTACTGGATGTGATATGCAAAAGAGATGAGAGCTTTGAGCTGAGCTGTTGCTTGGGGGAAATTGAGAAGGGGGGGAGAGACTGGGAGGTGTGTCCCTGTGTGTGCTGCTTCTGCCCCCTCTTAAGAGGTTGCTCTCTTCTCTCTATAGAGCCTCTCCGACCACACAATTGGCAAAGACCTCCAGAACGCGAGGACAGGTCAGAGGCAGTGAGTATCTTTTCTTAGTCTCTATGTTTGTCTGTCTATCGGAAACGCACAATCCATATTTAATTTGTCTGCTCTCTCTGTCTCCGTGATGGCTTTGTCCTTTGAAAAGGTTGTTTCTGTTCATCCAGTTTATCCCTTGATTCCCACCCCCCCGGAATAGCACCCTTCGACTATATCGGATAATGTGACACCAGATGTACAGTGACATCTTATTCGAGTCAGATGCTTCAATGTGCACGTAAATTCTTTCTTCCCCCCTTTTCTGGGCTTCAAAGGCTGTTACCTGAACGTGCTGAAAAAAGTCTTCCTTGCACCTCTTCTGTATATTGCAAAAGAGAGAAGAAGAACAAGAAGAACGACTTTCCTTGCATGGAAGGAAGTGTCAGGGAGATGAGAATGTGCTGATGATCTCCTGTACAAAGTCAGGTGCGTCTCTTTCCCCTTTGGGCTGTACCTGCTGTTAGAATTCACCAGTACTTCGGTTAATTTTTGTGGCAGCCATGGATTCATGACTGCAGACATCCTTCTGGAACGGGAGATTAGAAATTGTTCGCCCGTACCTTAATAAAACAGGAACTGCTGTGGCTGAAGATAGGGGAAAAGAGGAGGGCGAAGACAGACTGCGGAGCAGGACCGAGTAGCGGTAGGTCAGAAGTCCCAAGAATGAGGCAAAAGGAGCATCTGGGGGGAACCGTGAAGTGTCTGCAGGTACACGGGTGCAGAGAGCAGGTCTGTTTTGCACTCCCTGTTCTCCTTCAACCAGCATCCCAGGGAAGAACAGATCTCTTGGTGTGCTGCAGAAGCTGGTTGGTGTGTGCACAGGCAGGAGTGGAGAGCCCAGATGAACCTGTTGTTCGGAAAATTCTGATCAGTGGGATCCAGGGAGGCAGCGTCATGCGTTGCAGCCCTGCGTGAGGGTGGAATGGGGGCTGCGACTGTGTTAATGAGGAAATTCAGAGGGGCTTAGAGAACGGCAGGGATTGATTCCAGCTAAAATACAGCGCAAAGGCAGACAGTTGGGGTAGGGATTAAAAAAAATGCACTCGCTGGCATGTACTGCAATCCCTGGTCCATTAGTTAGAAGAGAAAAGGTTTTTTCCCCCCCTCTCTCCCTTTCCCTGTCTGCATTTGTGCATCTGTGTTTTAATGTAATCGGATTTTTAAACGGATGCCAAGATTAGCTGCTGGCCCCAAATTCTGAAGGTCTTCGGGTCCATCTCTCTGCTCCTGTGGGGTCAGTCTTTTCAATCTCCTTTCGTCTTTTGCCTTTCCTTTCAAAGTAATCTCGCCTGCGGTGGGGGAGGGAAGGCCTGCAGATGATGCTACTTGTGTAATGGATGCATACATAACTACAGCCAAGGCTATAAGCATACTTCCAATCAACTAATTTGTGGCAGAGATGAGATTTGAACTGGAGGCTTTCCAGATCACATTCTTACTGGTTCCTGTGCTACAGGAGGGGAGTTGGTGTGGTTTACCTAAAGGCCAAATTAAACTTGATTGAGGGGGTTCCATGTGCATTTGAGTCCTGTGTTGCTTGTTCACAAGGAAAGCAGATTATTTGTTCACACAAAAAGGAGTGCCTCTACGAGGGGAGAAATGTCCTTCTTCGCTGATCTTCCTGCACTGCGTAGCTTTAAGTGTTTTTCTTCCCTACCTTATGTCTGGCTTCAGAGCTGGCCTGGGCCAAAAAACCAATGACGGAATTAGTGAAATGAAGCAAGAGCAGGGGGCAGGGTTTAGCTCTACTCGCTAGGGTTGCCAACCTCCAGGTACTAGCTGGAGATCTCCTGCTATTACAACTGATCTCCAGCCGATAGAAATCAGTTCCCCTGGAGAAAATGGCCGCTTTGGCAATTGGACTCTATGGCATTGAAGTCCCTCCCCTCACCAAACCCCGCCCTCCTCAGGCTCCGCCCCAAAAACCTCCTGCTGGTGGTGAAGAGGGACCTGGCAACCCTACTACTCACCCTTGTACCCCAATTTATAATAAAAATTAGAAACATACCCTTACTTTACACCCAACCCTTGAATGCCCATTCGCATCTAACTGGGTCATCAGAACCTGAACATAGGTAAAAAACACATGGTTGCTTTGTCAGTTTTAGACTGAGGTTCCATATTTCACTGCACTATGGGATCTGCTTTCAATGTTATTTATTTATTCGGTACATTTTAATTCCACCCTTCCTCCAAGGGGTTCAGGGCAATGTACATTGTCCCGTGCTCCTCCATTCTATCCTCGCACCAACCCTGTGAAGTAGGATGATGATGATGATGATGATGATGATGATTTCAATTTTAGGCTGCTCCAAGCGGCTTGCAACAACATTATACAATTAAAACCCAAGCAATATATAATTTACAACTAAGACATCATTCAAAAATGATGATAGGCTGAGAATGTGTGACTGGTTACCCACCAAGCTTTACAACAGAGCAGAGATTCAAACATGGGTCTCCCAGATCTCAGTCTAATTGTCTAACCACACCACCCTGGATTTCATGCATGCCCATCTTTCTCTGAGCACGAGTACAAAGGAGAAAATGATTCCTTTATTGGGGGAGGGAGTAGACACAGCTTGTGCAAGGTGAGAAAAGGTCTGCCTGCTGAAATTCCCTCTTCTACACAATGTCAAGGAGTTCCATCTTCCGGTTAACCCCTTGCCCCATCTCTGTTCCAGTGGCCAAGGTAAATATCCTGGAATAGAAATGCAAGAACTGAGGAGAAAGGTGTTTGCAGGGGAGAGCGGGATGCCATTTTAGGCCCGTTTTCTCTCCTACTGAGCTTGCAAATTAGAAGTAATTCTTGCTGTAGTAGAGAGGCATTTTCAGGGCTGGAGGTAACAGAAGGATAAAACTCCCCCTCCTCCCACCTGCAAATGCCTTCCCAAGGCTGTTTTTCCCCCTCTGACAGACTTGCTAGTTCTCATCCCTAAGCTTGCCAACCTCCAGGTACTATGGTAAACCAAAATTAGCGTGCTGTAGTTAGCTAGCAAACCAAGGAACAGCATACAATTGCAAAAGAACAAAAATTACTTCTTTATGCTACCATAAGCATATAAGAATACAACCAAACTTTGGTACAGACATTGATACTGTCCACAATAGAACAATTGGCCACACTACAAGGAGAGGTCCTAGAACATGACTAGGAGCATAACTTTCTTTCCTTTTCCAAGAGGTAAGGAGTGATGGAACAGTCAACAGAAGCCCGGTTTCCTTTCTGTTTCGGCTTGTACAAACAGCCTTCCTCAGGCTATATGAACAAAATAGACAATATGCAATATATCGGCATATAAAATAATCATCGCAATATGTTGTTACATTTAAGAAAAAGTAAGGTACTTACACGCTAGCTGTAAATTACAATGCTTCCGCGTTGGCAAAAATGCCATGTTAACATCTCATTTAAATAATCCCACATCACATGGGTAGGCGTGACACAGACATAGCCGCTTAAAGTTACAGCATTCCAATATCTTAACAGCAGTAATATAAGAGTAACAAAACAAGCATATAGAGCATTATAAATAGCAAGATAAATCAAGCGCAGTATTTAGACCTTTTGGAGATAGTGTATCAAAGAACTGGATGTATTTAGATTCCTGCCGTCTAAGGACTAGATCCAGGACAATTTTATCATGATTGTGTGTGCTGACAAAACGCCATAGAACAAAGAAGGAGAGATCTTCATCAGAGTGATTATGTTTAATAAAATGTGGCGTCAGAGGGGCCTCAACTACCTGATTCCTCAATCTCGATCTGTGCTCGCTGATACGGTATTTAATAGGTCTAGATGTTTTACCAATGTACCAGCGTTGGCACGTACAGATCACACAATAAATAAGATTGCGAGAGTCACAGTTATTAAAACTGCGTATGGAAAAGGTTTTCCCTGTATTGGGATTAGTGATTTCCTTGACAGTTAACATGTACTTGCAACTCAGGCAAGATCCACATTTGTAGTTGCCAGCTGGTAGATTTGAACGCACCTTGTCCTGTTTAGTAGTATTCACTAACATATCTCTGATGGATCTAGTTCGTTTGTAAGCCATTCGAGGTGGCAAAGAGCATCCTGGAAGGTGCTGAACCAAATGCCAGTGTTTATAAATAATTTGGCGAATTAGAGGAGACATCGACGTGTATTGCAATACACATGTGAGACGTGTTTCCTTTTGTGTGTAAGTGTCTTTGAGTAGCTCTACTCTCGATTTGTGTTGAGCTCTAACGCGTGCCCGTTCAATCACCTGTTCAGGATAGCTGCGATGTTTTAGAGCCTGAGTGAACTGTTTCATAGATTTTTTGTAATCTGCCTCCTCAGATGAATTTCTTTTCAGCCTTAGAAGCTGACTGAAGGGGAGGTTATCCTTCAGGTGAAGAGGATGGAAGGAATCATAGTGTAGCAAGGTGTTGCAAGCCATGGGTTTGGAGTAAGGGCGAACGCCTAAATTACCATCAAGTCTCTTATAGACGGTAACATCCAAAAAAGGAATTGCGTTATAATTGCAGGTGCCACTAAAGGAGATATGAGTGTCCTGGGAGCCAATCCATTGATGAAAGGCATGAAAGCTCTGTTCATCCGACATAACAATAAATAAATCATCTATGTACCTAGTATAAAAAATGATGTTGGAGCTGAAAGGATTGTTATGGAAAATATATGCATTTTCAAAGGCTACCATGAATATGTTGGCTATGGATGGCGCGCACGCGCTGCCCATGGCAACGCCATGAGTCTGTAAATAAAATGTATTATCAAAAACAAAATAGTTCTTTTCAGTTACGATATCTAACAAATTAAGAAGAAATTGAGTAGGGGGTTGTAGAGAAGGAAGGGGGGCCAGCAATGTCGCAACAATGGTGCGAACATCATCTGTAGGGACATTTGTATAAAGAGCATTAACGTCCAAGGTACATAGTACTGAGTTTGGC
The DNA here is from genome assembly GCF_029931775.1 of Euleptes europaea. Classification (NCBI taxonomy): domain Eukaryota; kingdom Metazoa; phylum Chordata; class Lepidosauria; order Squamata; family Sphaerodactylidae; genus Euleptes; species Euleptes europaea. The sequence goes on along the minus strand of NC_079313.1, from coordinate 26,548,003 downwards.
GGGACTCTCACTTGCTCGGTCTTAGTTATGAAGTGTCTAGTGTCCTCGATGTAAGAGCGTGTTGTTACGCTAAAGCAATGTAAAAAGGACTCCAGGTATTGTGCCAGTGGTTCCAGAACAGACGCCACCCCTGCTACAATGGGTCTGCCCGGTGGTGGACGTGTGGGCTTATGTATTTTTGGTAAGACATAAAATCTAGGAATTTGGGGAAATTCGTTGTACAAAAAATCAGCTGTTGTTTTAGATATGTGGTCACAAGCCAGAGCTTCATTGATTACTGTGCGGATGATAAGTTGAATTTCATCCGTGGGATCATGAGATAATTTCCTATAGAATTGGTCATTGTCAAGCTGCTTGTGGATTTCATTATTATAGTCATTGGTAGACAAGAGCACAATGGCCCCGCCGGTTTCACCACTATGTCAGATTGATTTGCCAATTTATCAATAATGTCAATGTCAGATTTAGGTAAATTATGTCTTCTATGTAGTTTGCGTTGTTCCATCTTAAGAATATCCCTATGTACCACATCATTAAAAGTAGCGATATGGTGGTCATATGAGGAAGGGATGAATTTAGATTTCGGTTTAAACTTATTGATGGTATCAACATGATCACTGCCAAATTTTTCTTTGAGTTTTAATGATCTAGTTAATTTAAATATATCTATTTTTGTTTGTAGTGGTGAATACAGCGGGGTAGGGACGAAGCCTAAGCCATATTGCAAGACACGGATTTCATCCGCAGCGGGTTGGTAGTTGGAGAAATTAACAACTACCTGTTGTTCCTTCCGCCCCTGCGTCTCTGAAAAGGACGTGAGTTCCCCTGCCCTCTCACATATCTAGAATGTAGGTTGTATTCCCTATCGGAAGCGCAACTCGACAAGCTAGAGGATTCGCTGTCGTAGTCACGTTGTCGGTTTCTAGTGCTACTCCTAAAGGAGGAGGATGCAGCTGCTGCCGTATCATTATACCAAGGGTACACTGCATCTTGGCTGTAATCATTTGTATCCCTTTCATATTTCCTAGACTTGTACGTTCTAACATTTTCCTTAAAAGCATTTAGGTCCAATTCTAACTGTTTAATTTTATTGTCAAAACTGGTTGGGGTCGTGGCTGGTTTCAATTCTTCCTTAAGTTTGTCAATGTCTCCTCTAATGATTTCAGTTTCCTCATTTGCCTGATTGATGATTAACAACATTAAATCATAAGCGCATTTATTAAGAATGGCGACCCATTTGTTTTTGAAATTAACATTATCCTTAAAAAGAATGGGGGCTTTCTGTATACGAAGCCCCTGAGGAATCATTCTATTGGTCACATACTGCGTCAGAGAAGAGGCATGCATAGAATATTTGATTTGTTTCTTACACATATTCATTAGCTTGTTAAAGTCTGGGGTGGGTTCAGTATCAGATGTAGAAAAGGGCAGGGCAAGACCCAATATCTTGTCCCTTTCCTCCGTGGAAAAAGCGAACGATTCTTTCCATTTTGCCATGCTAAACGGAAATATGGTAAACCAAAATTAGCGTGCTGTAGTTAGCTAGCAAACCACGGAACAGCATACAATTGCAAAAGAACAAAAATTACTTCTTTATGCTACCATAAGAATGCAACCAAACATTGGTACAGACATTGATAATGTCCACAATAGAACAATTGGCCACACTACAAGGAGAGGTCCTAGAACATGACTAGGAGCATAACTTTCTTTCCTTTTCCAAGAGGTAAGGAGTGATGCAACAGTCAACAGAAGCCCGGTTTCCTTTCTGTTTCGGCTTGTACAAACAGCCTTCCTCAGGGGCCACTATATGAACAAAATAGACAATATGCAATATATCGGCATATAAAATAATCGTAGTCATGTTGCTTATGGTAGCATAAAGAAGTAATTTTTGTTCTTTTGCAATTGTATGCTGTTCCTTGGTTTGCTAACCTCCAGGTACTAGCTGGAGATCTCCTGTGATTACAACTGACCTCCAGCCGATAGAGATCAGTTCACCTGGAGAAAATGGCTGCTTTAGCAATTGGACTCTATGGTATTGACGTTCCTCCCCTCCCCAAACCCTGCCCTTTTCAGGCTCTGCCCCAAAACCTCCCGCCGGTGGCGAAGAGGGACCTGGCAACCATACTCATCCCAGAACCTTTTTTTTTGGGGGGGGGGGGAGAGAAATGGCCAGGGGCACAGCTGCAGGGGAGACAGTGTTTTGGTAAAGTTAAGCACTCTCTTGCTACTTCTCCCTAATAATGTCTCTCTCTGGCCCCACATGACCGCACCGGATACATGTTTATAAGCATACTTGTGTAGAGAGAATCTGTCATTCAGACCTAACCGCTATGTTACAGTGATGTTCCCTCCCTTTCCTATTTGACTGTTTAGTTTTGCCAGCAGTTCCTTGCTAATTTCTATTGGCAAAAGCAGCCCAGGGCTCAAGCAGGCCCAAGTCCCATCTGTTCCCCCTTTGCACTTTTCTTCCTCTCTCGCTCTGTGACGCTAGGGTTGCCAACCTCCAGGTGGTTAGCTAGTAATCCAAAAACAGCATGTAGGCTCCAAAACAATTCAGTATGTCTCAATATTGTTTATTAATTCATAAACAATGTATTTGAATTTCAGTACTAATCCTAATCTATTCTAATCTATTATATACAAATCATATTCATCATTGTTCAGTCCGCTGTACATTCACCATAAACACTACAGGAAGCACAGGTCCTGCTGAATACAATATAGGCAACATAAATAAATCTTGGCTGCGTTTCGTAGAAGCCTTCTTCAGCTCGTTGATTAATGTTGCTTAATAGTCCAAGAATTTTGTAGTAGGGACTATGTCTCAATGATAGTTGTCTTAATATTTATGGCAAATTGCCAAGGTAACCACATGCTACAAAGACAGACATAAACTATTATTTTACATTTATAATTGTATGGAAATTTTAACATAAATTATACATTGCATCAATATATACATACTGTTTCTCCACATTTCAGACATTCCTTTCGACCTCCGAGGGTTCCAAAATGTAATTCAATGAGTGGATGTAAAATCCAATTACCACGAAGTTTAAATAGTCACGCTAGTGGTGAATAATGATCCCCTTTCAGTTAATTTTAAAGTTACAGGATTGTGATAAATTTAAAGGACACATGAAAGGTCAAACTCTGTGTTCAAACCTCCCGGAGCCAGTGTTTTAAATAAAAAAATAAATCTCATCTCGTATTGTAGTAGAATCTTTTGTATGTTGCGATGTTCATATGGGGCTGGTTTGTATTGCCACAGTACAAAAAAGGAGAGATCGTTCTCCGTGTGGCGTGTGTTTAAAAAATGCTCCACTAGGGGTGCTTCTTTAATTCTTGCCCGAATGCGGGAACGATGTGCTCCTATCCTCCAGGTGGTGGCTGGAGATCGCCCGCTATTACAACTGATCTCCATCCAATAGAGATCAGTTCACCTGGAGAAAATGGCCACTTTGGCAGTTGGGCTCTATGGCATTGAAGTCCCTTCCCTCCCCAAACCCTGCCCTTCTCAGTCTCCGCCCCCAAAATCTCCAGGTATTTCCCAACCCAGAGCTGGCAACTCTACTCTATGTGGATCAGCCTTGCTTGCAGGACCTCAAACCACGAGGCAAGTGTTTTTGTTTGTTGCTTGCTTGAGAGAACTCTTGAGTCTGTAAAAAGCACCAGCATTGACAACTGCGTGAAGTTATCCTGTTGCTTTATTTACAGGCCAGTTTTAATGCCTGCTTTCCCAAAGTGACTGTCCAGCAGTCTCAAGCATGACATGAAGGGATGTCAGGGGGCACCAAAGTAGATTGTCCTCCTTAACCTGTTTCAGCCCTGAGCCAAGATTGGCTGAATGACGTTGTGCTGCAACCTCTCAGCTGCATTTCCACAGGTGACTCGGAAGCTGGATCTTGACCTCAGTGACGGGGGAAGGGGTAACCCTTATACTTTCCTGCTAGAACCAAACCTCTGTTCTGAACCACTTCAGCAAAACAGTTGCTTCCAGGAAGCAAGAAAGGTTACTGAGTCCAGGACAGTTATGCCTTATGCTAAGGATTAATTAATTTTTTAAAGCGACAGAACACAGCATTGTTATTATCTCTTCCCTCAAGCCTTGGCTCCTGGAAACCGCATGGGTCTAGCTTGCTTCCAGTCCATGAAAACATTAACTAACTGGGATGCCTACCTGGCAATCTACTGATGCCTCAGAGGCAACTGTTAAAAACTAACCCTCTCTCTTGAATGCATCTCTCCTTATTGCTCCAGTTCTTTGCCTGAAAAGACTGAGTTGCTTTGCCAAGGCACACCAGTGTGGAAGCAAGGCCCATTGATTCCAGTAGGCTGGATCAGCACTTGAAGCATGAATATATAAATAAATAAATCTTTAAATAATTATATAAATGCCCAGCCGTTCCTGCAATCAGAGAGCCAGCCCGACAGCCCATTATACCACCTTGGGATTTATTTATTTATTTGATTGATTGATTTCAATTTTTATCCTGCCCTTCCTCCAAGCAACTCAGGGTGGCTTGCATGGTTCTCGCAAAAGGAAATCCACTGGCACTTAAAGACTAACGTCGTTTATTTCAGCGTGAGTTCTTGTGAGTCACAGCTCACACACACAGTTCATCCCTCCTGTTTTATCCTCCCAACCACCCTGCTGAAAGTGTAGATCCAACTTTATTTTTCCTGATGATACTTCTGAATTGGGTGCATGTACCGAGCCCACTGTAATGTTCTTCCTCTTCCCCACCCCCTTACCTTACCTTTCCATTATCCACGTGATTGTCTCTCCTGCATCCCAACTTGGATGCTACGAGCTCCTTCCCTCTCACGGTGAGATCTGCACATGCTCTGTTTTACCGCAGTCTCTCTGCCTAATGTGTATTGTCGTTTTCTCCTGCAGTCCTTTGCTCTCAGACTCCACAGGAGTTTAGCCAGCATTGCATTGATGCATGTAATATACCTGAATTGAATGATCTGTGAGTTTCTCACTGTTGTTCGCTGGAACAGACCTTGTGAGCAAGGCAAGTTTTTGGGGTGGCTAGGGTTGCCAGCTCTGGGTCGGGAAATTTCTGGAGATTTGGGGGCAAGGTTTGGGGGATGAGGTTTGGGGAGGGGAGAGACTTCAGCAGGGTATAATTCTGTAGCCTCCGTCCTCCAAAGCAGCCATTTTCTCCAGAGGAACTGATCTCTGTAATCTGGAGATCAGTTGCAATTCCTGGATATCTCCAGGCCCCACCTGGAGGTTGGCAACTGTAGGGGCACCCCATGCAGACACATCAGCAGTTGAGATTCAGTCCATGGTTTTGAGTAAATGTGCCCCAGGGTCTTCAATAATTGTATTTAACAGGAGCACTGGATGTTGTATTTAATGTGTGTGCACCAGTAGGTGGAGTCTTGAAGGAATTTTGCCCATTGGCATTAGGTAGCATGTCCATATATAGGTGTTGCCCACAAAGGGCACACCCTCCGTGTACCCTTTTAACAAATATGGTCATTGCTTTCCTGCTAAGTGAACTTGCTTCATTCATGAACACATGAAGCTGCCTTGTACTGAATCAGACCCTTGGTCCATCAAAGTCAGTATTGTCTACTCAGATCGGCAGCTGCTTTCCAGGGTCTCAGGCTGAGGTCTTTCACATCACCTACCTGCCTAGTCCCTTTAACTGGAGATGCCGGGGATTGAACCTGGGACCTTCTGCATGCCAAGCAGATGCTCTACCACTGAGCCATGGCCCCTCCCCAAATTCACATTACAGTGGTGCAATATGGCTGACTTTCCATGTAGTGGCACTCCTATCTGGGTGGCCAAATGTAATCTGATCTGTTTGTGAGCTGAATTTCACAGCTCTGCAGCTGCTTACTGATCCTTGAGGTCCTGCAGACATTTGTAGCATTTTGCAAGATGCTGTGTGTCAGAAAAGGGGGAGAAACTTGTGATATCTATATGTGGAAAATATAAGGGCTGCAAGCCCTTAAACAGTTTAATTGGTAGATTAACCACTGCAGCTTTGGATGATTATCACTTGGGAAGCCAGTGTTTAATTGGTAATGGCTGCTTTTCATGAGTTCAGTTAAAGAAATGCTCACTTATTTCTTTGAAGCTATTTTAGTCGTAATATGTTAGAATATTTAGGAGTGAAAATGAAAATATGATGCCCTTTCCTTACATAACAGCAGCTGTACTAGATCTGACCAGTGGTCCATTTAGTCTAACATTCTGTTTCAAATAATAGCCAACTTCCAGATACCCCTGGAAGGCCTAGAAGCAGGACACAGAGCAGGGTTGTCAACCTCCAGGTACTAGCTGGCAATCTCCTGCTATTACAACTGATCTCCAGCCAATAAAGATCAGTTCACCCAGAGAAATGGCTGCTTTGGCAATTGGACTCTATGGCATTGAAGTCCCTCCCCTCCCAAAACCCCACCCACCTCAGGTTCCACCCCCAAAACCTCCTGCTGGTGGTGAAGAGGGATCTGACAACCCTAACACAGAGGCCTGATCCTTCCCCCTGTTGTTGCCCCAGCGCTGGTGTTCATAAAGTTGAAGCTGCTGAACATGGAGGTTCTGATGAGTCATTGTTGCTAACAACCATCTGCCAGCCATCTATGACTTTGTCTAATCCCCATCCAAGGCTGCGGCTGCATCTTGTTGGATACTGTGGTATGATTGCCCCATAGCAGTAATTTGCAACTGGTTTGTCCTGTGTGAGCAGGGCAATCCAGGAGGCGAAAGATGGCTATAGTGCAATGAAAGCATTTTTCATGTCTGCAGACATTCTGATAGTGTTCCATTCACATGATGTGGGAGCCCAGCAGGTGTGCATATTGAGAGTGCGCAATCACATTGCCCGTTTCAGTTGAGATTGAATGTATTGCACTCCCCAAACGTGTGGCTAGTAGGCTCCTGCATTGCACTAACAATACCAGTGTAATGCCTGCTAACGGCTGTTGAGTTGACATTTCCATCAAACTGTTCACCATGGCCCCAAAATATCTCTCCTTATTAGTCACTACTAGTTCAAATGCCATTCACATATAATTATATGAAGATCCTTTTGGAATTCCTTGCTGTCTGTTTTCACCATCCTGTATAAGTAGGTCTCCTCCACTAACCTGGTTGCTGCTCAACCCCAGTTCCAGTTCTTTTATGAACAAATAAGATAGCACTGGTTCTAATACCAATTGCTGTGGATCCCCACTGCCTACATCCCTCTTTTGAGAGAACTGTCCAAGAGAGAACTTTTACTCTCTATTTCCAGTCATTTCACTACTTCATAATCTGTTGACAGACCTGTCTTGTTAGCCCATGACTACCAAGGAGCTTTTTGTAAAGGACTTTATCAAAAAGCGTTTTGGAAGTTAAAGTATATAATGTATACTGGGGCCTTTTATGCACAGGTTGTTTCTGGGGTGATCACACACACACACACACACACACACATATCCCTACTTTGAGGCTTTGTTTTCATTATGCACGTCTTTTCTGACCTTTAGAAGTCACTTCGCTTTCTCCCTGTATTTTCCCTGGGTTTTCTGGATACCGCATATTTGTTGTTAGCAGATCAACAATGTCCCATTTAACTTTCTCAAGAACCCTTGGGTTTCTGCTGTCCTTGTTACTTGTGAGCTTCTTGTCAATTAGAACTAATATTAATTCTCTCGTCATCTCTATTTGATTCAGTTCTTTCCCTGGAACAGCAGCTTCTTCTAATAACGAATAGTGGTTTTTCTTAATTAAGCTAACAGTTATCACAAAAAGTCAATAGTGCTAACACACTGGTAATGTGCATATTTATTTAACTTAATTGGTTAAAAGGCAGATGATTCATCTACCCAAAATTCTTTAATTGGTTAACAGCTCCCCACACCCAAAATCTTTTGCCTTTGTAGCAGAATGAATTCAGTTACCATTTTTTTAAATCCTCTAATGAGAAAGGAGACCAGATTGTATTGCTTAGTCATTTGTCTTCCCCGCTCCTACCTTGTGCACATCTTAGACCATCCAGGTACTTACTTCCCTCCATCAAATGCTGGCGGGCATGCTAAAGGTTCTCCTGTTCTAAATGTTACGAGGCTGGCTGCATGGCGCCAGGGAAAGAATCATCTTATTCAGCTAACATTTAGATTTGCTCTAAAATTACATTAAAAATTTTCAATAAATAGAAGCCATCCAAGAGTGATTATAACAGAAGGGAGAAGTGGGCACTGTGCAAATTATCTCAGGGACAGTGCCAAAGCTTTCTGCAGCATCTTCCCATATGGCACTGAGAAATGTCACTTTATATTTAACTGTGCAGCGAGGAAAAGCTTTTGCCGGCTGTTTCATGGTAAAGTTAACAAGGAAGTCTTATGAAGCTCAAAGGATAATCGAGAGTGCAGGCAGAATTACTGTTGCGATTTTGGATTTAGGGAGAGGGCGTGGTATAGTTATAGTGGTTTTAAATAGTGTGTTCTAGGAAATATTGGGGATTCTATACTGGAAATGTACTGAAGGTTTCACAAAGAAAAGGTGCAAATAGCAGACAAGTTTCCTTGAAATGTAGTCGTCCCCCCAATCGTTCTTCCTCTGCAGTGTGAAGCCAATCATGGTTTTGTAGGACTTGCCTGAAGGGTTGCCAACCTCCAGGTGGTGGCTGGAGATCTCCTGCTATTACAACTGATCTCCAGCCGATAGAGGTCAGTTCCCCTGGAGATAGGGTTGCCAGCTCTGGGTTGGGAAATACCTGGAGATTTTGGGGGTGGAGCCTGAGGAGAATGGGGTTTGGGGAGGGGAGGGACTTCAATGCCATAGAGTCCAATTGCCAAAGCAGCCATTTTCTCCAGGGAAAATGATCTGTGTCGCCTGGAGATCAGTTGTAATAGCAGGAGATCGCCAGCCACCACCTGGAGGTTGGCAACCCTACCTGTAGAAAATGGCCACTTTGGCAATTGGACTCTATGGCATTGAAGTCCCTTCCCTTTCCAAACCCTACCCTTCTCAGGCTCCATCCCCAAAATCTCCAGGTACTTCCGAACCCAGAGCTGGCAACCCTACTTGCCTGGAATGCATTTTTAGTGGAAGAGGGTCCCTGTGATGTTCTGGTTGGCATCTTTTAGTTGTTACCCTGTTTAAAATGGCCCATTCAGCATCTAGAGCCTGTTCTTCTCTGCATTGGCTCCCAGCTTGTGAAACATAGAGATGTAAAATTTCTGGGAAATGTGAAGCCAGATGGGGAGAAAAACTGGGAGGAGGGTTCGCAGGAATTTTTGGTTTAAGTAACAAGAAATTTAGGGGAAAATGGAAATATATTCGTTACTTACTTTAATTAAGAAAAATAATTCTAGGGATTCCATGAAAAAAAATAATTCTAGGGATTCCATGACCCGCATGGACAAAAAGCCATGAGAACTCAGGGGCTGCGGTGAGGAGGGGGCACAGGGTGAAATCACATCTCCTCCATATTCTGCCAGCAAGCGTTGGAAACTCTGTGAGCAGGAGGAGGGAACAATTTCACGTTTGTTCATGTGGGGCCTACAATCTTCTGCATGAGCTTTTGGGGAATTTGAAGGGGAAGGTGGGGAAGATCTGCATCGGTAGCACATTACCACCCAGGTGCTTTTATTTTTTCTGTCTTTTTTCCCTGCTGAAGCTAATGGCAGCAGAGGGGTGGGCGAAAAGTTGGGAGATTCAGGCGGTGATTCTAAGCAAATACACAGATGATGAAATACACCACTGCTAACACAGATCTAAACCACATTTCATTTAGCATGCCTGCATTGTTTAATATGCAGAGATGTAAAAGTTCTCTTGATACCACCACAAAAATCAGCTGAAGAAGATGGTTCTCCTTGAAACGGGAAGATTACTGGACCCTTGTTACATAATTACATTTTATATTCTCTTAAAGTGTGAGCATATGTTAGTATGGTTTAGATATATTTTTGTAGTAGTGTTTTTCAGCAACTGCATTTGGTTTTGGTTGGTACACTGTTATTGCTTTGTGATGTTATTGCAGTCCTAACCCCCACTTGCTAGTGTGAGAGTCCCGTTAAAGGGCAGCTGGATTTATTTCAGATTGCAATGTCAATCCCTGATGTCCCATGTATTTTGTAATTGAGTCACTAGGTTAAAAACAGACAATGGCCATTGTATGGGTAAGGGGCTGGTTTTTTTAAAAAAGGAGGTAGAAAACTGTACAGTGCAATCCTAGACAGCCCTTTCTAAATCCGCTGAAATAAAGGAGTTTACAAGGATGCATCTGTGTTTAGGATTACACTGGTAGATGACCGTATGTCACTTGTTTTTGTGGTTTCAGTAAACATTTTTTCTTGTACTACTGTAGCTGAAGTGGAAATGGGACTGAGCTCTAATAAGCTCATGATTCATAGTCCTACCAGGATAGTAGCAAGTGCATTTATTGTAGAGGTACACACTTCAGGGAGCTGTAAATGGTTGCAGCTGTCTGCTAAGTATACACTTAGTGTGAAATCTGGGTGTACCCCTGCAAAGTGTGTGAAATGGGTCATTGATCATATACCCTGTAAGCTCTTAATTACCATAATTAACACTTTTAATGGGCCTAGGCATCTTTAATTTTTGCTTTAGTTTTTCTTTCTTTCCACAGGGGAAATATATCCCCTTTAAAATATGCTTTTGTTAATTCATTTGCCTCCCTTTAGAAAGTGTGCTTAAGCTTTCTGAATCACCTTTATGTAATAACTGTGTAATAACCTGAGCCAATCACTGTGTCTGTTCAGTTCAGGTTGGCACCAAACAACTCCCAACGCCTGCTGAAAAGGTTTGCATAAAGTTTTTGCAAAACATCCCATATGTGAAAACACCATTAATGTCACTAAGGACCATTTAGACGAGCACTGAATGATAGGATTTTTAAGAATAACATTTACTTATGAATAGGGTTGCCAGGTCCCTCTTCACCACCGGTGGGAAGTTTTTGGAGCAGAGCCTGAGGAGGACAAGGTTTGGGGAGAGCCAGGACTTCAATGCCATAGAGTCCAATTGCCAAAGTGGCCATTTTCTCCAGGGGAACTGATCTGTATCGGCTGTAGATCCGTCATAATAGCAGGAGAGCTTCAGCTAGTACCTGGAGGTTGGCAACCCTAACTTATGAATGATTTGTAAAATTGTCCGCTGAGTGGAGCTGCAGTGTAGCAAGGATGGGGGAGGGGAGTAGGACTACAAGCTCAAATCAGGAAATATTTGAGTCCCCGCCCCTTGAAATGCTGCTTCATAATTGGCTGTAGTGAGAGAAAAGTTCCCTCCCCCACAAACCCAATTGCATTTTAAGAACAAAAAACAAAAAACAGAGCAATCTGAAAAGAGGGAGAGAAATCCAAGCCTCCGTTTTAAAAAGCCTTTCTTCTGCACAGAAAGAGCTCCCAGGAAGCAAGAAGTATTTGAATCCCCGCCTCTGGACACGCTTCTTTGTAATTGGCTGTGAGCAAAACTAGGGTTGCCAGGTCCCTCTTTTCCTCCGGCCACACTTTTAAGCGTGTGCGCGTGCGCCGACGCACACGCGTAGGGTTGCCAACTGCCAGCTAGTAGCAGGAGATCTGCTAATTCAACTGATCTCCAGCCGATAGAGATCAGATCACCTGGAGAAAAATGGCCGCTTTGGCAATTGAACTCTATGGCATTGAAGTCCCTCCCCTCCCCAAACCCCGCCCTCTTCAGGCTCCGCCCCAACATCTCCCACCGGTTGAGAAGAGGGACCTGGCAACCCTAGACACGCGGCACTTCTGGTTTAGAACCGGAAGTGCCTCCTCGCAAGGGGCCTTTACCTCTTAGTTTGAGTGGTAAAGCAGCCCTTTACCACTCAAACTAAGAGGTAAAGACCCCTCGCGAGGCGGAACGTCTGGTTCAAAACCGGAAGTGCCGCGTGCGGTATGCACGTGTGCGTGCACATTTGCCCACCGACCTTCACGTGGTCGGCGGGCAGAGGGGGCAATTGCCGGGGGGTTGCCTGCCACAAGCGGGCACCTGGCAACCCTAAGCAAAACTAAGTTTGCATGTCCCACACTTTGCCTTATGCACAGAGATTTCACCCGGGCTGAGCTCAGAGGAAAGGGAAGAATCGGGTTAACAGAGGAATGGGAGGGTCCTGAATTTGTGAGGGCTGACAGTGAGGGCTCGAATGGAGGGAAAATTCATGCGTAACGCCACGGAACAACCGAGACAGACAGGGTAGGGGAGTGAATGTGAGTGAAAGTACCCAAGCATAAACAACCTTAGTCTGATCCAGCAGGATTCTTCTTATGTTTGTATGCTATTTAATTTGTTACCCCTTCTCCTTCTCCCCCATTTGTTCCCCTACCTTGCATGACTGACTGCAGAAACAGAGGGATGAGGACTCGCCTAGGTTGCCTGTCTCACAAATCAGATTCATGCAGCGACTTCACAGCGATCCTTCCGGACAAACCCAACCGGGCTTTGAAGTAAGTAGAGAAGCCGCCTGCTTTCTTCCTTTTCGTAGTTTCTCTCTTTCCCGTCCTGGTGACATCCACCCTCTCTGTTTATGCTTTGGAGTATGGGAAGAGCTGGTTAAAGATATTTTGTCACCCTCAAGCAAGATATACCCATCATTTCCTCAGCCCGCACTGCTAGGGTTGCCAGGTCTCTCTTTGCCACCGGCGGGAGGATTTTGGGGTGGAGCTTGAGGAGGGTGGGGTTTGGGGAGGGAATATGCCATAGAGTCCAATTGCCAAAGCGGCCATTTTCTCCAGGTGAACTGATCTCTGTTGGCTGGAGATCAGTTGTAATAGCAGGAGATCTCCATCTAGTACCTGGAGGTTGACAACCTTACGCACCGCCACCAGCGGGGGACCAAGTGAAACCCCTGTGGCAGCAATTCAGGGGCTTGCTTGGGACATGGTTAGACGTGGCTTAAGCCCAGGAGGAGATGTCAGTCATCCCCCACCATGCCACTAATGGCTGGTAGTGCTTTGAACCCCTGTGGTACATCAGCACCCTCCTCATTGTGGTGCCCCAGTCAGTCGCTGGCTGGAGAATCTGTCCTGAGTGTAGGTTAGAACCCCTGAGAATTTTTTTTCATTAAATCACTTTTTGACAAGTGGCGTTCTTAACCAAGCAATCCTGAAGGGAGAGGCTGAAGCGCCGGAAGAGCTGGCGTAACCCCACACCGACATACGTGCCACTTTGCACCGTAATAAGTGGCCCAGATGCCGGCACGGTGCGGGGGCACTTACGCTGGGGAGCAATGCAACAGTGCAGGCCTCAGTGACCAGCACTGCAGCACAGGCAGTGAGTGCCCGGGTCAGCGTTGGGGGGGCATTTCCAGGGGCAGAGCTATCTTTAGTCAGTTCTCAAACCCCTTTTTGGCCCAGGAATGCCCCTTTATGCGGCAGCATTAGTACACCATCAGAAGAGCTGGTGTAGCCCCGTGAAACTCCATGGGAGAGTTTCACAGGGGTTTTGTGCAAAGGCATTTTGACTTCTTTTTTTCCAGCCGGGAAGCCTCTCAGGAGACCATGCAGCTGCCCCGTCCCTGGCCATCGACGATCTACTCCCCCCCTTCAGGGATGGGCTGCCCGTCTTTATCAGACCTATGTTTGTTTATTCATTTAAAATATTTATAAGCCTGATTTTCTCCGGAGCCTCTCAGAAGTCATGATGGATCACAGCAATATAAAACAATTTAATAAAACAAACAATGGTTGGTAGGACATAAAGTATTTCCCTTTTGCTCAGGCTATTATTTATTATCATTTTTTATGGGCGTTTGTAAGGATTTCACGGTTTTAAGCTAAATTGAAATGGGCTGTGAGAGGGATTTTAATTGCTAGTGTTTGGTTTGTTTGTTTTTTTAAAAAATGTTACTGTTATTACCTTAGTGTTTATTAATGTTTTATACTTATTTATTTATTTGATGCTATTATTTTTATCAATTAATTAATCAAAATAACCAAAAACGAATAAAACAGGACAAACTTAAAACCTACACAGCTTGCTGCAGCCACAGAAGCTTTTCTATGAGAAATATTGGTTCACTGACAGGCCAGTGCAAAATGTTTTCCCAGTTTCACATACCTATGTCCCATCTCGTAAACCAGGGCTCAGCAGCCTTGTTTAATTCAAGAGCCACACTATGTTACAATTCTCAGCAATCGACGAACGAAGAGTTAGTATCAGAAAGCCCATTTGCATAACAAAAAACATACAGCTTTACATGACTGGTAATTAATATGTTGATTAATAATCATAAAGTTGCTGCAGCCCAAACACTTCTTTTTTTAGGAAGTGACACAAGAAAGATCTTGCAATAAGTCATTAAATATAAAGTCATAAATAAGTCACGCTGGCCCATTTGGTAAATCACCGCATGCTTGGCATTTGGATTCCTGCCAGCTGCTCGCCTCTATCATTTTCCTTTTCTCTAATAAACCCAGGTTCCATAACTATAAGAAAGATCATCTTAGAGCTTCCTATTTGGTGAACCTCACGTCTCAGAACCTTAGGGTGGCTTTTACCTCCCTAAGATTTCAGACCATGCCTTCAGCCTTTCTGACAGGATGGTATAATAAAATCCCAAAGGAACATTGCACATGTATCTGTGGATCTTTATCACCGGAGGACATTTTTCATTATGTGTTATTGTGCCCGTTGTACAGGAGGCCTAGAGCCAAATTCTTGGATAGAATTTGGAAGGGAGTAATATTTTGTTCGGAAATCGATAAATTGGTTTGTTTTTTTCCTACTGACTTTAATTCGCATGTCACCTTCAGAATGTCTCAGTTTGTTATTGCGGCCAGGAAGATCAGAGCGCTTGAAGCTATTAAAAAAAAATTCTGTACAGGAAAGCAAATGAGTATGATCTTTGTTTTAATAGAGATTGTGTATGAAATAGTTTTTAACCAGGCAATGTATATCGATGCAATTTTATCCTTTTTAGATACCATTTTCGGCTTTTTGTACATATGTAAGGATATTTGTAATGGCCTATGGCTAAACAAATAAATGAATTCTATTCTGTTCTAATAAACCCTCGAATAAGTCCCATAAAACTTTTTGCCTCCCATTCCCTTCACATACTAGTTATTCTAGCATCTCACTTGTGTGTGTGTGTAAAGTGCCATCAAGTCACAACCAACTTATGGCGACCCCAGCAAAGGGTTTTCAAGGCAAGTGAGAAGCAGAGGTGGTTTGCCTTCTTCTGCAGAGTATTCCTCGGTGGTCTCCCATCCAATTACTGACCCTGCTTACCGTATTTTTCGCTCCATAAGACGCACCTGACCATAAGACGCCCCCCCCCAGCTGGCTGTCGGATCGGGGAACGCTGGCTCGCACCGTCCCGACGCACCCAGAGGGCTCTGTGCGGGCCACCCACCTCCCAGCTGGCCGTCGGGGCGGGGAACTCTGGCTCGCGCCCTCCCGACGCACCCAGCTGTGTGCGCCCCGCCCGCCTCCCAGTGCGCCGTCTCAACGCGCCCAGCTCTGTGCGCCCCGCTCGCCTCCCAGCTGGCTGTCAGGGCGGGAAACGCCAGCTCACGTCGTTCCAGTGTGCCCAGCCAGCTGGCAGGAGGGGAGGGGGTCCCTCCGCCTGGCTCTGGGAGTCCAGGATGGACAAGGCTTGGGTCCATAAGACGCACATTCACTCCATAAGATGCACAGACATTTCCCCTCACTTTTGAGGAGGAAAAAAGTGCGTCTTATGGAGCAAAAAATACGGTAACTTCCAACATCTGATGAGATCGGGCTATACTATGCTGCCTTCCCTCCCAGCATCTCACTTACCTCTCCAATATACCTTAATTTAAAGATTTTCTTTTCTCTTTTTAAAGAATATATTTGGTTCTATCCTGAGCCATGTTTGGCTCAAGAGCCATAGATGGAAGACCCCTGCCCTAAACCAGTTCTGCGTCTATAATCTATTCTGCAATTCAACAGTTCACACACACAAAAACAGACTTCTAAAATTGTACACAAAAAAGATGGCGCCAAATGAAATATGAACTGACCTCTCATTTTGCACATTACAGAATTTGGGCTTTCTGACAATGGCCTTTGGGTATTCTAATAATTGGGTATTATTCCCAATTCCCTCTTTTCGTGTTCACACCATAATTGCTCCTGACTGTCTCTTTATTTCTCACAGAAGGTTATCAACGGAAGAAACTACAAGATGGGCAGATTCTTTTGATATTCTGCTGTCCCATAAATGTGAGTAGAATCCTATTTCTCAGGCAATACATTATTTGCCTTCCTTCCTAAGCAATGTATCAGTGGCTGATGTTACTGTTAGCTTCTTTGTATAGGTCTCAGGCAGCAGTGGGATTTAGCTAACACACAGTATAGTGGGTTTTACACTGTGGATATCTGGACGTGTGAGTCTCAAATGGAATTTGCTTTAAATCGAGCGTAATGTGAATGTAAAACCTTTACAGACAAAGAAAATACATTTTCTGCATAACAGTGTTCAAATGCGTGTATTTAGAAAATGTATATGCCATTTTTCCAGAGGTCTACTCAAGATGTCTCACAAGGTAAAAATAACAAAATAAAATCATATAGATCAGAAGATAAGAATGATCAATATTAAAACAAATAATAAAAACAATCCAGAATCATAGAAACATCAGAAATCAACAATCATCAGCAGTATAAAAGGAAAGTAGTAAAACAGTCCTCAGGCTATTTTATGATAAAATAGCTTTAAAAGATGGTATCCTCCCACTAAAACGTCTGGGTAACAAAAAATATTCAGGTGTGGCACCAAAAGTCAGTAAGGTAGGCACCTGGTAATCCTCAAAGGTAAGGTTGTCAGACCTTCTGATTGTCTCCATGGGAGAAAGGGAGGTGGGGTGGGAATGGCATTTGAACAGGTCGGCAGGCAAGTGGATTAGTGGGCAAATGTCTGCTGGGGACGGGCAGATGGCAGCCCTACTCAAAGAGAAGGGCATTTCAAAGGCAATGTGCCACCACTGAAAAAACTGGCAAAAATAGAAAACTGATTGAGTTTGCCATTCCCCCCATCTCTAATTCTCCTGATATCCCAGATTCAGCAGTGAGCTTTGATATTTTTAAGCTGTCTAACAAGTTAATTAAAATAAATGGAAACTGGAAATCTAGATTTTCAGATCTCCACCCACAGCAGTATTCTGTAAGAAAAAGCCTTTTATCTCTGTTGCTAAACAATATAATTTATAGCGGGAAAGAAAACCCACAATCTGTAATTTCCATATAAACTTCTATATAAATCTCCCACACCATATAATCAGCATTCTTTCTGCCACTTAGAACCAATCAATTATCCCAGCACAGTTCTTGCAAACATTGGTCTTTTCTACTGATGTATCACCCTAGGGATATTCAGATGTCTGCTGTTACTCACTATACTTCGTAGCTATGATTTTTCTTAAGTCACAGTGCATTTTAGCTAGCAGTAGGTATTGTCTCTCTAATCACACTCCTTAACAAAAACACACACGAAGGTTAGGGTGGAACCTTGCTGTAGGAGAAATAACCAGGGCTTTCTGCTGCATTGCAGCACTAACCTATCATTTTATCATAATATTTTCTTAAAAACAAAGCAAAACAGAATGTATTGACTGTGCACACCCCCTCACCTGCACTGGAGCATGCATCTTTTATATATTATGTATTTTATATATTATGTATTTTAAAAAGAAAACTTGATGATACAAAGTGGTGGGTTAGTGCTGCAAAGTACAAGGAAGCCTTGCAGGATTTGAAGGACATTGAGTAGCAAGACGGGAGCCAAACTAGACGTGATAGCATGGTGCCAGCGTGGTATTGTGGTTAAGAGTGGCGGACTCTAATCTGGAGAGCCGGGTTCAATTCCCCACTTCTCCACATGAAGCCTGCTGGGTGACCTTAGGCAGTCACAGTTCACTCAGAACTCTCTCAGCCCCACCTACCTCACAAGGTGCCTGTTGTAGGGAGGGGAAGGGAAGGCGATTGTAAGCCTGTCTGAGACTCCTTCAAGGTAGAGAAAAGCAGGGAGGAAAAGCCAACTGTTCTTCTTCTTCTCATGTCTGCCATGGGGATGCCACCACCATTTTAAAGCAATTTAAAAATTCTGCAAGGGCCTGAAAGCTGATGCTCTCGTTTCCTTGCCCTGCACCTTTCCAAGTGCTGAAATGGCCACACCCCCTGTTTCAGCACTTGAAAAGTCATGGCCAAGGGGAACAGGCGCTCCTCTGCCCTCTGTACTGCAAGCCTAATCAGGATCAGTCTCACAACATTTTTCAATAACTTTAAAATGGTGGTGGTGTCCCCATGGCAGACACGAGGAAACCAACTAGTTTGCCCCAAGCAGCTAACCCTTACGCTTTGCAGAGCCAGGCTATGATCGCATAGTATGTGTCCAAAATAACAAGTCAATTAGGATGTTCTTGATGGTTGAAATGTCATCATAAACCATCCTTTCTGCATTGCTGTTAATCAACTTAGAAAATGAGTACAGGCTCATTTAAAAGTGGTTGTTTGCCAAATGCCACGAAGCTGATATTGGTGCATTTGGAACTTCCTTCCCGTTTTTCTCACATGGACAACTACAATGGAAAAAAGGATGAAAACTAACGTGGCACATGTGAATTCCATTTAAGGTGACTTCATATGGTTTAATTCCTGTAGCCCAGGGTCCCCAGCGGTAGGGTTGCCAACCTCCAGGTACTAGCTGGAGATCTGCTAGTACAACTGATCTCCAGCCAAGAGAGATCAGTTCACCTGGAGAAAATGGCCGCTTTGGCAATTGGACTCTATGGCATTGGAGTCCCTCCCCTCCCCAAACCCCACCCTCCTCAGGCTCCACCCCAAAAACCTCCCTCGGTGGCAAAGAGGGACCTGGCCCTACCCAGCAGGCACCACTGACACCTTTCTTGATGCTTGCCAACTGTTTTTAGAAAGTGTGCAGGGCCCAGTGGTGCTCTTGCTAGGGTTGCCAGGTCCCCCTTGGCAACTGGCAGGAGGTTTTTGGGGCGAAGCCTGAGAATGACAGGGTTTGGAGAGGGGAGGGACATCAATGCCATAGAGTCCAATGGCCAAAACGGCCATTTTCTCCAGGGGAACTGATTTCTATCGGCTGGAGATCAGTTGTAATAGCAGGAGATCTGCAGCTAGTATCAAAGGTAATGTGCTAATCATTGTCCTGTAAGTATCAAGATACTTTTGATACCTTTGATACTTTTTGCAGGACAATGATTCAGCTCAACCCCCCCCCTTTCTGACTATATATTACTCTTCCTACACACTTGACACTGAGAGACCCTGTCCTTCAGTGTTAATCCTCTGAAGATGCCTGCCACAGCTGCGGGCGAAACGTCAGGAAAGAAAATACCAAGACCACGGTCACACAGCCCGGATAACCTACAAGAACCAATGAACTGTGACTGTGAAAGCCTTCGACAAAATCCACTAGAAGGTTTCTAGAAATCTAAGGAGGGGCTGTTTTGTATGATGTAATGGGTACTGTCCAATAAAGGCATGTGACACTGAGCGTCCTTTTACATGCAGGTTTTCCCATAGTTTCGGTGATGAACTACAGCTGCTTTTCTCCAAGCTTCCTCATGACCTCATTTTTTAAAACAAATTTGCCTTTATGAGTTTTCCTCATTATTGTTTCCCTGCGCTTACTCAAATGGGATCCAAGGGGATTTAAGAAAGCACAAGGAATCCTTTGAAAGACAACAAATGGAAAACGAGGAAGTGAGGAATCTTGAAGAAGAACCACGACGTATCAGCAGCCAAACCCCAGGAAAGCATCCGTGTGAAGAAACCCCCACACAACCACTGATAACAGCTACAGTTCACACTGCAAAACTGTACATCATCATAGAGATTGCCAGGATGGGGCAACATTACAGGGGTCAAAGGTAGCACAATTCAAGCATCATTAAGAAAAGCATCCCAATCTGTAGTGGTAAAGAAACGTTGCGGAAAGCAGAGATTAAAAGTCTGTTTTTCAAGTCATGAAGCTATGAGATAGGCATAGATAAACAAGGGATTTCACATTCAGTCGCCTTCCTTTAAGGCACTGGTTCCCAACCAGGGGTCCATGGACCCCCAGGGGTCCGCGAGAACTAAATTAAGGTCCGCGAAACAAAGTTATAAACCCATAATAAATTAATATTTTCAATTAAAAGTTCTCTATTATAAAAATATATATTCAAATATTATTCTAAGTTTAATGTTTAACTAACAGTTATGATTAAAGTTTATTTTCAAATTCTCAGAATTTTTATTTTGAACCTTGGGGTCCCTGCACCGAACAAAAAAGTCCTAGTGGTCCCTGGTCAAAAAAAGGTTGGGAACCACTGCTTTAAGGCTTAAGCAAAACCTATTTTAGTCATAACTGGAGGTGGAAGGGGAGTGAACTCAGCGCTGTTACATATTTCCTCACCTAACACTTGTGTTTGCAATGTATCTACTGGTATTTGCTGCCCTAGAACTGGTGTTTTAAAAACTCTCACATGCTCATACAGTCACCAGGTTGTTTGTACACTCTCCCAATCCTGGGGGTTGGGGGGGAGGTACATTGTCCATGAACCGTTAGTTATTAAATATTCCATACCATTAGGAGTGGCTTTTTCAGCCATATGTTCTTATAATTAACTTATGGAATATACCATCACAACATGTGACTTCGATAGATGTAACATTTTCAAAGCAATGGGACCAATTTGGATCTGCATTGAGTTCAAACATACGTTTACCTCTCCTGGGGCGAACGCTTTTTTTTTTAAAAAAAATGGTCCTATGAGTTTGCAGAAAGATTCAATTAGAACAAAAGGGGGGAATGTGGCTGCAATGGGCTTAGCCCAGTGCCTGTGATTTTACAAAAATGCCTCTCTCTCATTTTTTAAATAAGATGAAAATTAATATATAAAGAAATACAGAAGCAATTTTTTAAAAAGACAGCATCCCTCAAGCACAGTGGGGAGGGAGCATGATTGATAGGTAAACTAACATGTGAACATGAACACATGAAGCTGCCTTATACTGAATTAGACCCTTGGTCCATCAAAGTCAGCATTGTCTACTGAGACTGGCAGTGGCTCTCCAGGGTCTCAGGTAGAGGTCTTTCACATCACCTACTTGCCTAGCCCCTTTAACTAGAGATGCCAGGGATTGAACCTGGGACCTTCTGCATGCCAAGCTGATGCTCTACCACTGAGCCATGGCTCCTCAAATGTTGATATGTAGGGTGTGGATCAGTTCACCTGGAGAAAATGGCTGCTTTGGCAATTGAACTCTATCGCATTGAAGTCCCTCCCCTGCCATACCCTGCCCTCCTCAGGCTCCCCCAAAAAACCTCCCACTGGTGGCGAAGAGGGACCTGGTAACCCTATGCATGTGTGCAGTGACCTTTTACACTTGCTGTTGCTTGGTATCTTTCCTGTATGGATGCAGAAAGAAGAATAGTTCCTAGGAAATGAAGGCCACGATCCTGTGCATGCTTATATGACAGGAATCCTCACTGAACATAATGGGACTCACTTCTGAGTAGACAGGCAGAGCCCTGTGCCGTATATTTCTGTCTGGGGGTAGTGTGAGGGAGAGAAAGAGAGATACACGGAGAGACGTGACCACGAGATGACAGGAAAGGTTCATTCTCCCTGCATATTTCATGCCCAGGAGAGATGGACTGGCTTGACAGACAAAGATTCTACTTGACAGAATGCTGGAAGAGACATGAAGCAATGGCATCTCTTGAACGGCGTGCCTCCCTGGGTTGGGCACGTGGCTCATCAGTTGTTCAACGTCTGGCAGGACAGCTTGTCCTTCGCCACAGTCAGACACAGAGGAAAAAAACCCTGCTTGCTTGTGCTAGCTTTGGGAAGATCTTTTTCACCTGCCTTTAAACTTCCCACTTTCATTTGTGCGTGTGTATGTGTGTGTGTGACCTCTGCTTTCTTCTGGCAATTCCTCTTTCTATCCCCTTCATTCATTACTGTAAACGTTGAGAATTTTCCCACATGATAACGCTGGAAATTCCCATTCCCCCCTATAGTCCCTCCCCACAGTCCCTTGTGAAGCTGGAATTGCATCAGTTTTATGTGGCTACCAAAATATGTGATCTAAACTGCATCAGTGTCATTAAAATGTCAAATACCTGTCCTAGTTTTAAGCACTGGTTGGTTGGCAAGCCAATCTGACTTTGATCCCAACTGAGCAATGGGGCAGTCCTGTTTAGCACAATCTAAGCCCATTAATTTCAGTGGCCTTGGTGGGGGTGGAAAGTGCCATGAAGTCACAGCCAACTTATGGTGACTTCATAGGGTTTTCAAGGTCAGAGATGTTCAGAGGTGGTTCAGAGGGAATTTTTTTAAAAAAATATGTAGGGAGGGAGCCTGGGAAGGAGAAGAATGGGGGTAGAGAAAGGGAGGAATGAGAAGCGCAGTAGAAAAGAAGGAAAGTCATAGCTCCCCACAGTAATCCTGTATCCACAATTTATTTCCTTTACACATCCACTGAATATAGGAAACACCAGGAGGCTAGGCAGAGGTCCATGTAGGATCTGGGGCTTCCAGCTGCTGAGCCTTCCTTCTGACTCCTCCAGTCTGCTTTCTTGGCAAAGGGGAAGTAGAGGTCTTTCTCAGAGTATCAATCATGAGAAAGTGCCCTCCTTTCATTAGACACTCTGCTCAGCTCCTCACGTCTTCTGGCAAGCATTCAGTTTTCAGAAAACAAGTAAAAAGGATGTTGGAAAGCTGCAGAAGATGACCAATAGGCACATGACAAGAAACTGTTTTCAATTTCTCCAAAACAAAAATTCCCAGGAGGCAAGACAATAATAATCTGTGGGATCAACTAAAGCTCTTTCTCTTGCAGTGTTTTCTGTTGCTGGGTCCTGGTTTGAAGTCTGATTCTGGATCCCCTAATCGTTTTTTGCAAAGATTTTGGATTTTGGTAATTGTGAAAGGCCCTAAATGACATCTTTGGATACTAAACAGACAACACATCTCAATCCATTCAAAAAATGCAAGTTGTAGGTTCATAAAGCCTCCGGTTGCCTTGAGACCATGCTGAGAAGGGAGAGGAGGCTCGACTCTTCAACCATTTTAAAAGGGGGGAATGGGTAAAGGACACGAGGGACAGACAGCTTCTAACTGCAAAATTGAGTGGCTTCAGACTGGTTTACCTGAGCAACACTGACAGAATCCCAGGGGCTGTGAAGGCCTTGACCCTTGCCCACCCAGTTGATAAAACCTTGATAGAAGAAGGTAGGTGAACTGGTGATATGTATCATTAATGGCTCTCTAACACAAGGTCCCCACCGCCATCACTATGTATTCGAGCAGGTGGCTATGCGCTGATTGATAACGAAACCTTCCTTGGACAAGAATGATGTAGCTAACTACAGACCAGTCTGAAATCGGGGTAGGATGATTGAGAGAGTTGTAGCAGAGCAACTCTAAGGTTTTCTGGATTACTCTGCTGTACTTGATTCTTTTCAGTTCAGTTTCAGGCTTAGCTATGGGAGGGAAACAGCTTTGGTCATCTTAATAGATGGTCTCAATTTGTATATGGATAAAGGTTGTGCTTCTTTATTGCTTCTGTCAGATCAGTTGGCACCCTCTGATATGACTGATCATGCAATCTTTCAGAAATAGAAGTAGGAATGAGAAGCAACGCCTTGGAATGGGTTGAATCAATCTCCATTGACCATGTTCAGAAGATTGTTTTTTTGTGACATGGAATCAGCAGTATGGGAGTTGTCCTGTGGGGTTCCTCAAGGCTCACCATTATCCCTGATTCCTTATAATCTCCAGAAAGATCTGATGAAGAGAAAAGTTATTTCTCTAATCTAGGTCTGTGGTTAAAAATCAATATTCGCTTGAATATATGATGAAACTTGTGTGATAGTCTTTTTCATTCTGCAGGATCCCAGGCAGAATAAGCAGGGAAGTTTTGTTTGAGGTTGCTGTAGCAGTTAAGATCAGCAGGCTTCTGATGAAATAACTCAGTTCCTCAGAGAACTGTTCAAAAAACTCAATTTTACTTCTTTTATTACATTCATGTAGTTAATTGAACTTACAGAAACAATGTAACTTTTCTTACACTTTACAGGCAGATATAATAATGTCTGAACTGATTGAAACATACATTCTTAACAGAGGGAGAGAGGCCGACAGAGAGAGCTTAATCAACTGACCTCCTTCCAATAGAAACAACACCCTCCTTCCAATAGAAACAATGGTCTTATGCAAGGATGTCAAATCCCAACAAGACCATCAGTAGCTATGGAACTGGGTGTCATCACTATGCTGATGACACCCAGTGCATCACTCTTTCTTAGCTACCAAGAACAGATGCTGGCCTAAAGGAGAGAGAGAGTAACCTGTTAGCTGTGGTCAGTTGGTTGAGGGAGAACTGTCTGAAGCCGAATCCAGACAAGACGGAGTTAATTCTGCATGGGAAGGCTGAGATGCTAGTGGGTGTTAGACTCTCCATACTCAGTGAGATACAGTTGAACCTGGCTCATTCAGTAGGCGATGGGGAAAGCTACATTGGACCCTGCGTTGTTGTTAGAGAAGCGGGTACATAAGAACATTTTTTTAAAAGCCATGCTGGATCAGACCAAGGCCCATCAAATCCAGCAGTCTGTTCACACAGTGGCCAACCAGGGGCCTCTAGGAAGCCCACAAAACAAGACAACTGCAGCAGCACCATCCTGCCTGTGTTTCACAGCACCTAATATAATGGGCTTGCACTTCTGATGCTGTGTAGAGAATAGGTGTGCATTGTGGGTGAATTTTAACTTGGCATTCTCTGGCTGAAAATGAACCTTTGTACCCTGACAAGTTTTTATGCTGGCTTTGCTATTCTTCATGACTAGTATTCATTTTGACTAGTAGTCATGGATAGCCCTACACTCCATGAGCATGTCCACTCCCCTCATAAAGCCTTCCAAGTTGGCAGCCATCACCACATCCTTGGGCAGGGAGTTCCACAATTTAAATCAGCGGCAAGAAGTGCCTTTGTAATCTTCCTTTGGTCCACAAGTTGGCCTCCTAATTGGACTCAGCTGATTTGGCCATGTTAATTCTGGGCACAGTATTCTCAGGGCCGGATCACAGTATCATTCTCTACTTGAGGCTTCCCTTGAAGTCAATTCAGACACTTCAGCTGGTGCAAAATGCAGCCGTTCAGATATCGGTTGGTTTTAGGCATAGTTTGCATGTTACACCTATTTTGGTAACCCTTCCCTGGCTGCCTGTCAGCTTCAAAGTTTAATTCAAGGTGCTAGTTATTAGCTTTTAGGCCCTTCATGGAATAGGGCATGCATACCTTCAGAATCGCTTCCCCAGATATTGTCCTTTGTGGCAGCTCCACTGTGTGGATCAGGCCTTATTGACAGTGCCACCTTGTAGGCATCTGAAGACAACTACTTCTTGGACCGTAGCATTTCCCCTAGCAGTCCACATTTTGAATGGCCTTCCTGAGTCATCAAGAAGGCTCCCACTTAGTCAATTCTTTGTAAGCTATTCTAGGCCTCATTGTTTGGGCATACCTTTTAATAAAAACTTCGACAATTTGGCTTTGGAGCTGGGATTCTGGAGTGTTTGATTGTACTGTATAAGTGAGTTAGTTGTTTTCTTTTAATCGATGTGATAACTCTTCTTGTGTCCCTGATAGGGAGAAAGGCAGGCTAAAAATGTCATAAATAAATAAGCTGTATTCTTTTTTCAGATGGAGTGGCTGCATTTCGCGCCTTCCTGAAGACGGAATTTAGTGAGGAGAACCTGGAATTCTGGCTGGCCTGTGAGGAGTTCAAAAAGACACGGTCAGCTGCCAAACTGGCTTCCAAGGCCCAGAGGATTTTTGAAGAATTCATTGATGTGCAAGCACCACGAGAGGTTAGTAGATGCATGGCAGGTTTATTTTGGCAGAATGGATCTTAGAAACAATGAAGTGGAAAGGGACCAGGAACTCAGCAACATTTAGGCCATCTCCGTGATCTCTGGTCATTTATGCATGGGAGTTTTACCTGAGGTTCGTTGCTGGCTGGACCCACACTTGCCAGTTGGGAATCCCTGCACCAGCAGTCTCCAAGCTCAAATCAAGACCCACCCCTTTAAATGCTGCTTTGTAATTGGCTTACTTTGCAGTGCTCGCTGTCAGAGAAAATTACCCCCCAAAACCCAATTGCCACCTAAAAAAGCATTTTAAAAACAAAAAACTGAACAATCTGAAAGAAAGTGGGGGAGAAATCCAAGCCTCAGTTTTCAAAAGCCTTTCTTTTGCTTAGAAAGAGCTCCAAGGAAGCAGGAAGCATTTGCATCCCTGCCTCTTTACACACTGCTTTATGATTGGCTGTGAGAGAAGCCAAGCTTCTGTGGCCTTTGCTTTGCCTCCTGCACAGAGATTTCAGCCGGGCTGAGCTCAGGGGAGAGGGAAGAGTCGGGTTAACAGAGGAATGGGAAGACCCAGACATTGTGAGTGCTGTCAGCGAGGTCATTTCTAATGGACAGAAAACTCATGCAGAACTCCAAGGAACAACTGAGTCAGACAGGAGGCGAGCGTGAGTTCAAGTACCCATGCATAAATGACCTCTGTTGATCACCATGCCTGGAGGTATAGTAAAAAAGAGGAGGGGTACACTGGGGTGGGTTTGGACTATGGCTAACCCCTTCTTATCCCTGCATGTGGCACCTTTGTCTTCTTGCTGCCCTTTATCTCTCCCCAGTAGTCAAAAAGGTAGTGCTCATGCCTGCTCTTATATACCTTACATCCCCCCTCCCCCAAATCCATCACAAAGAAAGCAGCATCCTGCTATTTGGCTCATCCTTCTACTATTGGGACAAATTGCACTCCTCCAGCATCTCTGAGTCCCAGATTCAGAAGCTGTCTTCTCTGGGAGCCTCAGTTTTATGAGGTTTAACTAATCGAACGAAATTACTCTTTCTTTAGCCTCATATGTGTGAGGATTCCACATCAAACAGACGTTAAATTATCCTCAGTTAGTGACACTGATTGTTATCCAGGTTTTCATTTAAGCTCAAAAATACTGTTTTCTAGGGGACCAACTGCCCCAAGAAAAACTGCTACACAAACTTTTTGCCATGGCTGTTGCCCATTGTTTCCTCCATTTTCTCTCTCTTTTGCTTCTGCTCAACTGATCCTAGCTAGTCAGGGACACGGTGAAATCACAATGCCGTGTAGTCAGATTTGATTATTGGGTGATGTTACTTAAGGGCAATGAAGGTCGTTTAAAGAAGGGGGCGGTTCTTCCTTATTTAGGTAATTTGAGCTTTCCTGGCCGATCAGTGATCCCTGAAAGATTCCCGGAAAAGCTGGGAAGGGGAGGCTGCCTGGTTTTGGAGAAATGGGACTCGCACACCATTCAGTTCAACCTGAGAACACGCTTATGCAGTCCATAATGTGCACATGTGGTTACGTCCTTTAAGATAATGGGAGTATATAGTCATAGCAGAGTGTTCCCTGTCAAAAGCAGCAGTAATACGGCTGCAATGTATTATGCTGTAATCAAGATAGGAACGGTCTGGGATAGTTTTCCTTCCTTCTGCAGAGCAAAACGTTTTGCAGGTAAGGCCTGTGTATTTCCAAGCTTCTGATTGTGTGTAGCCAAAGTTTCACAATATTCTGAAGATAGAAGAATTGTATAATGGGTTCTATACAAACTATCCCATTTTGTCGGGTTAATGTTTAATCAGCTTCCATTTGTGAATTCCAGTGCCACCTCAGAGGAGTACATAGGAACCCCAGACTTATAGGTGTAATAATGGCTCTGCCCTGACCTGGATGGCCCAGGCTAGCCCGATCTCATCAGATCCTGGAAGCTGAGCATGGTCGGCCCTGATTAGTACTTGGATGGGAGGCCACCAAGGTAGTCCAGGGTTGCTACACTGAGGCAGGCAATGGCTAACTACCTCTGAACGTCTCTTGCCTTGAAAACCCTATGGGGGTTGCTATAAGTTGGCTGCAACTTGACAGCGCTTTCCACCTCTAGGGTGGAAAAGTGAAGCCTAAACAGCACTCACAAGCATGAGGGCTGCTTTTTAGTAGCTGCTTCCTTCACTAACCATGGCTAGAAAGTTGCTTTTGGGGACAGGGAATCAGCGGCATAGAAGTTGTCTTTGGACTCTGATATCCCTGATGCACGGCTGCAATAATGTTGGAATGAAGGAACCCAGTGGGCTGGGCAGTAACATGGGAAAGAGCCACATTTGTGTCACAGTTACCCTCTAGTGGCTGGTGTGGTTCTTCCCTCATGATCCTATGCTTTCAGGGGGGCATGGGAAGCTGGCAGAGAGCATTGCTCTCAGGGCTACTTGCCTGCAAATGTGAATCGCCTCTGAACTGGACAGTGTACCCAAAACACTATAGGAACCAGCGTGGTGTAGTGGTTAAGGGCTGTGGACTCTAATCTGGAGAACTGGGTTTGATTCCCCACTCCTCCACATGAGCAGCGGACTCTAATCTGGTGAACTGGGTTTGTTTCCCCACTCCTCCACATGAAGCCTGCTGGGTGACCTTGGGCTAATCCCAGTTCTCTCTGAACTCTCTCAGCCCCACCTACTTCACAAGATGTCTGTTGTGGGGAGAGGAAGGAGATTTTAAACTGGTTTGATTCGCCTTTAAAAAGGTAGAGAAAGTCGGCATATAAAAACCAACTCCTCCTCCTCCTCCTCCTCCTCTTCTTCTTCATGAAACCAACCATCACATAAAACCACTTTCTTGTTTCTTTTTCAGGTGAATATAGACTTCCCGACACGGGAAGTGACAAGAAGAAACATACAAGAGCCATCACTATCCTGCTTTGACCAGGCCCAGGGGAAAATCTACAGCCTTATGGAAAAAGACTCTTACCCCAGGTTCCTGAGGTCCAAAATCTACACAGACCTGCTGTCTCAAACCCAGAGAAGGCTCAGCTAGGGCAGGGAGGAGGGGGGAATCCCCCCCTTAGACAACGTGAGCTTCCTGCACCAGCCAAATCCATTCCCATCTGTGAAATTTCATTGGTGTTGTCGCAGCCAAAGAATGCAAATAGGGAAAGGAAGAAGCATGGAGAGGCAGGGGAAGGGTATGTGTGGAAAACACATCACAGCAGGAGTCCCATGCTCTTTCTGGATTCCAGTTTGTGCATTAGCATACCTGTGTATTTAAGGCATACCTGCCCACATGAGACCCATTGTAGTTGATGCTCTTCTTCAGGAGCATAAAGTCTGGTCTATGTTTTATGCTGAATTCACTTAACACAAAGGTGGGCTTCCTGAACTGTTTCTCATCTGTAAATAATGCTTTGTACTAGGCAGTCAAAGCTGAGCGAGAATGAGTAGCTGCAGGATCAGGGCCTTGTGTTGCCAGAGAGCCCAAGAACCAATTACCAGAGGTTTCAGGCACCAGGCAGAAAGGACGGGCCAAGACACAGTCTTACACGCATCAGAATCAAAGCCAAGGAAAAGCATGAAGAAGAGAGGTGGCAGGTGCTGCAGGAAGGCAGAGTGCCAGACAAAGCTAAATACTACATGTTGCTCAGGCATAGATGCAAGCCTGACCTGGAAACATCTTTAGGCTTGCCATGTTAGAGGTGGAGCTGAGCAGGAGCCTTTAAATGATAATACTGTAATATTACCATTCAGGAGCCATGGCTTGGTGGTAGAGCATCTGCTTTGCATGCTGGAAGTTCCAGGTTCAATCCCCAGCATCTCCAGGTAAAAAGATCAGGTAGTAGGTGAGGGGAAAGAACAGTCCCTGAGACCCCGGAGAGAGCCGCAGCCAGTCAGTGTAGACCACACTGTCCTTGATAGGCCAATGGTCTGATTCAGTGCAAGCCACCTTCATGTGTTCGTTTCACTGCCTTGCATGGCTCGCTTCAAGAGAAGAAAGTTCTGGGTTCGGGGGGAAAACCAATCCCACCAAGAGGTTCCCTGGCACAGCTGGAGGGTCACTATGAAATGGGTGTGGAATACAAGATTCCAAAGACTGCTACTCACTTAGATAGCATGCAGAAAGCCTGCCGAAGCTGGGACACTTGACAAAGTAAAATGGGATCTAACTCAGTAGAATGAAGCTTGTCCTCCCTGGCCCCTCTGTATAAATCCACTTACATTAAAATCAGGGCCAGACTCTGAAAATGATGCTTTCATTCTGACCAAGGTATAGGTTTTTTTTTTTTTAAGACAAGCATAGATGAAAACTAAAGATAGAAGAAATGAATCTGTCTCTGACTAAAACGATGGCTTTGTGTTGCTTCGTGGTAAGGCTAGCCCTGCATCAGGCAAGGGACTCTGAGTACACTGGCCTATAACCTACCACTCCGCACAGCCAAGTCTGAAGCTTTCCCCCAGCTACCTGTTGGATGGCTCCTTAGGCTGGAGGAAGGCTTCAAACTTCAGCGTGTGGAGTTGCAAGATACCTGTTCATATTGGAAGTACCAACCTTAAAGTTCCTTCAAAGTCAAGCTGGGCTTCCCCCCCTTTCTCCCCCTTTATTTATTTAGCTACCTCTGATACAGGATAACAGGAGCAAGTGTCCAAGCTGCTAAGTTTCTAAAAAGGTGGATAGCTGTGTCAATATATGTGTCAGTATATGCCAAAGTTTGAGAAATGGAGTGCATGAAGATAGGAACAGGGTTAGAGGCAGCAAAATGGGAGGGGGGTGTCCAGGTTAGCAACTTATACTGCTGATATGTCCCTTTGGGAATTGCCTGTCAACTGTGGGTTACATTCGTTATAGAATCATAGAGTTGGAAGGGGCCATACAGGCCATCTAGTCCAACCCCCTGTTCAGTGCAGGATCAGCCTAGAGCATCCCTGACAAGTGTTTGTCCAGCCTCTGCTTAAGGACTGCC
Organism: Euleptes europaea; assembly: GCF_029931775.1. NCBI lineage: Eukaryota > Metazoa > Chordata > Lepidosauria > Squamata > Sphaerodactylidae > Euleptes > Euleptes europaea. The sequence goes on along the minus strand of NC_079313.1, from coordinate 26,517,200 downwards.
AGTGAGGGGGGAGCTCACCACCTCCCTCGGTTGCTGATTCCACTGTCGAACAACTCTTATTAGGAAAAAAAAATCCCTAATTTCCAGCCGGTATCTTTTCACCCATAATTTAAACCCATTATTGTGAGTCCTATCCTCTGCTGCCAACAGTAACGACTCCCTGCCCTCCTCTAAGTGACAACCCTTCAAATACTTAAAGAGAGCAATCATGCCCCCCACATCCTCCTCCAGAACTGCACACAATACTCCAGGTGCAGCCTGACCAATGCAATGAACAGCGGAACTATGACATCTTCCGATTTGGATGTTATACCTCTGTTGATACACCCCAAGATCGCATTAGCCTTTTATACTGTATTATATTATAATATTATATGAATGGCAAGAACAGCATGAAACAGACTCTTCATCTGTGCACATTTTTATATTATTTTAGAAGAAGTGGGGGTTAGGAAGCTGGATACTAGCCATTTCTGTCTCTTGAATAACCCTACAGCAATGAAGGAAGATGCAGCTGCTGTTTCTGCCGTCCTGCTTCTCCACCATCCTTCCCTCTCCCCCTTGAGCCTGATATAGCCAGTTGGGCTCTCATTTGGCCCTGCAGAAAACAGGAGGGGTGGTGGTGAAGAGACCTGCAGAAGCCATAGCTGTATCCTCTGTTGCTGCAGGGGTTCATAAAAGAGAGCTGTGGCTCAGTTGGCAGAGTATCTGCTTTGCATGCAGAAGATGCCAGGTTCAGTCCCCAGCATCTCCAGTTTAAAAAAAGACCAGGTCATAATTGATGTGGAAGGCCAGCTTCATGTGTTCAAGTGAGTGAGTTGTGACAGCAAATCTCTGTGGCAACTCTCAGGGTGTGTCCACAGTAGAGATTTCATATGGTTTAACAGCCATCAGTTTCTAGGAATGATCAGGGAAAACCATGACAGTTAAACTACTATAAAGATCACATAAATTTGTGGGGTAGACATAGCCTAAGGTTGTTTCACTCGCCATCACCCCTCCAACGACTTTGGGTCTTTGTGTTGCTTATGCGTGCTTCTTTAACATGGGCAAAACATGGGGAGATGCAGGGGGAGAGCGAGGTGACTTCTGACGGTTGGAAATGGCATGCATAAGCCAGACAAAGGCCTGAAGTCATCAGAGGGGTGATAGCGAGTGAAACAGCCATGCATAAAAGACCTGTGAGCAATAACAAGAAAAGGAATGGATTTATTTCATTTTTATCCTCCCCTTCCTGCAAGGAGCTCAGGGGAGCATACACCATGCTCCCCTCTTCTGTCCACAATAACCCTGCAAGGGAGGTTAGGGAGTAACTGACCCAAAGACACCCAGTGAGTATCATGGCTGAGTGGAGATTTGAACCTGGGCCTCCTAGATCCTAGACTGATGCTCTAACCATTATACATGCTCTCCTTCTACTGGTGGCGACACTCCTCTTATGACTGCTGCCTGAATTTCTGTTCCTTGAAAAGGAAGCAGGCCAGGTCCGGATTGCTTGCTTGCAGAGCTTCTTCCTTTCTGTCTCGTGCCCTCTAACCCCCTTCTGCTATGTCTTGGGCGAACCGGTGCTGAACCTGCTCAGCATCTGTTGAATGCTGAAGCTTGTACAGGAAAGGAGTCTCGCCCAGGTCTCCAAAGAGCATCCTCTGCAACGTGCCAGACACTAATGCAAACTGTTGTTCTCCTGCTTCCGTGTACCAGTGGGTAAAAAATGGCTCTGAACTCCATCACACTCTGTATCTTCATCACTGACTGTTATTTATTAGTCGCAGACTGACGTTGGTGCTCTGCAAACATATAAGGACATACAGACCCTCCCTCTAGGAGAAAAAGAATGCTATCCCAGAGGCAAATCCAAGCCTTGAAGCTCTGTTTATGTGTGTGTGTGTGAGAGAGAGAGAGAGAGCAAGCAAGCGAGACTATATATAGATATTAGGTATTATGCAGCACACATCTATCTCCTCTGAATACGGGCAGCTTGCACAATGATATATATAATGTCCAAGCATTGTGTTTTATTACCTAAGATGTACTGCTTAAAATACATTTTTGCATAGACATTCACTGTGTCATAATGCTCCTGGGCTCTGCAGAGAGCAGATACGTCAGAAGAGCCTTTGCTCTGGAGTGGGGGGGAGGTTCTTTTTGATTTGAAGAAATGTGTATATGAAAGGAAGGGAGAGAGCAGAAACCAAGGCACCAGAGCTGAAAGGCAGGAACATGTGTGCACATCTGTTTGTAGCAAAGACTGCTGTGACCTCCACCTACACACCGCAGAAACTGGCAAGTCACAGGCTCTGATGCCTGCAACAGTAGAGGGAAAGAGGAGGGATATGGCAACCTGCCATGGAGTTTCTAGATTTAAAAATCTGTATGCTCCTAGCATCTCTAGGTCTGCAAAGACTCACCTGATGGTGTCTGTAGAAAGACATTAAAAATGATCCCTTGCACTAGCAGGGGCCAGCTTAATCTCACTGCAGGATGTTTTCCATTTACAATGAAAAATCACCCCTGAAATACCCACATAGCTCTTACTCCTTCCAGAAGGTATCCTGAGGATATAACCAAGCTCTCGGTTTCGCCCGGACACAATGAACCAGACATTTTAATGAATTGGGCTGAAAATCCAGTCCTAAAAGTAAGTCAGAGGGGTTGGATATGCATTTGGACTGCCAGTCGATCTGCTGCCTCCAAAACTGCTGTGCGACTGCTCCCTGAGAAGGAAGGGAAGACTGTTCAATGCCAGTAAGATTTCTGAGCGGCTTCATGTAGTGAGGGGGGGCAGTTTCAAATCTCTGTTCAGTTCTACTGAATTAGAGCCGATCCATAGCTGCAGTGCCACGTCAGAATGCCCAGTGTGTCTGTGGGTGTTCCATATTTGAGTCCCCATATTTGAAAATTTCCATATTTGAAAAATAAACCAAAAACTTCCGAGCACACTGGAAAGTAGCATGTCAAAGGGGGGGACATCCCTCTTGGCATATGAATTTTGAATGTTCCGAGAGCCTTTAGGGGAGGGCATTCATGCATGTGATTCCTCATTGGCAGTCTGAACAGCATATCCAAGGTCAAACAGCATCCCATAATTCTGCTGCCTGGGGAGATGTGTCGTTAGTTTCAGTTGAGTTGCAATCGGCGGTATGTTGCACAGAATAACAGGTGCAGTCGTGGGGATGTCGAACGAAAGTGTGCAATTTATGGCAGGACATTCAAAAGCACCTTGGCTGCACCTCTTGGAGGTTCTTGTTAGGCCACTTCCAGGTGGAGGCATTTTGTAGATGTTAGAGGGCATGATTTGGCACACCTCCTGACAGCAACAAGCTATTTGGGACAGTTTTGCAAATGCTTCATTCTTATTCTGAATCCATCTGACAGTTTTGCAAATGCTTCATTCTTATTCTGAATCCATTTGTAAATGCGCTCACCCCAGTCATCTGAGAGATTTATTATAATGGCATTAGCCAGAAAAGATACAAACCTTATCAAAATCTATTACATGATAAAATAATATTTTTGTAAAAAATAGACCCTGGTCATCTATGGAGAATTAGAAATTTCTTCCATGCAAATAGGAAAGGATGGAAGAAGGAGGAGGAGTAGGAGTTGGTTTTTATATGCCAACTTTCTCTACCACTTAAGGAAGAGTCAAACCGCTTTACAATCTCCTTCCCCTCCCCACAACAGACACCTTGTGAGGTAGGTGGGTCTGAGAGAGTTCAGCGAGACCTGTGACTAGCCCTAGGTCACCCAGCTGGTTTCATGTGTAGGTTCACCAGATTAGAGCCCGCCACTCATGAGGAGGAGTGGGGGGGACCTGGTTCTCCAGATTAGAGTCCACCGCTCTTAACCACTACACACTGGCTCTCCAAAGAGAATTAGTCTGTTCCTTTTTCCAGATGACCAACGTGCTATGAATGAGTAAGCCAGGCACATGTGGGGAGCTGAGCCCAAAAAGTAATAGGTAAGCAGTAAAGCGTGGGAGCGTATTTGCAAGGTCATTCTCAACACACTAATACTTCTTCCATATTGCTCTTCTGCCCTACTGCTTTAGTCAGTCTGACAGGCACCACCCTGATGTAAGTTTTGTCAGTAGAGACTGTAGAACCCTAACAGACCTTTCTGGCTACAGGCCATGCAATTGTTGTTTTAGTCCCAAAGAGGTAGTTGGATGGTTCCATTTACAGGAAGGATAGTCAATAATATTTATCAATGATAATAAAAGGAAACATCGGATCTGATTCATGCTTACTGGCAACTCCTTTTCTGCAAGGAAGGTCTCTCTTGTGAATGAAAATAGCATAGCTATTTGGAACTCACATTTGAGTGTGTGGGGGAACTGCTGGTCATTGTGGGTGAATAGTTAGATAGGTGTGTGACGGGTTCTTCCCATATTAATAAGTTAAAGGAAATGGAAAATGGTCCATTTGTTGCAGGTGTTAGAATATTTTGTATTGTTGTAAGAGATGGCTGTGTATTGGAAGGAAGGTAGCATGTTATAGCCTGATCTTGTCAGATCTCAGAAGCGAAGTAGAGTCGGTACTTGGTTGGAGACCATCAAGGAAGACTTTACAGAGGAAGGTAATGGCAAACCACCTCTGCTTCTCTCTTGCCTTGAAAACCCCACCAGGGTTTGCTATATGTTGGCTGCGATTTGACAGCCCTTTACAAGAGATTACTGTTGATATTTGATCGAGGTTTTTCAGGTAAAGGAGAATGTGTGTGTTGAAAGATAGCAGTACATTTAAAAATGCAGAGAAGGTGATACTATTTACCATATTATGTGTGTGACACTGGATGTGTGCCAGACTAATCAGATATTAGCCTGACCAAGCCGCATTTAGCTGAGAATCTTTCAGATTCCCTGCAGTGAGAGGCATCAGTTAAAAAGTTCTTAGCCTGTGTATGGCCTTCTTCATTGGCACATGCTAGATCTGTTTTTTTCTGGTTATAGTTGACTGTCTCATGTGAAGTTCATACATGATGGGAAACATGGTTTAAGAAGCCTTTGAGATACCATGCCACACAGAACCCTGCATGGGTATGTCCTTTAAAAAAAAAAAAAAAAAAACCCACATCTTATTCAATTTATCTTATAACTAGAAACCAGGGTGAGGATATGCAAATGAAGGAGTAGTCCTGTGAATCACATGTCAGTGGTTCTCACTGAGTTCCAGGGAACAGAGTAACAGGGTTGCATGTGTGGGGGGCACACACTTGAAGGGTGACAGAACCTGCTACTCAACCCAGACATCAGGGTTTGGAAGAAAAATTAACCCCCACACAAATGTGGCGATTGCTTAAGTTGGTGATGCACCAGAAAATGTTTGAATTGCTACATTGTAGTTCAAAAGCAAATGTAGGTTGTGCAGTGCCATAGGAGGAGTTGCTAGCATCAATGTCTATTGGCTTGGCTACTGCCAGTAGGGTTGCCTATCTCCAGGTGCAGCCTGGAGATCTCCTGGATTTACAACCGATCTCCAGACTACAAGGATCAGTTCCCCTGAAGAAAAGGGCTGCTTTGTAGGGTGGACTCCATGGCATTATACCCTGCTGAGATCCCTCCCTAAGCCCTCACTGTAAACTTGATAGCTCAAGAGTACTGCCAGGCAGTCTTTATGTTATGCATCAAAGTCTGTGCCCATTTGAACCCCTTTGTCTCCCCCAATAGGTGAATGGCTACCATTCATCCAGTTGGAAGAAAATAAGCCACTGCGTTGAAGGACAGTAGTTTAGAGGGCGATGAAAAAAAAATCTGCCAGACTCTGGTAGTCTGACTTCCCCAGAGAAGTATCCCACGTGCATTGTATCCCTGTGCGGTGTGCCCAGAGATTCATTGTACCTCTTCAGCAGTCTCGGCAATGTATCCATACACACCCTTGACGGATATGTCATTGTTACTTGTTATAGTCCAGTTTCGCAATATATGTTCTATCTCTTTCCTATAATGCTTAAAGATAGTTGATATCATAAATAAAAACACTCTTCAAATAAGTAAAACATGGTTTTTTTTAAAGAAATGCAACTGAAAGGCTGCACGTTATGAAAGGATTTAATACTCCAGTTACTAAGGGTATGGTTGGACAAATGTGTGCATGGTTGACAATGTGTGCTTACTTATAAATAATGCTATCTTATCTGTTAGCATTTTCTGTGTCTTAGGATGTATGCACCAATAAATCACAAATACGCCAATGGAATATTTCTTTGCATTTTGTTTTCACTGTTAGTAATGGAAGTGGTAAGAGCCCTGTGTATCAGAGTGGTAAGCTGCAGTACTGCAGTCCAAGCTCTGTTCACAACCTGAGTTCGATCCCAACAGGAGTCGGTTTCAGGTAGCAGGCTCAGCCTTCCATCCTTCCGAGATCGGTAAAATGAGGTCCCAGCTTGCTGGAGGTAAAGGGAAGACGACTGGGGAAGGCACTGGCAAACCACCCTGTAAACAAAGTCTGCCTAGTAAACGGGCTGTCACGTCACCCCATGGGTCAGGAATGACCCGGTGCTTGCACAGGGGACCTTTACCTTTAATGGAAGTGGTAAAATTTGAGATCCTTTAACTCACAGCTGCTTGTCTGTCAGACTGGATTGAAAATCTCTTGATATAATCATACTAACTTTACTTTAATGATACTGCTCATTCAGCCAATTTGGTTCTGAACACTGTCATAATCATACTTGCAAAAAATGTTTATGGCATATAGGGCAGTCTCAAAACATATTTAATGCCAGTTCCTGAGATCTTGTCACATAAGGTTGCCAACTCTGGGTTGGAAAATTCCTGGAGATTGGGGGCGGCGAGGCTGGGGAGGCTGGGGTTTGGGGAGGAGAAGGATCTCAGCAGGATATAATGCCATGGAGTCAACCTCAGTTGGGTATAATACCATAGAGACTACCCTCCAAAGCAGCCATTTTCACCAAGGAAACTGATCTGTGTAGTCTGGAGATCAGTTGTAATTCCAGGATATCTCCAGGCCCCACCTGAAGGTTGGCCACCCTATTCTTACATGTCCCTTTCTTCCCATCACACATGCAATTTGCTTCATATGTCCTCTGCAAAATGACACCAGCGTTTTTCATAAGACTGTCCCAGTGCTGAACCTGTCAATTATGCCCAGCTACTCCAGGATGCGTGTGTGTGGTTGTGAAAGATTCCCCAAGTAGAGCCACAAACTTTCTGATCCTTCCCACTAGCTCTCCCCATGCTCAGAAGATCACAGAGGAAATATAAGGAGAATGAGAATGAGTAAGCAGGGTGCTCTTAATAGAGGCTAGCAAAACCTTGAATCCATCCTGCCACTTCCCATCACTGCGTATATCTTTCCCCCACACCTTTCTTCAAGCTCATTCCTGTTCTCACACAACCCCCTACCATATGTCAACCCCTGCATACAAATTGCAACTCTGTTGTCCTATTACTCCTGTTCTGCCCTTTGCAGCCTTCTAGAGATGTCCTCACACCAGATGTTTGGCCTGAGTGCCACCTACTTTCATAGGCATGGGGTGGGGTGAGATCAGTCCATCAGAATCAGTACACACTAGTGAGACCACTGGAATTTGCACTCCTGAGCCTGTAGTAGAGCGACTTGTGCTGCCTACCTACAATGCCAGGTGCATGTAACAGCCTGAAAACTCATCTCAGGTTTAGATGGAGCATCCAAGCATAGAAGACTTCCTCCTCTCTTCTCCTGCCCCCTCTCCATCTTACCCATGACTCTTACTTCCTCCAGACCACCAACGAAGAACCATAACTTGGGATGTTTGGAGAGGGAGGGAGTATCTTGTGCAAATGCCTACCTGATGCAATGCTTCTTGTAGTGAGAGGGTATGGAAATGAATTGTTCAAAATGAAAAGTTTAATGCACCTTACAAGTGCATTGAAACACAAATATTTTTTTAAAAAAAGAGCACTCACCAGTGACACCAATTAATAGAGAGACATCTGTTTGGGCACAGATAAAAGTGCCTATCTCTAGCACACACAAATTTATTTAAACAGGCCAAAGCTCTTCTTCAACATACACACAGAACCTATAATCTCAGTCAAAGAAGTGAAAAAGCGTACAAGTTTTTCCATCCTAAATCCTTCCATAGATGACATAGATCAGCTGGTTATGGAAGATCCATAGCAAGAAGCTGTGGTTCCTAGGATTAGAAACCCAATGGTCTGACTCAGTATAAAGCAGCTTGATGTGTATTAGGATTTGAGAGCCATTTCCCCATTAGCCTATAGAGTATGAGAATCATTCCTTCAATTATTTGAAGATTTTAGTTGACTCACACATAACATTATAAAAGAGTCAGCCCTGAAAGTCATACAAAGCAGCTTAAACTGTTTGGAATAGTCTGTTGACTCAATAGCCTATGTCAGTGTTGAGCTAATTTCTTGAGCTAATTTACCATGAATTGAAGCCAAGATCTTTGTCCCAGGCAAACCATTTGCAGAAGTACTAAAAATTAAAAAAAAAAAAAAATCCATGGAGGCACTGTGCATTATTGCAACAACATTAGTTCTCGGGATTGATTTAAGCTGAAGGAAGTTTAAGATGGGGCATGGGAAAGGTCTTAATTGTCTCTAAGTCACTGAGTTGATCTACACATGCAGAGAATTTCTGTGATATGTCTCGAACCAATTCAGACTATGGGTGGAGGGTCACATGTTTGAATGCATCCCTCTTCAAAGGATGTAGAAAAATACCAAGACCAGCTTGAATCCTTGCCTCAGGCATAACCTATGTCTGCAGGATATATTGTATGTGGAGAAAGCATTCAAACGTGAAACCCTGCACTTGCAAACTGAAGTAATACAGCCCTAGGAAACCCGAGTCATGTGATCTCCCTGCATGTGTTGATTAGTCTTAACCTTCCAGCCATCACATCCCTAACTCTCATTATTCACATATGACTTGATGCTATGCTCCATGATCTATGCAGATTGCTCATGGTGTCACCAATCCAGATAGTAAAGAACAGCAATAACCCCTTGTACTTTTGCACCCAAGGGTTGGTAATGTCATGTAGTGTAATTGTGAAGAAAGACTTCTGGAGAAAGCGTGTTGTTCGTACCATGTGCAGTGTTCATTCGTACAACAGCCTTGCGCCCCTGCTGTTGTATCTAACAGTGTCATCCTAAGCAGAGTTACACTCTTCTGGTGGGGAAAGCTGCCATCAAGTCACAGCTGACTTATGGCAACCCTGTAGGGTTTTCAAGGCAAGAGATGTTCAGAGGTGGTTTGCCACTGCCTGTCTCCATATGGGCTGAGAGAGTTCTGAGAGAACTGTGACTGGCCCAAGGTCACCCAGCAGGCTTCATGTGGAGAAGTGGGGAATCAAACCCAGTTCTCCAGATTAGAGTCCAGCCCTCTTAACCACTAAACCACGCTGGCTCTCTTCTAACCCCTTTAATTCCAATAGAAGGGTGTTACTGTTCCGTTCACTCCTCTACTTTGAGTGGTGAGAAGTTTCAAGGGTAGGGCTTACCTGGGTTGGTGGTGCACTATGGAAGAGAAAATATTCAGATGGTTATAGTATATTCATAATATTTGTTTATTTGCAAATATATAGGTGGACACATACTCCTACAGGGCAGCAGTTCTACCACCCCACATCAGATCGCCAGAGAGAGAGTATACACCCTAAGTGCTTCAGCTAACTCACAACAGTCTGTCTGCTTTTTTCTGTCTCTTCTGGAATGTGACCCCTGCCCCCTGTCTTCAGCTAGAAGAGGGATAAATTCCTCCAAGTGGACATTTGGTCAGAGTCATTTCCTGGCACTTAAAACCCACGGAGGAGATACCTGCAGTTGTCAAGATACCTTCCCATTCCCTGTGTCCTATATGATAGACTGATCCACAGTAAGAACCCAAGCCATATTCTCTTTGCATCCCAAAAATGGAGGATGGGGGAAGAAAAGAGTAATATGAAGAGTTTGATAGCCTAACCAGAAAAGCACCTTATTCGATACGGACCTCTTTTATTGGCACACCACCATACAAGTTAGGGAATTAACAATGAATTGTTAGGCAGAATCCATGAAGAGAAATGTTCTCTGTAATTTATAAGCTTGAACGTCGCTATGTCGAATGGAACTAAACCGGCAACCTATCTGACAAAGGGATCTGTGGCTCTTGAAAGCTTATACCCCTAAAATCTTGTCGGTCTCGACGGTGCTATTGGACTTGAATCTCGCTGTTCTACAACACAGCCATCCTCTGAAATTAAATCAGCACGAGGGATCCTGTCTGAGTATATCTTATTCTTTGAGGCAAACAAGGCAGCTGTGTTCATTCTTCAAGTCTCTTGCCTTGGCCACAGCGCAGCCTGAAAAAAGCAAATCTACAATTAAACAAAAAAACAAAAATCAGTTATTCTTATAGGAGCATAAAAAGAGAACAGGGAAATGTCCTCCAAAACAGGGACTGGCCCTGTATGTAGAAATAACCTAGACCAGCATTCCGTTTTCAGCAGTGGGGCATCTGACATTTTCAGGAACCCCATAAGCAAGGCACGACTGCCCTGCCCCACTTTTTGCTTCCAGCGTCTGCTACTCAAAGGAATGTTGCCCCTGAACATGAAGGCTCACATGTTTGCATGGAACATGGAGCTCTCTTAGGCTCACCAGTTTATGCCGACAGAGGACAGTTTCCAAATTCTATCTTAATTTCCTTTCATGGTGTTTTACACACACTAATATCCTTCTAAATCAGAATAAGGGCAACTGCCCTTCCTGGTTTATTATTAATATTTAGCATTTGCATAGAGCTCTTTCAAGAATTCAGAGCCCTTTGCATAAATTTTCTTGTACTTCTTCCAGCAAGACGAGTCATTTTTATTATCATATATGGCAGATGGGGAGGGGGTGAGCTGAAATTTGCGGCTTGCCCGGTCCTCTTGGTGAGTTCGTGGCAGAAACAATGTTCAACTTGAAGAGTGGTAGCTCCGACTCCTGGCTGCTGCTAATCAAATATCTTTCAAGGGTATTCGGGGCACACCAATTGCATTGCTGTTTTCCCCAAAAGATTTCAAAGCTGCTACCTTTCCTAGATAAACTGCCCGGGGGTTTGAAATAGAGGCCATTCATAGCGCTGGTGACGGAATTAGGATTTCCTCTGAACTCCCCCCACCCCCAGGCCAGCAAATTGCCTCTTTAAATCAGCATCCTTCATAAGACCAATAGACGTCAGGGTGATTATGCAAATCATTGCCACATTAACAGAGGGGACCATCAATACGGGTTGCAATCAAATGGGGGCAGGATCCCTTTTATGGTGCTTCCGTAATCCCCACACGTACAGGCAGCTCTATTTTAAGACTGGTGTATGGATTTCTGAATGAACGGATTCAAAATTGAAACAAACAGAATCCGAAGGTGGCCATGATCAAACCTTTGCTTGCTTGAGGGAGCTGTTTTCTTTAAAAATGAAGTCTTTCCAACGGGCAGATTAAAATATATAAAAAACAACAGCAGGGCCTCATGGGTAGAGCCAAGAGACCACACCTGGCTGGCGGTCCAGAGGTTATTTTCATTTAATAATTGTCAAAGCACGTAAAATGCAGTTGGCACTACAAATAATTTGGATCGTACTAGCATAGAGGGATCAATGCCAAAGAGGTAGTTGTCAGGCTGGTTCTGATGTGACCTGGCTTTGGAAACCAAATACTGATTACCTGCCAGAATGAGATTTTACTGGGCATCTTGGTAATTCTAATTTGTCTGTAGTCACTCAATAGGGTTGCCAACCTCCAAGTACTAGCTGGAGATCTGCTATTAAAACTGATCTCCAGCCGACAGAGAGCAATTCACCTGGAGAAAATGGCCACTTTGGCAATTGGATTCTAAGGCATTGAAGTCCCTCCCCTCCCCAAACCCCGCCCTCCTCAGGCTCCGCCCCGAAAACTTCCTGCCAGTGGTCAAGAGGGCCCTGGTAGCCCTATCACTCAAGCCCAATCAGCTGCTTTAGATGTGAATTTTGATAGATGTACATCTTAAGATATATATGATAGAAGGTGGCATACAAAGGTAGCTGTATTGAAAGCTAGGGTTGCCAACTCTGGCTGGAGAATTCTTGTAGATTTGGGGGAGGTGCCTGGGAATGTTGGAGTTTGGGGAGGGAGCTCAGCAGGGATGTAATGCCATAGAGTTAGGGTTGGCAGCCCCCCCATTGGGGCCTGAGTATACCTCACCCTGCCTCTTGGCAGTAGGATAATTTTTTTTAATGGCCAACAGGCCAATGGGTGTGATATCACTTCCAGGGAAAACCCAGAAGTGACATCAGTCCTCTTCTAGGAATTGCCTGGCACTCTTGGTTTTACCATAGAGCTTCCAGTGATTTCCTAGAGAGGTATGACATCACTGCCAGGCTTTTCCTGGAAGTGATGTTACCTTGTTGCCAACAGCACCTACACACCCATGTGCCCCCCCCTGCACAGAGTACCACTGGTTGCCAGGCTCAGCCACACTCCTGTCTTGCTCATGGGCCATTTTAACTCCCCAGTCTGCCCCAATAGCCATCTGTGCTTAACTGCATATTAACTAGTGTTTCCAACCTCCAGGGAGCGGCTGGAGATTTCCCACTATTACAATGGGACAGTGATCAGTTCACCTGGAGAAAAAGGCCACTTTGAAAGGTGGAATCTATGGCATTATACCCCATTGAAGTGCCTCCCCAAACCTCACCCTCCTCAGGCTCCACCCCCCAAAATCTCCAGGTATTTCCCAACCCGGAGCTGGCAACCCTAATATCAACAATGGCATTTTTAAACAATTAAAAAGCAGATAGCCTAACAGAAGCATGCAGCATTGGAGCAGCATTTGAGCTGCCAGTATATAAGTAAGCAGAAAGTCATGCAAGCCCCATGGGAGAAATAACAGTATCAATATTACATTTGTACATAGGCTGACTTAGATGCAGGTCTATTTCACTGCTGAAAGGCATCTTTGAGGAAAGCTCTGCAAATCAGTGTCATGCAGCGTCACTTCCAGTTACTCACCTGGAAGTGGTGTCACAGTGTCAAATAATGCCCCCCCCTCCATGTTCACTCCCACCACTCCACTGAGCGGAGCAGTGAGGCTGGAAGGTTGCTTGCCATAGTGGGCAACCTGGTACTGCAGACCCAAAGGGGATGTTTCCTTGGGGCTTATAAAACACCTGCTGCTCCCATTAGCTGGAGGATTCAGGATTTGTCATCTTCCATGAGGAAGAGACACATTGTGGAAGGAGGAAGTGGGCAACAGGAAACATATCAGTGGGCACCAGGTTGGAGACCACCGTACCGAGGCTAGCACTCTGTCATTGCCAGAGGTTGTAGACAGGAACCACCATCTGATTCACTGCACACTAGGAAGATGCTGTTGTCACTTAAAAAATGGGGGGTGGCAGTAGAGTTTCAGCTATTCATACTTGCTACTCTGGCGATCTTGTTTAGTGAGTCATTAAACCAGACAGATCTGCAGGGACTTATTCACTGGATACATTGTATAGCCGATGATTCCTTTGGCATCGTTGCTGGGGTTGTTTTACTACAATTTAAAATGGAATGCTGTCACTTGACCTTCACTGTGAATGTGTAATAAACACAAATTAGAAACCCTTTTTGTCTTGTTGTGAGGTGGGTGGAAGCCCCCCAGGAAACATTCGTAGGTTATGGGGGTGAAGGTAGAAGGCAGGAATCCCTCCTTTCAAGAAAAGAATCAGCTAATGACAAAACAGCAGTTGAAGAACATGCCCGGACTGTCCTCAGCACAAGATGCCAACCAGGAAGGCAGATTTAAAACAATGCCCAGAGGGAGTTTCTGTGTTAGTATGTGGCAGCAAACCCATGAAAGTGCTATCAGTGACGAACCTGCTGTGATTTGTCCTTTAAACACAATATCCGTCTTCACCCGCGATACAGAAAGTGCTCCCAAGGTAGAAATCCTGAAAACCACTGCCACAGAGAACGCACCCCAGCGTTTAAAAAAATGCAAGACCCCATTTGCAGAGCAGCTGGTGGTGGCATCAGCCTATGATAAAAAGCCCCCCAGTGAAGTGTAAATCAATGCAATGCCTCTGCTCTCAGCCACACACCAAACCCTGCTAGGATTCAGAGATGGTAACAGCTGGCTCCCTGTTTGTCTAAACCGTATATAAATCATACTCTGGCAGGCGAGCCGCTGCAGGATCTCCGTCCACTCTGGCAGGTAGAAAAGCTTCTTTATTTTCCTGGAGTGCTACCGCGGGATGCACTCTCTAACAGAAAGGCTGCTGCTCCAAACGGAATAATCAGAGAAGCAAATGAGGTGTTCAGAGAGCAATCCGCCTTTACCAGCCAACTGGTTCAGTCAAGCATAGGATGAAGCAGCTGTGACAGGGCTGAGCCACCAGGGTTTCACGTGATCGCTGTACATCTCCCTGCTTTTTTAAGTGACTTTTCTTTAGTGACTTCCTCAGTGATTGGTGTGAAAGTGTAGAGAAGCCTAAACGACCATACATTCACAATGTAATAGATGAGTGTTTGTTATACTTTCCCCCCACCTTTAGTTAAATCAGTCTCAGCACAACCTGGATCTCCACAAATTGGGTGACTGGGCAACAACGTGGCAGATGAAGTGCAGTGTTGGTAAACATAAGGGGATGCACCTTGGGACAAAAAAAATATATCCCAACTTCAAGTATAGGCTAATGGGATCTGAACTTGCTGAGAGGGGAAAAGATCTTGGGGTCGTAGTAGACAGCTCAGTGAATGTGTCAACCCAATGTGCTGCAGCTGTGAAAAAGGCAAACGTGGTGTAGTGGTTAAGAGTGGTGGTTTGGAGTGGTGGACTCTAATCTGGAGAACCGGGTTTGATTCCCCACTCCTCCACACGAGTGGTGGAGGCTAATCTGGTGAACTGGATTTGTTTCCCCACTCCTACACATGAAGTCAGTCGGGTGACCTTAGGCTAGTCACAGCTCTCAGCCTCACCTACCTCACAGGGTGTCTGTTGTGGGGAGGGGAAAGGAGGGTGATTGTAAGCCAGTTTGATTCTTCCTTAAGTGGTAGAGAAAGTCAGCATATAAAAAACAACTCTTCTTCTTCATCATCTCCTTCTCCTCCTTCTTCGTTAGGAATTGCCTTGACCTGGATGGCCCAGGATAGCCTGATCTCATCAGACTTCAAAGGCTAAGCAGGGTTGCTCCTGGCTAGTACTTGGATGGGAAATCACCAAGAAATACCAGGGTTGCTATGCAGAGGAAAGCAATACCAAACCACCTCTGCCTTGAGAACCCTACTGGGTTGCCATAAGTCAGTTGTGACTTGACGGCACTTTACACATGTTAGGAATTATTAGGAAAGGGACTGAAAATAAAACGGCTAATATTATAATGCCCCTGTATAGGTCAATGGTGCAGCCTCATTTGGAATACTGGGTGCAGTTCTGGTCAAGGTGTCTTCAAAAGAGCTGGGAAAAGGATGGAAGAGGGCCACCAAGACGATTAGGGGATTGGAACACCTTCCCTGTGAGGAAAGGCTGAAGAGTCTGGGCCTTTTCAGTTTTGAAAAGATATGACTAAGGGGGAGCATGATAGAGGTTTATAAAATTATGAATGCAGTGGAGAGAATTGATAAAGAGAACTTTTTCTTTCTCTCCGAAAATACTAGAAAAGGAGGGCATTCAATGAGGCAGAAGGGCAGTAGATTCAGGATGGACAAAAGGAAATACTTCTTTACACAGAGAGTGATTAAAATATAGAATTCGTTGGCAGAGGATGTACTGATGGCCACAGGCATAGACAGTTTAAAAGATAGATTCATGAAGGATAGGTCTATCAGTGGCTACCAGCCATGGTGACTAAAGAGAACCTCCACGTTCAGAGGCAGTCAACCTCTGAATCCCAGTTCCAGGAGGCAACATCAGAGGAAGGCCTCAGCCTCTGTGCCCTGTTGTTGGCCCTCCAGAGGAACTGGTTGGCCACTGTGTTGGACAAGATGCTGGACTCGATGGACTGCTGATCTGATCTAGCAGGGCTTTTCTTAGGTTTGAGGCAAGTTAGGCCCAAGATAACCCAGTGAGCTTTGGGACAGAATAGAGATTTGGACATGAGCGATCTTCCTAGTTCCAGCCTGATACACTGTTCTGCTCGCCACAGTAGTTCTCATCAGTCAATGAGTTCATGCTCAAGTTCAATAGGAAAAGGCGGTTCATCCAGGCTACAATCCCCATTGTAGGTTTCAGACAATTTGAATGAGCAAACAGTTCTTGGTACTGGGTCAATCAAGCAACTTTGTATTTCCTTTTGTAACTGACTATACTTGACAAAGCTCTGCGCTTTCCCTTCAACACTTCCACATTGTTTCCTTTGAAGCGCTGCAGCACTTTTCCATTATGAATGGTTTCCATCAGGCAAAATAATATTCTGGCTAACTTTGCAGATTGCTGTAAGTGAAAGCAGATGGGGTTCAGATCCATGGTCTTTTGCATAATGAGGCACTGCAAGGAATTGTATTTCATGGCGTGGGGGGCAGGTGACCAATGCAAAACCTTTCCTGCCGCATGAGCATGAAAGGAGCTCCTTTGCTGCAAAATCAAGGCGATAATGGTCTTTTATGCATGGCAGTTTCACTCACTGTCACCCCTCTGATGACAAAGGTGAGCTCTGCTATGGAACTTTGTATCTTGGGGATTTAGGGCTGCATGAGATACATAACTGACTTTAACTTAACTTCAGTAGCAGGCATAATCTTGCAGAAGTTAAAGGAAAGTGTTTGCTGCCGACAACTAATTGCTCAACCTTTGCGCTGTATTGAGCGAGTTGCCCTCCACCACCCTCTTTCGGACCAAAAGACAGACGCTGAGCTTTCCCAAGCTACAAACCGACAAGAAGCTAACTACCCAGGGAGGACATTGATAAACCACCCGGTAGTTAGAGACCTCTGTGCTGGGAAGAAGAGTAAGAGGGACCGCTCACACAGCGGCTTAAATAAGACAAGTTTTAAATTGCAAAACAGCTCCCTTCTACATATATTGCTACTCTGGCTTACTTCTCTTAAAAACGTCCTTAAAAACATTTGTGACTGTAAAAAAACTCAGCGAGAAAGGAAAAGGACAAGCTAAAGACTTAAAGAGACAGTAGACTAATCTATTCCTATTAAGGTGTAAGTTCAAGCGAAGAACAATAAGAAATAAAATGGGGAAGAAACACTCACGCATAGCCCAAAAGACTAACAGTGTGGGTGTGAAGTGCCGTCAAGCCGCAGCCGACTTATGGCGACCCCCTTTGGGTTTTTCATGGCAAGAGACTAACAGAAAAAGAAAACTTAGAAAGAATGGATGCAATTTCCATCCATAAGAATCTTCTTTTTACTAAACAAAGATATTTTGAAAAAGGAAATAAAGTAGGGAAATTATTAGCCCAGAAAGTTAAAAAAGTAAGAAGTAAAAACATCATCACTGGTATCAAAACAAAAGAGGGAGAAATTACTAATGACACCAATGAAATTAAGAAGTCTTTTAGAGAATATTACCAAGAACTTTATAAGGCCAGCCTGTAGATAAAGATAACATTAAAAGTTTTCTACAAAATACTAATATACCCAAGTTAAATTCAGATGATAAAGATTTTATGGAAAAATATATTAATATACAAGGACTAGAAACAGCCATCCAACATTTGAAAATTAATAAGGCCCCAGGCCTGGATGGCTATATAGCTGAATTTTATAAAACGTTAAGCCACACAATCAAAATTCCATTACGCAAAGCAATGGATGATATCTTTCAAAATGGAAAGCTGCCAAATACATGGGCTGAAGTAACATTACAGTTATTCCCAAGCCAGAAAAGGATCCAACCCTAACTAGTTCCTATAGACCAATCAGTCTCCCAAATATTGATTATAAAATCTTAACTTCAATCTTAGCAAACCGGCTAAAACAAATAATTAATAAATACATTAACCCTGATCAAACAGGTTTCATCCCTAAGAGACTGTTAACATCTAATATTAGGAAAAAATTTAACTTACAAGATTATATAAGAAAATCAATGGGAAAAGCAGTTCTCTTATTCTCTTGTTCTTAGATGCTGAAAAAGCGTTCGATAGGGTTGAACACTGTTATTTGAAGGAAACAATAGCTAGCTTTGGTTTCGGGGGGAAATTCCAGAAATGGATTAATATTCTATATAACAAGTGTCAAGCTAAAATAAGAATTAACGGTGAAAGAACAGAAAGTTTTGATATCATGCGGGGCGTTAGGCAAGGCTGCCCTTTGTCAGCTTTCCTATATGCTCTCTCTCTAGAATCCCTGGCAATCTCAATAAGAGATAATAATAAAATCAAAGGTATAAAGGTTAAAGATGAGTAATTTAAATTAAGCCTATATGCGGATGATATAGCGCTCTTCCTAACTGAAGCAGATAAATCTGGATTAGAGGTTAGAAAAGTGATCACAGAATTCAGTAATATTCAGTAATATATCTGGATACAAGTTAAATGCAAATAAATCTGAAGCCCTTTTTTAATATCGATAACAAAAAGGAGAAACTATTATGAGCAGAAGATCTAAGAGAAGCTGATAATGTTAAATGTTTAGGAATATGGTTAGGTAAAGATAAAACTAAATGTTTAAATTTAAACTGCGGAAAAATAGCGAAAGAACTGAAGGATTGTTTTCAGAAATGGCTCCCTTTGCATTTTTCTCTCTTAGGCCAAGTCAACCTAAATAAAATGATAATCTTGCCAAAATTGAATTTTATTTTTAATAACTTATTTGTAGACATACCAAAAAAATGACTGAAGAATGGCAAAAGATCTGTAATAGATTCATCTGGCAAAATAAAAAGAATAGATTTAGAAACAATAACCTATATGAGATTAAAGCAAAGGAGGGATAGGTATGCCAAATTTATTAACGTATTATCAGGTGGCTAGGATAAAGTGGTTAAAATCATGGGTAGTAAATTATGAAAAGGAACCATATATCATAATTGAGCAGGACTTTGTTAAATTCCCTCTAAATAGATGGCTTTGGGTAAAAAAAACTCATAGGAAAAATTTCTACAACAAAGATAATAATTGCATTAATACCATTCTAAAGCAATGGGTTGCGCTAAGAGAGAAACTAGCTCCAGATATTTCCCCAATGTCTTCCTTTTTATGGAATATCTTAGCTGAGAACCCAGAATTCTAATTACCACATAGAATAAAGATAGATAAACAGAATGAACGTAATTATTGGATTAGAAATAATAATTTAGAACCTTTATGTAAAATTATGGATAAAAATAAATATTACATTTTTAGAATATTTACAAATTAAAAAATATTGGAATAACCTAAAAGAAAATGACATATCCGAAATTAGAGATAAATCAGGGTTTGAGAAGCTGATGTTACTAGACAAAACTCCAACTTCAAAAATATATACAATTATACTTTAAGATAAATTAAATCAAACAACGGGATATCGGGATAAATGGAACGCTTACTTAGACAGAGCGTTAAGTAACCAAGAATGGGAACACATTTTCACAAAAGGATTAGATTTTATGTATGCAAATGAGAGAAAATCTAATAAAGATGGTATATATGTGGTATATAACCCCACTTAGACTAAGTAAAATCCATAAATCAGAAAACGACAGCTGTTGGTACTGTAATAGAAAACAAGCAGATTTTATACACATGTGGTGGAAATGTGAGAGAGCTATATCATTTTGGTCTGAAATAGTGAAATGTCTAACGGTTGGAATGGAGGTTGATATTCCATGTAA
The DNA here is from genome assembly GCF_029931775.1 of Euleptes europaea. Lineage (NCBI taxonomy): Eukaryota > Metazoa > Chordata > Lepidosauria > Squamata > Sphaerodactylidae > Euleptes > Euleptes europaea. The sequence goes on along the minus strand of NC_079313.1, from coordinate 26,497,474 downwards.
ACCCGAGATATTCTTGTTAAATCTGGTACCTAATCTAGCTAAAGATCAACTTTGTATGGTGTTACAAATGATAACTGTGGCTAGAACAACCTTTGCCAGTCAATGGAAACAAAAATCAACTCCAAAGTTAGAGGAATGACTGGTTAAAGTTAAAGAAATATATGTTTTAATTAAGCTAACAGCATATCAGAAAAACAGAAATACAATAAGATTGGATGCGGTATGGTCACATACAATAAGTAAAATAGATAATTTCATAATTAAGGGCGGGAAAGGGGAATGCGTTGCGCTCAGTCAGGACGTAATGATGAATATGAAGACATAGAAATAAGCTGTAGCATGGGAGACTTGATCTTATTTTATTATGTGTGTGTGTGTATGTGTATGTGTATGTGTGTGTGTGTGTGTATATATATATATATATATATATATATATATATATATATATATATATATATATATAGTATTTTAAATACTATATTTTAAATATAGTATTTTAAATTACGAAGACTGTCAGTAATTCTGCTTTTTTTTAGTTGTTGTTATTCATTGGTTTTTTTCTAATAAAATTAAAAACAACAACAATAAACTAAACTAAACTAAGCTCTCCTCCTGAGTTTCCCCACGTTTTCAAATTTGAGATAAAACAGGTCTCTGAAAAAACACAAAGACCCGAAGTGGTTGGAGGGGTGAAGGCAAGTTAAACGGCCATGCATCGAAGACCAATCTCTCTGGCCACTGACTGTCAATACCGATTAGCAGCCAGGGCTTCAGGCAGAGGCTTTCCTACCATGTGACTAGTAAACTTTTCTTTTGACAAAGTCCAGGGCATTGTGTTAATACAAACAGCATGCATTCTCAGTTTTGTTGCTCAGGAACTATACGGGGAGAAAAGTAGGAGAGTAGAACAATTATAAATAATGCAGGGGGCTTTCGTTAAAAACAATAGTCCTGTGTTGGATAAGTAAGAAGGGAAGGCCTTGGCTGCATGGTAGATCATCACTAGGGTTGCCAGGTCCCTCTTCTCCACCGGCGGGAGATTTTGGGGCGGAGCCTAAGGAGGGCAGGGTTTGGGGAGGGGAGGGACTTCAATGCCACAGAGTCCAATTACCAAAGCGGCCGTTTTCTCCAGGTGAACAGATCTCTATCAGCTGGAGATCAGTTGTAATAGCAGGAGATCTCCAGCCACCACCTGGAAGTTAGCAAAAGCAGAGCACTGTGGCTGAACAAGGTGAGTATTACAGGTAACCTGCATTGTATTACAGGTTACCTGTAATACTCACCTTGTTTAGCCATAGTGCTACAGTCTTCATAGTTTGGAACACTTACCTGGGTTTAGCCACAGCGCTACGCTTTTGCTCACTTCTTGTTTCTAGCACGAGGTTCCTTTTTTGCCACCTGGAAGTTGGCAACCCTAATCATCACCTTTGCATGCAGAAGGTCCTCTCCTTTAAAGGGATCTCCTTTAAAGGGATCAGCCAGTACGTTATGTGAAAGACCTTGTTGTGAGCCCTTGGAAAGCAGCTGCCAGTCAGAGTAGACACTAGTGACCGTGATAGGGCAATCATCTGATTTAGTATAAGGCAACTGAATGTGTTCAAAAGGTGCCCTGATGGGTCATGCCACTGGTCCATTTGGTCCAGCATCCTGTTTCACACAGTAGCCAACCAGTGGGTCCTAGAAAGTTAACAAACAGGACACAGAGTTTCTCCTCTGCATCCCTAACCTGAAAAACAGATTTCCTTGTAACATCCCAGTATTATGTGTTTCCCCATATTAGAGTTCCCAACTCCAGCTTTAGAAATTCCTGGTGATTTGGGGGCGGTTCCTGGTGAGGGTTGGGTTTGAGGAGGGCAGGGCAGGGAGCTCCGTGGGGATGTGATGTCATAAAATGTGCCCCCAAAAGCTGCCGTTTTCTCCAGGGGAACTGATTCCTGCGGCCTGGAGATCAATTGTAATTCTGAGCAAACTCCAGGCCCCACCTGGAGCCTGGCAACCCCTACCCCAGATCTGTTCCACATCATTGGCTGACAGTAGAGCAATAGAGACTACTGCTGAAAGTTAAAAAAGAAAGTGCCAAAGCAGGACTACAGCTGAACATCGAGAAGACAAGAGTAATGACTACAGGAGAATTACACAACTTTAAGGCTGACAATAAGGAAATTGAAATGGTTGAAGACTTTCTATTCCTTGGCTCCATCATCAACCAAAAGGGAGATTGCAGCCAAGAAATCAGAAGGAGATTGAGACTGGGAAGGGCAGCCATGAAAGAGCTAGGAAAGATTCTGAAGTGTAAGGATGTGTCACTGGCCACCAAGATTAAGTTAATTCATGCCATCGTATTCCCTATTACTATGCATGGGTGTGAAGGCTGGACAGTGAAGAAAACTGATAGGAAGAAACTAGATTCCTTTAAAATGTGGTGTTGGAGACAAATCAGTGGGTTATAGATCAAATCCTTGGCTGTTGGGGGCCCATTTAGGCTCTCTTGGCTGGTGCTTGGTGCTGAATGGAGCCTGTTGGAGGTGCCAGAATGCAGACAGCCAGCTGGGGCATGTTGGCACTCAAGTGCCAGGCACTCCTGTGCTTACCAGAGATCAAGCTAGACACGATGTGGGTGACCAGATCCTCCCAGCTCAGGGCCTGGGGAAGCTGTTCTGGCTGACCTTAGCCTAAGACCACCCCTGGGGAGGGGGATAGAGGGGGGATTGACATTTTGTATATCTGCAACTCCAAAGAGGGCAACTCCAAAATCTCAGCTGGGAAAATAGAAGTTGTCCCTGGAGGAATGTGGGTAAATAGAACCCCATTACAAAAGCCCTTTTCATTATAAAATTGGGATAGACTGCAGCTGGGAAGCCAAATGAAAAAGATAATAGGACCCTGTGCCTAAATTTTAGCAGCATCTGCAGCCTGTCTTACCCCTGCATGGTAAGCAGCATCTACTAAACTGTTAAAGGCAGAGAATCCCCCCCCCCTTTGTATTTGGTCACCTTTGTTTCTAAGGTAAGGGAATGCATTCTGTTCAGGTCCTACTTTATCACCAGTGGCAGGTGTTTGTTTTGTGCTGGCCTCTATGGCTAGGGTTGCCAGCCCCGGGTTTGGAAATATCTGGAAATTGTGGGGGCGGAGCCTGAGGAAGGGGGGGGTTGGGGAGGAGCCGAATTCGGCTGCACTTTGGAGTATCCCCTGTGGAACTGAGAACTGCTTGAATAATATAACGGATGTTTACTTGGAAACTTAGAATTGAATGGGGCTGAAGAAAAGACTTTAAACGGCCATCCCCCATCGTCTCCCAAAAAGTGTTGCTTTGGGGATCTGTGTACCAGCTATTGGACCTTTTGAAGAAATATTTAGAAATATACACCTAGAAGATTATATTGTTTTGTTGCATAGACTTGTATTGTACATATTGTATATATTTCCGCCAATTTTTGTTTATGTATTCCACTGTGTTTTCTGACTGTCATACATGTTTAAGCACTAATAAGAATTTTGCTACTTTTGTACGTACACTCTCCGGTGCAGTTTTCCCTAACCAATTTGGTATTAGCACGGAGGTGCCCTATTGTTTTGATTTAGTACCTGGAGGTTGGCAACCCTATCAACGGCTAACCAGACTGCCTTGGTGATCTCAGTGAATGCATCTTCCACACTCCTTCTGGATGTATCGACTATTTCCAGCCTTTCTTCCCTCCCATTTATTTAGCATGCAAAGTCCTTTGCTTCAGAGGAGATAACTGCACCGTTTGGTATTCAGCTCACTCAGTTTCTTTCCTGTTTTCCTCTGGATTGAAATCAGCAAAGCAGAATTGACTTGTCAGTCTTGAACTGTCTCCTCCCCATCCCCATTCATTTCTTCCCCCATGTCCTCTCTCAGTTCTAACCTGCCCATCCCACTTCATTTTCATCTCCTGGTTGTTTGTCTCCCCACCTTTGCAGCGCAGTCCCCCTCCAGATATACAGAAACCTCCCCTTTTAATGTTCTGTCATCTTGCTGTTTTATTTTTTTGCCACTGTTTCGACAGCACACTGAGCCATGTTGCCCAAAACACTGATCTCTTCTCCCCATCCATTAGTTTTACAGATAAAGCCACATCTATTATATTGATCCAGACAGAGGGGGAGGAAAAGCACACAGCTGCCCGGAGGCTGATCCTGAGTTTACTGGCCATATGACTGTCCTTTTAGAGTATGCCATTTGAAGAGAGCGAAAAGCTTGCAAAAACAGATAATCCTGATTGTGATGATCCGTGTCGGCTTAATTTCCTGGTGTCTGAATCCTGACAACCATTAGGAGCCCAATTGTAGAGTCTCTCTTCGCCTGCTTGCCTGTCCTTATGTTGTTCTCCATTTAAATGCTAATGAGTTTGTTACTAAGTAGAAATGCCTGGCCCTGCTGCATGATGTGATTCCTGGCTTTTCCTGTTCTGGTTGGTGCAGAAACATGGAGGTATGGTGCTGCTATAAATACAGGACTTTAGGCATGTTTCTTTTCTTTTAAAAAGCAGGAATTGTGGCTCTTCATTTCCTACCCTTACTTCCTGATGTCTGTATAGGGCACCTATAGTGCACCAGGGCACCTATTCATGTCAGGGTGACCAGAACCGACTTGGAATGGGCAAAATGGCCTGAAACAAAAGACATTCTGGTAATCTGCACATCTGTAGGACCCTGCCTGATAATCCATCTTTAGCCATGTAGTGAAGAAAGGCTTCCGCAAAAGAAATCCTGCCTTTTGCCACACTTCTATGCTATTTCTGCCTGCTTCATCTTGTCTGTCCTTTTGTATCTAACTGGCACTTATGGCCATTTATGCTTGGTAATTAGCAGAGCCCTGCAGATTTTTTTAATTTCTTCATGCTGAGCCGTCATTCCAGATGTCACTGCGAAGCCAGTGCATACCTGCTTCACATTTCTTAAGAGCCCCTTTAACGCAACCTGTTATATTTGCTCTGGAAGCATTTTCTGAAGGAAGTATGCAGAATCACAGCCGCTGCTTAGCTATGCAAACGACTATTGCTAATGGCTATGTAAACGAAGGAGTAGGCAAGTGTGGGGAATTTGTTTGACTTTCTCTTGCATCGGGACCATAAATAGTCATTGTAAAGGTCAGATTTAAAAAATCAGCATTGAGCGAGGAGCAGAATCAACCCTGCATAAATGGCCTATGTTTCAGGAAAAAACAACTTTTGATCATTTGTTTATGTTCTTTCTTGAAAAAGGCTGTGTATCCAAATTAGGTAGAGAAACCCAGAACTTTGGGGATTGAAAGAGGTGCCTTGCTGGACCAGGCCAGTGGTCCATCTAGGCCAGCACCGTTTGCCCTGGAGGGCTTGCATAGAAGCCGAGGCCTCCCTCCTCGCTGTGGCCTCCTAGCAGGGTCAAATTCCCTTTTAAAGCCATTTATGTTAGGCCCTTTATGCATGGGTATTTTGACTCATGTTCACCCCCCGGACTGACTCGGTTGTTCCTTGGAGTTATGCATGAGTCCCTTAGAGATGACCTCGCGCACAGCCCTTGCAATGCCCGGGTCTTCCCAATGCTGTTAAAACCCGATTCTTCAATCTCCCTGAGATCAGCCCAAATCAAATTATCCTTATCTCCATGCATACGCCAAAGCGCAGGACAGGGGAGCTGGGGATGGGGTGACATTTTTCTCACAGTAAGCACTACAGCCAATTACAAAGCAGTGTTTCAAGGAGAGGGGACACAAATGCTTCCTGATTTTTGTCTCCCTCCCAGAGTTCTTTATGAGCAGACATTTGCCACATAAAAATGGCTTTTAAAGTGACGCTTGGGTTTCTTCCCCCCCCCCCCCAGTTCCTTTTAAAGAGCTCCGTTTTGTGAAATGGTTTTAAGGCCCTTGGTTTTCTGTTGGGGGGGAAGGGAACTGGACATTTTCCTTACGGTAAGCACTACAGCCAATTACAAAGCAGTGATTTCAAGGGGTGGAGACTCAAACACTTCCGTATTTGAGCTGGTAATTTTGCTGGTGCATAGCATTTTTGGATTCACAACAGAAAAGTGTGGGTTGAGCGAACATCGAACCCCAGGTAAAACTCCCATGCATAAAAGACCTTAGTGACCTGACCTTGATGGCTAGCCTGGTCCCATCAGATCTCAGAAGCTAAGCAGGGTCAGCCCTGGTTAATACTTGGATGGGAGACCATTGAGGAAGTCCAGGGTTGCTATGTAGAGGCCAACAATGGCAAACTATCTCTGTTTATGTCTTGCCTTGGAAACCCTACAGCCTCACTGTTTGTTGCACCTTGACAGCACTTTCAACCAACAAATGCTAGTGACTATCACTAAGTCCACGGGCATCAAATTCCAGTTTAATTAGCCCATCCTAAGTTCCTTTTGAACTGTCCAGAGCCACTATTGACAGTTTGTTAGTGGCACTGATCTAATCTTTGCTAGCAGAATAGATTTCTAAAAGGGCTTGAGTTGAGTATGTTTACGCAGGGATGTTTCCCCACGGTCACCTCGGCCAACTGCTTTGGGGCTTCCTTTTGATTATGCATGCCTTTCCGCCCCCATCAGAGGTCACCTCGCTCTTAGCGCATGTTTTGCCCACGTTTTCCAGATGTTGTTTTAGCCAGAATCTGGAAAATGCGGGCAAAATGCGCAGGAAGAACAAGGCGACCTCTGACAGACAGAAAAGGCATGCCTAATCAAAAGGAAGTCCCAAAGCAAGGTGTCCAGGGGGGTGGGGAGTGTCCCTGCATAAAAGGCCTTGTACAGAGGTCATTTATGCATAGTCGCTTTACCCTCCTTTATTCCCTGTTTCAGCCAGGATCAAATTTTTCAGTATGCACGCTACCTCATTCCTTGGAAGTTCAACACTGTTTCAATGCAAAACGAACCCGGCTTTTCCCATTCCTGGCCCAAATTAAACCGTTCTTCCTTGCTTATTCCGGAGTCACAGAGCATGCATACTCTGTTCTCGGGTTGAGCTTCACCCCACCCTTTTCCAAACCCCTCTTCAAGGCAGCATGCAGATAGCCAAACAAGGGAAGCACAGAAGATTGGCTTCTCTCACAGCCAATCATGAAGCAGTGTGCAAAGAAGCAGGGATTCAAGTACTTCCTGCTTCCTGCTACCTTGGAGCTCTTTCTGAGCAAAAGAAAGGCTTTTTTAAAACGAAGCTTGGATTTCTCCCCCCCTTCTTTCAGATTGCTCCATTTTTTGTGTTTTGTTCTTAAAATGCTTTTGGGGGGAAGGAAATCTTCTCTCAGGGTGAATACTGCGAAGTCAGCCAATTACAGAGCAGCATGTAAAGGGGTGGGGCTTGATTTTAACTCGGGAGACTGCTTTTCTGTATTCATGCCTCCATTAGCACACAGTTTCGTCTCTGATCATTCCAGCCAATGCATACAGTTTCCCCCAACCCGGGTCACTTTGATCCTGGCTGAAACGGGGACTAAAGGAGGTTAAAGCGACCATGCATAAATGACCAAATACTCAAGAATTAAGCCTGGGGAAAACGGGGATGGAATGGAAGTGAAAACCCTGACACGCCCCTTTAAAGGCCTCATTTGTCACTCTAATGTTTTATTTCAACCTTGTCCTCCTGTGCCCTGCAACAACCTTCTAGAACAGAAGAGACACCTCTCTTTCAGAGACACGAGGCTAGAGCGTGGCCTTTTGTTTTCAGTCAGCCAAATGGACCATAACACAGTCTGAAAGCGAATGCTCACTCTGTTGCTGTCACATAAGCAAAACTGCCCACATATTGCTAGTAGCAGAGCCTAACCCCCTGTGAATGACAGCCGTCTGTAACATTCGCATGATTGTTGTGTGTCTCCTATGTTCCTGTTAGGAAAAGCTGGTGCTGATTGGACCAAATCCCAGGCAGAGTCACCATTTATGCCCCACTTTTAGGTATTGTCCTAGAAGAGTGAATTTCTAATTAAACAGAGGCTGACTTTCCTGAGAAGATCGGTGCAATGTCTGCCCCTTCGTCTGGTTTGCTGGCTGGGCGAGACTCCCTGCCAGCGGATCTACATCACAGGTTGCTTGTTCATGAGTACATCTGCAGGCAGGCAGGGCTGCAGCTGATTGGCTTGCTGCACAGAGCCTTATCCCAAGGGCTGCGGAAGAGTCCTGGTTGCCAGCAGTTCTGCTGCTGAGTGATGCTTTCATAAGCTGGACTCAGCTGCACACTTCTACTGTTCTTTGCAAAGATCAATGTCGTACAGGGCAAGGTAAGGCAATGGTATGTTCTGGAAGGGTGCGGGGGAGTGGTCTTTCTCCAACCCACAGAAAACAATTGCTTATGCAATCCCCGCCTCTGTTCGAGGGAGATCCCACCCAAAACTACAAGAGTTTTTACTTACTTGGAAAGTTCTTGGTGTGTCATTATCACCGAGCTGCTGGAGGCTGGGAGCGAGCAGGGCCAAGCCCGGGTGGCTCTTTCAGTGCCATAGAAAACCGCTTGGCCCCTCCAGTTGTGTTGCTAATCGGTGTCAGCTTGCCAGTTGCTGACGCTTTCGCCATGGATGGTGGCAGCGGGGGATGAAGCAATGGTTATCTGGACAGTTTTAAGCTGAGTTGCCCCTGCTTGGCTGGCTTGTAGCACTCCAGTGGCCACTCAGCTAGGCTGGCTCCTGGGCCATTTTAGCTTCCTACTCCACCCCTATTGTTAAGTCACACAGAACTAGGATTGCCAGGTCCTGTTGGAGTGAGAGCGACTCAGCATGCCTGGACATTGGGCGGGGGGGCGCTATGTTAAGTTTGTAGTTGCTGTTTCTTTAATGAGATGTTGCTGTTTGGCTGAACTTGGGGGGGGGGGCTGCACTCTAACTCCTCCTTCTTCTTTCTCAGCAGCCGTTTTGTCTCTCTGCTCTTTCCACATGGTGTGCAAAGGAGGCAGACATTTCTACAGGTCTCTCCTGCATAAACCATACAGTCATACTCGCACTCACATGACGCTGGATTAGCTAGTGTAATGCCTGTAATCTTCATTATTATTGGAAATGTATGCTTTTATACTCAGTCCGCATACTCACACTTATAAAGATGCTAAGCCCAGGGTATAAGGGTTAGCATCTAGCACAATACCATATTCTGCACACATATATAATGGCAATACCCCATATATAAGGGGTCAAGTATTATTCTTTGGTTCCTATTCACTCCTGTGTGATCACTGAGTTAGCGTAAACTGGCATACACTACGAATCAGGTGCCAGTGAGATCATCCTGGCAGGCCTGGTACAGCTAGCCACCATTAGAGATCATATGGCCACCTAAATCCACGCCTCAAAACCACACTGATAGGATATGCTAATCCAAATGTATCCATTATTGGGTCTTTGTGACTCTAGGCACTATATTACGTATATTGTAACACCCCTGACCAGAAGTTATAAATGTTGTTGCAATCCTTTGTTCTGTGTGTGAATTGTCCTGCCCATTTGGGGCAGTTCTCATCCAGTGTGTATATTGGGCCTAATAAACAAACTGCTTTGAACTCTTAACCTCCTACTGTGTTATTGTCATTGGGAATTAATACAATAATACAGGCATATCACTAGCTACTTGTATAGGGACATGTATTCTTTAGATGAGGCTTTCTATCTTTTATCAACTGCAGCAAGAACGTGAACAAACTGAACCTGAATAAATGTAGGTTCTACTTTTCTTTTGCAATTTACTTCTTGGGAAGACTGAATTTATTGCACTCAATAGCTCGCTTCCATGACTGGACAAACTCTGCTATATTAACCAAATATAAAATCCCAACAGGTCCATCTTCGCCACCAGCAGGAGATTTTTGGGGCGGAACCTGAGGAGGGCGGGGTCTGGGGAGGGGAGGGACTGCAATGCCATAGAGTCCAATTGCCAAAGCAGCCATTTTCTCCAGGTGAACTGATCTCTATCGGCTGGAGATCAGTTGTAATAGCAAGAGATCGCCAGCTAGTACCTGCAGTACCTGGAGATTGGCAACCCTACCCAGAACACAAATGAGTACAGCGAGCCACGTGTTTCAAAAAAGGAAGCTTAGACACCTGGCTGCAGATGTGGAGAGGGCATGTCCTTTGGTCAACTGTTAACTAGCTATTAATATATTTCCAGAGGGGTTAACTAGCCCATTAACACACTCCCTATTTATAAGGGATTGCAAGTTCTCAGGTGCCTGTTTTGTTTTTATTCTTACAAGCTAGTGTCCAAACTCTCGGGGTGGGGGAATGCAGGAGGAGGAAGTTTGGGAGGGAGGCAAGAAGGAAGGGATTATTGTCACTCTATTGCACACGGATGCTGAATAATGTGTAGTTTGCTCATTAGTACCAGTCGGTGGTGGATCCCACTTATCACTGATATTTCCAAGGAGCTGGAGCTGGTCCAGGGGTTTTTGGCACCCTAAGCAAATGACTTTGCCACCCACCCACCCAACACACACACACACACACACCCTGCAGGGAATCTGCGTTTTTTACCTTCTCCCACACCGCAGGAAGCTGCCTCCCCCCTCGTGCCCTGAGTGGGGCTGGGGTTGGCAGTGGGGCTTGCAATTCGGCCAACTGTGGCGATTTGGGCCCTGGAAAATTAAAGTTTGAAAAACACTGGAAGTTATGGAAATGTGTACATCTTGTTCGACCCAGAGCAGCTTGGCTGAGGCAGACGATATGGAAAAGTGCCACATTGCTTAGGATGATTTTTCACATTATCTGAATATGGGCCCAGCCCGGGCTGTTAAAATCATGCTCAGCGCATGTAGATCTTGGGCTCAAGTCTCCTTGGCAGTTCAACCCAGATCTCAACTGGAGTAACGAAAAGAAATCTTTGTTCGTGGTGAGGGGAGGGTAAATCCCCCGGTTTCGCAAATCTATACTCTGTCATGGCAACAACCTCCTTGATGCATCCAACCAGACCGTGCCCATTAAGTACCATCCCTGGCAACCGAATGTGTACTCCGCAAACACCACACAGAGAAGGGTCAGTTGTAGAAATGTGAGCAGGCTACTGTTGAGAGGCAACCTGCCTTCTGGAAGAAGATGGGGAAGCGGGAGGGGAGGCGGGAGGAGAACTCTGTTAATTCAAGCAAGCCAAGGTCAGGAAGACAGTGTAATAAGCCTAGTATCTGAGTTTATTCTCCCACTCTCTTCCATCTATTTTCTCTCGTAATTTTCCTAATGTCTTCAACAGGAAGTGCCTGCCTCTTCTGTCTGATGACGTTCTCATTCGAGTCCCTCCTTAAGACCTTCCTCACACGACTTATATGCCAGTGACTCACGCTCAACCGATCTCCTCGTTCACCACTACCTCGGTTTTTATTTTGAAAAGAAATTACCGGCATTTGAGTCATTTGGTCTATGATGTCACAGCTTGGACTGGGTTTCCCCTTTTGCTCTTTTCTTCCTCTGGGTTATTACTATGGCTGGAAGAACAGAATGAATAAAGTATGCATAGAGCTGTACTTATGGTGCAGAGATACTGGTTGTGTTTATACGTCATGACAAACGGAGGTTCGTGTGTGCTGGTCATGTACACACCTTGATCTTGTGCTTGTGTACTTCCCTTTTCCTCCCCTTGGGCAGAACACGACTCAAAGTTTCTGGGTTTGGGAAGCCTTTATTCAACATCCAAAGCCCTGTTCAGTTGTTACCTACCCCATGTACCGGGAAAGAATACTACATGCTCCCAGTCCTCTCGATATGCACATTCACAGTTTTACAGGAATTGGGCCACACATATACTTTCTAGCTTTGGTACATGTGAATGGAAACCCAGATTTTTGAGGATATGGGTTCACACGTACCAACGCTAGAAAATACATGCATTGTCCTATTCACATAAAATGGTGAATGCATGTATTGAGAGGATCACGTTTAGTGTGCTCTCCTGATATGCAAGATAGTAGCACCAAAAGCATAACAACCTGAAAAGGGCTCAGTTTACCATCACATCCAAAAGTAGGCATGTGAGCAAACTAGAGCTTGTTTCCTCCCCACAGACTAGGGTTGCCAGCTCTGGGTTAAGAAATACCTGGAGATTTTGGGGGCGGAGCCTGAGGAGGGCAGGGTTTGGGGAGGGGAGGGACTTCAGCACCATAGAGTCCAGTTGCCAAAGCGGCCCTGCCTGAGATCCTGGAGAGCTGCTTCCAGTCTTAGACAATACTGACTTTGATGGACCAAGGGTCAATATAAGGCAGCTTCATGTGTTCATGCGCTCACAAAAAGTTTGACCTCAAAGTGGTTTTGTATGAGAATGTCCCACCACTAAGACCATGAGCAGCTGTGCTGGATGTAGTCTAGCACACAGTGACCAACAAGATACTACTAGAAGGCATACAAGTAGAGTCCAAAGCCTCCCCTTATTGACACCTCCTAACAGTGATATTTAGACTGTCTCTGAATATGGAGGATCTATCTATTCATTGTGGCTAACAGCCAGTGATGTACCTAATAAATTTGCCTGATTCTCTTTAAAGCCCCCCAAACTAATGGCCATCACTACATCTGGTGGTAGTAAATTCTACACATTAAGTACTTTTTGAGTGAAGAAGTACTTCCTTTTGCCCACAACAAGCCAGCTGCTGTGTTCAACCATTGTGTTCATGGCCTTTTTTTATTGGTGTCGGAGCAGGAAGATGCAAATTCAAATTCCTGCTTAGAAGCTCACCCTTGCTTGGATAAGTCACTATCTTAAAGCCGTATCTGCTATATTTTTGCTAGGGATCAAAAGCAACATGCCTTTTGCTTCTTGGAGAAAGGGTGAGTTATGGGACTGCAATAAATAATTATATCTAGGATCAGACTTTTATTGTAGTAAATGGGAGGCCAGGGGGAGGGGAAATCCGGGGAAACAGGCTTTCATCTTTCACTTTTTGCAAAGTACAGAATAAATCAAAGCCCTACAGAAGTCTGACATACTGTTCTGCTTCCATTTTCCATGCTCCACTTAAATTCTACCAAATTAATGTGATCTATTTTTCATCTTTTCCACTCTTCCCACCATCTGTGCTTGCTTCCGTTTATCTGAAGCCCACAGCCTGCTGTGTCTTTTATCTCTTTCCTTCAAGCAACTTTTAAAAGGCTTATAAATAAACTGTGGGTTCTTTCTGCCAAAAGAATCCAAGTTCTCTACCAAAGGAAGCCAAATAATTAAACTTCAATAAAAATAATTTTACAACCAAGATTTTTTTTAAGCATCTGGAATGTTTTTTATGTAGGTATGGATCTGTTTGCTTGGTATGTGTGGTAGATAAGGCACGCAAACTACTATTAATAAGAAAGATTAATTAAAGCCATTAAAATAATCTGTTAAATGGATGACAGCATGATCTGGAAGCATAACTACTTCAACTCTGCCAGGGACCACTAGCACCATCAGCTATTGAAGCCCAATTCAGACATTTGATTTAAAAATGTATAGCCTACTATTTCACTCTCTAGTCTAATGCCATGGGAAGAGTCAGAGCAAACAAAAGCCACTACAACGGGGCTAGGGGGCGAGGAGGAGGAGAAGGTAGTTGTGAATTTCATGCATTGTGCAGGGGGTTAGAGGAGATGGCCCTGGTGGTCCCTTACAACTCTATAATTCTAAAATATTGTATATTTCGATTTTTAAAAAATCTCTAAAACTTAAAATGTTAAGTAGTTGAACAGCAGTGAACTACAATTTAAGCACCCCCCCCTCCTTTCCAAAGCTTTTGTTTTAACCTGTTTCCTAGGGCCAAGCTAGACAGTCAATTCCCCTCAGACACACGGCAACAGCATGGAGCTAAGTTCCCCCACACACACACATACATGAACCTTTATTGGCATAATAACCATATTGGCAGATGTGTTTATACAGGCGCCTTAAAAGGAAAGAAAAAAGTGTTCCATCATAAAATGACAATCAGTTAAAAATCAGTATGTAATTAACGTTTAAAAAGGATCTCCTTCTCATATTTCAAGCTAATAAAACCCATTAATATGGGCCCATTAATTACAAATACACTATTAAGCTAAGTTCCCAAGTGCTGCAGGGTATAGAGGAAAAAGAGGAGCTTCAGCCTTCCCCAACATCATTTTTCTGGTCCAAAATGGCCTGGGGGCTTTTTTTTTTTTTTTTTGCCCTATTGGGGGCTGCATGTGTACTGAACATTACATGTGCAGCAGCTAGGGTTGCCAAACCTCCAGGTTCAAGCTGGAGATCTCCTGCTATTACAACTGATCTCCAGCCAATAGAGATCAGTTCACCTGGAGAAAATGGCCGCTTTGGCAATTGGACTCTATGGCATTGAAGTTCCTACCCAAACACCGCCCTCCTCATGCTCTGACTCAAAAACCTCCTGCCGGTGGCGAAGAGCAACCTGGCAACCCTAGCAGCAGCCCAGCAGTGCAAAGAATGTCCCTTGGGACAATTTAAGGTCAGGACAATGGTGCAGGGGAAGAGGCTAAAGCCCCTCCTCTGTCTTTCAGTCCTATACATGCCTAGCTGGTCTCAGAATAAGACTTTAAACTTAAAAGTTACAATGTTCTAAAAGTTTCCCATTCCCCCAGAGACTTTGCAGCCCTTTGTTAGTTCCACATGACAATGGTGGCCATCAAGATGGAAACTAGATGTGAGAGCTTCTTCCTCCAGATTAAATTGGCCAAAATGGACCTCATTCCACTCGTGTCCAGGGAATTTATTTCATCTGTATGCCTCCCCTCCCCTGTGGGCCACTCCTTCTCTTCCTGCCCGTCCCAGGAAGAGATACTATCTGGCATTTCCAAGTCTCTGTCCCCTCCAAGGTGTCACATTCCTGCCAGGGAGTGAGATGGGCCTTTGTTTGTACCCTACTAGTTAGAAACATTTACTTAACCAAGACTTAAGTACTGGGTGCGTTGAGAGAGGTAATAAGGGTGCTTGAGATCAATTAACTTCTCTCCTGTTTCCCATCCTTGTACTGAAAGAGAAATGTCTTAAAATGAAGGTGTGGGTTTTGCAGCCCCAAACCTCTCAATAGTGTGAAGCAGCTTCAAGTGGGCTGCTTTGCTCCACATACACAGTTCTACCTTCCTCCATTGTATCCTCACAACAACTATGTGAGGCACTTTTGGCTGCGAGAGAATGACTGTCCCAAGGCCACCTGATGAGCTTCATGGCAGAGTGGGGATTTGAACCCAGGTCTCCCCAGCAAGGCCCAAACATCCTTTCTGTGGGGCCAGTAGAAGCTTGTAAAATGGCACTCCTTTCCCAATACCATCTGTTTTGCTTACGATGTCATTAAAAACATGGTGGGGGGGGGGACAAGCCTGCTATTTTGCTTTTGAAGTGATCTAAATAGGATAGAAATGGGTATCATACTAACTGGTTTACAGGCCAAGATGTGCTCTTTTGGACTTGCAGGTCCCACTGGCGTGTATCCATTCCCCTGCCCCCTCCCATGCTTAGAACTTTTCCCCAGCCCTAAAGTTTAAAAACCATATTTCATTTGCTGTTCATATCCCCCTCTGATCTTCATTTTGGGGTTTTTGGGGGCAGGGGGAGGCAGTGGTGGAGATTCTATCCACATGTCCTTGGATGATGCCATCCTTGCATTGTGACTTCATCCTTTGCACATCACCAGAGTAGTGGTATGATCTGTCCACTGGCAAAGTGGCAATCCCGTTGCTCTGGGAACAAATGAATCAGATCTAACTGTAAGCCACTTGGAGATGGTTCAAGCATACAGCCTGGTGCCCACCCTATTTATACCAGAGTGCAGAAGCATTTTAAATAATAAAACGCAGACTATTAGAGACTGGATTTCAAAATCTTAATAGTGCTGCTAACAGGACTTGCTCCCCATTAAGTCTAGGGATTCCCTTTAACATATATGAGCACACCGTATTTGTACCACCTTTATGATCCTCAGCAACGCAGAGCCCTCTCCCTGGCCAGATTCAATGTCATGCCATCCGCAATTTTGGAAAGAAGGTTTTGTAAAATCCCCCTCTCAGAGAGACTTTGCCCCTATGGTAATAATTGCACTGAATCAATCATACATGTCTTATTCCACTGCAGATTTTATGCAGAAATTCACAGCAAATTTTAAGGCCCTATTTTGACCAAAAAAAGTCAAACTTTCCTGATTGTTTTAAAGCTCTTTTCTTGCTGAATAATCACTCTCCTGCTAAACTGGAGATAGTAGCCCAATTCCTGAGACTTGATATGAATGCTCGTCAGCAAGTTAAGTAGAGGGCTTTTATTAATTCCGCCATTCTTTTATCTATTATGTTTTATCTTTGTCAGAAATGTCCAACTGCAATAATTCTATGTTACTATGCAAACACCCCATGTTTCAGTTTTACGCCAATAAAGGAGATTGTTGTTGTTGTTATACCAGAGCGGTTTTGCTGGAAAGGGATGAATTAGCCACCAGCTCACAGAAACTGGGGATCTGGTCCCTGATCTCCTTCATGACCCTGTATCTGATTTATGCAAGCACTTCCTAACCTGAGTGCACAGAATTTGATTGTTCATGAAAATGCAGGTTCATAAGGTTCTCAGCATCGCGTTCCTGTTAGTCAAGAAAGCAGACTCAGAGTCCTCCATTACCAGCCACTCAGAAAATAGGGCAATTATGAAGGGGAAAAACACCCAGTATTTTAAAATTTAAGGACCCTCCCGGGGCTATTCAGTTCATAAAATCCTTTCATTGCCTGAAAATAAGAGAGTTTTTACCCAAGTGTTCTCAATGCAGAGTTTAAAGGATGGGAATGCAGCTGGGGGGAGAGAATCAAATCACAAATGCGAAAGCAACGTCTGTGTTCCAAATTCTGCTATCAATAATAGATGCAGTTACTAAGCGGGTGTGCAATTTGCCCACTGGCAAAACTGTGCAGTAACGAGGCAGCCTTTGAAAAAGGAAAGGAAAAAAAGAAACAAGATCCAGAGTGGTAGGAAGAACTACAGTCTACAGAAAGGCAGGCAGGCTTTATGACCCAGACTTAAAGACAGACTTATCATTTGTCATGGGGAAGAGTTCCATCAAATGTAGGTCACATCGCCTAAAACTGTGCGGGTGTTTTCAAAACCGTGTGTCAGAGGGTACGATTGAAGCTGCTCTTGGAACCGCTACCTCTGGGTCAGCAATGCGCCTACCAGCTGTCATACAGTGAGAAATGTTGTTTTAGCTTAGAACGTTGTGTGTGTGTTAAGTACCGTCAAGTCGCTTCCGACTCATGGCGACCCTATGAATGAAAGTCCTCCAAAATGTCCTATCTTTGACAGCCTTGCTCAGATCTTGCAAATTGAAGGCTGTGGCTTCCTTTATTGAGTCAATCCATCTCTTGTTGGGTCTTCCTCTTTTCCTGCTGCCAACTTTTCCTATCATGACTATCTTTTCCAGTGACTCTTGTCGTCTCATGACGTGACCAAAATACGATAGCCTCAGTTTAGTCATTTTAGCTTCTAGGGTCAGTTCAGGCCTGATTTGATCTATAACCCACTGATTTGTTTTTTTGGCAGTCCACGGAATCCGTAACAGTCTCCTCCAACACCACATTTCAAAGGAATCTATTTTCTTCCTATCAGCTTTCTTCACTGTCCAGCTTTCACACCCATACATAGTAATAAGGAATATGATGGCATGAATTAATCTAGTCTTGGTGGCCAGAGTCACATCCTTACACTTCAACGTTAGAACGTTACCTAAGTCTTAAAAAACAAACCCTAGCACACAAATAGATCCCTCATGGATTGTATTGGGGTTCCATCCACTCTAGTATCTGGTTTCCAACAGTAACCAACTGGACAGGACTGCCTGAGGACCCCTGAGGCAGTCGCCTCAGTCAACACACGAACACATGAAGCTGCCTTCTACTGAATCAGACCCTTGGTCCATCAAAGTCAGTATTGTCTACTCAGACTGGCAGCTCCTCTCCTGGGTCTCAGGCAGGGGTCTTTCACACCACCTACCACCTAGTCCTTTTAACTGGAGATGCCCGGGGTCGATGTCGGCAGATGGTTGGGAGGCAGCGGCCTCCTAGCCTCCACACAAGCAACCTCCTGTCACCAATCAGCCAGCCCTCTTCCTCTCTGCTGCCCCACCTAGGAGCCAGTGTCACTGGATTACCAACTTCTAGGTGGAGCCTGGAGATCTCCCAGAATTACAACGGATCTCCAGGTTACAGAGATTGGTTCCCCTGGATGAAAGGGCTGCTTTGGAGGGGGGACTCTGTGGCATTATACCCCTCTGAGGTCCCTCCTCTCCCCAAACCCTGCCCTCCCCAGGCTCCACCCGCAAAGCTCTAGGGGTTGGTAACCCAATAACCCCTCTTACCTCATTTCCTAAGTCTCTTTAAAAATAGCATGGCAAGATGTGCATGCCAGTTCCTGAACTCTGATGAGATACCTTTTTATCTCAAGAGCTAGCCGCTATTTTTGGCCCAGTGCTATGGCAACCAAAATTGTGGCTGAACTCTTCCATGAAGAAATAATTTTGTGAGAGACTGGAACATCCTAAGGGCCATATGTTGTTTGCAGTGCTGTGCTTAAGGAGGTTTGGGAGGTGAGGAGCATTGTTTCCTTTGGCTCCCAAGGAATGGGGGTATGTGAGGTAAGTAAGGTAAGTAAGGTAGCAAGGGACAGCTGAAAAATATGTCAAGCCACCACTGCAAACAGATGTTCTTAAGAAATACATAAGCATCAGTGCAACAGACTTTCCTTACTGTTTGTCTCCCACATCGTCCATGAATGTATCTAATCCCCTTTTAAAGTCCTCAAAGCCAGTGGCTATCACCACATCTTGCTGCAGCAAATCCCACGTTACTTATGTGTTGTGTGAGCTAGTATTTCACCCTTGTTCTCCCATGCATGTTGACTGGCTGTGGTTTCTCAGCCATCAGGGGAAACTTCTCATTGCTTGGTTCCGAGCATGTGCTCACTTTCTTTATAGAGAATTCATGTTTTAGGGGCTTGGAACATATGAAGCTGCCTTTAGACCATTGTAGACCAGGATTGTCTATATGGACTAGCAGCCCCTCTCCAGGGTCTCAGGTATGAAGTGTTTCTCATCACTTTCCACCTGACTCTTTTATACTAGAAAAGGTGGAAACTGAACTTGGGAACTTCTGCCTGCAAAGTGGCTGCTCTGCTACTGAGCCTCCCCCGCACCCAAGACTTTTGTGAACAGAATTGGAGGCAAGGCCCTAGCTCTGGTGAACCCTGCCAAAGCTTTCAAGCTCTATTAGTGCTTTCAAAGGAATAACGTGTTCTTAGATTTTCATAATCAATCTGCTTGCTTGCCCCAACTGTTGTTATGAGGTGGTAGAAATGTAATATGGACACTTTTCTTGAAAACACAAATGTGAAGCCTGAGCCATTCACTCAAGGGGCTGTGGCTGAACAGTCAGCTTTGTAGCATTTTGCGCAAGGAAAAAGACCCTCATATTTAATGTCAACAGTAGCCCAGTCCCAAAGTTACAGTGAACATACATACAATCCATGGTTGGCCGTTGTGTGAGATTGGATGCTGGACTAGATGGACCACTGGTCTGATCCAGCAGGGCTCTTCTTGTGTTCTTAATATACACTTGATTTTTCTTTATATATAGGTTGAGTGATTCTCATGTTACCCTCAATGCATATATAGCTAAACACATAGTTGAAACCCCACATTTATCCAGGTACTGGTCCCCAGCTTCATTTGTAGAATCATAGAATCATAGAGTTGGAAGGGATCACCAGGGTCATCTCGTCCAACCCCTTGCACAATGCAGGACATTTACAGCTACCTCCCCCCTAAAGTAAATGTGTATCCAGGGGCAGTCTTAGGGATTCTGGAGCCCTGGGCAAAAGTCCAGGATGGGACTGCAGGATCAGTGCCACCTCCTACTACCACCACCCCCCACCAGGGCCAAACAAGGAGTGGCCATCAAACTTTGCTACCTGGGTGGGACCCACCATTGCCTCTCAAAGCCCAAGATAGGGCAGGTGCAAGCAGCAACAAGACCCTGCTTTTTTTCAATTCTCCCCTCCCGCTTTGAGAGAGCAGGGCTGTGGGCAGTTGGCTCCTTCCAAGCACAGGGCCCTGCTATCCATTGGCTAAGATCACCCCACGCGTGTTGGTTCTGTCTTACAAATAGGTGAATGTACAGGTTGTATGTGCATTTGCTGTAGCAGGTGAACATAGGCAGATAAGAAAAGCCATGCTGGATCAGACCAGAGGCCCATCAAGTCCAGCAGCCTGTTCACACAGTGGCCAACCAGGTGCCTCTAGGAAGCCCACAAACAAGACGACTGCAGCAGCACCATCCTGCCTGTGTTCCATGGCATCTAATATCCTCGGCATGCTCCTCTGATCCTAGAGAGAATAGGTATGCATCATGACTGGTATTCATTTTGACTAGTAGCTATGGATAGCCCTATCCTCCATGAACATGTACAGTCTCTTCTTAAAGCCTTCCAAGTTGCCAATAATCGCCACATCCTGGGGCAGGGAGTTCCACAATTTAACTATGTGTTGTGTGAAGAAATACTTCCTTTTATTGGTTTTGAATCTCTCACCCTCCAGCTTCAGCAGATTACCCTGTGTTCTGGTATTATGAGAGAGGGAGAAAAGAACAGGGCTAATGTCTTGTGGGAGCAAGAGAACTAGACAGAAAACTATGCTGGCCAAGAAAATAGGCACTGCTAGGTAAGACTAGCATGCATAAAACCCCAGCACAGGGGCAATGTTCTTTAGGCAAAGCTTTGGTTAAGACTTTGCAATTTCCATCTCAGGCATATTTTGGTGCAAAGCGGCTAATATACAGGAGACAGCGCTGGGATGAGGATTGTCTGAACAACATCATTGGCAGATAATGAAGCTGGCAATTTTAGATGCAGGATGCTGTCTGCTGTCTGTGGGAAGGGTCTCAGCGGATATCAGCAATTTCTAAATGCTCAAAGGCACCTTCTCCTTCTTTCGTTCAACTGAGTCTGTATGTCTAGTCCGTTTTTGTTCCTCCCTTCATCCAAAGAGTTCAGAGTGGCATACATAGTTTCCCTGTTTTATCCTCCCAGTAACCCTGCAAAGGTAGATCAGGCTGAGAATAATCTTACTGTTTTGAGGTCCCTGAATGAGCTTCATGTCAGAGTGGGGATGTGAAGCTGGGTCTTTCAGATCCTAGTCAGACACTTAATCACACCGAAGTCTGCTAAGGGCCATCCTGGGGAGCTTGGGGAAAGAAACTTTGGTTACCAAATCCTTACTAAATAAAGGGAGAGCTGCTGTGGTTGTCTTATTGTTCACACACTCTTATTCAGAATCTTCACAAAAGAAGTGCACTAGGGTTGTGCAAAAAAAAATTGGGGGGAAATGTCGGGTTTGGGGTTATCGGGCCCAATTTTTTTCAGTAAATCTGAAATAAGCCAAATACCCATACCAGTAAATTTCGGTATTCAGCTTATTTTAAGGTTTCCTGAAAAACTGAGGCCCATTATAGTCTATGGGAATTTTTTTCAAAGCTCCTGGGGGGCATATTTGGAGGTAGAGTCCCCAAATTTGCAACGTGGCTGCAAGGGACTCTCCTTAGATGGTCACTAAAGTTTGGTGAGCTTTGGGACAGGGGGTCCAATTTTATGGCCCTGCAAAGGGGTCACCCCCATCCTCCAGGCATTTGCGAGCCAAGCTGTCCATCGGTTTTCAGGTTCAAAAGTTCAGTGTTGCCGAGGACTGATGGAAAGAGCTGATTTCCTGGCTGGCACCTCAATGTCTGGGGGCTGCCTTCGTTTCTGGGTCACTTTGCATGATGTACATGCAAATTAGATTCCAAACAGAGGGAAAAGACTTAAATGCAAGAGAAATAAGGCACGGAAAACATTCCTTTTGGTGGCAAATGACATCCCGTGAGCAGTCCTTTATTATGGTCATGAAAAATCTGATTCCAAGAAATGGTCACGGTGCAGGGAAATGAAGCCTCTACTCAGGACAACCTTTTGGAAAGCAGGTTTTCATGGGGTAGTGGTAGTGATATCGGAGTTGGCTGAAGTCATGACTATGGGGGGCTATCTGAAGGAGATTGCTCATCCACATGGATGAAGTAATCTCCTTTGGAAGTCTGGTGGGTGGCTGTTGAAGCCGGCTCTTTTAGTTGGAGGGTATATTCCTCTGGATGGGACTGAGTGAGTCCCATCTACCTCAACTATGGAGCCCTAACAAAACCAGAAGAAAGAAAGAAAGAAAGAAAGAAAGAAAGAAAGAAAGAAAGAAAGAAAGAAAGAAAGAAAGAAAGAAAGAAAGAAAGAAAGAAAGAAAGAAAGAAAGAAAGAAAGAAAGAAGGAAAGAAAGAAAGAAAGAAAGAAAGAAAGAAAGAAAGAAAGAAAGAAAGAAAGAAAGAAAGAAAGAAAGAAAGAAAGAAAGAAAGCAAGCACAGAGCCATGCCTCTGAGCAAAGGCAAATGGCCGAACCCAAAAAGCCTATTCGGCTTCAGCTTTATCCCCAGGTTTTGGTATCTGGTAAACCCGAATCCTGATATTTACCGAAATAGCTAATTTAGGGTTTATTTTCAGTCCGGATGTATCGATAAGCACAACCCTAAAATGCACCCTTGTGGGACAACCTTGTGAGACAACACATTATAGTAGTGTGTGTGTAGCGGGGGGGGGGGGGGGGAGATCATCTGGAAATGCAGCTATAGGTTTGTAGCATTGCTGCATTTGGCCAGTAAACAGGGAATGCACTTTACACGTGATCAAAGGCATTCTTATTACTGGTTCATAAATTCCAGCCTTGGATCATATTCCAAAAGAATTTTGTGGAACATCCAATTCCCGTTCTTCCATTATTAAATGAACACTTGAAAATGAAGAGCTGCTCGCCTGCCAACTGAAGTTCTCTCATCAGTGAGTAAGCACATCCCACCCACATCTGCATCTCTGGGTTTAGGAAGCTAGGCTTCCAGTAAAGCATGATCCCCTGTACCACTTTTTTTCTGGAACTTAAGATCAAGCAAGGTCCTTGTAAGAATACTCTTGCTAGTAGCAGTAAATCCTCAAGGAAGCTAAAAATAGTGACACCACTGAAAACAGGTAACAGGCCGGCCGCAGATGAGATCTGCAAAACATTGGCCAAGTAGGCAATTTGAGATGTGAGTGTCATGGAGAACAGATGGCACCAACCTGCCTGGGTATTGGTGAAAGTGAACTTTGTTGAAGTGTAAACTGTTTGGGAAGGCCTAGGGATAGGGGTCAGCAACAAGAAATCTTTGGCCAACTTAAACCCACCAAAGGGAACAACCTGGCATACTAGTTGCCAACTAGAGGCACAGAATGAGACATGTTTTTGGCAAAAACACTTGCCAGTGGGCCATTTTCAGGGTGTGCATGTTTGGAGCCCCTCTACCACTTAAGCTTTATCCGCACATCACTGAATATTACACTATTGTGGTGCTGCAGCAGTCAATTTGTAACTGGATTGTAACAGGAAAACCCAATTGTGAATGACTGCTATAGCACTAGGATAGCACAGTAGCCAATAATATATAGGCACAGCCTTAAATCTGCTGTCATAATGCAACCTTAAACAGAGTTACACCCTTCTAAATCCATTGAAATCAATGGGTTTAGAAGAATGTAACCCCTCCTTAGGAATGAACTGTGATTCTTTGATAACAGGAGTTTCTACCCAGGGCTCAGATTTAAACAAGCTTCCTAGAAGAATTGCAGTTTTCCTGAAAGATCTGCTTAGTTGCTTTGGCAGAGGTCTGGTTTAATGTCCTGTGAGCTCCTAAGAACTCTTGAACCTCTCAGAAAGAGCCAAGATTGGAGGGCTTTAAGAGGGGAGTGGACATATTCATGGAGGAGAGGGGTATCCATGGCTATTAGTTAGAATGGATACTAGTCATGCTGCATACCTATTCTCTCTAGTATCAGAGGAGCATGCCTATTATTTTGGGTGCAGTGGAACACAGGCAGGATGGTGGTGCTGCAGTCGTCTTGTTTGTGGCTTCCTAGAGGCACCTGGTTGGCCACTGTGTGAACAGACTGCTGGACATGATGGGCCTTGGTCTGATCCAGCAGGGCCTTTCTTATGTTCTTAAGATTAGCTGCTTATGACTTTCGGATTGGCCGCTGTAGTTTGGTCCAAGTAGACTTCCAACACAAACACACTTTCCTAGCCAAATGGCACAAGACAACTGACCATATGAATTTTTTCCAGGCTTGTTTCTTGCTTCACCAAGAGTCTTGAACTTCTTCTGCTCTGTGTCAAACAAAGCTTTACTCAGCTAGGATTCCTGTGCTCCTCTGCTTAGTTCTCTTATTTTCCACCCATGCTCTTCTCTAGAGCCATCCTGGCTGCAGCTTTTCAGAAATCCTTGGGCCCCTTGGCCCAGCAGGGTCCCATAACAGAATAGGGTGCAAAGATATGGATAAATGAACTAAGAGAATGACTCAGAGTTCTTTGCTCCATCACAGGATGTCTGGCTAGCATTTTTTTTTCTTTGCACAAAACATGGCATGGACAACACAGGCCATCTCCAGCCTGGCTAGACTCCTCCCTAGGAGACCAAAGCAATAGCACTGGCTAATGGTCAGTAGACCCCTTCATGGGTCAGAGCTCCAGCAACTGCCCAATCCCACCAACCTCTGGCACCGGTCAAGTTCAAGTTGCTTTCCATCTGTTTGCAGTGTTGATTTCCTGGCTTAATTTCTGAGACTGTGTTGCTTGTTTCTATGCATGATCTCTGTGACTTGGATTGGCCCGTCTAGATTTCCAGTCTTCCTCTTTATCAAATGGTCCCTGCTCTACCATCAATTCAGGAGTAGCCTCAGTCCTATAAAATTAGCTGCCCAGACTCCATGTCCTGGAGCAGGAAACCAGGAAAGCATAATCTGCAGAGCTGGTTCATTATTTTGTTGTACCAAGCAAGGTGAATTCATTACCTTCTGGCCTCATGTTGCTACTGGCTTGGACCCAGCTGGTGGCAGTGTGAGTGCAGGAAGGGATACCAGTTATTACCCATGTCACATGAATACATCAAGCTGCCTTGTACTGAATCAGACCCTTGGTGCATCAAGGTCAGTTTTGTCTACTCAGACTGGCAGCTGCTCTCCAGGGTCTCAGGCAGAGGTCTTTCACATCACCTACTTGCCTAGTCCCTTTAACTGGAGATGCCGTGGGATTGAACCTGTGATCTTCTGCACGCTAAGCAGATGCTCTGCTACTGAGCCACAGATCCTCCCCAGCCATCAGTGGTCACAGATGGCTGGGAACAAGCCAAGCCCCTGCACTGCATTGCCACCTTTATTTTACTGTCCCAAGTGGTTGCTTGGGTGGCTTACCTCGAAAACCACCACTGGTAGTTTGGATGCAACTTGGGGTCTAACTGCATGTTACATTTTTTTGCAACTCTACCGTGGGTCCTATCAAGCAGACATGCCCTGGGAGTCCCCAGGTTCTTGGGCATGTGAGGGCCCAGTTCAGGACCATAGTGTGTAGGGAGATTAAGCCTTCCCACCAGTGCTATTTTACCAGCCTGAAGCAGGGAGCCTGGATATGCCCCATTGGGGAAACTTATGCATACATTATGCGTACAATGGTGGCCCATCAGTAAAAACAGGTTTCACCAATGGGCAAATAAAAGCTCCCCAGGCCTATTTTGGAGTCAAGAATATGGAGCGGGCAGGGAGAGGCACAAGCCCCCTCTCCCTGGAGTTCTGATTTGAATCAGGGCCCCACACACTTTGTAATCCAAGTACATTTTCATCTGGGAAGTCCTGCATTGTATCTGCTTGACAGAATCTGGGTCAGGCATAGGATGGACCTGTGAACAGTGTAATGTGTAGTTAGGTTCTCACAATCCCTATTTTATGTCATTCAAGAGCAAAAGGACATTTATTAAATGAAGATGTGCAGGAAACGCAAGCGACTCAGAGAACAGCTCCGAAATCCAAAACTGGTTAAGAAACATCCTTGTGGTATCATTTACTGTTATCATTGCCTTTCCCGGTTTCTTTGCCCCCTTCGCCCCCTTTTAAAAGAGCTACAGAGAGGGTGGTCTGTCCTCAGTAGCACAGCAATTTCAGAAATGTTTTGCTCTTTTCTGGAAGGCAATAAACATTCACTGCAGGCAAAGATAAACTGGGGACACTGGAAGTGGGTGGGAGAAAAGAAGAGTTGAAGAGTTATATAAATTCCATCAAAACAAATAGAAGGTTCACAGCCATAATGTTTGCTGGATTCTGCCCAAGACTGATCAAGACTGTTGCAGTTTATGATCTGACAGTCACATCCCACCATTCTCTGCATTCTGTTATATTTTCACATGGATTCTTCCACAAAAGAGAAACCATACAAGAAAAGAACTGGAATTGTCCCAATCAGTCTGTCTGTCTGTCTGTCTGTCTGTCTCACTCACTCACAACGTATTAAAAAAAAAAACTTTCCAAAGCAAGTAACCTCTTAATCTATAGCAGGAATTTCCAACCTGTAGGTACTTCTGGATATTTGTGGCGGATACCACCACAAAATGGCTCCTGTCTCATAGGGGAGGCATGGACAACCACAAGATGGCTACCACAGGGGCTGGGGCTAATCTAGGGTTGCCAGGTTCCCCCTCTCCTCCAACAGGAGGTTTTTTTTTGGCAGAGCTGAGGTGGGGATCGCGTGCAGTCACGTCCACACGATCATGTCGCTTCCGGTTTACATCCGGAAGCGCCGCATCATGACGGGCCATTTTACCACTTTACAAAACTTTGGGGTTTGAGTGGTAAAGCGTCCCGACCCGATGCAGTGCTTCTGAGTGTAAACCGGAAGTGACGTAATCGCATCAGCGTGGTCACACGTGCAACCCCCACTCCTGAGCCGACCGATGGATTGGTGGGCACTTCCCCACCAATCCAAGCGATCTGGCAACCCTAGGCCAATAACATATGTTAGGAGGATTCCTGTGATGGAGGCAGCTGTTTATGAATGGGTGCCTCTTGTAGGCTTAACATGAGCCCTTCTGAAGCACTTCTTGCTCCAGTGAGATGAATGAAATCCAACACTTTGTGTTGAGGAAGAAGGAAGTACATTGAGCATCACTGATCTAGTTTCTGAATTCTGAATTGTATGTTTATACTGACTGAAAGCACTTTGAAGCCTTCTTTGATGGTATTAGGGCCCCATTGCAGAAACTGTGAAACTATGACTCCATGAAGGGCCTATAGGGATCTCAAAGGAGGAATTTTCAGAACCCTCGTGGGAATTTTCAGTGCCTTCATGGGGAGCCATAACTATTAAACTGGCTTTAAACTAAATCTCTTCTCCAAAGACTCCTGGGCATTAAAGTCCTATGAGGCTGCTGAAATTACTGGTTTGCATGGATAAGGGCACAAAAGGTTCTCATTTATGGTTGCTACAACCATGTGTCAGGTGGTAAATACCTGGGATAAAAAGGTACCCGTGCAAAGGGATAATCCAGTGGCATCCCGTAATTATTGGTTGCCTAGGCTGAGGAAGTACAGCAGATTTGGAAGCCTTGGGATTGGCTGTACAGGATTACCCAGTTCCCAGCATCAGGAGGATTCTGGGCTGAGGTGCTAGTCTCAAAGCTCAAATTGGCTGTGGTTCTGGCCCCTGACAAGCAGCTTCAGAGGCAGGGTTGTCAAATCTGGGCTGGAAAATTCCTGGAGGTTTGGGGGTGGAGACTGAGGAGGGCAGGCCTTGGGGAGGGACTTCAGCAGGGCTTGGGAAGGGACTTCAGCAGGATATATTGCTGTAGAGTTCCCCCTCCATGGCACCCCTTTTTTCCCCCAGGGGAACTGATCTCTGTAGTCTAGAGATCAGTTGTAATTCCAGGAGATCTCCAGACCCCACCTGGAGGTTGGCAGAGGTACAGGGAATAAGAAACCAGTGCTGGACCCCTAGGGGTCCTTGTTCAAGCCGGATTATGCTACACTTCACACTGTAGAGGCCAGAGAGGAAAAATGTCATGGAAAAGATATCAATTGTGATTGTGGAGAGTTGAAGGTTCCAATGCTTGTTTTGTAGGAAGGATGCTGTTGCCTTCCTATCCGACCATTGATCTCATTCATACAGTAGATCTAGCAGAAATAAGTATAGTTGAGAATTGGTTCGAGGGCACATTGAGGGTTAGTATAGCAACATACTTGCAAAAGCTCTACATTTGCCACAGAAAGTGAAAACCCAGAACTACCTTAATAAACTTGTTTCCATTAATATATGGAATCTCGCATACTAAGTAGGAGTTATAAAATCTGCTAGACGCTTTGGCCCAGGTAGAGGAGGAGCTGTTCCCTGTGAAAGATTATCTTCCTGTCCTCTTGGTATTCTTCGTACCTTCCAGCTGAATTCCAGATGTGTTCTTGGCGTTATCCGAACTATAGGAATCCAGATTCTGTAAAGAAATGTCAGCAGCTGCATCCTACTTGATTGAAGAACACTGAACAGTTATAATATGAACCAACCGCAAGAACACTGAGCATCACAGTGTGGCAGTGACATCTGTGGTAATAAGCAGACGGCTCTGTAACTTCAAAGAGTTCCACCATGGCAATTTACACTTCGCTGTGCAGCTACCGCTGTAGGATTTGCACTATTTGAAGGGTATCATTACCATAAGTGTCAGTGAGGTTATAGTGTTGGACTAGGTGATCTAGGTTCAAATCCTTACTCTCCCTTGCTGGGTGACCTTAGGCCAGGCTCCATCCCCACACTGTTGGTGCCAGCGTGCTCCACAACCACTGGCTCCTCCCCAGCACTATCTACCAGACAGCAGAGGCTGTCCAGGGTCTTGGGCAGAGGTTTTTCACATCACCTTCTGGTAATCCTTTCCTTTATCCCTTAGAACAGGGGTGTTCAAACTTTTTTCAAAGAGAGCCAGATTTGATGAAGTGAACATGCTTGAGGGCCGACCATTTGCCTGACATTCTTAATTAAATTAATTAAATGCAAATTAACTATTTAATGCAAAGTTTATTGCAAACGGCATACTTATTATGCCCATAACCACAGACTGCACCACAAAAACCATGGCTACATTCCTTCCTTTCCCCAAAACCCCTTTCAGCTCACCGGACGCCCCCCAGCTTCTAAATCTCCAACCTTCCTTCTGTAGGGAGGGAGCAGGAACTCTTCCTCCCCCCCCCCCCCCGCTCATATGCCTCTCTGGGACTGTCGACTATCTCCCTTCAACCATGCCGGGGGTATTCTGTCCTCCCCTCATCTGAGCCAGGAAATAAACTGGTTTTCATTCTCATGGAGTCCAAGATTCAAACACTCTGACATCTTCCGTGCAGGGAGGAATGTGGAGTTTTTCTCCCCATGAGAGCCAGCGTGGTGTAGTGGTTAAGAGCGGTGGTTTGGAGCAGTGGAGTCTGATCTGGAGAACCGGGTCTGATTTCCCCACTCCTCCACATGAGCGGTGGAGGCTAATCTGGTGAGCTGGATTTGTTTTTCCTGCTCCTACACCCGAAGCCAGCTGGGTGACCTTGGGCTAGTCACAGCTCTCTTAGCCTTACCTACCTCACAGGGTATCTGTTGTGGGGAGGGGGAGGGGAAGGGGAGGGTGATTGTAAGCCATCTTAAGTGGTAGAGAAAGTGGGCATATAAAAACCAACCTTTCTCTTCTTCTTTCCTTCTGACCTCTTTGCTCTCTGCTCGGGGCTTTGACCTCCGTAATGAACATGGGTGTCCTCTGCAGACTCGGCCCTGTCTGAACACGCCTCATTTCCAAACACAATACATGCCAGGAGTAATTTATTTCCCTCACCCCATCCCTTCTTTCGAAGCAGTCCCTTGCCTTGGAGAGAACCTGCTGGGGGGTCTGACTCCAAACACTTCCCGCCCCCAAATCCAGCCCCCTCTCCCCCTGCCTTTCCTTGACTCACAATCCCCCCACTCAAGACCCATTCAGTCTCTCCCCTCCTCCCTCCCACCCACCCTGCAAATCTGGATCCCTCGCGAGGCCTCCGCCATGCAGGGAAGGGGCTGCATTTCCCCCCCACACACCCCAGCCTTCTGCAGAGAGGAAGGAGGAAAGAGGAGAGCCAGACGGAGCGGGCCCCCCACTCCCAGGCTTTTAGGTGTTTGTGTGTGTGTGGGGGGTGTCTTTCCTCTCCCGGATTGGGGCCAGCCTCTGACCTCCCTTGCATTTCCCTCCCCCCCCCCGCCACCTTTCCCACCCTCGAGTCCCGCCCAACCCATCCTCAGCATCCCCCTTGACCCACTCGGGAGGAGCTGCTGCTGCTTTTCCATGCGTCAGAACAACAAAGGCCGTGTCCCCACTCGCGGGCTCTGGGTAAGAAGGAAGTGGCCTCTCCAGGGTTTCAGACTCGCTGGCCTTCATTCCGGGGGGTGGGGCTGAGTCAGCCAATCGAGGAGACCCTCCGCCCAAGAGTCGCCCCCTTGGTCGGGGATGCAAAGCACAGGCGCAGCCCACATGCGTCCCCTTTTCTCTCTCTGCAAAACAGGCTGGGGGCCGTATTAAACTGGCCCAGGGGCCGCAATTGGCCCTCGGGCTGGACTTTGGACATGACTGCCTTAGAAGCTCCTTGATCAATTGATCTTGAGCAGCATATATCTAGTGTTGGAGGGATATAACGACTGAAACAAATCTTGCCACTGACAATGTAGCCTTAGGGTCCCTATCGCTTAGTAAAAAAAGGCATTATGTCAGTCACAGAGGATTTGTATGTTAAAAGGGGGGACCTTCTGGTAATGTCTGTCGATGGAAAGGATTTCCGTCAGTGAAACAGCTTTTCTTGCCTCCGCAATCCTACTGCAGCCCCAAATGCTTCCTGAAATGCTGCTCTTGGGGGACAGGATACCCCCAGGAACTGCATGAGAGGTACGCCGGAGATCTGCAGTAATGTGGACTAATCTATCACATAAGCATCGACAAGCTCTTCCACACTCTTGTACACACACATTCACACATGGGACTCTTCTTGGTACTTATTAGTTTATTCGACCCTCTGGTGAGGAACAGACCCTCTGGCAAGGAATGGAATAATGAGCATACCACATAGCCCTGGGTGAACCACGGTATTCCCGCTAAAGTTTGGGGCTTCCTTCTTCCCCACGTGCCCCTTCTCCTGCCTCATGCCTATAAGCAACATCCTGTGTTAATATCAGTGACTCCTGGAACAGGCTGGATGTTTAGTTCCGGTTATGGCTACAGGGGATAGAACACAGAGGGAAAAGAAGAAGAACAAACACAGATTACTGTGAACAAACATTGCAAGCTGAGGTCAAGTGGACCATTTTCAAGTTTCCCCTTATTTCTGATTCAATCAGAATGCAGTATGCCTGAGGGGAAGGAAGGAGTATAAAGAACATCTCAGACACAAGCTGAAATAAATGTAATAGCAGATTCTGCTCACGCTATTTCCTTCCTAAACCCCCCGCTCCCATCTATCTCTGCTTTACTAGGTTCAAGTCAGAGAACTGCAAATATTTTGCCTCCCACCACCCCAAATTCACATGGTGTCACCCACACAACCAAGCCTGCTTGACTCAGCTATCATGGTGTTTCTGTGTACTTGGAACTTCTCTACAAGCACAACTCAGCCGCCCACCCCAACATCCTTGGCCATCAAGAGTGATCAAAAATTTCCCTAGGTTAAAATAATGTATAGGCAGACTCCTGGACCCACCACCCATGTGTACATTTTCTCATTGTTCTT
Organism: Euleptes europaea; assembly: GCF_029931775.1. Classification (NCBI taxonomy): domain Eukaryota; kingdom Metazoa; phylum Chordata; class Lepidosauria; order Squamata; family Sphaerodactylidae; genus Euleptes; species Euleptes europaea. The sequence continues at coordinate 26,465,896 of NC_079313.1, read as the reverse complement.
GGCTTGACTGGGGCCATTCTATCCACCTGCCCCACCACGTACCATTTACTCAGCTGTCTTCCCTCCCCCCAGCAAGTTGTGGATAGAAAATTTTTCAAACACCAGGGGAACAAGTCCAGAGTGATGGCTCTAATTTTACCCACATTTTATTAAGGACACTTTCACACATGCCAAATAATGCACTTTAAAGCTGGATTTTACTGGGTGAACTGGCAAAATCCACTTGCAAATGATTGTTAAAGGGGGTTACCGCACTTGTATTCCCAGTGATGTATTAAGAGTTTCAAAACGTTATAAAAAATACTGTTCGCACATTCTATGTATTCCCACCGATGTATTAAGAGTTTCAAAACGTTATTAAAAATACTGTTCGCACTTTGTTTGGCCCCTTTAGCTGTGAAGACGTTTTCCAACCATTTATAGTAGTATCCAAAAACCCTTTTAAAGCGATGTTTTTTATAACATTTTCAAACTCTTAATACATCTTTGGGAATACAAAGTGCGGTAACCCCCAAAGTGTACTGAAAGTGGATTGAAAGTGCATTATTTGGCATGTGTGAAAGTGCCCTAAGAAATAATAGATATCGTAATTGAATTATTGTTTCTGCCACAGCCACCTCACGTAGAGCGGTGGAGGAACCCCAGGATAGACCACCTGTGGAGCAGGAAGCCGAGGTGGCTCAACCACGGGAGCCAATCGAGGAGCAGGAGCCTGGCCAACCACATTCGCTAGTGCCTGGTCAGTATGAGTCATCCCTGGAACCCCACCTTTGAAAACCTTATTACTCATATGCCCAGCAAAGTTATGTCTGCCTTTTCTTCTTCAAGGCCTACCAGTTAGCCAGTGAAGGCTTGTGTTGGTAACCCAGCCGCATCCACCCTCATGGCATGTCATTGTAAAACCTTGTTTCTGGGTGCCCAAGAAAACTTGGGCATGTTAACAACTAACCAAACCATTTTCTTACTGTGCAAGGCTTTCTGGGGGGGGAGGGGTTTGACTGAATGTTGACCTGATGTGTGTCAAGACTGCTATAACCTCACATCTGTGTAGACCATCATGTTGATGATCTCTTTATTTGATTTGCTTTAAATCCAATTGGTAATTGCAATGTTCCAGAGTTACTACAGTGGTCTAAAATTACCCTGTCAACCTGTTTCAGAACCATCTCAGGAACAGGATCCAGCACCCTCTTGGCAAGCTGAAGCACTGAGGGAGCTAGGAAGTGGGCAACATGGAGCCATTGGTGGAACCAAGGGTGGGTGAGGAAGAAAAATTGAACAAAATGGGACAAAATGGCGGAAATGGGAGAAACCCCAAGATGGTTTCCCAGGAATCGAGGGTTTGTCGGCAGTCCGGCTGGAGGGGGAATGGGAGGAGGAAACGAGAATGGGGCATGTCAAGGCGTGGGAAGATAGACCATGGTTTGATATACGCACACAAATGGCACCTACTAGAACCAAGATGAGCTCAGAATGGACTCTAAATTCATGCCAAAACAGCATCAGGAAAACCCAGGGAAGCTGCGGGCTGGGAGCGAGTTGTACTCCAAGAGATTAAAATATCATGCATAACCCCAACAAAGAACCAAGTCCGTCTGGTGGAGATCGTGAGTCAAAGTACCCATGCATAAATGACCAATGTTGACCAAAACCAGCTTACATCATTCTCCAGTTTATCATCACAGCAATCCTGTGAGATAGGTCAGGATGAGAGTGTGTGACTGGCCAAATGAGCCTCCACAGCAGAGCAGAGATTTGAACCTGGGTCTCCCAGATCCTAGTCTGAAACTTTAATAATTACGCCACACTAGCTTTTTGTGGGGTAGATGCTATTGAACAGTAACAAGCAAGCCACTCCAAGGTGAGTCATGCAAATTGTGTGGTATCAAGTCACCCAGTGGTTCCTGGCCCTGATAAGTCTTCCTTCAAATGCCAAAAAACCCTGGAAAGGGCCCTGCCTCTCCTTCTGCCTTTTGCTGGCAGAAACCAGGGATAGGCAATACTGTTGTGGTTTTGTAGCAACCTGCACAATGACCACCGACAGGTCATTTCTTAAAACTACAGGCTCTGTTTCTCTTATTCGAGGGATTTTACCCCCTCCCCCCATGTGTTTTTCTTTTAGGTTTCAGATTTTTCTGGAGGCCTGGGGCTTTTCTTGGGTTTGTAGAAAGATCTGTGATGTCTGTTCATGGCTCCAGTCTCTATATTTAAGTATCCACAGATTTGGCCACGTTGAGAATTAGATATACTTATTGTCTGGGTATCACAACCAAATTCAGTTTTGTCTACACAAAACAAATTATTTGTGGAGCAACAGGGTAGGTTTGGGAGCATTTTCACTGCATTCAATTGCTGTGTGTTTTTTCCAGGGTGAGGTTAAAAATGGTTTCCATGTTCACAGCAAAAGCTGGTTGTGGAAATCAATTGATTAATGTCTATGACATCACCAAGACATAGGTCCCTTTCGAATAGCCTTTAATAACCTGTTTTAGCAGCTGGTTGGTAATGGATTTTTGGTGTCATTTTGGACACAACCGTTTTGGCTGCCAGCTGCTATCAGATTTGGGTTTTTGTTTTTGTTTTTACCTTTTCATACAAAGCCGCTCATGTCCTGTTCACAAAGAGGGGCTGAGCCATTTTTTTAAACTCCTCTGTTCCATTTTCAAGTCTTTACGCTTCTGAATCACTTTAGTGTGTCTTAGAAATGTCTGTCGTGCTTCTGCAAGTGTTGCTTTCCTACACACACACACACACACTAGGGTTACCAAGTGCCTGGCGGTGGCAGGTAAAATCCCACCTATCCACCGGGCTGCCTGCCGGCCAGCTAATAACCAGCGGGTGCTGTGTGCACGCGCGCGCACACGCCACTTTCGGGTAAATTCGAAAGTGCTGCGGATGCTCTGGAAATATCGGAAAAAACTCTATGGAAATCAGAGAGTTTTGGCCGAGATTGCTAGAGCATCCGCATCGCTTCCGGGTAAACCCAGAAGTGACATAGGCACATCGCGCGGGGTGTGCATGCGCATTGCAGCCACAGCCCCGGAAAGCTCCCACCGGTGGAGCTATGGGGCCTTGCAAGCCTACCACACACACACATACACATCTTTTTCATGGCACGTTATTTTCCGCCTTTTTTTAAAGTTCTAACTTTGGCGCTACAGTGCTAGACCAATGGAGTAATTCAGTGCTATATTGCCTGCATTCACATGCTTGCTGAATGCTGGCAATACAGCACTGAATTGCCATATTGGTCTAGTGCTATAGCACAAAAGTTGCAATATTTTTTTACAAAAGAAGCCAAAATAGAACATGCTGCAAAAAAAGGCAAGGGAAAAAGCGCTGCAGTTTGAAATGGCCAGAATGCTTTAGATATGGCTCATTAACAGATTTAAATACGCTGTCTGAAACCTCCGTCCCAATGTCAATTTACTTGGAATTGGTCCAGCAATGGGTAGGGTTGCCAACCTCCAGGTACTAGCTGGAGATCTCCTGCTATTACAACTGATCTCCAGCCGATAGAGAAAAGGGCTGCTTTGGCAATTGGACTCTATGGCATTGAAGTCCCTCCCCTCCACACACCCCGTCCTCCTCAGGCTCCATCCCAGAAACCTCCCACCAGTGGCGGAGAGGGACCTGGCAACCCTAGCAATGGATAACAACCAGTTTACAATGAAAAAGCCCATAGATTTGCCAACAGGCCTGAACAAATAATGCTGTCCCTTTAATAGAGTCTTAATGTGTAGAAAAGGGCAGTTGAGAATATTCAGGCAAAGAGGTAAATAACATCAACTGATCAATAACATCCCATTAAGCCTCTATTAAAGAGAAGAGCAGTTTTTCTAAGCTCTTCAGAAACACTCTTTATATTCAGGCAGTATCTTTCCCCCCAGAAACAGCCATTTATGTAACGGAGAAGAGTGTTCTTTGTCTGGGAAGGTGTGAACATTTCCATCCCTTCTTCTCCCAAACACAGCATGATTGTTTGGTTATTCCTCCCACTAGCTGGAAATGCCAGCTGCCCATCAAAGCATCCTCAGGGAGGGGATATGGCTCGGTGGTATAGCATCTGCTTGGCATGCTGAAGTTTCCAAGTTCACTCCCCGATATCTGCAGTTAAAAGGATAAGGTCGAAGGTGATATGAAAAGCCTCTTGCATGAAACCCTGGAGAGCTTCTGCCAGTCAGAGTAGAAAATACCGCCCTTGCAGATCAAGAGTCTGACTCCGTGACTTTATGTGTTCATCAATCCCAATCCCAGGTGAGGAGCATGAATTCTGCCAGCTCTTTTAAACCCCCCCCCCCCGAACACAGAAACCCCTGCACACATTATCCCAGGGTGCTTGCAAAGTGATGTCTATACCAAAGGATTGACCACCTAGGCCAGGGGTCGCCAAACTCATTAGTCAAGAGAGCCAAATATCAACAATACAACGATTGCGATTTCTTTTGAGAGCCAAATTTTTTAAACTCAAACTATATAGGTAGGTACACTATTTATTAATAAACTTTAACTAAAATTTAGCAGACGTGGAAACCAGTAGAGCACCTACTGCACAGTGGGGTGGTGAATGGCTGTGGGGAGAGTGTAACCCCCCCCCCGGTTCCTTTTGAAAGAGGCACAAAGTAGCAGGAAGAGGGGAAACCTGTAGTAATAGGCCAGGGGAGGGCTAACAATTGCCAGACAAAAAGGCCCACTGTTTTCTCCCCACCACCACCATCACCCAGCGAGGGTCCAGATGTCCAGGGATCCCAGGCACAGAGGAAGAGGCCAGCAGGTCCCCGGTCTGTGTGTGTTCCATGCAAACAAACAAGGGGGAGATGCACAGTCCATCCTTCCTTCCCCCCACCACGGACATGCCAGTTCCCTCCTGGCCAGAGGGAGGGGCAGATGCTCACCCCCCCATCATTCTGGGACTGATGGGCTCCAGATTCAGGGCAGGCAGGCAGGCGGATGCCCGGGCAAGGTGGCTTGGATGGAGGAGCCCCCCCCCCCAAGCTGGGGGGCAGGCAGGCAGGGCCACGCGCCCAGGCGGCTTCCACGGGGGGGGGGAGAAAGGAGAGTCCCCCAACTGCCCCTCCCTCCCTCGAGGCCATGGCGCCAGCCCCCTCCCCCCTCCCAGGGGTGGCCTGAGCACGCCCTTGCCCTCCCCGCTAGGAGTCTTCTTGGGCCCACTCTGCAGCCCTGGGGGCGAGAGCGGCCGTACCGAAAGAGAGGCCCGTGCGGCAGGGAGTGGGGAGGTGGCGGCCACCGGGGCAGCTCGCTCTCTGCCTCCCCCTCCCCTCCGGGCTGCGGGCGGCCTCAAGCGAGAAAGGCTCTGCGCGAGGCTTCCTCGTCCGGGCGAAACGCGTCCAAAGCAATGAGAATTTCTCTCGAGCCTTTCTGAAGAGGGACTCGAGGAACCAACAGCAGAAGCCAAGAGGCAGCAGATGGGCTTACCGTGCAAATATCAAAATGGCGGCTGCTCCCTCCGCTGCTTAAGAAACCCCCAATTCCCACAGCAGGCCAGCCAGCAGCAGCGGCATGTGGTCGCTCCTACGTAACCCAAGCGCCTCCTGCACAGACTCTCTCCCGCCCCCCGCCCCTTTTGCTACTCAGCCGGGCCCGGACATGGAAAGAGCCGCACTCAAGGGCTCAAAGAGCCGCATGCGGCTCGGGAGCCGCACTTTTGCGACCCCTGACCTAGGCTAACAGTGTAGAAGGTGTGACCCAGTGGACTTTCCTCTGAACTAATACTTTGAAAAAGGAAGGAGGAGGAGGAGGAAGAGGAGTAGTAGTAGTTGGTTCTTATACTCGCTTTTCTCTGCCTTCCCTTCCTCTTCCCACAACAGTCACCATGTGAGATAGGTGTGGCTGAGAGAGTTCAGAGAGAACTGTGACTAGCCCAAGGTCACCCAGCAGGCTTCACGTGTTGGAGTGGGGAAACCAACCCAGTTCACCCGATTAGAGTCTGCCGCTCATGTGGAGGAGTAGGGAATCGAACCTAGTTCTTCAGATTAGAGTCCGCGGCTCTTAAACACTACACCATGCTGGCTCTCAAGGCCCTTCTAGGGAGCCACGAAAAGCTAAGGAACCGAATTCTGTTTTTGAAGCCTGATCCAGGTCGGCCCCAAATCACTGTGCACATTTCTCTCCCTGTCTGACACGGTCGTTTCTCCTCCTGCTTGTCTCTGCTCATCTTTTTCCTATGACACCTTTCCTTGCAGCTGCTTCCTGCTTCCCTTTGTCTCCTTCTCTTCCTCCTACTCAGAGGCCCCATATGTGCCACATGGGGCTGCAGAGGAGCAGGATTTTTCTGCTTCTGAGCCACCTCTGTGTCACAAGCATCTGTGACAGGCATGCGCTGGGTTCTGTGCCGCTTCCGGCAGAACTCTGAGGCAAGGTGATGAGGATGGGAATTTAATATAATCCTTAATGACTACAGTGGGAGGAATAGAACATTTCCCCTTCTTCAACTCCTCTCTCTGTGCATCATATTGTTAAAAAGAGCGCATTATTCTACTTACTAGGAATTTGTATAATTATGAGGTGGAGGTCTTTTTCCAAAATTAACTTTTTAAAATATACCTGTTGTTTCCTCTTATTCTCAAGTTTTCTCTTTTAAAAGAGGAATTTCTCTTTGAAGAGAAACCAATGCACACTTTTGCAACTTCAGCCCTTACATTTGTTTTATGTTATATACCACAGGGTGGTGCTCTAAAAGGAATATAGGAATGTTTGGGAAGACACTGCCTGCCTCTGAGCATGTATCGAGTGAAATTCAGAAATTTTGCAGATCCTTGCAGATCCTGTCTTTGCATTTTTTCTGTGATCAAAATGGAATTGATTAGAAACTGACTCCATATTCTCAAAAAAGATTAAAAGAAGGATTTCAGGAAGAAATTGGGTAAAGAGGAATTAAGGTAATTTTTCTTAATGACCCTACTAGGGATATAAATTCAAGTCATATTATCACAGGAGATAATATGGCAGGAGAATGAGGTGGTAGAGTCCTGAAATGGACTGTACCACTGTAGGTGGGGGATCTCATTCTTTAAAAGGCTCCCTACGTAAAAAAAAAAAAAAAAAACTCCCTGCAAGATGAAATCTAGCACAGTGAGGAGCTGGCTGAGCTCAAACCTTTTTCCTTGATGTATTCCTCATCCATTGCAGGACGTTTCTACTGTGACTAGCCCTGTCCACTAGGAAGTTGTCAGCAAGACAAGTCAGGAATTTATTGGACCTTGCATGTTTAGCAGAGTTATACTTCCAACAGATATCCGGGTAATTAAAATATCCCATGACCACCATGTCCTGTCTCTTTGAGAACTTTGTAATCTGGTCTAGGAGTGTCTCATCCAAGTCCTCTGCCTGGGTTTGGTGGTCAAGAGCAGACCCCTTCCTGGTTGGTGAGAATCAAATCTAAGATACCATAATATCATGATTATTTCTTACTCCTTTTATTTTTACCCATAGACTCTCGACTGGACTTCCATTCTCAGATTCATGTATTTCTTCACAAGTGTACACCTTTAACATATAACGCTACTCCTCTCCCCTTCCTTATCTGTCTATCCCTTTTAAACAAGTTGTACCCCTCAATTTTAACATTCCAATCATGAGTGACATCCCACCAAGTTTCAGGGATGCCTACTAGGTCAAAATCCCCTTCCTGTATTAGGGTTTCGAGTTCTTGTTTCCCATACTTTGCGCATTAGTGTACAGTCCATGGTTCATGTGCCCCAAGATTTTCATTTCTGTACTTACCCATGAGTAAGTGAGTGAGTTTCTGTACTTACCCGTGAGTAAGTGAGTTTCTGTACTTACCCGAGAATTCTACCTATGATTTTTCCGTTTCTGTTTTTCTCCTGTTTTCCTGGTTACTTTATCCCTTCCTTGCTTTGGGCCCAGTCTACTCAAGTATTTATAATGCTCCTATCATTGCAGTGACGCTGGCTTTTGCCATTCTGCATTTTTCAGTTTTCTTTACCCATCAGGCATGGCTGAAACACAGATAACACAGATAATGTGTTCCTAGGAGACTATCCTGCTTTTTTTCAAAACTACACACCATGCTACAGACTGAAAGATGAAGCATGTTGTCAGTTTAAAATGTAGTTTCGCTCAGTCGACCATGCAAAAGTGTGCAAAGGCAGCATCCCCAGCCCATTCCAAGTTCTTTTGCACTGCTTGAGAGACCATTTATGATCACGCACCCAGGCATTTTAGTAAGCTGATGACATCTTCACACGGCAGAGATGTACTATTCGGGTACTGATGAATACACCCCCCAGTATAATGCATACGGGGGAGGGAGGAAGAGGAGGAGGAGGAGGAGGAGGAGAAGAAGACGATGGAGGAGGAGGAGGAGTTGGTTTTTATATGTTGACCTTCTCTACTTTTTTTAAGGAAAATCAAACCAGCTTACAATTTCCTTTCCTTCCTTTCCCCACAACAGACACCTTGTGAGGTAGGTGAGGCTGAGAGAGTTCAGAAAAACTGTGTCTAGCCCAAGGTTGCCCAGCAGGCTTCATGTGTAGGAGTGGGGAAACCAACCTGGTTCACCAGATTACAGTCCGCTGCTCATGTGGAGGAGTGGGAAATCAAACCCGGTTCTCCAGATTAAGAGTCCACGGCTCCTAACCACTACACCATGCTGGCTCTCTGTAATTTAAAAACCTGTACTATCTCTCAGAGCCAGGGTTTGTCATCACGAGAATGTCCCTAGTCTGAGGAACGGAACAGTAAAAAACCAGAACCTTGAGGGAAAGTGTAAAACAACGCACATTGAGTTGCTTGCTCCAGCACTTTTCTCCCTTCCCAATTCTGATGTCAAAACCAAGGGAAGGGGCACATGATCCTGCCAAAAAACAGCTTTAAAACATTACATATATGTACGCAACAACGAAACACAAAACAAAGAGGGGTTTGGAACAGCCGACGAAACAGAAATTCTTCACCTGCTAATAGTTAACAATGATCGAGGAAGATAGACGAATCTCCCTAGTGAAGGAATTCCATCATTTTGGTGCCACAACTGAGGAGATCCTTTTGTGGGCTGCCCCCCTTCTAGCCTCAGATGATGGGAGCACCTGAAGCAGGGCCCCTGAAGATGATCATAATGGTTTGCATAGGAGTAGGCGGTCCATAGGTTCACATCACCTACTGCCTGCTCTTTTTCATTGGATTTGCCACAGGCTGAACCTGGAAACTTTTAGATTCAAAGCAGATACCCTTAAACTGTGGCCAGTCCCTTACTGACATGGAAGTTCCAGGTCTTTGCAGTTCCAAGCATCAAGCAAAAATATTATGAGATAACTTTTATCCCCACCCCTCCAGTATGCTCTTCCTCCTTCAGTCATGCCTGTTTAGCTACAGGGAAAATGCCAGATGTGTCAAGGGCTGCAGAGAACTAGCAGTACTAGTTAATACGAAACCTGGAATCTGGTGGACCATGTATTTACATGGACCTGGCGTCGAGCAGATATATGAGGTTCCAGTGTAGGCTCAAAGCAATGCACATATAGCTGACCTGTATCAAATTCAGAGCATACACACATCTAACTTGCACAGCTTGAAAAGACCTAACTGGTGCCTAGGACTGCCAGCTCCAGGTTGGGAAATTTGGGGAGATTTGGGTGGTGAAAGCTAGAGAGGGTGGAGTTTGGGAAGGGCAGGGACCTTGGTGGGGTATAATGCCATACACTCCATCCTCCAAAGCATCTTCCAAAGTTTTCTCCAGAGGAACTGATTTCTGTCAACTGGAGATCAGTTGTAATTCTGGAAGATTTCTAGGTCCCACCTGGAACTGTACTGGTCCCCTAGTCCATCTATACACAGTGAGTAATCTGCCACTAGCCATACATTACAGCTTGCCAATTGCTTGACAACCTCTCCATTTTTGCAGCCCCAGCTAAGCAATAGAAATGTGCTTTCCAAGTAGGGTTGCCAACCTCCAAGTAGTAGCAGGAGATCTCCCAGGATTGCAACTGATCTCCAGCCGATAGAGATCAGTTCACCTGGAGAAAATGGCAGCTTTGGCAGTTGGACTCTATGGCATTGAAGTCCCTCCGCTCCCCAAACCCCACCCTTCTCAGGCTCTGCCCCCAAAATCTCCAGGTATTTCCCAACCTGGAGCTGGCAACACTATTTCCGAGTCCTGAGTGGCCCACCATATATTGGTTGTCTGGAGTTTGTCAATTCAAAAGTTGTGCAAGCCCATTCCTTTGCAATGGCAAGATTTCACATGAATGCATGAAGCTGCCTTATACTGAATCAGACCCCTGGTCCATCAGTATTGTCTACTCAGACCAGCTGCGGCTCTCCAGGGTCTCAGGCAGGGGTCTGTCACATCACCTACTTGTCTAGTCCCTTTAACTGGAGATGCCAGGGATTGAACTTGGGACCTTCGGAATGCCAAGCAGATGCTCTACCATTGAGCCAAAGCCCCTTTCCTTGAGAGAAATTATTGCTGAGAGATGTCATTCCATTTGGCTCTTTTAAAAATCCCTCACCTCTCGATGCATGCTGACTGGTGAAGTGTGTGTTGCAGTGGATGTTAACAATTCTGAGCGGGATTGTCAGGGCTCCTTCCTACACCACTCTGCCCTCGGGATCAAGAAGAGCAGATGAGGTGATCATAGAGTTGGAAGGGGCCATTCAGGTAGTGTTGCCGGGTCCCTCTTTGCCACTGACAGGAGGTTTTTGGGGTGGAGCCTGAGGAGGGTGGGGTTTCGGGAGGGATTTCAATGCCATAGAGTCCAATTGCCAAAGCGGCCATTTTCTCCAGGCAAACTGATCTCAATCGGCTGGAGATCAGTTGTAATAGTGGGAGATCTCCAGCTACTACCTGGAGATTGGCAACCCTACATACAGGCCATCTAGTCCAACCCCTTCTGTCTCAATTATATCACTTTGGACTGCATATAAAGGATCACATAATAGAATGGGGGGTAATATATTTCTGCACATAGAAAACTATTGTGACAGTCTACGTTTAAATCCTTTTCCTTGACATACTAGTTTTCTCCATGAAGGGATATTCTGTGTAGGTATGTCCTGCCACTGCAGTCTGAAGTGACAGAGTCCAGACAACCACCTCATTTGTCCTTTCCCAATGAGAATGAGGCCTCTGGTAACTGTTGAATTCATGACCTCATCCAGTAGGAACTGACAATTCAGTTTCTTCCCACGCTGGCATCCCTGGGAACATGCTGGATTCAATTATTACCAAAAAGGTACATGAAGTGTCCAGACAGAGAAAAGATCTTAAGAAAAAGAGAAAGCCAAATAAATATGGAAGGGGTTTATTCCAAAAGCCTCCAATGCATTTTGAGTAATTGCTCTTCGTCAACCAGATTCAAAATAAGTATTAAAAAAGATTCACCAGGGTGTATCCAACCATCTGTGAACTTTGCAGAGTGGGAATTTCCTGTTTTCCACTCCAGCTGCAGTCCACCCAGCCTCTGAAATTTAATTCTTAGGGGTCAGCAGGCCTTCAGGAATAGCATCAACAGTAAAGTGATGTCTGCAGTGGGGAGGGGTAAAGCATAGAAATCGTGGCACACTCTTCCCAAAAGTGCCATTAAGGTCTTTTATGCATGGCAGTTTCCCTTGCTGTCACTTCAACAACGTCGGGTCTTTTTTCGATTACGCATGCCGCTTCTGACCCTCAGAGGTCACCTCGCTACCGAGGTGGAATGTAGCTATATATGTATATGTAGATCTCTTTTTAGATTTAATTATATTAAATTTGCATAATCATTTATTTTTTAGATATTATAGTTGATGATATAGTAAATGATATAAGCATAATGCAATAACTATCAAGCTTTGTATTGTTGTTAATTTTTCTGGAAGGGGAGGATAATTATACATAGCCCCCGCTTGGTTTATAAGATTTATTTACTTGTAAGATTTAAAAATTAATCCTAGATATTATAGAATGATGTATCTCTACTCATAGAGTTGTGAATGAAGATCCTGTTTTAGGCATGGATAATTGTTTATGTATATGGAGTATGTGTTATATGTTGTATGTGTTGTTTCTATGTTTTAAAAATTAAAAAATAATAACAGAGGTCGCCTCACTCTCCCCGTGCATTTCCCCGCATTTTGCCCATGTTTTCAGGAACCTGTTTTATCTTGAATTTGAAAATGCGGGCAAAACGCAGGGAAACACAGGGGGAGAGCGAGGCGACCTCTGATGGTTGGAAACAACATGCATAATCCAAACAAAGACCCAAAGTCGTCTGAGGGTGAACACATGAAGCCAACTTCTACTGAATCAGACCCTCAGTCCATCAAAGTCAATACTGTCTACTCAGATCGGCAGCGGCTCTCTAGGGTCTCAGGCAGAGGTCTTTCACATCACCTACTTGCCTAGTCTCTTTAACTGGAGATGCTGGGGATTGAACCTGGGACCTTCTGCATGCCAAGCAGAGGCTCCACCACTGAGCCACGGCCCCTCCCCAAGGGAAACAGCCATGCATAAAAGGCCTGTGTCTCTAGAACTGCATGGCTGGATTCACATCACCACTAAAAGTTTTCAATAAAAAAGTAGCTCATTCAGTTAGGACGCATGAAAGAAGTGTTGAGTTTTCAGACTATGGATGGGGGGGGAGTGCATCTAAAGCAGGGGTGGGGAACCTTTTTCCTGCCAAGGGCCATTTTCACATTTATGACATCATTCAGGGGCCATACCAGGTGTAGATCTCTCGGTCGGGGGGGGAGAGGCTAGGGTTGCCAGGTCTCCAGACACCACCTGGAGGTTGGCAACCCCAGGGGAGGCCACACATAGAAGGCCTGCAGGGTGCCCCCACTCCCCCCTCCCAGGAGGAAGGGCAGCCAGCAGTGGGCCCGAGCAAACAAGGTGCCAGGGGGGCGCAGCCCACAGTCGATCGGCAAGGGAGGAAGGAAAACAGAGAAAGAGGAAAAGGGAGGGAGGGAGAAAGGGAGAAAGAAATGGAGAGCGAGGGAGAAAGAAAGAAAAGGACCGGAGGGAGACAAAGAGACAAAAAAAGAGGGAGAAAGAGAGGGAGAGAAAGGAGAAAGAGTGACAGAAAAAGAGGAGGAAAAGAGAGAAGCCATCCCCCACACACACACATACCCGACCGGGCCCCAGCCTCCCCTGCCCCCCACACACACATGGCGGCGCACAGAGCCCCGCGCGACTGGGCCCCAGTCTCCATGCCTTCTCCTCCCCAGAGTCCACAAAAGGGCCCCCCTGAAGCCCAATCGGCTCCTGCATGCATGCTCTGCCGCCAGGAGCCGCCAGCCTCTTTCCCGCTCCCTCTCGCTGCTCAACAGCCGACAGTCGGCGAGAGGAGGTCCAAAGGGCGCCGCAGCGCCGCTGTAAGCTGTGGCGCCAGGAACACCCTCTGGGAGGGCCGCCCTGCGCCCCGCCTCTGCAGCAGGGCCCCGGAGCTCCCGAGGGCCACAAAAAATGTCCTCGGGGGCCGCATACGGCCCCCGGGCCTGAGGTTCCCCACCCCTGATCTAAAGAGTGGCAAATCCAAGGCAAAACCTCCCATGCATAAATGGCACCTGAGACTCTGGAAAGCCACTGCCAAAGGAGACAATACTGACTCTGATGGCTCAATGGCCTGATTAGGGCTAAGCCAGCTTCATGTGTTCAAAAGTTCAGAAGTTATGGGTGAGATGCAGAGTCTGGTCAAGGTCACCAGTTACCCCGACTACCCCTTCCTGGGTCCACGCTGCGGCGAGCCAGTTCCAATCCAAGCCTCTGTGTCTTGGCTTAGACCCAGCTGGCAGTGGAGTGGGCTCAGGAGTGATGCCAGTCACCTGGAGTGCCACAGAGGGACTCCGAGGTCATCCAAGCCTTTGTGGTGCATTTCTGCCCCCTAATCCAGCAATCTATGTCCAATAGGCAGATGTTTTTGGGCAGCCCAGAAAAGACAGGCATAAAGGCAACCTTGTCCCCAGTCCCTGATGTTCAGTGGTACACTGCCTCTGTGGCTTCCTCTAGTGCTCATGGCTTCTCATTATTAAAAGAAGAGGAGGAGGAGGAAGAAGAGGAAGAAGAAGAGTTGGTTTTTATATGCCGACTTTCTCTACCACTTAAGGAAGAATCAAACCAACTTACAATCACCTTCCCTGCCCCTCCCCTCCCCACAACAGACACCCTGTGAGGTAGTTGGGGCTGAGAGAGCTCTAAGAGAGGAATGGGGAAACCAACATGGTTCACCAGATTAGCATCCACTGCTTTTGTGGAGGAGTGGGGAATCAAACCCGGTTCTCAAGATTAGAGTCCACCACTCCAAACCACTACACCACGCTGGGGAAAGAAGAAGACAATGACTTGGTTTTATAACCTGATTTTCTCTACCTTTAAACAGTCTCAAACTGGCTGACAATTGCCATCCCTATCTCTCCCCACAAGGACACCTTGTGAGGTAGGTGAGGCGGAGAGAGCTGTGACTAGCCCAAGGTCACCCAGCTAGCTTCACGTGGAGAACCTCCCCGTTGTGCATTTTCCCTTTTAAAAAGCCAGCTAGTGGCCATCAACGTATGAGTGGAAAGTGTACATCTGACCTGCTTCTCCTGGTAGTGCCTTTTGTCTGGCAGGCGAGCACAAGAGCTTTTGAGCTGCATTTCCGCCCTTTGGATCATGCACCCTTGGGATCGTATTCCCTGTCTGGTTTTAGGTAACGGTGTATGACTATGCTCTTTCAGTGAGCCTCCAGAGAAGCTGGCGATTGCTTCGGACTAGTGGTTGCAATCTGTGGTTGGACATCACTTTTTAATTTCATCTTAAGCTAGGGTCGCCAGCCTCCAGGTGGTGGCTGGAGATCTCCCACTATTACAACTGAGCTCCAGGTGACAGAGATCAGTTCCCCTGGAGAAAATGGCCACTTTGGCCATTGGACTCTATGGCATTGAAGTCCCTCCCCTTGCCAAACCCCACCCTCCTCAGACTCCACCCCCAAACTCTCCAGGTCTTTCCCAACCCGGAGCTGGCAACCCTTTCTTAAGGTGATGTCTTCTTTTGAAATTATTCTGGTGTTAGTTGCCTTAGATATGTGGAGTGGTATAGTGAATAGAGCGTTGGACTAAGATCTGGGAGACCCAGGATCAAATCCCCACTCTGCCACGGCAACTGGCTGGGTGGCCTTGGGCCAGGCACATGCTCTCAGCCTAACCTTCCTCACAGGGTTGTTGTTGTGAGGCTACAGTAGAGAATGGAGTAAGCCACTTTAGGACCTCATTGGGGAGAAAGCATCTGAATAAACATTTCTTTAATTTAAAAAGGACCTGTAACCAGAATGAATGTGGATTCTGGCTCCCTTTATCCCTTCCTCTGCCTCCCTCCCATTTCCTTTTCATCTAACAGTGCATTCCTAAGGAAAGTTACTCCAGTCTAAGCCCACTGAAATGGAGAGCCAGCATGGTATAGTGGTTAAGACCAGTGGTCTCAGATCTGGAGAACCAGGTCCGATTCCCAGCTCCTCCACATGAGCAGCGGATGCCAATCTGGTGAACTGGGTTTGTTTCCCCACTCCTACACACGAAGCCAGCTGGGCGACCTTGGGCAAAGTTACAGCTCTCTTTGAGCTCTCTCAGCCCCACCTACCTCACAGGTTGTCTGTTGTGGGGAGGGGAAAGGAAGGGGATTGTAAACCGATTTGAGTCTCCCTTAAGTGGTAGAGAAAGTTAGCATATAAAAACCAAATCTTCTTCTCCTTCGCCATAGGAATGCACTGTAAATTGTCAGCTCTTTTGGCCACAGACCCTGAGCTTCAGAAAGCCAGGGCACGTAATAACTGACTCTGTGAGACGACATGTATCATTTCCTTCAATATAATTTTAAAACAAAAATGTAAAACAGGATTTTAAAGCTGAATGCAGATGATTAAGGCCTTACATGCTGGCCCAAAGAACATTTAGTCCAAAGTCGTTTGGGTGAGAAGGGCTGGGGAATTGTGGTTCAAAAACTAGGGTTGCCAGGCCCCTCTTCACCACCGGCGGGAGGTTTCTGGGGCGGAGCCTGAGGAGGGAGGGGTTTGGGCAGGGGAGGGACTTCAATGCCATAGAGTCCAAATTGCCAAAGCAACCATTTTCTCCAGCTGAACAGATCTCTAGCGGCTGGAGATCAGTTGTAATACCAGGAGATCTCCAGCTATTACCTGTTGGGGCTATGGCCCTAAAAATCCTGGATGTTTCATTTTGGGACTTACAAGTTTCATGTTGTAGTAGAAAAGAGGAAGAGTCCAGTAGCACCTTAAAGACTAACAAAAATATTTTCTGGCAGAAAATATTTTTGTTAGTCTTTAAGGTGCTACTGGACTCTTCCTCTTTTCTACTACTGCAGACAGACTGACACGGCGACCCACTGCGAAAGTTTCATGTTTGTAATTGCATACATGATCGCCTTATTGCTTCATCCATTTTGTATAATATACTTACCAGTTAGCCATCAGTGCTTGTGTTTTGGTTCTTGTAGGTGATCCGGGCTGTGTGACGGCGGTCTTGGTATTTTCTTTCCTGACGTTTCGCCAGCAGCTGTGGCAGGCATCTTCAGAGGAGTAACACTGAAGGCCAGTGTCTCTCAGTGTCAAGTGTGTAGGAAGAGTAATATATAGTCAGAAAGGGGGGGAGGTTTGAGCTGAACCATTGTCCTGCAAAAAGTATCAAAGGTAATGTGCTTGTTTTGCGAGGTGGGGGGTAACTACTACTTTAGCATGAGGTCCGTTTTGATTCCATTGACCAGGAGGTTGGCAACCCTATCCAAAACGTAGGCTGCAGGCACCACCATAGCACACGACCACCCGGTTGGCCGTCCCAGCGGCGGCTTGTCAGCCCAGCAGCCGAAGGCATCCACTGGTTCCCAACTGGGGGTCCGTGGACCCCCAGGGGTCCGCGAGAACTAAAGTAAGGTCCGCGAAACAAAGTTATAAACCCATCATAAATTAACGTTTTCAATTAAAAGTCCTCTATTATAAAAAATAGATATTCAAAGATTATTCTAAGTTTAATGTTTAACGAACAGCTATGATTAGAGTTTATTTTCAAATTGTCGGAATTTTTATTTGGAGCCTTGGGGTCCCTGCACCGAACAAAAAAGTCCTAGTGGTCCCTGGTCAAAAAAAGGTTGGGAACCACTGAGCGACGCCCTCAGGCCGCCCCTGTCGGAAGGGCACGAGGGGAGGGGGTCGGCCTCTCGGTGACCTGGGATGCGTCAGGGCCTTATCGGGCGCGCGCCCCTCTCCCAGCCAGGCGAGCCACCGATTCCCTTCGCCGTCGCCTCGAGGCAAGACCCAGGCGCGTTGCTTTGGCTCGCTCGCGCGCGCGCGCCCCCCCGCACCCTTCCCGCAGGCTATAAAAGCGCCGCGCGCCGCCCGGGCTCCCGGACTCGAGCAGGCGCAGGGAGGAGGACCCATCGGAGCTGCTGGCCAGCGCGAGGGGAGGCAGCCGCTCAGCCCGCTTGCGCCACGCCGCCCACCTGCCAGCTCAACATGTGTCGGGGTTTATCTGGACTCCCAACCAGCTGCTTGGAAAGGTAAGAGGCTGGAGGGTGTTTGGGGGACTCTGATTCATGGAAGGTTTTGCCCCTCTCTCGATGCACATTTCCCCCATCCGAATTCTCAAAACTCTGCAAGGGGGCTTATTGTTGAGTTTTGAGAATATGAATGGGGGGAAAGTGCCTCTAAAGAGTGGCAACACCAAGGCAAAACCTTCCATGAATAAATGGACTGAGCAAGCGATGGTGTTTTTTGGGGGGCGTTCTGGCTTGGCCATGCCCAGGGGTTCACGCGTGTGTGTTCGACAGTAGCTTACACTCGGGACGCGTCTTTTGAAAGGCTGGCTTGATTTTCCGAAAGAGACACAGGGAGAAATGTTGACTATTGCTTGGTTACCTAAACTCACATGTTACCGCTGTTGCTGAATATCGTTGGACCCGATGAAAAACCTCGCGTGAAGTTCAACTTTTGTATCTTTGTTCCATATTGAGCAGGGCCGCTCAGATAAAACCGTGGATACAATTTTAGATCTATTAAAATACTATGAAACGCTTCTGATGTTCGAAAAAGATTAAAATTTGCCTGCACTTCTATTACTTTCCCACCCAGCCCGCACGGAGTTTTCTTTGCCGCAGTTGCAACTAATGCCACTTGCAGGGCAATCCTGTGTAGGGTCACTCCGCGCTGTCCTTTTGATTGCCAGGCTGCTCCGCGGGGAGTAACTCTGCATAGGACCGCACTGCGAGCCGCTTCGATTGTGCTGTGACAGAGTCGCCCTTTAAATGTCCTGCACACATTAAAGTGGCTCAATATGCCACCAAGCATCCACGGGATCTGTTCCTCCGATATCATATGCTTGTTGCATGAGAGAAGGGGCTGCTGCCAGCTTCGACTCCGAGGAACGCTTTTGCGCTAGGGCGAAAACGCACGGTCGCTTTGGCCTCCTTCATTCCGTTTCAGCCAGAATCGAACGCTTGCCTTTCGCCGAACGCGCGTTCGAGCCTGGCTGAAACGGGGAATAAAGGAGGCTAAAGCGACCGTGCGTTTTCGCCCTTAGTAAGAAAAGGGGGGGGGGAAGTCGGTGGGGAAGCCAATTATTATTGATTATATTTAATACTGAAGACATGCACCTAATAATTTTTTATCGAGTCAAAGATTGGTATGTAGGATGTTCTGTCAAATGAGATGTATAGCAATTGAAAAATTATACACACACACACACACACACACATGTGTGTGTGTGTGTATAATTATATATTGAAAAATTATTAATTATTGAAAAATTATATATATATGTGTGTGTGTGTAATTTTTCAATAATTGCTATACATCTCATTTGACAGTACATCCTGCCAATCTTTTTATATATATATATATATATATATATATATATATATATATATATATATATATATATATATATATATATATATATATATAAAAAAGATTGGCATGTAGGATGTACTGTCAAATGAGATGTATAGCAATTGAAAAATTATACACACACACACACACACATATATGTGTGTGTGTGTATAATTATATATAGTAAGACGGGGGGCGGGTGCCTTTTTGCACTGCAGTTCTTCAAGGTGCTTCTGCAAGCAGGAGCGCGCGCGCACGCACACTCGGACCACACACCAACCTGGCGGGCAGGGGGCTAAGAATAGAAAGCGGCGCGCGCCAGGCAGCCACCGCCTCTCTGTCGCAGTGATGCGCCAAGCAGGGAGGCTCCTCCGGGCGGCTGCAGAAGCACCGCGGCTGGCGCGAGAGGAGGCGCGACCCTAACCTTAAGAGCGTGCACGGGCGCGCGGGGAGGGGGGGGGAGTCCCCAGTGGGTCTCCAAGGAGGGAACTGGGTCAGGGAAGGTTGGGAACTAAGAAATGGCGGGAACTCAGCTCTGTCCTCGGTTTCAAGCATGGGGGGGGGGCGCTTTCGTTTCTGGTTTATTGCTGTCGCTGGATATAAAGATAATTCGCAGCGGGGTCGCCGTGTTCGTCCGTCTGCAGTAGTAGAAAAGGGCAAGAGTCCGGTAGCACCTTAAAGACAAACCAAAATATTTTCTGGCAGGGTAGGAGCTTTCGTGAGCCACAGCTCACTTCCTCAGAAAGCTCCTACCCTACCAGAAAATGTTTTTGTGAGTCTTGAAGGTGCTACCGGACTCTTGCCCTTTTCTACCGCTGAATATAAAGTAACAGAAAGCATGGTTGCCAATAGGGCTGAAGGGGGGGGGGAAATGCCCCATTCCCTTTCAGACAGTTTAAAAATGTGGAAGTGGCCAGTTAAAGCTTTTTATGGCATAGAGCTAAATGGTAAATAACACCCCATGAATTGCTTTTGAAGAGGGACGTTTTTCCCTGGGCCTGCTGGCATCCCTACCAGTGCCCTGAGGAATAGCTTCACCCCAGAGTGATGGGAGGAAAGATAGGATAATTCAGACACACTTACAACATTGTTGTAGTAGAAAAGGGCAAGAGTCCAGTAGCACCTTAAAGACTTTAACAGAAATATTTTCTGGCAGGGTATGAGCTTTCGTGAGCCACAGCTCACTTCTTCAAGGTGAGCTGTGGCTCACGAAAGCTCATACCCTGCCAGAAAATATTTTTGTTAGTCTTAAAGGTGCTACTGGACTCTTGCTCTTTTCTACTACTGCAGACAGACTAACACGGCTACCCACTGAACATTGTTTTAGTTTCAGGCTGTAGAGCGTAGTGCCTATTACATCTTTAGCCTGCTCTTTCCACAAGGTGTTCAGGGCAGTGCGTCTGGTTCCCGCTTTTTCCCATTGTAACCTCACAACAATTCTGTGAGGTAGGTAAGGCCAAGAGAGTGTTTTGTTATTCCTGGCAAGTAGGGGTTTAGAAACCCAGTGTGGTCTAGTGGTTAAGGTGTCAGACGAGGACCTGGGAAGCCCAAGTTCAAATCCCCACTCCTGCCATGGAAGCCTGCTGGGTGACCTTGGGCCGGTCACATACAGCCCTGGCTAGTATTTCGATAGGAGACCTCCCGGGAATACCAGCCTCCTGACATGGAGGCAGGCAATGGATCTGGGAAGCCCAAGTTCAAATCCCCACTCCTGCCATGGAAGCCTACTGGGTGACCTTGGGCCGGTCACATACAGCCTTGGCTAGTATTTCGATAGGAGACCTCCCGGGAATACCAGCCTCCTGACATGGAATCAGGCAATGGCAAACCACCTCTGAATGTCTCTTGCCTTGAAAACCCTACGGGGTTGCCATAAATCAGCTGTGACTTGATGACAAAAAAGGGGGGATTTAAACCTGGGTTTCTTCAGGTCCAGGCTGACACTCCCACCCATTGTGCTAACTAGTAATCCGCTGATGCCTATCGGGTATGCCACATTATCATTGAATGCCCTCCAATCTATAGGTAAAGAGGACACAGGGACAGCACTCCAAATGAAGCAATTAATTTATTTAGGGTGTGTGTGTGAAATATACAAGCATACATTCAATGAGACCCTTGTGCCAGATTACCAACTCCTGTTTAATTACTGACCGGTGTGTTAGAAAAATGTAGAACCTGGGACAGTATAAAACAGCTCTCCTTCACAGGCTGTCAAAAGCCATTATAGGACAGGAAACAGGATGCTTAAATGTCCAAATTCCCTCTTGTAAGCCCCCCAAAAGTTTAGAATGATCCCCAGGATCTGTAATTCACATATTGGAGGAGCATAGACATCCCAGTGAAGAATAGCTGCCTTAACCACTCCACCGAGTGGCTGTGTGGGGTATTTTACTGGGTACCCTCCCCGCCGAATGCATGGCAGTGAGCCATTTTGAGTGTAAGCTCCTTGGGACAGAGACCGGCTTCTTTGTTTTGTTTATGCCACAATAAGCTATGAACACTGGCGGCAGCATATACATAAAATAAAGTGGCTGCTGCGACCAGTGAACATTCACAAGGGAAGAGAGGAAAAGGGCTCGGAGCAATGGTTTCTACCAAGACCCGTTCCTTTCCCAACCTCATAATTTTTTAAGGAGCAAAGGAGCAGTACCACTTCCTGCTTAAAGGAACCTTGGGAGAGAGAGGAAAGGGGCTTGTAAGATATGTGCCACAAATTGGGCATCTGAGACTAGATCTTACCCCCCTAGGCCATGCATTTTCGCAGCCTCCAGTGACCAAGGGCTGCACCTGTCTGGTCTGTTAGAATTTTTTTCCACTGGCCTGTGTCAGTTTGGGAGAGGGGGGATTTGAAGAGTCTGTAGCAACTATTGCTCTGCCATCCTTCTTGCTCAGTGCTTTGTACACTTGTCAACAACAACAAAGGGAACAGTTACAGATGAGACAGCTCATCAGCGAGTGGGAGAACCACGCTGAGCTAGCTTGGAGTGAGATGTCAGAGAGGAGGAAGCACTCAAGGGATACCAGGTGCTCCACAGTAGGGTAAAAAAGAAGCTGGTCTCTTAAATAGAAACAGTTACCAGATGCACAGCTTTGTGTTCTTTGGGAGTTGCTGTTCTGTTTGTGTCTGAAGAGCAGATGCCGCAGTGCAAATGTATTGAACAAGTTCAACAAAAAAAAACCCAACCCTGCTATTAAAAAAAAAAAAGAATTACAGATTTCAAAAACAAAATGGCCTTATACCGAAAGTAGTGAAATGTGTATACTAAAATGCAAGCTCTTTAAAACCCAGGAAATAGAGCAATTTGAGTTGGTTGGGTCACCCACCTTAACAGGTACTTGGTCACAATATGCCTTCTCTTGGGCACTGTGGGACAGAGGCCAGGGGACCAGACTTGTTGAGGAGGGAGTAAGCTGGCAATTTAGCAAAGTGTGTGTAAAGTGCCTTCAAGTCGCAGCCAACTTATGGTGACCCCTTTTGGGGTTTTCATGGCAAGAGACTAACAGAGGTGGTTTGCCAGTGCCTTCCTCCGCATAAGCAACCCTGGTATTCCTTGGTGGTCTCCCATCCAAATACTAACCAGGGCTGACCCTGCTTAGCTTCTGAGATCTGACGAGATATTTAGCAAAGAGACACAGCCAAATTGTAAAAATGGTAAAAGGTGGTGTGCCAATTCAGAAATAAACAGTTGCGTTTGATTAAATAGATCCACGGTCAAGATTAGTAGACTTAGATGAGATACATAGTCGTGGATGAACAGTGGAATAATAATGGACAGATATTAAATAGAAAACTAGGTGGCTGCATTAGAAATGTTAAGCCTTTATAGCTAACTTTGGAAGCTTAAAGCATTTATGTTTTTTGAGTTGAAAATCAGACTGAGGAGCTTCTCAGTGCAATTCTAAATAGAGTTACACCCTTCTAAGTCAATTGATTTAAGTGGACTTAGAATGGTGCAACTCTGCTTAGGATGGCGCTGTAAATTGCTTCTAGATAGAATCCCAACCTTGTCTTGTGCATAGATGAGGATTAGATGCCTGATTTAAGAATTTTGTGCAGCTGAAAAGCTTGCTTGTTTGCTCACAATGGAAGATCTGCTAGAAACATTTTTCCCATGTCTGTATTGTATTGTATTTCTTGTGTTCTGTGAAGCATGCAACAACTGTCAGCCTGTTTATATATGCACATAAAATTATTGGCCAAACCAGTCAGGTCAGCGGTGAGGTCATATAGAGGCTATACTTCTCATGCTGAAGCACGTCCTCTCCTTTAAGGAGCATGCACCACTGCCCCCTAGTGGCTACTTTCCCCCTTTTGGTATTGACATTCCGTTTTCCTGTTTTTCAGAGCCAAGGAGTTCAAAACCCGTTTAGGGATCCTACTTCATAAACCAGAGCTGGGACATAAGATTGGGAACTGGAGCCATAGCACAAAACAGAGGTAAGCAAGGTGCTACACCAGCCCTAAATTATGAATTTACTATACAGAGAGCATCTAGCTACAGGAGGAAGGGGCTAGAAAGAATACAGAGCAAGACATGAGAACAGTTGGTTCCTAAGAAGGAGTCACGACTAAGAATTCAGATCAGTTGCAACAGAACCATTGTGTTTGTGATTTGGCTGCTCTTCAACCCTGAGCTGACCTGCACAAATTAGAAGGAAAAGTCACCCAATTGAATGGGACCATTGAGTGTCTAAGCAGTATCTATCACTTGCTGATAATCTGATAGGTCATATCTCAGTTCACAATTTCTGGACTTCTTCCCTGTTTTCTGCCTTTATTCCTCAACCCAAAATTACCCAAACTTTCACGTCACCCAGCAATATAATCCAAAAATTTATTCTGTTCTCCAGATATGCCTTGGAAGAAGTGCTTGGATGGAAGGAATCTTTTGACCATTTATTGAAAAGTAAAAGTGAGTATGACTTTCTTGGAGCACATAATGTTCTAGCAGAAGATTATACGAGTAGCAGGGATACGTGATTGAATATCTACAACTAAGTCCCCTCATCTTAATAATAATTACGTGCCATCAGGTTGCATCTGGCTTATGGCAACCTCTCAAGGGGTTTTCAAGGCAAGAGAGGAACAGAGGTTGTTTACCGTTGCCTTCCTCTGCATAGCAACCCCAGTATTCCTCAGTGGTCAATACTAAGCCAACCCTGTTAAGCTTCCAACCTCTGACAAGATCAGGCTAGTGAAACCTAGTCAAGCTGCTCCCCTCATCTTATCTCCCAACAAAACAGTCATGCTTTATACCCTACAATAGGTCAAAAAGAGTAGAATATTTTCCCGACATGCCAGTATACAACTTTACAACACCACTGTTTAGGAAATGCATGTCTTGATTCCCCGAGAGTCCTTCAGGATTTCTGCCATCTTCATCTTGGAGAATTGTCCTTCCTTCTGGATTAGACAACCTTCAATGGACCCAGATCAGCTCTGGTCACCAATAAATGGGAGGTTAGATTGGTCATAAAGGGGACAGTGTGTTTCTTTAAATGACCCCATAATCCCAGAGAAAGATCTCCACTATGATTTAAATAATTTCTGCCTTACAGACAAGTCATCTACTGGTGGTGTAGTGGTTTGGAGCGGTGGACTCTGATCTGGAGAACCGGGTTTGATTCCCCACTCCTACACATGAAGCCAGCTAGGGTGACCTTGAGCTAGTCACACTCAGCCTCACCTACCTCACAGGGTGTCGGTTGTGGGGAGGGGAAGGGAAGGAGATTGTAAGCCAGTTTGATTCTTCCTTAAGTGGTAGAGAAAGTCCGCATATTAAAATCAACTCATCTTCAGTTTGTGTTCTAAGTTTGTTGGCTTGAGTAGATCTATGAAGTAATTTACATTCTAGAAGGACACTTTTGCATGTTCTGATGCTTATTCATATGAGGCTTTGACACACACCCCCCAATTTTCTCCTTTAAAATAATAGGAGATGAGGGTCTTACGGTGCAATCCTAAACAGAGTTACACCTTTCTAAATCCATTAAATTCAGTGGGTTTAGAAAGAGGTAAATCTGCTTTTGATCGTACCGTTAGTGCTTTTTCTTGGTACAAAACCAGACTTCTGCTGTTTTTTCTCCCCATTCTCTGTTAAACTGGATATTCTCTGTTCCCTCTGTTCACAGATGGAATGGCAGCATTCCAAGGCTTCCTTAAAACAGAATTCAGCGAAGAAAACCTGGAGTTTTGGCTAGCCTGTGAGGAGTACAGGAAAACCCGCTCAAAAACAAAACTGGTTTCCAGAGCCAACAGGATCTTTGAGGAGTTTGTACAAAACGAGGCCCCTCGAGAGGTGAGTAAAGGTCTCGCAAATGAACTCTTTGCTACTGGCAACCAAATGTGTTGTGTTTTAGCTAACCCGGGTATGTTCTCATGGAGCAGTTTTTCCACTTCCTGCATCGTCTCAGGAACAGGGAATACACCTAATAAGAACAACTGTGCTGGATCAGACCCCTGGCTCATCTAGGCCAGAATTCTGTTTCACATAATAACCAACCCAGATGCCCTTGGAAGACCTACATGCAGGACGTAAGGCCAAATCCTCCCCTGTTATCCCCTTGCATTGACATTCTGTGGGACTACCACTGAAAGAGGTTTTATTTCTAACTGCTGTACCTGTGGCCTGTTCTAAATGTGTGCTACAGGTGTTCTAAACTATGTCCCAGCTATGCCTGAATGTTCCACCTCAACCTCAACCTGAATGTTCCCCTCAACCTATCCTATTATTGGCAGCCATTAAAGAGGAGATATTATATATTTCTCCTACACAATGGTGTTCAAATTGGTTGGGGGGGCGGTAAACCTATTCACTTCCCTTGGTATCTTGGGCTGACCTGAGGAAGGTAAAGGCCACATCTATAGTTTCCTGAGGAATGTCCCTTCCACTTATCTGGCAAAGGCAAGGGTGAAGTACTGGCATTTGTGGCAACAGGAATTGACCAGCAGACCCTTATGAGGAGAGGGAGTTGAGGTTTTGGTATGCTACCCCCTTATTCCTTTGCCAGTGGCCCTTCTGCCAAAACTAATTGCTGATCAATAGGTATAAGGTGGACAGAAGAAAATGGACTTCTTTTTTAATGCACGTTTCCAGCACACAGAACTGCTTATTCACATCTCTTGTCTACTGTGACGTATACCCTAAACCGTATTCCTTACTTACAAGTTACTTCCTCCCTTGTGTATCTCTGCAGTACTCATGAGATTGGCAGATTATTAAAGTCCTCTCAGCTCATAATATCAGTGTAGGTCTGTTGGAATTTATTGGCTATGCTTTGTTACAGGAATGGGGGGAAGGGACATTAAAGTCCAGTGGTAGCAAGTCTTTTTCTGATACTGAGTGAAAAGAGTTTCAAATATGGTATTGGGATGCACATGGTTGTTTTTACACTCATCACCTTAGGAAATGCACAGTAATACGAATGTGGTCTCCCTTCTTTACAGGTGAATCTTGACCACGAAACTAGAGAGATGACCAGGAAGAACCTCACGGGTGTCACTCCCACTTGCTTTGAGGAAGCCCAAGCCAAAACCTACACCTTGATGGAGAAGGACTCCTATCCCCGATTTTTAAAATCCGCCTATTACCGAGACCTGGTAGGACAAGCAGCAAGCCACAGAACTGGCAAGCCCACCCACACCTGAGTCAGCCCATTGTCACTGCAAGGAACTGTGTTGAGGGAACAGAGACCTAGAATGAAAAAGAAGAGGCAGGAGCCTAAGAGGGAGGTGCTAAGAGCTTTTGAGCAGCGGAGTTTTGGCTGGGGCTTTATCCTTGCCAGAATGCCTAAGAACTCAAATGCTTCCATATGCCCAGGAGCTGAACCAGAGGGGGAGGGAGAACCTCCTTATGTGATAAGAAGCCAGGAGTTTGTGTTTCAAACAAAACTCTGAAGAAAATTGTACAGGGAAGAACTTGCTATCCAGGCAAGAGAAGGAAAGCGGAGGAGGAAGTGAGAATTGAGTGACAGATAACCAGGAAGGTTGAATTCCTCTCTAAAACTCCACCACCTGTCCACCATCTGCTGAGGACCATTATGTCTGGGCATCCTTTTACATGCACCTGCAAAAGCTGCTGTCTTCTCTTAGAAGCCTTTCTCTGCTATGCCAATCAATACAGACAGCAACCTGTACATGTAACGCACAAGAGACTGCAATTTCCACCCTGCAAATAGCTCCAGAAACCTCAGCCCTCTGCATGATGGTGCACCAATCTGTCTCAAATATGGTATCCGATTACAAGGCCTAGCAGCCTGAAAGTATAGACATTGCTTGCATTTTCAGTCAGATGAATTCGGCCTCTGCTTTGTTGCAGCTGCTTTGTTCCGTAGATCTCTTGTCCTCTGCCCCATGCATGTAAGTGGGCAAGGCCTCCTTCCACTAATGTCTGCAGAAGGTGCGGGTTTAATCTGCAGAAGGTGCATAGAATTTATGTATAGTGCCTCTATGAACTTTACATGCAACCTGGGGCTGATACGCTCTGGTTTTAATTAATTAATTATATTTATTTATTTATTTATTGTTACTACTATTGCTATTTATTCAGCCAGGGCATTTGGTGAGCACAGCACTTTAAAAGCAGTTTCTTCAGATGAGTCATTGCAGCGATCAGCCCAGAGTTGCCCCTGGAATTTCTGCTACTACTGGTATAATATGATAACAAGTAGCACAGACAGAGAGAGGTCAATAACAAGAGAGGATGACTGGGCTAGAACAGCCTTGCAACAGCCCACTAAAAGCTTACTAGCCTACAAACACTTTCTGGCCCTCCTGCCCATACGTAACCCATGTCATTAATTTATGGCACATTTAAACAGATTGGGGGGGTGGCTCTCCTCCAATATACAAGCATTTTATTCACACTGGTGATCAGGTGAATGGGTGCTCACAATCTCAGGCTAGATCAGTCCGAAAGGAAAATGCACTAGGCTCTGAGAACAGTGCCAAATCCTAGGCTATAATTCAGGATCTTCATAGCAGATAGTCTCACAGAGACTTTAAATACATAGTCATTCATTATTAGTCAAGAACCATTGTAACATAAATCATTTGTAATCTGCTCCTGAGGGAACTTCCCACAGTGGGCATATCCAAAGCCAACCTCCCCTGAAATTAATAGCACATCCTTTCAACGGGGATATGCACAAGAGAGATTTCCAATAAATGGTGACTGTAGTCAGGCAATTGTTTCCAAGGAAGGATGTTTTGGAAAGGAGACATAGAATGGGTGAAGAATGACACAGGTGTGCAAGTAAACTTTTTATGCTGCCTACCCAAAATGAGGCTCTATGGCTGAAATTATGCTAGCGAGTTAGAAGGCATTGGGACTTTGGGTGCAAATAACTTGCTCCCAAGAGGAAGGAATACAACTGAACAGAATGTGGATGAAGTGTCTGATCCGCCGCAGACCGGCAGCAGCTCTCAGCAGTCCAAGGCAGAGGTTGTTCACATCACCTACTGCCTACCTGATCCTTAACTGGAAATATCAGGGATTGGTCCTGGGACCTTCTGAATGCCAAGCAGAAGCTCCACCTCTGAGCCACAGCTCCTCCCATGAGGATGTTTGTCACCCTTTCAATTCGAATCTTCCATAATGGGTGTCACTTTGGGAGTAAAGTGAGAACAGGCAGTAGGCACAGACCCCACCATCTTTCCCCCTTCAATAAGCACTGCCCATTTATATTTCTGTTCATTCCTGTAATGTATACCAATTTGGATTGGTTTTGGGTCTCTTGCAATAAACAGTAATGCTGGCAATAAAGAGTGTGCCAGTTATAATTGAATGATCTAACTGCAGATAGCTTGTTATGAATCACTCTTGCGTCCTGAGCCCATCACAGAAAGGCTACAAAATGCCAAGCAGCTTATTTAGAGCTGTTCCAGGCGCCAAAAGTGATGGGGAGGAAATACCGTAGAACCCACAATTGCTGAGTGATTTACAGCAGAGTTTAAGATTTTGGGATGGTTTCCAAGGGAATGCTTTGTCACTCGCGGGTAGAAGGGTCAACTGATGTGTCACAGATGACACATGTCTCTCGGTATGGCTTGTACATTTGGCTGACAGTTATTCAGTAATCCAGTGGGATGAGATTATGTGCATATGTGACCCAGCCCTTTGAGTCATTTTCTGAGGTTTCTCAGCACAAAGCTTGATATCTACAGCTTTGAAATTTGCTCTATACAGTTTTAGTTCAAGGCCACAAGACCATTTGTTACCTGTTTTCCAGCAATAGTCAACTGGTGCATCACTGGTATCAGCCAGCGAAGATCAGTTTCAGCTTTTAATTTTTCCTGCAATGTGTTACATAAAATAAAAATCCCATGTCCACTTGCCTCCAGCATGCATCCTGAGCCAGTAGCCAAATTCCAATCTGCACGCTGCAGCTCATTTGACAAGTGCCGTATCCTGAGGTTCTTACTGTGTTTTGATTAACCCTTGTTCAGACAATCTCGTGCCAATTTCTATGCAGAGATGCCTGAAAAAAGGACCAACAATCCACTTTCCATTCTGAAGTCAGTGGTTAAAAACCTCCCTCCATTGCCTTCACAGGTGAAAGATTGTTATCTCGAGTTAAATCTTAAAAGACCATGTTCACACAAGCTGGTGTTTGTTTTTTTTTTAAATCCTTGCTCTTTTGGGGCTAACTTCAAAGTTACATGCGATGCCAGTATGCATAGCTCCACTATAGCATAGCCACTGAGAAAAAAAAGATGACTATCCTGTGATCGTTTCAAACAAGGGAATACGAAGGATACTGAATATGGAAAAATGCTTTCTGTCCCATTTCCCACAGCTGCCAGTGCTACCCTTTAATGCTGGTTTTCTTGGGCTTTTCCTCAGCTGAAGTTTCTCCCTATTGAAAAGAAATTAGTAGAATTTAACAATGGAATAAACTGATGAAATGGGGATGGCAGTTCCAGGGGGTTCCATTATTAAACCGGCATTGACGTGACGGTATCGGGCAGCCCAGTTTAAGACTTCAAGATTGTTGGTACTACCCGCTTACTGCAGAGAGCCTGGCCAGAAGTCTGGGAAAATCCTACCAAGTAACACCCGAGGCCAGAGCTGCTGTAATATTTATTTATGCCAGTTCTTTCAATGTGAATGGTGCAATTCTAATACTGTGTTGTGGAGCCAAGAATGTTATAATATTGCCATGTTAATATTTGCAAAATAAAAACACGATATGGAAATCAGTGCAATATAAATTTGTCCACTGGTCTGTTGAATTCTGATTGTACTTCACAACACGCTGGAAGCTGGCCCCTAAAGAGCACTGGAGTTGGGCAGAAAGTCCTGTTCAGCCATGAAGCTCACTGAGTGACCTTGTATCAATAACACTCAGCCTGTCCTACCTCTCAGGGTTGCTGTGTGGATAAAATTGGGGGGGGAAGCCATGTCTTCGTAGACAGCATAGAAATAGTGGCTGCTGCGTCTTCTCTTTGGGCCTCAGAATTTTAATAGTGCGGGTATATCTCCTGTAGGCAAGGACTTGTTAAAGCTTAAAAAGCCCTGGGGCTGTGCTCAAAAACTTGATGCATTAGTGCAATGGTCTTCAACCTTTCCTGACCTGGACACCCTGAGCATGCAAAATGTGATAGGAATTCACATGACATCAGAATCACCAGCCAGAAAGAGGGGGAGTTAAATGTATGACCTCATTTGTGCTAAAGCCAGGACCAGGCAAACTGAGCAATATGAGGGGGTATCACAGTGAAGAAAAATCCGAGGGTCAGTGCCATGGAGCAGTTCTTTGCGTCACGGTGACTTTTACCTCAGTCGACAGCAGCTGGTTTCAGTGTGCATGCAAACAGGTAAGAGGCATGATGCCCTTTTGGTGCATGCCCACTAGTGGCAAGTCCTTCCAAAACAGCAAAAAGGAGGGGGGAGGGGATCTGCAGGGGCTTGAAACATAGCAGGCAGAGCTCCATGACCTACTTGAGAGTATTGATCCATGGGTTACATAAGAACATAAGAAAGGCCCTGCTGGATCAGACCAAGGCCCATCAGGTCCAGCAGTCTGTTCACCCAGTGGCCAACCAGGTGCCTCTAGGAAGCCACAAACAAGACGAGTGCAGCAGCACCATCCTGTCTGTGCTCCATCGTACCCAAAAAGCTACTGCCTTAGTAGGAATTTCCTTTTTTTTTAAAAATCCAGCTTTCCTCATTTTAGCAACCCCACTGTTCCCTGCAGATAGGCCTGGCTTATATAGGAGGCCTAAGAAAGGCCACTACAGGATCACAGGCCTTTGGCAACCTAACATGGCTGTTGGTCAGACAGAAAGCCCTTTCCATCCTACTCTCAGTGCTTTATACCCACTTCATCATCAGCTAGGATTGCCAGCTCCAGGTTGGGGAGCGGAGAGACCTCAGCAGGGTTTAATGCCGTACAGTCCACCTTCCAAAGCAGCCATTTTCTCCAGGGGAACTGATCCCTGTAGTCAAGAGATCAGTTGTAATTCTGAGAGATCTTCAGGCCCCACCTAGAGGTTAGGATCTCTACCTCAGCACTCGAAGAAGTTAAAGTTGGTTCCCAGGTGTTTTTTTATTCAGCACAGTTGTTGAAGTAGTGTTGCCCAATGGCCTAGAGGAAAAAATATTCCTGTCTCTTTAATAGAGGCTTAACATGCAGATGTTGAATCTTTTCAGGCATGGAAGTAAATTGCATTAAGAACCAAATAAGATTAAAAGGTAAAGGTCCCCTATGCAAGCACCGGGTCATTCCTGACCCATGGGGTGAGGTCACATCCCGACGTTTCTTAGGCAGACTTTGTTTACAGCAGGGGTGGGGAACCTTTTTCCTGCCAAGGGCCATTTGCACATTTATAACATCATTCGGGGGCCATACCAGGTGTAGATCTCCCAGTGGGGGGGAGAGGGTAGGGTTGCCAGGTCTCCGGCCACCACCTGGAGGTTGGCAACCCCAGGGGAGGCCATGCAGAGAAGGTCTGGAGGGCTTCCCTGCTCCCCTGGTCCTCCCTCTCCTCCCAGGCAGGAGGGCAGCCAGTGGTGGGCCCGAGCACATGAGGCGCCAGGGGGCACAGCCCACGGTCGATCGGCAAGGGAGGAAGGAAGGAGAACAGAGAAAGAAGAAAAGGGAGAGAGGGAGAGAGAAATGGAAAGAGGGGGAGAAAGAAAAGGACGGAGGGAGACAGGCAAAGAAAGAGACAGAAAGAGAGGGAGAGAGAAAAGCCTTCCCTCCCCACACACACACCCGCCGGCCCCATGCGACCTGGCCCCAGGCTCCATGCCCTTCCCCACCCCCAGAGTCCACAAAAGGCCCCCCGAAGCCCAATCGGCTCCTGCGCGCATGCTCTTCCGCCGGGAGCCGCAGGCCTCTTTTCCCCCCTCCCTCTTGCTGCTCAACAGCCGACAGGCAGCAAGAGGGGCTTACAGTGTGCCCCGGCATTCCTGCATGCTGCGGCTATAGGGGGAAGCGTCTCTCCCCCTCCTCTCACCGACCAACAACCATCAGTCGGCGGGAGGAGGTCCAAAGGGTGCCGCAGTGCCCCTGCAAGCCGTGGCCCCAGGAACACCCTCAGGGAGGGCTGCCCTGTGCCGCGCCTCTGCGGCGGGGCCCCGGAGCTCCTGAGGGCCACAAAAAGTGTCCTTGGGGGCCGCATACGGCCCCCGGGCCTGAGGTTCCCCATCCCTGGTTTACAGGGTGGTTTGCCAGTGCCTTCCCCAGTCATCTTCCCTTTACCCCCTGCAAGCTGGGTACTCATTTTACCGACCTTGGAAGGATGAGTCAACCTTGAACTGGCTACCTGAAACCAACTTCCGTCGGGATCGTGAGCAGAGCTTTTGACTGCAGTACTGCAGCTTAACACTCTGCGCCACGGGGCTCCTTCTTAAAAAGATTAAGACAATATAAATATGCGCAGAATATCTATAGATTAAAAGCATAAATATAAACAAATATAGGAATACATATATTACAATAATTCTTTAAAAGTATGTCTTGGCCCAAATAGTAGCCTCACGACAAGAGATGGATTGACTCTATAAAGCAGTGGTTCCCAACCTTTTTTTGACCAGGGACCACTAGGACTTTTTTGTTCGGTGCAGGGACCCCAAGGTTCAAACTAAAAATTCCAAGAATTTGAAAATAAACTTTAATCATAACTGTTAGTTAAACATTAAACTTAGACTAATATTTGAATATATATTTTATAATAGAGAACTTTTAATTGAAAATATTAATTTATTATGGGTTTATAACTTTGTTTCGCGGACCTTAATTTAGTTCTCGAGGACCCCTGGGGGTCCACGGACCCCTGGTTGGGAACCAGTGCTATAAAGGAAGCCAGGGGCCTCCGTTTGCAAGATTTGAGCAAGGCTGTTAATGAGAGGATGTTTTGGAGGACATTGATTCATAGGGTCGCCTTGAGTTGGAAGGGACTTGATGGCAACATGCACACGTACACAGCAGATGAGCTGATCTGGAGCTGCATCTCCTTCTCTCCCTCATTTAGCTGGGATCCAAGTCTCAAATAACATCTTTCTTGTCCTAGAGGAGTGGTTTGCAGTGGTTGCGTTTTCACTTAACACACAGCACTCCAGGCACGTTAAGGGGGGGGGGGAGGGAGAATGCATTGCAGCAGACAACATTTTACTGTGGGAAACTGCCCAAATGTTACATCCATGTAAGAGAAACCCAACTTTGAAGGAAAAAAACATCTGTATAGGTGTCACAGGCCATTTGTGCCTAGGAGGTTTTGCCTTGGGTTTGCCACTCTCTCTAGATCACTGGTTCCCAACCAGGGGTCCATGGACCCCCAGGGGTCCGCGAGAATTAAATTAAGGTCCGCGAAACAAAGTTATAAACCCATAATAAATTAATATTTTCAATTAAAAGTTCTCTATTATAATATATATATATTCAAATATAATTCTAAGTTCAATGTTTAACTAACAGTTATGATTAAAGTTTATTTTCAAATTCCCTGAATTTTTATTTTGAACCTTGGGGTCCCTGCACCGAACAAAAAAGTCCTAGTGGTCCCTGGTCAAAAAAAGGTTGGGAACCACTGCTCTAGATAAACATTTTCCCCATGCAAATTCTCCAAACTCAACAAGAAGCCCCCACCCAGGTGGTTTGCCAGTGCCTTCCTCTGCACAGCATCCCTGGTCTTCCTTGGGGGTCTCCCATCCAAATGCTAACCAGGGCTGACCCTGCTTCGCTTCTGGGATCTGACCAGATCAGGCTAGCCTGGGCCATCCAGGTCAGGGCAAATGTGCCCCTAGAGAGCGGCAAAACCTCCCATGCAGGAAGGGTCGCCGTTGCATGCTTGCTGTGCGGAGGGGAAAGCACTGCGATCTGGAAAATCTCTCTGTCGCTTCCGAACTGCTCCGACACCAAACCGAAAGTGGAGACAATTCGCACAGGGCCCCTCCCTCCTTCAGCCCGAACAGTATTTCCTCCTCCACCCCTGAATCAGCTTTAAAAAAAAAAAAAAAAAAAAAAGAGCAGTGTTACTTCCCCCCCTTCATTCAGGGCTTGCCTCCTGTTACATTGTTGCATCGTTGCATTGTTGCATCGTTGCATTGAGGAGAGAGGGTTGCAGGCGGCTGAAGACCACCACCGAGGAAAGAAACCCCACTAAGCCAGTAAGCGCACTCCATGTCCGTTCCTGGGAAGGAGGGCCGGCAGAGCTGCCCAAGGAGGCCTTAAGGGGAACAAGATCCTTTTGGGGATCTGGCTCGTTTGGGGGAGTCCTCGGAGCCTGGCAACGCCCGGGGATGTGTTTTTATGGGATCTTGGGGATGGGTTTGAGCGTGGGTGGGGGGCAGAGAGATTCACCCCCCACCCCCCCGGGTGGAACTGGTGGAGGGCGAGGAGCAGCTGCAGAGACTGCATAGAAAGAAAGGACTGGTAAACAAGAACAGGGTTCTGGGTTAGGAGGAGGAAACGGAGAGAGACTACAGCAGTCTACCCATATTCCTCCCCCCCCCCCGGGCTCCTATGCCTTTTATTTTATATATATATATATATATATATATATATATATATATATATATATATATATATATATATATATATATATATATATATATATATATATATATATTTCTTATTTTTATAACAAAACAAACAAATACATTAATAAAAAGAAAATAAAAAAATACAAAAGAGTATCAATTGTATGCTCTAATTAGTACAATCGTAGTTACAAAGTTGTAAAGTTCAAAAAGCAAAAAATACCCCTTTGACTCTTCATCCACTTTAAAAAGTGACCCATCACCAGACTTCCGAAGAAGTGTCTAAACTTTTTAACAATTACATTATTAACAATAAAATAAAAAAGTAATAGAACTTGTTTCTATAATTCACTAACTAAAATTGTAAAATTCATTTTTGCCTTTACGCAAGTTTTGTGATGGCCTTTACCCAAGTTTTTTCTAATTCTTCCATATCTTTTCCATGTAGAAATTCTGTTAATTTGGCCATCCTCATATACATCCATAGTTTCTCTCTCCAGGGCTCCTATGCCTTTAAGAGCTGCCCGGCAGGCGGACGTTCAGCAGGGAAAGCTTTCCTTAGCTCAGCAGCTCCCACTGCATTTTTCTAACCATTCTGCGGAACTAGGGTTGCCAACCTCCCGGTGCTAGCTGGAGATCTCCTGCTAATACAACTGATCCCCAGCCGATAGAGATCCGTTCCCCTGGAGAAAATGGCCACTTTGGCCATTGGACTCTATGGCATTGAAGCCCCTCCCCAAACCCCGCCCTCCTCGGGCTCCACCCCAAAAACCTCCCGCTAGTGGCAAAGAGGGACCTGGCAACCCTATGCGGAACGGCAAGTTATGAGCCCTGTCGGTAAAAATGGGGCGCCCTTAAGGGAGAAAGATGTATGAACAAATAAGTGGGTGTGCAAAACAAGGTGAGTGGCGATAAATGCTTCTGCCACCCTGTGTATGGGGACCACCCACTTAGGTGACTGCTTCATATGCCTGAGCAAGAGGGTTCTGACTACTCACACCGCTAGAAATTGTCATATAGAGTTATAGAATGATGAGAGATTCTAACCGAGAACAAAAATTGCTTGTTTTTTAAGGTGCCACCAGACTCTGGGTTCTATATCTTTGGGCCATAGATGCCTGGCTCCTTGGCAGTCTTCCCATCCTCCTTAAAAAAAAAAAGAACAGTCCGTAAACACAGTCTAACCAGTCGTGATGTAATGTCATCCCGTGGGCCAGTAATGACCCGGTGCTTGCACAGGGGACTTACCTTTACCTTTTAAACAGCCATGCCTTCAGGGCAAGGCGGGAAGGAATAGGCTGTTCATCCCTGTAAGAGACAGGACTGACTGCTGATGCTGCTTGTCGCCTGGTCAGCGCTGTGAAGTGGAATGGCTCAGTCTGAGCTACTGCTGTTCTTTAAGGCTTCCTCTTGCAGTTTCCTTCCGTTCCCTGTCCCATCCTGTTTTTCCGTGATGCGTGTAGATGTATGCACGGTCAATGAGGGAAAGGGGTATGACAACAATAGTAATATTATTTATTATTTGTCAAAATTTGATGGCTGGACTGCTTTTTCTTCTTTGCTCTAGGCACAGAACCCTTGAGCAGCAACTGCTTCGACTGGGGAGGTCTGAAGTACAGAATCATTACGTAGGAAGATCCTTGCAGGATCCGATGGAGGACAGTGTGCGTAGTCCAGCATCTGATTTGCAATAATGGCCAGCTAGCTGCCTCCTGACCTACAAGCAGGGCACAACATTTTCCTCTCTTGCATATTTACAGCCTTTGATACCCAGAGGTATACTGTCTCTGAACACGGAAGTTCCATTTCATCACTCTGGCTAATAGTGGTTGGTAGCCCTATTTTTTCATGAGTTTGTATCTACAGGTTTTATGACTTTGATCAACAGAAGGACGGCATGAACGCTTTTTGATACAGACAGCGTGACAAAGGCATCAATTTTTTTTCTTTTTAAAAATCCGAGAACCTGGGATCTAAAACATCTAAGCCCTATGTGGAGGGCTCTTCTATTGATGCAAATTTCTGAAGTTAACATATTTGCACTTACAGTAGAAATATGTTTTGAATTAATCAAAAGCCAGTGAGAACATAAGAAAGGCCCTTCTGGATCAGATCAAGGCCCATCAAGTCCAGCAGTCTGTTCACACAGTGGCCAACCAGGTGCATTAGGACCTAAGGAAATTTTCCTCTAGGAAAGGAATGGCAGAAGATAAAGTGGTCCAGCTGT
This sequence comes from Euleptes europaea, assembly GCF_029931775.1. Taxonomy (NCBI): domain Eukaryota; kingdom Metazoa; phylum Chordata; class Lepidosauria; order Squamata; family Sphaerodactylidae; genus Euleptes; species Euleptes europaea. The sequence continues at coordinate 26,428,859 of NC_079313.1, read as the reverse complement.
ACAATGCTGTCCAAGACGGCTCCATTGAGCAGGTCCAGCAGCTGTTGGAAGAAGGCTTAGATATAAATGTTAAGGTGAAGTTTGGCTGGACACCCCTCCTCAGTGCCGTTCAGGGAGGCAAGGTGGAGCTTGTCCGCTTTCTCCTTGACCAAGGGGCTGATCCCTGTGCTAAGAAGGATAACGGCGCTACCTCTTTCATTATAGCAGGTATAACAGGCAACGTGATGCTTTTGGAGCTCTTTCTTTCTAAGGGGTCAGAAATCAACGAGCACGATGACAACGGTTTCACAGCATTCATGGAAGCTGCGTGGTACGGGAAAGAAGAAGCTCTGAGGTTCTTGCATGGCAGAGGGGCAGATGTAAATTTGGGGAGAATAGTGGATGAAGAAAAAAGGTGTCTGAATAAAGGGGGCGCAACAGCTCTGATGGATGCTGCTAGGAGAGGTCATTTTGCTATCGTCCAAGCCCTTGTGGATGAAATGAATGCTGATGTGAACATTTGTGACAATCAGGATAGGAATGCTTTCATTCATGCTCTCTCAGTGAGACAAGATCAGCCCTGGAGCCAAGCCAAAGAGGCAGTGGCCCTTTTCCTCTTAAAAAAAGGGGCCGATACAACCAAGAGAGATGAAGGTGGGAAGACCACTCTCATCCTGGCAGTGGAACAGGAGAGCCAAGAGTTGGTGAAGGCTATACTGGAAAAAGATGAAGTGGACATCAATGATGGTGACAAAAACAGCCAAACGGCACTGATGGTAGCAGTGGAGAAACGGAACTGCAACATAGCAAGGATGCTGTGTGAGAAAAGTGCCAGGACAGACATTGGGAACCTCATTGAGATCGCCAATAGGACTTACAACAGTGACATGAAAGAGCTGCTTCGCAAATATGGCGCCAGGGCTACTTTAAGCCAGCCTGGTTCGAACCAGATGCAGTGGATATCTTCCAGCAGGCGATGGGGATCGCAGCTCCAGGCCCTCTGTGGAATGTATCGTCCTGTGATTGGGAAGCTTAAGATCTTCATGTATGAGCCATTCAGGATTCAGAGAATCTCCCAAGGTGGTGTCTACCTTGGGTTCTATGACGGAGAAGAGGTAGCTGTGAAGGTTTACCGTGTAGGTGCAGAAAATGCAGATAAAGAGAAGACATGCCTTGAAAAATGCCGTAGGAGCAACCACCTGGTGAAGTACTATGGGTCGGAGGAATGGAAGACCTGTCTCTACTTGTGCTTCACTCTGTGCGAGCAGAACCTTGAGGAATACTTCAAGAGGGCAGAGAATACTGATCTGAAGAGTAAAGACATTCTTAAAACAATCTTTCAGGCATTGCAGGAGCTACATGCGTTTGGATTTGGCCACCAGGATCTTCACCCAAGCAACGTTTTGATAGGTTTGTGTTCTCTTGGTTTTTTGCACCCTGTCAACCGAAGTCTGTTACATGTAGTCCTTTGAAGGCCAGTTGAGTTGAATGAAGTAGATGTGGACCAGGAAGCTCATAAATTTTGGTGTCAACAGTGGCTTGTTCACAAGGGTCAAAGTAATATCTTACCAGTACTACCTCTCTCAGGAGGCTCAAAGCTCCTTGTTCTTGTGAGTCTTCCATCGTCAGTGTCATAATTTGCATGTGTTACCTTACCTAAGTAGGAAAATTTGAAATAGCTATTTTCACTCCTTGGCAGCAGATAAATTCTTGAGTCAAAGCTTTCTCAGGTCAGGTTTTGCCCTTAATGTTCCCAGTTCTCAGCTCCTCAAATCATCTCTTGCTGTAGTTATATTGTCAAAAGTACATCTGAATTAGTGTGGTCCAGTAAAGGGACTTATATTGTTCTTAGTGTTCAAACACCAGCTCAAGCCATTGAATAATTGAATGAATACAGGCAACCAAGAGGTAGTTTACTTTGGTGTTTTTTGGTTTGGTTTTTCTGTCAAGTCGTCACTGACTTATGGCAACCTATAGGGTTTTCAAGGCAAGAGATGGTTTAACATGGCTTGCCTCTGTGTAGAGTCCTAGACTTCCTTTGTGGTCGCCATCCAAATACTAACCAGGGCTGACCCTGCTTAGATTTCAAGATCTGATTAGATTGGGCTAGCCTAGGCTATCCAGGTGTGCACTTTGGTGTACATACAACCAATTGGAGAACTGATCATCAGCTATAAGGGAAAGTAGGCAGCACAGAGAGCTCTTGACGGGAACTCAATCCGTTGCCCAACCTGACGGTGGTAAGTTGGAAATAATATGTGTGAAAAGGATTTTGGGGTTGCAGTCAATTGCAAGCTGAACATGTGTTGGCAGTGTGATACAACTGCAAAAAGGCTAGGGTGCTTTAAAAAAATAATGGGGTGATCTCACATCACAATGTTTATTGGGTGGTTTGCCATTGCCTTCCCCAGTCATCTACATTTTACCCCAGCAAGCTGGGTACTCATTTAACCAACCTCGGAAGGATGGAAGGCTGAGTCAACCTTGAGCCGGCTGCCTGAAACTGACTTCCGTCGGGATCAAACTCAGGTTGTGAGCTGAGCTTTTGACTGCAGTACTGGAGCTTTTCACTAGGCTTTATTAAGAGAAGCATAAATCCAAGTAACATGAAGTAATAGTTCTACTCTAGAAGAAGAAAAGTTGGTTTTTATATGCCGATTTTCTTTACCTTTTGAAGGATAATCAAAGTAGCTTACAATCTCCTTCCCTTCCTCTCCCCACTTCCTCTCCCCACAACAGACACCTTGTGAGTTGGTGAGGCTGAGAGAACTCTAAGAGAACTGTGACTAGCCCAAGGTCACCCAACTGGCTTCATGTGTAGGAGTGGGGAAACCAGCCTGGTTCACCAGATTAGAGTCTGCTGCTCATGTGGAGGAGTGGAGAATCAAATCCGTTTCTCCAGATTAGAGTTCACCGCTCCTAACCTCTACACCATGCTGGCTGTCTATTAGGCACTAGTTAGACCTCAAGTAGAGTTGTGTGTCCAGTTAGGAGTGCAGCACCAGAAACAGTGTAGACAAACTGAAATAGGTTCAGAGGAGGGCACTGAAGATGTTCAGGGTTCTGTCCTATGAAAAGGTTGAAAGAACTGTGTGTTCAGCCTGGAGAGGGGAGACACAACTGTGATCTTCAAATATTCGAAGAGCTGTCGCACGGCCGAGTTCTCTGCTACACCAGAGGGCAAGACTAGATCTAATGGATTTAAATTACAAAATAGTAATTTTTGAATGAATGTTAGGAGAAACATTCTAATGGTAAGAGCAGCTGAACAATGGAACCTAGGGTGGACTTCCCCTTACCAAAGTTTTCAAATAGAGCTTGGATGGCCATCTAATGGGAATGCTCTAGCTTTGGATTTTCAGCACTGATTAGGAAGCTGGACTGGATGAACTATAAGGCCCCGTTGAACTCAAGGACTCTTATGTGGGGGTTTTATAGAAGGCAATAGTAAAGGACTGGTTCTATGGTGACCAAGAATACTCTGGTCTGCAGTGATAGTTCCCCAACATGAACCATCTGCTGTTCCTTTCTCCAGCCCCAATCTGTAGACAACAAGGAGCTGGTTCAAGCCTTGCTGCCCTTGGCACTATCAGTCTGGCCACTGCTAGGCAAAGTTTTGCTGCTCATTGAACAATGAAGAAGAAGAGTTGGTTTTTATATGCCAACTTTCTCTACCACTTAAGGAAGAATCTAACTGGCTTACTTTCACCTTCCCTTCCTCTCCCCACAACAGACACCCTGTGAGGTAGGTAGGGCTGAGAGAGCTCTAAGAGCTGTAACTAGCTCAAGTTCACCCAGCTGGCTTCATGTGTTGGAGTGGGGAAACCAATCCAGTTCACCAGATTAACATTTGCTCCTCATGTGGAGGAGTGGGGAATCAAACCCAGTTCTCCATATTAGAGTCCACCCCTCCAAACCACTGCTCTTAACCACTACACCTTGCTGGTGTGGTGTTAACATTTTCCTTCACTACTTATTTAATATTACTTATTGCACTTTTATCCCACCCTTCCTCCAGGAAGTGTATGTGGCAGTGTACATATTTCCCCTTTTTCCATTGGACCTTCATGACAAACCTGCAAGGTAGATTAGCTGTAAAGAGAGTGACGAGCCCACCAACATCCTATTTGCTTCCTGGCTGAGCAGAGATTTAGACCTGAGCCTCCTCAGCCCAAATGTACCAACAGACAAAAATCGGTTGTCTCATTCCATCCATAAAATGGACATTGTAGGTTTGTGCATCTTCAACATTTCATTCCCCTCTGGCTTTCACTATTTTAGGTTCAAGAATTCAAGTACCTGTAACCTGAGAAATCAGCATATCCTACTGATGTCCTACTGATGTTTTTTTTTTAATGTAACCGCAAAATGCCCTCATTGAATGATAAAAACTTGCCATTGTTTGCCACCGTTTTCAGAACACCTTCACACGTATAGAAGACAAAGCTGTTTCATTTTTTTGTTCTCATTTCTCTGTTAGATGCTGCTGGCAAGGTTTTCCTAGCAGATTTTGATAAAAGCAAAAAATTAGCTGGCAGTGATGCTGAGAAAAATCTTATAATCACAGAAGACCTCCAGGTAAACAACTGCTCTTAATTTTCACCCCTCTAGCCTTTTATATCTTGGAAATTATTCTAGAAATATTATGTGAAAATATTGTGTACATGTACACCAGGGTTCCCCAACCTTTTTCAGCCCATGGGCACCTTTGGAATTTTGACACAAGGTGGTCGGTACCACCGCAAAATTGCTGCCATGGGAGGCGGGGTCAACCACAAAATGTCAGGGAGTTATGCATAACTTTGGTAATAGATTTAATGGGAGGCATTTTAAAATTAACATATTATTTTAATTTTTTTTTGGCCTACACATAAATATGTATTGAGCTATATTATAAGGTTGCCAGCTCTGGGTCAAGAAATATCTGGAGATTTGGGGTGTGTGTGTGGAGGTGGAGCCTATGGAGGGTGAGGTTTGGGGAGGGACTTCCAAAGCAGCCGTTTTCTCCAGGTGAACTGATCTCTGTCACCTGGAGATAAGTTGAAATCCCAGGAGATCTCCAGGCACCACCAGGGGTTGGCAACCCTAACCTTTTAAGAAACCCTCATCTGGCAATGTCTGTCTTCATTTTGGAGGCTTCTAAAGAGGGTTGCCAATAGGGTGGCTCGGTCCTCCCTGGCCCCTGGCAAGGGTTGGGGGGAGGGCTGCCAGTTCCACGTTGGGATTTGGGAGGACAGAGACCTCAGTGGGACTCACAGTTGCAACATGCCTGCCAGTCACTGTTGGGAACCTGCGTAAAATGTCACATCTAGTTTGGCCTTGAGAAGCAGGTTTGTAGATGAGAGTGAAGTCCTATTCTGGAGGATAAATGTATGAATCCAACTTGTAATTGTTCTGTTGTGTGACTTTGTGATCAAGATAGCTATAGGTGTTTCCTCTCTCACCCAGGCTCTCGAAAGGCTTGTCTTATACACTGCCATGAGGGGCCGGGCGCGTTTTGAAGATTTGCCTGCGAAGTGTCCAGCTGAGGTAGTCAACAACATTGAGATTGAAGCTCTCAGAGCACGGCTGAAATCTCCCGATGAAGAAACACCAGTGAGTGATCAGCTGGGGAACTTGATTCAGCATCCTTATTTTTGGAGCAATCAGGTGTAAGTACCACATTAGTACAGCAAATTCTCAACTGCCCATTCTTACCTAGCCCCTACACCTCCCAGTTCTTTTCCACAATCACCCCACCATTACTATAAATGGCCACAGAAAAGGAATGAAATGGTATGGGGAAATAAAAGCTTTTTGAAATGACATGAAATTTTGGAAAATGTTGAACTCCAACCCGTTCAATTTTTGATAAGGCGAAGCCTTCAAAACCAAATATCTGAGAAGCTTTGGGTCCTGTGCATTTGTCCAGTGGGACAAACTACAGCATGGCAGGGGTCAAGAAGATGGCGTGAGGGGAGGCTTAACCCCAGCATTCTGCATTTTTTGTTCTGCATTGTGGACCCACATTATTATTATTTAATTTTTTAAAGCTCTTCGTGTCTCATCTGGTGATTTGGCCTTGAGCAGTGAAATCTAAGTGTAAGAATCTTTTAAGGGTAAAAGAAAGAGTTGCATCTTGGCATCTTCTTCCTTCTGGAAGAAAGGATCCTGCCTAGGGTTGCCAACCTCCAGATGGTGGCTGGAGCTCTCCCGCTATTCAGTTGATCTCCAGGTGATAGAGATCAGTTCCCCTGGAGAAAATGGCCACTTTGGCCATTGGACTCTATGGCATTGAAGTCCCTCCCCTCTCCAGACCTGCCCTCCTCAGGCTCCACCCCCAAAATATCCAGGTAATTCCCAACCCAGAGCTGGCAACCCTGATCCTGCCCTATAGTTGACCACAGAGTTTGGTGAACTGAAAAGGGCAGGAAGATAGTTAAACTGCTGTTGATGGAAAACCCAAGCTGAGCCCAGTAGAGCATGCTACAGAGCTTAACTGAAAGCCTGTGAGGTGGCCCTGGCAGGAAAACAGAAAAGTTAACTTTTCTACTATCATTGTGCCAACTGAAATGTGTCAAGTACGATTTTTTTGTTTCAGACATTTGTTGACTTTAAAAACTTGGACCCAAAATTCACAGGGTTCAGCCGTTGGCTGTGATGTGTGTGTGTGTGTGTGTGTGTGTGTGTGTGTGTGTGTGTGTGTGTGTGTTCTTAGTGCAGTTCTTTGTTCACAGATCCATTGTCTCCTGGATGCCAGCGGTGTAATAGTAGAGATGGCCAGAGTGTGGTCAGGTCCTGTGGAGGAGACAGTCTGTCGTTTTGAAGTCGGTTGTCTTCAACATATTGATACAGCTCTTTACCAATAAGCCAACAGAGGCTACCGTCTCTGTCTGAAGCCAGTGCCTGTAATCTGTGGTCAGTTGCTGAGGGAGAGCAAGTTGAAGTTGAATCCAGACAACGTGGAGGTGATGCTAGAGGCAAAGGCAAAGGTTCTAGAGGATACAGCACTCCCCACTTTTGATGCGGTGCTGTTACCTTTGGCTGACTCCATTAAGAATTTAGGAGTGTTGTTAGATCCTGTGCTTCTATTATTTATTTATTATGTTCTAATAATCAGTTATTACGCACGGAGAAACAGGTTAACGCAGCAACGTTGGGCACACAAATTAGTTCCTTGTCTTGACTGTCAGCCAATCTGGCTACACTGATCCACGCTACAGTAACCTCGAGGCTGGACTATGTTCTACATGGGGCTGACCCTGAAGATGATTTTACCTAGTACAAAATGCTGCAGCTGTCCGGAGTTAGCCACAACTCACATATTCTACCAGTGTTAAAATTAATGCTTTGGCTGCCCCTTTGTTCCTGGGTCCAATTCAAGGTGCTGGTTATGACCTTTTACAACTCTCCTTGGCCATTCTACTACATCTCTTAAGGATCACCTTTTGCAGTGTGCTTCTGGGTGACAGCTTGGCTTATCAGACCAAGGCCTACTTAGAGTCCCATCCCATCATGAGGGCAGTTTCGATCTGTATCTGCCTGCTCCACAACTTTTTCAGCAGTGGATCTTGTGCAGGTCAGGAAAGCTCCCACATTCTTAGTGTCGTGACAGTGTAATTAGACAGGTCTTCCAGTAGGTTCTACAGCTGTCTGAATTTGTTTACATCTGTGTCCCCTGTAATTTTAAATTGCGGGTTTTGTTCTGGAATTTTTAAAAAATCATTATATCCCCGCCTTGAGCCTTTTTTAGGAGAAAGGCAGGCTGGAAAAATGCCCTTAAATAAATAAACATGATGGGCAACAGGACCCTAATAAAGATTAGCAGGATGCTGGCAAAAGGAAACAAGCAGGTAAGCAATGTTATTAATAGGGTTGCCAGGTCCCTCTTCGCCACCAGTGGGAGGTTTTTGGGGCGGAGCCTGAGGAGGGCGGGGTTTGGGGGAGGGGAAGGACTTCAATGCCATAGAGTCCAATTGCCAAAGCGGCCATTTTCTCCAGGTGAACTGATTTCTATCGGCTGGAGATCAGTTGTAATAGCAGGAGATCTCCAGCTAGTATCTGGAGGTTGGCAACCCTAGCAGAGAACCAGCAGAACTGGTTGATACCAAACCTGGAATCTGGTAGACCATGTACTTACATGGACCTGGCGTCGAGCAGATATATGAGGTTCCAGGGTAGGCTCAGAGCAAGGCACATATAGCTGACCCGTATCAAATTCAGAACATACATACATCCAACTTGCACAGCTTGAAAAGACTTAACTGGCCCCTGGGATTGCCAGCTCCAGGTTGGGAAATTCTGGGGGATTTGGGTGGTGGAAGCTAGAGAGGTTTGGGGAGGAGGGGATTTCAATGCCATAGTCCAATTGCCAAAGCGGCTATTTTCTCCAGGTGAACTGATCTCTGTCAGCTGGAGATCAGTTGTAATAGCAGGAGATCTCCAGCTAGTACTTGGAGGTTGGCAACCCTAGTTATTAAAGGACTGTGGCAAATCATACTGGGATTGCAAAGGCAGCTTGTGAAACACTGAGAAGGAAAAATCAAGGCTGAGTAGAAGTCCTTCTTGGCTTGTGGCAGGGACGATGATTGTAACTGTGTGTTATCAGGTATAATTTACTTGCCTGCATCTTTCAGGCTGACTGCTATACAAACACCATGGCCTTGTGGGTCACTTGTGCTGCTCTTACCCTGGCAGTGGTAAGGAACCATTTTTACAACTGCCTTCTGTTTGTCAGGAAATACAGGTTTTTAAGAGATGTTGGGAATGACGCACGCATTGATAAACAGAAAAATGAGAACACAGCATTTTGGGAGGCTTTGAATAGTGACAAGAAACGTTTCAAAGACTGGAAGAAAAAGGTAAGATATCGACAGGGCAAGATGTAACGGGAAAGCTTTCTTAAGGCTCAAAGAGACCTGACAACGATCATGCCACTCAGTCCACCCATAAAATGCAGACGCATCTTCATGCAGCCTCGATTTATCTCGGGCTGTGCAAGAAAGGGAGAGGGGGGTTTCTTGCACAGCCCAAGACAAATTGAGGCTACACAAGCATGATCATCTGGTCTATAAACCCTTATAAGTGTCCATTTTGGGGCCTGAACTGGCTTTTGTCCTATTGTCGGTCTGTCAGATTGAAGACCCGGAGATTGGAAACACTTCGGAACAAGAAAGCACATCTACTTTGTTCTTTAACTTTTCTACTACGATGCAGAGACACTGGAACCATTCCATCTTTTCTCACAAGTAAAAGAATCTTTAAAACTTCACGAGCTAACCGCATTTATGACCATCTAGAACGGGCTCTCTTACGAGAGAGAATTCACACTACCCGCAGAGAACTTGCTGCCACAGACAAGGAGTTGTTTTCCTTACATATCAATACTAGCCACAAAATGAGAAGCCATGATTGGGACAAGATTGATAATCTCACCTACAGAAAAATGGAACAGGGGTTAACCAGCCATACTTCCAGACAGTAGCAAATTACAGGAAAGAAGACAGAACAGTCCAAAACTTGACAACAAACGGATTATCTTCAATCTGACAGACCGACAACTCTCACCTGAAGAAACTTCCATCTTAGCTAAGGGAGGAAACTTTGCAGTCACTCCCACCCAAATTCCAGTGGAAGACATCATTGCAAATGTAGAATCTGCCATTCGTAATCTACCTGAAGAAGATGCTGAGGAAATAAGAGGAGAGACAGCAAGAATTCTACGAAAAGCAAAGCCCCCTACTAGCAATATAACACGCAAGGAGAGAAACGCCATCAAGACCCTCAATGCAGATCCAGAAATCATTATTCTACCAGCTGACAAAGGCAATGCCACAGTGATCATGAAAACAGAAGAATACAAAAAGAAGATTGAGGAACTTCTGGACCCTGCCACATACAAAAAACTAAAACGAGATCCAACTTGCAAAGTTACCAGGAAAACTAGCATTCTGATCAAGAATTCCACTCTTCATCCCGACACACACAGAAAACTATGCAAGACTGAAGCACAACCACCACGATTATATGGACTACCTAAAATTCATAAGGATTCCGTTCCACTCCGACCCATCGTGAGTGCCATTGGTTCCCCAACATATGAATTAGCTAAATATTTGACCACCCTCCTACAGGACCACATTGGAAAAACCACTTCTTACATCAAAGATTCAACTCACTTCATCAACAAAATCAGTCCGTTAAGACTCAATCCAAAGGATATATTAATCAGTTTTGATGTTGTATCCCTCTTTACCAAGGTTCCAGTTAAAGACACAATCTCATTGATTAACCAGATTTTCCAGAAGATATAACAGCCTTATTTCACCATTGTTTGACAACAAGTTATTTCCTATGGGATCAAGAATTTTATGAACAGATTGATGGAGTAGCTATGGGAAGTCCACTCAGTCCAGTAATAGCAAACTTTTACATGGAATATTTTGAAAAGACAGCATTAGAATCAGCACCTTACAAACCTACAGTCTGGTTCAGGTTCGTAGATGATACATTTACCATTTGGAGCCATGGTGAAGAAAAATTAATGGACTTTCTAAACCATCTTAATAATATCCATCCAAACATTCAGTTTACCATGGAAAAGGAAATTGAGGGTAAACTCCCATTTCTTGATACCCTTGTCATCCGTAAATCAAACCTTCAGTTAGGTCACAAGGTCTACCGGAAACCAACTCACACAGATCGCTACTTACACAAAAACTCCAACCACCACCCCCGACAGAAAAGAGGAATAATCAAAACATTAATGGACCGTGCAAGACGGATCTGTGAACCACAGTTTCTCAAGGAAGAAACTAACCATCTAAATCACGCACTGCTAGCAAACGGCTACTCCAAGAATGAAATCAGAAGGGCCATTGAACCAAACAAAAATCAGAAAACTCAAGAAAAACAGTCTCCCATAGGAAAGGTATTCTTGCCATTTATTAAAGGAGTCACTGATAGGATGGAGAAACTTTTGAAAAAACATAACCTACAAACAGTGTTTAAACCCACCAAGAAAATACAACAAATGCTACGATCAGCAAAAGACAAAAGAGACCCCCTCACCTCTGCAGGAGTATATCGTATACCTTGCAGCTGTGGAGAAGTTTACATCGGGACCACAAAACGCAGCATTCAAACAAGGATAAAAGAACATGAAAGATACTGCAGACTTGGCCAACCTGAGAAATCAGCAGTGGCTGAACATGGACTGACACAAACAGGACACAGGGTCTTATTCCAAGACACTGAAAGACTGGACAATTCTACCAACTATTTTGTCAGATTGCACAGAGAAGCCATTGAAATTCACAAACATCAGCACAACTTTAACAGAAAAGAGGAGAGTTTAAGAATGAATAAGGCTTGGCTTCCTGCCCTGAAACACCTCCAGACAAAGACAACATTCAACAATAGCCATACAGATTAGTTTTGGATTACACACATTAACAGATCACTTCAGGATACAATGGTTCCATATTAACATACCATACCCTCATTAGCACATTATCTTGATACTTACAGGACAATACTTTTGCAGGACAATACTCAGCTCAAACCCAATCCCTTTCTGACTATATATTACTCTTTCTACACCCTTGACACTGAGAGACACTGTCCTTCAGTGTTACTACTCTGAAGATGCCTGCCACAGTTGCTGGCGAAACGTCAGGAAAGAAAATTCCAAGACCACGGTTACACAGCCCGAATAACCTACAAGAACCAATGAACTCTGACCGTGAAAGCCTTCGACAATATAATGACCATGACAATGATTCTTTTTCAGATAGACCAGGAGGTTCTAGTCAGTATGGGCAAACGATATGATTGGAACAGTGTGACGGATTTACTGAGGCTAATCAGGAATATTGGGGAACACCTCCACGAGAAGAGTGATCAGTAAGTGAGCGCCGATTTCTTTAGCTTTGTACCTACCTAGTGTCTTCTGAGTAAGATTCAGGCTACATTTCCATGCCTCGTTTGTCCCCTCACCCTACTGTACTAGCAAATCTCAAGTCCGTTGTGTACACTGCAAGACAGGGGTTCCCAACATGGTGCTCATGGGTGCCATGATGCCCACCGACACCTTTCCTGGTGCCCACCAATTGTTTTCAGAAAGTGGGCATGGCCAGATGGGACTTCTGCCCATCAGGGCTTCTGAGTGGTCACTGGAGAACTGATTGGCAGTGCAGATTAAAAAAAGCTTCAGCAGCATCTGCCACCACAGTGTTGGCTCTATTCTCTCCTATTTACCGGTGTAAAATTACTCTTGTCCTCTGCATTTGGGCTTCCTTTGAGTATGTGTGTACATCTGCATCTCCTGTGATGGCCATTTTGTGGCTGTGCCCCCACCCCGTGTCAGAATTCCAAAGGTGCCCGCTGGCTCAAAAACGTTGGGGACCCCTGTTGCAAGACTTCAACTAGGGGAAGAAATAAACTCTCAGAAAGGGCCACCCAGTGGCCCAGCTGAGATGTAAACCCCAGGTCCCCAGTTCAAAGCTTACAAGCAAAACTAAGGCCGTTTATGCATGGCTGTTTCCTCGCTGTAACCCCACTGACTACTTCGGGGCTTTTTTTAAATTATGCGTGCATTTTCCCACAGTCAGAGGTCGCCTCACTCTCCCCTTGCATTTCCACACATTTTGCCTGCATTTTCTGGATTTGTGTTTAGCCAGCATCTAGAAAACTCAGGCAAAATGTGCCGGGAAAGCAAGGCAACATCTGATGTATGCTTAATCAAGGCAAAGCCCCAAAGTAGTCGGTGGGATGTCTGCGAAGAAACAGCCATGCATAAATGGCCAATGTATGATGCAGGGAAAGTATGAAATGTCTTCTGACTTCCTTTTTGAATTATTTGAATGCAACTGGGGGATCTGAATTTGAATGGTGCACTGGCGTAGACTTACAGATTGTTAAAAAGAGCACTGTAGGATCAGACCAACGAACAATTTAGTTCCACATCCTGTTTCACACAGCAGCCAAAACAATTGCCCTAGAGGGCCAACATCAGGGCACAGAGTCCAAGGCCTCCTCCGCTACTGCCGTCTATCACTGGTATTCAGATGTTTCGTGCTTCTGAACATGGTAGTTCTGTTTAGTCAACTTGTGAGTAGCTACTGATGGACACATCATGCATGAACCTGTCTAATCCCCTTTTAAAGCCATTTGTGCTCTTGGCCAAGGTGACATAAATCGACAACAAATTCCACAGTTTAATTACTCAATGAGTGAAGAAGTACATCTCATCCCCCCCCTCTCCAAAATCTATTCACTCAAACTTCATTGGGTGCTTCTAAATTCTGATATTATGAGAAAGGGAGAAAAGTTCTCTGCATCCATTTTCTCCACCTCATGCATCATTTATGAACCTCTGTCATGTTGCCCATTAGTCACCTTCTCCCCCCCCCCAAAAAAACCCTGAAAACTCCCAGGCTCTTTAGCAAGGTCAGAACATGTACTGAAATGCAGGAATTTGACAAGAGTGGATAGTGGAGGCATTTAGCTGAAGAAAGGAGCCAACAAGGGAAAAAATGTTGCTGAGACAGAATCGCACATAACATCTATGACAAGAAGGAAGTGACCAGACTAGGAAAGTTATACACATTTTGCCTATGTTTTCTGGATTCATGTTTAGTCAGCATCCAGAAAACCTGGGCAAAACGTGCTGGGAGAGCAATGCAACCTCTGGTGATTGGAAAATGCATGCATAACCAAGGCAAAGCCCCTGAGGTAGAATCAGACCAATAGGAGAGGACTGAGCTGATGACAAGAAGGAAGTGACCAGACTAGGAAAGTTATACGCTAGAAACTCCAGGTAACGTAGCTTTGACAGTTCCAAGGCCCCGAGAGGCTCTTGCACTTTTCAAGTATTGTAGAGTCTCTTTTCCCATGCTGCGTCATTACATAGAAGAGATAAATGGGCGTTCCACTGAGCAGAGTACATCTTTCTTCTTCATATCATCCTTGCCTTCTGACCTTAGAAAAACCAGCCAGAAGCATAAAGCAGAGATTTGGGGAAACTGACCAGCATCTTCTAGCACAGATGCTGATATGAGGAATACAACAAATGTAAAGCCTGCATACTTTAAAAAAATACAACTAACTAGCCCTCCCATAATAAAAGGATGAATATTTTCTTCCATCTCAGGGTGAGGAAGATATTGGAGAAGCCCGAAGATTATTTTCTGGACCTTTTTCCAGAATTAACAATGCACGTCTACCAGACTTCGTATAATCTATCGTATTTCAAACATTTTCCAAACACCAAGACTCTTTCTCATCTGTAACAGGACCAGTGAAAAATCGGTTCCTGCAGGTAACGCCTGTGGCTGTCTCTCGCTTGCTTCCATTTCTCCAAGGTGCCCAAACGAATCATGCCGAAGGGACTCAAAGAGGATTAAAAATCCCCCCAGATGATCCAACCTCTCAAGTCCTGTATTTGAGAACCAACAGGCCAGATCTGTTTCAGCCTGGGGCAAAAGTTCTGAAAAATCAGTAATACTTGAAAAGGTGGCATGGTCTAAAGTCCTCAGCCACTGGCCCTCCTGGGTTCACTCCATAGAAACACACGGGCTTCAGAAGCTGGCATTCTTATTCCAGCCATTATATTGACATTCCATGATGTGTGTCCCTTTTTCATTTAGAAGAACTAGTGCTCAGGTGCATAGACATATTGAAAAGGTTTGTTTTCTTTTATTGCAGGGAGCGGAGGATAATCAAAGAGCTTGGAGTTTTCTTGCCAGAATTAACAGAAGACAGCTACTATAAGAACAAACTTAAAAAAAATTCAGTTTCATAAAATACAAAGAAAAAAGACCTTACAAAATAGCACATCAGAACAACAAAGGTTTTTGAAATGCACCTACTGGTAACTCTTCTTAAAATAGTTATATAAAACATTTATACCTTGCCTTTCCAAGCGATTGTCTAACTGGGACCAGTTGAGTCCTGCGGGTGATATTACTGGTTCTCTTCATCTAGCCTCCCTTTTACTAAGTGGCCAGACAGCATCGTCCAAATTGGACAGGAAGGTGATCAGAAATCCCACATGATGGTTTAACTAAAGAAACTTAAAACTCACCTGGTGCACAAAGACCCAGGCCTTTAATGCATGAGTAGTTTGTGTCATGATCACTGTCAGACTACTTCGAGGCACTGGAATTATGCATGATTTTCCCAACCTTTCGAAGTCGCTTTGCTTTCCCCTGTGGTTTCCCCACATTTTCAGGATGCTGTTTTGCTGTGAGTTTAACGTCTGCATCAAGTGCAAATCAATAGCTACTTCTGTGCATATTTTTTCCTTCGGGTTTGTTTCCCCATGCCCACATTCTCGCTCCTCCCTCCCACTCCTCCTTCTCAGCCACTCCTCTTTCTCTGTCACCTTTCCTCCAAAAAGCCATCCAGCAAAAGCAGGAAGAAGTCAAATGAACCCGAAGCCTCCTCAGGGATGGAAGGAAGAGCCACGAGTCGGAGGACTGCAGGCTGGCTGCTCTTGTGACAGCGGCAGCTTCTCCCAGCCAGCATTAGGTGCAGTTTGGGGTGACGCAGGTGCCTCCCGGGGGCGTTTCTGCTCACACTGGGTGGTGGCTTCCATCTCTAGCTGCTCCCGAGTTGCTGCCTTATGAGCATCTGCTTGGCTGGGTGGATTGTAGGGGCTGAGAGGGAAAGGGCTTGCATATCAGAGGGATGCATTGCCACTGGAAATAGTCCACTGGCGAGGGGAAGGGGAAACATTAAAACAAGCTGGCTCTGGCTCTTTAAGACAAGGTTTGAAGCACAACTGAGGAGGTTTTCAGGGCAGGGAGCAACACATGAATTGTGGGTGCACTAGACGCGCAACTATGGCTACTGGTTGTAAAGTTGGTAGGCCAAAGAGGGCTGCCCAGCAACTGGGGAGGGAGCACATCAACAAACCTGATGACACAAGAATGGACGAGGATGGGAGACAGCGCCATAATCATGCCCCGCACAAGCACCAGATCCCTCTCCTAGATGCTGGAATACAAGGCTGCTTATTTCGTCTGCAAGTGTTGGCCAGTTTCAGACCTCGGCCAGACAGAACAGGTTTTTCCTTTGGTAGTGCAGAATTAGCGAGAGAACGCTAGTGGGGGCTACTCAGCACAAGACCATGCAAGGGGGAGGGACTCGCCAGGGTGGGCAACTTTCATCCCTTCCTCTTTGCAAGCCGGTCTCTTTTTCACCTTTATAGTTTGATCAGAACTCTCCCTCCCCCACAACAATCTCTAGCTGAACACAGTCGGGTAGAAAATGTTTCTCCTACAGGCTTGTCCCATAAGGTTGCGGTGAGCCTCAGAAATGAACAAAAAAAGGGATCCAACTTCGCAAACAGAAGGCTGCAATCCCGCGCGCCAATGTGTTTTTTTTGTAGCTATCTCATGATTTATCGCTAGTGCGCATGTGTGAAGTAAAAAAAGCACGCATTGCAGTCATCTAATCTAGATGTAACCAAGGCATGCACCACAGTGGCGGGATCTTTTCTGCTAGGAAAAGGCCGCAGCTGGCCAACCGGTTGTAGCTGGTGAAAGGCACTCCTAGCCATAGTTGCCTCTTGCTTATCTAGCCGTAGGCCTGGGTCCAAGAGCACCCCAGACTATGGACTATTCCTTCAAGGAGAGTCAACCCCCCCCCCCAAGGGCAGGTAACACCTTAAATCCCAGTCAGACCTTCTGTCCACTAGTAGTGTTTCCATTTTGTTGGGATTAACCTTCAGTTTATTAGCCCACATTCACTCCAAACTGCCTCCAGGCACTGATGCAGGGTTTCTACAGCCTTCCTGGGATCTGCTGGAAATGTGAGATAGAGCTGAGTATCACCTGCATACTAGTGACAGCCTAGCCCAAATCTCCGGATGTACCCAGCAGTTTCATGGAAGATGTTAAAGAGCACAGGGGACAAAATGGAACCTTGTGGGACCCCATAGGGCAAAAGCCAAGGGGCTGAACAGCTGTCTCCCAGCACCACCTTCTAAAATCTACCCTCCGGGTAGGACCGGAATGACCACAGAAGAATGGCTCCCAATCCCAGTCCAGGTTGGCAGTTCAGAAGGACACCATGATTGATGGTATCAAAATCTGCTGAGAGGTCCAGGAGAGTCAGCCGAGTTGCACTCCCTCTGGCCATCTCCCGGCCCCAGTTATTCATCAGGGCAACCAAGGCTGTTTCAGGCCCATAACCAGGCCTAAACCCAGACTGGAAGGGATCTAAAGAAATGACCTCATCCAGGAAAGCCTGGAGTTGTCCAGCCATCACCTTGGTCAAGAATGGAACATTTGAGACTGGCCAATAATTAGTGAGATCTCCTGGGTCAAGGGGTAGGCTTCTTTAGAAATGGATGTACAACAGCCTGTTTCAAGGCTGGGGAGACCACCCCCTTTCTTAAGGAAGCATTAGCTGCCTCACTAACCCAGTCAGCCAGCTCCTCCCTGGAAGATTTAAGTAACCAGGAAGGGCAAGGGTCATATAAGCAGGTGGTAGGCCTCAAACGTCCATGGATCCTCAGGCTGAATCAGCTGAAGAGCATTCCAAACAATTGGGCAAGTTGGCATCCCGGCATAATGCATGCAGCCAGGTCCATCAGTGCACATCCATTTTCACAACAGAGCAAATAGTGCTCCATCCAGGTCTGTTTTTGATTGGGAAAACAGGGCAAGGGGAAAGGCTTCAATGCCCTTCATGCTCAGGGTTGCCAACTTCCAGGTACTACCTGGAGATCTCCCGTTATTACAACTAATCTCCAGTCATTAGAGATCAGTTCACCTGGAAAAAATGGCCACTTTGGCAATTGGATTCTATGACATTGAAGTCCCTCCCCAAACTTCAGGAAGCACCTTAATTTGCTGCTTCAGTTATGAAAATGAAAAGGATTGTGTATGAATAAGGATATGTTACCATTTGGAGGAAGAGCAGAAGAAAAAGTGTAGTTAGTGCAGGTACAAAATTCAGCTTCTTAAAAAGTCTCTGCTTTTGTTGTGAGGTCCCCCCCCCCCACCAAGAGCAAAGTCTTGCTGTGGGCTGAGATCTCTAAAGCTGGTGGGTGTGTGAGGTTGCTAAAAGTTCGAGGAGGGGCTTCCATACTGTGCAAAGTTCCTTCTGTTTAGAAAAAAACTAGAGTTATGAACAATAAAGCAAAGTTAGGCACCTTTTCATAATTTTATGCAGTCACAGAGTGCAGCTTTTGCAGCACAGAATATGGATTGCCTGTACAAAACATGTTATTTTTTTTAACACACTGAATACCGAAAAGTTTTGGTTGCTACCCTCCCTGAATCCGGAGCTAGGGTGCCCTATATAAAGTTTACAAAATTCCTCCTCTTCAAATCATCCTTCCCAGAATCATCAACTTTTATTATTTTATTTTATTATTTTAAACCCAACTTTGATTTTATTCAGAGCTGATATTGTATCGAAATAAAACTTGATTATTTGAAATCAGAAAGCATCATTCTGACAGAAAGAATCTTTATTGGTGGTTTGTATTTTGGATCCGTACAGTTTGGGATTACGTGGACATTGGTGGTTTCAGACTGAGGTCTTCTCTATCACTCTTTCCTAGGCAAATAACTTCCATTATTCTCTGGTTGCTTCACTTTGGATCTTTTAAGAAACGAAAGAGAAATGGTAGTGCTTCTTGCTGGAAAGGTCTCCTTGTAGCTGTAAAAGGAGACTGTTATCCTGCAATAATGTGTTTGAATTTCAGACATTCACTGTATTAAATGCAAACTGCAGATTACGACTGGTTTGTTTGATTTAGCTGCACTGGTAACTGGCAACTCATTGGGTTACCATCACTGTATTCCAACTGCTCCTCCTGTTATGCCATGCACATAACAGTGTGTGTGTAAAGTGCCGTCAAGTCGCAGCCAACTTAGGGCGACCCCTTTTTGGGGTTTTCATGGCAAGAGACTAACAGAGGTGGTTTGCCAGTGCCTTCCTCTGCCAGGGACAGAGGTCTCCTTTATTTGGGGAAATTAGCTGGAGACTAGATAGAGCTATGCAAGAGGCTGGCGAGGGGACCTTTTAACCAATTCTGCCCCTAGGTGAGCTAGCCAGATAGAGAGCAACCCACTAACAAGGCGGCTTTTATGAATTTTAAGGGTTTTATTAAAAGTAATCAAATAGGGTAAACACACAAACAAACAATTCCCAACACACACAGAGCTAAGAAAGTAAAGGTTTGAGGTTCCCAAGCGGTTCATAGTCACCTTCCCTGCAGAACAATTCCAGAATGGCAGCTATGAGAGGGGAAGGGGGAAAAGGACTGCATTCCAGGTGTAGGTTTCACATATTGCGTGTAAAAAGGCAGCCTGCTACTGTGGCAAAAATTGAGATATTTTATACCCAAGGAGGGGTGGAGGAGCAGGTATGGTCTCCCTGCAGTTGGCAACGCCTGGTGAGGGCTGAGAATGTCTGGTCATTGCCACTCAGACAAAGGTTTGATTGGTTCTTGTAGGTTATCCGGGCTGTGTAACCGTGGTTTGATTGCTTCTCAAGTATTGGAATATTATAGAAAGAAAAGACAGGAGCTTGGGCAATAGAGATTTGATGGCCAGTTGATGTCAGCCATTGATTAGCTGCGTGAAAGCATGGGGTGGAGAGGATCTACAAGATGGAATTAGCCAGCGGTCAGGCTGTCCCAGGAAAGGAATGCCAGGTGTGAGAGGGAGCAGTCATTGTTCTCTCTCCAGTTGTCAGGCAGATCTTGATAGAGGAGCCCATTTGATGGTTATGCAAAACGTCTTTCTATTGTTTGAGTGGGTGCCGTCCTTCCACAGCTCTGGGGGTGGCAAGGTGAAGAGGTTCTTTTCTCCAGTGGAGTGAATTTTCTTCTAAGATGGGGACCAGGGGAATTCCTGTCCTTGACATCCAGCACTGCATGCCTATGGAAAGGTTCCGCTTCAGTCCTGCACATTTCTTTCTGTCCAATCCTGTACGACAGTCAAAAACTTTGGCTCCTTTTCCAGTGTAGCGTGCCTTCTGGATGGTACTGCTCTAGTTCTGAGCACTGATTCATGGGTGCCAGGAATGCTGGGTATACAGGGGTCCTGCCACCCTGTTCCAGATTGGCTCCCTGGTATACATCGGAGCTAAGGGAAATGAAACAGGAGCTTAGACGGCTAAAGTGAGCTCAGCGGCATACTCGTGACAAAGCTGCAAGAACATTTTATAAAGCAGTTATGAGATCCTATATGAGATGGCAGTGAAGGTCACAAAGAAAGCTTACTATGCAACCTCTGTTGCATCCACTAGCTCATGCCTAGCACAGTTATTCAGGGTAGTTAGGTCACTTACTTCCATTTCAGGGAATGCTCAAGTTGTGAGAAATTTGACCCTTAACTGTGAGGCTTTTGCAAGCTATTTTGCGGATAAGGTCTTGTTGCTCTGCCGTGACTTCCCCACCCACTTTGATAGTGAACGGGAGGCCCCGTGGCCATTTTCGGGTCCTAAGTTAGATCATTTGAGCTGACTTACTGTGACCAATATTGACAGGGACCTGTCTGCTGTGAAACCAACCACTTGCCTCCTGGATCCGCAGTAGCATAAAAATAAAACATGAGTTCAGTGGCTCCTTAGACAGCAACAAAATTTATTCCACTGTAAACTTTCACAAGTCAGAGCTCACTTCATCAATCTTATTATGGATTAGGGCTGCCAGGTCCTTCTTTGCCACTGGCAGGAGATTTTTGGGATCAGAGCCTGAGGAGAGCAAGGTTTAGGGAGGAAAGGGGACCTCAATGCCATAGAGTCCAATTGCCAAAGCGGCCATTTTCTCCAGGTGAACTGATCTCTATCGGCTGGAGATCAGTTGTAATAGCAGGAGATCTCCAGCTAGTACCTGGAGGCTGGTAACCCTATTATGGATGTAAATAAACCTCGTGCATATGATGACTCTTGAAATCTTATTCTGTAATAAATTTTGTTTGTCTTTAAGGTACCAATATTAACTATGCCACCACGGCTGCAAGACTGCTTTATGCAGCCAAATGGAAAGCGACGGACATTCCAGAGAAAAAAGAATGGATATTAAAAATGCTAGAACTGGTGGAGATGGCGAAACTAACTGCAACGATAACTCAAAAAGACAATGAACAGTTTTTGGGAGAACGGGAGGCTTGGAGGAACTACTGTGAACAAGAATTACATTTTGGGATAATGGGAGGTTATTCTTTAATCTGACCCATGATGTATTATCTTTATAACTGATTGAAAAGTAAAATAGATAAACTACAGAAGAGCTAAGGTTAAATTGGATAATTAGAATAATATTAGGATCAGGACTATAAACGACAGATCACACCATTTTATTTTGAGGTAGAGGGAGGTGGTGGGGAAGTCAATATATATTATATATTATTAATATATTAATATTAATATATTATTATATATTATTAATTATATTATTAATATATATTATTATTAATATATAACACATATATTATATATTAACCTATATTTAAAACAACAAATGGATGTTCTTTATGTTTAAGATTTATACCTTCAATTGTTGTTCATTTGATGATAAATTTATATATTAAAAACCAATTAAAATTTTTTTTTAAAAAAAGGTACCAATATTAAAATGTACAAAATGGCAAGAACATTTTTAAAAAATACTTCAAAGACATATTCCATCACTAAACTGCAACCAGCCCTGCAGTTGTCCCAATCCCCTGTAGGGGGCGCCGTTTCGCCTCCTCCCCGAGCGGCGAGCGCGCGGGGAGACTTGGGTGAGCAAGCGGGCGGCGGCGGCGGCGGCTGCTCCGATCACGTGACGCGCCGCCGCTACGTGGCGTGGTGAGGTCAGACGTCGCGAGGCGCCGCCGGCTTGGCTGCCCGCCCGCCATCTTGGCCTGCTGTGTGTGGAAGCGGCTCGGGCGGTTGTTCCGGCCTCCACCTCGGTGAGTGAGCCTCTCCAGGCGGGGCGAGGCGGCTTTACTCGGCCGGGGGCGGGGAAAGCGGGGCGAGAGGACGGGACGCGGCCGGCGGGGAAAGGACTTCTCGAGCGGGCCGGGGGGGGGGAGGAGAAGCAGCCGGGGCCCGAAGCGAGGGGGAGGGGGGGGGCGCGAGAGCCTCGAGGCGGCTCTGGAGGGCGCGCGAGGGAAAGAGCTGCTGCTTCTCTTCTTTCTCCGGTTGGGGGGGGAGGCGGAAAGGAGGCGAGTCCCCGCGGCCGCCTCCCATCCAGACGCGAGGGCTGGCTGAAAAGAGTCGGCGGGCTGAGGGAAGGATGGGGACGCCTTTAAAGCGCACACCCACTCTTTTCCGCCTCCAGGGCTTCCTGCCTCCTCTCCCCCCCCCTCCATTTTCTCCAGCCCCTGGATGTTTCTCTCCCCCCCTTCTCGTCTTTCCTCCCCCCCCTCCCTCTTCTCTTAACTTCCGGCCTGAAACTCCTCCAGATTCTTTCCTGGGGGGGGCGGGGGGAGAAGAGAGAGATAACGAAAAGGAAGGTTAGTAACTTCTCTTGCCTCGTCTCAGCCGATTGGTTGCCTTTGAGGAATGCTGCAGTTCCTATAGAGGCTCCCCCCGTGGATCCCAAGCTTCGCTTCCGGGTGAAACCACGCGCAGCACCGGGCTGCAGGTCTTTCATAGCTTCGCTCGTTGAAACAAAAGCGCACACTCGGGATTGCCTTCCTTCAGGGTAAGATCGGAATCCGCCAAGGGTCTTGGAGCATCTTTAAAAGACAGTTCCCAGTGGGTAGCCGTGTTAGTGTGTCTGCAGTGGTGGAAAAGGGCAAGAGCCCAGTAGCACCTTAAAGACTAACAAACATATTTTCTGGTAGGGTATGAGCTTTCGTGGCTCACAAAAGCTCCTACCCTACCAGAAAATATTTTTGTTAGTCTTTAAGGTGCTACTGGGCTCTTGCCCATTTCTACTATCTGAAGAAGTGAGCTGTGGCTCACGAAAGCTCATACCCTACCAGAAAATATTTTTGTTAGTCTTTACGGTGCTACTGGGCTCTTGTCCTTTTCTACATCTTTAAAAGAGTTACGGTGTGGCGCAAGAGTTTCGCATTCCGTTTTGGGCTCTCAGTGCGATGCTGAGGATTTGCGGGGAGGAGAAAATTGAGGAAGTCTGAATGAAAGAGTTGGAAAAAATAGCGCGGGGGTCGGGGGCTGTCCCATCTAGCAGTTTATTCAAGTCTATGAGAGAATTTGTTATGCTTCATCTGGAAATGTTTCAACTATACGTGGTTATGTTATGTATGCATATAAGAACAATCCCACGTCATGGCCGTAGAGGGGATGGGGCACAGCCTGCTTTGTTGAAATGCATGGAATGGTTGCCTCGTGTACATGAAATAAAACAGGAGTCCGGTAGCACCTTAAAGACTGGCAAGTTTTATCCCAGTCTGAGCTTTTGTGAGTTAGAGCTTATTTTGTCAGATGCATTGAGCTGAGAAAGTTTATGCTGGAATAAATTTTGTGAGTCTTTAAGGTGCCACTGTACTCTTGTTTTATTTTGCTACTACAGAGTAATGCAGCTACCCATCCAAAATTATTCTCAGTATGTGTGTGTGTCCATATGCATGGAGGATAATACTTTGTATGTGCACAGAGGAAACAGATTGGAAGTGGAAGAGCCATTAGTTTGAAATGTAAGAACATAATAAGAGCCCTGTTGAATCAGACCAGTCAGTGGTCCATCTAGTCCAGCATCATGTCTCACACAGTGGCCAGCTGGTTCCTCTGAAGGTTAAACAACAGGGCTGCTGCCTTGTTTGTTTCATGGCCATTTGTTACGCTTCTACTTGTGCGTAATAAATGTGTTAGTTTCCTTTAAGGAGCTATCAGGTATCTAAGGTTCATGATAAAGCACCCTTGTTGAACTTAATAAGGTAATGGTATGGTTAGTGCTTGGATGGGAGACCTCATGGAAGTGTGCATGCTTCCTTGAGTTATGTGATTGGAAGTAAAATGAGAGATATACACATGGTTAAATAGATAAATGTGTTGCTGGGGCTTAAGGAGAAAGAGATCTAAGACTGCCATGAACTTGTTAAATTTGAAACTGGGAACTTCCAGAAATAAGGAATTATGGCCTCATCGTAATTTCTAATGGTGAGCAGTAACTATATCTGATTAGAACATAAGAATACAAGAAAAGCCATGCTGGATCAGACCAAGGCCCATCAGGTCCAGCAGTCTGTTCACACAGTGGCCAACCAGGTGCCTCTAGGAAGCCCACAAGCAAGACAACTGCAGCAGCATTGTCCTGCCTGTGTTCCTCAGCACCTAATATAATAGGCATGCTCTTCTGATCCTGGAGAGGACAGGTACGCATCATGACAAGTATCCATTTTTACTAGTAGCTACAAATAGCCCTCTCTTCCATGAACATGTCCACTCCCCTCTTAAAGCCTTCCAAGTTGGCAGCCATCACCACATCCTGGGGCAGAGAGTTCCACAATTTAACTATGTGTTGTGTGTAGAAATACTTCCTTTTATCAGCTTTGAATCTCTCACCCTTCAGCTTCAGCATATAACCTCGCATTCTAGTATTATGAGAGAGGGGGAAAAGCTTCTCCCTATCCACTCTCCATACCATGCATCATAGAGTTGGAAGAGACCACCAGGGACATCTAGTCCAACCCCCTGCACAATGCAGGAAACTCACAACTACCTCCCCCCCACACCCCCAGTGATCCCCACTTCATGCCCAGAAGATGGCCAAGATGCCCTCCCTCTCATCATCTGCCCAAGGTCACAGAATCAGCATTGCTGACAGATGGCCATCTAGCCTCTGCTTAAAAACCTCCAGAGAAGGAGCGCTCACCACCTCCCTAGGAAGCCTGTTACACTGAGGAACCACTCTAACTGTTAGAAAATTCTTCCTAATGTCTAGATGGAAACTCTTTTGATTTAATTTCAACCCGTTGGTTCTGGTCCGACCTTCTGGGGCAATAGAAGACAACTCGGCACCATCCTCTATATGACAGCCCTTCAAGTACTTGAAGATGGTTATCATATCCCCTCAGTCTTCTCCTTTTCAGGCTAAACACACCCAGCTCCTTCAACCTTTCCTCATAGGACTTGGACTCCAGACCCCTCACCATCTTTGTTGCCCTCCTCTGGACACGTTCCAGCTTGTCTACATCTTTCTTAAATTGCGGTGCCCAAAACTGAACACAATACTCTAGATGAGTTCTAACCAGAGCAGAGTAAATCGATACCATCACTTCACGTGATCTGGACACTATACGTCTGTTGATACAGCCCAGGATCCCATTTGCCTTTTTAGCTACCGCATCACACTGCTGACTCATGCTCAATGTTTGGTCTACTAAGACCCCAAGATCCTTTTCGCACACACTACTGCTAAGACAAGTTTCCCCCATCCTATAATTATGCCTTTGATTTTTCCTACCTAGATGCAGAACTTTACGTTTATCTCTGTTGAAATGCATTTTATTGGTTTTAGCCCAATTCTCCAGCCTGTCAAGATCATCCTGTATCCTGGCTCTGTCTTCTACCGTATTTGCTACCCCTCCCAATTTAGTATCATCTGCAAATTTAATAAGCATCCACTCTATTCCTTCATCCAAATCATTTATAAAATGCTGAACAACACAGGGCCCAGGACAGATCCCTGAGACACTCCACTAGTCACTCCTCTCCTAGTGGATGAGGAACCATTAACAAGCACTCTTTGGGTGCGACCTGTTAACCAATTACAGATCCACCTAACAGTAACAGGCTCTAAACCACATTTTCCCAATTTGTCAACAAGAATATTTTGTGGAACCTTATCAAAAGCCTTACTGAAATCTAGATAAACTATGTCTACTGCATTCCCCTGATCCAGCAATGTAGTAACTTTCTCAAAGGAGGAGATAAGATTAGTATGACATGACTTGATCTTGAGAAACCCATGCTGGCTCTTAGTAATCAGATCCATCTTTTCCAAATGCTCAAGGACTGACTGATGATTTGTTAAAAAACTGTTCCTGGTATAGACGTCAAGCTGATGGGTTGGTAGTTACCCGGGTCCTCCTATTTCCCCTTCTTGAAGATGGGGACAACATTTGCCCACCTCCAGTCTTCTGGCACCTCACCTGTTCTCCAAGAATTCTCAAAAATAATGGACATTAAGTATTTCTGACCATGGGATTCTACCCAGCATAAGTTTAAGCTTGTTAAAATTTGCTCTCCTAAAGTCCAACCCATATATCTGACTACGTACAGTTATTCCTTTCCCCAAGATTGTAAATTCCAAGATTACATGGTCACTACTACCCAGGGTGCCTACTACTTTAACCTCATCAACCAGTTCTTTCCTGTTGGTGAGAATCAAGTCTAAGATAGCAGATCCCTTTGTTTCCCTATCCACTTTCTGGGATAGGAAGTTGTCAGCAAGACAAGTCAGGAATTTATTGGACCTTGCATTTTTAGCAGAGTTGTACTTCCAACAGAATTTGGAATTTTATAATTTTATAGACCTCAGTCATGTCTCCCCTTAACTGCCCTCTTTCTAAGCTAAACAGCCCTGAGCGTTTTAACCACTCATTATTGGGCAGTTTCTCTAGTAGTCCTCTGATTATTTTGGTTGTTTTTTTCTGTACCTTCTCAAATTCTGCAATATCCTATTTTTTTAGGTGTGGTGACCAGAACTGTACACCGTATTCCAAATGTAGTCTCCCCATAGATTTGTACAAGGGCAGTATGATATCAGCAGTTTTATTCTCTATTCCTTGTCTAATTATGGCCAGCATGGAACTTGCATTTTTCACAGCAGCCACACACATCTTCATCGCTATCCACTACTACCACAAGATCCCTTTCTTGGTCCGTCTCTGCCAGCACAGATCCCATCAGTGTATACGTGAAGTTGGGATTTTTGCCCCAATATGCATCACTTTACACTTGCTTACATTGAATCACATTTGCCATTTTAAAGCCTATTCCTCCAGTTTGAAGAGATCTTTTCTGTTCCTTCGAGTACCAATGGCTGTATTTTTCTTTACAAGTGAAGATTATTCATTGTAGTCTTGAAGTGGTTTCTTTTCCATTTCTAAGGATAGCAATCCTATGTTTCCTTACAGTAACAAAATTAATTGACTGTTACAAAAGGATGCTTTAGCTTTTGTTGAAAATAACAGAAGTTACTTCAGATCCTAAGATATGACATTACTATTTGTAGCCAGATTACATCTATATTTATAATGTTGTTGGTTATAATCTTGGGCACTTTAGGGTGCCAAATTTTGTGTGCACTGTCTCTCTTTCCTCATTGAAGTAAATTATGATTCTAGTGTCTTATGCAGCTTTTGTCTGCTTTATAGATGAATGGTCACTGAGTAGATAACTAAGTAGTAGTGGTGCCCTTGTCTTATCAGAGGTCTTAGTTTGGTCACTAACATGCTGTATTGCATGTGGACCTCTTATCCAACTGTGCTACGAGCAGCCCAGGTAAGATGAAGCATCCTTAAGTTTCAATTTGTTTTGTCCGGTATCTTTACAGAAACATCTATCATTTAAATGTGTAACATCCAGTGGAGGTTTCTTATGGGAATGAACCCTGGAAGCCCTCTGAGTTGCATGGTGTTTCTCTTGTGTGCTGCTCGGAGATAGAGTATATCTTGACTTGTTTCAAACCATAACTTGTCATCCTATTCAATTTGGATGTTGTAACTCTTTCTACTTGGGAATACAGAGTCTTCCGTCTCCAAGTTATACATGAGGGGGGAAAGAAGATGGAGCATGCAAGCCGAAGGATTTTCAAGGCTTGCTTCTGTAGTAAATGTAGCCCAAGTACTTTGATCTCTAGTGATATACTTGTATCCTTTTAGAACTTATCTTAATCTTAAATTTTTGTGTTCCTTAACTTTTTTGCACTGTTAAGGCTTTTTATAAAATAAAACAAGGAAGGGCCTCTTATTACACTGGTGTCCCACTGGGTGGAACTGCTCAGAAAACGAGTTAATTTTTTCAGTATTTAGGTTTTTCCTTTTTAATTTTTTTTAAAATTTTGGCATTGACTGTGCTTGGGAAGCTTGCTGGATGACCTTGGGCAAATCACACTCTCTCAGCCTAACCTAGCTCACAAGGTTGTTGTGAGGATAAAATGGAGGTGAAGAGAGCAATGTAAGCTGCTTTGGGTCCCCATTGAGGAGGAAGGAGGGGTATAAATGAAGTAAATTAATAAATTAAGACATTGAGAATTCTTCACCAAAATGCAAGTTTTGTGCTTGGAATAAATCATTCAAATCAATATAGTGTGTACAAGCATACATATTTTGCAAAAATGTTACTAGTTACTTTTCTGTATTCTAAATCTGTTACTTTGGTTTCTGTAGAAAGTGAGGGTTTTTTGGTTTGTTGGTTTACAAACGATAGCAGCAAAGTTAAATTGGCAACGGTGGTAATGTTTGATCAGATGGGAAGGGCTGGAATCCATGAGGGAGCAACGCCTGGCACAGAAACTCCATCTTGAGCACTGGAACTTAAAAGCTTTTTCAGACATCCTTGCAACCACAAAACATTTGCAACCAGGATAAATGTACATTTTTTTAAACGATGAAAGCTGGGAGTACTAAGGTTCTGCACCAGCTTTTATGAGAGGTTTTTAATTCTGTGTAACATTCCATGTGCTGCCAACTCTCAGTTCTGCTGCAGAAAGTCAAAAGTGAGCAACAAACATGCTCTTTTAGCTGGTTGTGATCTAAGATAGATACAGGCTTGCACCCGGGTTAATAAATATTTGATCACTGTGCTGACTAAGAATATCCTCCCAGAAACAAAGCAGAAGCAGTTTGGTAAACCAGAGGAAAATTGGTTCATTTTTCTTTTTATCACGTGCTATAAATGACTGGGGGGGAACCAAGCTCAATTTATGGGTCATCTGTCTCTGTAGACTTCTGTTACTAGGTTGAGACTTCCTCAAGCAATCAGCCATCTAGTCTCAGTCAGCATGATCAGTGGACTTTTTGCCATCGATAATGTTTTTTTCCAGTCTATTGCTAGCAGACAAATATGATTGATCTTATTGATCTAATTGTATGAATGAAGGCTCTGCAGTGACTTTGTGTTTTTGTTGTTAGGAACTGTGCTGTGTAGTGCAGGCATCACTTTCAGTGAAGCAGCGTTTAGTTTCTTACAGGACTAGAACATAATTTGACAGTCTGCCTTTGCTGTGAAAAGGACAAATCATATCATTAGCATTATGGGAAGGATATTCATGAACATTAGAAGAGTGAAATTTCTTGACGAACTGTCTAATAAACATTCTTGCATACTTCGTATGACCAGGAATTATGTGCGTACTTTTGTTAGAAGACTGAAGTCTTGAAGAAGGAAATGGGATTTATTTGTTTCTGTTAAGGTTGTATTTCTTTGCTGCAAGTCAGAGAAGGTTAGGGAGTGATGATGGGTTTTCTGGGGAAATTTCCTGATGCAAATTTAAATAAATAAATTAAATATTTATATAATGTTAACAAAAGAAGGCAAATACACCATATATAGGCCCGAACCATATAGATGTAGTCTGGGTTGTCCATGCTTCATATCCTACATTTAACATATCTAACATGGTTGATTTGTAGCCTGGTAGCCCAAACAAACTATAGATAACTTTGAAGTTTAAAATTTTGAAGTGGTTAACTGCTATGTAAAGGATATAAACTTGTAAATTAATAACCAGAACTTCCCATCAGGGTACAATTGACCCCTCCCGATTATTTTTTTCTGTGCACACTGAAAATAGCATATTTTGAAATTCTACAATGTGTTTGGCGCTAATATGACTCATAGGCATGGGTTTAGAGTGCTTTAATTCTCTTCATTCCAGTGCATCCAGTGGTGTTTTGATATTTTTTTTAATTTAAAAAAAAGAGTAAGATGTGGGGGCCAAAGAAGCGGCTACACCTAGGTGCCATGAGACCATATTGGTGGAAAATTAAACCTCTAAATCAGGGGTGAGGAACCTTTTTTCCTCCAAGGGCCATTTGGATATTTATAACATCATTCCCGGGCCATTCAAAATTATCAACTTAAAAATTAGCCAACCAAGCCCCAAGCAGGCAGCTGCCCCAGATGACCCCCCCCCCCTCTCTGCATGGGCAAGCAGGCAAGCATCCAGCCGGTGGCACATTCGCCCACCTGGTGACACAGGATGAACTGTTGCACCAGCCGGGTGTAGCCATCCAGCCACACACCAGAGTTGCTCCTGCTCCGCAAGGTCAGGGCCAGATTCTACAGCCAGCTTCTGCTACCTCCGCCTGCAGGGGTGAAATGGGGACACACTGGCTAAGAACTCCCCCCCGCGCGCGCGCGCATTCTGGCCCTGCCCCCTTTAACGCCTTCATTCACTTCCGCCCCCAGCCCTCTTGTAGTACAGAGGGAACACGTTTCTCCACGGCCCAGGTGGGAAACACAGTTTCTTGGGCGGTCCTAGCAGCTCCGTAGCTAACGACTCCTTTGCAAGTGGGAAAGAAGGTTCCTTTTCTCTGCAAAACAAACTCACATCTGCCTTGAATAGAGTCTGTTCCTGTCCGCGGGAGGGGACGGATTGCGAGTCTTAGATCCTTTTGAGCTAAAGATCTGCCAGGATCCACGAAGGGCCAGACCAAATGACTTCGTGGGCCTTAAACGGCCCCTGGGCCTGACGTCCCCACCCTTTCTCTTACATACCTTGCTAGTATTTGTTGTTTTAATGTTAATGTCTGGACAGAATCTTTTGGCTTGCCTTTTTGGCTTGGATAACTCTGCTTGCTGGTTTCTGAGAGGTTTGTTACAGTTTAAAAAGAAAAAGCCATGTACTTGTAAGGTAATGGACTATAAGGCAATTCCTACACTCTACCAGTCCCACAGCCCTGGGAACATTATAGGCCTCTTTAAGAGAAGGAAAAATAGCAGGCAAAATTTGGTAAGTGTGTATTTGAACATGTGTTACTGCTGAATTGCTTTTTAGAATCCAGCAACAGCCTGAGTTTCTCGTGACACCTTGGGGGTTACCGCACGTTGTATTCCCAGCAACGATTAAGAGTTTGAAAATGTTATAAAAAACATCGCTTTAAAAGGGTTTTTGGATACCACGGCTTATAAATGGTTGGAAGACACCTTCACAGCTAAAGTGTCCAAACAAAGTGCGAACAGTATTTTTTATAACATTTTCAAACTCTTAATACATCGCTGGGAATACAAGTGCGGTAACCCCCTTTGTGAGGCCGGAGTATTTCCCTGCCATAGGTGCATACAGGGATTCTTATTTGCCAAATGCTGTTTAGATAACCCAGCTTATTTCAGTGATTCTACTGTCAGATATCCAGTTACAAGTACTGTTCTGCCTTAACATTCTACTTCTAAGGCAGTGCATTGTTTAGGAATAGGAATTAGCTTAATCAAATCAAGGAAGGGAACTCCCAGATTAATAAATCTTAGTTTCAGTTTCTTTTCAGAGTAAATACGTTTTGCATTCCAGATGATTCCTGCCATTCAGTTTGGCTCCATAAACTACACTGGTGAATAATACAGTAAATTACAACAACAATTTTTATTTTCATAAGGAGCCAGAGCTCTTGGCTCAATTCACAACCATTTTCTGTGGGCCCGTATAGATGATAATATCTGATGGTTACTTCATACCACTGGTATTATGTATTTGACTGCCAATATCAAGAATGTTGGAGTACAAATGGGTAGACCTAGGTTCAGGTCTCTCTCCCCCACCGTGAAGCTCACTGGGTGACTTTGAGCCAGCCACTCTCACAGAGGGGAGTGGGGAGAGAAATGTATCCTGCTGTCTTAAGCTTCTTGAAGAAAGGGCAGAATAAAAATGCAATGGATTATTTGTTGTTTTCTCTTTCACAGTACGCTCAAGCACAAGCCTTTTTAATTGCTCACGTGCATTTTAAGGGATGAAGTGGTGATTTTCATATGTGAGCTCTTTGTGTCTGCCACAGTTTGTGTTATTTTGCACTATAGAACATTGCATGCAAAAATAAAATTATTGTATATTTACCCTATTTTCCAGTAAAAAATTAGCTCCCTCATTTGACAGCTTAGGCGTATATGAATATATTTATTTAAAATATTCCCCACCTTATCTCTGTGAGCTCAACGTGGCCAACAAAACAGCAGGAACTGAAGGACACAGAATTTAGAGGTGTCCTACAAGTTAAAACCAATACAGAATTAAAATGTAGGGTTAACGTGTGGTTAACACAGATCAAACAGTTTACCCTCCTCCAAATGCCCTTTGGAACAGAACAGTCTCGTATGCCTTTTTGAATGTGGCAGGTGAAGGTGCCTGCGGCACCCACTCTGGCTAGGCCATTCTAGAGGAATAGGCCTAGCACAGAAAATGACTATGACCAGACCGTCCTGGGTGAGGGGTACCACCAAGAGAAGGAGGTCTGAGGAGTGCAACTGGTGTCCAGGACTATACAGTAACTTAAAAAATAGAGATATCAATTACAATACAGCAAAAAAGTAGTGTTTGTGTGTGTGGGGGGGGGCTACCCTTCTTTCTCTGGCCTCTGCAGTGGCAATTGGTTGCTGGAAGGATGGGTAATGCTTGAGGTGGTTTGAGCCAAGAGTTTCTAAGATGTGTTAGAATTTCTTGGAAAACATCAATCCAAATATATACAGATGTGTAGGTCTTAAATGCTAGCCTGTATGCATTGCTTTTTTGGACAATCATAGAAAGGTAGAAAAGTAGTTTGCTCACAAATTCATTTGCCAGTGGTGATGAATCTTTTAATATCATCAACTTGGCACTGACCTCATGCTAGGCTTCAGAGGGACTTGGAAGCCTCAAATTTCTCACTGCTTCTCTGAAGCACAGCATAGCTGCAGGTAAAAGCTACTATATTTCTTGTGAGCTTTAGGAGAATGGGTGACTGGTCTCCAGTGCTGAGCTGAGTTTCAGAGGTGCTCCTAAACATCAAGATTTATGTATTTATGTAAAATTTGGTAACCCTTGCCTAGAGATGTAAAGAAACAAACACAAAATTTCAGGCGGAAATCAGTCATTTTTTCCAGTGGGAAATTTGGGAGAGCATGGAAAGAAACACCTATTAAATGTTTCCTTTTTTGGAATAAGTGAAGTGCTTTCTAAAACAAGGTATTACTTACTCCAAACATATAGCTTTAAACTTTTAATCTAAGACCATCTACATTTCTCTATAGTAATCCTTAATATAGCCTGTAGACATATACAACATATTTTCTTTTTTATATATATTTTTTTCAAAATATTGTACTGTAGGGAAAATAACCAATTCATTTATACCTTTACATTTAATAAATATGCCTGGTAATTAAATTTTGTAAACTAGTTTTGAAACAGCTTTGATGACTGCCCATCTCCTTCTGGACTAAATCCAAGATGCTGCTTCTTACCTCAGACTTTAATTTTCTTTGGCTCTAGGAGGTAGTTTAATTTTTCAGGGTTTTGTATTTTAATGGCCATAGTTCGTAATTACTGCTACCACAAATCCTAATCTCTTCCCAGTCTCTCCTTATTTCATTTATGCTATTATACAACATAAGCAGATATAGGTGTAACCCTGGTTGTAGATACCACAGCAGAAGTTAACCTCTAACCTAACTTCTCAGTTTCTCATAATTCCATTATGGTTTTTAAAAGCTCCTTTTAATTGCATATTGGAGTCCATTTAGAAAGTAGCTGGTTAAGAAATGTTCTACCACCATTGAATGCAGTAAAGTTAAATTTACATAAAGCAAGATGCCCTGAAAAATGCTATATCAGTGAAGATTCTGTTGCCAGCTAGTGAGAGCTGAGGAGAAAAGTTTCTGTTAAATTGCTGAAGAATTGGCCAAAGGCTCCACCGTTGGCTTTGATTTTTAGTCCCCTTCAAGGAGAAGGATCGTTATATCAGTCATTGGTAGTTAGATGTCTTAGGGGTTATATCATTGGTAGCTAGATGTCTTAGGGGTTATATTTTGAGTGTCCTTTTAGTATCTTTGCCACCTTGTGTTGTCTTAAGTCAGTGCTTAAGGTCCCTCAGACCTCTCAGGGATTTATATATATTCTGTCATCCTGACTCTTTTTATCCCTTAATAAATTTCTGATTTTTCTCCCCACTTCTGTGTGAAGAGTAGTCAGAAAGAAGGGACTCGAAAAGTGTGGAGGTTGTCTAGCCTGTGGCTCCTTAGATTGGCTACATGGCATCCTCTACACACAGAGAGAGACTTGAGAGAGTTGGAATTCTTCTTGTACAGAATCTGGGGAGGGAGAAAAGCCAAAGTGTTCCCCCTCCTATAAGATAAAACTTTGGTGGTGGCAGCTAGTTCTCCCTCTGAGGAGGAGGGCATCTTGAAATTTGGGTGATTCCCACTGGTTGCTCAGGGAGGCAGGAACCAATCATCAACATCCTGTCTACTGGGAGGAAATCGCCCACTCCTCAGTTTGCTTCCTGCCTAGCAAAGGGAAAGCAGCAGCAAAGCAGCTCTCTGCTACAAGTAGTTTCATTTTCACTTTAGGAAACCCACCTTGGTTCTATTCTTTTTAGATTTCTTGCCTTTGTTTCTGATCTTGTCTACTGAGCCTGCTTTCGCCCTCTCTCCTCTCAGCTTTTGTCCTTCTTTGTCGTTCTTCCCCCTCCATCTTTTCCCTCCCGCCAAAACAAAATGACGGATCAGTGACACTGTAATAGTTTTCAGGTATTGACATATTATGGCTTCTGATCCATTTTTTAATTCCCAATTCTGTCTAGAGTATGTAATTATCAGCTGTGTGAAAGTGAGGAAATTGCAGAAAAAGTTAGCTAAGTCACAGCCGACTTCCTGGGATGGGAGCCAACCGATAACAAAGTACAAAGAAAAAAATGAGACTTTTGCAAGAGGCTTTTCCTGCCCTGAGGAAGAATACATCTTTGGTGATTTTTTTAGATACATCTTTTGCTTTTAAGTATAATCCAGATGCACTTATATATAACTTTAAGATTAAGATGTTTTGTCTTAATGATCAGACAATGAGTAGATATATGTGTGAAACTTGGAAATGTTTTGAGAAAGGTGATTGTTGATATGAAATTTCTTAATGCCATCCATCAATTTATGACATCAAGGTTAAAAGTATATGCTTGAGAACAGACATTTAGTCTAAATTCATACATCACAAGTCCTTTTGAAGTCTGGGAATATTACAGTATTCCCATAATAAAATCTTATTGGTTCTCAAAACACCAGCCTGTGAAAATGTATAAAAAGGGGCTTGAAATTGTAAGAAATTGGGAAATTCTCCAGCTGACATGCTGCATATGTACACGGTAACAGCTGATAATGTTTGCATTACGTGTAGCAGTTGCGTCTTTCTGTTGAATGATTGCAACTGTAGTTAAGTAGCTGTAATGGGCTTGGACTTCAGACATTATTCCAGAATATGTGTGAAGATTTCACTGGGGCGGTTTGGTTGTGTATGCTGTGAACGTGATATGTGAACAAATTCTATACTGCATAAATACTGAGGTATGTCTTAGAAAAAGCCTGTGCTAGGCATAAGCCTTGAATTATCCCATTCCTCTGACTGCTAGTCCTGGATGCCAGTTTCACTGGCAAACTACCTAAATTAATTTTTGATAAAGAGATGGGAACATTTAAGTGATGTTAATGACAACATGTCAGGTATATCTGTTGTCTCTGATAGAACAATTGAACCTTGCTCTTCTGTTTCCTTAATGGATGAGAGTTTTGTATTTTAGTTTAAATTAAGGAGCACTTTTCTAGAGCTTTAACTGTCATGATTACAGAACAGTAAAAAAATGGATGTCTGAAGATTTTCATTCATTTAATAGACATAATTGATAGTTTGCTTAGGGAAACATAATAGCAAACTATCTGAAAGGTTTTGCTACAAATCCGGGCTGCACCAAGGCTGAGGTGACATACATGGTGGTTAGCCCCCAGTATTGCAAAGAACTGTAAATCGTGAAATCTTATGTCAAATCATTCTGAGCTGTAGTGATTTTTAAAGAAAAGTAAATGGTAACACAAAGGATGTCTTGTGCCCGTGTTTCTTCAGCAAGACATTGGTGCTTTAGTTGTGACTCTGGTAATGGCAAATGTGGGTGAATAGTCAGTGCCTTACTGTGACAATTGGTTTGTTTCTTTGAAAGCAATTATGGCTTTACAACCTGAGGGTTCATGGTAATTAATTGGAATCTTACCTGCCAATTTTTGGTTTTTTTTGTGGTTGGGAGCATTATATTTAAGAGACTAGTAGACTCATTTGGGTTGATGACTACCTGAATTCCCTACTAAATCAATAACATAATTTACTGTGTTCTAGGAAATTTTAAAGAATAAATTGTAAATACCTTTGGTGGCTGTAGCCAATTTGTTTACATAACTGTAGGACCATAAATAAAAATCCAAAAGCTAAGATTAGGGTAAGGACCAAATGAAACATCACAAAATAGTAAGTTATTGAGTTCACTAGGCCAGGGGTCGGCAAACTCATTAGTCAAAAGAGCCAAATATCAACAGTACAACGATTGAGATTTCTTTTGAGAGCCAAATTTCTTAAACTTAAACTATATAGGTTGGTACACTGTTTATTAACTTAATAAACTTTAATTAAAGTTTTAAGTCTTAATTAAACTATAGGTACACTGAATAAAACTTGATATCATACTTAACAGTGATCTTATTTATTGATAAAAATTAAATTGTAAGTCCCTGCCATTTCCCCCTCCCCGTCCGGATTCCTTGTCTGGAGGCCTGGTCTACCGCCATAAAAGCCTATTGGTAGACCTGGCCTCCAGCTGAGTCCCATTGGGAGGCCAGGTCTACCCATTGGCTTTCTTGGCAGTAGATCTGGCCTCCGGAGGCCCATAGAAGCCAATTGGTAGACCTGGCCTCTGAAGGGGGACTTTTTCCAGGTCTACCGCCAAGAAAGCCAGTGGGTAGACATGGCCTCCCAATGGGACTCAGCCAGAGGCCAGGTCTACCAAAGAAAGCCCGCCCCGCCCAACAGCTGATAGGCGGCAGGAACCGCCGAGCCCCCCGCCCAGCAATCGCGCGGCTAGAGGGGAGGCTTTAGCCTCCCAACCATTGAGGGCAAGGGAAAGGGGGACCCGGCCATTCTCCACAGCGGGGGGGGGGAGAGACAGCGCGCCCGCTCTCTCTCTCTCAGGCGCGCCGGCGCGAGCGGGCGCAAGAGCAGGGGCTCCGAACCAAGTTCGGAGAGCCGCACTCAATGGGCCAAAGAGCCGCATGCGGCTCTGGAGCCGCTGTTTTGAGACCCCTGCACTAGGCTAACCTGATTGTCAGTATCATAACTGCTTTATTTTAAGGTGATTAGTGGCAGATCTGGCCTTTCTATCATACACAACTGCATCTTTTTCTCTCCACCCCAAGTATTTTGTCTTGCTTAATACCCAGCCTGAAGAAAACTGAAGTTGCTCACTACTTGTAATGTTTTAACTGGTCATAATAAAAATATCCTACTTACTGCCTGTTGTATCAGATTCTGGAGAGTATAATGCTATAGTGCAGTTGTTTAGTGGTGACAGTCTTTGGTGTGTAAAGTGCCGTCAAGTTGCAGCCGACTTATGGCAACCCCTTATGGGGTTTTCAAGGCAAGAGACTAACAGAGGTGGTTTGCCAGTGCCTTCCGCTGTATAGTTATCTGAAGTGCTCTGTTGGCTGTTTTTAATAGCATGCAATGAGGTGTTCTGGTTGCTATTTCTTAACTAATTGAGACATACATAACTTTTCTAGTTCTATTTATTTACGTTACTAAACTGTCTTTCATCAAACAAGTCAATATTAGCATATTTGCTTTGAGTTATTCTTTTGAGATGTGAAATAATCAGACTACTTAAATGATGAGCTAATATATTGGTCAGGCCGAGGATTGCCAAAAGATGTGAAGAAATACTGCATTGTCCCTTTAACGTGTGGAAATGGGCAGTTGAAGCTTTTCATCACATGTAGGTAAATAGCATCACCTGGTAAAATTGGTGGTGGTGGAAAGTGTCCTCAAGTAACAGTTGACTTATGGTGACCCTGTAGGGTTTTCAAGCTAAGAGATGTTTGGAGTTGGTTTCCCTTTGCCTGCCTCATGGGTTGAGAGAGTTCTAAGAGAACTGTGACTGGCCTAAGCTCACCCAGCAGGCTTCATGTGGAGGACGGGAGAATCAAACCCGATTCTCCTTAAGCCTCTATTAAAGGGATGGGACATTTTTCTCCAAGTCTGTTGGCAACCCCTAGGACCCATGCTTTTCAGAAACCCTTGGTCACATGAAGATACTTATGGCTTACAGAAAAGAAGGGAAGGGATGTGCAATACTAGAACGGAAAGTAAATATGAGAAATGCAAGGAAAGAGAAGGAGGGAAATGGAGCCTTTGTGGTTGCCCCCATCTCATCCAAGGAAATTCACCCCACCTTCTTAGCACTTGTAGCACCCAGAGTGGACACACTCTTATCTCATGCATGTACTCCTCTTAAATGAAACCCACAGTACTAGATTCCTGTATCAGAGATTCAGAATTGGATTCCCCTGTCAAAGTTCCTGATCCCCAACTGATGTGATATGATGGTAACCACAAATTATTTCACTTGGATAAATAGAACTAGCATGCTCAAGCAATTACACTGGTAGCTGTCTCCCTTAATAAAACTAGAATAATTCCATCCCTCCTTGAATGTTTCATTTAAATGCAGCTTTATTTTTAGCAATGTATGGGGAGGGGAATTGGGGGGAAATCCAAAGCCCAACCTCTGCCAAATCATATCTAAGTGGTAATTTCCCTCCAGTCTCAAAGAAACAAAAATACTGAAAGGCCCTCCATGTCAACCAGTTTGGGATGGCTCCCACTGCACCTCAAAATTCTAAAAGTGCTCAGGGGCTTAACAAAATTGGGGACCCTTGCCCTATAATTTTTCCTCATTGTAAAGATTTCCTGCCTAAGTAGCTTCTTTTCCTTTTATTTTAAGGGGTAAGCAAGGGAGTGCCAGATTCGATGAATTGAAATGTCGGAAAAGCCAGGCCAGAGCACAAAAGCAAAGGATGGAAAAACCAAATATGCTACCCTTAGTCTGTTTAATACTTACAAGGGAAAGACTCTGGAAACACAGAAGGCTACAGGTATGTAAACTGCACTGAGCTGCTATTGTGTACTAGAAATATGACTACTGATATGCTTGTTTGAATGATAAAAGTATTTCACCTAAATGTAACTGGTTGTTTACAACTAACAACCATTTTATTGTGTGCTTGGGTATCAGAGCTAACTGCTTCATGTTTTATGTGAATCTAGCTTTCCTTGCTAACCAGCTTCTTTTCCTACTTCATACTTATGACAAAACCACACTTATGGTCCGTACTCATGTTTACCTGCATCAATTATCTTCCTCAAGTATTACAGCACCACATTAGCAGGAGCTGGAAAATGAAAGTGAATGAAAGAGAACAGGGGGTACTCCTTTCATATTTCCAGCTTTGAGACCTGTAAAAGACCAATATAAATCACATCAAGATTGCTTTTTCTAAACTATGCAAGACTATTTGGTTGACTTGGCATTTAACATTGTGAGGACAGGTAAAAATATGTGAAAGGGAGAAGTTCAGGAGACCTTACAGCCAGTTCTCTTCAGGAGTCAGCACTCTATTTTAATTGAGTAACTTGTAGTTGTTGCTGTATTTTACTCGGCAAATTAGGTATGTGATAGGCAAAGGAAACACATGTGAAGATACTCAGTGCTAGTATCAAAATAGCTTTATTACGATGGCTTCAAAAATTGCTGTAGTCAGTATTAATATAAGAAAAAAATACTCTCTGTTCCTCATACCTCACTTGCTGCACAAGTGGGTGGAATTTCTGACAAAAAGGAATTAGGTGGTTATTGTGAAACAGCAGCTTGGATCCAAAGGATCTGTTCTGGTAACAGTGGAGCCTCATGTTAACAGAATTATCCCTCTTTGCTGGAGGAAGGGCCCACCATTAGTGGAACAGAACCTTTCCATCCAACAAATTAAGATTTTAACAGTGTTAGTCGAGTGTCCGCAAATGCTGGTTGACAGTTCTTTGCATTTTGTCCTGGAATACCTGGGTCACAGTCTACAGCTACCAAAAGTTTTTAAAAATAAAGCCAGGCATAGTAGTAGACAGTTATTTTAAAAGCCAGTTTTTAAAGGCTGTTCAAAATAGGAGAAGCTTTGCTGTGAGGTTTGCCTCAGACTGCTGGACTTGCTGGCAAGAAGCATTCCCTTGCTAACATGACATCATAGTGAAAGGAAAACGAAAGCTACCATCTGTATAGTGGTGTTCTTGGCTTCAGAGAATGTTCGACTGCAATCACATAATAGGTGTTCAGCTGACAATATTTAACCAGTCCATTGACTAATATGCCATTCCTAGGTGTGAATTAATGCCCCTTGTAGCTTTTCAATGACAGTGGAGTTGCAGTGAGCATTTTTTTGTTCCCTAGGGATTTTCTAACCTTATGAGTTTTGCGTAGAAAAGTGATTCTTTGTAGAACTTCCTACAGCTGCTTCTATATTCACAGTTCAAAATATTTTTCCTTGGTATACAGTTACCGCACGCCATGGATTACAGAGCCTTGGAAAAGTTGCCATTTCACGGAGAATGCCTCCCCCTGCTAACCTCCCCAGTCTTAAAGCAGAAAACAAAGGCAATGATCCTAACATAAACATTGTGCCTAAAGATGGCACAGGATGGGCTTCTAAACAAGAGCAGCATGAAGAAGAAAAGTAAGTTAAATGGATTATTATTCAGTACTGTGGCATATGCCACAGGAATACTTCAGAGGTTCGTGGGATAAGTGATTGTAGACTTGTTGTCTTCAACGTGTGGGTTATAGAGTATCACCTGCTATGTCATAAGCAATTTTGGTTTGCTGCTTTGTGGAAGGTCCTGCTGCTGTTGTGCATGTGCAGAGAGCAAGGTCACCCTCCTTTGTGCCTCTTTTTTCATGCTGAGAAGAGCAGCAGGGCAGCAAGGCTTAACAGCACATTCCTGAGCCTCCAGGGCGAAAGCACTTAGGAGGCCAGGAAGGCGCTGCACTGGCACCCGGACCTCCCGCGGCAGCACCTGGGCCACTTACGCTGGCTTTTTAGCCGGCGCAGCCTCGCTGTTTTCAATGGGGCTTTTTTCGTCTTGGCGGTGTGCAAGGAACAGGTTAGGAGGAGGCACAACCATGTCTCTTCCCCGCCATCCCCGCACGCCAGCAGTTCAGGAATGAGCTGTTAGTCACTTAGGGAGAATCTCCACTTGTTCTTCTCCATGGTTCTAACTGACCCTGAGCTTGTTTCTCACTGTGTTACACCTCCTGCTGCTTAACTCGTGTTTCTTGTCCCTCGTTGTATTGGTCTGCTATTCGTGGTCCTTGTCTCAAAATTGGTGAGGTCATTACTCTGGGTCTTTGTCTTCCGGTTATATTGCTGTTAGGTCTTCTTACTTGACATCATATGCTTACAGTTTCTGTACAGTCAACAAGTCAGCAGCAGTATAAATTTATCTGTTCGTCCCTTTATTGGTTTTGTAATAAATATAGTAAACGTCGGGATGTGACGTCGCCCCATAGGTCAGTAATGACCCGGTGCTTGCACAGGGGACTACCTTTACCTTTTAATAAATATGTGTTTTTTTTTACTACAAGGGAAAAAAATCTCTCGTTAATTGAACTATGAACAGATAAACTCATCCTCTTCCTTCCTTGAAGAATTTTTAAAGGAGGGAGGGCTCTCTGACAATACAAGTCAGATTCATACTAATTTCCAAGATCAGTTCTTCTGCAGTCCTTCCAGCCTGTCCTACCACAAGGCTTCAAAGAGACGAGAATTCTCTGCTGTAAGCTGATCTTGAGAAGTTGTGGAGAAGTGAAGGCCAAAGTAATGGCCTCTCACA
This sequence comes from Euleptes europaea, assembly GCF_029931775.1. NCBI lineage: Eukaryota > Metazoa > Chordata > Lepidosauria > Squamata > Sphaerodactylidae > Euleptes > Euleptes europaea. The sequence goes on along the minus strand of NC_079313.1, from coordinate 26,387,047 downwards.
TAATGTGCTGGAATCCCACATTGGGTTGTGCGTTATCCCCCCCACACACACACACACACACTGCAGATGCTTTTTTCATTAAAAGAATCAGCCTGCTGAACCCTCCATTGGCAATTGATACTGTGCTTGTTTTTTTTTTTAGCTCCTACTTTCTGGAACATTTTTGCTTTGAGACTTGTTTCTTCAAATATAATGTCCTCTTGCTTTCAGACCGCCAGAAGTGCCACAGCCACAGCCACAGCCACAGCCTGTAGTTCCTGCACCTCCAGAAGTAGCTCCTGTTGCCAAATCATGGGCCAATACCAAGCAAAGTGGACAGGGGGATGGTAAGTGGAGAAGAGACGGGCCAGGGCAGTGGAGTTAGCAGTTCTGCTTTGCATGTCTATATTTTTACACTTTAGGACAACCAGGAATAATATAAAATGAAGTGCTTGATTTCATTCTAGGAAACTTCTGTAGCAGTTGCATCCTGAAAGCTTCCAGAGGGAACGTTTGCATAGACCACTTGGTAGAAAAATGAGGGAAGGCAATTGGCAGCAATTTTTGCTGCTCACCTTGCCTCCACACTGTTCCTGGATGTCTCTCGACCCCCAGGAGCCGAGTGTCTGGGGGCTCGGTGTGCCAGAGCAGGAGGGAGGAAGTGGGGAAGTCCTGCTCAACCAGCTTCATTCAGCTGGTGGTGCTTTCAATGTAGTCCAGTATCTGAAATGTAAAACACCTTGAAATTGAAATGATGCTGGCAAAGCCATCTCTCAGCTTTCTCAGAGAGTAAAGTTGGTGGAGTCATGAAGACCTCTGGTTCAAAACTTCAGGTTCGTGCAGTGTCTGTCTGCATTTTTCTGCAGAGGTCTTCATTTTTCTGCAGAAGTAGCTTATAGTTTAAACTACTAGCACTGAAGTAGGGGGAAAGACTTTGTAGGCTCTTTTACATGAGTAAACCTGCTTATCCATTGTGGTCGTAGGACCAAGCTATTTGCCCAGGAGCAAATGTTCCCCTGGGTAGTAACATTCTTTTGGGAATGTTGATCTCTCATATAAATTCAGTCTAGTAGCAGTGGTATTTCCCAAATTTGTGCTGAGAGAGGTTTTTGCTGAATTAAAATTAAAGGCATACTGTATTTCATACTGCCAGGGACAGATTATATACACATATATGTGCATTTGAGTGTACACTCACACTCTTGATCGGTGTCTTTGCCACTGGAGGTTAGCCTAGTGGAAATTGCTTCTTGGCATCCTCTCCTTTCTCAGTTAGTCAGAGCTTATGAATTGGAACTGTTCTCTGGCCACAGGAATTCTTCTGGGATTCCCCCAGGGATGTCAACAGTATGGTGGGCTGCTCAGGGAATCCTGGTATGCCTTTGGAATTATGTCACAGCCCACATGTTGAGGATGAGCGAACCAATACTCCTCTATAAGGCATCCGTCATCTGAGATAGTGTAGTGTATGCATCTCGTTTTGATGTGATGAGATTATGTCATTTTCATTAGCTAGTATCCAACGAGATCTGCTCATGGAGTTAAACTTTCTTGCTTTCCTCATGTGCTGTACCCCACTTGGCCCCTCTCCCCTCCCGTTTGTTCTTGGGAGTCAGAAAAACTTCAGGAATAACATTAGGAGCAGTATGGAGCTACAGTGGGAGGGAGTAAAAATTTCCACTCCCCTCTTCCAAAGAAAGACGCACCCTTCAGTCTTCTGGACTGAGTGGTTGGATACAAGGCATTGTATAGAAACTGTGATCAGATATTCACCAGGGCATCTATATGAGGTTGCTTTTAGAACTTGCTCTGTGTCCCCAGCAGTTTTTAGCACTGTCTAGGCCTAAGATCTCTGAAACATATTAGCAAATAAGTTAGTGTTATTAAAGAGGATTATTTTAGTGCTTACTTCACTAAGTATTTCTGTAAAGTTAGAGATTTTAATCCACATTCAATTTAAAGTACAGAACAGTGGATAGAACACTTAAGACTGTGATCTTCCATGTCTCTTAAAGAGGGCAGGGAAATCTCATACTTCACAAGATGAACGATTCATCTTGGTAATGTGATGCCATAATGCCTTATTAATAATTTGAAGGGATTTTTCTAAATCCATAGAAATGAATGTCTTGTTTAGCCGTTTTTCACAAACGGCTTTGTGAAAAACGGATTTGACAAACAGAAGCAAGTTTATACAGTGTCATTAGACAAATTACTTCCTATTAGATTTCTCCAGTTTCCCCCCTCAGTAACTACTTTCCTTTATCAAAAGCAGATTTTTAATTAATCATACTTAATTAGCACTGTGTACAAACATTTGCCCTTATCAGGAAAAATGGTGGACTTGTGTTATTATGAAAGACTTCTTTTTGAAAAATCTAAATGTATTCATGGCCTCATTTTAGTAACTGGCCAGTTATTGATGCCCTAATCAAGCTAGACTACTGCAGTATGCTCTATGAGGCCATCTTTGAAGTATTTTCCGATGCTTCAGTGAGTCCAAAATATAATGGAAGATTACTTATTACATATGTCACCTGTTCTAGAGGATTTGCATTAGCTACCAATTCACTTCTAGGGTCAGTTCAGCGTGTTTAACTTAAAAGCCCGTTACAGTTTGAGCCTAGGGTAGTTAAAGGGCTGCCTGCTCTCATATGGACCTTCCTGATCACTGTAGTCATCATCTGAAGCCTCATTCTGTCCCCCATTGTTGTCTGAAATATGATAGGTGGCCATATGAGACAGGGCTTTGCCCCCTGTATTAGTACTTCAATTATGAAATACCATTTCCATAGATACTTGGGTAGTGCAGTGTGTGCTAAAGACCTACATTTTGTCCAGGCTTCTTGTTGATAACTTACCCAATAATTTTTTTTACATGTGTCTTTAGCATGCGATCGTTTGTATTATTTTTGTAGTTATCTGTAAACTTTCTCAGGCATCTCTGGTGAAGTAAGCAAGATGGATATTGTTAAAATAGCTCTTAACCAGAGACTAATTCAGGAACTGTTTTATGCCAAAGCTAGCAGTTCTGAGTTACTGCCGTTGTCATTTGGGAGGCTGCTTCTATCAGTAAAGTCTTGTTCTGGTGGACTGATTGTATTCAGGTAGAGCAAGCCACTCAGTGCCACTTTGGTTTGACCTTATTATAACAATCCACCATGAAGAGGAGTGGCCCAGGAACAATACTGAACAAGCAGAATCTGTTGTCTGAGAAGAAATTACTTTTTTATGCCATTAAAGGTATTGAAATTGAGAAGAAATTATTTAGAGGAGGAGTGCAAGCATAGCACTCTGTAGCTTGGGAATTTTCCACATACAGATTGGGTTTTCTAATCTAAACTATTAATGGCTGACATTTTTCAACTGTTCTAGGTCCTGGAGTTCAAGTAAATAGCTATTTCCAGCAAGAATTTCCTAGTCTGCAGGCTGCTGGAGATCAGGAAAAGACAGTAAAAGAGAAGGAGGCAGCTGAAGAGCCGTATGGACCTGGGCCCAGTTTACGACCACAAAGTAGGTATACATGAAGTATAGGAATAGCTTTAAGAAAACCGGATTCCTTGGCTTCTGCCATATGTGAGAATTCTGAAAAATAGTACAGGTTGAGTATCCCTTATCCGGACTGCTTGGTACCAGAAGTGGTCCGTATATTGGAATTTTTTGGAATTTTTGCATATACATAATGAGATATCTTGGGAATGGGACGTAAATTCATTTATGTTTTATATATACTTTATACACATAACCAGAATGGAATTTTAAACTATATTTTAATCATTTTGTGTACATTGAACCATCAGAAAGCAAAGGTGAACTATCTCACCAGAGTACCTGTATCAGCCGTTAAATGAGCAACAACAAACAAACTAACAACGGCAGACTTTCAGCCTCCACCTGCGATGCAGAGTACACTGTATTTTATTTTATTTTAGGTGAGAGGAAACATTGAAAGCAGGCGGCACGGATGTGCTGCATGCCGGCTCGCAGGGTCTGATTTTTGGATTAGTCCGGATATGGGATGTTCGTATAAGGGATACTACCTGTATGTGAATGGAGTGCAGATTTGTGCTTTGAAAGTCTAAGAGTTTTTGACATTTATATGATTACAACCTGAATCTACTGGGTGTAGTTAAGAAATTAAGATAATGTTTCTTAGGGCTCTGCAAGGACTTGTCATCATGTTAAGTCCTATCCTTTTTGCTCCAGATTTGATGAAAAATAAATTTGGCTTGCATTCCCTTCCAGTATCCTATCTTAGCCAGTAGCTTGCCTTTCAGGTTCAAATTATACCTCCTTTCTTCAGTTAATCATAATAAGCAACTAATTGACAGTGCTCACCTAAAACTTCCAGATGACTGCTGAATCTTGAGCTTGTTTAAAACCATTACACATCTTTGATCAGTTGGTTGTCCTCAGACACAACTTGCTGGTTTAGTTCAGGCATTACACCAAACCATAGCAGTGCTCACCAAAAACACAGGCAAACAGCTATTATATTCTCTCGAAGTGTGGGGATGAGATCCATTTTTCATAATATACGATTCCAACTTTAGTTGCAGTTAATCTTCTGCAACAGTGTCATTTACTTGCAAAAGCAGTTCTGTTCTTATGGTAGTCGAGACTGCAGAGTCGTAAATTTCAGTTGTCTTCAGGTAGCTCTGTCATTGGAACTACTTTGGGGTTTTGGCTGGGGAATGAGGAGCTAGAACTGGACTGAAGTGTGCCATCTGTACAGCACAGACTAAACGACGATCAGAAACCTGTTTAAGACCGTCTCTTGTCTGTTCCAACCCAGATGTTGCTAGCTGGAGAGAAGGTGGAGGCAAGAATCTGAACTCTCCAAACTCGCCGATGGATCAAGAGGCAAAACCTGCTGGTCAAGAAGATACTAATGTGCCTGGATCAGTAGAGCAGAGCGATGGCCTCAAGGCTCCGGAGAAGAGGGATGTAAGGATAGCGCAACCTCCTCAGCCCAAAATGAACGGGCAGCAGCAGCCTGGGATTATTCCCCAGCACAGAGGAATGATACCACCCTATGTAAGTAATGTGCATGAAGATCTTGTAGTCAGAGGCTCCTGTCCTTTAATCTCAGGGACCATGAAAGGGAAAGGACGAATCTGGATGGAATAGATGGGAGTGAGGTTCTGCTGAGGTGACTGCTTCCACTTCCTCTAATATGCTTCTGTCATGTTTAGTTTTGGCTTGTGAGAATAACTGGCCACTTTGCAAATTCAAATGCCATTTAATGTTAAGAAAAGCAAATATATGCTTTGTGCGGATGTGTGTTTCCACAAGGTACTAAGTTTAATATCTAAATACCATCAGGTTTAGTTTGTCTTTTCTCCTTTATGTTCTGATATTCCTTAAAACAAAAGTTTTTAAACACTTTATTAGCAGTGTTTATGGAAAGCAGTAATAATGCTGAAAGTAATTCAAATTTCAGATACCTTTATTGGCAAAGTACAATCTGCAGTATATAAAAGGATAAAAGTTAGAGTAAAATAAAATAAATCGTTCCTTAATGTTGAGATTCTACTTCCGACTAGATTCCCATCGGTTAACTACTATCGTCAAATGTTTTGCCACATTTCTGGTTATCTCAGGATCCTGCTGAAAGTAATAGCACATTATAAAGGACATGAATAAAATAACTATGGGGAAAGGACTAAGAATAACAATAACTAGTGGTATTCTAAAATAAGCATATTTGGTTCAGTGAGCATTTGTGTAATCACATCGTAAAGATACCGTAATAAACTCTTTCCATGGCTCCTCTTTTGTGTGAGACATGGAAATAGTGCATGATTTTAAATCTAGCTCCCTTAAGAAGTGGGAAGGAGTCGGTCTAGATTGGTATGAAGTGATTTTGAAAATCATAGAACAGTGTCTCGAAGAGCTCCTACAAAGGTAATGGGCATATTTCTATTATTATTGATTGATTGATTGATTTGATTTATAACCCTCCCCCAATCCCTGCCCGAGGCGGAGCTCAAAAACATTTACAATAAATGACACAAATATATAATAAAACCAATCCTACTTCTGCTTCAATTAAAAAAAAATTAATACAATTAATATAGCTAAATACAGTAAAATACAGATCACGCCAAACATAAACCCACGACCTGCAGGGCCAGTGGTGGGCTGAAGGGCAGCCAGGAGCTCCGATATAAATCATTGATGATATAAACAGAAAAATTAGATTAAGGGTAGAATAGGGAGGCCAGCGCTGATATTAAACCGTTGCTGCCCTCAACTATCTCCGTCTTGCAGGCCCTGCAGAACTCCCTAAGATCCCGCAGGGCCCTGGTCTCATTGGAGAGACTATTCCACCAGACGGGCCAGGGCAGAAAAAGCCCTCACCCTAGTTGAGGACAGCCAGTTTTTTGCTTGCTAAAATGCAGTCTGGTTTTTTGGCTTAGGAAGTGTTCCAAGTTTGGCCCTATTCAAGGAATTTCCCCAGATGGTAACATGCTTAACACACACCTCTGGACCGACCACTTTCTGTTCTAATTAAAAAAGAAAGCAGAAATTAAGACAACCAGACCTAGGAATGATGACAGGACTAGAGATGGGAAGGCCTAGAGAAAAACCCGGAGAAAACGGCTTTGGAAAAAACCGGGGGGGGGGAACTGTTCCCCCCCCCAATTTTTCCGTTTTTTTCCAGGCCTTCCCATCTCTAGGCAGGACATCTTGTTGTTCTGTCATTGTCATGGCTGTCAGACATTGCCTAAAGATTCTTCTAGAAAGAAGAGTGACAGTGCTTTGAGCCCAGTTCTGGTTACCAAAGGTCTTGAGCTCTCGTAAATTAGGCTTTGGAGATTACAGCTGGCTTGGCTGTCATGTAGTCCTGTCATTACAGTTTTTGTACATGTGTTTTCTCTTCTTAGATGTTACACCAGTATCCTAAATTGGCATATCCTTCAATGCCCGGCCCCAGCAGATTCCCTGCTCCACCAGAGGCTAGCAGGTAAGAACTGCTCAGAGCTCAGCTTGAGGTGGTTGTTGATTCAATGCAAGTTGGCAAAATAACAAAACCAGACCAGAATAATAGTGCCCTTGTTAGTCACAGTAAGTTGTATATTGAAATTGTATGTTCTTGGTCTGTATGCTTGGTATATGCCGTTAATAATTGTTTAAACTGTCTCTTTGTGATAACTTCTTCAGCAGGAAAATCCTAGGCACCTAAAACGTCTATGCAAATGCTAAGGACATCTTTTTCCCATCCTTAAGAAAAACTGATTTCTTAAAATTGATTGTGACATCTAGTAATCAGTAGTAGTAGTAGTAGACTTTATTCACAGTCTTAGACCATTAAGTCTCCAAACAATTCAAAGTTAAATACATACATACATAATTGGGGAATAACAATGTAATAAAAATGTAGCAGAAATTAAAACTGGGGTAAAAAGATAAAATCCTCCAAAATACACATAAAACAGTACAGATTCTAATCACAGATTGATTATTCCAGAGCCTTAAGCACGTTTTGTCTTATTTTAGTTGCCAACCAGGCAAATCTGGCCATACTAACAGATAAATTTGGTATTGTATCTGACAAAAGGAGCGCTAGATGATGTTTTCTGAGAGGTCTGGGGCAGTCCACTAACAGAGGAATCAAAGGGCATGTGCGTATATGATCGTATAACATGCACTCAAAAAGAACGTGTTCAGTAGTTGCTAACGTCTCCCGGTTGCATATACATTTTCTGGTTGCATATACATTTCGTGCATCCATTGGCCATTTATTATATATCCCTTCGAGATCGAAGGAGCATAAAAGCTCTACGGTATCCCTCTAGTAATCAAAAAATAGTGGAGTAAAACTGGCAAAAAAAATCTACTAATGTAATTATTCTCAGTCTTGAGTTAAGCCAACCTTAGTGCTTAACTCTGTTCAGTTCTTAACTTACATAGGAAATATTGACATATAACATGGTGCATTTTGTTTGTTCTAGAGGACCAAGGGGGAGAGGACCCTCTTCACGGGCGTCAGAAGCTGTAGAACGCCCATCCATCCTCAGTGCTAGTGAACTGAAAGAACTTGATAAGTTTGATAACTTGGATGCTGAGGCTGATGAAGGCTGGGCTGGTAAGTCTTTTGATCTTGGAAATCGTCAGTGGGTTAATGTAGCAGCAAGCGTTTGCAGTGCCAACCTCACATCTTTTATTTTTACTTTAGGAGCCCAAAGCGAGGTAGATTACACTGAACAACTGAATTTCAGTGATGATGATGAACAAGGCAGTAGCCAGAAAGAACAGGATAACAGGTGACTGGTTGTGCATGTGCATACACTTTAGGGAACTTAATCTAGTTTTTGTACTTCATTGACTATATGCATGCTTAAAAACTAGATTTGGTTGTGGGAAATTGTGGGCTTAGATTTCCTGTATTATAAATCTTTCTGGTCCTGTTCTCACTTCACAGTTAAACTTGCATCACAAGGTTGCTCTTCGTCATCTGTGATGTTTTAAGATGTACATGCTGTTACTTGTGTTTACTTCAGTTCTGTATGCATCTGACAAAAGCAGTAGCCATTTATTAGGAGATTAACACAACATGAAAAAGAGGGGTTGACTTAAAAGGCTAGTGCCCATAAGCTATCTAATTTCCATGTGTGCCCTTTATGCAGTAACGAACTTACAAGAGATTCAGAGAAGAAAGATGTCGAAGATCGTAAATCATCTGCTTCTCTGCAATCAGTTGCCTCCAAAGGACCCTATAGCAAAAGCAATCAGTTTGATCAGGTATGTTATTACTACCCTTTTCTATAGTCATCATTTCTATTAAGTAAAGGTATAACATTTCTGGACATTTGCAGCCATGGGAAAATACTTTTTTTTTTGCTGTAGTTTCCTGCTTTTGAGAGAAAATGGAAATGTCGGGGTAAATTTAAATATATGCCATGCTAACTTCTTATTAAATTTACAATACAAAACAAAATACATTTTATAAAACATTGTACAGTTGTATGAAATAATTGTTTTGTTAAGTTTTAGTAAACAAAACTATTAGCTTTTTCCTTTAACAACTACACAAATATCCTGTTTTTGTGAGAACCCAGTAAGGTTGTACCATTGAAGTACCTAACCCTAAGCATGTCTGTATATCAGCTGGCAGAAACAAGGAAGAAATAAGAGTTAAGATAGAAGCCATTGTTTTTACTAGAGCAAATAGAAGTTTTAAAATATTATATTCTAGACTTAAGAATGATCTGCATACAGCCAGCACTATCCAAAATCAGTACAAAAACCCACAGCCCCTATCAGATGTGCTGCTGTGGGGCATGTGGGCTCTCAGTGGTAGAGCCCCTGTTTTGCATGCAGAAGGTGCCAGGTTCAGACCCCGGCATCTTCAGTTAAAGGGATGGGGAAGAAGGTGATGGGAAAGGATCTCTGCCTGAGAGCCTGGGGCGCTTCTGCAGACAATAATGAGGGGGCCTGGTTCAGTGGTAGAGCATCTGCTTTGCGTGCAGAATGTCTTGGATTCTGTCCCCCGCATCTCCAGTTGAAAGGACCTGGAAGAAGGTAATGTGAAAGACCTGCATCTGAGCCGCTGCCAGTCTGAGTAGACAGTACTGACCTTGATAGACCAGCGGTCTGATATTGTACAAGGCAGCTTCATGTGCACAGAAGAGATTAATGTTCTTCCTTCGAACTGCTTCAATCTCTGGAAAAAATGAGTGTCTGTCTCCATCCTAACAGGTCACATTACTGAGGGCTATCAGTGTATTTGAATGCTGAGTTACTCTAAAGATTAACATTGATCTACTCTGCAATAAATCATCATCAAACACCATTAGTTCTCTAGTGTTTGTTGATTTTATGTGCCTAACCATGAACTGGTTTCTTTTTTGACTAGCTTGTTAAAAAGCAGATCTGTAAATCTACCCTTGTTTTGGAACCCATCAAACCAGTGCTCCTGCTTCTCCTGTCCTAGGCTTCCCACACTGACTTGCATTTATTTCTGAACCTTGTTACTTGTACCATCTGTCGTAGTTTAGGATGGAAGTCCTTTTTCCTGTGGGAATTGTGGGCAGGATCAAAACCAGTGAGTCTTGAAGAAGGCATTAGGTACCAGGCTTCTTCCTAACTTGCTGATTTTGTCCACAGAAGCAGTTTCTCGCATGGAGAGGCGTTCAGTAATATGAGCACCTGTAGTCCGAAGTGGTACAATCCAGGCACAATCTTGTCCCTAGGGTTCCACAGTATGGTCTAGATTGGTGCTGCTGTATCATGAAATCTTTTTGCCAAAGTTAAGATTAGTTATCCTCCAAATGAGGTCCCTTTTCTTCTGTTTATGATTGTTCCATGTTCTTAATGTCTGTTCGGGACTGCTGGGGGATTTCTCCTTTTAATTTTTTAAGCTTTTTTAAAATACTATTTATTAGCAATATTTATAGATAACAGTAATAATGATTACAGTAGTAACACGTTACAAAGAATATTAATAAAACTGGTAATTACCGTGATGTTTGTTTTAAAACACATAGAAGAGAAATAATATCAAATTATTTGTGAGAACATGCAACAAATTAAGGTAACTTTTTCTCCACTGATGCATGCTGGAGGAACATGTCTGAATATCTGCTCGTTTTACTATTTTAAGATGCCAATAAAGGTATTGTACTGTATTGAATATCTGCTCCTTTTTTAATATATTTACAATCTTCCTGTGCTGCTGGTTCAAAGTCCTGCCAGAGGCAGCTTAAATTTAAAAACCACAGTATATTTTTAAAAACCATCAAAAAAGAGCTTTGCTCTCCTTATATGCCTTTGAACTTGCCCAGTTAAATCAATACCTTTCTGTTCTGTGATTTTGTAAAGAGTGTATATGGTCTTATTTTCTTGATCCAATAGGAAAGGGGTTTGCCGTCATCACAATCTTCAGTGCTTGAGAGGAGCAGTTCTGGCCTTCATCCAAAATCTGTTCTTCAGGTATAAGCAGCCTTTAGCATGCCGGCTACAATCATTCACAGTAACTGAAAAGGAGGCAGTGCAACATGTCATACTCTCCTTCAAATCCACATCTTGTCATTTCTTTAAAATATATTCATAAAAATAGGCCAAGGGAGCTAAAGGTTAATTGTAGCATATGACTGGAAGCTCTTGATGGCCAACGTTTCTCTGACTTGCTTTTTTCTCTGCTTTATTTGCATGTCAATCTGAAAAATAAATTAAAAATATTTTAAAGCACTGGAGTAGTTTGCAGTACTGTACTTTTGATGCCTTGAAATGATTCCTGGTTGGGATAAAGTTGTCCTCTTCCTTGAAGTTTGGCTCTGTTGGCACAATTTACCAACCCTCTGTGTGTGGGGGAGGGGTTGAGGTTCAGGGATCCCTAATACTTTCTCAGATTGCTTGTGTTCAGCCACTCCTTTGCCTAGACCTGAGAATATGGAAGAGATCGTCAGCAAGGGAAGAGAAATTTCTGGTAGCTTATAGTTTAGAAGTGTCCCCCTTCCAAGATGGATTTTAAAAAGCTGGAGAGCCACTTTGCATATGCATTTATAGTTTGATATAAGATCTTTTAATTCTCATTTATCCTCTTTTTATTTCAAAAAAACTATAGCATCCACTTCCAGATCGCCTAGCAGGTCCAGGAAGACAAGGTCCCTTTCCTCCTAGGCCAGTACCAGATGAGGATGAGATTTGGAAGCAGAGGCGAAGACAGCAAGCTGAAGTATCTGCGGCAGTTGAACGAGCCCGTAAGAGACGAGAGGAAGAGGAACGAAGAATGGAAGAGCAAAGAAAAGCAGCATGCGCTGAGAAACTAAAACGACTAAATGAGAAATTTGGTTGTGTATCGAAACCACCCCGGGAAGACCCACTGAAAGAAAAAGTGAATGAGAAGGAAAGGGAAAAAGAGAAGGAAAAGGCAAGCGAAAAGGAGACAGACAAAGTAATAGAAAATGAGAGCGATGGGAAGGAAAATCAAGAGCCAGACAAGGAGCCTGAGAAGGAAGGGGAAAAAGAGGAGAAAGACAAAGCAGAGGAAAAATCTAAAGTTGAAATATCCGAGCCTGAGAAGGCAGTCACTCCACCTCTGATAATAGAGAAGGAACTTGAAGTTGAAAGCATCAGTAAGGATGAGAAAGGTCTGTATTAATTCTTCTGGGTTTTTTAATTGATTTTTTTTAAAGCAAGGTTGCAACACATGTGCACAGCATAAACTTGAAGTGTAGCAGCTCCACAGATAAAGAGGCAAAAGCTTTTTGTGCTGAGTTTTCAGTTGGAGCTGCTTCAGTGTCAGATCATAAGTAAAAATCCAGCCATATGAGCACACCAATTTAGGTAGCGCGTGCATGTAACTGCTTTGGATCTCTGCTGTGAATCCCTGGTTTCTGGCTGATCAGCACCTTCAGAATCCAGTCGTGTTTATAAAGCTTAAGGTGGGATGTGTTGCACAGTTGTAGCTCAGTAGAGCAATAATCAGCGATTGCTGTGCATTAATGAGGCCTTCCGCATGGCATTCTGGATACATGCCCTAGCTTACCCTCCTGTTTCTTTTGAGTAACAGTTCCCTAGTCTATGCCATTTTTGCATAGTTCTGTCCATTCAATTTTAGGTATTACTTCCTCGTGATGTCCTGTAGGGTTTTCTCTTTTTAAAAAATCCCGCCCACATTATTTAAGATTATTAAAGTGACTTTAACAGTGTGTAAAACTTGTATTGTCTACCTTTTTGAATGTGCATTGCATGCGGAACTAATCTTTGCCTTTCTCTTCCCCCCCCCACCACTATTTTCTCCTTTGATAGAGAGCCAGGCTGTTTCTGAGACACCAGAGAGCAGTCACAGTGAAAGAGAGAGTCCCCATGAAAGTGAGCCTGATTCAGGTGCTCAGCCTCGTCCTGCTATTTCCTCTGGCTATCAGAAACAGTATCAGAAGTCATTACCACCAAGGTTTCAGAGGCAACAGGTAAAATGTTGCTTTCCTCTCTGCTGCTAAAAGCTTATGCTTGCTGTTAAACAATTGTTCAGATGTTTGCTTATTTATTTGCTCCATTTATAGCCTGACTTTCACCCTGAGCCTTAAGGTGTATTGCAACTAAAACTAGTATAAGAAGAGTGTAATTCATGCAGCCAACAGTTACTCTATATGGGGTATAAGCGAAGCAAAATAAATATATCCCATAATACAGAAGCACATTTGTAAGTTCTTTGTAAATGTTGTACGTACTCTGTACAAGGGTCTAGAAATTATAGTTTCCCTCCTGATAAAGTTTAATGAAGATATGCAAATATTAACATAGTATAACTGAAGCTTGCACATTAGCTGGGCTGGCTAGCTTACAGTATGGTTGTGTTGTGCCTCAATTTTGAAGATGCTGTCACTCCCTATCAAGGTCCCATCCAAGTGCTGCCTCTCTTGTTCCCTCCTTTTATCCTAATAGGCCCGAGTGCAAGCTCTGTGGCTAAGAAAGGAGTGGGCTGTGGGGTCGCATGCTCTCCCTCCCCTGTGGCCTTTCCTGTGTTGCATTCACATTCCCCCTACTCTTCTCTTGATGGTCTTAAGCATGATTAAAGATTACCTAGGCACCAGTCATAACCGTGGTTAATGCCACAAGGTTCCCAGTCAGCTTTTGAAGCTTGGAGATCAGGGGCATCACATGATTCTTGGGTTTGGCTAGCAGAGAAGAAATGTGAGCATGGCTCCAAAGACTCGGCAAATGGTCCCTGCCCTGTTTAATACACTTCTAGCAAGAGATATAGTTTTATCACTTCTGCAACTTATCAAAATGTTTATGCATTTGTTAAGGGATTTAGACCTGTCGTTCCATGAAGCTGAGGGCAGCTTAAATTAGAGCAAAGTAAACAATCACATTTGCAAACAGACTTTAAAGCACAATGCTGAGGTGGTTGAGACAAAATAGGCCTTCAGTGTCAGCCAGTCAGGTTTGGTCACACAAGCAAGGTCTTCTAAAAACTCCTTTAAGAGCAAGTCATGGACGACAGAAGCCTCGGTGTTGACAAAGCATCATGTTTGCTGTGGGCCAGTCAGGAAATTCTTCCATCCCATCTTAAGTGATGTAAGTGATATTGTGCACAGGGTGAGCACCATCTCTCCTTTTGTTTGCCTTCACCACCACCGTACACATAGTCCCACCACCATACACATACACTGCTGTTAAGTTCGTGTAATCTCCATTACACAAAGCTCTACACGTGCTGTAGCCCAAACAGATGGCCGTACATAACAATACAGATTTAATACCTGGAAGCAAAAGAGGCCACTCCCCCAGCTCAACAAACCCGTTCCTACTCTTCCCCGCTGTCCGCCCAAAAGCCCCTTTGATGTTGTCAGTCTTTGTTGGGGAAAAAAGAATTGATCTTTTTGTAGGAGCAGATGAAGCAGCAGCAGTGGCAGCAGCAGCAAGGGGTCCTGCCACAGTCCACGCCCTCGCAGCCTTCGAGTGGGCCCGTCCCCCCGCCACAGCACAGACCGCTGTATCAGCCCATGCAGCCGCACCCTCCACATCTGGCTTCTATGGGGTTTGATCCACGGTGGCTCATGATGCAGTCTTATGTGGATCCACGAATGATGTCAGGAAGGCCTGCTATGGATATGCCTCCCATGCATCCAGGTACAACCCCGTCCCACATTACTATTATTACCAGTCAAGTTGGCAACAGGGACCAGGAGCTGTGTAGTAGTTGTGTAAAAGTATTCTGTGTGGCAAGCCAGCCAGAAGCCACTTCAAATCTCTGCACATCCTTATTAGGCATACTCAGAAGTATGAGGCATCTCTTAGAAATGGGAAATTGCCCACTATAAGCATTCATATTAGTCAACATTAAATGCCACCAGTTATGCTTTTGTAGGACCTGCTTTTTTGTATAAAATTTACTAAAATGGGTATATTTTTATAGTAAGTAGAAGGACACCGGAGCATAGCTAATAGCACTTCACGTTAGTTATTATGAATGCCTATGTATGAAAATTTCTCATTTCTAGTAGGCAGCAGACAATTTCTTCAAGGCTGTTTCTCCCCCCCCCCCCTGCTACAGCTAAGTAGCAACAGAGTCTGCCATTTCTCTGCTAAAACAGTGTTGGAATGCTGGCCAAAGCCACCTAGAACAGGGATGTACAGGAAGAGTAACCTCCTTTTGTTAAGCACATTTCTGCTTAGTGAGGAAATTATAGACAACTGAGAGATGTGGCTGCTGGTGCTGGATGATCTGCTTGTCACTTAGGATCTCTGTCTTGCTGGTGAAGATGGGGAAGAATGCTTAATATCCAGTTAGGAATGAAGGAAGCTTGAGGTCTTAGAAAAGCCATTCTGTAGCAGGTGAAGCAGTAGGTTAGCTGGTTTTGTGTTTAGTTCATAAACAGTTTCTCTATTAAAAATATCTGAAGTGAGTGGCATTTTAAAAGGATAGTTAAAAGAACAGCACTAGCCAGGTTTGCCACAGTTTTGAGACCTGTGAGAATCAGTAAATTTTTGCCTGGCTCTGAAAACTGTTATGATGTCAGCTGGCAAGAGGCATTAGAGACAGTATTCTGTAATTGAAGGGCTGTTGCTGAAGATGACCCGCTTCGTAACCACGGATCTGGGCTTTATGATACGCTACACCCAGGTGGTTGTGCCTACTGTGCATTTTGTAACTCTAGGTATTATACTATCATAAGTATAGGAACCATATCCCAGCATCTGTGCTTTTTGGAGGCAGAGTTGTAGTTTAAACTACAACTGTGTCAGAACACAGCCGAACATATGAAGTTGTCTTATACTGAGTCAGAGCATCAGTCTATCAAGGGTGGTATTGTCTACTCTGACAGGCAGCAGCTGGCCAGGGTCTTCGGGCCAAGGTCTTTCCCATCATCTGTTAACTGATCCTTTTAACTCGAAACGCTGGGGATTGAACCTGGGAACTTCAGCCTGCAAAGCAGATGCTTTACCTCTGAGCTGCAGCCCCTCCCTAATGGAGGAAGCTGTGACTTACTATTGCACTGTATGTTTCAGTCAATATCTGCCTCCAAAGTTTGCTGCTTAAATGCCTGTGTCAGGCCATTAGGTTCAGCTTCTTAGGTTCACTTGAATGTCTTTGTTACAGGAATTATACCTCCGAAGCCACTTCTGAGAAGGGACCAGATAGAAGGGGCAGGGACTGGTTCAGATTCGTTTGATCACATTGCTCGGTCAGCAAGGGAGCATACTATACCACTGTCTGAATCACGCATAATGTGGGGATCAGATCCTTATCCCCATACTGAGTCTCAACAGGCTACTACCCCTTCAAAGATCACAGAAGAAACTGAAGACGTAAGGTAAGCTTCAGAATTTCTGCTGATGCAGCCCAAGATCGCATTTGCCTTTTTAGCTACTGCATCACACTGCTGACTCATGTTCAGTGTTCGGTCTATTAAGACAAGATCCTTTTCGCACACACTACTGCTAAGACAAGTCTCCCTCATCCTATAGTTATGCATTTGATTTTTCCTACCTAAATGCAGAACTTTACATTTATCTCTGTTGAAATGCATTTTACTGGTTTTAGTCCAATTCTCCAGCCTGTCAATATCATCCTGTAACCTGGCTCTGTCTTCTACCATATTTGCTACCCCTCCCAATTTAGTATCATCTGCAAATTTAATAAGTTGCTTCAGGTTGGGGGACTGCCTGAAAGCAAGGTCTAACCCCCAACACACACACACCCCATCATACGAGAGGGAAGGATCGTCTTCCATAAGAGGATGTACATAGAGCTGTGAGTTGTAGGTGATGACCAGGGTCATTCAATTGCTTTTCGTGTTGGGTGTGTCCTGTAGAAAGTGACTCCGGGGTACTTGTCTAGGTCTGTCAATGTGGCTTTGCACTTCTCCAAATGAATTCTGTAATTTTGCAGAATGCTTGGTGTAAATCCTGCAAATATGTTGCCGTAGCTAAAGGCCTTAGCTGAACATGTGACTTTCTTCTTTTAGGCCTGAGTCATTTCTGGATCAAGACCAGATGACCGTTCAGACGGTTTACTCTGTAGAACCCAAACAGTTGGACTCCCACACAAAGACAGACTTATTCATAGAACCCAGTGAAGTGGACATTCAGAAGACTTCTGAGAGACCTTTGGAGGATGCACAGTCTCACCAAACTGAGACTCCTGTTCCTACAGTTGGCTTTGAAGTAGCTGCAGAAACTATCACACAGAGCACTCAGGAGGAGCAGGCATTCGTAGAAGAGAGCAGTTCTCCCTTGACGAGGAGCATTTCTCATGGGTCGAGCCATTCCCTGAAATCAGAAGAGCAAGTGAACGATACACAAGCAAACATTTCCAAAGTGAGCTGTAGACCCCTTGAGGTGAAAGAGCCAATTGCAGAAAGACAAGATAGCAAGCCAAAAAAAGAAGGGTTCACAAGTAATAGATTGTCAGAAGGGACAAAACCTGAAAAACCCTTCAAGCCTAAATCTGAAACTCGATGGGGTCCAAGGCCAGGTTATGGCAGAAGAGAAGAGGGTAGTGACAGGCCAATCAGAAGGTCTGGCCCAATTAAAAAGCCCATCCTTCGAGACATGAAGGAAGAGCGTGAACAAAGAGAAGAGCGAGAGCAGAAGAAGGAAAGGGAGGGAGAGAAACAGGCAAATGAAAGGGTTATTAAGGTTGAGAAAAGGGAGCCGCCTCAGGTGCCTTCTGCCAAGCTCGATCCAGAGAATACCGTCACCGATAGTAAAAAGGCGCCGCAAAGCACACCACAAGCCCCAGTTTGTGCAGACAGTCCTGTGCAGGCTGCAGTTACTCCTGCCGTTCAGCAGTCACTTGCACAGCAGGCAACAGAGGCGCCACCCGCGTCTCAGCAGCCCTCTGCCGCACAAGCACCCCCGCCAGTAGTTCCACAGCCACCTAGTCCACAAGCAGCTGTTGAGCCTCCTCCCCTTCCTGTCCAGCAGCCGCCAGTTCAGCAGCCCATCAGCACCACAAAGGAAGAAAAACAGACAGACAAAGCGATCGACAACAAAGAACGGCCGATAGAGAAACCTCGCATGGAAACCAGGCCTGTGAAAAGGGAGCCTGGTCTGCCTCCCAGAACGTACTGGAAAGAAGCGAGGGATAGGGACTGGTTCCCTGACCAAGGATATAGAGGCAGAGGCCGGGGAGAATATTATTCTAGGGGCCGCAGCTATAGAGGCTCCTATGGGGGCAGGGGTCGGGGCCACAATAGAGACTATCCGCATTACAGAGACCCCAAGCCTAGAGTGGAGCATGTGCCTTCTGGTCCTCTCAGACAGAGAGAAGAAAGTGAAACCCGTAGCGAGAGCTCTGATTTTGAAGTGGTTCCCAAACGCCGAAGGCAGAGAGGTTCAGAAACGGACTCTGACAGTGAAGTGCACGAAAGTGCGAGTGACACCCTTCTTTCAGACAAGGACAGCTTGAGCAAAGGTAAACACCCAAAGCGAGAAGAAAAGGCAGATCCCAAAAAACCTACCAAGGCCTTGTTGTCTTTCAAAGCCGAAAATAACATACGAGGGGACGGTAGGACACCAGACAAAGTTTATGTGCGGGAAGATGAGAACAAGCCCAAGCCTGGTTTCCTTCCCAAAGGAGAACCTTCCAGGCGTGGCAGAGGGGGTATGTTCAGGCGCGGAGGCCGAGATCCGGTGGGCCGTCCACCCCGGCCATCTACCCTTAGGAGACCAGGCTACAGAGAGAATCAGTGGAACCCAAGGCCACCGGAAATATCCAGAGTTGAAGAAGGGGACGTGCCACGAAGGCATGAGCATTACAGTTCTGTGCCGCTGGATAAAAGGCCGCCTGCAAAGTTTGAGAGGAAGTTTGACCCTGCTCGGGAAAGGCCTCGAAGGCAAAGGCCTGCACGGCCCCCCAGGCAAGACAAGCCGCCGCGCTTTAGACGTCTCAAGGAAAGAGAGGCTGCCTCGAAAATAAGCGAAGCCACAACTAGCTCATCCTCGAGCACTGCGGTGAGCAACACTGTTAATGAGCAGCCGAGCGCTACTTTGGACGTTTCGGGGAGTAAGACACCTGACCTGTCCAATCAGAACTCTTCTGACCAGGCGAACGAAGAGTGGGAAACTGCTTCTGAAAGCAGCGACTTCAATGAGAGGCGGGAGAGAGACGAGAAGAAATTGGCAGATGTGACAGCGCAAGCGGCCATTAAGGCAGGGGAAAGCACCCTGGCCCCCAAGAGGGAGATCGCTAAAAGAAGCTTTTCCAGTCAGCGTCCTGGGATCGATCGGCAGAATCGCCGTGGCAACAGCGGACCCCCAAAATCTGGGCGGAACTTCTCAGGGCCACGAAATGAGAGGAGGGGTGGCCCCCCACTAAGAAGTGGGAAAAGGGGGTAAGTGAAGTTGCTTTATTGGTCTGCTAACACAGAATTTGACGGGTCAGAAACAAAATGTATTGTTCACTTCAGGTTTAAACAATAATGTAGCTGGTTTAATTAATCAAGTTGGATTGAATATCTGACCCCCATATAATGGTTCATGTCAGTATGCTGTTTACCAAATGAAGGAGAAAGTGTGGTGGTGGTGATGAGAAAAGTGGAAGTCTTCCCTGATCAATGACCCCTTTCCCTAAAATCCATTTAGTCTCAAGAGCCATCAGCTAAAACTTCTTTTTATAAATGCTCAATGATGAGATGGTAAGAATTCTGAGCAAGGCTGTCAACAACAGGATGTGTTGGAGGTTGTTAATTCATAGGGTCGCCATAAGTCAGAAGCAACTTGACAGCACATAGCATTTGGATGTTTTTCAGTTATGAAAGTTAAGGACTTTGAGAACTTGACAGACATACTGCAGTCGCAACTGTGCAGGAAATTGTTACCTGGTTGTGCTTTTGGAGTACACATTTCCCCACAAAAGCCACTCAAGTCTGACCATTTTGAAAAGCTGTGAAGATGTATACGTTGCCTTAATTTGGAGTGAAATCAGTGAAGACCTTATCCTTCATTATATTGAAGTATTCTGTGGAGGATTCACTTCTATACATTACACACAAAAAAACCTACCAGCATGTCTTTAGCACGTTCAGTAAGCTCTGCTTTTTTCATTAAGTAAATATAATTATTTTCCAAGAATCAACATTTGTTGTTCAGAATTTTAGAAAGCACATGAATTTGCCCAGAAAATAGCAGCATTCTGTAACTGTTGTCCTAGTAATATCTGGCATGTTGTCAGTGTTCCTAAGAACCCATGGAGTGGCTAACATGTACAAGTGAGCTTTGGAGAGGCTGTGGATAAGCATCTGTACTGCCGAGTGGAGGCTTGAAGTATACAGCATACTTCAGACTCGAGCTTAGGTCCCGTGCTAGGTAGAAGAATGAAAACATGTCACTAAGACAGTAGAAATGTGTTCCAGAAGCAGCCAATGAAGTACAACTTCTGTAGGGGAATCCAAAGCACTATTTTCCACTTCAGACAAACAGCGAGGGTTTTCTACTCTCAAAATGTACCCTTGCTTTGTGACTGACTGTATTATGATCACAGGCCTGAGCGGGACTTTGGTCTTGATGTGACCGTCCTTTCCAGTCAAGGGCTTCTTCTGATAGATGATTCTTCCCATCCGACACTAACACCTTGAAACTTCTACGAGGAGCTGTGTGTCATTGCCTCAGTTTTAGTACCTCAATTAAAATCAAGTCAAAGTTTAACCCCATCTGCATTTTTCTGCCCCCCCCCCCCCATCTTCAATTGCACAGCGCTATGTTTTTCCCGAAGTATCAGCTGGGATGCTACTGGTGACTGATCTATTCTTTTTTCTGGTATAGACCATATGAAGAACAGGCACCAGTTATGGTTAACACTGAACCAGTCAGCTGCATTTTACATCAAGAAGAAAATGGGGGTGGTGCTGCTGCCCTGAAAGGCTCGAAGGATGCCAACAACAAGAAGCGAGAAGAGCCCAAAGCTGGTCCAAAGAAGCCCAAAGAGAAAGTGGACGCCATCTCTCAGTTTGACCTCAACAACTATGCAAGTAAGTACCGGGATCTAGAGGCGTTCTTTCAAGAAAAAGTCTGTGGCAGGCTTTGTTCTTTTGCAGTAGTGGTATTGGTTGTGACGACTTCGTTGATTTTATTCAGCCTTCTATATGTTTCCAACCAAACATGCGGTCTCTGTTTGCAGGTGTAGTCATCATTGACGACCACCCTGAAGTGACCGTATTAGAAGATTCCCAGTCCAACTTGAACAATGATGGTTTTACTGAAGTGGTGTCCAAAAAGCAGCAGAAACGCTTGCAAGACGAAGAACGCAGGAAGAAGGAGGAACAGACGGTGCAGGTTGAAAATAATGCATGTGGCTGTTTTAGCACACAGGTCTTCTGTGCGGATTTTAAAAAGAAGCATCCTTAAGTTGCTTCTTGTTTTCCCCGAGTAGTCTTTCTCTTCACTCCCATTACCCAGTCACCCTCTGGTTCCTTCAAAAGGAATCTGAATTATTCACTTTTGCAACATCCCTATTGTAGCTGGAATCATGCAGCATAAGTAAAGTAGATTATTCATGATTGCTTTTATTATTGTAAGAATCTCTGGAGGCCTTTTAGGCAGAATGGAGAGGTGGTGGTGTAAAAATTAGGGAAAACTGCAAAGCATTAGATGTTCGCATAATTAACCATTCAGACACATTTGGGCCCTCGTTACTCCATATCATATTTGTTGCCATTTCCCAGAAATTGTATGGACAAGGAATGGGCCCAGCCATCTGCTTGCACAAGGATTGTGGATCTTCTCTACTTTCCCTTCCTTCAGCAGCTGTTTTTTGACTTTGGGAAAATTGATTTGCTGGACCCACCTTAATAACTGTCCAGCTCAGTGGGCTGCAGTAAGAGAGAGAAGAGGTTGAAGTTGCTCAGGACGGGCAATATGGCCCCCTTCTCTGTCCCCACATCAGCCCAGCAACCTGCACAGATCCTACAACCCCGAGAATAAATTTTCAGAGCCAGAAAGGACTGGGTGGCAGGGGGGAGATGCTGGAAAGATCCATAACAGTCAGTGCCTTTGGTTGATGGATCACTGGATCCAAACCAGATTTGAAAAAGGTTTGCGTTTTCAAATCTCTTTCCTCTGAGTGACCCTACTGTGCTGAGTCTAAACAAATGCTTTCTGTTTTCTCTGTACAACCTGATTTTATAAGCCTCTTCTCCCTACAGTTGTCATAAACAAAAAAGTCCAGAGGCTGTAACAATATAGCGGAGTACCTTAGCTCCCTAAGATCAGAGGGGCGTGTTATAAGCATACTTCCGAACAAGCGAAAATGACTGGCATTTAGTATCCAAAGTTTTCCACTTAGGCAGCATGCAGACTCTCTTAGCCGACTCCTTTATTTTTAGGTTTGGACCAAAAAGGGTTCAAGTGAAAAAGGAAGGGGTCCGAGTTCCAAGCTACCGCCCAGGTTTGCCAAAAAGCAACAGCAAGCAACAGCCGCCGCCGCTGCCGCTCAGCAGGTTCAAGCACAAGCTCAAGTGCAGCTTCCACCGCAGTGTGTTGCTCAGATTCCAAGTCCACAGGTGTCGGTTCAGCCGCAAGCACAGACAACGTGTGCCGCGAGCAACAGTGCAGAGTATACAACAACAAGCAAAAATCTTCAGAACACGCCTTCTCATAACGCTGTCGGATCTGAATTGTGGGAAAATAAAGTGCCACCCACAGCAGTCCTCAATGACATCTCTAAGAAATGTAAGCAGAGTTCTTTTTCACCCCGCTAAAGACGCAGAAAAAATGTGAACCCTGTGCAGTCTTAACTTGGAATTTAATGTCTGCATCACAGAGATGATGCTCCAGCATCTGAAATATGTTTTAATTCTAGTAAGCCACAAGGCTTGTCTTTGCATGAAAAAAAACCGAACATCTGTTTCCAGCTCTTCTTCTTAAGTATCCTATTACTGTAAGATTGCTAGAGCAGTCGGTAATAAATGAGTTTTCTGCCTCCCGTTTGTGCACTGATGTATGGGGCCTCTTCAAAAGGGGGGGGGATTGGAGGTCTAGCAGTTTATTGCCTGTGACTGATTCTATGCCTGAGTAGACAAATCCATAATGGTTTTGCAGTGAGCATTTTTACTATCAGATGTTCTAGTTCCATTCTGTTCCCTTGACTTTCAGTGGGACCAATTAGTCCTCCACAACCTCCTTCGGTCAGTGCGTGGAATAAGCCTTTGACATCATTTGGATCAGCTCCATCTCCAGAGGTAAGAGACAGACCTAATAAAACATGATGGAGTATTTTCAGATTTGTAATTTGTCAGTGAATGGAAGTTAAGTGAGTGAGGTACATATCCTCGATCAGGACCCTGAAGAGGCAGTACAGAAATATTCTAAATAAATAAATATCCATCAGAGAAGAAGACCTTCAATGGCTGGAACTGTATGGCTGACTTTTGTTTCACGGGTGAAGCAGCCATTGGCATAATCTGTTGTCCCCAGAGGGTGAGGTTAGTAGAATTGCATCTTATAATCAAGATCTGCTGACTAAAGATCACTTCTGCTGACACAAGTCACTTCTACCATCAGAAGGGGTGTGCGTGTTGCTTATTTGTCTCCCCACTCCACCCAGCTGCAGCCCTCTGAGCTCCCTGAAATGTTATTCCAGCAGAACAGAGGACTCACATGAACAGTATATAAGGTGGTTGAGAGTCTTCGGTGGGAGGGAGGAATTGTCAAAAACACGTGCACCCTTCCATAGGCGGAAAGCAACCTTAGGAACCAACCTCTTACGTCTCTTAAGCAAACCTGATAACGGAATTCCATTTTTCATGGTCATTACTTGCATGTAGCCATTTCCTTAGAGTTAAATTAAACTAAGTAATGTAGCACTACAGATTGCATAAGTTTTGAAAGTAAAATTCCTGGGATCCTTACTAGGGAACAACTGCTGGGCAAGAAAGTGGAATCGAACTGGGAATAGAAACTATTCAGTTTGGAGCTCCAGCCTCTAGTGGGAGCGACAATGAAGTTGGCTCAATTTCAGAGAAACTCACAGAGAAACTTCCTGAGCCAAAAGAGCAAAGGCAGAAGCAACCCCGGGCAGGACCTATAAAGGCGCAAAAGGTAAACGAAATTTTCCTGTTCCTGGGGAATAACAGAAATATGTGCAGATAGCATTTTGATCCCGTCAGACATGAAATGCTGAAAAAACCCTTTCTATATAACCTTAGGAAAAAGAAATGATACTATTGTGGTGATGGGGAAGGGGGGCTGGATGTTGAATACCGCTGTATAATGCCCACACTGACCAAACCATTTTGCTGCTCTATGTGGGCTAAGGTAACGTTACATAAGGCATGTGCTGCGGTTTTGTGTTCACTTCTGTACATGGAGCTAAAAACTGCAACTTAATGAGGCATTGAAAAGGTGTCTGCATGTCCTCCCCATTTATCCCCCCTCTATCCTGTTCTTTCAAGTAAGACACTGAGGTTTTGCACGAGTTAAATATTTTCTTTCCTTAGATACATTGAGCCTAAATAGGATTTGTTCTGTAATAGTGGGCATAATTTAAGTCTTAAATTGTGCTCTCTTTCCAGTTTCTAAATATACACGTTTGGATAAATTCTTCTGTGAGCTCCTTGTTGTTGAAACTTTGCTGTTGTACCAATTTAAATAGTAACCCTACTTATTACTCCCATGCTGCCACTTGGTGAAGAGGGCTTTCCATTCCTAGTGCTTTGGGATCTAGATTGCAAAATTCAATATACAAAATGTTTCAAACTGTAATGTTCAAATGTTGTTCAGATTCCAGATCTGAGTCCCGTGGAAAACAAAGAGTACAAGCCTGGTCCCATTGGGAAAGAGCGGTCGTTAAAGAACAAGAAGGTAAAAGAGGCTCAGCAAGGGGACTCTGAAGGACAAGAGAAATCCAGTCCAACCACAGTCAGAAGCCCAGACCCCGTTGCCCCCAAAGAAGTGAAGGCAGCCTCAGAACTTGGTACTGAAATCGGAACAATGATATCGGTGTCGGCTACAGAGTTTGGAACAACCCAAAAGGTAGGAAATAAATCAGAGTGGCTCCTGAGGAAAGGTCAGCTCCTCAGTGCTGAATCACTGTCATTTAGTTATAGCTCAGTGTAGCTTTAAAGAAGGGGATCAGTGTGGTGAATGGTCATAAAAACTACCAGAGTGTTTGTGAAGAAGCTGGATTCGCTGGTTGTTCCTTCTATATGGCTTTTGTCACAGACACTTACAGAATGAGCCTTGATTACTTACCGTGAAGGCTCCTTCTGCTCTGAGATACGAAGGGCATCTATGATTGGGTGTTTCGGCTTCACTTGCTTCGGGAGGCAGGACCTTACAAAACTTTCACTCCCACTTCCTGTCTCCTGGGAAACTTCAGTTCAAAACTTTCCGAGAAGCTACTGGGCTGAAACATAAGTCCCCCAGGAAGGTAGTACTTAGAAAAAACAGGTTATGACCAACAAGGAATAACAAGGAGAAACAGTATTTGCAGATATGAGTGCTTTCATAACACAATGACGGAAGACAGAGAAGGAAATAACAGAACTTACGAGGTACTGTCTAACGTTATACTAACCCTGTTTTAGGAACTAACTGCTGCAGGACGTCAGGGCGGGGAGATGCCCTTCGTATCTCAGAGCAGAAGGAGCCTTCACGGTAAGTAATCAAGGCTCGTTCTTGCTCTGAGAGAGAAGGGCATCTATGATTGGGACATACCAGAGCTGTCCCCTATAGGACGGGGTTAGACGTCCTGTAGTACGCTCTGAAGGACGCGCTGTCATGGGCCCTGCCTTCGAAGCTGAGGACCCAGAGGACTCTGAAGCTGAAGTGGAGGAAAAGGTTGCTTCTGGTCCTTCAGTACCTCCATTGCAGTCAGTAGTACAGGAGCCTGAAACAACTCAGCAGGAACCACAGCTAGGCAGAGAGATGGAACAAAGGCAGGCAGAAGCTACTCGTCCCCCAACTCCTGCAGTGGAAGCTGAGAATGGCAGCCCTCCAAGCTCACCTGAACCTGATAGGCATATCAGGACTCGCCAGCGTATAGTTTTGCAGGGTAGGCGAAGGAGTGCTCGCCTGGAAAGCCTAAGCAGACAGAGAACTGGTGCTGAGTCGTTGCAGGATGAAGCCTAGCTTGGAAGTGCACTGACTGATAAAGGCAGTGCAGGCACGCTTTCACTTTGCGGAAGCAACCGTGCAATTTCCCTGCCTTCTTGCTACTGCTATGATTGATCTTTCCGGCCGTTGACTCCTGCCTGTTTTGACGACGCCTCTGAATACTGACCTTGGGAGATAGCAGAATCTTTGTTGCCTGCTCCGAAAGGGGCTGTAAGCTCTTGACCCATCGAACCAGAAATCACCACAGAGACAATCAGATTCCAAGCAGATGGCTTTACTGGTCAAATAGGCAATACAGTGCATTGAGGATAAGATGACAGCTATGAGTTGTCTTGCCCGTTAGTTGGAAATATAAGGCAGAGAAACGGCGGGAGATTACAAAGCATAAACAGAGCATTATTTCCCAGGAGTGGCGTTCCCAGGCTTTGGTATGTGAAGCCGTCCTTGAAGTCTGGTACCTCCCGCACGTCTGAGGACTGCGGGCACCGCCCAGCCCTTGGCCTACGCCGGCACACGCGCCTACCAAAGGCGGCATTCGCTGAAGCGTACAGGTTTAATTTATAGTGCCTAACAAACGTGGAGATGGAAGACCACGTTGCAGCCTTACATATCTCTTCCAAAGGGGCCCTACGGTCAAAGGCCGTAGAGGTGGCCGCGCTCCTGACTGAATGGGCCGTGATTCTTGGTGGAACTGCCAGGTTACTGTGTGCGTATGCCTGAGAAATACACTTCGTGATGGTTCTGCTGATAGCCGCCCGTGACATGGCCTTCCCTTGGTTGGGCGGGGAGAGATTGATAAAAAGAGCATCTGATGTTCTATAGGGGCCTGTGCGTCTAATGTAAATTTGCAAGGCGCGCCTCAAATCTAGGGAATGCCATTCTCTTTTAAGGTTTTTGGGTGAGGACAAAAGGAAGGCAAAACTATTTCTTGTTCCCTATGGAACCTAGAATTAATTTTTGGGCAGAAGGACAGGTCTGGCCTAAGCACCACCTTGTCCGCGTGGAAGGTACACAGGCCTGGTCTGACTGACAAGGCGCTAAGTTCTGAAACTCGTCGAGCTGATGTCACTGCCGTTAAAAATAGAGTCTTCATGCGTAGCCAAGTAAGTTCCACTTGGCGAAGGGGTTCGAATGGGGTTTTGGTTAATGCAATCAAGACCGTATGTAAACTCCACGTCAGGAACCTATGGATGACAGGTGGAGAAATTAATGCTACGCCCCTCAAAAAGGCCTGGACGTGAGGATGTTTGGCAATTGGAAAACCTGAAATCTTGGGAACTAAGGTGGCAATGGCGGCCAGCTGCCGGCGTAGTGTGGAAACCTTCAGTCCCTGTTTACGCCCGTCCTGTAGAAAGGCTAGAACTTCTGACACACATGGCTTTAGCGGGTTGACGTGTTTACGACGACTCCATCTGGCGAAGGCTTTCCAGGAGGCGTTATATATTCTGATGGTCGAAGGTCTTCGAGACGCTAAGATGGTGTCTTTAATCTCTGGAGAGTAGCCTAAGCCTAGGAACCTGTCTCTTTCAATGCCCAGGCGGTCAGCCTGTACCATCCTGGGTTGGGGTGAAGGATCAGCCCCTGATGCAGAAGATTGACCCTGTCCGGTAGTTCCAAGGTTCCTGGGTGGACAGTTCTCTCAGGACAGGAAACCAAGGCTGACGTGGCCAATAAGGAGCAACAAGGATCACCGACGCTCGTAGACCCCGTATGCGACGTAACACCTGTGGAATCAAGGATAGCGGGGGAAAGGCATAGAGAAGTTCTCTCGGCCATGGAGACACCAGTGCGTCGGTCTGTTATGCTCCGCTCTGTTTGTATCTGGAGTAGAACCTGGGAAGTTAAAAAAAAAAAATTTATTGGTTTTTATAATATAAATTTTCCATGTTAACAAACAACAATATACGTAGTATTAAAAACTAAATCATAGGTAATGTTGTTATAATTGTTTAAGTGCTAAATAAAAATAAAAAATAAAGGAAAATTTATTGACTTCCCCATCACCTCCGTCCGCCTCTTAATAAAGTATTCTATCCCATCGTCTGATCTTAATTACTCTTATATCTCAATTAGGTTTCAATCACATTATACTATCAATATAATTGATTACATTTCTTTATGTTAACAATGTCATCTAGATCAGATTAAAAGGTATTCTTCCATTTTCCCCAGTCCTATTCATATTCACAATATTTCATCCACGCCTCCCATTCCCCCATAAATTGAACATTGTCTTTTTGATTTAAAATAGCTGTAAGTTTTGCCATTTCCACCAGTTCAAACATTTTCATAGTCCAGTCTTTTTTCCCAGGAGTGTCTGCCCCTTTCCATTTTGCTGCATAAAGCAGTCTTGCAGCTGTAGTCGCGTAAATCAAAAAAGTCCTGTGTTTTAACAAATCATCAGGTATCATACTTAATAGCATCATTTCTGGTGTTTTGGGTATGTTTTTTTGTACTATTAGTCTTAATTCGTTATAAATCATATCCCAAAAATCCTTAGCTTTGTCACAAGTCCACCACATATGATAAAAAGAACCAACTTCTTTATTACATTTCCAACATTTAGGGGATGTCAGTTTGTAGATCTTTGCAATCTTCTTAGGCGTTAAATGCCATCTATACATCATTTTATAGATATTTTCTCGAATTGACTGCGCATTTATTCCTTTCAGGTCTTTCGCCCATAGTCTTTCCCATTTGTTTAGGGCAATATCATGTCCCACAGTTTGAGCCCAATTAATCATTGTTGGTTTGATTATTTCCTGCTCACAATAAATTGTTAAAAGAAGATTATACATTTTAGAAATCAGTTGAGTATTATTATCTAATAGCATCCTGTGAAAAGATGATTTTTCTTTAGAGAATCCATTCTTCATATCTTGTGTAAATACTGATTTAATTTGATGATATTGAAGCCATTGTAAATCGTCTTTAAGTAACTGAAAGTCTTTTAGTGGGCTTTTCTTTCCTTCCCAGTTAATTAACTCTTGGTAGGTGATAAATTTGTCCAATCTAAGTGGGCGTAATGAGGTGATATCCACATCGGTGTTACTGGTTCAAAAATATGTTTATATCTCATCCATATATGAAATAAGGAGGACCTGATTATATGAGTAGAACCTGGGAAGTTGATGGTTTCCGAGGAAGCCTTGAAGAGGTCTCGCATGCAGTCTGGCCCACTGCACAGATTGGATGCAGGCTATCATCATGTGTCGTGCCGCGCCTGGCCTCCGGCGACCCCCGGGGTCTCTGCCCTGGAGAGGGGTGGGGGCGGGGGAGCCTCCTCGGCCTCAGACCAGTCCGAGGGGGAGTCAGAACTTTCTCCTCCCTCGGACGTTGCCAGGTTGCTGGCCAACTCTCATTCAGCCTGCACGCAACCCTCTCCGGCTTCCTCCCCGGCCTCAGCTCCCCTCTCGCCTTTTAACCCTCCCCGGCCAGAGAGACCCCGCCCCTTCCCCGCTACCGCCCCTTTCCCCGTGCTCCCCCGTGCCGAATGGCCGCTCGTGCGGCTCTATCGGGCTCTCCGGCAGCTGCGCCGGCCCTTCCCCGACCCGCCCACGCCCTCCCGACCATCAGCTGGTGAGAGGGGCGGAGTCCGTCGGGCCGCGTCACTCTGGCTGCGTCGGGGCCTGCGGCTCCTGGCCGGGTTGCTCCGTTCCTGGGCGGCGCGGCCCGTCCAGCCGGCTACCTGGGAAAAGAAGGGAACCGGCGTTGTGGCCCCCCCGACTCCCCCTGAGGTGGCCGGGTGATCCAGCGAGCCCCCCTTGCCTACCCCGTGAGTACACCTGAGCCCGGGGGGTCGGAGGCGGGGAGACAGCGGCCCGGGAGCCGGCCTGTAGGCTCGTCCCGGGACATCATGCCTTGGAGTTTGGCCAAAAGCATTAGGCGAGATGACTTGGCAGCAATTGTCTTCTTGGAGATGTCGCATATTTGGCAGATCTTGTCCTCTGGCAAGATGAGAAGATTGGTGGAGGTATTGATATAGACTCCTAGATGTCGGATGTGCTGTGATGGAATCAGCTGACTCTTCTCGAAGTTTGTCAGGAAGCCATGTTCTGCCAGCATCTGCAGAACCATAGCTGTGTGTTCTTGGCTCTGGCGTTCTGATGAAGCACAAATCAGAAGATCATCCAGATAGGGATGAAGCCTTATGCCCCTCTCGCGAGCCAGCGCCACCAAGGTTATAATCACCTTGGAGAACACTCGCGGGGCCGAGGTAAGACAAAACGTGAGGGCTGTAAACTGGTAGTGCAGATGGTGAAACTGGAAGCACAAATATCTGCGGTGAGCAGGATGAATCGGGATATGAAAATATGCTTCCTTGAGGTCCACTGACGTGAGAAAGTCTCCCGGTCTGAGGGCCTCTGAGATAGACTTCAGAGTCTCCATGCGGAACTTTTTTCGATGGATGAATTTGTTTAGGAATTTTAAATCGAGAATGGCTCGCCAGTTGCCGTCTCTTTTTGGCACTGTAAAGAAGATAGAGTAAACTCCAGATCTTCTCTCCAGCGGAGGGACTTCTTCTATGGCACAGATGTCCACAAGGTGATGAATGGCCGCCAACGTTCTGAGCCGTTTCTCTTTGTTCATGGGACGTGGGGAAGGCACCACCCGGTCTGGAGGATTCCTGAAAAATTCTACTTGGTAGCCTTGTGTCACTATTTTCAAAACCCAGGGGTCCGGATGGGAGGAGGACCAGTGTTCCTAGAAAAACTTGAGCCTGCCCCCCACAGGCCGCAGGAGGGCGTCATTGCTTGGGCTGATGTGGGGCTTTGTCCCCTCTGTCTGATTGAGGATTGGTGAAGCGGGAGGACCTGGAAAAATGACCTCCCCTATGAAAGGACCCCCACTGTGAATTCCACTGGCCTTTCCTATTGTCAGGTCTATAGCACGACAGGGCATGAAAGGACCGAAAAGAAGTTTGGCTGTGATATTTGTAGTCTTTACTTAGGACCTTGGGAAGGGCCTTCTTTTTATCTTTAGTTTCAACTAAGATAGATTCTAAAGATTCCCCAAACAACTTGCCACCTTGATAAGGGTAGCCCATCAGAACGATTTTGGATCTGTGCCCAACTTGCCAAGGGCGGATCCACATGGCCCTCCTAGCAGCCACTGAGATGGCCAAGGCTCTTGCGGAAAAGACCATGGACTCTAACGAGGAATCGGCCAGGAAGGAAACCGCCTTAAGTATTCTTGACACCCCCTCCAGAGCGTTCCTATCGTCTTCAGGTATAAGCTGGGCTAACTTCCTGACCCAAACTATAGCCGCTCTAGAGACCAGGGCCGAAGTAATGGACACGCTGGTGGCTAGGGCTGAGGCTTCATGGGAACGTTTACAAGCTAGATCAACCTTGCGATCAACAGGGTCCCTAATCATTACCTGGCCCTCTTCAGTAGCCAAGTCTGCAGAGTGCAGGGCTGAAACAGGGGATTCAACTGTGGGGACCTGAAGCAGGTCGGCTGAGGCAGCTGCCAAGTTATAAAAAATTTTGGTGAACTGAGGGGCCCTCCCCCCCCCCCCAGAGGTTTAGCCCATTCGGCCTTAACTAGGCCAGTGAAATAATCTGGAACAGGGATGAAGTTGGAAGGGGAGTCATTCATATGAAAAAATTCCCTTAAACCTTTTCCCTTGCCAGTAGAGGGAGTTGCGGTTTCCTCTGACAGATCTAAGGCCGCCAGGGTTTTAGTCAGAAGTGAGGGAAAATCCTCAGCATTAAAAATTCTATTTTGTTTATTTTCTGCACCCCCCTCCTCTTCACTAGAAGAGAATTCGCCTTCTTCTCTCTCCCTTCCTTCATCATCTGTGGAAAAGGGAGAGGCATCGGGTTCCCTCCGTTCAGAAAAGGAGACGGATTGAGCTTTCAGATCAGCCTTAGTGAGGCTATGCTTGCTCTTTTTACTCTTGGCGCGAGAATCCACCCCCCTTTGGTGGAGAGGAGGGGATGGATCCCGTGAAGTAGAGGGGCCGCGGGAAGGGGCTGGGGAAGATAAGCTGACCATTCTAAGACCCTCGGCAAAGGAGTCTCTCACTAAGGCAGACAACTCTGCCCTTAAAAATGCCAGTCCCCCCACCCCCATGGGAACCGGCGGTGTAGGTACTTTACCCATGGAGACTTGTGCGGCTGGCCCCTGCAAGGTTGAAGCGGCGCCATCGTATGGAGTCGGAGCAGCTGCCGCCGCTGTGTGCTCCGCGCCGCGGGCTGGAGACGGAACGGACGCAGCCGTTGCATGCTCGCTTATGGGGCCTGGGAACGGAGTGGTCGGAGCCGCTGTGTGTCCCTGAGCGCTTTGGAGTTGAGGCGGAGATGCGCTCATTTTCGGCACCTTCGGGACTCTAAGACCACGGGCGGCGTTAAGGAGGCGCTTGGCCGTTTTCCCGTGCGCCGACCCGATTTTCTTTTTACTAGGCGCGGATTTTTCCTTGGTCTTAATGCCTGCTAAATAGCTGCAAGAGGGCTGGTCTCCGCCCTCAGCTGGTCTAAGCAGAGAGGGGTCCAAATCGCCCTGGCCGATGTATTGGTCGGGGCGATCCTCCGCCATTTTGTTTTGGCGGGAACTCGCTGCTCGACCGTTGCCCTCTACTAATAAGCTAAACAGAGAAAGGATAGTCACTGGTAGATTAAGATAGGATTAGAATAGAATTGAGTAGATGAGAATTAGGTTAGAAATCAGATAAGAAAATAACCTTTCCTAAAGCTGCTTCAGAGAGCTGAAAAAACACGCTCTCCCGATAGCGAGGCAGGAAAGAACTGGAGAAGAAGGGGGGTGTTTCCCAGGAGACAGGAAGTGGGAGTGAAAGTTTTGTAAGGTCCTGCCTCCTGAAGCAAGCGAAGCCGAAACACCCAATCATAGATGCCCTTCTCTCTCAGAGCGAGAACTCACTGCTAAAAGCAGAAATGAATAAGACTGTTCTTATGCAGCCATGTCTCAAGGGCCACCTGCTTCTTACATGCAGCCCCCACTACTAAGATCTTCCACATAGACCTTA
Source organism: Euleptes europaea (assembly GCF_029931775.1). Taxonomy (NCBI): domain Eukaryota; kingdom Metazoa; phylum Chordata; class Lepidosauria; order Squamata; family Sphaerodactylidae; genus Euleptes; species Euleptes europaea. The sequence continues at coordinate 26,354,067 of NC_079313.1, read as the reverse complement.
CTCTCCCTGCCTATGGTTGTGACGCAGGTGGGTGGGGTCTTTTGAGTGATGGGGTCTTTTGAGTGATGGCACTGTATGTGGTTCATTTGTCGCCTTCCTTGCTTCTGATTAGGCTGAAGGCAAAACCCTTTATTGTTTTGGCCCAGCTATTGGGTGAGTAGTTTGCTGTGGTTTTATTCTGATTATTATCCTGTGTTTTTAACACTGCTTTAGGTGGTCACCTTTTCTGATGGTGTAATCTGCTATTATGGTTATTTCAGCTGCTGTATTACATTTAATGTAGTCTACTGTGCTACAATTTTTGGTTTTTTAAAAAATTTCTTCTCTTTATTATAATGTTTTTTATTTTTTTATTTTTGTAAGTGCTCTAAACTGCATCAAAAGGCAGGATATAAATATTTTAATACGTACCCAAGAATCTGAGCATGCTGTATCTATGCAGGTATCTGTACATTCTTTTACTGGTGTGCATCTGCTGTTGGAGCTTGCCAAGGAACAATAGCTGCAAATCTCTGAAAAAATTCAGGCAGTGTAAAATTGTTCTTACTTTCTTCTGCCAGTTGTATATCCACAAGACAAAAGTCAGATGTTTCACCATCCACTTTCAACCACGGTGGCAATTTCTGATGGGGGAGGTTTCGTTTGCTACTAAAGTTCATCTGAAAATGTGTGTTCAGTTAAAATATCTCTTTTGACATAGGCATAGATGGCTTTAAAAGGGGATTAGACAGATTCATGGAGGATAAGTTTATCAGCGGCTACTAACCATGGTGACTAAAGAGAACATCCACATTCAGAGGCGGTTAACCTCTGAATTCCAGTGCTAGAAGAAATCAAGGGGAAGGCCTTGGCCTCTGGGTTTGTTGGCCCCTCCGCTGTGACTGGTTGGCCACTGTGTGAGAGAGGATGCTCTGCCAAATGGTCTACTGGAATGATCTGGCAGAGCTCTTCTTTTGTTCTTAAAGATTGTCCAGGAATATAGCTTTAATGCAAAGCGTTCTGTTGGCAAGTGGCCCTCAGATTGCCTCTAACCTTCCATGTGTGGTCATTTTAAGGAGTGAATAAACAGTGCTGTGCATTGTGAAACCCATTTTACCCTGACTAGATTCTCATATCATAGACCCTGTTCCCACACAGATTTGCAGACCGTAACTGAGGTCACCCAACACCTTTATTTCACTGGATAAATACTGGTAAACTTGAGCAATTACACCACTACCTGAACACTTTCTTGACTGCCTCCAAGACTGAAATCTTCCATTTTTCTTCCTAAATGCTTCATTTGATTACAACTTATTTTTTTAAAAAAATACGTTGGAGCCAAGCAGCAGCTGCCCACAGCCACCTTCTAAAACCAGCCAGACAGGTAGGTAGGGGCCCTGCAGAGCAGAGTGTTCGCTTCTCCCAGCACAGCCAGCTGCTCCAGAAGGCACCATAGTTGATGGTATCAAAACCTCTGAGAGGTCTAAGAGAATAACAAAGGGAGCTATCCCAGTCACTCTCCCAGCAAAGATGTTCCACAAGGGCGATCAAGGCAGTTTCTGTCCCAAACCTGGGCCTGTATCTGTATTGAAATGGGTCTAGTTGATCTTTTTGCTCCGAGACCACCTGAAGTTGGATGGTCAGGCCACTGTGCATTCAGGTACCTTACCCAAGAATGAAATATTGACCTTGGAATATGTAGGTCAATATCAATCTGTCTTCTAAGATAATACCTCTAAGATATTGAGGACTTTTCTCCTTGATTCTTAAAGCAGTTTATTTGTTAACAGTCACCATGGACAAATAAAGATTAATTGCTACTGTCTTGGCTGCAGCATGCGTGAGAACTCACTGGAGATTTCAGGAGAATCAGCAGCATGTTTCCTCACAGCTGAGTCAGCTGACCCCCAAATATCAAAATTTTATTTCTGTGCAGTAAGATGTTACGAAGATGTCACCTAAATCCTCCTTTCACAACTGTAAGCAGCAGGAGCTAGGAGACGTCCTCCTGTAGTCTGAAGGAACGCGTGGAAAACTGGCCTGCCTGCCCTGCCATTGTAGCATTTATTGATTAGTCAGGTGTCTGTTTTTTAGGAGGTTTTTGGTCATTGTTTCTGTGTGTTGAATTAATGGCAAGACACTATTCTTGATAACACTTACCAAGGCAGAGAGAGTTTGGAACTTTGAAGCTTGTATCATGCATTCATACTTACAGATTGTGCTTAGCAGAAGAATTGCCTTGGGTATGGTTTCTCAAGTAAATCTGTCTGAAGCATATCCTTTGACAAGCCCGTGTGGATTTAAGTTGATATCCTGATGGTAAATATCGCAGCTTTTTTGAAAAGTGCTGAATTTATAAGTTCATTAATACAATCAATGTGATTCTTCTAACATTAGCTGCAATAACTTTGATTCTGCTTGGATAAGTTTCTGTGTGCTCAAATTACTCTGTTTCTGGAAAAAAATATGGATATGTAGGTCAGTTTCTTCAACTTTGTCCCCCTTTGCAGGAGTCTGTTACAGACTATACCACGCCGTCTTCACATTCCAGTACAGTGGCTACAAGCAGTGCAAAGATGGAAGAGGCTTTAGTGACAAATGTAAGCTTGTCAGTGACTTCAGAGTTTAAGTTGTCCCTTCTTGGATTTTAGGCTTGGCATTTTATATTTTAGCTTTCCATTGTGGTAACCTAGCTGCTTATTCGTACATTAAGTGGCACTCCGTAGTTTTTCTAGGGTGGGTGGAAGCTTTCTATCGAGTAGAAATGCAGTGAGTTAATAACGCTGAAAATCATTTTTAAGAGATCGAATGAAGGTTTTTGAGGCACAAACGACCAGAACCTGGGAAAGCTTTCAAGAGTTGTGGAAGTATAGGAAGCTGTTTAAAAGAAGTCTGCAAGCTAAAAGAGTGGTTATAGTAATGCATGCAGTACCATATGGTAAGGAATCACACGTTATTATAACAACGGGTGAGACCCACAAACCCTTACCTAACTTGCTTGTAGGAAACTTCCATGGCCAGATCTGTCTCTGACATAGCTTTAGAGGGGAGGAGGCAATTCAGTCTTGTGAACACGACCAGCATTTTAAAGTCATACAGTTCCAGGAGGGGTTACAAAGTGGCGGTTTTCAACAAATCATTCAGGGCTGACTTCGATAACAATAGTCTGGTTCTGTACTCAGAATTACTGATCTGTTATGTAACCTGAAATAAACATAGTTGGGGGGGATACGCATTGTGTTTCTTATTCAACAATCATCCTGACCTGTTTATAAATAGAAGGAGTAAGGGTTAAAGGAGTGATTACAAGCCATATTGAGTAACTCTGAAACAGGCATTCTTGCATGCAGTCATGTTATGGTAATAGAGCATATGTAAGTAAATACTATCACTGTCCTTCAGACCCAACACAGGTTATCATTTTAATTTTCTGCTTACCCTGTGCTCCTAGCCATTGCCCCAAGCAAGCTTGCAAGTGACAGAACACACATTTTTCATGTGGGGTAATCTTGATGTGTCATATATGCAGACTCCAGTATTCTGTTAACATAGTGCCATGGTACCTGTCCACACTGGCTGGATTCAGACACCCGTCAGCCAGTGGGAAGAGCCTCTGCAGGTTCATATACTTCTCTCTCTTCAGGGTTGTGTACTCTTTCCCTGTCCCTTCTATGTGTTTTACAATAAACATCGTTTTCTGTGACATGTGAATTGGGCACATAGCAGTTACTGCCAACCACATTCTAAAATAGGCTTCAGCCCTTGATTGGAGGGAATGTTTGCATGATTCAGATGTCGTGGCAAACTATGGTTATCTCCAACAATGGGAGGAAGGAGAACATGAGTCAGCAGGGGTGCTCTTGACTACCAGATCTGATAATTGGTACCATGATTGACCTCTCAATCAAGCCCTTTCTCTCTCTTTCTTTCTCCCCCCTCCCCTTTAAATGCTTACCAATTGTTTGTTTGCGTGTACAAGAGAGAGAGAACTTGTAAATGTGCAGCTTTCTCTTCTAAGGACTAGGGAAAGTAAGAACAGTGCTACCAAATGGAATATTGAATATATAGGGTGTTATGGATACCATGGACCACCAAAAAGACAAATAAGTGGGTTCTAGATCAAATCAAGGCTGAGTTCCCCCTAGAAGCTAAAATGACTAAACTGAGGCTATCGTACTTTGGTCACATTAAGAGAAGACAAGAGTCACTGGAAAAGACAATCATGCTTGGAAAAGTTGAAGGCAGCAAGAAGAGAGGGCCCAACATGAGATGGACTCTATAAAGGAAGCCTCAGTTTGCAAGACCTGGCCAAGGCTGATAACAATAGGACTTTTTGGAAGACATTGATTCGTAGGGTCACCATGAGTTGGAAGCTACTTGGCAGCATTTAACGCACATAATAGACCCTAAATCAGTTTGTAAGCCTGGCATATAACATGTGAATTACAACCATTCTGAAAATGAGCATATTCATTAAAAAGACCCATGTTCTGGACAAAGTGGTACAGTTCCTCTATAAATGGTTCTTTGCCACCTGGTATTTTAAATCTCCCGCTGTGATATGTGAACACATAAACCTGAATCACTTTTTAAATGAATTGTGGCTGCCGAATAGGATTAAAGCACCCTAAAATGTCAAAACATCAGAATATCAGTTGCAATGATTGTGTGCAAGGATTTTAAGTTATGTGTCTGGGTTGTTGTTGTTTTGTTTGTTTGTTTTTTGGCAAAGTCTGCAGAGGCTGTGTGGATTTGCCAGTTAGGTCATTGCCCCCTGCAAGTGGTGGAAGTTGGTATATGGCAACATAAAGTATCCCTTTAATAGGGAGGCCTGGTGCATCTGGTCTTTGCTTCTGATTTAATCATGGTGGTGTGTCTTGTAAGAGAACAGGAGTGGAACAACTCCAAGAGCATTTGTGGTCGCTAAACAGTCTGTGAAGGACTTTGTGATATTTAATATTATTTGCTCAGTTTTGTGACAAGCGTTCATAGATTTGTGTCTTCTCCGTCTGATCATAATTGCTTGAAAGGATTTTAATTTTGTTAGAGGTAGAGTGCATCCAGGATGGAGCACCTTGTAATTCTTGGGTGCAGGTGATTTTAGCGTACTGCATTTTTAGAAATGGATTCACCCATAGAATGTGTGATCTGAACTATCAAGTACTTTCATTCTTTTAACTAGTTTCATCCCATTCTGTGACAGCATCACATACTGGTGATTGTAAGATCGGTGGCAACAACGGGTATAAGAGAGCATCACTGTTTCAGATTGTCTTATATTTGATACTGTGAGAAAATATGTTCATTTGAATTTGAGGAGAGCATCAATTCTCTGAGGGCATCTAGTCACATTCAGGTTCTTCCTCCTAAGCTTGGACTTACAGAACCCAACTGAAGAAGTGTAAAATAAAATTTGTATTGTTCCTACCATTGTCAAGAGGACAAAAACAAAGCCTGTTTATGGCACTACAGAAGAAGAATATGGAGGCCTGCCATACCTTTCATTTAATGGGACCTATGGAAAGCAGACTACAGGAAACACAGTCCTGGGCTTTTTTTTTTGTAATTAGATCCATGGACAATATTCTGTGACCACAAATTGGATCGACTTTTCCCCGATCAGATTTTCCATCCTTTCTGTCAAAGCATCCCTGCCAAACACTCAAGCCTGGAAGCCTTGTAGTAGTTTGGCAGTATTGCTTGAGAGCTCTTGCTTATGATGGGGCTTGTGTCATAGACTTAGCTAGAATGTGACGTGTGTTGCCTGCCTTTCAGGTGCCCCTGCCCCACACCCTTCCCCTCCCTAGGAGGGAGGCTCTACAACAGAGCTCCAGCCTAACTCCAGTTTCTCCCGCTACCGTCGACCTCACCCTCAAGGTATGTACCACATCCCTCTAAGGGTCATTTTCTTGCATGCAAGGGGAAGAGTTAATGGAGAACTTGCTGGTGGACTTCAGTGGAGAGACCAACAAGGCAACTTTTTAAAGCAGCTTTTTTGCTTTAGAAACCACTAGAACAAGAGGACTAAGCATTTTAATCACCATCCCCACTAAGTTATAAACACTAACAATCAAGCAACTGACTTTTGCCACCCAAATCCCTAGGTATGCAAGTCAGCACATTAGGTAGGATTTATACCTCTTGAAGGTATGAGGTCTTCTTCATGTCCCATAGTGAACCCCAAGAAAAGCAAACTGTTTATAAATATGTGGTTCCAAAGGATACTCTGTGAAGTAGGTTGTGCACTGATTTGGGCAGAAAGTGTTTAATTTGGTAGTATGTAATAGTTGATATAACAAACATCGAATAGGAGATTGGCAGTAAGTGAGGCGGTACGTTTGATAGGTGGTTCTTTTGCACCAGTGGTTGCTGATGTCACCTTCTTAATTCATGGTGTTTGGCCTGTAGTAGACAAGTTGTCTTTTATATCAGGAATGCTTGTGTGGATTGGATCATGCCTCTTAACACCGTCAGTCTCTTGCTGCCTTTGTGTGAATGTTGATGCTAGTTCTCAGTGCTGGAAATTAGCCAAATGGAGGATGACTAAATTTCCATCCCACTATTTCCATTAAGGGCTCAGATGTTGAACAACAGGGCTTGCAACTTCAGCTTCAATGAGGCATAGTACTGTGGCTTTAGCAGCAGCAGACACAGTAGGCCATATATATAAGGAAAGAATGCTTGGAGTGTCTGCAGGCCATATTTTTGCAGGCTAGGGGTTCATTAAAATGGCTTTGTGGCAGATTAAAAAATGTTTCCTCTTGGCCAGAGATCTGTGTGGAGATTTAGCAATGGAAATTTAGAATTTCTGGTCAGTAGAGCTGCTGCTTGATTTGAATATCCCTAATCTGGACTGCTTGGTACCAGAAGTGGTCTGTATTTCGGATCTTTCCGTATTTTGGAATTTTTGCATAGACCTAATGAGATATCTTGGGGATGGGACCCAAGTCTAAACACGAAATTCATTTATGCTTTATGTATGTTTTATATATACTTTATACACATAGCCTGAATGTAATTTTAAACAATATTTTAAAGAATTTTGGGTACATTGAACCATCAGTGGCACACTTGAGGGCCTGTGAGTAATGCCTGCATGCCGGCTCACAAGGTCCAGTTTTCGGATCAGTCCGGATATCGGATGTCTGGATAAAGGATCCTCAACCTGTAGTAAACTTATTGACAAGTGAATGGTTTTTGTTGTAGGGTTTTGAACTTGGATGTTTAGCTCATTCTGCTCATGCTTTGTATCCGGATACAGTTCATTGCACGTACATACTCACGGGACTTTGTGCTTTTGCATAATTCGCTTCACTGGGCTTCTGTACAAGAGGTTCCTAATGGAACATATGCCCCCTCTCTTTACTGCTTGAGGGTGGGTGTGATATCTTTTGTTATCAGTAGCATGCTGTGTACATAACACTATACAAGTAAGCCTCTTAATATGAGATTAGAGAGTGAAAATGTTGAAGGGATAAACAGATGTCCTGGCAGACCTCATCTCCACAGCTCTGAAAGCTACTTTTAAAGTAAGTGTGTATAACTTCAACAGAACTTCCACTTAGCATTCCTTATGTTGTTATTGTGCCTCTGCAGATTTATGCAGTCATGAGTGTTGCTGTGATAAAGTAATGTACCTTGCATAACTGTGTGGTGATCTCAGGAACCATTTTGAACTCTTGGAACAAGGTATTAGGAAGCATGTGCTTAACTGGCTGTTGTGAAGGTGAAGTTCCCGTTCACTACAGAAAAACAAAACCTTAGAAATCTACTGAGTAAGCAGAAGCTATAAAAAAATCGCTAATATTCTTAAGAGTTTCAAATTTCAAATACCTTTATTGGCATAGTACAATTTGCAGTATATAAAAGGATAACAGTTAAAATAAAATAAAATAAAATTAATATAAATAATTCCTTAATGTTGTGATTCTACTTTTGACTAGATTCCCATTGTTTGACTGCTATCGTCAGAAATTTTGCCACGTTTATGAGAGTAGTATCCAAATGCATTGATATGGATTCCAATCCCTCATCTTTCTCCAGGATTTTAGATTGGACTTTGTTTGGTCTGCAGTGAAGATTTTCTTCCTTCTCTGTGGGAGCTTGAACCCTTTGCATCTAGATAAATTGTTTTGTTAAAAGTGACAGAACAAAAGCAATTTCAGTCCAATAGTCGAAATATGGGAATATCCTTCACAAACAAAACCTAATTTTTGCTGGCTCCAGTTCCAACAGAATGGTGGCTTGCCGCATGTGGCTACTACAAAACAGTTCTACTTTAAAACTGAGGGTTGATCTTAAATTGCTGTAGATAACGTTTGTAACTTTATTGATCAAATGTCATTAACTGTTCTATGGTTTGGAATTCAAAGAAATGGGAGGCACTCTAAAAGCATAAATGATATGACCACCCTTCTGGAATCAGTAACTGGAGTTTCTGTAGTCATCCAGAGGAGGGAAGAAGATGGAGTCAAATTGCAGATCTTAAATTACATAATGTATATTGATATGGTGGGATACAAAGCTTGTGCACTACTCAGTACTGCTCAGAGGGATTTAGTATGTCCAAAGCAGACCCTTGAAGAGTTGAAACTATTCAAAGACAAAAAAGCAAATGGAATTATCATCATACAGCTATCTAAAATTAAAGCTAGTTTAAAGTTGGCGTCTCAGTTGATTTCCAGCATTCTTGTCCAAGAAACATTTTATTTCCTTCACTACTCTGCAAATTAATAGCAATAAATGTGATATAGAAAGAATAAGTTCTCTTTTTGGTCAGTATACTGGGTAAAATTGGGCCAAATTCACTGAAAATTGTATATAGGTAGGCCTGTGATGTTCTGGTCTGGAGCTGCATACTTCTATTGAGTGAATTGTCTTACTAACTTCATTTAACATGTTATACTTCTGAGTTATACTTCTAACGGTTGTTCTAGACAAACTATTTTTATAGAAGGTGCTAAACACATGGGCCTGATTTTTACTGTACTTTTCTATTCTGGTTTGCAAATTTTAAGCCAATTCCATACTGAAAATTTCAAAGCAGTTAACTTTCCCTGGTAGCCTAGAGTGAGTTGATATGAAAATCAGTGTAAAAGCCAGATGTACAAAGTGTTTGTCTTAAAGCTATCTCTTTTTCTGACTAGATGGAGTCTGCTCGCAAAGCATGGGAGAACTCACCGAATATGGGGGAGAAGAATTCACCAGTTACTTCAACGGCACCTCCTGTTGCTGGCGGCAGCAGTGGTGGCGGTGGAGGTGGAAGCAGCAGCAGTGGACCAGCCAGTGGTACATACAGCTCTTTCTCAAGCGCATCAATGCCTCCTATTCCTGTGGCTTCTGTTACACCTACAACATCATTGTCAGGTATCATCCTTTAGGCTGTGTCTAGCAAGTTATTTGACTACATAATCTTGTTGAGTTTGCTGTTTTCCTGTAATTAGCAGTGTGATCCTACTCTACAAGTTGGGGACTTATGAGAAATTGTGAGGGGAAACAGCTTGGAAATCACAGTCTCATCCCTTCCCTCCATCTCTTTTTCCAGGGGTCTATAAGCTCCCAAGGGATTGAGCAGTGTAATCCCCGGCCCTTTTGACTTTAAACAGTTGTATTCTTGGAGTGTATTCAGTGCTCATGAGACTGGTTTTGGGGTTATTTTTTTGTAATTAATTCACAAAGCCATATCTTTTTGCATACTTAGCAATTTCCCAAAGTAGATAGAGACCCCTACCTTTCTGTTGATGGCTAGTTTTGCTGCTTTTGTGATTTGATGTGCCAGCAAACCACGTCACTATTAGATACAGTGATTCTAAAAAGAATATATGTGAATTTCTGTTCTGGCTTTGCTGACAAGCATAGAAGGCATCTTAATATTCACCATCTTAAGCAGTGGCAGGGGTTTTATAAGCCATGTAGCCAACACACGCCCTGACCTGGATAGCCCCAGGCTAGTTTGATCTCATCAGACCTCAGAAGCTAAGCAGGGTCAGCCCTGGTTAGTATTTGGATGGGTGACCTCCAAAAAATACCAGAGTCGTGACGTGGAGGCAGGCAGTGGCAAACCACTTCAGAATACCTCTTGACTTGAAAACCTTATGAGGTTGCCGTAAGTCAACTGTAACTTGTTGGCAAAAAAAGAAGTCAACACACACCCTGCACAGTACAAGAAATTCAAAGCTTGAGCACCATATTTTATACTCAGAAGGTTTTTTTACCTGGATACCACTGGGAAAGTATATTAATTACTGGGGAGTCTTTTTTTAATCAGAGTAAACCTACAGAACCAAATGCTGGAAAGAAAAATGGTATTTAGCTTCCAACTATAGCAGGAAGGTCATATCCACAAGTCCAATATGGGTTGTAGAGAAGTTCAACATGATAGTACATGATAGTACAATGTTAGATAACATTTATCTAATATTGCTGCTTGTTGGCCAATGTTCTGTTTAATTTAAGCAAAGAAAAACCTTGGTGTAGCCAGAAGGTGATGTGGTTGTCTCTCAGCATCTATAATACCAATTTAACACTCATGAATCGGGCATGCTAGCAGAGGGTTGTGGGGTTTTTTAATGGTCCAGTTCCTATAGCTTATAAAGCATGCTGAAGAGTCATTTGAGTGGGGGGGACAGAGATTGTCTATCAGCTGTGACAGATGCTACAGAGAAAACAGAAGAATGCTTTGGGTGTGTTTCGCTGCATGTTAGTGATACATGCATCCTCAATAGCTGTTTTGTTCATTATTGCTTGCTGATGGTACTGAAAATCAGCTAAGGAATGGTGTTTTTGCTTGACTTCGAAAGAAGCTTAATCTTAGGCCAGGCTCTGGGAAAGTGGTTCTCCAGCAGGGGAGCATCTGCCATGAATGCCAACAGATGCATCCGTCATACAGATGTGCGAACTGTCATCTTGCCAAATATAGAAATAGGTGATATGTTAAGCCGCCTTGGATAAATACTCCTGTGAAAGTGATAGATACTTCACTAGCATTTTTTTCTGTTTTTACTTAATGTAAGCTAAGTATTCGACTGACTTGCTGAAACTTGTTTTCAGTTACAACCGCTGACCCCATTGCACCGCTGATTTTTCATTTCTAGGAGCTGGAACATACACTACCTCTTCGCTGAGTACAAAGACAACCAGCACCTCTGACCCACCAAACATCTGTAAAGTGAAACCCCAGCAGCTGCAGACAAGTAACTTGGCATCTGCCAGCCACTTTTCGCAGCTGAGCTGTATGCCGTCCCTCATTGCCCAGCCGCAGCAGAGTCCCCAAGTCTACGTGTCCCAGTCAGCAGCAGGTAAATGGGGTCAGGTGGCATATGTGTTGTACCTGGGCATAGGATCGTGTTCTCTTTGTTTAATGTGACAGGTGCAGCGACGTGGGTCCCAATTGGGACCCCTTGGAGAGCACATACTCAGCCTGTTCTCCGCCAGCTGTACTGGCTCCAGATTGAATACTGGATGAAGTTGAAGGTTTTGGTACTTACCTTTAAAGCCCTGAACAGTCTGGGACCTTTGTATCTGTGGGACCACCTCTCCTGATGTACCCCCACCCGAGAGCCTTGTGCTCATCAGGGAACTACTTATTGGTAGTCCCTGGCCCCTGGACTATCTGGCTGTCCTCAACCAGGGCCAGGGCCTTCTTGGTTCTGGCCCCAGCCTGGTGGAACTCTCTGGCAAATAAGACCTGGGCCCTGCGGGACTTAGCTCAATTCTGCAGGGCCTATAACCATGTTGGCGAACCTATGGCACGAGTGCCACGTCCGAAACGCGTAGCCCTCTCTGCCGGCACGCGCAGTTCCTGCAAGCCGCTGGCCTTTCCAGATCTGCCCTGCCCTGGATGGGGGAGGCTGTAGCCCAGGGGTGGGGAACCTCTGACATCATTGGCGGTGGCCCCCGGACTCTCCCACAGAAGCCGCCGCCATTGCCGCTGCTGGAGCGTGCGTGGCCGGCCAGGTGGGTGGGAGAGTGGGGAACAGAAGCCGAGCGCCCACACTCGGCATGGCCTGCGGCTTCTCCGGCGCCCTCTGGGCCTGTGCAGTTAAAGGGGCATGGCTGGCCAGTGGGCGTGAAGGAAGCGCCCTCTGCCCCACCCCGCTCGCCTCTCACAAGCCTGCCGCCGCCGCGCCCCACCGCCGCATCCCCCCCTCGGGGCAGGCAGGCCGGGTGGGAGATCCCCTCTGGGCGGGGGGCTTAGGGGCATGGGCAAGCCAGGTGGGCAGGCAGAGAGGGGTGCTGAGCTAGGCTGGGCTCCCTCCCTCCTTTCCTCTGCGCCAGATGGGCCTCCTTTCCGCTGGAGCTCCACTCTGAAAGGGGTGGGTGGAGGCGGTGGCGGCGAGGCCCAGCCGGGTGGGGGATCCTCCTCCTCCTGCTGCTCGCCCCTGGCACGTGGGATGCGGTAGGACCCAGCCCCGTCCATAAGCAAAGGGCGCAGCGGCAGGGCTGGTGGCTGGTGAGCCACAGGGCGGGAAGTCAGGCGGAGGCTCTGGGGCGCCTCCCTCCCCTCCCTCGCTGGCGGCGGGCCCGGCTGGGTGAGGGCAGCTGTCAGCAGGGCAGGATTTTTTTTTCTTTTTCCCTTGTCCCCCTTCCCTTCTTCCCCCTTTGCAGCTGGTGCCTGATTGGGGAAGGCTTTTGGGCCCTTGTCCATTCCCCCCTTTCCCCCCTTCTCTCCTTGCATGCCTTCCTGCTCGCTGCCCAGCTGGCTGGTGGGCCTGAGCCACACCGCCGCATTGTTGGCCTTCCTTGGGCTGCTCTGCCTCTCCTGCCCCTTCACCCTTCCTCTCCCAGCTCCTTCTCCCTCACCCAGGACCTGCCCCAGCCCTCCATGGGTGTGTAGGAGTGGGGCAGGACATCGAGCTTCCGCAGGAAGGGAAGGCCCTCCCGGCGCCCCGTGTGCTGCGGGCTGTTCTGCGTGCACACACCCCACTTCTCTGCTGATGGAGGAGGGGGCCCCGTGTGTGTGTGTGTGTGTGTGAGAGAGAGAGAGAGAGAGAAAGCAGGAAGGCTTTTCTGTCTCTGGCCACTCAAGCATGGGAGGTTTTGCCTTGGATTTGCCGCTCTGCAGATGCACATTTTCCCCATCCAAATTCTCAAAACTCATCAGTAAGTCCCCATGCAGAGTTTTGAGAATCCAGATGGGGAAAATGTGCATCTGGAGAGTGGCAAATCCAAGGCAAAATCTCCCCTGCATAAATGGCCTCTTTCTTTCTCTGTCTCCCTCTGTCCTTTTCTTTCCCTACTTTTCTTTCTCTCCCTCGCTCCATTTCTTTCTCCCTTTCTCTCTCTTTTTCTTTCTTTCTTTCTCTCCCTCCCTTCCTTCCCTTTCCCCCTCCCTTCCCTTTCTCCCTCCCTTTCCTTCTTTCCTTCCTTCCTTCCTTCTTTCCCTCCAGCAGCTTCTCCAGCGCCCTCTGGGTCTGCGCGGGCGGAGGGGCGTGCAGTCCTATTCCACCTTTGAAGTGCCCACAAGCCATCCTCCAAACACTTTTCCATTTGTCTTGATATGTAGAGAGAAAACACTAAGGAACTAGTTGCCAATCTCCAGGTACTAGCTGGAGATCTCCTGCTATTACAAATGATCTCCAACCAATAGAGATCAGTTCCCCTGGAAAAAATTGCCACTTTGGCAATTGGACTCTATGGCACTGAAGTCCTTCCCCAAACCCCAGCCTTCTCAGGCGCCACCCCAAAAACCTCCCACTCATGGCAAAGAGGAACTTGGCAACCCTAGCCTCTCCCTCTGGGCCCCCTCTGGGGGTGGTATTCAGGTTAAATTGCCGCATTAGCACTCGGCGATAAATAAGTGGGTTTGGGGTTGCAGTTTGGGCACTCGGTCTCTAAAAGGTTCGCCATCACTGGCCTATAAGATGGAGAATGTTCCACCAGGCATATGGTTGAGGCAGCAATGGTTAACAGAGCAACTGGCCTCCCTTATTCCCCTGCCTTTGTCTCCACTCCCTTGAAGGCTGACATTAGATTAGATCTCTGGTCTTCTATGACTTCAATGGGTTATCTTAGGAACATTTTTATTGCAGCAAGTTATATCAGTTGGCTTTCTTAAATTGTGTGTATTTTAATTCTGTGTTTTAATCTATGTTTTAGTTATTGTATACATATGTTGTTGGAAACCAACCTGAGCCCAACTTGGATTGGGAAGGGGGTGGGGTATAAACTGAATAAAATAAAGTAAATAAATACAAATTAAGTTCAGTGTTACTTGAAAGCATGCCTTCATGTCTTGTCTAAATCAAGAAAGCCAAACTTCCTTGAAGGCATTGTTGCGATCTGTTCTTTACTTGTAACAGTTTATTTAAATGTTCTAGTATTAAAAATGAACGTGTTGTTTTTTTTAAAAACATAGAGATGATACCTGTTTCAGTTCCCACTGCAAATTGGCAGCAAAAACACGCGTCAAGATTTAGGCAAATTGTTGAGCCTTTCTTTTCTAGATGTAATTCAGGCGCCACTTAACTGATTAGCTTTATTTGTGGTTCCATAGCTCAGATTCCTGCTTTCTATATGGATACAAGCCATCTGTTCAACACTCAGCATGCACGTCTAGCTCCCCCTTCACTGGCCCAACAGCAAGGATTTCAACCAGGACTTTCACAGGTACTTTTAGGGGGTTGACTATTGATTTGCCCGTAAAGCCATTGTAAGATTCTGGGCAGGATGTTAGCCTCTATACACAAATGAAAAACTTGACTCTTACCGTCCAAGGCAGGGTTCGACTTCTCTCTGATTTGGATATGCCTGAACAGCCAAACTAGTGAGAAGAAGCTACAGCAGTTGGCTCAAAGTGGGGTGTTCTTAGCAAATATATACAAAGAGTAGGAGGCAAGTTCGAGCTGACCATCTGTTGGAACTGGTTCCAGCACTTGAATCATAGAGTTGGAAGGGACCACCAGGGTCATCTAGTCCAACCCCCTGCACAATGCAGGAAATTCACAACTACCTACCCCCCAAACCCCCAGTGACCCCTACTACATGCCCAGAAGATAGCCAAGATGCCGTCCCTCTCCTCATCTGCCGAAGGTTATACAATCAGCATTGCTGACAGATGGCCATCTAACTTCTGCGTAAAAACCTCCAGGGAAGGAGAGCTTACCGCCTCCCAAGGAAGCCTGTTCCCCTGAGGAACCGCTCTAACTGTTAGAAAATTCTTCCTAATGTCTAGACGGAAACTCTTGATTTAATTTCAACCTGTTGTTTCTGGTACGATCTTCTGGGGCAACAGAAAACAACTCGGCACCATCCTCTATATGACACCCCTTCAAGTACTTGAAGATGGTTATCATACCCCTGTCAGTCCTCTTCAGGCTAAACATACCCAGCTCCTTCAACCTTTCCTCATAGGACTTGGTCTCCAGACCTCTCACCATCTTTGTTGCCCTTCTCTGGACACGTTCCAGCTTGTCTACATCTTTCTTAAATTGCAGTGCCCAAAACTGGACACAGTACTCTAGGTGAGATCTAACCAGAGCAGAGTAAAGCGATACCATTACTTCGCGTGATCTGGTTCAGTGTTTGGTTTATTAAGACCCCAAGATCCTTTTCGCACACACTACTGCTCAGACAAGTCTCCCCCATCCTATAATTATGCATTTGATTTTTCCTACCTAAATACATAACTTTACATTTATCTCTGTTGAAGTGCATTTTATTAATTTTAGTCCAATTCTCCAGACTGTCAAGACCATCCTGTATCCTGGCTCTGTCTTCTATTGTATTTGCTACCCCTCCCAATTTAGTATCATCTGCAAATTTAATAAGCATCCCCTCTTTTCCTTCATCCAAATCATTTATAAAGATGTTGAACAACACAGGGCCCAGGACAGATCCCTGAGGCACTCCACTAGTCACTTTTCTCCAAGTGGATGAGGAACCATTAACAAACACTCTTTGGGTGCTGTCAACCAGTTACAGATCCACCTAACAGTAACAGGATCTGAACTACATTTTCCCAATTTGTCAACTTGAATACTTTGTGGAACCTTGTCAAAAGCCTTACTGAAATCTAGATAAACTATGTCTATAGCATTCCCCTGATCCAGCAAGGTAGTAACTTTCTCAGAAAAGGAGATAAGATTAGTCTGATATGACTTGTTCTTGAGAAACCCGTGCTGGCTCTTAGTGATCAGATCCATCCTTTCTAAATGCTCAAGGACCGACTGTTTCATGATTAGTTCAAAAACTTCCTGCTATAGAAGTCAAGTTGATGGATCGGTAGTTACTTGGGTCCTCCTTTTTCTCCTTGTTGAAGATGGGGACAACATTTGCCTGCCTCCAATCTTCTAGCACCTCACCTGTTCTCCAAGACTTTCCAAAAATAATGGACAGAGGCTCAGAAATTACGTCTGCAAGTTGTACCCTTGGATGCAGTTCATCTGACCCAGAGGACTTTGTTTCATTTAAAGAAACTAGGTTACACTAGGTGCACTACCCCAGTGCCAATCCTAGGCTGCAAATCCCTTCCCTCATCATGTGTTCTGTTTAAGCCATGTTGAGCACAGCTTCCGTCGCAAGAAAAGACTGAGGATAAGTAGGAACTGAGCAGTTCTGCCCTCTCTTCATGTCCTGTTATAATTTCATTTTCTGGTCCCTGCAATGGGTTTACCTTGTCATTGTTCTTATTCTTACTCTGTACATAGGAAAAGAACCCTTTTTTGTTGTGTTTAGCATCTCTCGCAAGCCTAAGCTCATACTGAGCCTTAGCTTTCCTAACACTCTCCCTGCAAGCACTAGTTATTTGTTTATATTCCTCTTTGGTTATAAGGCCCTCTTTCCACTTCCTAAAAGAGTCTTTTTTATTTCTCAAATCTTTAAAAAGCTGTTTATGGAGCCACCCGGGCCTTTTAGGCTCCACCCATTTTTCCTTCTCAAAAGAATGGTTTGTGATTGCGCCTTCAGTATTTCATTTTTAAGAAACTCCCACACTTCTTGAACTCCCTTCTCCTTAAGTGTTTCTGACCATGGGATTCTACCCAGCATAAGTTTAAACTTGTTAAAATTTGCTCTCCTAAAGTCCAACCCATATATCTGACTACGTACAGTTTTTCCTTTCCCCAAGATTGTAAATTCCAAGATTACATGGTCACTACTACCCAGAGTGCCTAATATTTTAACCTCATCAACCAGTTCTTCCCTGTTGGTGAGAATCAAGTCTAAGATAGCAGATCCCCTTGTTTCCCTGTCCACTTTCTGGAATAGGAAGTTGTCAGCAAGACAAGTCAGGAATTTATTGGATCTTGCATTTTTAGCAGAGTTGGACTTCCAACAGATATCCAGGTAATTAAAATATCCCATGACCACCATGTCCCGTCTCTTTGAGAACTTTGTAATCTGGTCTAGGAGTGTCTCATCCAAGTCCTCTGCCTGGTTTGGTGGTCGATAGCAGACTCCCACCATAATATCACAATTATTTCTTACTCATTTTATTTTTACCCATAGACTCTCGACTGAACTACCATGCTCAGATTCATGTACTTCTTCACAAGTGTACACATCTTTGACATATAATGCTACTCCTCCCTTCCTTATCTGTCTATCCCTTCTAAACAAGTTGTACCCCTCAATATCAGTATTCCAATCGTGAGTGATATCCCACCAAGTTTCAGTAATGCCAATTAGGTCTAAATCCCCTTCCTGTATTAGGGCTTCCAGTTCTTCCTGCTTGTTTCCCATACTCTGCGCATTAGTGTACAGACATCGGAATCCATGGTTCATGTACCCCAAGGTTGTCGTTTCTGAACTTACTTGGTTCCTGGCAGTTATTGGTCAAGCACAGGCACTTGTAGGAGCTTCCTAGTGGCTAGTGAGATGCAGTGGGGCACAGGGGGGTATAGCTTACTTGTTCTTCAATTAAAGGATCTCTGGTTAACAGGCTGGGAAATACCTCAGTCCTCTGAGCTGCTCTCCAGCTGAGCCAGCAGTACTGGGCTAGAGGGATCACTGTGTGATTTGATGTAAGGCACCATCATGTGTCATATGTGCCCAATTATTTTTTTCCTTACAGCCTGCTTCAGTTCAGCAGATACCAATCCCTATATATGCACCTCTGCAAGGGCAGCATCAAGCCCAATTGGGTTTAGGAGCGGCGCCTGCTGTTTCCCAGGCTCAGGAATTGTTTAACTCTTCCTTGCAACCCTACAGGTAAGCATTTTTTAAGTTAGGAAGCCCTTTGTAGTCATTGTGCACATACCACAAAAACAATCTAATACTTTTGACCTTTATAGCAGTTTGGAGCTGCATGTGTAGCTGGCCCTATGCTAGGGGCTGTGGCTCAGTGGTAGAGCATCTGCTTGGCATGCAGAAGGTCCCAGGTTCAACCCCCGGCATCTCCATTTAAAGGGACTAGGCAGCTAGGTGATGTGAAAGACTTCCGCCTGAGACCCTAGAGAGCTGCTGCCAGTCTGAGTAGACAATACTGACTTTGACAGACCGAGGGTCTGATTCAGTATAAGGCAGCTTCATGTGTTCATGTGTAGCTGTTATAGTTTCTGCCTATTGCTCTCTTAAATGTGTCTGCCCAGTTAGAAGAAGAAGAGTTGGTTTTTATATGCCGACTTTCTCTGCCACTTAAGGGAGACTCAAACTGGCTTAGAATCCCCTTCCGTTCCCCTCCCCACAACAGACACCCTGTGAGGTAGGAGAGGCTGAGAGTGTGTGACTTGCCCAAGGTGACCCAGCTGGCTTCATGTGTAGGAGTGGGGAAAGAAATCCAGTTAACCAGATTAGCCTCCGCCACTCATGTGGAGGAGTGAGGAATCAAATCCAGCTCTCCAGATCAGACTCCACCACTCCAAACCACCGCTCTTAACCACTACACCACATGTGTTCATTGGTGCAAGAGTTGTGCACTAAAATGTTCCTTATTTTGTGTCCAGAAAGCCCCATTCTGAAGTTTCTTTAAAAGAGTCTTGGGGCCCTTTAGGAATCTCTGGAGAGGAAGAGAAAACCCCACTCTCCAAAACCTCCCCACAGTTGTCAAAACTTTCAACAAATCTGAAATGGTATTCAACATCTAAGCCCTTCCTCAGATTATGGGAAAGGAATTAAGTACAAAATGTTTGTATTTTTGAAGGGTTTTTTAGTTATCTTTGTTTTGGTGGTGGTTTTCGGTTTGGAAATTTTTAATAATTTTTTTAAATCTTTTTGTTGGGATTCTATGTTCAGGTTTGGTCAGGTTGGAAAAGTGATTGGGAATTGAGGGGATCAGAAATGTACAGTAAATGTGACGTGAAATACCATCCCTCTGAGGCTCCAGAGCTCTGGGCTACCAACGATATCAGTTTCTTCTGCTGCTCCAGAGGAAAGCAGTTAAAATAACACTAGCAGTTTAAAAAGTCTCTAAGACAGGGGTGTCGAACTCAGTTGTTATGAGGGCTGGATATGTCATAAAGGTCACTTGGTCGGGCCGGGCCACGCCTCTCCAGCCCAGATCGAGAGTGGGGAGGGTTACTGCCTTGGCTGGCTTGTGTGCTGGATAAGAGCTCTCAAGGGGCAGGATCTGGCCTGCGGGCCTTATATTTGACACCTCTGCTCTAAGAAGTTCTGCCTTGCATCTTTATGTTCAGTGAGAAAGTTGGAATAACTGGTTGGCATAAGTTTAAAACTTCTGTCAGCCAGTGGTCTATAACTGCTGTGTGAATGGCTTTTACTTATATTGGTTATTCATTAACAATGTGTATCATGCGCTCTTCATCCAATTCAGGCTTTTTTGAGGCTGGTTATGAAACTCAAAATATCAAATCAGTTAAAATCTAAGTACATGTTTAAAAACCCCAAAATCAAAATACCTGGTTGATTAAGTTTTCACTTGCTAGCAAAAGCTTCATTGTTTGACAGTATTTGATGACTCATACAGGCTTAACTTGTTTTGTAGATCCCAGCAAGCGTTCATGCAGAGCGGTCTGTCTCAGCCATCACCGGTGGTTCTTTCTGGCACAACCTTGCACAATTTCCCAACCGTGCAGCATCAGGAGCTTGCCAAAGCACAGTCCAGCCTCGCGTTTCAGCAGCCGTCCAATACTCAGCCGATCCCTATTCTGTACGAGCATCAGCTGAGTCAGGCTTCAGGACTGGGAGGCTCCCAGCTGATCGATACACATCTGCTCCAGGTCAGAGAGAGTGCTGAGGAGTCCAAGCCTTTGGGGCTGTGAATCAACAAAATCAAATGTTTCGGGGTTATACTGTTTCGAAATTCAGTTCGGGTTTTGTAAAATGGCAGCAGGTCCTCACCGTGCACGGTGTGTAATATGAGATCCTCTCCTCAGCCCCTGTAATTATATTCCAGCTCAGTACCGTAGAGAAGGGCTGTAAAGGTTGAGTTTATTACGTTGGGTGGGCAGGGATTCCGGGTGCGTACTGCTCTTACCATACCAGCAACATTGCCAGTTTGTATTAAGAAGCCTGTGGCCTTTCTGTCACCCATATGTTGTGTTTCCACATAAACGAATGTGTGTTTTCGGCACTATATTGTTGAACTCTGAATGAACAGATGGCGCTTGTCTATGGATTCCCTCCCCAACTCCACAGCAGAGGACAGGGGAGCTTGATTCAATATGATCTTGCAGTTCCCAAGTTGCAGTTCCTATTTACAAACTTTACAGATTTACAAGATTTACAAACTTTACAAATTTACAAGATTTACAAACCTTCAGTTCCTATTTACAAACAACTGCAGAATAGGAGCTTTAAATCCTGTTCTGATGAGTGCATGCACACCCTGATGTAGTCCGTATTACCCATTATAGAAAACAATGTAAAACACTTTAGAGCAGTGGTTCTCAACCTGGGGCCATATGGCCCCCAGGGGTCCCCAGGATATTCCAAGGGGGCCACAGGTAAAAATTGCATAAATGGGGGGCCACGGCACGAGACTAGGGGGCCACAGAGGGACGTGAGAAGTGAAGGAAACAGAGAAGTGACTGAGAAAAGAAAACAGAGAAGTGAAGAAAATAGAAAACAGTGGTAGAGGCGTTGTTCTCCCTTGTATGTGAACATTGTTGTTTATTAGCGTGTTGTATTCCCTTTTCGTGGGGTAGTTTTTGTAAATTTCAGTTTCCCACTAAGAACTGCATGTATGCATTTTGTGTGGCTGTTTATGCTTCTTTGTTCCTTGGCTATTTACAAACAAAACTTTTAAATAGCTACCTTTCTACCAGTAGGACGGGGGAGGGGTGGGCACAGGAAGGAAACAAGGTCGGAAGGGGGCCATGGTCGGAAAAAGGTTGAGAACCACTGCTTTAGAAGGTCTTTCGTTTCATGTTTGACCATGCTGTATATGTCATATTTGTATTTATATACAAAATCAGCTCTTTCAGATACATACTCTACGTAACTACAGTATGTACCATTTTATATGTGCGATTTTCTTCATACACGTTGCTTTTCCAAATGTAAAATGTGTAGATAAAGAGAATGATTAAATAGAAAAGCCCATAAATCTGTTCTTTTCTTCAGATTAAATTAACCTTACCTAGTTAGTCACCTACAAAATATCAACCTCTCTTTTCCTCAGGCCAGAGCTACTCTTACCCAGGCCTCAAATTTATATTCTGGACAGGTTCAGCAACCAGGGCAGACAAGCTTCTATAATACTGCACAGTCTCCCAGCGCTCTCCAGCAGGTAAACTATGGCACGGTAAATTGCCTTCAGTTATTTTCAACTTGTGTATGTTGTGTGTTGTGTCGTGGCCTCTTGACAAGAGACTATCCTTTTTGAAAGCAAACTTCATGTCATCTTATGAGGAACTAACTAGCTACACCATAGGTGGTAGCAACATAAAGCAATTTTCCTCCAGGACAGATTGGCCAGGGATCCTGGAAGGGTTTTTTGCCATCTTGTGGGCGTGAAGTAAGGGTCACTCTGGGTGTTGGGGGGAGGTGGTTGTGAATTTCCTGCATTGTGCAGCTGGTTGGACTAGATGACCCTGGTGGTCCCTTCCAACCCTGATTCTATAAACCTCTCTGTAGTTATTTCCTAACTGCTGGTGTGTTAGAACAGGCTTTTTTAGTATGGGTATTCTGTTCTCAGAAGTGTGTTTCAAAACTTGTTATTCTCTTGGCAAGAGACCTCTGTCATATTTTTATCTACTCTAGTTATTTTTATTATGTGCCTAGAACCCACAGTTAGCAAGCAGAGTTTCCAGTGAAATGGATAGCAGTTCAGAGTTCACTTATGCATAGCCTGTTCTTTTGAAATAATCAGGTGTTTTTAGCCTATAGCTGTTGTGCAGAGAGCCCAGGTAACCATGGGACTGTGAAAGCAATCTAATTACTAGTTATGGTGCGCATCTGAAAAATGGTGCAAATCTATAAGCTGCCTTACAGAACATGTCCCACCAGGAATTTCTCCTGTATTGGGAGCCGCTGAAATGAAGAAGGGGGTCACAGGTGAGCTCTGGCATTCCGTAGCACGGATCCTGTTTACTGCAGCAGGTGTGAGCAGAGCTTTGACTGCAGTAAAATACCCTTTGTATGACCATCGGTCAAGCTGCCCATATATTACTCCAATGTAGAAAAGAAAAGAAAAAATACCCCAAATACTGAAATTATCAAATATTAAGCATTGTGTAATAATATTTGATAATTTCATTATTTAAAAGGTAAAGGTCCCCTGTGCAAGCACTGGGTCATTCCTGACCCTTGGGGTGACGTCACATCTCGACGTTTACTAGGCAGACTTTGTTTATGGGGTGGTTTGCCAGTGCCTTTCCCAGTCATCTTCCCTTTACCCCCAGCAAGCTGGGTACTCATTTTATCGACCTCGGAAGGATGGAAGGCTGAGTCAACCTTGAGCCGGCTACCTGAAACCAACTTCTGTCAGGATCGAACTCAGGTCATGAGCAGAGCTTTTGACTGCAGTACTGCAGCTGGTATTACCACTCTGCTGGGAAAGGGCAGGGTGCAAATTGAATAAAATGAAATAAATAAAAGGCAGTGTATACATTCTATAAATAAAGCAATAATTTGGGGTACCCCAAATATTTGATAATTTACCCCTCCCCCTCGCATTCATATTTAGCTTGCCAATATATTACACCTGATCCCCAATGCGATTTTTCCTGGGTTGAAATCGTACAAATAACTGCTGAGTTCTGATATATTTTCCTAACGGAAAAATTAGAATTAACTGTTCTTTATAATGTTAAAAAGGTAAAGGTCCCCTGTGCAAGCACCAGGTCATTCCTGAACCATGGGGAGTTGTCATATCCCAACGTTTACTAGGCAGACTTTGTTTACGGGGTGGTTTGCCAGTGCCTTCCCCAGTCATCTTCCCTTTACCGCCAGCAAGCTGGGTACTCTTTATAATGTTACTGTTCATAAATATTGAGTGATGAAGGGCAACAAAAGATGCTAAAAACTGCATCCAGTTTCATCTTGCTTTCAAAATAGTCAGAATTTACCATATATTCTCAGGTTTTCCTCTGCAACTCCCAAAGGTATAAACTGGGGTATTTTGTAAAGGTGACAGCTTTTTTGTTTCATTATGAATTTATTTTTGTGGCTTGTTTCAAAATTGGTAACTTAATGATGTATTTTAATCATTCTATAAGTACTGTGTTTTTACCTTGTGAGCAATGTTGAGCAAGTCCCTCGAAAAAACCTGTGGTTGAGAACACCAACGGTCACAGCTGGCCTCCCTCTCTCCCCCCTCCCTCCCCTCGTTTTTTCTTCTGCTTGTCTCATTGAGACTTTAAATGGGGGCTCTGGCTGCTTTTTCCCGGTTCCGTCACGATCCTGCGCTCTAATAAGCACCATTGGATTGATCTGACTTTATTATTGGAATTTATTGTTGTATTTTGTATTTGAATGTTAACTGTATGTTGTTGTTTATGTGTTTCTGTAATGCTAGAAGCCACCCAGAGCCCAACTTGGGTTGGGAAAGGGCGGGGTGCAAATTGAATAAAATGAAAGAAATAAAAAGCAGCATATACATTCTGTAAATAAAGCAATAATTAAAGCACCTGTAGCTCTGATGCGTCGACTGTCTTGTATTTCTATCCAGATGACCGTACCTATACCAGGGTCGCAACTTTCTTTGCCCAACTTTGGATCAGCAGGCCAGCCTTTAATTGCTCTCCCGCAGTCCATACAGCCTCCACTGCAGCACACACCACCACAGCCCCAGGCCCAGAGCCTGAGTCGGCCAGCACAAGTCGGGCAGCCTTTCCGGGGGCTAATTCCAGCTGGGACTCAGCACAGCATTATAACTGGGAAGGTGAGCGTATGTAATTAATCCTACCATATAGAAACAGAATGACAGTGTGCGTTCATGCACATGGTACTTACAGCATGGTGAATTGGTTCTAAAGGGACTGTGGTTTTTATTGTAACAAAATTGACATCAAATTAGCAAAGAGCAGCAAATGGAAGAGGTGACAGAATGATGGAATTAGGATTCAGTGGTAAGAGTTTATACAGTGTTGTGTTGTCTCCACGTGACCATTATCACTTACAGAAATGCTGGCGAAGTTTTGTAAAACAGTCCATTCCTGATACTAATTTGCATGCTTCTACTACTATTATTTGCTTACCTGAACATACACGCTTTGTAATTAACAGCGAGACATAATTCAAAGAGGGGTCCTGTTTTAGAGCCTGTGCCAGGTAACCAAGGCCAGTAAGCATTTGCTGGCGCATTCTCGGATCTTACTGGATTGCTAATTATTTGGTCTTGGACTCTAGATTAGAAGCTGTCCTTCCTTCCTGGGAGCTGAAAGGGACCTGGATTTTTGCAATGGTACTGTCAGTTACAGAGCACTGGCCTGGCTGTATCTGCAGCCCAGCATTCTAATCAGGAAGCCCAGAGAAGCCTGAAGGACAGGATGTGCTTCTCCTAAATATTATCTTTACAAAAGCAAATGTGTCATGTTGTGGGGTAGAGTTTTTTGTTTGTTTTTTAAATTGTTGGCCTGTGGGGGGTGGGTTAAGAGTTAGGCCAAGCACTTCAAACATTTCATCAATTTTGCATCCCTTCCTAAACAGTGGAACACAACATATATGGAAGGGGGGAAGTGTGTAGAGTAGATTCTTAGGCAGTGTTCTACTGACTGTCCACTTCGTTGTTGCAATTCCTAAGTGGCATTGAGGGAATGTGCATGACCCAAACACTGTTAACGTACCCTATTTCTTTAAAAAAAAAAAAAAAACAGCAAATGGGCCTGCAATTTTTCCTGTGCTATTTTGTGCAGAGGAAGCTGTTTGTGGACTACATATCATTAAATCAGTATTTGGGTCAGTGGGTTTTAGCTACCTAGTTCATCTCCCCTGTTTTGCACTGTGGACCCCAGCTATCCTCATGTATGGTGAAAATAGGCTGAGAGAGGGAGGAATATGGAAGGAGCATTGGAGGAGAGAAATTGTTTAGGTGGCTTGTTTTGTGCACTCATCCTTCTAAAGGACCAAATGAATGCTTGACCGCAACACTGAATTTCTAGTCAGTGGGCACAGGCCAGCCAGAACTAGGTCCCCCTGATTTCAGTGGGAGGATCCTAAGCGGATGCTTTATGGTTGTTTTTATTGAAATCCATGGGAGTTAACTCTGTTGAACTCTTAGTGGATTGTGACCTATCCATTTAGACCAATGATATTCTTTTTGTTTTGTATTTTATTTATTTGGGAGTTACCGGGTCCAAGTCAGGAATAGTGCTTGTGTGAGCTTGGGGATGGTAAAACGTGAACTGTCAGTGGCAATCTATTTGTCCCACCAGACGGATCCAAAACAAAGGAGGGCATACATGCTAGCAAGATTTAAGGTGTTACCATCAGCAATATTACCAGGGATATTTCTAACAATACCACTAGCAGCCAGTTATGCCCTTGTGGAACGAACTATATAGAATTGGTTGCACATTTTCTTTTGCACTGCCCCCTTTATCAGATAACCCGTCCTATCAACCCATTATTCGCTAGTAGGGAGTGGCAGCCTGTTGAGGGTAAGGTAGCCTTTTTTATGTCTACCCAGGATGTGGCCACAATTCACTATGTAACCAAGTTTTTGCAGCAAGCAATGAGGATTCGTGAATGTTATTGTAAACAGGAACAGGTGAACTTTGTTGAGTGAAATTGTACAATTATGTTCTCGGCGGATGTTGTTTATGCCAATAAAGGTTTTGACATGGAATTACCGGTGGTTAGAAAGAACAAGAACTGTGTCCTGCTCTGTTTGCCTGGGCTTGAAGTACTTGAGTCATTTGTAAGGTTCTCCTGTGGCAAACAGTTTATGTGTTCAAATAAGTAAATGATTGTTTTATTCAGAAGCTTGATTAGTTATGATTTTGTAGGTCAGCTTTTACGTCATGATAAAGGCCTTGCAAAGATGGGCTCTCTAAATAAATGATCTCTTTGTGTTTATGTGTATGCTCTTTGGAGCTAACCTTGATGAAATCATTCTTATTGTTTTCTTCAGATGTCAGAAATGGACCTGAAGGCCTTTGGAAGCGGCATGGATGTTAAACCGGGCACACCTCCAGTTTCCGGAAGAAGTACCACTCCAACTTCCAGTCCTTTCAGGTACACAAACCTTTTAAAACAAGTTGGCATTGTGGACTTACGATGGAGCCCAGTTAAAAAGTCCAAATATTGAATTAAGCATTAGGATGGTCTTTTGACAGGAGAAGCAATATAGTAATAAATAACAGATAAGGGAGCCCTGTGGTGCAGTGGTAAGCTGCAGTACTGCAGTCAAAGCTTGGAAGTCAGTTTCAGGTAGCCGCTCAAGGTTGACTCAGCCTTCCATCCTTCCAAGGTCGGTAAAATGAGTCCCCAGCTTGCTGGGGAAGGCAGTAGCAAACCACCCCATAAACAAAGTCTGCCTAGTAAACGTCAGGATGTGACGTCACCCCATGGGAAGGAATGACCCAGTACTTGCATAGGGGACTACCTTACATTTAAGGCAATTTTATGGGGGGAGGGACAACGTGTAATTTAAAAATTATGTCACCTGTGCAGAATATTAGCCTGGCAACCACTCTAGCACCCTGAAATGAAGGACTGTAAGTGCTGCCACCCACCCTTTTGCTATTTAATATCTTGGGGGGGGGGAAGGTTTTTTAAAAATAACGTGGGGAACATCAAGTTAGAATGGAATGGATTGGTTGACTTAAACATGTACATTTTACATTATAGCCGTAACAATAGCATTGTACATTTTAAGAATGCCCTTAATAGGGATTCTCACCTCCTTGGCCATCAGTCAGTTCAGATTCTGTTTGGGGGTGTTTGTAGTGTCTGGAGGGTTGAGTTGTCTGAATTACTGTGAATTGTCGTGGGAAAGGGGACATTTTTGGAAACGGAGGGCAATTTATTTTGCAGGAAATATGAAGACAGAATGGCTACGCACTTGTCCAATTCCCATTTATTTCAGCAGAGCTTGCACAGGTGTGTTTCCCCAGGATTGTGATTCCCAAATATGTGAGAATGGTAACAGGCAGTTTGAGTGTGGTTGGAGATTGTGTGCTGTCAATATAGTAGTATTGCTAATATGGTGAAATATTCTGTATATTAAGAGAACGCTGCTTTAGAACAGCTTGTTTTTATTTTACTATATATTTTTCATTTTACTATATAACTTTTAGTCACAATACTGAGTCCTGGGTGAACCCTTAATATTACCTGGATCACGATTGTGATTACCTTGCAAGTGAAACAACCACAGCAGAGCAAGAGAGAATAACTTACTAGGACAATGTAATGTTTTGTTGTAGTGATGGCAGAGTATGGTAATGGCTGAGTCTTGTATAGGGTGCTTCATATTACAAAAAAAAGCACCACCACCCCCCAAGACAAAGTGAGAATGGAGAATCTGCTTCCTTTGGAAACGGGAGGAAAATCGACTTTCTAGCACTGTTCGGAATGTTTGTCTGTGCTGGAACGTGAAAGGGGGCCACCAAAACAACCATTGGCCAGGACACACAGAGCTGATTGGGCCAAGGGGCTTGCATGCCTCCACTAGAATTTTAGACAATAACTGTTGACAATGGTGCCCGACTACATACCTCTTTTGAAGCTTATGTCAGCTTCACAAGCAGTTTCTTGTCGGGGAAGTTGGGGACTTCCAAATCATCATCACCGGACCCCCCAAATCATCAGAACTAGCTTGACCATTCTTTGTTTTCTGGCCATTATGCTAGCAAAGTTGAGGATTGGTGTTTTGTTTTAAAAAGCATATTGAGTGTTGAATCAGCGGACGTCACACTTGTGCAGTGATTGATGTCTAGTTGTGCAAGGAGTAGGTATTGAGATCCCTGAAGTGTCAAGGTTGTGTGGGAAGCTTAGATGGCACATAAATTCACAGTGCTCAAGAGCGTTTTGACATAGTTACAGCTAAGCCTTGCTTTGGCAAAACTAAGAATGTTTAGCCCCTGTGATTGACACAGCCAAAATAGTTCAGTAGCTTAGCAAGTTGAAGTCTCAGTATCACAGGAGGCATTTGCTGGGTGGTCTCTCTGCAGGAAACAAAAGTCTCTCTGCTTCTTAATGAAGGAACAGTATAATCATATCTCCTGCTGTGTGTTTGGAGTATATGGAGATTCTAGATCTGAGGCTGTGCCCATTGACTTCAGAATAGCTTATAACCGCCGCTTGCCTCGGTCAAAGTATTTGTACAATTTATTGTGGCCAGGAAGAGGTGAACATTTCTCCATATAAATAAAAGCTTAAATTGCTGTATGGGTTGCAACGGTCAGTTGGCCGTCTAATATTTGACTGGTTTAAAAAGGTCAAGCATTGCAAGAAGCCATGTAAGCCCTTGTGTGGGCGTTGGCCTACTTGTTGTATGGCATCATGATGCCAGGACAGATGGTTTCCTCCATTCCTGTTCAGCTGTATTTGGCTACAGGTACAATTCTGCCTTCAATTTGCAAGATCTGAATAAGGCTGTCAAAGATAGGACATTTTGGAGGACTTTCATTCATAGGGTTGCCATGAGTCGGAAACGACTTGACGGCACTTAACACACACACACACACACACACACACAATTCTGCTGAGAGAAGGATTGAAACACAGAAAAACTTGCATGCTGTAAAATGCAGGCATCTCCAAACAGAAAGTTCAGGGTTCAGGAAACAATCTGCGGTGCAGAAGAAGCTGAATCACAAGTGCCAAGAAATGGGGACTGCTATGAGGCCCATCACACTGACTTTGCTTGAATGAGAAGAGGAGTTTTGAGAGTGATCTTGGCAATCAACTAACTTGTTCTAATTAGCATGCCTCTCCATCTCTTGAAATTCAAACGAATTAATGCTTTTATCTATCTGAGCATTATGTGACCAATGAATTGAACAGTTGCTTTTCTCAGTTAATTAAATGCTTCCAACCCCGAATTGCTGTTTGTTCATGAAGAGCGGCCGCTATACATTCTTCAGCCTTTAATGTGACACAGTGTGCCTTTTGTATATCAAGCAAAAATTTGCATTAGGATCACTTGAGGAAATTTCTGCATGCAGGAAATCTGCATGCCTACTTATCTGAAAGCAGAAGAAGTAACAGTATTGCCTGCCCTCCCTTTGGGTGGCAGTAGACAGTTAAAGATGGTTTTAAAAGGCTGCTAATTAAAGCTCATTCTAACAGGTATTAGTTCATACCGACATACAATGAACCATTAGCTGTTTTTAGTTTGCATGGGCTGCCAGCAGTGTTTACTAAGCAATACCTGGTTTTTCTTCTGAATTCAGGGAGTATGTGAACATTGTAAGCACCCCAAGTGTAATATTCAAAATATTAACCCATTGAATTGTTTTCTCTTCAAGGGCTGCTTCTACAAGTCCGAACAGCCAGTCCAATAAAATGAATGCCATTGTCTACCAGAAGCAGTTTCAGTCCGCCACTGTGAGGATGGCGCAGCCGTTTCCTCCGCAGTTCACACCCCAGGTGGGCACCAAATGACTTTTTCCCAGTAGGCCGGAGTTCTTTGTGTGAGTGTGACTGGCTGTGTAGCTGAGTTTTGTTTTAAATAAAGAGACCCTAAATTGACTAATACCTATCAGATAATCGATTTAAGTGCACTTTCTGCAATTAAAATCTGATTTCATGTAACCATCCTGGTATCTTGATGAAGGTACTTTTGCTTTCAGTTAACATCTACACTTCTTAAATTGAAAAAAAAATGTACAGGTGTAAGCCTGGGCAGGTGATTGCTGGCTCCTCTGCACAGATCTCACTACAATTAAGTATCAAACATTTAGGCAGGGAGGGAGTGGAGTGGGCGAAGGGTTGAAGGCTCCCAGTGCATACCTTAAGACATGCTTAGGACACAGTCTGCTAGGAACGTCTCCTGCGGAAGGTCCAATGAAATGAATGGAGACGGTGCAAAAGTGCATCTTCCTCTGCTCCTTTAACTGGGCTTGAATGGATGTTCCTGGGGAGTGACGTGCTTTTCACCAGTTACCTGAAATGCAGCTTTAAAGCAGGTGCCAAAACCACAGAAATAACTTTCTCTTTAAAGTAGCCTTAAAAGGGGCAGTGAATCCAGAGTCCAGTTGCTGTCAGTGAGCTAATAGGGAGATACGAGGTCTCAGCTCCTAGCTCAGGTTGAGGTGTTGCTCTTCAAATGTGAAGGTGCTGGATTTTTGTTGGGAAGGATTCATCTATTTTCTACCAGTTTCTACCTCTTAACATATATTTGAGCATGCTTCCCTTTTATCTGTCCTGACCTCTTGCCTCTCCCCCTCCCCCTTTTGGTCTTTGAAGTGCTATGGCAATTTTTAAGCACAGTCTCTGCCTTTAGGATTTTCCCACACACACACAATTCTGTGAGCATGGCCTATCATAAAACAGAATGCGCCCATGGCACTGATAACAGAGGCATGCTCCCCGCCCCCAGATAAAGCCTCCGTGTGATCGGGGTCGGCAGTTTGTTAACAGCTAAATGTCTCTCTTCTTTTTTTTTTCTTTTTTTTTGTTGTTGTTCTTTTTTTTCCACCACTTAGATCCTCTCTCAGCCTAACCTGGTCCCTCCATTGGTAAGAGCCCCACATACTAACACCTTCCCAGCACCCGTTCAGAGGCCGCCAATGGCACTGGCTAGTCAGATGCCACCTCAGATGACCACAGGCCTTTTGAGCCACCCTCGTTTGCCACATGTGGCCAGGGGTCCTTGTGGATCACTCTCTGGGATCAGAGGCAATCAGGCCCAGGCTGCGATGAAGGCTGAACAAGACATAAAGGTTAGTATTTTTTTGGTCAGCCGTGCTGTGTTAACCACAGTTCAGTCTTGTGAGGCAAGATGCTGGTTGCTTCAGATGCCGTTGGGCCCTTCAGCTATCTGTTCCTGCAGTGGCCAAAGAGAAACAAACTAAAATCTTGCTGTTACAGACAGCACCATTAATTCGTAGTTGAGTTTTAGCCAGACCCTAATGAAATATACTCAACTTCCAGCAGTTTGTTTTTTTTCCCCTGCTGTTTTTGGGAGCTGTTCACCAAACTCTCCTTTTGTACAAATCTCGAGGAAATGGACAGAAGTCACACCGCAGTCCTACACGGAGCACTACTTCCATTCCCCTGTTCCTCTCTTGACCCTCATGTCGTGTCCTGGGCATGCCCACCCAAGTAGCTGCTGCATTTCATGGCCGAACATTGTTTGAAAAGCACTCGGAGACCCTTCTAAGTGAATGAAGTTGCTGTGACGTCAGAGCCTGTGTGGGGATGCCATGCGATCAAAGGAAGACTGAAACCACTAACCCAGTCGATTGCCAGCAAGGGCAGGACTTCCTTAGTTGCCTTCTGTTGTATTGACTTGCAATGCATCAGACTTGTAGACATCTAAAGAGCTAGTTGGCTGGAGTGTTGGACCAGGACTGAGGAGAACCAGGATCAAATCTCTGCTAGGGCTTGTAGCTCATTGGGTGACTTTGGGCCAGTCATACACTCTCAGTCTAACCTACCTCTGGTTACAAGTATTAAAATAGAGCAGAGAAGCATGTGCAGAACCCAGAACTCTTTGGAGGAAGGATGGGGTTAAGGAATAGCTATAATGGAGTTTTTGGTCTTATTTTCATAAGATAGCCCGATGAGGTCTGCTGTTTGTCCAGGTAATTGTGGTGGGAATCATACCACAAATTACTTCCGAGTCTGGTCCTTACAAACAGCTGAATAATCCCACTTCCGATACCATGTTTTGCCAGTACCAAGTTGCTTTAGACCCTTGGTCTATCAGGGTTGTCATTATCTACTCTGACTGGCAGAGGTTGTCCAATGTCTCAGGCACAAGTCATTTATGTTACCTGATAGATCTTACCTGATATATTACTTGATAGATCTTTTGAACTGGAGATTCCGGGGATTGAACATGGAACCTCCTATGTGCAAAGCAGATGCTGTACTACTTAACCATGCTACACCATCTCTTGGCTAAGCTTATCACAGTGTTATTTAGGGAGCCTTGGGCTATTTTTTATGTTTGGGGTGAGTTTTTTTCTCCTCTTTAACTTGAAGAAAATTTGCAATAACCATCTGAGGTGGGTGATTAAACGGTTGATCTTGTGCTTTGCTATCTGTCTACTGTGTTTTGACAAGCAGTAGTTTTACTGTGTTGGTGGTGGAAAGTGTCATCAAGTCACAGCCAACGTATGGCAACCCAACAGGGTTTTCAAGGCAAGAGACGAACAGAGGTGGTTTGCCATTGCCTGCCTCTGTGTCAAGTTTCAAGTTCTTGTTCATTGGTAAGCTTGCCAGTTCCAGTGAAAGTGCTTAAAAATCATGACTGGTCCAGAGTTAATCCAGTAATAGCTACTTCTTCAAACCTAGTTATCTTTTCAGAAAACATGGTAGCCTTTGCAGAGCTGGACTGCAGCGAGGTAATGCTTCATTGGGGGCAGGAGTCAGGCTTGCTTTTGTGCGTTTTAGCTTCCCAGATTCTGAAATAGATCTGATACCTCCTTCGCAGCAGCAGAATCCATATCTTTTAAAACCAGTTAATTCATTCAAGCATTTTTATCCCACTTCTTCACACCACAAAGTGGCTGACAACATCTACAACCAAAACATCACTATTCAAAAAAAAAATCATGATCAAATATGCAAAAACAATATCAGTAAAAAAGAGACATTTTTTCAGTATAGAACACGCCAAGATGTGAGCAAAATAATTTGGCAACATTGGCCTCAGTGGTTTACATTCTCAGCCACGTAGATCTGGAAGAGAGCCAGGCCCCTTCTCAGAACTCCAGGAGAAAACACACACACACCCCGATCCAGGCTCAGCAAGCAATTCAGCATCAAATCTGTTTTACTTTCCAGTGATATTCCCACACAAGCTGCCAGGTTAAAACCACCCTGTCTGGGTAACTAGCACCAAAAATTCTGATCAGTAAAGGTGTTAAACAAGGTTGCATATTAGCACCCTTCTTATTCAACCTTGTCCTTAACGATCTCACTCCATCACGATCTGGTATAGGTGGCCACTGCCCTAAACTTGGCTCATTACATGTTCCTAAGCCTCCTGTATGCAGACGATGCTGTTATTCCATCTTGTTCAAGATTGGCCTGAAACGTCTACTTAATCATTGTTTTACATACTGCAAGACCAATAGGCTCTCGCTGAACTATGAGAAGTCCAAGTAGTGGTCTTTTCAAAAACGTGGAAACCCTTAAAATGGAACATCAATGGGAATAAAATAGAGCAGGTTAGTCAGTTCAGGTATTTGGGATTAAGGTTGGGTCACACATTGTAAACACATAATAAACCTAGCAAAAAATAGCATGTGGGCTGTGGCTTGCTTTTTTTTTACACACTTTCCAGTGTCCCACAGGTACAGAACAGACAGGAAACCCTTCTAAATTTTGCCACAGAAGGTTCTGTATTGCACCATCCCTAGCAACGCCATTCCACAGAATTTGTGGGGTGACTGCTACACTGGAAAAAGTTGTCACCCAGACAGAAGACAGGCGGACCTCCTGAAAAGAGGGAATCATGAATAGATTGCCCTGCCAACTTCAGTGGGCATATGGGAGAGACTGGTTTTCAAATATGTTGGTCCAAGCCCTAACCTGGATAGGTCTTGTCAGAAGATAAGTTGGGTCTGCCCTGGCCGGTACCAGGAAGTCCAGGGTTGCTACATGGAGGCAGGAAATGGCAAAACTACCTCTGGACGTCTATTGCTGTGAAAACCCTATGGAGTCGTCATAAGCCGGCTGCAAATTGACAGTAAAAAAAAAATGGTGGTGAAAGGCTGTTTAAACACTTTTGTAAGCCGAATTAAAGCTCTTTTAGGGTGCATGATTGTGCAGGGTACTTTGGCCCTTGTGTCATTTTAAACTGCACAACTTCAGTGTGCTCATGAGAGACAGGGAGCTGTGCAGAACCTGGCGGGCAGCAGTTTACCATTTAGGGAAGCCACTGCAACTGGGGCCATCACCTGGGCAGGCACCATGGGCCTTTTTTGCCTATCAGACAGGGCTGCTCCTGGATCCCAGAGATACTCCTCAGCAGTGATGCAGGCCCCTCTTCAGGGTAGCACAGCCCCAGCTACACAAACCCTTTTTAAAGCTCCCCAGCAGAGAATCGTTAGCATCTGTGCTAGGAGGAGAACTTGTGGAAGCCCACTGCGGCAGCTTCACCACCCTTAGAGCTCTCCAGTATCAGAGGAGCATGCCTATTATATTAGGTGCCTTGGAACACAGGCAGGACAATGCTGCTGTAGTTGTCTTGTTTGTGGGCTTCCTAGAGGCACCTGGTTGGCCACTGTGTAAACAAGACTGCTGGACTTGATGGGCCTTGGTCTGACCCAGCATGGCCTTTTTATGTTCTCATGTTCTTAGAGCTAATTTTAAAGCTATATTTCTCTGTTCACTCACTTGGGAGTAAGTCCTGTGGGATGATTCCTGAGTTAATTGGATTAATAGATCTAAGAATCGTTAACAAGAACTTCGGATATGTCTTCTCCCATGCCTGCAGTCCCATAAGGTGATATGAGACAGGCCTTCCTTTTAGCAAGGGGAATGGTATTGTACCAATTTTCTTGCTTGCAATTCTGATTGGGGTTTTTTGTTGTTCTGCAGAGTCAGAAGGCATCAACATTTAAAATAGCACATGCCTGAAACATTTCAGAGTGCTTCCTTAACAATAAATGCATATGTATGGTTCTCAGTTTTATCCAAAGGCCATATGTAGACTTAGAGGAGAGTATTTTTTCAAAGTCTGGTCAGTTTCCAAGGTGGGTGAGGGTTGCCCATTTTGCAGGTTTGACTCTTGCTCAATTAACTTGGAGCTGCTTGCTCTGTGAGAACTTTACCCTTGATGTCACATTGTGGGGTTCAGAGAGCTTGGGAGATGGCTGGTCTTGGCTTAGGTTAGTGATTTGGGGCTGTTCTTTCTAGGTGCATCTTTCTAGATGCCGTTTTCCTAATTGCATCTTAAACAAGAAGAATTTAGATCAAGCATTGCAAAAAAAAAAAAAACACTTAAAATGTGCCGTGGGACTTCTGAGGGGTGTCAGCAAACCAGTGGTTCAGCTCTCGTTCATGAGACTATCCTAAGGTTTGAATACACAGTAAGTAGATTTCTGGCCTGTATTGTGTTAACCACCTGTTTTTGTTGTTGTTGTTGATTTCTTCTTATCAAGGCAAAGCAGAGAGCAGATGTCCTTCAGTCTACACAGAGATTCTTCTCAGAACAGCAGCAGACCAAGCCAACTGGAAGCAAAATACAAAAAGTGGGTGACAATGGGAATAAAGCCCCTGAAGCAATGGCTGATTCGTCCGCTGGAACATGCCAGGACAAAGTGGAGGAAAAGCCAAGCCCCGCGCCTACAGCAGCCCCCAAGCCTGTTAGAACTGGACCAATCAAACCTCAGGCCATCAAGACAGAGGAGACAAAATCATAAAAATGCTGTGTCTGTCTATGCCAATATGGGGGGAGTAAAATAGCAGCACAAACCTGTAGCCCAAAGGGCAAAGCAAATCCCTTCAAGGATATGAGTGGCATAAATGGACGTAGACATTAAATTAGCCTTGGCTACTGTGAAAGGCTCTAAAGATCTGGGGAGTCCTTGGGGGCTTGCGGCTCCCATGCCACTGCATGAGCGTCATCTGTCTGAACCAGGGGGCTGACCCCCCTATGCCTTTTAAGGGCGCAACATAGTGCTGTTGGGGCATGTACTTTAATCGGTGGTAAATTCTCTCCTGGTTTGTTTGCTGCTGTTTCATTTTGAGAAGCCATGTTGCAAGAAAGGCAGATTGAAGAAGGCCGGTCCTGGCGAGAAGGGAGAGGGGGAGATTTGTTTCATGTTGCTTGGTATCCTTAGAGGATGCTGATCCTTAATAATGACCTGAAAGTTTTCAATGCAGTTGGTAAGGCCAGACAGCAGCTTTATCATCTACTTCTTCCTCCCACCACCACCTTCACATACACACACACACACTCCTCCCCACGTCATTCTGTAAATGTTCTGTGTCAGATTTCCCTTAAAAGGCAGGGTATGGCTGCTGCTGTGGTTTGATATGGTGCTGAATTCAACTGGAGGGGGGGGGAAACAGCTCCCATGTTACTCTAATACCAAAATCACCCTTTAGGAGGCAGAAAATTCTTGGTTTTGCCAGTCACATTGAGCTGTGGCTCAGTAGTATGGGGTGGGAGGGGGTGGGTTAAAGAAGCCTTTAGCCTTCAAACGGTTCTCAGCTTATGTCTGTATAGCGTCAAGCACTTGACCTTGTGCCGCAAGGGAGCGTCTTCTCTAAACGTGGCACATTCTTATATCAGAGCTGTATTGCACCTCCTTCCTTGCTCACTGTGTGCTGGGAAATAGAATCAAGTCAAATAATGCCTTTCAAAAAATTGTATCTTCTAGTATTATAGCTGTAGGAGAGTCCTCTATAATAACTTCTGTGAATGTAAAATATCCCATACCTGCTTATGATATATGTAGTTGTGACTGTGCTATAGCAGAGCTGTTTTAATGATGTTACTCTAGACTTTTTTTCAGGCAATTGATTGGGAAGCTGATATGAGAGCACCGGGGTGCCACACCAGTAATAGAATTGGCTGTTTTTTTCTCTGAGAATTCCTTTTCTTCTCTCCCCAATATTTTTTATTTTATTTTTTGGAACAAAGTGAACTAAAAAAGTCTGATGTGTATAATTTTGTTCAGATGATGGCAAAAGCTGGAAAAGTCTGTTGCTGCTATTGATGCCTAGTGAAATGCTATTGGTTATCTTTTTTATATAAATATTATAATTTGAATTTTTGGAAACTTAGCTGTGATGTCAGCTTTGGGGGGACGAAAAGATATCCACTTGTACTGTGAGTTGGCATTGTACAGAAATTAACAGCCATATTGGTCTAGAAATGTTTAAACTTTTTTTCCCATTTGTACAGGGGTAACGCACTGTATTAAATATGTAAGGTCTTATTTACAATGGGTTTGATTACAGAAACTAATAAAATATTCTCTAAATAAAATGTCTGAGTATGTTGCGCTCACCCAAGTTCAAATCCCACTACAACTACAGATATTCATTGGCAGCTTTGAGAAATATTCTCATTTGCCAAGAATTCTGATCTTGACATCTTAAATTCAAAGGCATTAGCCCTGGTGAACTACTTGTGATTGGTGAAATTCATTGGGAAAACTGTATACGCTCTTGTAAGGTAAATAAAAGGGAGATGTGAGAAGTGGAGAAACATCTTAATGGCAGCGCATGTGTTTTGCCTGCAGAAGGTTCAGAGTTCAATCCTTGGTGCATCTCCAGGTAAAAGAAACTCGGGAGCAAAGCCGGGAAAGACCCGTCTGAAACCTCAGAGAGCCAAAATCAGGTGAGGTAGAACTGTGGTGAGGCAGCTTTATGTGCTCATGTGAGAACACCGGCCTTACCCCCCAACATTGGTAATTACATCTGTGTAACTGGATGATAACTTCATTTCTCTACAAGTAGATAATGGTTTTTGAGGGGAGGGGAGAAATCTGTCTAGCTGGTTACTTTTAAAAAAAACTTGTGCCCCACAGTAATTTTGCCTTGCTAATTATGAGGAAGAAAAAAAGGCTGCACCGGTAGGTAGGAGAAAAAAGAAGGTGCAAGGTAGAGCAGTTTATTTGGCCTTTTAGATCCCAGTGCATTTTGCTGTAAGCTTCGTCAGGGGATATCCCCTGACGAAGCTTACAGCAAACTGCATTGGGATCTAAAAGGTCAAATAAATTGGTCTATCTTGCATGTTGTTCTACTTTCCAATCTGAAGAGTTAGAAGAAGAAAATTAAATATGACTTTTATATGCCGACTTTCTCTACCACTTAAGGAAGAATCAAGCCAGCTTACTATCACCTTCCCCTCCCCACAACAGACACCCTATGAGGTAAGGTGGGGCTGAGAGTGACTAGCCCAAGGTCACCCAGCTGGCTTCATGTGTGAACCAACCTGGTTCACCAGATTAGCATCCACCGCTGATGTGGAGGAGTAAGGAATCAAACCCAGTTCTCCAGATCAGAGTCCACCACTCCAAACTACTGCTCTTCACCACTACACCACGCTGCTATAAACCACCACAGCAAGAGAGAAGGAAGGGAGGAGGATGATATGAAGACTATTTCATGTCCATACACTAGTGACTGCTGAGTGGTCATTTGTGTTGTCACACAACCCATGAGTGTCTGTCCCTGCTGCATTGACTAGGGAAGAACTGTGCAGTCACACAACGTACGAGTAGTGCCCCTGCTGCATTGACTAGGGCAGGGGTCGGCAAACTCATTAGTCAAAAGAGCCAAATATCAACAGTACAACGCCTGAGATTTCTTTTGAGAGCCAAATTTCTTAAACTTAAACTATATAGGTAGGTACATTGTTTATTAAATTAATAAACTTTAATTAAAGTTTTAAGTCTTAATTAAACTATAGGTACACTGAATAAAACTTGATATACTTAATAGTGATCTTATTTATTGATAAAAATTAAATTGTAAGTCCCTGCCATTTCCCCCTCCCCGTCCAGAGTCCTCGTCTGGAGGCCTGGTCTACAGCCATAAAAGCCTATTGGTAGACCTGGCCTCCGGCTGAGGCCCATTGGGAGGCCAGGTCTACCCACTGGCTTTCTTGGCAGTAGACCTGGCCTCCAGAGGCCCATAGAAGCCAATTGGTGGACCTGGCCTCTGAAGGGGGACTTTTTCCTCTCCTCGGAGTCCAGGTCTACCGCCAAGAAAGCCAGTGGGTAGACATGGCCTCTGAGGAGGGAAAAAAGTAAGGTATCCATAAAATTAAATCATGACAATGACTGACAAACACTTAATGTGAACAATGTGAGCAAACTTCTAGATTCACAGACACAGTAAACACATGAGAACATAAGAAAGGCCGTGCTGGATCAGACCAAGGCCCTTCAAGTCCAGCAGTCTGTTCCCACAGTGGCCAACCAGGTACCTCCAGGAAGCCCACCAGCAAGACCAGTGCAGCATCATTGTCCTGCCTGCGTTCCATAGCACCTGATATAATAGGCCTGCTCCTCTGATCCTGGAGAGAATAGGCATGCATTATGACTAGTATCCATTTTGATTAGTAGCCATGGATAGCCCTCTCCTCCATGATCAGGTCCACTCCCCTCTTAAAGCCCTCCAAGTTGGCAGCCATCACCACCTCCTGAGGCAGGGAGTCCCACCATTTAACCACGCGTTGTGTGAAGAAATACTTCCTTTTATCAGTTCTGAATCTCCCACCCTCCAGCTTCAGCAGACGACCCCGAGTTGTAGCATTATATGTGTCCCGGGTCAGGGACCCCACCCCACGCCCCGGGGCTTTCCCGCCACCCTCCACTTACCAGACAAGCCCCTGCGCTGGCTCCAAACTGTGCCTCTTCCCGGCTTACAGGGACCCGCAGGCCCAGAAGACGACAGGGGAACGGAGTCGGCGCCACAGAAGACGGGGCGCCGCGGCCCAGCACAGCTGCAGGGGACGTGCCGCCAAAGGAAGCCCACCCCGCCCAACAGCTGATAGGTGGGCGGGCCCGGCCCAGGAACCGCCAAGCCGCCAGCCCAACAATCGCGCGGCTAGAGGGGAGGGGAGGCTTTAGCCTCCCAACCATTGAGGGCAAGGGAAAGGGGGACCCGGCCATTCTCCACGGGAGTCTCCTGCCTTGAGCTGGGTGGAACCACCACCATAATCATTTTCAGCATAGCTCTAGAACATTCCTAGTGATGCTCTGCAAGGCTTGACTTGATGTCTGTGTGTGAATGCAGAGACCACAAAGAACTCTAAAAGGCCTGGTTCGGCATCTAGGAGACTGTCTACTCCCGTATCAACTTACCCGACACTCAAGACCTCTGAGGCCTTTCTACGAGTTTCCCCGCCACCAGTCCCTAAGTGGCAGAGAGCGATATATGCCACTTTGGGTCCCTTTTTTGGGGGGAAATGTGAGGTATAGAGGAATAAAAATCAAATTCAGTGGGTGGCTCTCAGCAAGAGGCTCTTCCCTGAGCCGGTATCCTAACAGTGTATGTTTTTGTGGAAAAAATTGACCTGGCATCATCTCTGATCTTTCAGAGGTCATGCCTAAGTCTGACCCATTTGCCTATGTTTCAGCATCTAATTCAACTGGTTTTAGTCTGCTATTCATCTGTTTTACATTTTTTAAATTTGGTAGGCTTTTAATATTATTTTATTGTTGTAAATTCAAGACATATTTAATTTTTAACAGATTGTGATAAAAATGCACTAAACAAATACTTTTCCTTACTTTAAAGCTTCAGTTCAGGAAGAGCTTGAATGCCCTCCAAATTCAAACTGCTGCAATTTGTATTCTGGCCAAATCCAAATCTGTCTGCATACATGAGAAAACCACCTAGAGCCAGAAGTTTCTCTGGTTTCCAGTATAGCTGCAAGCCCCTTATTCAATGAAAAGGAAGTCTAAATTCTGGCTGAAATACTATCTACTACTTCAGTGGAAAATAGAAACATCAATGAAACCATCTTCCTCACCTTCTTGCTTTCTGAAACTACAGGACACTAAATTGAACTGTCCCACTATGGCGCCTCAGAGTTTAATGCTCAGAAAAATGCCAGATCTTCAACCGAAACCTTTGTAGTGATCTAAGCAGTACTCACACCATGTAATGCAACGGAAATTTGCTTAAAGCAGTGTGGAAATAATAGAAGGAAAATCTTGGCTCCAGAAATACCACCAGCTTCTACAATAACAGGCCAAGCCATCTTCACACTTGGACAGGACCATAGGCCTCTGTAATTCTTGGGGAAAATAAACATCTCTAGATTAAAAGACTTGTCCAAAAAAGGTACATTACAAAGTAGGACATTACTACAAGATATCATGGGCGAAAGTAAAATTTATTGGTTCCAATATCTGCAATTATTGCCCTTGTTCCAGCTATCCAATAAATAGTTACAGACCGTTGACAAAATTTGAGACACTGATACTGAACAGACAAACTTATTGTAAATGTATTTCAACTTTATACAAAACTTTTAAAGATAACTCTCCTTTGGCTCCCTCATGTACTAAGAATTGTCAGAGATAAATCAATTCTAATAAACATGTTTAAATATTTGAAGGGATGTCATGTTGATGAGGGAACTAGCTTGTTCTCTGTTGCTCCAGAAACTAGGGGGGTTACCGCACTTTTTATTCCCAGCGATGTATTAAGAGTTTGAAAATGTTGCAAAAAACATCGCTTTAAAAGGGTTTTTGGATACCCCGGCTTATAAATGGTTGGAAGACGTCTTCACAGCTAAAGGGGCCAAACAAAGTGCGAACAGTATTTTTTATAACGTTTTCAAACTCTTAATACATCGCTGGGAATACAAGTGCGGTAACCCCCTAGGACACGGAATAATGGATTTAAACTAATAGAAAAGCGATTCCACCTAAACATTAGGAAGATTTTTCTGACGGTGAGGGCTGTTCGACGGTGGAATGTGCTGCCTCGGAGGGTGGTGGAGTCCCCGTCTTTGGAGGTCTTTAAGCAGCGGCTAGATGGCCATCTGTCGGGAGTACTTTGATTGTGGGATCCTGCATGGCAGAGGGAGGGTTGGAGTCATTGGGGATGTGGGGGGAGGTAGTTGTTAATATCCTGCATTGTGCAGGGGGTTGGACTAGATGACCCTGGTGGTTCCTTCCAACTCTATGATTCTATGATTCTAATATCTCTGAGGACAACTGGACATCTGTTTGGAAGATGTATCCTCTTAAATCAGCTTCTACCAACATTAAAGAAGTAGCTTATAAAATCATGAGCCAAGGGGATCTCACACCCTTTTGTCTTCAACAAGTCATACCAAGGCACTCAGGTCTATGCTGGAAAGGCTGTGGCAACCCAGCTAATTTTCTGCACTGCTGGTGGACATGCCCCAAAATTAGTTTATTTTGGGACAAGATCTTAAGAGAGATCAAATTAATTACACAATACTTAATGATGCCTTCATTGTCTTATTAGAAAATTTGATATACAAAATCTCTCTACCCTAAAAAGGGGACTGATTTTGATACTGCTACTGGCAGCAAAATTTCTGATTGCCTCATACTGGAAAAAAACTAAGATACCTTCTACTGGACAGTGGTATAAGAAGATGTGGAACCTTTTAATTTTAGATATCTTCACAACTCAAAGTAGCAAATAACTTGTCTTACTCTATGAACTTTTTAAATAGATGGCTGCCTTTTCTAGAATATGTGGAGAAGGGGGCATCATGAAGTAAACAATGCCCACGAAACTATCAAATGATTTGCATTTATTAAGTGCTGCTAAGTGAATACAGCAAATGGTATGATTTCTGTAAAAAGCACCAATATATAATAGACCAAGTATCGGAACATATCTCAACTGTACTAGTATGTTTAACCTACTGCTGTTGAATTTTTATTTTCTTCTTGTTATTATAAGCTAAACTTAAAATAAAAAGTTATTTTTTTAAAGGTGTGGAAATATCCCCCTCCCCAACATATCCCAGTTCAGTCTGGTATATTCTATGTACAAGCAGTACAGTTTTCCAAGGCCACCTCTGTGTATGTTGCCAAAGCACAAAGGGCTGGTGAAAATAATCTCTCAACAGGGATGCAGTTGGTAAACCACTTT
Source organism: Euleptes europaea (assembly GCF_029931775.1). Taxonomy (NCBI): domain Eukaryota; kingdom Metazoa; phylum Chordata; class Lepidosauria; order Squamata; family Sphaerodactylidae; genus Euleptes; species Euleptes europaea. Next base: position 26,311,077 of record NC_079313.1, on the reverse strand, counting down.
AAGTTAGTGAAAGGCAGATATAAGAAGTATAGACTGGATTACTCCCAAGTTGCACACCTGGTGCTGTTCCCCTCCAGTACAGGTGGAACCCCACCTTTCTCACCCAGTAGTCATCTAGACTGAGCATCCATTCATTAACCATCATCAAGCCCTTAAGGACTAAGTACCTGCTCAGGGCTTCCACAGCTAGTCTAGCTGAGGGGGTCCAGAAGGACATCCTTTTGACCATTCTGAAAGCCATCCAGAAGGATGCACTCTGATCTTTATTCACAGATCTGTTCATTCACCAGGGCAACCACAGCCACGTCAGTGCTAAAATCAGTCTGGAAGCAAGATCTGGAATAAGTCCAGACAATCAGCAGTGTTCAGTGATGCCTGGAGATTAATCACCCTCACACCTTTGAGCAGTTTCATCTGCTGAAAGGAGAGCTTTGCTAACTGTTGAATGGGGCGGACCACCAAAAGTGGTGTTCAATACAGTAAGCAAAAAAGCTACTGTTAGCACATCCTTAACAAAAAAAACAAAAAAAAGCCTGGATTTGTCTATAGTTACTCAGGATACAACTGAGATAAACTAGCAGGTAGTAAAATTCAAAAACAAAAGCCACATGATAACCTTTATTAAGACCAACCAAAATAACACAGGGTGCAGCAACTCTTCACTAGGCTGGATGTTTAAAAAGCAACAAAAGAAGGTGGGGAGAGAAATCTCTCAGCCTGCGATTGCAATGTGTCTTTGTTGGCTTCTCGTGTAGAACGCTGAGCTGAATTCGGTGGGCAGAGGTTGTGGCTGCTCAAAGGTTGCATTCATGGCATGGTGGGAATAAGACGCAAAAACAAATATGGAAGCCACCCCCTTGAAAACAACCAAATTGCTGATCAAATTCTCTGGTGGCAAACAGAACACAAACGTCCCTTGAAAGGTCAAACCTAGTTCTTACATTAACACTGGAGATTAGTTGGGCGGGTGGAGGGAAATATTTAACAATGCTTGTGTCCAAAAAGACTTTAAGATCATGGGCTGAGAAGATTCCTCCTCCCCTTTTAGGACATCCAGCCCATTGAAGAATTGTGGAGATTGTGAACATCTTCACGCTGTGCTTTGTTATTACATGGTTTTTATTTTAGGATACAGTAGGGTACTAGCTAAGGTCAAGGAATGGAGCATACTTTTGCCAGCCCCTCACCTTTATTGCAAAAAGTGATGTGGTTCTGTAGCAGAGATTCTCCATCCACCAGTACCAGAAAGTTTCTGCATGGCTGCTGCTTCGGCATACAAAGCCACTGGCCCGAAGGAGCACAATGTAGAACTGCTCCAAAGTCACATGAGACAGGAAGGGAGGATGAAAAGATAGAACCAAGCAAGAGATCTGATGCAACAAATGACCTTCCATTTGTAAACCCATCCCTCTTCTCAGAACACAAACTCTAATCTCCAGAGAAGGCCCAATAGCTGGCTGGGATGGAAGGTGTGGGGCTCCGGTCAATTTGGGCTAGCTGTTCCACATAGGGTGGGCAGTCTTGCTCCTCAGGGTGCACAGCAAGAAGAACTGGAGGTACATTATTAGCGAATCTATGGCCACCTTCCTTTGGAGAATTGCTGACGGAAACTGGTGAGGAGTAAACGGCATAGTGCATTGGCAAACAAGGGGTGCAGTGTCCATGTTGGCTTATAGGATGATGGCCTCTTGTATCCAGGGAGTAAACAGTGCAGTTCCCTTGCATAGGCTGGTGGTCAGTCAAATCAATTACTTCTTGTGTACGATCCCTGGAGAAAGTGGCCCAACTAGCTGCCACTGGTGGTGTGCCAGTCCGATCTACCTGCACTACGGGCCACCGGGGGTGAACGTGGGCGCATCTGTCAAAGTAGATGTCACGATGGCTTTTAGCGACACAAGCTGGGGAGCACTGATGAATGGGGCACGGGGTCATATCTGTGGTGGAATAGGCCCAGTACTCTGAAACGGGCCGTACGCACTTCTGATTTTGATAACTCGATGTTCCTCTATGACATCCTGCGACATGACACAAGCATCTGCAGGACCGGCAAAGAAGAGAAGGGTCAGGAGAGGGTAAGTCGCTGATACCACTGTGGGAAGCAGAAGATGTGTTTGAAAAGGGTCTTAGAGGAGGCGTACACAAGCATCTCACATCCATCCCCCAGTGTTTTGGGGGGGCAAGTCATAGTCCGTCGATATCTGACCAGTGGGGAAAAAAACTGATGTCATTCAACTGGAAGGAGTTCATACTACCTGTTACTCCCAAGCACAAAAGTTAGTTGGGTTTTGCCAGTGGCATGATTTGATCAATTTTGGCCTACTGGAACCATGGAAACTATTTTTTTTTCCTGGAGAGGAAACCATGTTTGTCTCCTAATCAGGGGTGAGGCCGGGAATCTTGTAGAACCATAAATCTGTTAGGTTGTATTATGGCATAAGATTTTTTTAAAACTAGAACTCGCTTCTTGGGATGCGTGAAGTTTTTCCATTGTGAGCAGATATTCATATACATGAAAATAAAAGAGGGGGGAGACCACTCATGGCATCAACAGGTCACGGCAACTGTGTATCATGTATCTAATAAAGTGGGCACTCATCCACAAAAGTTTATGCCATAATGTATCTGTTAAAGGTGCCGCCAGGCTTACATTTTATTAATTAACTTTACATATTGAATGTACAAAGTGTCCTCCAGGAATTAGCACACATGCCCTTTTTAACAGCTCTATAATTATTACTCCCATTATACACATTCAGTACTAGCTAACAACTGTTCAAGCTGACCTGATATTCCAACCATATTTCATCAACCTAAATCCAAGGTTCTGTTGTCTGGTGGTGGAGAATGCCGTCAAGTCACAGCTGTCTTATGGCAACCCCGTAGGGTTTTCAAGCCAAGAGACGTTCAGAAGTGGCTTGCCGTTGCCTGCCTCCGTGTGGGCTGAGAGAGTTCCGAGAGAACTGTGACTGGCCCAAGGTCACCCAGCAGGCTTCACATGGGCAAGTGGGGAATTGAACTCGGTTCTCCAGATTAGAGTCCGCTGCTCGTAACCACTACACCACGCTAGCGCTATTGTTTTATACACCATAAATCTCATAACTCCGCCAAGGTATTTATTGCATATGACCCTGCTGTGAATGTGACTGGCCCTACTCTGAGTTGCTGCACTCTTGTGGAGCTTTCATTCATTCACAGAAAGTGCCAACTGCTAGAGGAATGTACTCCACTGAAGAAACACAAGAAAGCATTAGCATTCAAGTCAAATTATTTCCCTCCCTTCAGCTGAATTTTAAAGTGTGAGAGTTTCCAGACAGAGACTGGTCTTATTTTTATTTTGTAAAGCACTGCTGATTTTAATGGCATATTATGAATAAAACTTTGGACCATCTTGGAGCAAATCAAATTGCAGTGGTTTACCTTCTTAACTGTTGAGTAGTCTCCTCTAGGGGAAGAACTGGGATTAAATGTATCCTTTGATGTCTGCCCTCTGCATTTTTGCATAATCTGAGGTAGGCGCGTCAAATTCTGGTCAAGACCCCAACAGTTCTGGGGGGTGACAATTGTCAGTGAAATATCAAAAACAGGTCTCAGCTCTCAAAGTGCTGTGTGTATGTGTGTGTGTGTGCGCGCGCGATCAAGTCACAGCTGATTTATGGCAACCCCGTAGGGTATCAAGGCAAGAGATGTTCAGAGGTGGTTTGCCACTGCCTGCCTCTGCATAGCCTGAGAGAGTTTTGAGAGAATTATGACTGGCCCAAGGTCACCCAGCAGACTGCATGTGGAGGAGTGGGAACTCGAACCCAGTTCTCCAGTTTAGAGTCTGCCACTCTTAACCACTGCACCAAACTGGCTCACAATGGGCAGATTATGAAAACAGAATTATGTAACCTTCGTCGAATCCTACCCTCGGTGGAATGAGATGGTCCTATCCAGAGAACTGCGAAGGTCCTTGGGACCGCTTTCAAGATGGTTTCATGCAAGCATTTAAGAATTAAAAATGTGAATGGGGCAAACTTTGTAGTAAAAACAGGTCTGCTGGTGTAGAAAGTACAAATTGGCTGTACCTCCTTGGCAGGTGTACCTGTCCTGCGAAACTTGGGTTTGTCCAGTTGTCCAGTTTCATCCAGTTGAACCACTGCATATATATTTTTTCTAAAAATTCACAGTTTGACTTAACACCTTCCAGGGGTAACAGAACACCAAAAACAAGCTAAGTAGGAAGTAACTCACTGCAGGGTCAAATTTCTGCCCCAGATGGAATCCTAGATTTTCTTGATTGCTTCTTTGCATTCCAGGCTGCCGCTTGGGAGGGTTTCACTTGATAGTTTTGTCCTCACAAGATCCAGAAGACTCTGGAGCCTTTGTTAAGAATGCTGAAGAACATTGGGTGACCCCTGGATCTCCTTTGTCACATCTCTGTGATCTTGTTCAATTCCATTAACTTCAACAGAGATGCTGCACAGCAGGCGCCAGCAGAATACCCACCTTGGTCCATTAGGTGGGACTTTGTCATCAGTGTTTCATGATGATTGGTTAGATCTTTGATGATGTCACATTTGTGTCCAAAGACCCACAGCTTTTGCATAAGTAGCCAGTAGGGTTGCCAACCTCCAGGTATTATTATTATTATTAGTAGTAGTAGTAGTAGTAGTAGTAGTAGTAGTAGTAGTAGTAGTAGTAGAAGAAGAAGAAGAAGAAGAAGAGGAGGAGGAGGAGAAGAGGAGGAGGAGAAGAAGAAGAAGAGGAGGAGGAGGAGCAGAAGAAGAAGAGGAGGAGGAGGAGGAGAAGAAGAGGAGGAGGAGGAGGAGAAGAAGAAGAGTTGGTTTTTACATGCCGACTTTCTCTACCACTTAAGAGAGACTCAAACCGGCTTACAATCACCTTCCCTTCCCCACAACAGACACCCTGCAAGGTAGGTGGGGCTGAGAGAGCTGTGACTAGCCCAAGGTCACCCAGCTGGCTTCGTGTGTAGGAGTGGGGAAACAAATCCAGTTCATCAGATTAGCCTCTGCCGCTCATGTGGAGGAGTGGGGAATCAAACCCGGTTCTCCAGATCAGACTCCACCGCTCCAAACCACTGCTCTTAACCGCTATCCCGCACTGGCTCTCCACTATACCACACTAGCTGGAGATCTCCTGCTATTACAACTGATCTCCAGCCAATAGAGATTAGTTCACCTGGAGAAAATGGCTGACTTGGTAATTGGACTCTATGGCACTGAAGTCCCTCCCCTCCATGAACCCTGCCCTCCTCAGGCTCCACCCCAAAAATCTCCTACCTGTGGCGAACCCTAGTTGCCAGGTTAATCAATACATTCAGAAGAAGGACAGATGCTGTTGCTCTGGTCAGGCGTGTTCTGTTAGAGATATGAGAGTTAGGCTTGCCATGTCTCTCAAGGAGGCTTAGCCTTTGAGATTCAGAGGGAAGAGCGTAGTGGTCTCTGGAAAGGGCAGAGGTTGGTTGTGCCTAGTATCTCATGGAGAGATAATGAAGGAACTCACAAAACTTATCAAGCTCGGATTGCCAGGCTCCAGGTGGGACTTGGAGATCTCCCAGAATTACAACCGATCTCCAGATGACAGAGTTCAGTTCTCCTGGAGAAAATGGCTGCTTTGGGGGGTGGACTCAGGCATCACACCCCTGCTGAGCTCCCTCCCCAAACCCTGCCCACCCACAAATCTTTAGTAATTTCCCAATTCAGAGTTGGCAACCCTATCTCAAGCCTAGCGCAAAATTGTCTTGGTTCTGCTCCATCACCCTGAAGCTTTAATCGGTTCACTTCCTCCCACCCCCTTTACAGGCTCTGTACCTTTAACAGCTAAATAGCAGGAAGAAATTCAGCAGATGCAGCTTTTCCAAATCTGGAGATAGTTGAAGAAACTACACCTCTTCAAAATATTGTCGAAGGCTTTCACGGTCAGAGTTCATTGGTTCTTGTAGGTTATCCGGGCTGTGTGACCGTGGTCTTGGTATTTTCTTTCCTGACGTTTCGCCAGCAGCTGTGGCAGGCATCTTCAGAGGAGTCACACTGAAGGACAGTGTCTCTCAGTGTCAAGTGTGTAGGAAGAGTAATATATAGTAAGAAAGGGATTGGGTTTGAGCTGAATCATTGTCCTGCAAAAAGTATCAAAGGTAATGTGCTAATCGAAATGTCAGGAAAGAAAATACCAAGACCACGGTCACACAGCCCGGATAACCTACAAGAACCAATACACCTCTTCAATTTCTGCCTGTCATGAAGTCATTAAAGGAGTACAGACCCTACCCCCAGAGCGGGGATAATTTTGCTACAATTTGGTGTAATGTATAATAAAATAAAAGGTTTTGTTAAAATTTGCCACAGATGCTGCAAAACCCAAGAAGTTGTATTATTTTACAAATCAACATGGCTCAAGTGAAGAGGATCAGAACAGTGAGAACTCCCTGAGTCACCCAAACAGCCCGGACGTTTTGGTCTGTTCGCTGCTCCACTTCTGGTCCTCTGGGGGGTGTTGCAATTCCATTTTCCACTGTGGCTCTCCTTGCAAATGTGAATGGCCAAGGCTTGGACCGTTTAGGCTACTGCTGCTGTGATCTTCTGCCTAGATTGCAAGAAAATGTTGCTTGCCTTTAAAATGCTTTTGGGATTTCAGCTACGCCACCATTTTCCAGAGAGTAAATGTTGCTGGATGTCGCAGTTATTCTGCAATAAGTACAACTACATCCATTGTGAAAGGAAATTATTAGGACCAGTTTATTAACCGCTGAAAGTCAGTGCAAAGAGTACATAAATGTGATTTATGGAAGGAAAAAACAACAGTTTCATTGTATACAGGGTGGCTTGGATACTTCTTTCTTTCTTTCTTTCTTTCCCACGTTTTTACCTTAATTTATTAAGGTAGTAACATTTATTAGAGCCAGCGTGGTGTAGTGGTTAAGAACGGCGGTGTCTAACCTGGAGAACCAGATTCAATCCCCCTCCTCTGCCTGAATCCTGCTGGGTGACCTTGGGCCAGTCACAGTTCTCTCAGAACTCTCTCAGCCCATGCATTGGCAGGCAATGGCAAAACCACCTCTGAACGACTCTTGCCTTGAAAACATCACCAGGGGTAGTCATAAGTCAGCTGTGACTTGATGGCATATACAGAGAAACATTTATTAGCCACCTTTCTACATTTATTAGTAGGATTACCAGGTCCATCTTCGCCACCGGCAGGAGGTTTTTTTGGGGCGGAGCCTGAGGATGGTGGGTTTTGGGGAGGAAGGGACTTCAATGCCATAGAGTTCAATGGCCAAAGTGGCCATTTTCTCCAGGTGAACTGATCTCTATCGGCTGGAGATCAGTTGTAATAGCAGATCCAGCTAGGGTTGCCAGGTCCCTCTTCGCCACCAGCGGGAGGTTTTTGGGGCGGAGCTTGAGGAGGGCGGGGTTTGGGGAGGGGAGGGACTTCAATGCCATAGAGTCCAATTGCCAAAGCGGCCATTTTCTCCAGGTGAACTGATCTCTATTGGCCGGAGGTCAGTTGTAATAGCAGGAGATCTCCAGCTAGTACCTAGAGGCTGATATCCAGAAAAGGCTAGCAAGTGCCAAACAGTAAAGGTTGAACTCAAGCACAAACAGCACAAAGCCAAAAAGCAGAACTTATCTGACATATGCACTCCAACACTGTGTAGATATGCTCATAATGTATTATGTCAGAAATAACAAAATACAGTCACAGTGAACATAGAACACCATAAGTGTCAACAATGTACAAAAATGCAGATTCCAAAAGAAAGCAATGGGCTTCAGGTAAATGTTCCCATTTTGCTTCACTTTCATCAAACTTGGAGATCCTCAACTTGCTTGGAATGTATTCATTTCCAAGGATAAGGAGTGTACCTACTATGTACAAGCGGACTGCTGGCTGAGTCGTCTTGGAAAAGTACCTGGAGGTTGGCAACCCTATTTATTAGCCACCTTTCTACCTTAATAGGAACTCAAGGTGGTTTACAATGTAAATAATAATAAAATACATAATGTGAACATAGGCTGCTTTGTGAGAGCATCACAATTGTCACCTGAGAAACTTTTAAGGATAAGCCTTTTATGGAACTGGGGTTGTATACAGAAGGCTCTGCTGGCTTTGTCATACCTCATTCTAGTCTCTGTTGTCTGCAAGTAGCCCCGGGCTTTGGTCTTCTGTGATTCCCAGACTAGGACAGTAGGACATACTATCAAGAGCACTAAATGTTCCAGGAAACTGCAGGTAACTGTGAGGGGGAGGTAGTCAGTAGCATGGACAGACCAGCCCATACCAACCCTCATCGGCTTTTTTTGATCAGACTGGTGTGTGAACACCCCCTTATCTCTGGACTATACTTCCAGTCCTAAAACGAGACCCTGGAAAATACACTGGAAGGTGTGTGAACAACACCAACTGAAATCTCAGAAGACCCAAACGTTCCTTAAGATGTTTTCCAGCATTCCTTAGGCGGAGCTCCAGGACTCTGTGCAGCTCCTTGACCCTCCCAACCCCAACCCCGTGGCTGTAACAGGCAGAATATATTATACAAAATAGAAAAATAATCTTAGGACTATAGAAAAGAAATCATGCACATTTGTTTATTTGGAATAACTCAGTTTTTCTTGGCAGAAAACGTCAATTGTTTTTTTGAGCATAGAGTATACAAACTCTCTCTGTCTCTATGTCTCTCTCTCTCTCTCTCTTTCTCTGTATGTGTATGAAGCTATTAGCGTGTTAAGCATGGAGTTGAAATTGGGGGGCCAGGTTAGACAGGACAGTGCAATTGCATGTAACAAAGGTGTGGTGGCCCCTTTGTTACAAAGCTCCCTGCTGTTCTACACAAGTTTAATGCTGAGGAGGGGATGCTTCACCCTTCCGCTGCTATAACTTCCCTCTACCCCTGTAACTTCCTTCCACCTGTGCTTACCACCACCAGCGTTCTGGTCTCTTGTTCACCTTGCAAACATAGGCCCTGACCCTGGAAAAGGGAAAGCAGCCAACACCCCCATTCCCACCCCTCCTCCACAATAACCTGGCCCCTTGCCCAGGCTCTTTGCAACGTGGAAGGACCCATCAAGCTGTTTCGTTCATGGCTGTCTTTTGTAATATGCATTTTGGCTCTCCCGAGGATGACTCTTGTGCACTTAATATATACTGGAAGCAACATTTTAAAGCAAATGTAAAATAGATAGGTGCATGCGGTGATCTTTCATATAATTAAAATGCAGTTGGGCAAAAAGTTATCTAAACACTACTCTTGCCTCCCTGTTTAATACAGCCATGCTGGCCACCAAAGGACCATTCCTGCATGGAATCCTGTGAACAAAGTATTTAAAGGCTGAGCCCAACAGATGGTCATAGAGGACAGGGTGAAAGATGCATCAGGTGGGTAGATGCACTGCTTTGTGCTTCTGCCCAAAAATGCCTAGCTAGCAAAGACACTGATGCGCAGACACAACCCTAGCGATGTTGTGGCAGATGCCATCAGGTGCCAATAAAAGCCGTGGAGAGCTTTGGACAGAGCTGACTTATGGAAGGCCTCCTACATAAACCCTAGTAGTGCTAGCATGCTGCTCTTGCACAAGTCCTGTTCATTTCAACAGGGCTTGCATTAGACCATCCTGGTGGTTTTCATCATACGTTCATCATTAGTGGGAGGGAGGTAATGTGGATTATTGGTGGCCCTTCTGATATGTAACATCCTCCCACACCACCCACCTCTCCAAACTCTTCACATTCTGGAAAGTTTGACATCGTAGGCCACCATGTTAAAGTTGTCCCAAGCTAAGAGTTTTCTCTCTGCTGGGTTGTAGTCTACCATGCTGCTGTATCTGTAGCGGTTCTCAAAGCGGATGTCGAGTGGCGCACTGGTGCCTGTGCTGGTGTGGTAAACAAAATTCACTCTGGCTTCAGGTGACGAGTAGCTGCTGATGGTGTACAGGGAGCCGCAAATCATGAAGGAGTTGGCTACTGACTGCTTGCGTATGTTGGTCTGCCAGGTCTGTTCAATCTCAAGGGTCTCTGGGTCCAATTTAGAAAGCACGATGGCCCCCTTGGCCTCTGCAGTGCTGTAAATCGCCCACAGCCCTTTCTCATCAACTGCTAGGTCAATGTCTGTGTATCCACCCCATGAGTAGGGGAATTGTCCATGGTAGCCAGCATTGGGCAGCTCCTTTTGGACTATGACGACTTCCGTCTTCAGGTTGTACTTAGCCAGTATTCTGGACTTGCGGCACTGGAAATATAGGGAGCTCTGATAAACAACAGCTCCGGTGCTCTCCATGGACTGAGGCAACACATGAACTTTCGAAGGATAGCCCTTTATAAAGTGGTCTGCATTCTCATACTCAAAGACTTGGCGGATATCTGTGCCAACGGTGTCAACTCTCCAAGTTGTCTCGTGAGTATATGGAGTCACAGGTTCTGGATCCCTCATCCACACGCCGTACTTACCGGCAATGGTCTCTGCCTTGCGGAAGGTCACAGGTTCACCAACCCACACCAGTATTCCACATCCTGTTTCAAGGCATAAAAAAGCCAGTTACTCTGTCCAATTGTAAGAGGCAGCTATTCCTGAAACCTTTGCTAACCTCAGGTTCTGCCTCCAAACTAGAAGACAAGGGAAGGGACTGTGCTTAACGTGGTGGAGTCATTGTTTATGTGTGTGTATGTCAGGTCACAGCTGACTTATGACAACCTCGTAGGATTTTCATGGCAAGAGACGTTCAGAAGAGGTTTGCCATTGCCTGCCTCTGCATCGCACCCCTGGTATTCCTTGGAGGTTGACCATCCAAATACTAACCAGGGCCGACCCTGCTTAGCTTCTGAGATCTGACAAGATCATGCTAGACTGGGGCTATCCAGCTCAGGGCAGGTCATTGTTTATACCAGAAATCAGAACACATGTATGGATATCTGGAATTACTTTCTATTGAGTCTAACCACAGCTCATCCATATGCTCTATCTGGCAGTGTTCTTCTAGGGAGAAGAGAGGCAAGATGGCTAACAGCTCCTGTTCCGTAGAGACGTTTTATATTTTTTAGCATTTGGCAGTTTTAAGTGAGTTTTACAGTACCTTTGTCAGCAGTTCCAGAAATAGGGCTGCGTTATCTACTACCAACTGAAGGATTTTTTCCCAGGAAGGTCTTAATTTACGACTTGCAGCTTAGTGGACTCTCTACTCAGTCTGGAAATGGAGCGAAAGACGTCCCAGCCATTTGAACGCCAAACAATTTACAGCTTAGTTGCAGGACTCTTTATTCGGTCTGAAGGCAGAGTGACAGCCATCCAGCCATCCAAACGCCCAACACTGATTTCCAACTGCAGAGCTCCCGTGAACTCTCTCTCTCTCTCTCTCTCTCTCTCTCTCTCTCTCTCTCTCTCTCTCTCTCTCTCTCTCACACACACACACACACACACACACACACACACCCCGATGCCCATCCACAGCTAGACCACACCGGACTTAAAAGCTCAAGTGTTGTTCCAAAGCCCCTGTGTTGGGTCTTAGGTAGCGAGGTTCATTGTATTCCAGACAGTCAAGGGTTAAATTGTTTGTAACCAAGCTGACCAGATCAAAAGGTGATGTGATCTACAGTATGTATCAACTAGCTATTGGTTAAACAGGACAGTTGTAAAAATATTTGCATATTAGGAGCTTCTTCTTTGTTTAGCAAGAAGAAGCCACCGCCATTGTATTTTAGATCTTACTCTGTGAAGATGTGGCTACACATAATACCATATAAGCTACGTGTTTCTTAAGCTGTAGAAACTCCCAGATATGAATCTGGGAAGTGATAGGAAACTTAGAATGTAGTAAGGAATTTATTGTTTTAAACTCAAGTTACCCTTCCCTGATGCTAGTAAGTAAAGTTGATTTTTGCTAAGAGAACAGACTGCAAGTCTTTATTGTGTGCGTGCAACCTTAGCTTCTACCGCTCATACCATTAATATTCAACGATCCATTTCCTCTGACAAGGGTCCCATCACCCTGACACTGGGGGCTGAACCTGAAAGCTTCTGGATGCAAAGCATGTGGTCAGTCACTCAGCTGTATGCCCTCCTTACCACTGAGCTGTCAAGATTGAACCCGGGACCTTCTGCATGTCAAAGAAATGTTTTATCACTGAGCAATGGCTGCTCCCCCAAGTAGGCTAGGCTAAGGGAGACTGTTTGGCCCAATGTCACCTAATCAACTTCATGGCTGAGAAGGAACTTTAATCTGGGTTGCACCAGTTCTAGTCCAACACATTTCACCAGATTTCAATTTTGGTTAAAAAAGAAAAGAAAAGCAAGTTAAGGAATTCATAAATCATTATCTTATTCTTAAATGTAAGTTATTTCTGTCAAATGCACTGATGTAACTCTCTTTTTGATGAGGAATAAATAATTTCGGTCAGATTTTCTAGATAACACCAACCTTGAATTTCCCTGTGGCACTCCAAATTTGAAACACATGTAAAATGCTGGCACTTGATACTGTCTATTTCGTGGTCTATTAGGCTCCTTACAAAGTTACTGCTGCACAAGAATGAAAGAGGAAAGAGGGGGTGGGGACAAAGGGAATTAGTTGGGGGCAGAAGAGAGCAGCCAGGATCTGTTTCTAAGAAGAGAAAGAAACAGGAAATATATAATAGTCTGATGGTCTGTCAAGTACCAACTAAATTATGAAATATCTTGGACAAGATGCATGATAGTTTTTACTTTGACTTTGCAGACTACTGGAGTTACCGTAGCTTGTCGAACACCCAGGGCCGATGAACTGGGTGCCATAAAAATCCCATAAAAATTAGGATGACACTTTGCATCACTGGAATTGATGGAGGAACTTTGTCAGAGTCCTTACAGAGAGATAAAGAAGTGGCTTGGAGCAAGCAGATTCAGAACTGCTGCAAGTTGTATGGCTATTTATCGTGTTTATTTTATAACAAAGAAAAAGGCCAGAGATTCCTTCTGAAAACTGTCATTAAAAAGTAGTTAAAAACACAAGAACTCTTCAGCTGGGTCATACCAAATGTCCACCTAGTCTGACACTGTTTTGCACAATGGACTCTCACACCCAAGGCATGAGGGAAACAGCCAGTCCCAGTTGCCTGTCAGTGTAATACTGCCTCTTAAAATACTGTGGTGTAGAGGTTAAAGCAGTGGTTCCCAAACTTTTCAGGTCACCTTGGTTCCACAAACTCAACCCCAGTGCCCCCTACCCTATCCAACAACACAGTTGAAGGGGTTAGTTGGCCCACCTCTAGCACCCCCTTGCCTCTTAGTGCCCCCCTAGGTAATCCTACCACCCCCCAGGGGGTGCTACTGCCCACTTTGGAAACCACTGGGCTAGAGTATTGGACTAGGATCTGGGAGGTCCAGATTCAGATCCCCATTCTGCCATGGAAGCTTGCAGGGTGATCTTGGGCCAGTCACACACTCCCAACATAACCTACCTCACAGAATATTAGGATTGAGGGGTACAACTTGTTTAAAAGGGATAGACAAATAAGGACCGGGGGGAGGAGTAGCATTATATGTCAAGGATATGTATAATTGTGAGGAAATACATGAATCTGAGCATGGAAGTTCGGTTGAGAGTCTCTGGGTAACAATAAAAGGAGTAAGAAATAATAGTGATATTATGGTGGGGATCTGCTTTGGACCACCAAACCAGGCATAGGAGATTTCAGTTACCCAGATACCTGTTGGAAATCCAACTCTGCTAAAAGTGAAAGATCAAATAAATTCCTGACTTGTCTTGCGGATAACTTCATTTCTCAGAAAGTGGAGAGACTACACAGATCAGTTCCCCTGGAGAAAATGGCTGTTTTGGAGGGTAGACTTCATGGCATTACACCCTACTGAGGCCCGTCTCTTCCACAAGCCCTGCCCTCCCCAAGCTTGCCCACAGATCTCCAGGAACATCCCAACCCACTACTGGCAACCTTAGTTCCAGCCTAGTTCCAGCCTAGCCCTTCACATGTTGGTTGGTGCTAGAGGTGGGCCAACTAACCCCTTCAACTGTGAAAGGCAGGGTTTGGTCAGGGTAGGGACTTCAATGCCATAAAATCCAGTTGCCAAAGCGGCCATTTCCTCCAGGTGAACTGATCTCTATCGGCTGGAGATCAGTTGTAACAGCAGGAGATCTCCAGCTAGTACCTGGAGGTTGGTAACCCTACTCCAATGCCATAAAATCCAATTGCCAAAGTGGCCATTTTCTCCAGCTGAACTGCTCTCTATCAGGGGAGAGACTGCAGGGGAGAGATCATACAGCCCATTCTACTATCTCAGCTTTGTGCTACCTCATTCCAAGGCAATGTCCAGACTAGGCCTGAGTTTCTGGGAATTATCCGGAACTATAGATGGGAGGGGGGATTCGGATGTTAAAATAGCCCTGGAGCAAGCGCCCCGGTGCAGTCAGCTAAAGGGCCAGTCCACCCTTGGAGATGCTTCTTGAGAGGCTGGATTTCCATTCTTCGTACTTGACCCCCTGCTTAGCAACTGGGGTGCTGCGAGCTGGACATGTTTCAGGACCATCTGGCACTTGTGAAAGGGCAGGCTGGTGAAGACAACAGAGCATTTCCTTCCTCTTGGCTCCTGGGAAGGATGGATTAGAACGAGGAGGAAGCCAGAGAGGGAGGGGCATCCAGATAACATTTATATAACTTGGTCACCAGTGAGGGGAAACACTCATGACGGCACAACTAGATGTGACGGCATCCCTGGGTCTGACCAGGGACCACTGCTGCCTTTACAAAATCTAATGTGGGCCATTTAAAAATGCTGCGAGGGCTCGCAGCAGGGCAGGACTAGTCCTCTTGCCTCCCGACTGTGCCTTTTCAAGTGCTGAAACATGTGTAGGGGGTAGGGTTGCCAACCTCCAGGTGGGGGCTGGAGATCTCCTGCTATGACAACTGATCTCCAGCTGATAGAAATCAGTTCACCTGGAGAAAATGGCCGCTTTGGGAATTGGACTCTATGGCATTGAAGTCCCTCCCCTCTAAACCCCACCCTCCTCAGGCTCCGCCCCCAAAATCTCCAGGTATTCCCAACCTGTAGCCGGCAACTAAGGTTGCCAACCACCAGGTACTGAGGGAAAAAAGACTAGCACAACTCAATATATTCAACAATTAATTAACAATGTGCTAACAGTGAAAAACAACCACAAGGTGTGCAAATATATACTATATTTACAACAATAATAATAATAATCCCAAGCCTAATAGCAAAGTCCAATCATCAACCTAAGGCAAATTATCTTCTAATCCAAACGTGGTCAAAAATGTCGTGCCAATTTATGGACATTTTCTACCACGTTTGGATTAGAAGATAATTTGCCTTAGGTTGATGATTGGACTTTGCTATTAGGCTTGGGATTATTATTATTGTAAATATGGTACATATTTGCACACCTTGTGGTTGTTTTTCACTGTTAGCATATTGTTAATGAATTGTTGAATATACTGAGTTGTGCTAGTCTTTTTCCCCTCAGCTTTTTGTTCCTAGCATTGTGAGTATTTCTTACACAACCACCAGGTACTAGCTGGAGATCTCCTGCTCTTAAAACTGATCTCCAGCCGATAGAGATCAGCTCACCTGGAGAAAATGGCCGCCTTGGTAATCGGACTCTATGGCACTGAAGCCCCTCCCCTCCCCAAACCCCGCCCTCCTCAGGCTCTGTCCCATAAACCTCCCACTGGTGGTGAAGAGGGACCTGGCAACCCTACTGGCAACCCTAGCTGCAACACTACTGGCAACCCCGCCCTCCTCAGGCTCCGCCCCCAAAATCTCCGGGTATTTCCCAACCGGAGCTGGCAACCCTAGTAGGGGGCTTGAAGGAAAGGTTTGGCTGACACGGGGTAAAACACAGCCAGAAGAGAAACACGCAGGAAGTGACGCTCGCTTTCTACCTGTATCTGCAGCTTCTGTGCCAGGAAGGATGGGTGAAGGGTTTTCTGGGGAAAGGTGGGATGCAGGAACCTCTGTTAGTTCAGATTTCAACTCTTGGTAGTCCAGACTCTCCGTATCCCACTTAGACACTGTAGCAAGGGCCGGGGGGTGGGGGTGGAGAAATAAACACGTGAGTACGGTATCCAAGATGAAAGAAATAATCATGGAAATTATTAGAGTGTTCCAAGCACATTGCATACATTTTCAGTAATCCTCAAAACTGCCCTGCAAAGTATGTCAGTATTATTAACCCCACAGTACCGATCTTCACTCCCTCTCCCCTACTTAAAGCAGCCCCAAATGGGCTACCTCCTCCTCCTTCCTCAGCGTTGCAGCCCTCATCCGTACTTCCACCCAGCTGGGTTTTTTTTTAAGCACATCATCGGCTCCAACAAAGAAACAAGAAGATGGGGGGAAAGCCGATAGTTTTCTGGACCCTGGCGCCAAAGCCAAAAACTCAGCCAAGTCAGGGTGGTTTTTTTCTCTAGGCAACCAACTCAATTTCTGAAACTTAGAATATGATTCCGCCCAGGATTTATCAGGACACAGAAGCAATTTGTCTTCAAAACTCTGCGCTAACAAGATGGGATGCTTCTAAGCGCGGCGCTTATTTTCCAGCTTTGCAACTGGCGTGTCCTAAAAAGCGACGATGCTCTTGTTCTGCTGCCCAGGCATCCCTTTCCAAAAATATTCCCCGGACGGACATGAGATCCCAGCACCGGTATTCCATCACCCCCTATTTCTGTTTCCTGGTGATGGGGTGAGGAAATTACAGCTTTAAAAAAAAGGCCTCCCTGGAGCCAGCGGGTCTGTGTGAAGCAAACCCTCGAAGACCCCTCTGGGAAACATTTTGCCCCCTTCACATTCCTTCTAAAAGGCAACTGGGTGCATGCTGAAGGCTGGGAGGTCGGTGCTTCACGGGAGCAAGTCTTTGTAAAAAAGAAGCACAACGGGATGAAGTGTTTGGAATCATTAGTAGAGACCACAGGCTGACTTTGCTCTTCCACTGGGCTGCCTCCGCCCCATTCATGAGGGGGATCTTCAGTGACATTTATAGTATCTGGCAGGCTGAATGAATTTCTAGCAAAAAGGGAAAGGAAGGGAGAAGAAAAGGTTGATGCCTGGGACAACACAGAAGAGCTTTCTCTAACCTGTTCAATTTTTCTACAGCTGGTAACGTCATCTGCCCACCATGACCATTGATTTAATCTAGGACCAGCCCAGAAGGTCAAGCACCGCAGAAGTGTAAGTATGATTAAGAAAGGAATCGAAAAGACAACAAACAATTCATAGTGCCATTAGAGAAACCAGAGAGGGGAACACGGTTAAAGCTATGCAGTTTGGGTTCTCCCATCTCAAAAAGCCTGTTCTAGAGCTAGAAAAAAAATTGCAAAATGATTGAATGATCAGGGGATTAAAACACCTTGGAAGCAGTGTGGTTGATTTTTAAAAATCGTTTCCAACTTTTTGAGATAGCACCTCTTTTCATAATGAAATTCCATCCATCCATCCATTCTTATTTTTTTTAAAAAGAACTTTTTTAGAACATTGCTTTTTGTTTATGTAATCTTACACTCTCGTGGCTCAATTATGAAGTTATAGAAAGCATCGACAGCTCTCAACCACAGAGCCTCTTTTCCCTCCAAACAGAAGGCAGAACCTCTTGCAGGGGTTTAGTCTAGATGACGCTGGACACACAGCCTACCTTCTTGAGAGCCTTGCAGGGAATCTCTGCTTGGTACCTCTCCGGTCTCAGTACACTGGCTTGTCCTTAGCCGAGCCTCCTCCTGGATGCTGCTCTCCAGCCTCCTCACCAGCTCGTTCTTCTCTTCCTCCAGCTGCCTCTTAGCCTCTTCTAAGCCAGATTTGTCTTGGAGGAGGTTGCTGATCGTAGACTCCAGCTTGCTGACTTGGGTGTCCCTCTGGGCTTGTTCCCTCTTCAGTCTGTCCACCTCTCTTCGAAGCAATCCCACCACGGATAGAGAGGGACCCCTCCCCAACTGGCTTCCATGCAGGTGGTCCACCAGGTTCTCCAGAAGGCTGAGCCTTGCCCTAGCAGACTCCAGCTCCACTCGCTGGGCGTTGCTCTCCCGCTGGAGAGCCTGGAGAGCTGTCGCTGTTTCGCCTGGGCTAGGACAGCTGGCTTCATTTGCACTGGGGACCGTGAAGGAATAGATGCACCTGCCATCCTGGTTATTCATCTTGTGGAGATGGACAGTGCTGCCTTGTGCTCCCCACGCCACCCAGACGGAGAGCAAGCAAGTCAGCAGGGCCTCCATGGTTTCAGCGCTGCCTTTTAAAAAAAACCCACTCAAAAGCAGAGGCTGTCCTTGGCAGCACAGTGGGCAAGTGGGCATTCCCCGCACAGCCCTCTGTGAAACTGAGCTCCCACAGAACTGGTTTTTATATGTCTGGGAGTAGTGGGAGGGGCAGGAGAGGGTCTCTGTGCCAGCAACAGAAATCTCCCTGAGCTTTTACAAAAGGGATTATGTTTTGTCTGAAAAGATGAACAGCAGTACCCATGCCCCATCCCTGCAGTCTTCACTATCAACACATACAGAATATGGAGAGACAGGTCCATTAAGTTGTGTTGTCTGTGGAGCAGGCAGCTTGGTGGTTTTTGTGTGTGCTCGACTGTGTGAATAGCAGTGCAGTTCTGAAGGCTTCACTGAAGTCAGTGGGCATAGAAGGGAACAATTCTGCCAAGGATTGCAATTGTACATTTGAGGGTTGTGCTGGTCCAGCTATTTTATTGCAGTTTCTTTGTCTAGAAATATAAGACATAGGTGTGATTCTGCATTCTGAATATGTAACCTCTGGAAGTTTCCAAAATATATTTGATTAAGATGCCAATACCTTACTACAGAATAGCAACAACAAGGATCGTGCATGATTTATGCAAAAAGCAGTGCAAATGTATCTCAAAGCCACTTAATTTATAATGTCAAAATTAATCTAATAAATGGAATATGAACTATCCTGTAATCTAAAGGAGATTCATTTGATAGCATACGGGCCTGCCCAAACCTCCCGGACTGGACCTGGCAACCCGTTATGCTGGCACGCCACTACTGCTCTGGCCGCGCGCCCACCCCAAACGCTACGGGACGGTCGCTGTGCGCTCCGTAGTTACGGAGTCGGCCGCTCCTGCGAGCGCCGTGCAGATAGCATCTAGGAAGCAGATGCAGGGGCAGCCTCCGGTGAACCTGAGAGAAGCCATGTTCCTGTAAAACCACTGTTCCAGCCGCAGCCATGTCATGGAAAGCAGACAGTCATGTAGTCAGTGCCAAACACCCCCCCTTGCAACATCCACAGCTTAATGGGCCGTCAACAGCGATCCTGATATCAAGATGAGTCGTTCTTCAACCTAGCATCGCACCCATTGTTCCTGTATGTTAATCTCGTCAGCAGAGAATTTCCAGTTCCTCCCGGGTTGCAAAAGCCATCGGGATCAAAATAGATTTCCAAATTCTCACTACCCCACCCCGGTAGCCACAGCTTAGTCCAGAGCTGGGCTGATTCCCCCCTTCTCTTGGTCAGTTTCACAGCAAGTGTTTTCAAACCTTGGGGATTGAACAGAGCCAGGCTGATTTCCCACCTTCCTCTTGTAATCATCCTCTTATAGACATGAAAGCCTTTTTGTTGTGAGTGCAAGATAACCAATGAAGCAATGAATGGAAATGACCACGCGAGTGTTTTTATGTTCTTATGACCCCTGCATTGAGATAGATAGAAACAAATTGGTTGTGGGGGGGAGGTTGTCTGGACCCATCTCTGCTTTGGCTGTAAAATTACCACTCGATTCAGTTAAAATGAAAGAATCCCACAAGGTGGGGGGGGGGCTGGTGACGTATTTCCAAAAAGTACACTACAGCCAATTACAATGCAGCGTTTTCAGGGGGGAGGGTCTCAGAAGCTCCACATTTTCATTGAAGATGCATAATTGATCACAAGGTACTCCTGGAATTTCTTCGGGGGGGGGGGATGCCTCTGCACACAGTGTTTTGATATTTGACAGCAAATGCTGTGCAGTTAGATAGCAGCAGATCCAGCAGAAACAGACCTTGCATAAAAGGCCTTGCTCTAGTTTGGTTAAAAGAGGGCTATTCCTACCAGATTTTCTGCTTGGCCTCACCTAATTCCCATCATCATTGTAGTCCCTGTCCTGCATGGCTTTTGTACACTCACGTCCCATAATCCCCAAAACAATCATTTCTGTGGTCAAAAGAGGTCCTTCTTGTTTTGTCCGTTGAAGATAGTATCCAACCTACTACTATTGACCTACCTTACAGTGCTGAGGTAACTTGTGTGTAGCATACACAACATACAGTTAACTTGTGGAACTCACTGCTATAGGATATAGTCATGACCACTAGTTCAGAAGGCTTTAAAAGGGGACTAGAAACATTCCTGGAGGATAAACCCATCAATGGTTATTAACAATGTTGGCTTAAATGTAACATCAATGTTAGTTCACCTCTGAATGCCTGTTACTCCACAGCAGCACCAGGGGAAGGCTTCAGAAACTCGGTGCCTTGCTTTGTGGGGGCTTCTACGTAGCCATTATGGAAAGCATGATGGAGGATTAGATGAACTGTTAAGTCAGACTCAGGAGGACTCTTCTTGCATTCGCATGCATTTCAAACATTAGAAAAGTGCTGTTCGAATTCTAAGTAGTATTATTTCACTCTAAGCGAGGGGAAAGTGGACCAAGGATATTGCTAAGGCCAAATTTAAGAGTTCAATTTCCGGGATAATTTGGGACCCAGTCCTGCAAGTGCCTCACGCAACTGACATGAACACAGGCCCATAATGTTGACGCTGTAATAGCCCAGGTTTCACACGTCTGGGTCCACCCCCCAGTGAATGGGAGCTGTTCTGGAATACGAAACACAAACTCAGCATGCTGTGGTGGTTTGTGACACCCTAGGGATCTGGGAGACCCAGATTTGAATCTCCACTCTGCCATGGAAGCCCAGTAACTCTCTCTCAAGCAAAAGATACCTCACAGGGTAGTTGTTGTGAGGATAAAATGGAAGAGGGGAGAACAGTGTTGTAAGGTCCCCATTGGGGAGAACAGTGGGGAATAAATTTCTCAATAAAGTGCCTCTCTCCTAAGCATTTCTGACTGCTGGGTATTTCCCCGACAAATCACACCCATCCCAAAGCTGAAGAGCAGGGAGAGTATTAGCGTGCCCCCTGTAACAAAGGATGATCAGGTATCACCCTCCTCTATACATTGTAACCCCAGGCCCTTCCAGTAGCTCCCTAACCAAACATATACTACGCACGTAATTGCCTAGATAATACTCTCCATATGTAGTAAACGTGAACTACACTTTGAACAGAAGTTTTCAGAGCTATCCACAAGAATTCCAAATACTCATCAATAATTTATTGACAGACCAGCAAGCCTCACTTCCCCAAGGTACTTCCAGGATTTGGTTGCCAGGAACAATGAAGCTGTGAGTGTCCACGTCCGCACCCACCCACAGCTTGCTACGTGCATTCTTGTATATCTTTCAGCCTTCGACTTGATATCAGACTTTTTTACTACCAATTTTTTTGGTAATTGCTCTTTCATAAATAAGACTCAGTGTGTATAAAAATGACTGTCCACGTGTATATCTTCCTCTTATCCCCACCCCAAAAGAAGAGAGGTTACTTCAACTGCATCCCTATCAGTTCTTGCCGCAAAGGTATAACTTACCAGACATCACCTACCAAAGGGAAGCGAGGGGCAAGGCCATGGGAGAAAAGTCTCAGTGGTAGAGTTCATGCTTACTGAATGCTGTCAGTCCCAGGATAGGTAGATTGGTTCATGTAGGCGGCAGCCCATCTTAAAGGAGACACCATTCAAGGGGAAATACTGCAGCTGATTTTATTCGCCTCAGACAGGATCACGATGAATCAAGCTCTACATCCAGAGTAAAAACTAGTGGAGTGGAAAGTGCAGTCAAGTTGCAGTGGCCCCATAGGGTTTTGAAGGTTTGCCATTGCTGGCCTCTGCATAGCAACTCTGGACTTCCTCAATCCCATCCAAGTACTAACCAGGGCTGACCCTGTTTAGCGTCCAAAATCCATGAGATTAGGCTAGCCTGGGCCATCCAGGTCAGGGCAAAAGCTATCCATCCCCCCAAATTAGAACCATCTCGAGATATTGCCAAAGGTTCTTCTAGAACCCAGCGGTCATGACCTTCAAGGGGCTAATCTGCTTCGTTGCACACTCCCAACACAGCTGTTATTTTTGTTGCTTTTTGGAAGGCCCTCTGTGCATACACAGAGAGCAAAGGTGTCATATCTCCAGCTTCTCTCTGCATCCATGCTGAGAAGTGAAGCAGGATAGCAAGATATGGTCACTCAGCAGTGGAGGGGATTCCTTTTTAGCACAGGCAGGTTCAGAGACTTTGGCTCCTCTGATTCTCATCACATTACAATTATGTCATGTGGCTTCCTTACCACATGCTTGCAGTTACCACCTGGGAGAGGCTGAAGAACGCTGCTCTAAACGCGATGCAAAAGGAAAGAACTCTTCAAGTTTATTGCCTTGCAAAATATGAGGACAAACCCCCTCATCCTCTGGGCTTGTGTGCATGCGCAGAGAAGATTACCGAAGAGATTTCAGACATTGACAGTTTTCAGAGAGGGAAACTCCCACAGGCTGACGCTTGAACTAGTACCCAACTTATGTAGCTTTTCATAATTTTTCACATTTGCTCAAAGGAACGGGCACTTTTTGGCTGTATCAGCCATTGCTTGTTTCCTAAGGATTATCTATCATTTTTTAAAAAATCACAACATTCCATTCATGGTTATTGTTTCCCGTTTAGAGAATCCTTAAGAGGCCCTTAAGGAAATTATTAACTTACTCTCCTTCAGAATTCACTTTTATTTAAAAAAAAAATCAGAAAGGGGTCCTGAAGTACCCAGATTACCAAAAGAAAAGCTACTTGGAAGTAAATACCACTTTAAAAAGATTTTGTTCTGAGTAAACAGAAAATTGGTCACACAGTGTTGACCCCGATGCCATGCTCTTTGTCCTCATTTACTTGGGGCAGTTCCGGTTTTATAGTCTTCATTCTTGCTAAAATCCTGTCCTGATTCTGTCCCTGTTTGGGTTTTATCTTGTAAAAATGTTGATGGGAGTTGTTAGAAGCATATTTCTCCAGAATACAGCTCCCTCCCTACAATTTTTAAGAATTCGATTTCTGAGTGAGAATGGGAGCAACCTTGCTTCTAGCACACATGTATGTAAATGCTTGCACATCAACACCAATGTACCATGCAGCGCACAGCCTGTTATTTATACACTGCAGCTTCTGAACTACATTGAGAAGCTGTGCATCTCCATCACATTGCAATGGTCAGCCTGAGACCTGTTGAACTGGCTGGAGTGTCTTCTGACATGATGACCACTTGCCAGCAGGTAACTACAGCTGGCTTGCGAGCAGTGGCTTTTACAGAAGGAGAAGGGCTACTGGGTCAATTTACTGTGGGGGAGACAAAGAAACCAGAATTAATCTGTTCCTTGCACATGGAGTTCCAGAGGGAAGCTGGGAGGAATGGGAGAAAGAGGCAGTAGATACAGAGCACTAAAAAAGATGCAGAACGGACAATGCAAATGATCAAGATATCAGAGCACTTTCCCTACAATTAAAAAGGATTTGGGGCTTTACGGAAACTATGACCAAGAGAGATTTATAATAAGTATGGCATGGTGGCGTTTCTTAGAATTATTTACAGTATGGAGGAAGCAGACACATTTTTCTCCCTTTCCAATAATACCCAATTAAGAAGATAGGCAGTAGATTCAGTACAGATAAAATACAAGATATGGAATTTACTACAACAAGATGCAATTATGCCTAGAGAGATGCCTTTAAAAGGGAATCAAATAAATGCACAGAGGATGCCAAACTAGCTACCGGTACATTAGCTCGGTTTAAAAGGCTCCCCATTCATCTACAAAGGCACACAGAGAGCGTCATGGTTAAGAGCAAGTCCCACAGCAACTCCAATATTCACTCCCTACCCCATCTGAAGTGGTATCATTTAGCCACTGCCTAACATGGGTGGCTGTTAATCATCTGTCTTTGCCTCTGAGGTTTCCTTAACGTATCAAGATCAAGGAACCTGGATGATACCACTCTTAGTTGATCAAAGAGACATCTAGAGCCTTTTATGCATGGCTGTTTTTTTCGCTGTCACCCCTACAGCAACTTTGGATCTTTGTTTTGATTATGCATGCTGTTTCTGACTGTTAGAGGTTACCTCCCTCTCCCTCTGAATTTTCAGGGACCTGCTTTATCTTAAATTTGAAAACACGGACAGAACGCAGGGAGACGCAGGGGGAGAGTGAGGTGACCTCTGATGGTCAGAAATGGCATGCATAATAATAATTAAAAACAAAAACCAAAGTCGTTGGAAGAGTGACCATGCCATCTACTATGATTTGGAGAAATAGTATCATTTTACAGTAATGGCGAAGAAGTGACAGGATTGACACATGGATACAGAGGCTGAAGGAAGAAACTTGAAATCACCGACCGCCCGACAAAAAGAGGGCAAGCTGCTCAGAGATAGGAGAACATTCTCTCCAGCAGGAGCCAAGATCCTTCTACAAGTGAAACAAGAGAAGTAAATGCTGACAGAGAGGCATGGGGTGGCAAGAGGACAGGGGTGGAAAAATAGATTAAGTCATCATCAGCATAAGGGTAGTAGTAACTAGCAAGGGCCAAGATGAGACAGATCATATAGAGGCAAAGAGCAGAATGTTCAATCGAGGCCTACAAGGAGCAAAAGAGACCAAAAGTCCCAAAGGTGTCAAATAAATTAGAGTTAGAAGCTGAGATGCCATGTTTGATGGCATCCAAAGCAGAAGACGGTAAAGTAGGATGTGCACTCTCACATAGTTCACCCTCCCACATTGCCTTCTCAACAAAAACAAATATATTGTATATTGTAAACATATTGTTCAAGGTCATGAAGAACAAGGAAAATACGCAGAATGTAGTATTTCTTCATGAGACTCAGCGTGGTGTAGTGGTTAAGAGCTGCAGACTGTAATCTGGAGTACTCAAAGAACTTGCAGATGTAATTTCTGAGCCTCTGTCCATTATTTTTGGAAGGTCTTAGAGAAAGGTGAGGTGCCAGAAGACTGGAGGTGAACAAATATTGTCCCCATCTTCAACAAGAAGAAAAAGGAGGATCCGGGTTACTACGGACCCATCAGCTTGACTTCTATACTAGGAAAAGTTTTTGAACAAATCATCAGTCAGTCCTTGAGCATTTAGAAAGGATGGATCTGATCACTAAGAGCAAGCCTAGGGTTTCTCAAGAGCAAGACATGACTAATCTTATCTCCTTTTTTGAGAAAGTTACTACCTTGCTGGATCAGGGGAATGCTGTAGACATAGTTTATCTTGATTTCAGTAAGGTTTTTGATAAGGTTCCACATAGTATTCTAGTTGACAAATTGGGAAAATGGGGTTTAGATCCTATTACTGTTAGGTGGATCTGTAACTGGTTGACAGATCACACCTAAAGAGTGCTTGTTAATGGTTCCTCATCCACTTGGAGAAAAGTGACTAGTGGAGTGCCTCAGGGATCTATCCTGGGCCCTGTGTTGTTCAACATCTTTATAAATGATTTGCAGATGATACTAAATTGGGAGGGGTAGTAAATACGGTAGAAGACAGAGCCAAGATACAGGATGATCTTGACAAGCTGGAGAATTGGGCTAAAACTTATAAAATGCACTTCAACAAAGACAAATGTAAAGTTGTGCATTTAGGTAAGAAAAATCAAATGTGTAATTATAGGATGGGGGAGATTTGTCTGAGCAGTAGTGTGTGCGAAAAGGATCTTGGGGTCTTAGTAGACCAAACACTGAACATGAGTCAGCAGTGTGATGCAGTAGCTAAAAAGGCAAATGCGATCTTGGGCTGCATCAACCCAAGCATAATGTCCAGATCACGCGAAGTAATGGTATCGCTTTACTCTGCTCTGGTTAGACCTCACCTAGAGTACTGTGTTCAGTTTTGGGCACCACAATTTAAGGATGTAGACAAGCTGGAACGTGTCCAGAGGAGGGCAACAAAGATGGTGAGGGGTCTGGAGACCAAGTCCTATGAGGAAAGGTTGAAGGAGCTGGGTATGTTTAGTCTGAAGAGGAGAAGACTGAGAGGGGATATGATAACTATCTTCAAGTACTTGAAGGGCTGTCATATAGAAGATGATGCCGAGTTGTTTTCTGTTGCCCCAAAAAGTTGGACCAGAACCAACGGGTTGAAATTAAATCAAAAGTGTTTCTGTCTAGACTAGAGGTGGGGAACGTCAGGCCCGGGGGCCGCTTAAGGCCCGCAAAATCATTTGGTCTGGCCCTTCGTGGGTCCTGGCAGATCTCTAGCTCAGAAGGATCTAAGACTGGTGATCTGCCCCCTCCCGCGGACAGGAATAGCCTCTATTCAAGGCAGATGTGAGTTTGTTTTGCTGAGAAAAAGAACCTTCCCCCCCCTTGCAGAAGAGTTGTTAGCTATGGAGCTGCTAGGACCACCCAAGAAACTGTGTTAACTCTTTCCCACCCAGGCCATGGAGAAACGTATTCCCTCTGTAGTACAACAAGGCTGGGGACGGAAGTGGCGACAATGGAGGGATTAAAGGGGCAGGACCAGAATACGCGGGAGGGGGAGTTCTTAGCCAGTGTGTCCTCATTTCATCCCTGCAGGTGGAGGTAGCAGGAGCCGGCTGTAGAATCCGGCCCCAACCGTGCAGAGCAGGAGCAACTCCGGCGTGCGGCTGGACGGCTATGCCTGGCTGATGCAACAGACCATTCTGTGCCACCAGGTGGGCGAGTGAGCCACCGGTTGGATGCCTGCCTCCTTGCCGAGCAGCGGGGGGGGGGGGGAGAGATCATCTGGGGCAGCTGCCTGCTTGGGGTTGGTTGGCTAATTTTTAAGTTGATAATTTTGTATGGCCCGCAAATAATGTTATAAATATCCAAATTGCCCTTAGCAGAAAAAAGGTTCCCCACCCCTGCCCTACAGGGTTGCCGTAAGTCAGCTATGACTTGACGGCACACACACACAGTATTACTTCAACAGTAGCAAGCCAACTGTTCTTATCACACAGCCTTAGTAAGATCAAGGTATTATCCTGGTATCTTGTTCCTGCTACCTTTTTTTTTTTAAATTATTTTTATTATTTTCTACAATTCAACTAAAATAAACATATCTCAACAATATATTCAGTTGTAACTGCTTGTAACAAAAAAAGTTCATTGCTATTACTGAGAATATGTTATCTATAATATTCTATGCTATCTACTATATGTGACTTCCCCGCATCTTCTTCAGTCACTAATTCTACTGGTTAACACTTTTGCATTTCAAATTAATTTCTAATCCTTATTTTCTCTCATACAGACTTGCTTTAAGCTATCTATACTACTTCTATAAGCAATTTCAAGTCCTACCTAGTTATAATATTATCATCATTGTCTCTATATAACATTCTATTATTCTAAATTAAAGGGATTAGATCAATACATAAACAAATTTTCCCATTAAAAATTCATCAAAGTAAATCCACCGTGGCTCCCTTACACCCCAAAAATAAGCATCATTTTAGCCATTATCTTGTTTTGGGAGGGGATCTGCCAGTCCTTCTTTATTTCCCAATCCCCACCCCCCGTTTTTCAATATAGTAGATGCAATTCTGGCCTCTGAAGATGTAAAAGAAGATCCCGGTGATTGTATCCATTGGCTTCTTGTTAAAATTTCCAGCATCTTCTTGGTAAAATCCTTCATCATGTCTCCCTCCATCGCTGGCTGCCAGGAAGTGTTTTCTTGGGATAATAATGCTCCTCCTGTCAGCAGTGACTCAGACAAGTAAATTGTAGAGGTATTGAGTTCTTTCATGTTGCTCTCTCTCCTTGCCAGCTGGTCACTTGCAGCTACCTCTTTAAAATCTTGGGTCTTCATATTGTGGATCTCCTCAATAATTGTGTCCAGTTTTCCATTAATTGATTTAAATAGGATATTCATCACCTCAGCTAGTTGAAATGCTTGATGTGAGAGCGCTTGTTGTTTTTCGAAGACTAAATCTTGTTGCACTGCAAACATGTCCATTTGTTTGAGTAACATCTCTTCCAACCTCTTGTTTGACATATCTGCTTGTATTCTCATATAGAAGCAGGCTTTGTAATTTTCAAGATATCCTCAATTATGCTTCAAAGCAGCACAGATAAAGAAAAGAAAGTAGACAGGAAACTGCAGTATCATAGACCCTGCGTCGTCTCCTCTCGGTGGTTAAGTAGTAGGAACGATTTGATGGTTACACCGGGGAGATTCACTTCAAGTCTTCCAATCTGCCCTGTCTTTTCGATGGTAACAAAGCCCTTCTTGTTATCTTCCGGTCTTAAGAGGCGACGTGGCTGGACATTGAATCAAAGAAGCCGGAAGTGGGGGGGGAAGGTTCTCGTCTCCCTCCCTCCCCTCAAAGCATTTAATTGGTAGTTGTAAAGTCATTCAGAAGTCCCTTTTATTGCGTCTACTCACTGATCAAGTTGATAAGGTCTTAGTCAGTTCATTTAATGGCATTTGTTTGTTTTAAAAGTCTCGTTACGCTGGGCAGGGAGTCGCCGGTTTTCGTAGGTGTTTTTATCGTCATTCAGGTCTTCTCAATCAAGATAAAGGCAAAAAGTGTCTTTTTACTCACTCTGACTTCCAAAGGTGAGGCTTCTTGTTCTTTTCATAGATTATTTGATGTTAATGTATAGAGGAGGTCAAAGCCTATAATCCAAAGAGTCGTCCGTGGCAATGGTAGCCCCTATGCCGGCGGGGACAACTTCCAACTCAACGGGAGGCGTAAAAAAGCTCTCTCGGAGAATATGGGAGTCCAAACCGCTCTTGAAGGCTGCAGGGGAATTTCCTGCTTCCCGATCCACTATTTAGGACCGAGTTGGAGTGCTTTTTGCACTCCAAATCTAAACGACTCTTGGTGTTTCCTGGGAGCCCCCAGGAAACAATGGCGCTCGGACCAAACGCTCTACAGGAAGTCTTGTTCCTGCTACCTTGAACACAGTTCAGGAGTGCTAGTTGGTGCCATCTTGGTTCCACAAAATAAGTAACAAGGGCTTGTACAAACTCCCCAGATGCTAGTGTAGGTGGATGCAATCTTTAGAGTTACACAAAGTTCTCTAGGTTCCAATCTCTGCCCTGTTTTGTACAAACAAAACCATGTCCAGATAGTAAAAGTATTTTCCATTGTTGCTCCATTGCTATCAAACTCTCTCCTTCCAGAAAGGTCCTCCAAAGTATGAAGGCTTGGCACTGCTTTTGCTAGACAGATGTTAAGATATCAGACTTGGAACTGCCTAGCCAGAGCAAAAACTGATAGTGGGGTTTAAGTACTTTTGATGCTTCAATCTAATTTTTAGCTTACACCCCCCCCAAAGTTTTTCCGTGGATTTGTACACATGGAATGCAACTTTCTTGTCTTCCCCCTCCCACAGCAGCCTGAAATGTCTCCCAAGATCCACCACACCCAGGAACAAGTTTTTTTTTGGGGGGGGGGAGGGTAGGAGGGGCATTTCAGAATGCTGCAGGAGAGAGAGAAAATTATCCTCTGCAAGCACAAATCCCTTCACCCTCAAAAAATCTGAGGGATTTAATATATGAATGTTTTAGTATTAGGCCAGGCATTCGTGATCAGGTGTAGGTTTTGCAGCCAAGACGTGGACCTCCCTATACTGTCTTCTGAATACACAATCAGACTAATGACAGCACAGCTAGAACAGTAATCTTCAGTCAAAGATGAGGGCCCTTTGGTGTACGGCTTTCAGGAAACACTTGTGACTAGTGTGCAAGTTCAGAGAGCAAGGGTGCAACATGGTTCATGTGCATGCACCAAGGAGGAGGAGCAGGACAGTAAGGCAAAACCATTCAGCAGGATTCCTTTTTAAATACAGGTGGGTCCAGCAACTCTGGCTCCTCCTCTTCCTGTCAAAAAACTGATAAGTGATTTTCTGCCAGATGGTTTAATCTCAGTGGGTCCCTCAATTGCTTAGAGTTAAAGGTGTGTGGGGGGGTTAATTGTGGAAAGGGCTGATCTGCTATTTTAATAATGGGAGGCTTGCATGCTCCACACCCATGTCCAGTATAAATATGCACCACCTTTGCACATGTTTTTAAATTCCAACAGTGCATTCACTTTCTGCCTCTTCGTGATTTGGCAACAAAACACCCCTAATACTGTTCTGGATTCAGCTGTGCTGGCCAAAAGCTGTTGCTTCAGATGCTCCAATCATCGATCAGGAATAATACACTTACAGTCAAAAATAGGTTTTTACTGGAATGCTTTTCAGGTCACATTCATAAGCAGTAATACCAAGAACATGTAGCTTTTGGATCCCTTATAACAAGTACAGAAAATCTGCTTGCAAAATCAAGTTGGTTTTAAAACGGACATGTGAGGGGAAAGTGACATCCTTGCAGTCATTCTCTGAACAGTTAGGTTTTCTTAGAACAGCGGCATCGACATTATATTTTTCATCCCACCCCGTACTCCTCCACCCCTGAACTCTGCCAGCAGTGGTCAGAAATTGTTTTAAATTATAAATAACATTATTAGCAGGTAGCAATATATACAATGTAAAAAAAAAAGAGAGAGAGAGTGAAATACACCAGCAAGTTTCTGGTTCCAAACGGGGCTCCCTTCAGCAGACGGATGGCGAGGTGTTGGATTCAAAGTTGACACTAACGTGAAATTTTGGCTGGAGAAAGAGGATGATTTGTCAGGTCCTCCAAACGCCCTCATCAGAATGGGTCACTTGCCTCCGAGGAAAGAAACACTTCAAAGCTATATACATGTTATGTTCCACTGAAAGCACGCAGCCGCTTGCTTTGCTGTCATCCCAAAGCCACGTCCACAGCAAACTCCATCAGCAAGTCAGGTGTGGTACTTGAGGATGATGGGAACTGCACAAGACAGAGAAGGAAGCATCCTGAAACATACATGAGCTGCCAACTGACCAATTTCACCCTCTGTTTTTAAGACTCTTCTTCTCTATCTCTGCAGAGCTCTCTCCAAGGTCGACCCAGAGCACATTCTTAAGCATACTGTTTGATCACCATGGTTAAAGCAGTAGAGCAGCATACACTATAGCTGTTCTGGGCTTTTTGAGGTTTGGCACAGCCAGAGCATTCTCTCAAATGTTTCTTCGACTTGGCCAAACATTAACAGAGCAATTTCACGCAGAGCTACACTCCTTGAAGTCCACTGAAGCAGATGGGCTTGGTTGTCCCCCTCCCCAATGGAGCTGGCTACTGGGATACCAACAAAGGGGAGATCTTCTCACGTGATTGACCCCCCCCACACACACAAACCCTAATTGTGGCCAGTCTCTCCAGGACCATCTACCTGAAAGCCAGGCTACAGATGCAACCCTGTCCAGAGAACTTCTAAAAAATTATGCAGTCTATTTACTGCACCTGACAGAGCATCCATCAGTCACATCTGAGCTGTGGGCTCATTCTACCCTGGTACAGTAAACAGACCTAGTTATGATCCCCAAAATAAATCTGCACTCTAAATGGAGAACCAAGAGAAAAGATTATAGACTCAGCTCATGAATGCCTGAGTTCTGTGGGGATACCCACTCCCTCCTTTACAACATTCACTGGCATTCCTTTCTTACACACCTCTACCTTGCCCCTCATTTAGCCTGTCCATCTGCCACATATAATATATAATTATATATTTGAGTGCTAAATAGAGTGGAATTTGACACCCAGTAAGAAACACCTCAAGTAAAATGTCTCAGACACAGCTGATATCTATTTCTAGACTTGTGCCTTCTCTGCATTTTAACACAAACCAGTCCTGCACCAACGGAACCCAAATTCTGTTCCAGACATGACTACATTCCGCAACCTATATAAATTATGCAAATTAAGGCTGAAATCCAATATTTAAGAAGTACATCACACTGAGCTCATTGGGCCTCATTTGCACAAATGTACATGGGATTGTGGGACGGAAGGAAGCGTGGTATAGGCTGATCTTGTCAGATCTCGGAAGCTAAGCAGGGTCAGCCCTGGTTAGTATTTGGTTGGGAGACCACCAAGGAATGCCAGGGTTGCTATGCAGGGGAAGGCACTGGCAAACCACTTCTGTTGCTCTTTTGCCTTGAAAACCCCATAAGGGGTTGCCATAAATCAGCGCTTTATACACACACACAGGATTGTAATGTAAGAAGAACTGCATATTTGGCCAGTTTTGTATAATTTGGCTTTTGCTGATCATAGCAAAAATTACGTCACCGCTGAAAAATTACAGTGGGCCTTAAAAGTAATTCTAGTTAGCTCATGTACGTTGAACTGAAATAGGTCTCAATTCAAATCCACAACCCTTTAAGACTACAAGGATACCACAGGCTAAA
This sequence comes from Euleptes europaea, assembly GCF_029931775.1. Classification (NCBI taxonomy): domain Eukaryota; kingdom Metazoa; phylum Chordata; class Lepidosauria; order Squamata; family Sphaerodactylidae; genus Euleptes; species Euleptes europaea. Next base: position 26,278,714 of record NC_079313.1, on the reverse strand, counting down.
GGAGACCCCTTTGGCAGACCTAAACTAGCAAACATGCAAAAGATGGGGGAAGGCATATGATGCAGCAACTTCACTGAAGCTAAGGGAGGTTTGGGTGAGAGATCTCTTGGCAAGCTGCCTATTCTTGCATTGAGCAGGAAGGGGGTTTGACTAGATTGCCTCTGATGTCGCCCATGACTCTATGGACTCTCGACTGCCCAGTGGTAAAGCAACCAATGGTGCCAAAGAGCAAGAATGAAAGGACTTTACAGGATTTCTTCAAGGTAGCAAAATCAAGGAAGTCAACTTGAGCAGGCTGAGGCTGTTCGAGATCTGGCCTCTTCAAAGAAGCAATCCAACACCACAGAGAGCACAGCACCCTCTGTATGTACTCACCAATAATCACTAGGAGAACGGCAACAGCAACCAGTGCCACAATGGCCTTCATCTGCAGAAAGAAGCACAGAGCAATAATAGTAACACCATTCATACGGTGCTCTCAGCATTTACTGAGCAAAATAACCCTTATAGAGCTCTGTGAGGCCAATATTATTTCCCTATTAATGCAGACAGGGAATGAGATTTTAAATGACCATCTCCTACATGGCTCTTTTTGGGCCACACTAGATTATACGTGCAACACAACCTACTTGCAGACACACATGACATCAGCAAACGAACGTTTCCAAGCATGCCCAGGCCCAAGTCGCCTCATGAGCACAGACCAGGGGAAGGTTTCAGCCTTCCCTCCTGTGCTGTTTACCGGAGCGGAAAGGACCACGGAGCGGAAAGGACCACGGAGCTGTATGTGTACTCGCTGCTGAATGTACAGCCCCACAGCAGAGCAAACAAGCCCCCTCCCCAGCCATTTCTGCTTTGGAAAAACGCACAGGAGGGAACCTCCCCCCCATCAGGCTCTGGCCCACTTGGGAATGTTACTTTCTCAATGCCCCGTGTGTCTGCAAGTCAGATCAGGGCACCAACCTGACTTGTGCCACGAGTATCATCTAGTTTAGTCCTTAATCACTCTGCAAGACCAGTAGCCAGGCTACTGCTTCCCGATTACAAGTAGAGATACACTGTTACACTTGGAAAAATGAAACCTAACTCCTTGCATCACAATTGTAACGGTAAAAGCTCACAGAACCAGCCAAATAACTCCAAACAGATGATGTGTAGTTGCAAAGTAAGAGTACATTGGTGTGCAGTGCAGTAGGATGAGTTCAAATCCGCAGTCAGCTATGATGCTCCAAACATACGCCAGCTATGAAGGTGGTGGAGCACGTCTTTAAGGCAATGACCAAATGAGCACGTAAAAGAGCCTGCTTGGATTCAACTGCGTTGCAAAGAGCAGAGCCTGGTCTCCAGGGGAAAAATTCGGCCCATTCTAAGTGCAGGGCACGCAGAGGGGCACAACAGTTTAACTCCTGAATGAGCAGTAGTATGCTCCAAGTTCACCCATGGTAACGCTGCCTTCAGCGACACAGAAAGAACTCCTCTCTCCGCGCCTCACCTTGCAGCCACGCCACCACATCTGTCTTCGGAGCTGTTTAGATCGGTTGCTGAAAGCTGTTGCGTTGTCCGATAAGCTCTCTGAATCAGAAAAAGCACAAATCAGAGAGAGACAGACAGTTAACATTCTGCAAATCCAGAAGCTTTCTGCGACTCTTCTTTTGAATTTTTGTTAAAAGCAAAAGCGAATCATAATTGTTCTTGTAGGTTATCCGGGCTGTGTAACCGTGGTCTTGGTATTTTCTTTCCTGACGTTTCGCCAGCAGCTGTGGCAGGCATCTTCAGAGGAGTAACACTGAAGGACAGTGTTACTCCTCTGAAGGACACTGAGAGACACTGTCCTTCAGTGTTACTCCTCTGAAGATGCCTGCCACAGCTGCTGGCGAAACATCAAGAAAGAAAATACCAAGACCACGGTTACACAGCCCGGATAACCTACAAGAACCAATGAACTCTGACTGTGAAAGCCTTCGACAATATTGCGAATCATAATGTTTACTTATAGAACTGTGGTGAATTTCAGATGATCTACTTCCCTAAGGAGGAACACAGCCAGATCCTGCGGTTACCTAAATGATCAAGAGATGACATCTCAAGAATGTCCTAGCGCAATTAAACTTCTAGTGTACTGCTGCACCAGTGTAACCTTGGCACTGGCATACACTGGCAGAGGGGCCAAAACAGGATGGCACCAGGGGCATGCTGGAATGAGCAGAACTTAGTTGCTACTCTTTTGAAACGCTGTTCTTCATACTCCTTTTCCCTATACCTTCCCTCGTTTAATGAAACTCTAAAATCTGATGGAGCACTGTATGACAAATCACTGCCAACCTCCCACAACAGTGGGCAGCTTCGGCCTTACACTACTAGAATAGAAATGGAAGAGAAGTAGGAGGCAGCTTGTCTCAAAAGGTGTGCTAAGATCCCCCTTGGGGGAAGCACTCTTACATATACTTCAACCTCTGGTAGTGGTAGGGATTAGAGGTGGAAGTAGCCTCCTACCGCAGGTCCAAATCCATCTGATTTGTTACCTGTTGGCAAACAGCTACATGGCCTATAAACATTGAAAACCACATATCATAAATAAAGAGGTACCATCAGGGAGTGTACTCTAACTGGCAACCAAAATTCAATGCTAGAAATACAATTAAATGGACCACGTAAAATTGATCTATTTCCTCATTTTGTGCAACACATACCTTGCCTAGGATGAAAGCCTTTGAAATGTTTTTGGCAAGGATACATTGCACCATCAAAGCTGGAAAAACATTAAAATTCCTGGACTTTAGTAGGAAATGTTAAGCATCAGCATCAGGTTTAAGCTCCATCCCAATGCATGCTTTGGGGGGGATAAGAAGATACCACAGAGGGCTCATTCCATGCTGATGCCATGTTCCTCGGAATCCTGTCCCAAGACCAGAAGAGAGAAGCCCAAGAGTATCAACCGGTGAACGCTAAACATCCCTACCTGATTTATCCTGCAAGTCGTCCAGCCGCTCTCCCCTTTCTATCACCTTCGTAATGTTTTCTTGCATGACATCAATGACCTCGTCAACTTGGTTTTGGACACTGGTTGAAACAAAAAACATCACAAGTTACCTGTCCCAAAAATGTATCATCAATGGTAGCAAGCACTACAAGCAATTAAAACCAGTTCAAAACATTTCAGAAGCAGGGTGGGACACAGACGTTCTACAGTACAATGGCCTCCAACCCAAAGGTTAAGAACTTCAATTGAGATCACAGAGCCCCATCTCCTGGGTTACAAACCCTTTAAAGCCCCTATTTTTGCTGTCTATTGGAAGGCCTTGCTTCTAGTGCCCATGTGTAGAGAACAAGGGTGTCATGTCTCCTCCTTCTCTTTGGATGGATGCCGAGAAGAGTGGCAGGACAGCAAGGTAAGGTCACTACGTGGAGGAAAGGATTCCTCCATGACTCCAATCCTTGGTTCGTTCTCTACTACGGTACACCTGTTCATTTTGTGTTTCCTGTCCCTGGATCTCTTGGTCTGCTTGTCATGGTCCCGGCCTTGAAGCCAGTGAGGCCATAATTCTATCTTGCTCTCTTCGTGTCAGGTGGCTCTGATGTCCTTCTGGCTGGTCTTGGTGGATCTCATGGCCAGGGAATCTTGAAAGGTTGAAGATTCGGTTCCAGTGAGACATTCCCATGACCAAAGTGTTGCATGGCAATAATACATACAACTGGCAGACCCACCTCGGCAATCTCACAAAACATATCCAACTCCAAGGAGTAATCGTTCCTTTGGGATGCTCGCAGACATGAGAGTAACATTCCTCTGGTTTGAAATTGCAACACAAGAAAAGCCCGAATTTAAGTACACTGGCTACTTTTACCTTGACAATATTACAGGTGATTTCTTTAACTTTTATAAATCGGGACAGGAATTACTCTCCCAAAGTCACACAGGAACTCTACTTCTAAGAGGGGGAATATAAAACTGTTGCTCTACACATATTGCACCCGCATTACAAAATAGTGCAAATTCTATGCACAGCCTAAGCCAAGGCCCAACAACTGGACTCAGAATGGAGCAATTATGCATAAGATTGCATTGTAAGGCTACAAAAGTCATCCACAGAGATGTATTAACAGGCCAAAAATCAGGGCAGCCAGGAGGTCAGCCCTAATGGGAATCTCACTCTTCCATATCACACCCCTTTACACAGCATATAATGATCAGAGAGAAGGCATATTATACTTTTCTTACACGGTTATTTTCCTGGGTTCAGGCTTCATTTGGATGCACAAAATAATCAGTTCTCTTTTTTCTTTAGAATTTGCTCACGGAGGAGAACTGAGAATGTGATACAGAAATGGCAATGGAAACACAAGGAAAGAAAATGTGATTCCTGAGTACATGTATTTTACCTTCTGATCTCTAGAAGTCACTGGCAAGCCCCCTTCCTAGCTTCTGACCTATGGGGGAGCGAGATAAAAACTTAAAGCCTAGTATGATGCCAATAACTGGAGATGAGAACACTAAAGACTTACAGGGAGTGGCACGAATGCAAGGAAACATTAGCTCACAAGTAAGCCCAGAAACAAAACCCTCCGTGCACATAAACCATGGATTCCAAAGACTCTACACTAATGTGGAGAGTATGGGAAACAAGCAGGAGGAATCTGAAGTCCTAATATAGGAAGGGGACTAAGATCCCTTTTTACTGAAACTTGGTGGGATAAGAGTCACAATTGGAATATTAAGATTGAGAGGTACGACTTGTTTAAAAGGGATAGACAAATAAGGAAGGGGGGAGGAGTAGCATTATATGACAAGGATGAGTATACTTGTGAGGAAATACATGAATCTGAGCATGGAAGTTCAGTCGAGAGTCTCTGGATAAAAATAAAAGAAGAAATAATAGTGATGTTATGGTGTGTGTCTCCTATAGACCACCAAACCAGGCAGAGGATTTGGATGAGACACTCATAGACTAGATTACAAAGTTCTCAAAGAGACAGGACACAGTGGTCAAGGGAGATTCCAATTACTCAGATATCTGTTGGAAGTCTGCTAAAAGTGAAAGGTCAAATAAATTCCTGACTTGTCTTGCGGATAACTTCATTGTCCAGAAAGTGGAGAGGGAAACAAGGGGGTCTGCTATCTTGAACTTGGTTCTTACCAACAGGGAAGAACTGGTTAGCAAGGTGAGAGTAGTGGGCACCCTGGATAGTAGTGACCATGTAACTTTGGAATATACAATCTTGGGTGAGGGAAAAGCTGTACGTAGTCAGGCATACAGATTGGACTTTAGGGGAAAAAATTTTAACGAACATAATGTTATGCTGGATATAATCCCATGGTCAGAAATCCTTAAGAGAAGGGATTCAAGATGGATGGGAGTTTCTTAAAAGTGAAATATTGAAGGCACAATCACAAAAGATTCCTATGAGAAGGGGAAATGGGAGGATCAGGGGAATGCTATGGACATAGTTTATCTTGATTTCAGTACGGCTTTTGATAAGGTTCCACATAATATTCTTGTTGACAAATTGGTAAAATTTGGTTTAGATCCTGTTACTGTTAGGTGGATCTGTAACTGGTTGAAAGATCGCATTCAAAAGTGCTTGTTAATGGTTCCTCATCCACTTGGAGAGATGTGACAAGTGGAGCGCCTCAGGGATCTGAACTGGGCCCTGTGTTGTTCAACATCTTTATAAATACCTTGGGCCTCAAGGATGGGAATTTACAGTAAGAAAAGGTAAAGGTAGTCCCCTGTGCAAGCACCAGGTCATTCCTGACCTATTCCTGATCCCGATGTTTACTAGGCAGACTTTGTTTCTGGGGTGGTTTGCCGTTGCCTTCCCCAGTCATCTACGCTTTACCCCCAGTAAGCTGGGTACTCATTTTACTGACCTCGGAAGGATGGAAAGCTGAGTCAACCTTGAGCTGGCTACCTGAACCCAACTTCCGTTGGGATCGAACTCAGGTCATGAGCAGAGCATTTGACTGCAGTACTGCAGCTTACCACTCTGTGACATGGGGCTCTGAATCTACAGTAGCGGGCGATAATAACCATGACCTACCCTACATGGATGTTGTGTGGATTACTGAGATGTAGTGGCACATGAAATGCTCTGAAGTTTTTAGCATGTGGCGCCGAGTGTAAGCTGCAGTACTGCAGTCAAAGATCTGTTCACTACCTGAGTTTAATCCCGATGGAAGTCGGTTTCAGGTAGCCGACTCAAGGTTGACTCAGCCTTCCATGCTGATAAAATGAGGACCCAGCTTGCTGAGGATAAAGTGTAGACGACTGGGGAAGGCAATGGCAAACCACCCCGTAAACGTCGGGATGTGACGTCACCCCATGGGTCAGTAATGACCTGGTGCTTGCAGGGTCTCATCCCAACCTTTACCTTTAGTTCCCACTATTGTGGTAAACCTGAATTTGGGCTGCAGACTGCAGATGGGGCTGATAGAACTAAAACAAGAAAATGCATGCACATAGGAACAGATTCTAGCTAGCCTTCTCTGAGATGGTGGACGTTTATGTGCAGGGAACATTTTTGCAGAATTGGTACAGTGCAGACACCGATTTCCCCACCTCAGTGAGAATTAGGTTGAAACAACATGTCTATTGAGGCCTTCCCCTCCCAGCATCAAGTTTATTCCACTACTTTTGGTGGAACTGAGAGCAGACAAGAGAGATGGCAACTTATTCCCAACTTGCACAGATACTTCAAAATCTCTAAAACCCAACTCAATATTCATTATTCTGAAAGTTTAAAGGGTTGAGTAAATCAACTTCCTCCCATTTTAAAAGAAATCCCAGTTACAATATTTAAAGCAGGAATCAAATCAGTGGTAAGAGGGTTTAACAAAGGGTAGGAGTCTAACAAAGAAAAAGGTGACAACACACCATACCCATTAGCCACACAATTAGGACTGAAATTAATTCTCAGTGCCCAAATGACAGGAAGCTCTTCTGGTATTTAGGGTGCCTTCTTCCTGTTACTGTTCATCTTGGAATGCCCTCTCTCCCTACTGAGGACAATTCAGTTCAAAGAAGGATGTGGGGAGGAGGGATAAGCAAATCAGAAAGGAAAGTTCTGGCCCTCAAAGCACATCCACCCCCACACTCCAAGTAACCTTCCAGGAGCTTTATATGCAGAAAAGCTGTCAAGGCTGGGTCCATCCAATGCTCACTTACTCCCATTAAAACGGATTCCAAAGGTGCATTTTTGGCTGCATCCAAGCTCTCTTATATAAGCCAGTAGGGATATGCAGGAGGAACATAAATATTCACCCTTCTAGAGCATGAAAGTGAATGCAGAGGCAGCCAGCACTGGCGCATTACCCATGATTAGCATTACTGATTTTTTCCCCTCAAGTGAAAATGCGCCAGCCGAAATAAACTTGCATTTGACAGCTGAAGTAATAGATCAGAACACAGTTATGAGCTTTTGGGTAAGAATCGCTCCATATGGAGCCATCAATGTCTGTACAAATACCTAACAAAATATTAAGGTACAACCACAATGAAGAATGTGCAAGCAAGTCCTATCCCCCCTTCAAATACATGACAAATGGCTCAACAGTTTCCCCCACTACTGCATTTGCACACAATGTCACAATTTGTGTCACTACTATCTGCTTCAGCCTGAGCACATCTCATCATTAAAAACATGCACATTAAAATTTTGTTTTCCAAAACAAGAGTCTTTACTGGGAGTCACCAAAAGGCTGTTGCACTGTTTTACTTCTGGCTCTCAGCTGTCAGATTTCCAAGTTAATTTCACGCAGGAATGCAAGTAAATATAAGCCAAGAATCTTTCATCTGCCACTCTGCTCGCTCCCTTTGAGATCCTTGTCTCTCAACTTGTTTTGATGAGGATGGACAAGAAGACACTGGCAATGAAGTCAGTGACACTTAATTAGGTGCATTCCCTTGGGTGTTGCCCTTTGTTTGGATGAAACACAACCAGGTAAATATCTTCCTGCCAGGCTGAGCACTGCACTGCCAATTTCAAAAGGCCATCTCTGACCTATGCAAACTGCACCCTCTTTGCATCAGCGTAAGGATACCCAATTCTTCATAAGCTACTTCACTTCCATCTCCCTCCACAATCCGTCCCAATTCAGCCTTTGGAAACTTAGCACTCCAGAGACTGCACAATCCAGATGACCACCAGGGATCCTCTCATCCCAGCACAGCAGAAAGGAGGGAGAGGGAAGGACATCTCTCTCTATTACAGGCACGAGATACCAGGCTTCTTCCCTGTCATCTGCTGCAAACAAAAGTCTCAGCTCAGATACCTATTTTACATGGGGAAAGGCAAAGATAACCAACTACTAGTAAGCAACTTCTCAACACCCATGTGAAAAACATGCTGTTATGTAGATACTCAACAAAGTAATGAACGCATGGACACATGAAGCTGCCTTATACTGAATCAGACCCTTGGTCCATCAAGGTCAGTATTGTCTACTCAGACTGGCAGCAGCTTTCCAGAGTCTCAGGCAGAGGTCTTTCACATCACCTACTCGCCTAGTCCCTTTAACTGGAGATGCCAGGGACTGAACCTGGGACCTTCTGCATGCCAAGCAGATGCTCTACAAAACGAGCCACAGCCCCTCCCCATGTAATGCTGTACAGCAGCAGAAATAAGTTACATCACACAGTCACATAATTACACACACTAAGAAAAGGGTTGCCCTGACCTGGATGGCCCAGGCTAGCCTGATCTCATCAGATCTCAGAAGCTAAGCAGGGTAAGCCCTGGTTAGTATTTGGATGGGAGACCACCAAGGAATACCAGGGATGCTGTGCAGAGGAAGGCATCGGCAAACCACCTCTGTTAGTCTCTTGCCTTGAAAACCCCATAAGGGGTCGCCATAAGTTGGCTGCAACTTGACGGCACTTCTCTCTCTCACACACACAAGAAAAGGGTTGAAGACCACTAGCTGAGAAGAATTTAGAACAGGATTAGACAGAAATTCACACAGGATGGTCCTTATCAACAGTATTAGCAGAGGCATTATATACACCCAAGCATCAGTGGTACTCCACCACAGCCGGTTTTCAGGCTTCCATAGGCATCTGCTGTTGGAAACAGAATCTGACCCAATAAGGTAGAGCTCTTACAAGGAGAATCTGACATGCTCTCGGGTGTCGAAAACTTTTGAAACCCTAAAAGCATCTCCAGCATGAGCAGCAGAACAACCATGCTCTTTGTATCCCAGTACGTTTCAAGCAAGAGATTAGCAGGAAAAGATAAACGCACTCACTTTGGTATGAACCATGTTGTTCACCTGTGTGTGTGTCAGAGAAAGGGGAATGCCATGCATGGATCACAGAGCTATCCCCCCTCCAAAATCACTCCTACAGCCTCCCGCAGCCAGAGCTGATAGAGCCTAAGGAAGACTCCATTTTGTTCATCCACTGCCTTGGCGTAACAGACAATTACAAGAACTTGCCCTCTGTGGCATACCTAAAGCAAAACTCCATTCATGGCTTCAACAATCCCAAATATTCTGATGTACCATGGAATGAGAGCTTGAATCTAATTTTCAGATACTGCTTTATTGGTAGCTTCTTTCTCACTTGCTTTTCATCTTTCATCCAACCACACATTAAAGGTAGACTATCCCCAACCAACAGATGATATCTACTAATCGGTTCTAAAGGGTGCAAAACTAGAAAGTAAGTCATTTCTTTTTGCTACCAAAAAAGCAGTAGGAAGCACTACTCACAGCCACCACTAAGTCTGAGCTCTTTTAAAGGACAGTTTGTAATGAAAATGTGGAGCTGTTATTTGTGGTGTGGGATTCCCCAAACAAATGCTTCAGTGTGTGTGCGGGGATACTACATTGTCCCAATGCTCAAGCTACAATATAATTGGGAAAAATATTCTTTCTAAGCTTGTGGAGCCATCACAGCACAGCCTTGAGCAGGTGTCAGTAGGTTGTCAGCACCCATTGAGAAGTGAAGTCAACACTACTTGCAACAAGGAATACAAACCCTAACTCCACAGATAAAATGTCTACATTAGGCTTTATACCGCAGGTACTAACCCACATGGGCTATGATCTGGCTAAGGCAACAATTAAACAATGTATAATCGACACAGAGCGTCAAACAGATCTTGCCATACCACCAAACTTCATTATTAGTGAACCCTGCAGATACCTTACTACTCCCATGGAGTATCTAAGCAGACTTGAAATTCCAAAACATCGAAGAGCTTTCACCCTGGCCAGATGCCAAGCCCTCCCGTCAGCCATCCAGGAAGGCCACTACAGAAAGATGCCATATGAGGAGAGAAAATGCCCCTGTGGTTCTGGATATATAGAAACCCTTGAACATGTTCTTTTTCATTGTCAATATTATACAGCTATCAGAGAAAGGTTCATCTCACCACTAATTCATAAATCTTCCAGCCAGTATGGACAGTTCAATACGTCATCCCTGCTACAAGATGTCAACTCAAATATAACGTATTCAGTTGCTAGATTCTGTGCCGCTGCAATTGATATATGACGGAGAGGCTGTGCTAACCAGCAGTTTTGAAAATGAAGGCAAACAGTTATATTATATGTGCTCTCCTTTTCTTACCAAGTGGTTCATTCATTATACTAACTAATGAACCAGCATGTTTTATTCAGATGTTTTTTTAGACGACTGTAAACTGGTAACTTACCTGTTTTACTTGTGCTGGTCATTGACTGTAATAAAATTTCTATTCTATTCTAAAAAAACCTAACTCCGGTTTGTGGCCTTAACATTAGTCCTTAGCCCGAAGAGGGGAGAAACCCCCACCCACGACTTGCATGAAATAACTGAAGCTAACTTTTAACAAAAGGTTAGCGAAACATCTGTCCATTTTGCACAACGCATAGCACACAACGCATCATAGTCAAGACTTTACCGTGAGATTTTAGTTGGTTATGCCATTGAGATGAAACTGAATGGAGCATCTCCCAGCTTATATTCCAGTTCTCTTCCTACCCAAGTTCCTTCATTGCAGGCTGAGTGTCTCACTTTTTCTGTGCAAGAGCAACTCTCATCCAAGACCCAAGAAACAAAGGGGGGGGGGAGAGCTAGGCCAACTACTTGCCCATTTCTCCTGTAGGAAGAACACCCCCCATCTATCCAATTCTTGCTTTTGAGTAGGAGTGTGAGGCCCCTTTTCCACTCACACAGAGAACCTACCACCCTCCACAACCTCTTTCTCAAGTTCAGGGTTACAAGTACACCCCTGTAACACTCCTGGTACACCCCCCGAAGAGCATTACGCTCTATTGATAAAAATCTGTTGGTGGTCCCCAGCCCGAGAAATGTGCGGCTGTCCTCGACCAGGGCCTTTTCGGTCCTGGCCCCGGCTTGGTGGAATGCTCTGCTGGATAACATCAGGGCCCTGCGGGGCCTGAAGGAGTTCCGCAGGGCCTGTAAGACAGAGCTATTCTGCCTATGGTTGAGGACGGCCGCAGGTGAGATTAAGTAAGATCTGTGTTGGCCTCCCTACTCACCACCCTCTGTTTTTGATCTACTTGAGGGTGGACAGCCGAACCGATGATATACTATGGTTGGCCTTACCTGCTGCCGTATGCACTTAAATACGGCGGCCATCTTTTTAATTAGTCGGGTTGTTTTGTGGTTTTATAGTTATATATTTTATTCTTACTGTTATATTGGAATTTTTATTGTTGTTTGCCGGGGGAGGGCGGGCTAGAAATGTGAAAAATAAAATAAAATAAAGTAGGTCAGGCCATCACATGTCGCTACCCTTCTTTAAAATCACCATTGAGCCATGACCATTTCACATCTCAAGTCCTCTCTCTCAGAGACATCAGCAGACAGGGTAGCCCAGCCCCCTTTAATAATCAAACACTTTACTGGGGTTGGGGGCTCATACACTGTTCCATCCACACACTGCGGCCATTGTTCATATCCTAAAACATATACAGACAGAGATCTTTGCTTGTGTGTGTGTGCTTCTTTCCCGGAGACACACAGCTCCCAGGGTTAAACAAACAAGGAGTTGACTTTTATTTATGGTTTGAACATGACACTGAAGAAAGTAAGATAAAGGTTACAAACTTTCTTTTCCATTGAACTTTTAAACTGCGTCCTTATTGCAGTATTTGGGAACTTTTGTAACAAATTGACTTTTCGGTCCAGTTAACTTCAAGCTGTTCTTCACCTCAGCTTCACTCAGTCAGACATACCCTTGAATTCCCCAGCTGCCAACAAACCAACGGCTGGTTTTCAACTGTCTCTCACTAACATCCCATCAGCTCTTAAGGAGAGGCAGAATCTAACCTGTCCATCCCAAGGGGATATACCACAAAGACTGAAACGTAATAGAGGCATGCTTTGACCTAATTCCCCAAGCATTGCAGCATACAAACCACAAACAACTGGGTTAAGTACTGACAATAATTTATAAACTTTATTTATACCCTGCCTTTCTCCACAACAGGGACCCAAAGCAGCTTACATCCTCATCCTCTCCTCCATTTTACCCTCACAACCCGGTAAGATAGGTTAGGCTGAAAGTGTGTGACTGGCCCAAGGTCACCCACTGAGCTTCCGTGGAAGGGCGGAGATTTGAACCTGGCCTCCCAGACCCTAGTCCGACACTCGTAACAGCTACACCAAACTCACTCTCTGTTTCCAATAATGAAAACTGCAGGCCTCCAGTTTGCCCCTCTTGATATTCCTGAGGGTCTCTGTTTCACTGAGAGATGCATTTTATGGAGATGAGTGTGTTGCAGCAGGAGAGGGGAGGCAGGGTAGTATCTTCCATTAGCAGGTATTATGTCGGGATCCAACCTAGTAGTTTCAGGGCACTGACACTTCAAGTTCCACAACAGATTCACAAATGTGAGGAAGAACACATGACTTATTTTGGTGAGAGACAGAGAGGAAAGAAAAAGTATACATGGGATGTGGGTGAGGATTATGGCCACTGACAATAAGTTTACTGTGGTACTGACCCCTCAGAGGTACATCACAAGAACCCACCTCCAAAGTTCTAGCCCAAAAAAGGTTGCACATGGGAGAAGCACCACCCAAGAAAGGTGATCTATTTCTTCAGGACCTATAGCCCTGTATTGTGAGAGAGAGCCATCAAATCACCATTGGTTTTAAGCAACCAAACTGAACTGGTCTGTGACAGTGGGGGGGAGGTGTCTTTCCCTCCTTTTTGAAGGAACTTGTTGCTGAGGATTTCACCAAGTACTCGACCTTAAGCCTGTTAGCAGCAATTATTCCTAGAGTTGTTTTGACTTCTTCCCTACTGTTTTTGGTACAGCTGCTAACTACTAGCTACATTTTAATTGCTTCCAATTTGTCAGCTGCCTTGAACCTATTATGGGTATTCAGAAGGGTCCCAAGAACCTGTGTCAGATGGGTGAAAGGGGCATCTAGCACCCAATAACAATAGGCCTTTTTATACCTTTTATTCTGTATATGTGATGGATATTTTACTGGTCATGGACTGTTCCCATAAACTGTATACTGTAATAGGCCTTTTGAATACTGGCATGGATACAGCACAAGGCCCCAGCAAGGTCCACACAAGGACTGCTGAACTTTCTAGCTTTCCTCTCCATCATAGCCCTTCATTGCCCTCAAGACAGTTTACTTCCAAGGTCACAGGACCCATGTGGGGTAATAGTCACATGAGTCTGGCGGTTGCCATGGGGAAGGGGAAAAATGGCTTCCTCTTATTTTTTCCATCATGCAAGAGGAACAGTTGGTCCTGCGACTGGAAAAGGCTGATGGGGCGAGGGTACAGCCACAGACATCAGCAACTGTCAAAGCCTTGACACATCACAGGATCCAAGCTATTAAGAATACATACTTGGCCCTTCTATGGTATACAGAGCCAGCCAGCATGATGTAGTGGTTAAGAGTGGTAGACTCTCATCTGGAAAACTGGGTTTGATTCCCCACTCCTCCATATGAAGCCAGCTGGGTGAACTTGGGCCAGTCACAGTTCTCTCAGAACTCTCAGCCTCACCTACCTCACAAGGTGTCTGTTGTGGGGAGAAGGAAAGGCGATTGCAAGCTGGTTTGATTCTCCTTAAAAGGTAGAGAAAATCGGCATATAAAAACCAACTCTTCTTCTTCTACAGTGCTCACTTTTTTGAAAATAGGATCAGATCTCTCAAGTCTTGGAAACTGTGCATTTTTAGATTTCCCACCAATGCTGTGTGAAACTAGAAGTCTGCGGTGGTTTCATACAAACTGGAAATATGACAAGAGACCCAGTTCAAAATGCAATAAGATACTTACTGCCTGATCTTGTCATTCTTGGGTCCAAACCTTGGACCCGATGGACCTCTCCTGCAAAGAGATGACACAGGATATAGGACTCATCATCAGATTAAACTCAGGAGCATTTCTTATCTATTTTAATGGAAACTGTGTGGCTGATTCAGAGATGAAACCTGAACTTTGAAAATTCTGTACAAAGTAAGAATAGCACAAAGTGAGCCGGTGGGAACAGCATTTATTCCATCTGTCTGCTGCCTCAGGTTCCTTAATTTTGAATTGAAAGGTTCACAGTTCCTGCTGCTGGCAGTGAATTATGCACAAACTCCACTGAATGTTGGAAACAAGCGCCTGATGCTGTTTAGTGGGCAAGGTCAATAAGAGATCTGCAAAAGATTTGGTACCAGGGACTGAAGGATAGATCTGTAGTGATCCATCCCACTGAATGACTTAGTTTTTGCTCCAGTCTCGGATATACTTACAAGAAAAAGTCCTCCTCTTCATCTGAATCTTCCTCCAGGAGGTTTCTCTGCAAATACAAAAAATCCATATATCTCAAACAACAAAACACCTCATGACATTTCCCTGTCACCGCTGCTTGCATAAATCTACCCCAAGACAAGAAGAAGAGTTGAGTTTTATATTCCTATTTTCTCTACCTTTTAAGGAGAATCAAACCGGCTTAAACTCTTCCCTTCCTCTCCCCACAACAGACACCTTGTGAGGTAAGTGAGGCTGAGAGAATTCGAAGAGAACTGTGACTAGCCCAAGGTCACCCAGCTGACTTCATGTGGAGGAGTGGAGAATCGAACCCGGTTCTCCAGATTAGAGTCCACCGCTCCTAACCACTACATCATGAAAGTGTTTTACCTGGGTCACAATCACCCTTGGGTCACATTATATGAAAAAGGAAGGTAACATGCTCCATGAGAAAGGATGACACACACACAAGCACTTACATTACACAAACTGGGAGAGAGAAATACTAAAGATTGTGCTGGAGGTAGGGTCAGATAAAAGCTGAGATTTCTTGGAGATGATCCTCCTCGCACTCAGAAAAGTACATCCTTAGAACTGCACTACTGAAACAGGGCAGGGGAAGAAGCATAATTGTGGAACCTCAGTTTGCACTTCATAGGCATGTGGCTCAAAAGCATGGAGAATGAAGAAATATATGGACATATCCTAGGGCTGGTTTCAGTACTTCGTAATCCACTACTTCAAATTGTCTTATCGTTCCTTCCACATCAGCCATTTAGTCAAGAATTGCCATTACTTGTTCAGGCACCTTTAATGGAGCATCCAGATTAGGTTGCTAGTAACCGCTTGCATTCCAGTGTTTCCTCCATCTTTCTTCAGACCTGATATATGGATTTTTAAAAAAAACTTAAAATGCAAGTGCAGTATCAAGTTGTCCAGTATGGAGAACATGACTGCTACTGAAGTTTCTCAGGGATACTACCCCTTTAAATTTTCTTCCTTCTATTCCAGTTTAAGTAATTACCTCCTTTTTCTTTTTGCACGCAGACCTGAGAGAAGTTCCAGTTTCTCATGTTGAATAAAGAACATAAGAAAAGCCCTGCTGGATCAGACCAAGGTCCCTCAAGTCCAGAGGTCCATTCACACAGTGGCCAACCAGGTGCCTCTAGGAAGCCCCCAAACAAGACGACTGCGGCAGCACCATCCTGCCTGTGTTCCACAGCACCTAAGATAATAGGCATGCTCCTCTGATCCAGGAGAGAATAGGTATGCATCATGACTGGTATCCATTTTAACTAGTAGCCATGAATACCCCTTTCCTCTATGAATATGTCCACTCCCCTCTTAAAGCCTTCCAAGTTGGCAGCCATCACCACATTTTGGGGCAGGGAGTTCCACAATTTAACCATGCGTTGTGTGAAAAAATACTTCCTTTTATCTGTTTTGAATCTCTCACCCTCCAGCTTTAGCAGATGATCCCGCGTTCTAGTATCATGGGAGAGGGAGAAAAGCTTCTCCCTGTACACTCTCTCCAAACCATGCATAATTTTATAGACCTCTATCATGTCTCCCCTCAGCCGCCTTCTTTCCAAGCTAAACAGCCCTAATCGTTTTAACTGCTCCTCATAGGGCAGTTAAAGCATGGGTCTCAACCTAATACTAACACAGGATAACATACTCAGTTAAACCTATTTTTCTTTTTCTGGTTCGGAACAACAGTGTCCTGTAGACAAGTGCTGGACTTAGGAGACATATAACTAATTACACTTTAGTCACAAGCTCACTTCTGTGGGCAAAACTCCTCTCAATTCCCCATTTGTAAAACTAATGTGACATTGATCAAAGGCTTCTTATGATGGTGAATAGAGTGTTTCCCCACTCTAAGCGCTAAGGATAGGATAAAAATATTAAGAAAATTAAAAGTGCCAATCTCAGGCACTCTTATTTTGAGGATTAAGGAAGTTTCTTACTAGCATATCCACAATTAAGGCTGTTTCTTAAAGGGAATTTAGGTGAGACACAAAATCCTGGCATTATCCCCTACCCTGTGATCCTTCATGTGCAAGATCCAGCTAAAAACTAGTTATAATTTTTAGTCTCCCTGAAGCATGTTGTGGCTCAGTGGTACAGCATCTACTTGGCATGCAGAAGGTCTCAGGTTCAATCCCTGGAATTTCCAGTTAAAAGATTCAAGCACTGAGTGAGGGGAAAACCTACATGACACCCTGGAGAGCTGCTGTCAGATACAGTACTGATCGAGAAAGACCAATGGACTCAGTATGAAGGCAGCTTTATGTGCATATTCTAATAAGTATTGAAAGGATTATCTCTCAGTTCCCCACTAGTTTTAGCAGTTCAGACCATGTGTAGAAAGAACCTTTCCCTTTAACAATCCAGGCCACACAATGCTAACCACCCCTTCAGTGTAGTTATACAGAATGTATTGGCGAGGAAATTTCCATTAATTATACTTGGTTTGATTTTTGATAAACAAAGACCACAAATTGCCTTTGGGTGATTTCAGATTTAAAGCAGAAGTGAGGCTGTGTAATGATTTCTAGACCAACTCTGAAAGCAGAAGCGCACTCAGCCACTTGCCTGGGCCAAAAGAACGGCCATTTCAGACAACTAACCAAACGACACCACCCCCTCCTTCCCTCTTAGTCCTTTCGGTGCTCTTCCCTAGGGAAGAGTGCATGTTACCCAACTACTGTGCTGGTTTCTCTGGCCAGGCCAAGGAGCGGGGCATCAAGAGCTGGAAAATACAGCCCTGGCAGTTCTGTGGCATTCCTTCCCACATGGGGAAAAGCTTTATTGGTGTATTGCGACTGCACTGTTCTTCCACCCCTCTTCCTGCAGCAGTCTCATACTTGTATATTATCTAAAAGCAGAAGGGAAAGCATGTCTCTTGTTAAACCACCTTGCTTCATGCCTGCTCGATAATACTGAATTCTAGCCTGCCTTCCAAAGTTGTTAGGAAACAACAAGCAGGAAGTACTTTGAACACTTATAGAAACAAACACGTTATTGAACAATAGATTCTGGGACGCAAGAATGAACAGTAGTGCCAGAAACACTTAGGTTTTCCCAGGGAATACATACTCCTTTCAGGCTTTCCAAGCACAAAGGCATCCGTCAGTCAAGCTTCACTTACATCCTGCTCATTCCCTAGGAAGTTCAAAGCAACTTACATGGGACTACCATGCAACTTCCCAAGACTTGAGCAGCTTTACCAACATGCTGGTATTGACCTTTAAAACCCTGTATAGCCTGGGACCAACATACCTTAAGGCGGCATAAAAATGTTTTAAATAAATAAAACAAAAACAAAATACATACTCCGAGACCAGCAAAATGTTCTCTGCTGGAGAAGCTGGCATACTTAAACCAGGCAAAGCAAGCTTCTAGCACTCACCCTCTCACTTTTCACTGACCCAGTAACATCATCATCATTGAGGTGGCGCTTGAATTTTGGAGGCATATTTTCACACAGTCGTTGCTTTTGCTGTTTCAGTGAGAAGAGGAAGGCAGAAGTCAATGCCTAGGAGGAGAAAAGGGGAAGAGATGCGGCTTTAAAAAAAGAACACACCCCATTTTGCTGGCTATCAGCCACAGTGTAAAGACTAAATGCCCCAAGACTGGTTGCACTCTAGTTGTGATGTTTTGGTCTGGTTGACATCTAGAGAATATAAATACACAAGACCCTCTGATACTTTTAAACAGCAGCAGTATCTCTCCTTATATTATTCTATAATCAGTTTCTTATCACAAACGACGCCCAAAATAGCATTTTGATTGCACTTTTAAAACATCTCCCCTCTTCTAGCCAGAGTATTAGCATAGGTTTAAACAGGCAAACAAAAAAATATTCCCCAGCTCTTCAAAAGCCCTCAGTGTAGGCAGATAAACCTTTAAAAAGCCAAAATAGCTTTTAAAAATGTCATCTTTGTTATCAGAGAGTATTATATGACTGGGAGGGAGAATCTTAAGTAATCCCACAAGGTAAGGAGCAGCATTTTTATATTTAGATATTTATACCCACTTTTCTCCCCAATGGCGACCCAAAATGTTTTATAACATCATTCTCCTCCATTTTTATCCTCAAAATAACCCTGTGAGTTAGGTTAGGCTGAGAGAAACAGTGACTGTCCCAAGATCACCCAATAAACACTTCCATGGCAGCATGGATTTAAACCTGGGTCTCCAGGTCTTAGCCCAGCACTCTAATCACTACAATACGCTGGTGCTCCTTTCCAAAAGAATAGCAGGGGGGAAATCTGAAATCTGTTTCTATAGCCTGAAAAATCAAGAACTGATTCAGTGCAACCCAAATTCTGTGTCAAGATGAGCACTTTAGGTAAGAACTGCACTTACTGGATTTTGTTAATGACACTTCTGAGACCTTGACATTTCTGAAAATAATTCCAGAAAGATATATAAGTTACAGGTGGTATCTTTTGCTGAACTACCTAAATTGTTTTTTGTTAAAGTCTATTGACCTACATTGGCTTGGCACAGTGACCTGAGATCAAATTCAGAGTTCAGTCTGTAGTGTTACACTCAGCCTCCCATCATCCTCTGGCTTCCATTCCCAATAGAAAACAATGCAATCTTACTGGTTTAATAGGCACATCAGATTTCTTTGGAACAACCCTAGCATTATCTCAGGTAAGAGAGCAAAGACACCATCATATTGCAGAAACAGCTTTTCTAGAGATCTCAGACATTAGACGCATCTCTCTTCTAAGATCACAAGCCCTGGGCCCAAGACCACATACAATTCCCAGAGCTACCAACATACTCCCATCTTCAGTATCTGGAGTCTTTCTAAATGCAACTAAGGAACCAACTTCAGCCGCATGAATCTTTCCTCACACCATATCATGACTTTCCTCCTCATCCCACAACTTCCACAAAGCTTTACCCCCCCTTCACCACACCCCCATCCCAACTCCTCCTGAAGACATCTAGAACATATTTATCCCCCATAACCCCCTCCTCCCCACAGTCCTCCCCACGAACCCAACCCCCTGCTTCCCTTCCCCCAAAGCCTTGCCCTTCCCTTTCTTCTCGCCCCTTCCTTTCGGCAACCCCTCAGCCCCCTCCTGGCATTTCAACGCCTTCTTCCTTGACCCCATCATTCGCACATCCGACCCTTAACTGCCTCGAAACGACCCCTTCCCCGCTCCGATCAGGATCGAGGCGCTGTTTAAAGAGGACCTGCGGTGAGAAATCTTTAGTATTAAAACATATCTTTTGTGTTAAGAAAGAACCATTTATAGGCCTTAACATAGTTTAGAAAGCACATTAAGGTCTGACTATGACTGTAGCTTTCAGCTGCTTCTAGTCTGACCCCATCTTCAGATTAGGGTCTGTGATCTTGGAGAAACTTACATTACTAGGAGATAGGTGCTTGCAATTTCTTTCCGGGACATAAAAAGCCTTTGAACCAGCAACAAAATTACCCGCTAGAATGAGGGAATTTACTTAGGCACACAGGCTTCACAGGCAGACAATTGTCAGGGACTCTTTCAACTAAGTCATATATTAAGAACAGAGAGTTTCAAAGCAAGATACAGCTCCAATTCATGAACAGGCCCAGCTCCAGAGAGCTTGCGAAAAGGGCTGTTGTAGATTCTCTTTCTCAGTGGGTTCTAGATCAAATCAGGCCTGAACTGACCCTAGAAGCTAAAATGACTAAACTGAGGCTGTCGTATTTTGGTCACATCATGAGACAACAAGAGTCACTGGAAAAGACAGTCATGCTAGGAAAAGTTGAGGGCAGCAGGAGAAGAGGAAGGCCCAACAAGAGATGGATGGACTCAATAAAGGAAGCCACAGCCTTCAATTTGCAAGATCTGAACAAGGCTGTCAAAGATAGGACATTTTGGAGGACTTTCATTCATAGGGTCGCCATGAGTCGGAAGCGACTTGACGGCACTTAACACACACACAGATTCTCTTTCCCATGGTTTGGCGTATAAAGAGTCTCAGGATCGAGGCCTTGTTTCAAGAGGGCCCACCTGAGCTGTAGGTGGGTTCTGTAGGTGGCGCCAGGCCTCCTGGCCCTGCCTGCCTCGCACAATGGGGTAGGACTGGGCCCAAGGGACCTTCCCATCCCCCACCCTTCCCTCTTACCCAGGGGGCTTTCAGCATCCCCTTTCCCCAATCCCCATCCTCCCCCAAAGCATCCCCCACCCAGGGCCCGGCCTCCTCCCCACAGGGCAGCCTCTCCATCCCCTCTCTCCACGTCCCTTCCACAGCGCACGCCCCCCCCTTCCTAGTCTAGGGCCTCCCGCTTCACAAGGCGCCGACGTTTCTGCCTCGCTGGCTCACTCTTCCCGCGGAAAGCCCTCCTCACCTAATCCCCCGTGCAGACCCGGCACGGAAATGGCCGGTGCACCGAGAAGGAGTCGCCGTCGTCGTCGTCGTCAGCTGCCGCTCCATCGATCGCTCGTCGCTCCTGACGAGGGAGGGAAGCCGAGCGCCCGACACATCGATGACGAGCTCAAGCGCCGCTACGGAAAACACCCTATTGGACCCTTTCGGATTCCGTCACTATCCTCGCTCCCCCCGCCCGCCCCCGAGCCGGTCGGTGTAGCGGCAGTGGGCGGGGCGATGAGCCGAGGATTGACAGGGGAAAGGGGCGGGGCTGACTTCCGCCGGCGAGGCTACGTAGAGCTGCAGGAGGGATGCGGAAGAGAGCTTCCCCCGCCTTTCCCCTCCCTTTGAAAAAAGAGTCTGAGGAAGAGATCTGGACAACTCAAAAGCACGCACATTTATTTAATTTTTTGTTTATTTGTTTTTTTAAAAATTAATGTTGCCTTTCCACCTGATCAGGGTCCCAAAGGTGGCGCGCGTTAAAACATTTGAGCACGTAAGGGTGGAGAGAAAAGTTATGGACGTATATGCGGATGGCCAAAATCACAGATTCCTTACAGGGTAAAGATATGGAGGAATTTAAATCTATATGGTCAAAGGCCACCGCATATTGGGATAAATTGGCAAAAACGGATTTTAAAGGTATAGTTAACGAATTATAGTTCAGTGTGATTTTTAATTAATGATTATAATAATAGATTTTTATATCCTGTCATAACACTTCGCCGGAGGTCCAAGGGTGAAGGGCACAGTGGCGGGTGTGGGATTAGGGCACTATAGGTTTTTATAAAGTGAAAAGAAATAATGTATTAGTAGTGTATTAGTGCTCTGGATATGGTTTTTTGTATTTTATGTTTTTAATTTTTGTTGTATTATGATTTTATTATTGTTATTATTATTATTATTGTATGTCTTATTATAAAAAAGCAATAAATTTTAAAAAAAAAACATTTGAGCACATAAAAACATGCCAAATTATAAAACAATTTAATAAAAACACATGAGCAAGCAATACCAGAACCAGGCAGGAGAGCCAATGACTGTTATTAGGGGTATGCCAAGCAAAACAGCTGGTGAAAGACACTGATAGAGGGAGACAGATAAATCTCCTTGGGGTGAGAGTTCAAAAGTATTTGGTGCCACAGCCAAGAAGGCCCTTTCTCAGGTTGCCACCGGTCTCGCCTCATGGTGGCTACCAAAATAGGGCCTCCAAAGACGACCATAGTGAACAGGTAGGTTCATATGGGAGAAGGCAGTCTTTAAGGTGTGATGGTGTTGTGCCTAAAAAAAGGTATCCCAGATAGGTCAGATCAAAGGATAACGCACTGGAGATCAGGAATTATTTTAACAGCTTTGTCATTTAATGGTACCAATTTAAACAATACAAGCTGGGATCAAATCTCTCCAGCTGAAAAGCAAAAGAAAGCATCACACTGCTGTTCTCCAAGCATCAAGCGTTATAGATTTCTAACAATGGATTTCAAGACGATACAATTCTGCTGTTCCCATGCTTTCATCCTTCACAAGCAATTCTGCATTAAGGCAGTTCTTTTACTGAAACATGAAGTGCTCGTTACCAAGATAATGCACTAGCGAAGCAATGTTGCACACTCAGGAATGTTTATGCTTATGCAGGCTGAGTTGAAAAGCAAGAGAAGATAGAGAGGAAGGGGGGTGATTCTTGACACGCTTTTATCTACACGGGTGTTCTGTCTAAAAGGAGGATTCCTGCACCTGTTTATGCACACAGGCAGTTAATAGTGCCACAGGTAAAATACCTTTATTGTGGGCACTTCAATGGTCCCAAGCGAGGCTGTACAGGGCTTTAAAGGTCCATACCGCCTTGAATTGAGCCTGGAAGTAAATTGGTAGGCAGTGTAGGTGGAACAAGATGGGAGTGATGCGGTGCCTGTGACTCACTCCAGCCAGCACTCTGGCCACAACATTCTCTACCAACTGCATCTTCCGGACATTGTGTTGTTTTGGTTGATCTTAAAGATATTACACAGGTTTTGTGCAAGTGCTTTGGAACTGAAAATTGCACTGTTTTGGTTAGTCTTAATAAAAAGTATTGTATGGCTCTCTCCCCGCCCCCAGAGTCCTAGGCTGCAATTCTGAACCTTCAGATCCAGCCTTGGGACCCATATATGTGTTGGTCTTCCCATTTCACTCAGCGGGAAGCTTCACAACTGACATGTGCTTTCTGCATTTGGAAAAATTATTTTCTGTGCTTGTTAGTGTTTGCTTTCTTGACCCCAGAGGTCCTGGTGCTTATGTCTTCCCTGGTCTTTATTGTTTCAAATAATTAAATATGCATTTTCCATTTAGTTGGAGTTGAGTTTTCTTTTGTGTTTACTTAGCTTCATCTGGTACTTTCCCAGGCTTTTAATTACCATTCACCTGTCAGTGGAAACCTGCTTGCTTGCCAGTGTTTTGCAAAAGCTAGTGATGTCACAATAATTGGATTAAAATTACTTCATTATTACTTTTTCCAGTACATAGTCTGATGTATTTAGCAAAAAAAGTATTTGTTTTTGTGGTTTATCTATGTTAGAAGTATAGGTCCACACATCCTGAGCCTTTGAGATAATATTGGAGATTTTGGTCTTTTATGCATGGCTGTTTCACTCGCCGTCACCCCTCTGCCAACCTCAGGTCTTTGTGTTGATGATGTATGCCGTTTCCAACTATCAGAGGTTGCCTCACTCTCCCCCTGCCTTTCCCTGCATTTTGTCCATGTTTTCAAGTGCAAGGTAAAACATGTCTCTGAAAACGCGGGCAAAACATGGGAAACCACAGGGGGAGAACGAGGCGGCCTCTGACAGTCGGAAACGGCATGTATAATCATCACAAAGACCCAAAGTCTTCGGAGGGATGACGGCAAGTGAAACAGCCATGCATAAAAGACCTATATATGAAACCCCAAGCTGGACATCGTATTTAAGATGTGGTTTTGCTAGTTCCTAAGCAGAATGTTAGCCATCCTGATATTGTTTCTGTTAATACAACTTGTTTTTTCCTATTATTAACAATTCTGTTACAATAATAATACATTTCTAATGGCCAGATTATCATATTTTAATGTGTGGCATAGATTATTTATAGCTTCTTGCTTATACGGTCAGCAACATCACAGTTCAGTGTGCGCATACCTAGCAAATTGCATGCCGTTTGTAACAGGCTCCCCAGATATTTATAACCATTTATAACAAGTGCATATTTATAACCATTTATAACAAGTGCAAATGCCCAACAGGATTGCACTGTGAGTGTACTAGAGCACTTTCCTGGGAGCAAGCCCCATTGTATAGACTTGAGTAGGAATTGAAGTAAACCTGTTGAAGATAGGATGGCTCTTTTGGTTGCCCTGCATGGCCTTAATTACTTTTTAGCGAGTATTAAATAACCAATTTGTAACTCATCTGGGACTCAGAGGATTTATATTTTGTAGCTGGAAAATGCATTAAGATCTAAACTGGTTGATAGTATCTGATCCATTTATTCTGTGTGCATCTATTTATAGCAGAATAATTTACACGCCTTTACCCAGCAAACTGCAACAGAGCCTTTGTTTTTCTCCAAACGAATGCACAAATGGGATCAGATTGTATTTTGACATACCTCACTGCTAACTCTATGGATTTGAGTAATAACACCCCAGTTTAACCAACTGCTAGAAGCTGTTAGGATCCTTCTCAGGGCAGGGACCCCTCTCATTTATTCATCTCAGATAATATATATACTGCTTTCATGGTCAAAGACCTTCTCAAAGTGGCAAACAAATGATTTAAAAGTTGCAATAAATATTACCAGTGCCATTCTAAACAGAGTTACACCCTTCTAAGTCCATTGAAATCAATGGGTTTAGGAGGGTTTAACTCTGTTTAGGATGGCACTGTATATTGTGCATTCAGCGATTCCTTTTCTTTCTGAGGAGAGGCAGATTGGCAAGAGCGTGGGCTGCAGCTGGATCTTACTCACCCCTTGACAGCAGCTGATCTTTTCTTCCTCTTGTTTCTAACTGTGCTGCTATAATTTGAAATGATAATAATCTGCATTGCTGTTCTTTCACGGAGAGGTTTCACACAGAAGTATTTATTTTCTCACAAATTCCAGTCCTCTTTGAGAAATCAGTTTGCTCTAACTTGTGGAAATCCCAAGAGAATATCGTATGCAGTTGTGGTTGCTGTATCTCAAAAGGATATTGCAGAGCTAGAAAAAGCACAGAAGGGGGCAGCAAACAAGATGAGTAAGGGGTTGGAGCACCTTGCCTATGAGAAAAGGCTAAAGAGTCAGACTTCAGTTTTGAAAAAGGACCACTAAAGGGGACATGATAGAGGTTTATAAAACTATGCATGAGGCAGAGAAAGGGGATATAGGACACTTGTTGTCTCTCTCCTATAATACAAGAACTTGGAGACACCCAGTAAAGTTGATGGGAAATGGACTCAGGATGAACTTCTGTATTTATGGAGTAAAATTGTGAAATTCACTGCCAGTAAATGGCCATAAAAGGGGATGAGACAGATGCATGTAGGAGGAGAGGCCTATCAGCGGCTACTAACCATGAGAACAAAAGGGAACCTCCACATCCAAAGTCAGTAAATCTGAATACCAGTTCTAGGAGGTAACTTACTCCCTGTTTGTTGGCCCTCCAGGGCAACTGGGTGGGCCATTGTGTGAAACAGGATGCTGGACCAGATGGATCTAGCAGGGCCTTCTTATGTTAAGTACTACATCGGAGGAAGCTGTGCAGTATATGAGCATTGTTAGTTATGTACATAAAAGTGATGATCAAGTAGTGGTTTCTTCGTATCTGAAAGACCAGTTGAGTTGAACACAAGAAGGTAACAGCTTCCTATCAGTTAAACCTCTACTTCTTTGCTGTCTGTAACATCAAACACTGAATGGCCCCAAATCCTAATGAAGCACAAAGATTCTGCTCCAGGCCTGTCAGCTAATGTGTGTTAATGGGCTCCTGCTGCTCTGGGTGGTTTCTTTTAGAGCAGAGAGTGCGCCTATGAAAGAGCAAGGCAGGAGAGGGCTGAATTCCTGATTGTTTTGAACTAACCAACCAACTCTTTTGCTGCAAATCTCTGTTTAGATTTTCTTGAGGCTTTTAAGGTGTTTCCATTCCCATAGAGTTAGTGACCTACTACTTAACCTTTGGAAAATTCCTGGAGATTTGGCAGCAGTGCATAGGAAGGAGCTCAGTGGGGAAGTGCTGCCAAAGAGCACACACTCCAAAGTTGCCGTTTTCTCCAGGGGGGCTGATCTCTGTGGTCTGGAGGTCAGTTGTAATTCTGGGAGAACTCCAAGCCCCACCTGGAAGCTGGCAAGCCTACTCAGTGGCTATTCCCTGGAATAAAATAATTATGCTCACATGGTGCCAAACAACAGATGAAGATTACAAAGCAGGCAGTAGGGTAAAGAATTCAGTAATCACTATATACTTAAAATGAGAATTGACTTGTGAAGTGCCTTATTGTCTATAGAGTCCAATAATCAGACAATGAGGAGGAGGTTAGAATTAAAGCAGTCAGTTCTTTATTTAGCTAAATACAGAGCCGGGTGGGCTAACTGCCAATACAAGAGTGGAGAGTCACCACGAGAGAACAATGTAGGGGAAGGATCCTTTATGCCTTAGGATCGGGGCAGGTACATCGTTTTACAAGGAAACAGTTCATATAACAAAAAGACAAGACAGCCAATACACAATTAGATACCTGAATACATTAATTAGCATAGCTTATAATGTAGCCCGAAGGCGTTCTTAGAAAGCGCTTGCGTTTGTAAGCGGGAAACAGAAACTACATTCCTAACTTCAGATAAGAGAATTTATTCGCTAATCCAAGGCCGGCTATGCTTAATAGGTGAGGGGCCCTACCAGACAGGATAGGTGTTGTGGCTTATAGTCTCTTGATGCCAACTTCCCCAAACATCCATGGCGTATGTGTGTGCGTGCTGTATTAGCCCTTACGTGTGGGCACAACATGCTCATACTGAAAGAGTGGTATGAAGGTCCAGAGATAGACCCTCTACAGGGTCCGTCTCCTTCTAAAGAGAGCACTGCAGATTTATGATAGCCCGGGTAATATGTTTATTTAACCAAACTGGTCAATGCAACACAAATAAAGCCTATTTTGGCTTTACTGCTGCTTTATATTTTAGTCAACGGGCACTAGATTTCCTCCCTAGGGGCTGCAGAAGTTAAATCAATTTTACTTTTTACTTCATTTATGTCTCACCTTTCCACCTAACGGGGACCCAAAATGGCTTACAGTGGTCTAATCTTTTCCATTTTATCCTTACAACAACCCTGTGAGGTAGCTTAGGCTTTGTGTTACTGGCCAAGGTCACTCAGCAAGTTTCCATGGCAGAGTGAGGATTTGAACCTGGATCTCCCAGATCCTAGTCCAACACTAACCACTACACCACAGTGGTAATAGAACAGTCTTGTTCTATCTAGACCAGAGGTGTCAACTGACTATTTGAAGCCCACTCAGAATGTTTAATTTCTAAGTTCTGATTGGGAAAATCTTTCTCCTTTAGTTGTGTGATGGTGGCTGGTTGTAGCAGCTAGTTGCATAATGTTCCTTGAAGAGCTAGAGAGCATGTGGTTGCATACTTCAGAACCCAGATTCAAAGGGGAATGGGGGAGAATCCAGGGTAGCACACTGGGAAAAATCACAACAGACAACCCTTGGCTAATGGACCAATGGCCCCACATTATAAGGTAGCTTCATATGTTCAGTGTAAGGTATAAGAAAGGCTATTTTTGTGCGTGTTCCAAAAGTGCACCCCAACATTGAAAATATCTTCTAAACCTTGAACAGATAGTTTCAGAGAACAGTTTGAAAACAATGAAGGCTAGAAACCTGCTATTTAAAAAAAAATGCTCAGGCTTTCAGGGCACTTAACCTATTAAAAGTAGCAGATGTTTGTGCTTGCAAGTGAAAACAAAGATATGTTATATATGTTAAAATTGAGAATTGGTGTTTGGAGCAGTCTGGCCAGACTTCTTATCACCATACCCCTATTTATTTTTAAGTCTGTTCCTCATCTTTTCATCACTCTTAATGCACACTATGAAATATTGCTAAAAACATCATCTTGAAGGTTTATCAAGTTGGAAAGTCACTGGCTATGTGTCAGAGAGGGGGACATACAGTTCTTTAACCCACGGCAGCAAAGTAACGATAGTTGGCACTTGTATATGGTCCCAGTGTTTTCAGTTTTAAAAAAATCAGAGGGGATTGCTTTTAAGTGGAATTGGGTCCAACGTGCTAGGGTTTAAGGGTTGAGCTCAATTGCAAACTTAACATTAGTTTAAAAAACAGGTACTAGGAAAGAAGAAACTGCTTCCAGGCATAAGGCATATCTAAACCAAAATACCAACTAATGTGTGACATGGAAGATACTGTTTCCAGGGTCATATCTTGGTTTCCAAAATACAAAAGAGAGCAATGGACAGGGCAGGGGCTGCCATTAGGGAGGGTTGGCCCATGACCCACTCGCAGAGGCTTTGCGGCCCACTTCTGGGTCCTAACCCACAGGTTGGGAAACACCGTATCTAGAGCATCTTCAATTCCAGTGGCGCCCCCTGGTGTAAGCCTCCACTGTTCATGTTTGATAAGCTTCATGTTCGATATACCATTTCTGCACGTCCTTTTTCAGCAACAGCAAAGCCAGACATGTGTCATCTTTAAAGAAAGCAGCTTTATTAGACGTGGATGTGTACAGACAGCCAAATGCCAACCTCACATTTCACACATATCTTTCTGTACAAAAAACACAGCCCCCCCCCCCGCCACAAAAGCAGGCTATCTGGGATCAGGTGTGGCCTCTTTGTGCTGCTGAATAAAATAGGCTGAAAGTTTATTCAGGGCTTTGTAACGGTGAGAGATGGAGTTCTTCACAGGCTTGGGCAGCTCGGCATACCTGTGAAGGGCCAGAAAGGAACACTAAGTGAAGCTGGAATCTCTTGAAAGCTCCCTGGCTCATTCACAGTGTTAAATATAATAAATACATAATTTTACATGGCACCGCTCAGCCTAAACCTAGACCTCCAAGCTAATAACAATTCTGTTATGCATCCTGCATTTCCCTTCAGAATCTCAGAACAGAACAGCTCTGTGCCGCCAACAGTGTAATCCTAAACCAAGACATACCCTTCTAAGCCCAATGAACTTCATTGGGCTTAGAAGGGTGCAATTCTGCTTAGGGCTGCTTTGCAAGTGTTAACAGTTATTTAGTTATTTAATTTCTGCCCTCCATCCCCAGCCAAAGCCGGGATCAGGGCGGCAAACAACAATAAAATATAACCTTTATATCAACAACAAAACCATACATCATAAACTAATCATTAAAACACTTCCGTAAACAGCAATTCTAAAAAAAAATTGCAATAAATAAAGCAAGTGGCACCCTGTAGAGAGCAGTAGCCAGAGCAGCTCAGAACCACAGTCAGCATCCCCCAGGTAATATCATAGTGCTCGGCGGAGGGGGGAAGGATAGGGTTGCCAGGTCCCTACTCACTTTCGGCGGGAGATCTTGTGTTTGTGCGTGTGCTGATGCGGCACTTCTGGTTTACAGTGCCACCTCGCAAGGAGCCTTAGACCACTCAAACTGAGTGGTAAAGGGCCGCAGCGACCCTTTACCACTCAAACTAAGAGCACGTGCCAGATTGCCTGCCGGCCCTCAGCTGGTCGTCGGGCAGAAGGGCACATTACCGGGGGTTTGCCCGCCACTAGCGGGCACCTGGCAACCCTAGATAGGAAGGCCAGATCTGATAGAACTTTTGCTGCCCTCAACTATAGGCCTGGTGGAATATCTCTATTTTACAGGCCCCATGGAATTCTCTGAGATCCCGCAGGGCCCTGGTCTCATTGGAAAGAGAATTCCACCAGGCCGGAGCCAGGGCTGAAAAAGCCCTGGCTCTAGTTGAGGACAGCCAGATAATCTTATCACAGACTCAACTGCCATTCAATTAAGGCAACAGAATCTAGGATCTCCATTACAAAATAAGCATATTCAGAGGGCAGAATTGGCATTTCCCCGGAACAGAGTTTGCATCTTCCCGGAGGAAGTGGCCTGGGTTATCCCTTGTAAGCAGCCGCGATGGTTTAAAACTGCCAAACAAACAAGCAGCCACTTACGTCTGCTCATATCCTTCCGGCTGGAAGCACGGATCCCATCCGAAGTCTCTGGGTCCCCTTGGATCAACTATCTGTCCCTGTAAGTGGATGCATAAAGGGAATGATCTTGAGAGCCAGGTTATGCTTTTGGTCATCACTTCAAAGAGCGATGTCAGCTAATCTGTGATGGCTAAGAATTCTGAAGCCTCCTCCAACCCTCAGAAACCCTCTGAGAAAGGTGTAGATAGCGGGCAAATTCATAAGGAAGCAAGAAATACTGGCTCCTTCATTCATCTATTTCCTCTTCAGTCCTTGCTCCTTTACCCCTCATCCCCTAGGGAAAATCATCTGCTACAGAAAAATACAGGTTATTTCCCTGTGCATTGACTTCCTCCAGTTCATCATCTAGTCTCCCAGCCACAAATTCAGAATGCTAACCAGCAATCGCCTAGTTTACGTGTGGCTACTGCAAACCAACTCTTGGGTATAATAGGGAACGAAGTTCTGAAGTCTAGCTTTGGACCCAAGGCAGAGTCTTCCACTGGCCTCCTGCAGATATGTAATCCAGAGCAGCAAATACTACAAGAACAAAGCAGGCACAGAGGGACAGTAAAGTTCTGAAACAGCGAGAGAGAGAGACCAAGCAGCAGGCTACAGAAAGGCACGGGGCATTGCCCTCCCCATCAGGAGCAACACAAACAGACCAGGCTAAGTTATGCCAGAGCTCACTGAAACCATCACTTCTGAGAGGTGTTCAGAAATGCAGCCCTAAATGTATCTTCTGGGTTTGATGCATCTGCCTGTTTGGATGCATAAGATGCCCTGGACCTCACTGGGCCTCCCTCCGGCCTTCTCCTTCCTCCCACTCTGACCCTTCTTGTACTGGAACTGCTGCAATCCCAAAGCATTCAGCTTCTTTCTTCATCTCTGGAGAAATCAAGTGTGGCTACAGTTATCAAGCAGCTATACTAAACTCCGCTCCCCAACCTGGAAGAGGCTCTTCCCCCCCCACCCGACAATTCGTGCAGCTGCTTGTAGGGGGCTGCGGCAGCACAGCAGCTGAGCTGGGGGACCGAAGTCCAGCACAGCAGCTAAGAGACTGAACCAGGAAGTCCTTGAGTGACATCTCACTTTTGCTATGAATTCATTAGGTGGTCTTTCAAACCTCAATTCCCCCATCTGAAAAATGGGTATAATAACTCTGGCCTCCTTTACAGGGTTGTTGAAAGGATTACTAAAACCACTTAACTAAAGAACTATAAAAATGCACAGGCACCTGGTACTCACATGAGTCTGACCTTTGAATAACTTCACTGGGTCCTCTGGATTCCCAGTGCTGAAGGCAAAAGTGCAGAGGGCATAAGCAGACTTGTCTTCAAATCCTGCCAACAGTTTGTAGAGACCTAATGCCACAGGAAGAGGGGTATCAGAAGACTTCTTCTGGAGAAACAGTTACACTAAAACCAAGGAGAGAAGTAGGCACATTTGGGCACCTAGGTAGGATTCCCACATTTCCCAAGGTAACACAAGCCAAAGAACACTACATGATTAGGAAGATTCCTTCTGTGGGACCCTGAGCTTCCCCGTAACTGCAGGCCATATTTCTCCTTGGTATTCCATTGTTTCCATTAGGGGAGGGGCTGTGGCTCAGTGGTAGAGCATCTGCTTGATATGCAGAAGGTCTCAGGTTCAATTCCTGGCATCTCCAGTTAAAGGGACTAGGCAAGTTGGTGATGTGAAAGACCCCTGCCTGAGACCCTGGAGAGCCGCTGCCAGTCTGAGTAGACAATACTGACTTTGATGGATGGTCTGATTCAGTATAAGGCAGCTTCACGTGTTCATGTGTGTGTACATCCATCCCAGCATACATTGCTGCCAGAGGGAACTTTTGTTTAGTTTTGACAAGGGGTTCAACTCAATGCATGGTTAGATCTAATGGTTGAACGGGACTGAGACATATTTCTCAAAAAGAAAACCAGGGCCGTTTTTGCCAGTATGGTATTTTAGCACTGAAACAGACGCAGACCTGGAGCAGATATACACGTCTTTCCAGAACTGTATTAAAAAGTGACAAAGCTAAAATACAGGGAAAGCAAATGAGTCCCACTAAGGAAGAAGCATATGTTTACAGCTGATTGGGGGGGGGTCAGGAAGGGGGACAGTACCAAGTCTGCTAAATGGAAAATTTCAGAGCGCTACACCAGGATAAAAATCAATTGAAGGGGTGCCCAATGTTGCTGAGTCTGTGGGCCCTGTTGGATTCTTGTAAATAGGGAGCGGGTACCACAAAATGGCTGCCATGGGGGAGGGACTCAGCCAATCACAAAACATCAGGAAGTTGTATGCCATGAATCTTCCTAAAAGCGAATCAGCTGTGTCTAACTGGGAGCTCTCTGCAGGTGCAAAGGGGATGCATCCTGGCCTCTGCTGAAGCACCTCTTACTCCAGTGAGCTGGAGAAAAGCTAAGAATAGCTATTTACTTTGGGAAAGAGGCTTATGAGGTCAGGAAACCCATCAGCGGGCATCATGGAGCCCATGGCTACCATGTTGGAAATCACTGGTTTCTTGGAAAAGAAAAACATGACAGCTTAGAATTAAAGATAGGGAGGAAATGAAAAGCAGGAAGGTAATGGGGTTGGTGGCACAACTAGAACTTCTGTGGATACGGAGTTGGCTTTCCAGCAGGAAGTCTGGGTACAGCAGCATATGATTAGACACTTCAAGAACAACCAAGCAGTACTAGAGAGAATCCTTACTGCAGCAGCAAGAGGGTTGAATTACCTTCAGGTTTCAGCTTCTCCAGAAACCATTTGCTGAAACAAAAAGACGCAGATCATTTTCTTCATTCCCTCCAATATCATTCCAATAGCAAGAAAGCGAAGCAATTCCTGTCCACCTGCCAGGAAGGACTCTTGGGAAATCCCATTCGGGGTCTCCTTGCTCTTGTTCATTTCAGAGAGGCAGGTTCAAGAGATCATCCTTGCCAGCTGTGCCACAGAAACACCAAGAAGCCCACTGGAATGCCAATACAGCCACAGAGGTTAGAGACACTGTCCACCCCCTTGCTATTATCAGTTCTGCCTCCATTCTACCTCATTCTGCCTTTCCCCCTATGATGCTGGAGTAAAAACAAAGCCAGGTGGGCTACTGGGGTTCCAGGTGCTTGGATCTGCAGTCTTCAGGCAGCAAAACTAAACTGAATTTAAATTGACTTGGTGAATTTTGCATAGTCTACTCTAGTGCAACCAGTATCAGTGGAATGCTTGGTTTTTGCCTTAGCCGCTCCCTGCTTTGAAAGGCATCCAGAAATCGGATAAGTCAAGATGGAGGTGTGCCTAATGAGGATTAAGTTACCTTGGGATTCTTTCTCCACTCTGCCCCCAAATTAAAACATGAACCCAAAGCCAAGTCTGAGCAGGGCACTTCCTGAAATCACCCAGTGGAGTGTTCAAATGTCAGGGGCCCCCCCTTCCCCAGCAGTCTAGAATTATACAATCTAGAGGCAGGCCAACCGCTTCTGTGCAAATTAGCATTATCATCCATTGCTGGAAACCTTAAAAAATTTTTAAAGGAAGAACTATGCATGATGCAAACTAAGGAGCAGACACTTCAGCCTAGACACTGCTGTTAGTGGGCAATACCCAACCATCTGTGCACAGAGGTTTTCCTGCATTCCTCTCTATTCCTGAAGCCCCTTCTGACCCCCAGAAAGATCATTCCTCAAGTCGCAGGATCCACACAGAGAAACAACCATGTGGGGTGGTGTGATGGGAGTGAGGAGGGTTGAGAGGATGAAACCAATCCCTTTCCTCAGCAGAACTGCAGCACCCCCAACCCATATACCTATTCCTCTACAGTGTCCCACAGCCCTGGGAATGATCTTTTTCAGGGCTGCAGGAGGACAGAGGAATGCAGGACAATGCTGCTTTTCATGCATAGGGTGGTATGATACTGCCCAATGTTTTTAAGGACAGCTATACACTTCCAGTTTGCTTTAAGAATGACTGCTACCAGCAGCAAATCCTGCCCCAGGTTATTCTTGAAGTGACAGAACAGCAAACATTGGGAAGGTCATACCAACAGAATTCAAACAGCCCTATTAAGTGCTATGCTCTAAGCAAGTGCTTCAACTCCTACTTACATATATGGCCCTGGGAGTCCTCCAAGGGCGTTGAAACACAAACAGGTGTCTTCTACTATAACTGGTCCCTGGACCTGTTAAGCAGAATACAGGGAATAAAGTACCACCAGCAAACTGAGACGGAGAGCTCCTAGAGTAGATTACAGACTTCCTTAGGCTCTCTAACAATGCCTAGTAGGTTATGAAAGACAAGACCAGAAAAAGGCACCTGCTTAGCTGCTTCTTGGCACTTCTGGACAGAAATATCATCAGGCTCCCCTTGGTACTCAGGCACTGCAAAAAAAAAAAAAAAAAAAAAAAAGGGCTGAGGTTAATAGAGAGCAGCAGCAGCCAGCCAAGAACAGACCGTGAAGGCAGAAACACTCACAATCTATTTTCTTTGCAACCAGTCTGTATGGAAAGGAGTCCCCTAGGATCTGAATCACCTGCAAGAGAGGAGAGAAAGAGGCTGCCAGGCTCCAAGACTGATAAGAAATCCACTAAGAAGCAGAACAGAAGCAGAACCTGGATGGATCTTCCCTGCCATGAACAGCAGCACCCATCACCACTAGCTGGGCCTACCAATCTCTACACAAGGCTGCAGCATGCATTTTTGGCCCAAACACAAACAAGGGACTCCCATCCGCTGGAAACTAGAGGTCTCCACAATCACAAATGTGAGACAGTACAAGAAAGAGCCTTAGTCAATGTATTCTTACACACCAAAAGGTAAAGAGGTAAACAGTCTGTGGTCCTGAATAAGAAAACATGCGCCTGAATTCTACCTCTTAACTCTCAGAGATGGTAGCTTTGGGTATATCTGTGGTATAGGCTGTCAGTGACATTTTGCTCTCTTCCTGATCTATTGCTGGCCCTTATAGTTCCTGAGTTTGCTTTCTTTCACACTTGCAATATCTGTGCATAAAGCACAAAAGAACAAAAAAAAAAGAGAAAATCTGTGGCTCTGTAAATAATTAGTGACAGCACAATTTAAGTTCTGTATTTTTACCTATACAGCATGCTTTTTAACCCAACATAAAAAATACTGATCACATCTGGGTTGATCTGATATTAGGTGATACGAAAGGGCAGTTTAACACTTTGTTTTTTTTTATTTACTTATTTAATGTATACACTGCCAAGGTCACTTCCATCCTTCTCCATTTTATCCTCACAACAACCCTGGGAGGTAGCTTAGGCTGACAGCATATTACTGGACCAAGGTTACCCAGCAAGCTTCCATGGCAAGCGTGGGGATTCGAGTCGGAGTTTCCCAGATAAGTACGACACTCTTAACCACTAATTACCACTGTATATTGCAATTATAAGTGCTTGTTCTAAATGAACACAAATATAGCTCTGCATTGCAACTGGAAGTTATTTTATATAAGAACAGAACCGAAATTATAAATTTATAGTGTAATTACAACTTCGTTTATAGATTAATGCAGATATCATTATTCGGCCCTAAAAGCATCCCTTCCATTTAAAGCGATACGGAGCCTCAGAGGAGTCAATCCCACCACTCTTTTCCCCACCTCCTCCAGCTTCTTCGCGTTGCCGGTGACAAACACCACGCTTCTCCCCGCAGCCGACATCCTCACTACGGCGGCTCTGCGCAGCTGCAAACGCTCAGCCAATCACAAAAAGGAGCTTCCCTCCCCGGCTTTTTTCTCGCCAATGACAGCACGTAGGGTTTTTTCCCCCCTTGACTACGACTGGGCTCTGAGGCTGCCATTCACGGGCGAGCTCGAGTCCATTGGGCGCGGCACGTTAAAGGCGGGACGTAAAGTGAGCCAACGACCTTCGAGGATAGGAGGCGAGTGGCCAATAGCGCGGCGGGGAAGGCGGGGGAGGAAGAGAGCAGTCCCGGCATATTCCTCTCTGGCGGAAGCCGCGCGCCTGGCGCCAATCGCGATGGAGGGGTTGCGGCTGCTGCCGAGGCGCGCGCCGGACTTTGGCTCGGCCGGCTACTGGGAGCGCTTCTTCCGCGAGCGGGGCGAGCGCGCTTTCGAGTGGTACGGCGAGTGGGAGGAGCTTCGCGAGCCGTTGGGGCGGTACCTGCGGCCGCGGGACCCGGTGAGGCGTGAGGCGAGGCGGTGAGGCGAGGCGAACCTCCTCACGTGCAACGGGGTTGTTCTCGAAGTGGCGCAGGATTTACAATTTAAAACAGAAACACAAGCGCCAAAGAAAAACGCCCCACTTCAAAAGCAATTCATGGGGTGTTTTTTTTAATAATAATAATTTTTTTATTTTTCTTCATTTAATATATCCATAAAAAACAATATAGTAATGATAATAAAGGAAAAAAACCCTAATATTATTCTAATTTAACAATCAAATGACTTCCCCCTCTCCCGTCTAAAATAAATTGTATAATCCTTTGCTAACAGGACTAATCCCAATATTATTTTAATTTGTCTATTCTTATCATATCCAACATTATGAAATCAATACCTAATATAATCTTTTGCTAACAGGACTAATCCCAATATTATTTTAATTTATCTATTCTTATCATATCCAACATTATGAAATCAATACCTAATGTAATCTTTTGCTAACAGGACTAATCCCAGTATTATTTTAATTTATCTATTCTTGTCATATCCAACATTATGAAATCAATACCTAATGTAATCTTTTGCGAACAGGACTAATCCCAATATTATTTTAATTTATCTATTCTTATCATATCCAACATTATGAAATCAATACCTAATGTAATCTTTTGCTAACAGGACTAACCCCAATATTATTTTAATTTATCTATTTCTTTTCATATCCAACGTTATGAAATCAATACCTAATATAAAAGTTAACGCAAAATATGAATAAGGGATTGGATCAATGAGTATCCTTTAAATAGTCCCATTAAAAAGTAATTTTCACAACACATTCTCCAAGCCTCCCATTCCCCCCAAAATTGTTCATTATCATTCTGGTTTATCAAAGCTGTAAGTGTCGCCATCTCAGTCAAGTCCAGCATCTTTTTTATCCAGTCTTTTTTATCTGGTATCTCAACTGTCTTCCATTTAGCTACATATATCAATCGAGCAGCCATGGTGGCATAAATCAAGAAAGTTCTATGAGTAAAAATAGTGTCCGGTATCATACTCAATAGCATCATTTCAGGTGTTTTAGGAATATTTTGTTGTAGGATCAACCTTATTTCATTATATATCATCTCCCAAATTTTTTTAGCTTTAATTCATGGGGTGTTGTTTACCAGGGGATGTCATCTAGCTCTATGCCATAAAAAGCTTTAACTGCCCACTTCCACATTTTTAAACTCTATGGAATGGGGCATTTTTTTCCCTTCAGGCCTATTGGCAACCTGGCTTTGTTTATGGCCGCTTATGCATGGGGAGGTTCTGCCTTGGATTTGCCATTCTCTAGATGCACATTTTCCCCATCCAAATTCTCAAAACTCTGCATGGGGGCTTATTTTTGAGAATTTGGCTGGGGGAAATGTGCATTTCGAGAGCGGTGAAACCTTCTATGCGTTTTCGCCCACAAGTCTTCTGGTTCCAAGGGTAAAAATAATCAGGAGCCTAGTAGAACCTGTGAAGGCTGATGCTAGAATAAAAACTTTAGACTTTTAAGTTACCGCAAGACCTCTGTTTGTCTCTATCAAGGTTTTGTGACTTCCTTTCCGCATTTCTTGCACTACTGTGGTGGAGAGGACTGTACCACTTCTGACTACAGGGTGAAGTTCCCCCATTCATTCATTCATTCATTCATTCATTATCTACTTTTCTCCCCAATGTTCACCCAAAGCACAGCATCGTTCTCCCCTCCTTTTTAGTCTCACAACAGCAATCCTGTGAGATACAGGTTAGGTTGAGTGAGAAAGTGTGTGACTGGTCCAGGGCCACCCAGAGATAGGGATGCTGGTTGGCCTCCAGGTGGGACCTGGGGATTTCCTGGAATTACAGCTCATCTCCAGACTACAGAGATCCATTCCCCCTAGAGAAATGCATGCTTGGGTGGGTGGACTGTATGGCATTGTACCCCTCTGAGGTCCCTGTCCTCCCTAAGCTCCATCCCCAAATCTCCAAGAGTTTCCCAGTCTGGCTCTGGCAATCCTACTCCTCATCCTCCACCGGTGGCCAGGGGGGACCTGACAACCCCACCCATAGAGCTTCTATGGCAGAGTGAGGATTTGCTGCAAAGGCTTGAGAAGCAAAAGCGAGAGTATGAAAGCCGCTCCAGTATGATGGTTAGAGTGCTGGGCTAGTGTTTGGGACTCTAGATTCAAATCCCCATTCCACCAGGAAGGCTGTTGGGTGACAATTTGTTAGTCAAGTAGCCACAAAAGCCCTGTAGTCCTGTTTTTTAAAGACCAGTTAATGTTTGTTAAAGACTTCTTCATGTTTCCAGTTCTTACACCAGTTTGGTCTCTCAGTCTCACTTACCTATAGAGTTGTGAGGAAAGGGAGTGCCTTCCTAAACTCCTTGGAGGACTGTGTGTTGTAAAAATGCTGTAGGTAAAAGTCTCCTCCCTGCCCCCCCATGGCCTGTATATTTAGTATTCCCCCACCTGTACATGTAGCTGGTTGTGTGACTTTGGCATGGACCAGGTGAAGGGCTTAAATTTGGACCGATTAGGTGGAAAATCCAAATCCCCTCCTCCAAATATAGGGGGTTACCGCACTTGTATTCCCACCGATGTATTAAGAGTTTGAAAACGTTATAAAAAATACTGTTCGCACTTTGTTTGGCCCCTTTAGCTGTGAAGACGTCTTCCAACCATTTATAAGCTGTGGCATCCAAAAACCCTTTTAAAGCAATGTTTTTTACAACATTTTCAAACTCTTAATACATCGCTGGGAGTACAAAGTGCTGTAACCCTCATATGCATTGTTATCAGTTAGCATCTTCTTTCACAAACCTTTTGAAATGAGATGTTGTATGTGTGCACAGCTCATGTTCATGTCGATGGGCTTTGTGTGAAAGATCTGAGTGCACGTTCTTGCTGATCTACTTAACATCAACACCTGTTTTAACACAGCAGTGTGAGTTTTCTTTGATACCCTTTCTCATACTCCATTCTTTCTTTGATCAGGTGCTGGAACATTGTCCTTGCATTGTTAATGTTAAAACATTATTTTCTGGCTCACTGTCCTTACTTTCCCCCCCGCTAGATCCTTGTTGTTGGGTGTGGCAACTCAGAACTGAGTGAGCAACTCTATGATGAGGGGTACCAGAGTATCGTCAACGTGGACATTAGCGAAATGGTCATCAAGCAGATGGGGGAGCGCAGTGCTCACCTACGGCCCAAGATGAGCTACCTGGTCATGGATGTGCTGCAGATGGATTTCCCTGATGGGCGCTTCCAGGTGGTGCTAGACAAAGGCACTCTGGATGCCCTCCTGACTGATGGAGAAGGGGCCACAGTGGCCAGGGCAGAGAGAATGTTTGCCGAAATTGGCCGTGTCCTCCAGTTTGGAGGGCGTTACCTGTGTGTTTCCTTAGCCCAAGCGCACGTCTTGAAGACAGCTGTGAAATATTTCTCCAAGGAAGGATGGATGATTCGAATACACCAAGCCTCCGGGAAGGAAGCTGCTGCTTCTGAGGGCGAATTTGCCCTGCCTGTGTTTGTCTACGTTATGACGAAGATGAAGCAAGTGCCAGGCTCAACTTTCCCCATCCTGGAACTGTGTGTGGAAAAACACGACAAGCCCATCCGGTTTTCAGCTTTGGAGCCTCTGATTGAGGCGGTGAAAGAGAGGCAGCAGTACGCCCTGCTACGCAGCCAGCTCAGTAAGAGCCCTGGCATGGGGAATGTCTCTCTGGATCTTTGCAGCAAGAACAGTGGCCAAGCCCGCTACACCTTGCACGTGGTGCACTGCCCGACTGTGAAAGTGTCTCGGGACAATCGCTTTGCTATCTTCATCAGTGAGTTTATTTCCTCCTTGTTGGCTGCTTGGCAGTCCAGGTTGGGGAGCTCGGCCAGTAATTTCTCAGCAGGGGGGATGTTTGCCTTTTCCTGGTTTACTGCAGTATTGAGTATATGGAAACAGAGTACCATGTAAAGCAGCAATAGCAAATGATAGGAACGGTCAGAGCTTACCTTCAAACCATTATTTTTTCTTAAGGGTTCTGGAAAATGCACAGGTACTACTTGCAAGTTTGTTTGTTTGTTTGTTCCAAAACTTCAACTTCTTTCTTCCAGAAAAGAGCAGCGAACCTGGAGTAGTTCCTTTTACCATGCTGAAAAGAGGGAAGGGTTTTGACAATGAGTGAATGCATGCGCATGAAGCTGCCTTATATAGAGTCAGACTCTTGCTTTACCAAGTTTGCAGTTGTCTACACTGACTCTGCCTTACCCATAGGTAGAGGAACTTAATTAAAATATTCCCAAACTGGGTCTCTTTTACAGCCTGCTGCTATTAAAGGTTTTCTCCTCGAGGGAGAGAATAATATGATAAACCTCAGGCTATACACACAAAGATCCCAAGACTTGCGGAGAATTCTGCTCAAAAGGTTTCCCCATCATTTTTACTTCTTGCCCCTCCCTATGGGTAAGACAAGCGTGTGAAAATGTGAAGCCTAGTGGCCCGAATGAAACAACATCATGAGAAGTGCTGTTTATGTAGAAAACCATGATTATGTAGAAAACCACAAATATACAGAATAGTGATTTAAATCAAATCACCCTGTGCAAGGATAAAACAGAGGAGAATGGTGTAAGCCATTTGGGTGCCCACGGGAGAAAAGAGAGGATTATAAGTGAAGTAAATAATAAAGAAACTATACTTCTACTTGGAGGTGCTGGGGATTGATCCTGGGTCTTTCTGCATGCAGAACAGATGCTCTATCGCTGAGCCAGAGGCCCTCCCCGAATGAGAACTTTGAGCTGTGACTTTGTTTCCAAGCTTCAATTTTACCTGTTTCCTGTCCTCGGAATTGCTGTGTGGAGCGGTGCTGTCCAAGTTGTGATTTGCTGTTACAAATGATTCAAGATGCCATCCACGTGCTAAACTTGCTGGACTGAGATCTGCTGCTGAGAAGTGACAGTGGCTCGTTCCTTCAAAGCCAGCAAAGGGTTGCCTTGCTGAGGTACAGGGGCGGAGGGTTCCTTCAGTCTGTGACCGGCTGTCTCGTCTCTCCCTTCCGCCCAGTTCCACAGGGCAGAGAAACCGAGTGGCTTTTTGGGACTGAGGAAGGACGGAAGCAATTGGCTGCCAGCGCCGGGTTCCGACGCCTGATCACTGTAGCCTTGCACCGGGACCAGCACTATGAAGACATGGAAGCCATCCAGGCAGAGCTGTCGGGAAAGGTGATGGAGCTGGCCCCGCCGGGACTCCAAGCCCAGCAGAAGGTAAGCTGCTTGTGAGCGGCCGTTGAAAAATCCGTATATGAAACGCAAGTGAAATCGATTGCTCTCTGCCTTGCAGAGAAAAGGTTCTTTCATGACCCGCTGCTTCAGTCCCAAGCCTTTATGTGCTTTTCAAGACAGGCAACTGTCTGAGGCTGGCTTTGGCCGGGGAGGGTGGGCTATAAACCAAATAAATAAAAAAATAAATAAACTGTCTTAAGATTTGTTTGACTTGCAGGCAGATTTTGACCTCTTTGCCGCCAAGTCGTTTTTGGAATAAGATGAGCTGCTTGAAAAATACTAATAGATGATTTCAGACATCCCCCCCCCTCTCCTGGATCTGGAATCTGGCATTGTTTTTGCATTCAGCCCCTTGGTCTGTAGCGCAAGCTAACATGTCAGCCTTCTACCACAAGGAATGAGTTTTCACCTTGTGACTGGGGCTTGCTCGTGAAGGAGGCACTACATGTGCTTTTGGAAGATCAGATGGATTAAAATTTCTATTGCCTTCTGTTTGTAGAACCGCCGTATTGCTCAGAGAGAGGTTTTGGCACACATGAGGTCCCCTGTTCAATTCCCATCTCCAAGGATCCCAGCTAGCAGGCGTTATAAATTCTTGAGACCCCGGAGAACAGCTTTGGAACACGCTTGGTGGTCTGTGACAGAAATAGAGCTTCATAGGTCCCTGCGTTTAACCTTGCTGTTTCAATGTGTTTTGCTAAACCAGAAGTTGAGCTTTTTCAGTGGTGGGGATTCATCTTTGGAAGGGCCTGCCTTAGGTTTTGGCCTAACACCTAAAAGAAATTGTCTTCTTACCCAGGCTTTTAACTGAGGGGTTCCATCGTTTTTAGCTGTTTTATGGTCTGTTTCTAGGCTGGGAACTGTTTTATAAATGTCCTTTTAGGCTGTTCAGTTTTTGTGCCCTGGCTTAATGTTTGTTTTATTGGTTTACCATAACCTCCCCCCCCCCCCCCGGCAGGTCTCTGGAGAGGTGGCAAAGATATTTTCTATAACAATACAACCTCCTTTATTGGCATAAAATCGAAACATGGGGTGTCTACACAGTAACATAGAATTGTTGCAGTTTGTCAGCCCTTGGCCCACAGAACCAGAAATCACCACAAAGTCATATAGAGTCCAAACAGATGGCTTTTACTGATCAAATAGGCATACAGTGCAAACGAATAAAAT
The DNA here is from genome assembly GCF_029931775.1 of Euleptes europaea. NCBI lineage: Eukaryota > Metazoa > Chordata > Lepidosauria > Squamata > Sphaerodactylidae > Euleptes > Euleptes europaea. Next base: position 26,235,846 of record NC_079313.1, on the reverse strand, counting down.
GACAGCTATGAAAGGCTCACTAGCTGGGAGATATTATAAGGCAGGAAAGGCGGGAGATTACACGCAGGAATACAGTTTCCCAGGAGCTGAGTTCTCAGGCTCAGGCATGCGACCTTGGGGAGCAGACAATACAGTACAGAGACAGAGGCAATAACGAAACCGAGATAGCAGCCTGACATTCTGCTCCCCTCAAGGCCCCCTCCCAGTTCGCAAGGGGGCTGGCCTGTCCGGGTAAGCAACGTGAAAGGCGTCGACGAGGTCGGGGGCGGAGACATCCCGTGCGCGCACCCATTCGTCATAGGCAGGGGGGAAATGTTTCCAACGAACTAGATATTGGAGAGTGCCATGGTGAATACGGGAGTCAAGGATCTTGGAGACTTCGAAGTGTTCTTCCCCCCCCACCATGACGGGTTGCGCAGGCGGTGGGTCCGGATGCCACCGTGGAGAAGCAACATGGGGTTTGAGGAGGCTTATGTGGAAAACAGGATGCACACGCCTCAAGGATTTGGGGAGAGCCAGTTCCACTGTGACAGGGTTTATGACCCGAGTAATGGGGAAAGGGCCAATGAATTTGGCGCTGAGTTTATGGCACGGTTGGGTGGAACGGAGGTTTTTGGTGGAAAGGTAAACCAAAGCACCCACTTGCAGATCACCCCCGGGGGAGCGATGTTTGTCAGCTTGCGCTTTGTATTTACGTTTGGCCCGGTCAAGGTTGCTAACGAGCCAGGGCCAAGTGGTACGGAGGGCGTGTGCCCAGGAGGCAATGTCGGGGTTCCCCTCCCCCTCTACATCATCTGTAGGAACGATGGGACTGAAATCTTGTCCATACACAGCAAAAAACGGGCTAAAACCTGTGGATTGATGCATGGCATTATTGTAGGCATATTCTGCTAAAGGTAACAGTTCCACCCAGTTATCCTGGTGGTAGTTAACATAACAACGCAAATAACATTCAAGTACAGCATTGACACGTTCAGTTTGACCATCAGTTTGAGGATGGTATGCACTAGACAATCCCTGTTCCACCCCCACCAACTTGAGAAAAGCTTTCCAAAACTTAGAAACGAAACCACTTCCGCGGTCACAAATTATTTTACGTGGAAACGAATGTAAACGAAATATATGCGTCACGAAGAGGCGGGCCAGTTTCTGAGCAGAGGGGATCCCTGCACATGGAATTAAATGTATTTGCTTAGAAAACAAATCAGTAACAACCCACAACACAGTTTTACCCCCACTGAGAGGGAGATCAGTCATGAAGTCCATAGCAATCACTTCCCAAGGTTTGCTGGGCGTTTCAAGAGGTTGTAGCAATCCCGGGGGTTTGCCCTGCGATCGTTTCGCAGCGGCACAAACGGGACAGCTGCGGATGAAGGAGTCAATGTCGGAACGCATTCCCCCCCACCAGAACTGTCTGCGCAATAAGTGAAGGGTCTTCAGAAACCCAAAGTGCCCAGCTGTTTTGGCTCCATGAGCTAAATGTAAAACGTCCTTCCGGAGAGCTTTGGGTACATACAATTTTGAGTCTTTGTACCAGGACCCCCCTTGTTCCAAAACACCAGGAGGTAGGGTATGAGCGGAACGTTCTAAAAGGCACTGGTCCCGAAGGACAGTTAAAAAGGATTCGGAGATGGGGATTTTGGAGGGAGCCCCCCCGTCGGCCCTGGAGATCTGAGAAATAGTTATAGGGCTAGTGCTTACGTGCGGCGGCGCGCAGACTGCAGGCGGCTGAGCGGTCGGAGGGGTAGGAGGGGCGGGAACTCCGGTCTGTTGCGGTGGCGGCTGGGCAGCCGGTTGGGCTGGCGGAGCTTGCGAGTTAGGGAAGGTGTGTTGATGCTGGGATCGGGTTTGCACAGCCAGCATAGGTAGGGCCCCACGTTGCATAGGGGTGAACAGAGAGTTGGTGGGTCTTTCGAGTTTTACCGGATATTGTGGTAAACGGGAGAGGGCATCCGCGAGAACGTTCTGCTTCCCAGGGACGTGCTTCAGGGTGAAACGGAACTGAGCAAAGAACTCCGCCCACCGTTGTTGTTTCGCCGATAGCTTATGGGACCCTGTGAGGGCAGCTAGATTTTTGTGATCGGTCCAAACTTCAAAGGGTACTTTAGACCCTTCCAAGAATTGCCGCCATAAAGTCAGTGCATGATGAACTGCAGAGGCCTCTTTCTCCCAGATGGGCCAGTTTAATTGAGCGTGCGCAAATTTTTTTGAAAAGTAAGCGCAAGGGTGAAGAAGACCGTCCGGTCCTTGCTGGAGGAGAGCCCCTCCCATGGCTACATCGGAAGCATCGACTTGCACAATGAACATTTGATTTGGGTCTGGGTGCCGTAGCACCGGCTCCGAAGTGAAGAGGCGTTTGAGGGCCAGAAAGGCGGCTTGGCATTGCTCAGTCCAAAGGATTTTTGCGGAGGGCAAGGCAGCCGAGCTTACTTTTCCCTTAGTTTTCAGCAGGTCCGTAATGGGTAGAGCCACTTGGGCGAAGTTAGGGATGAATCCCCGATAGAAGTTTGCAAATCCCAGAAATTGCTGTACTTGCTTACGGTTGGTGGGGGGAGTCCAATCGAGGACGGCTTGGACTTTGGCGGGGTCCATGCGAAGACCTTGGTGGGAGATGATGTATCCCAAAAACGTGAGTTTGCTTTGGTGAAATTCACACTTAGCTAGTTTAGCGAAGAGTTGATGGTTACGCAGGCGTTGTAGAACTTCCCTGACCAGAGTCACATGCTCGTCCATAGTTTTCGAATAAATGAGAATGTCATCTAAGTAGACCACCACCCCACGATATAGAAGGTCATGTAGGATTTCATTGATGAGTTGCATGAAGACCCCCGGGGCCCCTTTTAATCCGAACGGCATTACAAGGAATTCATACATTCCGAAACAGCTAGAGAAGGCAGTGAGGTGTTCATCTCCTTCGCGGATACGGACTCGGTAGTAGGCTTCCACCAAGTCTAATTTAGAGAACACACGGCCTTCCTGTAATTGTCCCAAAATATCCGATATTAATGGGATAGGATAGGCGTTGGTCTGGGTAACCGCATTGAGCTTTCTGAAGTCAATGCACAGGCGAAGGTCGCCTTCTTTTTTCCGGACGAAAAACGCGGGGGCCGAGTTTGGGGCATTCGAAGGGCGAATGAACCCTCTGGCGAGGTTTTTGTCCAAAAAGTCCCGGAGGACAGTGCGCTCGGAAGCTCTCATAGGGTAAATCTTACTTTTGGTTAATGTGCAGTCCTTTACTACTTCAATCGCACAGTCTGAGGCCCGGTGGGGGGGTAAGGCATCACATTCCCTAAGGTCGAAGACATCTTCAAAGTCCCGGTATACAGCGGGTAGAGCCGGTGGTACTGGGGCAGTAGAGGTTAACGCTGGAACGGGCGGAAATGGCAGAGCGAAGTTTTGCCGATGTTGGTCGCAGGTGGGACTAGCGAAAGAGATAGTGTTTGTTTCCCAATCAATACTGGGACTATGTCCTTTAATCCAGTTAATTCCCAAGACCACTTCAAATCGGATAGGGGCTATAGTGAAGTCTATTTGTTCCCAGTGGGAACCAATTCCCATTGCCACCCCTATGGTGCGATGATCAACTGGACCCCCCTGGAATTGGCTCCCGTCCATTTGAGCAAATTGGACGGGGACGGGTAAAGCCTCTGAGTCGGCTCTGAGTGCAGCAAACGTGGCTTCGCTTATGAGAGTGCGACAGCAACCGGAGTCAATTAGTGCTTTGACGGGGATTTGTGGACCTCCGTTAAGTTGTTGTAAAACTGCATCTACGTAAACGGTGGAGTCCACTTCTTTGATTTTGGTAGGAGCATTCGGTTTGATAGGAAGATCCTGAGAGGTCTGTGGAGATGCTCCATTCACCACAGACCGGAGCCGTTTTTTGACAAGTCGAGGGGAGATTCCAGGTTTAAGGCTGGAGAAATCCAAGGGTTTTCCTCATCCGAAGAGGGAAAGCTGTCCCCCAATGGGGCACTTGTAATCCGAGACCCGGCGGGGTCGTTGGAAGCAGGCAGGGAGGCTGGGTCCCCGGCATGGAGTGCAGAGGGTGTGGGCCTTCCCGGAGCTGCGCTGCGGGTGGCCGCGGTGCCTCTGCGTGGTGGACGACCTCGGGCGCGGGTTGTCGTGCTGGGACGAAATAATTCCTGGCGGCGTGGGCAAACGGCTGCAAAGTGGCCCATTTCTCCGCATGTAAGACAGGCACCCCTCTGAAATCGGGCTTCACGTTCCTGGAGCGGACGTGGGGGATTTCGTGGGACGAGTAGTGGTGCCTTGGGTTGAGGCTTTTGGGTGCCTTTCTCCTTGTGCTTTTGACGGACGAGAGAAATAAAGCGGCGGCGGCTTTCCACTTCCTCGGCTAATAGGATCCAGCCTTCGAGGGTATCGGGATCGCCCCGCATGTAAGACCAGTTCAGAATGTCAGGATGCAAGGCTTCCCTGAAGTGATGGATTAGGGTGGTCTCGGGCCAACCTACAATTTTACTTGCCAGTCGCTGAAATTCATCGGCAAATTCCCGAACAGTAGCAGAGCCTTGTTTTAATTGTAAGAGTTCCGTTTTGGCTCTTTCTCCCAGGAAGGGGTCCTCAAACCTCCTTCTCAGGGCAGTCATGAAGTTGTTGAGGGAACGAATCGCACGAGAGCGGGTGTCAAACTGGAGGACCATCCAGTCAGCCGCTTTGCCTGTCAGGAGGGAAGCTACGTACCGCACCCGGCTATCTTCCGTGGGGAAAAGTTGACCTTGTTCTCGCATATAACTGTCCACTTGATGCAAGAAACAAGGCAAAGTCTCAAGAGATCCGTCATACATAGTCCTCAATTTGAGTTGCTTCCAAGGGCCGGGCGCGGGCTGACCCGGTTGCACGGGTGGTCCGGGCGGAGGAGCAACAGGAGCTCCAGGAGGCCAGGGTGGAGCAGGCACATTAGCAGGTGGTTGCACGGGTGGTCCGGGCGGAGGAGCAACAGGAGCTCCAGGAGGTAAGGGTGGAGCAGGCACATTAGCGGGTGGTTGTACGGGTACCCCCTGACCCGGTATCGGAACGGGCTGTCTCTGAGCTATCAGGGTTTGTTGTAATTGCCTGTTCTCGTGAAGCATAAGTTCCATTACTTCTTGGAGTTGATCAACACGGTCGGAGAGCTCCCGATTCTGGGCTCGTAAAAGATGAACCTCCTCACTTGGGCCACCAGTAAGATGAGGCTTACTGGTTCGGAAGCTCGTGGCCCATTGAGAGCTATCCCCATATAAATCCTCGTCTTCAGACTCATCTGAGTCTCGACGTCGGTCTGCCAAACGGCGTGCGCGTTGGGTCGCACGCGACGGGACAAACGCCGGGGAAAAAGTTAGACCTGATAGTCCCAGTACATAGTCCTTGGGGCGCGTGTCCACGTTCGCCTGATTCCTTGCTGCAGCCGCCCTGGCTGCTTCCGCCGCCTCTCTCTCTCTTGCGACCCTAGCCGCTTCGGCAGCTTGCTGATCCGCAAGAACTTTGGCGTTCTCAAGTCTTAGGGCAGCCTCTGCCGTAATGCGCGGCAAAAGTTCTGTCTCGAGGAGTAAGAGTATGGGGTCAGGTTCCCCGCCCAGCAGAGGTTGTACTCGAACCGCCAGTGCGGATGCCTCGGCTCCAAACGTCGGGGTCAAAACTTGAGCCAAGGTGGCTACCGGGGTGTCCTTTGTACATTCCACAAGGAGAAGAGCGGTGCTAATAGCGACTCGCTTGGCCTCAGCCTGACAGCTGGCCGCATCCGGAATCAGGGAAAAACCCTCCGGCGGGGCTCCCGCCATGGTAGAAAGAGTTTGTCGAGAAATAAGATTGTCCAAAAGTCCAGTTAATATTTGTAAATCCTCAGTCGCCAATCGGGCATCGTCCAGTAATTGATCCAAGTCCTGAAGATCTAAACGAGCATCAGTATCCTCCGATGTTAACATCCAGAGACGTCCTGTAAGAGATTGCCACTGCGCGTGTACCAGTCCCCTCAAGCGGCAAACCTCTCTATTCGTCCGGAAAAGTTCAGCGATTAAGTCCTGTAACAGAGTAGGGTCCTCTGAGAAGGGCTCCAGGGTAGTAGATCACCTGGAGAGCTGCACAGCTCCCATCCAAGTGGCAGGCGAACCCCCTTGGGCTCCAGCCTGGCTAGGAGAACGGTGAAGATGAGAGATAGCTGTCATAATGTCAGCCCTTGGCCCACAGAACCAGAAATCACCACAAAGTCATATAGAGTCCAAACAGATGGCTTTTACTGATCAAATAGGCATACAGTGCAAACGAATAAAATGACAGCTATGAAAGGCTCACTAGCTGGGAGATATTATAAGGCAGGAAAGGCGGGAGATTACACGCAGGAATACAGTTTCCCAGGAGCTGAGTTCTCAGGCTCAGGCATGCGACCTTGGGGAGCAGACAATACAGTACAGAGACAGAGGCAATAACGAAACCGAGATAGCAGCCTGACACAGTTGAGCATTTCTGACAAGGTATTTTCTAAATAAATTGCCTGAGGCAATTTCCTGTCCTTTTCTCCGCTTCCAGGTTCCATTTCTGTCAGTGGGAGGAGACATTGGGATCCGCACTGTTCAGCATCGTGGTACGAGCTCCCTCAGTGGAGAGTACGTCATTGAGGATGTGAAAGGTGACGACTCCCGCTACTTCCGCCGCCTCGTCTTCCTCAGCAACAGGAATGTGGTGCAGTCAGAGGCCCGACTCTCATCCAGAGCACCTTGCAAAGGTGAGAAGCGGGGCATGAGTCTGGACAGCCTCTCAGTGAGAGAGACTGCCTTCCCAAAACAAGCGCAGGCTTCTGTTCTATAGTATGAGGATTTGTGGGCAGGGCTGAACGACACGGACTGGGTGCATAGAGAAACCGTTAGGGGTTGAAGTTGTGGCCAGCTTGAGCCAGCGTGGTGTAGTGGTTAAGAGCGGTGGTTTGGAGCGGTGAACTCTAACCTGGAGAACCGGGTTTGATTCCCCACTCCTCCACATGAGCGGCGGGGGCTAATCTGGTGAACTAGATTTGTTTCCCCACTCCTACACACAAAGCCAGCTGGGTTACCTTGGGCTAGTCACACTCTCTCAGCCCCACCTACCTCACAGGTTGTCTGTTGTGGGGAGGGGAAGGGAAGGTGACAGTAAGCTGGTTTGGTTCTTCCTTAAGTGGTAGAGAAAGTCGGCATATAAAAACCAACTCTTCTTCAAAAGCCCAGAATAAGGTGGTCTTAGCAGAAACCAGAAATCTTGGCTTTAACTAAGGTAACTACTAGTCTAGATGGCTTTGGAGAGAACTAAAATATGAGTCGTCTCAGTGCACGTCTGGTCTGGTGGTCCAGAGCAGGAACTGTTCTGGCTTACGAAACAGGAGCCAGACTGCAGGGTTGACTTGCCTGAAAGGCTGCTGCCTGCTTTTGCAGTCCGAGTCGCTCAGCTCTAAAAGACCCCCTATAAACTTAGACCCCGCCGGGGCTCTTCGGCTGGCTTGGTGTTTGCTGGTACAATATACAGAAATAACTTGCTCAGTTTTGGAGCGGGCATACAGGCTGGCTCTTTTGAGGGCAAGAGTTTACTGAGAAGCTTTGGTGGGGCAGCAGAGCATTGATGCTGCCTTGGTGTTAAGCCTGACCCCCAATTGGGGGGAGACTGGCCACTGGAAACAGATGCCTCATGCTGCGCGCAACATCCACGTGTGCACTCCTGCCCCACCCCTTCTACCTTAGTGATCTGTTTTTCCCTCTCAGTTTTTCCCCTCTTCACTTTTTTAAACCTTGCATTGGTCAGGAAATAAGAAGCCCAGAAAGAAGAAGAAAGCTTCCAGTGATCCCGTGAAGCCTGCTGTGGTGCTCACCAGTCTGCCCATTGACAAGAGCTACCTGTGTTGCGCTCACCACCGAGCCATGGTTGCAGGCCTGTGCCTGCTGAAGAATCCTGAATGCCTCCCAGGTAAGCTCTGTTTCACCCTGGTGCATCTGTAGGGCTATGTTTGCTTGGCCTTGTTCCAAATTCAAACCTAGGGCTTGTTCAAAGAAGCAGAGACTGTCCTGATGCTGCTGTCCAGCAAGGTGTTTTGCAAATCGCTAGTAATTCTGCCAGTTTCTTTTCCATCCTCAAGGTTCATTTGCATGCTAAAACAATCTTAAAAGGAAAAGGTAAAGGTCCCCTGTGCAAGCAACCAGGTCATTCCTGACCCATGGGGTGATGTCATATCCCGACGTTTTCTAGACAGACTTTTGTTTGCGGTGTGGTTTGCCAGTGCCTTCCCCAGTCATTTTCCCTTTACCCCCAGCAAGCTGGGTACTCATTTTACCGACCTCAGAAGGATGGAAGGCTGAGTCAATTTAAAGCCAGCTACCTGAAAACAACTTCCGTTTGGACTGCAGCACTGCAGCTTACCACTCTGCTCCACGGGGCTCTTAAAACAATCTTATGGCACCATTAAAAATCAACACATTTTGGCCTGCAGTTTCATTGGCTAGAAATACATTTTGTTCAGTTGGAGGGGCTATCCCAAGTTGGCCTTAGGGCATGGCTAAAGACTTCTAAGGGCTGGGACCAAGGGACCCATAAAGGGGCTGTAGTAGGTGTGTTGAGTTTTCCTTGCAAAAACCATAGTGGGTACTTCAGAGGTGGATGTTGGTCCCACTCACCTTGGGGTGGAACTGTGGCTCAGTAGTGGAGCATCTGCTTGGCATGCAGAAGGTTCCTGGTTCAATCCCCGGCGTCTCCTGTTAAAAGGGTAAGGTGGTAGGTGAAACAGAAGATCTCCATTGGAGACTGTGGAGCAGCTGCTGCAAGTCACAGGAGACACTGAGAGACTAAGGATCTGTCTCAGTATTTATTTTAGAACATTTTTATGCCGCTTCTCTAGAAACCTGCCTGAGGCAGCTTACAAACCAAAAATAATAATATCAAAACATTAAAAGATATCAGTCAAAATCCGATATTTTAAAAATCTGAGCGTAAAAAACATAGATCATAAAAACTGACCACAGACATCTTAAAAAAGCCTGGGTGAACAGGAATGTTTTGGCCTGGTGCCTAAAAGACAGCAACATAGGCACCAGGTCAGGGGTCGGCAAACTCATTAGTCAAAAGAGCCAAATATCAACAGTACAACGACTGAGATTTCTTTTGAGAGCCAAATTTCTTAAACTTAAACTATATAGGTAGGTACACTGTTTATTAACTTAATAAACTTTAATTAAAGTTTTAAGTCTTAATTAAACTATAGGTACACTGAATAAAACTTGATACCATACTTAATAGTGATCTTATTTATTGATAAAAATTAAATTGTAAGTCCCTGCCATTTCCCCCTCCCAGTCCGGAGTCCTCGTCTGGAGGCCTGGTCTACTGCCATAAAAGCCTATTGGTAGACCTGGCCTCCGGCTGAGTCCCATTGGGAGGCCAGGACTACCCATTGGATTTCTTGGCAGTAGACCTGGCCTCCGGAGGCCCATAGAAGCCAGTTGGTAGACCTGGCCTCTGAAGGGGGACTTTCCCCTCCTCGGAGTCCAGGTCTACTGCCAAGAAAGCCAGTGGGTAGACATGGCCTCCCAATGGGACTCAGCCGGAGGCCAGGTCTACCAAAGGAAGACTGCCCCGCCCAACAGCTGATAGGCTGGGGGGGCAGGAACTGCCCAGCCGCCCGTCCAGCAATTGCGCGGCTAGAGGGGAGGGGAGGCTTTAGCCTCCCAACCATTGAGGGCAAGGGAAAGGGGGACCCGGCCATTCTCCACGGTGTGTGGGGGGGAAAGAAAGCGTGCCCGCTCTCTCTCTCTCTCTCAGGTGCACCGGCTCCGCAGCCCGGCTTCCGGCGCGAGCGGGAGCAAGAGCAGGGGCTCTGAACCAAGTTCGGAGAGCCACACTCAACGGGCCAAAGAGCCGCATGCAGCTCTGGAGCCACAGTTTTGAGACCCCTGCACCAGGTGAGCCTCAAGGGGAAGGGCATTCCACAAGCAAGGTGCCATCACTGAAAAAGCCCTGCAGTTGCCACCCACCTCACCTCCGAAGGCGGGGGCAGTGCATTATGATGCAGATCTCAACTAGCGGGTTGGACAGTATAGGATATTGGGTATGAGACAGATTCATATGCACCTTTTCTTTGGAGTTCTGCTCAGAGTTCAGGAGTTGTCTTATATTCTGGCCCAAGCAAACATTGGATCTGTACTTGCATTTTCCAGGAGGCAACCTGATCAAAGTACCCTTAAGGCCTCCTTGCCAGCCTGGGTTAAAATCCTAGGTTTGACTTCAAACCTTGCTAATATGGCCTGATACAGAAAGTGCATATTGTGCTTGCAAGCAGCCTTGGCCTGGGGCATGTTTCTCTGCTCGGGGATTTTTCTGGGGTTCTACAAGAGGATACATGCCAGCCCTGGGGAATAAGAGGTAAGGTAATAGATTGCAACCTACACCTCTTTGGACCCTTCTTTGCCAGCTCTGCCTCCTTCAGAAGGGGTGCTTTGTGTGTCGTTGTGTTCAGAATGGAGCAATGGCTAGTGGGCGAACAGAACTTCCATTCTCTTGATTCTCTTTCAGTAGCAATATCAGGTGCTCTCTGGAAGTCATTCCAGCAGCTGGTTCCCTCAGGGCATTTACAACAAATCCCCACGGGTGGTGGCATTGCGCTAGCTATGCCTGCTGGTTCCTGACTGCTCTGTGTCCTGATTGCAGAGGTCCCGATCCGTGTGCTGGTGATTGGCCTGGGCGGCGGCAGCCTGCCCCTCTTCATCCATGACTACTTCTTGCAGTGCACCGTCGATGTGGTGGAGATTGACCCAGCCATTTTGGAAGTGGCCACGCGCTGGTTTGGCTTCTCTCTGGGAGACAGGCTGAAGGTTCACATTGCAGATGGCTTAGCCTATGTCTCCAGCCAAGCAGCCGAAGGTAACTACTTCTCAGTGGGCCCTTCTAATGCAGCCAGGCTGAGGGCATATGGGTTGTGGTTTTGTACCCTTATCTGTTGCAAAAGCTTCTTTGGGGAACCGTGAAGACCAGGAGTTCTTTGGGGAACCATGAAGACCAGGGGTTCTTTGGGGAACCGTGACCAGTGGTTCTGTTGGTTCTTTCTACCCAAAGAGCAAGCATTTCCACCTTCTCATGTGGAAACCTGCTGCTTTTAATGTGAGAGGGAAGAGGGCTAGGCCTCCTTAACACTGTCACATACCATTGCGAGTGGTGTTGGTTGGAGTTCGGTGTGACCGGACAATTGCAACAGAAAAGCTTCTCTGTAAGAAAGCTTACATGACTACTTCCTGCCACTAGAGGGCGGGTTAGTTTTGTTGTTTCCATCAAGCTGTAAAGTGGAAATAATATCCTTTGCCTGGTAATGAAAATAAATGCCCTTAGATTTTGTTAAAACTGGCAATGTGTAGATGACTGTGTTTGGTGTGTGTTAAGTGCCATCAAGTTGCTTCCGACCCATGGCAACCATATGAATCAATATCCTCCAAAATGTCCTATCTAACAGCCCTGCTCAGGTCTTGCAAATTGAGGGCCGTTGCTTCCTTTATAGAATCAATCCATCTCTTGTTGGGTCTTCCTCTTTTCTTGCTTCCTTCAACTTTTCCTAGCATGATTGTCTTTTCCAGTGACTCTTGTCTTCTCATAAAGTGACCAAAATACGATAGCCTCAGTTTAGTCATTTTAGCTTCTAGGGTCAGTTCAGGCTTGATTTGATCTAGAACCCACTGATTTGTTTTTTGGCAGTCCATGGTATCCGTAACACTCTCCTCCAACACCACATTTCAGAGGAATCTACTTTCTTCCTATCAGCTTTCTTCATTGTCCAGCTTTCACACCCATACATAGTAATGGGGAATACGATTGCATGAAATAACTTGATCTTGGTTGCCAGTGACACATCCTTACACTTCTCTGTTTGGTAGGGTGACCCTTTGCCTTACACCAGCATCATTTAGCACAATCCTGTATCCAACCACACTGTTTCCAAGAATAACTGCCTTCAGGACTTCAGAAAAGGGAGCTGACATTTCAGCTGATTCCTTCCTCTGGCTGCAGACCCCCCCCCCTTTGTCCCGGATGCTGTTTCTGAGGGCCTGCTGACCCCCAGGAACAAAACTTGGAAGGGCTCAGTGAATTGCAGCAGAAAGGGGCAAGTGTGGAATTCCATCCACCAAAGTCCATGGATGTCTACATACATCCCAGAGTTATTTATGAACCCTTCCTGATAACGCCCTTAACAAGGAGGGAATAAGAATGGCTACACTTCTGTAAATATGGGTTTCCTAGTGGCCTTCATCTCTAGATCTATCTAGCTGAGGATGGAGGAAAGGGGATCAGCCAGAGAAAATTCCACACCTTAAGTAACTGAGTTGCTCCAGTCTAAGCCCATTGAAGACAAAAGTAATGACCACAGGAGAGTTACTCAACTTTAAGGTTGACAATGAGGAAATTGAAATTGTTCAAGACTTTCTGTTCCTTGGCTCCATCATGAACCAAAAGGGAGACTGCAGCCAAGAAATCAGAAGGAGATTAAGACTGGGGAGGGCAGCCATGAAGGAGCTAGAAAAGATTCTGAAGTGTAAGGATGTGTCAATGGCCACCAAAATTAAGTTAATTCATGCCACCGTATTCCCTATTACTATGGGTGTGAAAGCTGGACAATGAAGAAAGCTGATAGGAAGAAAGTAGATTCCTTTGAAATGTGGTGTTGGAGGACAGTGTTACGGATACCGTGGACTGCCAAAAAACAACAACAACGAATCAGTGAGTTATAGATCAAATCAAGCCTGAACTGATCCTAGAAGCTAAAATGACTAAACTGAGGCTATCGTACTTTGGTCACATTATGAGAAGACAAGAGTCACTGGAAAAGGCAGTCGTGCTAGGAAAAGTTGAAGGCAGCAGGAAAAGAGGAAGACCCAACAAGAGATGGATTGACTCTAAAGGAAGCCACAGCCCTCAATTTGGAAGACCTGAGCAAAGCTGTTAAAGATAGGACATTGATTCATAGGGTTGCCACGAGTCGGAAGCAACTTGACGGCACTTAACTCACACACACAAGCCTGTTGAAATGAATTGGCTTAGACTTGGAGTAACTCTCCTCAGGATTGCACAGTAAGTTACTCTTGAGTGTCTAGGGTCAACCCTGGTCATCAAAATGATGGATTATAGCAATAGATGGCTGATTCAGCCCTCTTGGGTGGACGGTGATTCTTTTCAAATAGCCAGCCATGCCCTTTTCAATACAGGAGAAATAAAGTAGGTGGCCATATTGTTTGACCTCTGTAGGGAAAGCCCCAGAATGAGACTGCACTGTCCTATCGTGGGTCAGGATCAGGGCACTTGCAGCCCCTCCCGTTTGTATAGCCACACTCTGTATAGTTAGTCTCTCAGAAACATGTTGCTGTGTTTTCTCTCCCCCCCTCCTCCCCCAGCACCATCCTCTTACGACGCCATCATGTTTGATGTAGACAGCAAGGACCTTGCCTTGGGAATGAGCTGCCCACCCCCGGCCTTTGTGGAGGAGCCTTTTCTGCAAGAAGTGAGGGCCCTGCTGAAAACGGAAGGTGAGGAGGGGCCGTTGGCCTCCTGCAACTCCTGTGCCGTCCTTGGCACAGGTTTCTCTTTTGAGGGCTTGATTTCAGCTGCAGGAATGTATGCAGCGGCTCCCCCAAAGGCAGATGGTTTGCCAGCCCCTCATGGTTGTAGAAACATGCTTACCAAGGTGAGGGCATAGGGATGCCAGCCTCCAGGTGGGACCTGGGGATCCGCTGGAATTACAGCTCATTTCCAGACTACATAGATCAGTTCCTCTGGATAAAATGGGTGCTTTGGAGGGTGGACTCTATGGCATTGTGCCACACTGAGGTCCCTGTCCTCCCTAGGCTACACACCCAATCTCCATGAGTTTCCCAACCTCGATCTGCCCCCCATCCCCTGCCAGTGGCCAGGGGAGACCTGGCAACCCTATGAGGGCAGCTTTACGCAAGATGATTTTTGAGGGTGATCTTTGAGGGACTTCTGGTGATCAGGATAGGTGATTTTTGGGTGGACTTGGCTACCAATTGAATAAAGGTTCCTATTTTTGCATTCTGTAGGTATCTTCATTCTCAACTTGGTGTGCCGAGACGCCAAGCTCAAAGACACTGTTTTGGCTGCCCTTAAAGAGGCGTTCCCTTTGCTCTACACCCGGCGGATCGAGGGGGAAGTAAACGAGATCCTCTTCTGCCAGCAGCTGTCCAGACACAAAATGCCTCCTGCGGAGCTCCTGGAGTCGGCCCAGGTTCTGGAGAAAGCCCTACGGCAACCTGGCTGCGCTTGGGACAGCACTTATGTCCTGGCGGACATGCTGGAGGCAGTGCAGCTGGCGTGAGGGAAAGAAAGGCCTCTCCCATCTTGCACGGCACCTGGCCTGCAGAGAGAAGCAGGAGTCCTTGGTGGAGTGAGGCTAGGTACTCTCTCACTGTCCTTGTGCTGTGCTGCAATGAGAGGGATGGGGAAAAGCCCTTCCTTGGAGGCGGCACAGGAAGGAGGTTGCCACTCAAAGAGATGATGAAGCGCTTCTCAGGAGCGGCTTCTTGCGATGCCCTTGCCTGGAGATCGCAGGGGATATCTGACAGGTCTCCGCCTCTCTGTGTGCTCTTTGGTGGGGAACCGAGAAAGGTAGTACCAGCTACAGAGAAACCATTCCCCCCTTGCATTTGAAATAAACGCTCTTTGGTCCATTTTGTGGTGGATGGTGGGGGAGATGCAGTGTGAACCTGTCACTTCAGCTAAAGTTTAATAGACTATTGAACGTGTGAAGGAGGACCGTTGCTGCTGTGTAATGAAACAAGTGGACTGTGAGGTAGGGCAAGCCCTGGCAAGTGCCATGATCCAAGGACTCCAGTATTTTTTAAGAATGCATAAGGGGTTGTGGGGTGGAGGCTGGAATTTGCCTTCTTTCCATGCACCACAAACTCTGGTGTGGTCTCGGGTTTGTTTGTTTGTTTTTCTGGAGCTCTCCTGGGCTGCTGTCCGTGCTCCTTCAGGAAGCAGAGAGCTCCAGACTTGCTGTGCTTTTTCATTCTGCCTCGCTCTGAATCATCCCAATCCAGACACAAATTTCCCCTGGGCTGATAGTAGGTCTCCAGCCACATTGCCTCTTGCGTAAGGCCTGCAGCTAAGCCTGACTCATAAAAACACGTAGGCAAGGAGGGGAAAGGAATCCCTGAAAGGTGGCCAAAAAGAATGTAAGACAAAGTTAAGTGCCTTAGTTTGTGGCGAGTTGTCTGTGTTCATTCATGCACACACACAAAAAAGCATAAGGCAGTCCAGTACGATTTAACTGAGGCATTTTAAAAACATTGTGCAAAATCAGTGGTATGAACATACCTTCTACTGCTGCTGTACACTGGGTCAGACCAGTGGTCTACCCAGCCCGATATTGTCTGATGTGTCTGACAGAGGTCCTTTTTTAAAGCCAAAGATCATCTTCTTAGCCCTGCTACTTGGATCCTTGTTATAGTTCCCATGTGAAAATCTATGCAGTCCATCTCCTAAGGAGCTAACATTCATATAAAGTTAATTTACTTAACATTTCTCTAATCAGAATTAGAATTAGTGTTGGTGTCAGCCTTCAGAACGGCCAATTTATATGCTACTCTAGTTCTAATCCTCCTCTTGGTATGTTAGCTGTGTGCTCGTAAACACAGTTACACCCTTGTAAGCATATTGACTTTACTGGGTTTAGAAGGGTGTAACTCTGCTTAGATGGCACTGTAGATATAGGAGCCTGCATATAGGCAAAGATGCTGAATGCAACTGGAATCATTTTGTAACGGGGGAAATACAAGTACTATGCTGACACCCTCAAATCTAGATCATATTGAAAATGCCTTTGACCAGCATCCTGCCTGTTTCATTACTGACATGCTGTCTAGTGTCGTCTCCTCCCCCAACTCCCCCTCCTTCCAAGACTGGGTGTGGTGCCGCTCCACCCGGTGCTGTGAGATCACTGCTTGAGGTCACTCTTGGGTGAAGCAGAGTTCTTGCTGTGTGTAATGTGTAACGCCCACAAACTGTAATGTGGCGTGCTGTGTGTTTTTGTTTTTTCAGTGTTGTAATCTTGGAGACGGGTGTGGGCGTTCGGCTTGCAACTGCACTGTCTGTTGTAGGGGGAGGAAGGAGATTATAAACTGGTTTGATACTCCTTGAAAGGTGGAGAATCTTCTTCCTCTTCTTCGTGCTGTGGCCAGGGCAGTTGAACTTCTGTGCATGAGGAATCTGGTATTGGATGCAGAATTCTGCATTCCTGAGAACTTCAGCTTTTAGATAAAGAAAAAAAATTGTCTTCATGGGTGGTTATTGGAAACATTCCAGCCCTTATTATAAAATATCGCCTAGCTCAAGGGTCGGAGCATCTGTTCCCTGCATGGGTCCTTGTTACTCTCCCCATTTCTTTCAGGCGTACTGTGCCCTCTGTGATTTGCCCCACACTTTCGTGACCTCACAGTGCCAACTGTGCCCTTCAGGTGTTCCGGTCAGAGTAGGGCTTGGAAGCTCCCGAGCATTTTCATGGACACAAGGCTTCCACCCACAGAGTGTGGCTTTATCGCTTTCCCCTTCCCACTGCAGTCCAGAGTGCCACCTGAAATACTGCACTGGGGAGGGAGGGAGGGACACACACACACACACACTGAACACTTGGGATTAAGTCCCACTGAACTCGGGCCTGTTTCTGAGAGAGGTGCTAGGGATCACTCCCTGCCTTCTCTCCCAGGGGGGGAAAAGTACCCTCCTGTGGAGGTCCCATCAGTTTTCCTTCTGATGGGCTCAGGGGATGAGGCCTGCGGTTCAGAAACTTGTGGGAAACCTCATGTGTTTACCCAAATCCTTTTCGTCTGGAAAACCTGCCAGAATCAGTGGTGCAATCCGTTCCTCTTCCAAGTGGAGAAAGCCACTATCCAAGCAAACAAAAAGGTGTGGTGCAAAGCTGATGTTAATCACTCTCTGGTATCCACAACAAACTTGCCTATAACTGCTAGTGAGATTCATGACAGACAGATTTCCCTTAAAGATGAATAACTGACCATAAGTTTGTGCTGTAGATTCTTACTAGCAAAATGCACAAGACAGTAGCTCCCAAACATTTCACTGGGTGAGGAGAGGCTCACAATTTTGTTTTAACTTTTTGATTTAGTTCCTTCTATTGGTTCCCTGACTATTACTGCAGTTGCTTTGTAAAATCCCTATTTGTGTGTGTGTGTGTGTGTGTGTGCCGACAAGTCACAGCTGATTTATGGTGACCCCGTAGGGTTTTCATGGCAAGAGACGTTCGGATGTGGTTTGCCATTGCCTGCCTCTGGGCCAACCCTGATCAGTTTCTGAGATCTGACAAGAACAGGCTAGGCTGGGCCATCCAGGACAGGACGGGGAGAGGGGAGGTAGAAAAGACTCTCTGCAACTGGCATGCAAATCGCTAATTGGATAAAACCCCATGATAACCTGTGTATTGACATAGAATCAAACAATTTAAACACAGTAAGCACTTAATGTTTCTTTATCATTAATTGCCTGGTGTCATACATACACACACACACATATTTCTTTTTGAAATCATAACTTGCCTCCTCCCCAATACAATTCCATGGCATTTCACAGGCCAGCTAGACAGGTGGTACCCCAAGGAATGTGCAACAGACATTTTGGCAGCAAAGCCGCATATGAAGCCCTGCAGCACAGTTGCTTGCTTTTGCAAATCTCCAGGTTTCCCAGAGACTGTTCCACCAACCATTTTGCAAAGGAATAATTTTTTCCATACCATATAACTTCAGCTGAGATCTGTAAGGCCCTGCTGCTCAAATTTGGGAAATGGAACTTCATTATGAAAGGACTGAACTACCAGATCCCTTGATTACAAGGTGATACCAAATATGGTTTATTTTCTGGGCTCTCTAAATTTTGTTTTACAGCTCTGCTAATTGCATGATTTTCTATTAGTTGTTTCCTACTTCATGTCTCTGTGAGGGTTGCTTCATGTTATTGAATGTGGCAACTTTCTTCTAGAGGCCATATTAGTCACTTGTGAGGGATGGGAGAATGGACCAAAAAGGAGTCTGGTGACACCTTATTGACTTTAATGGCTTTGTTGTATCAGAATGTTGCACTGGAATCTGGAAGTGGCATGGGGTCTGAAATGTTCCATAGAAGCTTTTGCGACACAATATTAGTTGTGTGGCATACCCAAGCTGCATGTTAGTTTTTTTTTTTAATATTTCTTGTTGGCCCCTTTTTGCCTGAGTCTTATATCTTGTGCAGTGTGTGAAGTACAAAAGGTGAGAGACCTGATCCCATCAGCAATGCCAAATGGCTTGTGATTCAATTAACATAGTTCCTGTTTCTTGCTTTGTGGATTTAGCCTCAGCCTTTGGTCCTGTTTGCTTTTGCTGCAGCAGACTTAACACGGCTAATTTTTTTTATTGTAGCATTGTATCTGCAATAAAGTAGGCTGTATAGAAGGTTTGCCACAGTACATTTCTTTCAAGTACTGCACTTTGGTTTAACTTTTTTTTAACAACCTCTCTTGGCTGTGTGGGTTTTTATTTTTTTTCTTGTCAACCTTTGAGGTTAATGGTATTGTTGTGGATCCAGGCTTGGAAGCCAACCACCATCTTAAGTGGCTCTTCTGTTGGAGGATGAGCCACTTCAGTTGGCTTCAGCTTTTGCTAAGTGAAATCTATGCCATCATTTCAAGGTGCTAAATTTAAAATCCCTCTAGCCTAGGGCTAAAATATGTAGATCTGTTGTGCTTCTACGCTTTGGCAATGTTTCTCCATCCTTCAGTGGCAACTGCAGCCTAACCTCATCAGAGTCTCTCACCTACAAAGGACTGTGAAATGTTGGGGAATCCTGTCTGTGGAAAATTAGCATGTTGGAGCAAAAGGTTTTAGGTTAGTGTTATTACTATTTTCTTTGTAGAGGGGATCTTTTTGTATGAAGGTGCATTTTTTGAATGAAGGTGCATTCTAGCATGTGAACCCATACACACATCTGAAGTAGTACACGCAAGGTCCAGGTTTGCCACATCAGTGAAGATAAAGAGGCCTGAGGAAATTGAACTGAAATCGAATTGCACTACAGTCTACTGAGGCACTATTTCAGGTAGCCTGGAAGGTTCGTGAAATAGGGGAAAAATCCAAAAGCAAATCCTGGGGTGGGGGGTGGGGAAGGTGATAAAAGGATGGGGAAGGCCCTGGCAACGTGTACTGATTTTGTTTCCTAATAGGCCAACAACAGTTGCCTTTTTTATCTGCTTTGGAGAGCACTGAATTTAGGAAGCCAAAAAGGGATCTTCGAATGGGAGGAAGACTATATTCCTTCAATTACTGCTTGGCCATCTGCCTTTTCTGATGGAGTGGTGAAAAGAGAAACTGCATTCTGTAGGCACTGAGTAACAATTGCCGGTTTGGCTTCTGTCGTCTCTGAAGGAAGTGAGTGTGTGTTGTGCCGTCAAGTTGCTTCTGACTCATGGCGACCCTATGAATCAGTGTCCCCCCAAATGTCCTATCTTTAACAGCCTTGCTCAAATCTTGCAAACTGAGGGCTGTGGCTTCCTTTATAGAGTCAATCCATCTCTTGCTGGGTCTTTCTCTTTTCCTGCTGCCCTCCACTTTTCCTAGTATGATTGTCTTTTCCAGTGACTCTTGTCTTCTCATGATGTGACCAAAATACGATAGCCTCAGTTTAGTCATATTTTGCTTATAGGGACAGTTCAGGCTTGATTGGGTTTTTTTGGCAGCCGACTGTATCCGTAACACTTTCCTCCAACACCACATTTGTAAAGAATCTTCTTTCTTCAATGTCCAGCTTTCACACCCATACATAGTAATAGGGAATACGATGGCATGAATTAACTTGATCTTGATGGCCAGTGACACATCCTTATGCTTAAGAATCTTTTCCAGCTCCTTCATAGCTGTCCTTCCCAGTCTCCTTCTGATTTCTTGGCTGCAGGTCTCCCTTTTGGTTGATGATGGAGCCAAGGAATAGAAAGTCTTCAAAATTTTCAATTTCCTTATTGTTAACCTTAAAGCTGAGTAATTCTCCTGTAGTCATTACTTTTGTGTTCTTGATGTTCAACTGTAGTCCTGCTTTGGCACTTTCTCTTTTAACCTTCAGCAGTAATCGTTTCAAGTCTTCACTATTTTCTGACAGTAGTGTAGTATCGTCGGCATATCTCAAATCATTAATGTTCCTCCCTCCAATTTTCACTCCACCTTCATCTAAATCTAATCCAGCTTTCCTAATTATATGTTCTGCATATAGATTGAAGAGATAGGGAGATAGGGATGTATTTTATCTAACACTTTTGCCAATTGGAAACCATTCTGTTTCTCCATATTTTGTTCTAACTGTGAGCCTGGCCTACACATGCAGCTGGGTCAGGTGGTAGAATAGACTTTGGGCTGCAGAGCTGGAACTGCGTTTTCCCTTGTAAATGGAACACATGAAGCTGCCTTATACTGAATCAGACCCGTGGTCCATCGAAGTTAGTATTGTCTACTCAGACTGGCAGCGGCTCTCCAGGGTCTCAGGCAGAGGTCTTTCCCATCACCTACTCGCCTAGTCCCTTTAACTGGAGATGCCAGGTATTGAACCTGGGACCTTCTGCATGCCAAGCAGATGCTCTATCACTGAGCCACTGCCCCTCATTCCCAAAGGAGGGGAAAGCTGGCATTGCTTGCAAGAGTTAGGCTTGCCCTTTGATATACTCCCCCCCTCCTTTTTCTGCAGGAAGTTTTTAGAAAGTGAATGTTAAGATTGTGGCCCGTGTTTCCTTCCCCCACGCAGTGCTATAAACTACCCCGCCGCTTTCTGCTGCTTCTGGACAGCAGGCCTTTCCGTCCCACTCCGCAAGTGCCAGTTGCTCACTACTTTATTACATTTCGGTGGGCTCTAACAGAGTTTATGTTATAGTAGAAAAGGGCAAGAGTCCAGTAGCACCTTAAAGACTAACAAGTGATAGGGACCCCAAGGCTACATTGTCAGTGGCCAGATTTGTTCCAGTCCTTCTATCCCTCGAACACTAGATATATGCTGCTCAAGATCAGTTGATCAAGGAGCTTCGAAGGGATAAAAGGAAAGGTAAAGACTATTTCTGGCAGGGTATGAGCTTTCGTGAGCCACAGCTCACTTCTTCAGATAGTAGAAAAGGGCAAGACTCCAATAGCATCTTAAAGACTAACAAGAATATTTTTCTGGCAGGGTGTGAGCTTTCGTGAGCCACAGCTCACTTCTTCAGAGTATGTTGCAACAGTTAAGGCAGGCAAATCGTAGCAACGACGCAAGCACCGTCGCCCCGACAACAGCAGCAGCAACACCCACCCCGTCCCGACCTCCGCGTCGCTTCCGGTTCCTCGCCCGGCTCCTCCCCTTTTGCCACGCGCCTCTCCTCGCGCGGGGGCGGCGACCTTTTCGTCCCGCCTCTCCTCCTGGCGTCGAGCCAATCGCGTTGCGGGGCCCGTCCGCGTCACGCGCCGCCGCCCTCCGGCGCTCGCTCGCGCCCTCCCCCTGGGAGCAAACGGGCCGGGCGCGCGGGCCCCGCCCGCCGCGGCGCCATTGGTCGGATTGGGCTGCGGGAGGCGGGTCTTGCCCAGGGGGCTGCAGATGGGTTTCAGGGTGGGAAGAAGCAGAGAGAGCAGAGGCGCTTTGCAGCCGGCGAGGGGAGAAGCGCCGTCCGCCCTGGACCCTGCGGGCGGGAAGCGGTGAGTGGGGCTTTGCCTCCTCCTCCTGGCCAGCATGCAAGGCACCAGAGGGGAATTTCGCTTTTCATTATGGGGGAAGGACAAGAAAAACGAGCAGAGTTAGGTTTCAGTTGCCTTTTTACACTAGGTGGTCAGGTTTGCGAGGAAGAGCGCCAGAGCGCATGTAATACTTGCGTGTTGCAACCGCTCCTAGGCCCCCCAAAACGTTGAACTCGTAGGTGGCATCTGAAATGCACTTAATTTGGGCTGTCCCGTTTTAGCACAGGTTAGCCAAAAATTACTGAATATTTTAAAATGGGCTTCTCCCCGCCCCCTTGCTGTCAAGTCACACATAACTTAAAAGTTTTAAAAGATCTATCCCATTTTTTATGATGACTGACTGGAGAAAATTATGTTAATGAGTTTTGATATGCCTCTGTTCTCATTTTTTTAATGGTTTTCTTCTTATTTCCCCCCCCTCTTTATTATTAATATTATATTATTATTGCTTATTGAAAGGTATTAAATAAGGGGAAAGTCTAACATTAAAATAATGACGTATAAGGATTAGAAAATGTTAATACAAAGGAGACACTAGATATTTGTAGGGAGGGAGGAAGTCGGGGAAGTCAATTATAATTAATCATATTTAATACTGAAGACATACACCTAATAATTCTTTAATTTTTTATCGATTTAAAGATTGGTATATAGGATGTATTGTCAAATGAGATGTATAGTAATTACTGAAAAATAATAAAAATATATATTAAAAAAAAAAGTCACACCTGGTTTTTGGCGACCCCATAGGGTTTTCAAGGCAAGAGACGTTCGGAGGGTGGCTTGCCATTTATGTAGCGCTATTGGCGAAATGGCACTTCTCGGAGCAGGATGAAGGAAAGGCGTTTGTCGTGTGAATTCTGTGTGTGCACATGTGCTTACAACATGCGCTGTCGCTATTCCATGTGTTGCATCTGATATGCCCAGGTTAGAAGGAGGTTCCTATGGTCGCTGGCTGTGGCTTGGTCCTAGATTCACGTGCTTAAGAGCCAGTAAATTAGGTTTTGCTTCTTGAGTTGGCAAGTCTGGGATTGTACTAAGAGACTGCAATCCTAAGTGTGCTTCAGGATATCATGCTTAGGGCTGGGCTGTGAGGTGGTCCTGGCACATCTCTGTGGGTGTGCGTGTGCCAGTTTTAAAAGCTGGCATGTTGGAATCTCTCTGGAGTGGCTCCTGCGGGCACATACGAAGATAACCTCTTCATTGCCGTATACAAATCTCTGGAGTTATCAGGAATAACTGTAGTCTGTATTTACCAATGTAGTGTCTCCACGCCCCATGTAAACATGCCAGAAAATTGATAGGGATCTGGCTGAAGTCTGTTGCGAAGCATCTGCCCTGAACATTCGCCAGCTTTCCTTGTTGCACATCATGTGAAATCCGACCTTTAAAGCTAGATGAACGGTCTCTTTTCAAAAATTAAAATGTGTGTTAAAATGGGTCCAGTGCTGTATATAACTGGCATTTAAAGCGGAAAATTAATCAAGGGGTGGGGAGGAGTGAATCCTAAACAGCCAAGGAAGCTGGCCATAAGGAGTTAGACCAACTTTGCTGAGGGTCGAATGTGTCCTTACTCATCCTGGTGAGATGTCACAGATCGGCTGTGCTCATGTGTTGGGTTGACAGTTCTGGGGTGGGGGGACTCTTGTACACATCTTGTCTGTACAATGGAAATCTGCTTCAGCATGCAAGTCTATCCCCCCAAAATTGCTCTCAGTGGAAAAGTAGAATCCTGTTTAGCCTCCCACCCCATTCACCCGGCCAAATTAGTGTGGTCAGTATAGTTAGCATTGGTCCACTATTGAAGGGGAAGGGGGAGAGCCAGCATGGTGTAGTGGTTAAGAGCAGTGGTTTGGAGCGGTGGACTCTAATCCTCCACATGATCAGCGAATGCTAATCTGGTGAACCGGGTTGGTTTCCCCACTCCTCCACATGAAGCCAGCTGGGTGACCTTGGTCTAGTCACAGCTCTCTTAGAGGTCTCTCAGCCCCACCTACCTCACAGGGTGTCTGTTGTGGGGAGGGGAAGGGAAGGTGATTGCAAGTCAGTTTGATTCTTAAGTGGTAGAGAAAGTCGGCATATAAAAACCAACTCTTCTTTTTCTTGTTCTCTTGTTCCCTAGAAGGTAATTAGCACTCTCAGATTGTCTATGAGTTGAGTAAAGTGTATGTCACTGCTGCAGACGCATAGCCTGCAGTCTCCCTTCAGCATCAGGGCTGTTGTGTTTACTCCTTTGTGCTTCTGAGAGAGTAATGGGACTGTATTTTAAGTATTGTCAATATATATGTAATTATCTATTGGGGGAAGGGAACATGACCCATCTTATTTATATGGTTGCTGAAGCTAGTTACCCTAGCCCCACTGGATATCCATCCACTGTTTACAAGTTAAAGTGAATGCACACACAATCTATATGCAGTGTACACTGGATTTTTCTTTATATGTACATTGAGTAATTCTGATGTTTTATTCAACGCATGCACAACTGAATGTGTGGTTTTAGACCACACTTTTATCCCGTTACTGGTCTTGTATTTCATTTGAACATAAGAAAGGCCCTACTGGATCAGACCAAGGCCCATCAAGTCCAGCAGTCTGCTCACACAGTGGCCAACCAGGTGCCCCTAGGAAGCCACAACAAGATGACTGCAGCAGCACCATCCTGCCTGTGTTTCACAGCACTTAATATAATAGGCATGCTCTTCTGATACTAGAGAGAATAGGTATGCAGCATGACTAGTATCCATTTTAACTAATAGCCATGAATACCCCTTTCCTCCATGAATATGTCCACTCCCCTCTTAAAGCCTTCCAAGTTGGCAGCCATCACCACATCCTGGGGCAGGGAGTTCCACAATTTAACTATGCGTTGTGTGAAAAAATATCTCTGTGTTGTGTGAAAAAATATCTATTTTGAATCTGTCACCCTCTAGCTTCAACGGATGACCTCGCGTTCTAGTATTATGGGAGAGGGAGAAAAACGTCTCCCTGTCCACTCTCTCCAAACCATGCATAATGTTATAGACCTCTATCATGTCACCCCTTAGCCGCCTTCTTTCCAAGCTAAACAGCCCTAAGCGTTTTAACCGCTCCCCATAGGACAGTTGCTCTAGTCCCCTAATCATTTTGGTTGCTCTTTTCTGCACCTTCTCAAGCTCTGTAATATTCTTTTTTAGGTGCGGTGACCAGAACTGTACACAGTATTCCAAGTGTGGTCTCACCATAGATGTGTACAAGGGCAGTATGATAACAGCAGTTTTATTCTCTATTCCTCGTCTAATTATGGTCAGCATGGAATTTGCCTTTTTTACAGCAGCTGCACACTGGGTTGACATCTTCATTGAGCTATCCACTACCACCCCAAGATCCCTTTCTTGATCTGTCCCTGCCGGCACAGATCCCATCAGTGTATATGTGAAGTTGGGATTTTTTGCCCCAATATGCATCACTTTACACTTACATTGAATCTCATTTGCCATTTTAATGCCCATTCTTCCAGTACACAGAGATCCTTCTGGAGCTCTTCACAGTCCAATTTTGTTTTAACCACCCTAAATAATTTGATGTCATCTGCAAACTTGGCTACTTCACTGTTTAACCCCAACTCCAGGTCATTGATGAACAGGTTGAAAAGCACCGGTCCTAACACAGATCCCTGAGGCACCCCACTGCTCACATCCCGCCATTGTGAGAACTGACCATTGATTCCTACTCTCTACTTCCTATTTTTCAGCCAGCTGAATGTGCATTAGCGAATGTGCATTAGCTCTTTCTTATGAAGTGAATGTGCATTAGCTCTTTCTTATGAAGAGGTGGACTTGTGTGCATGTGGGATGTGTGTGTAACATGCAAACAGGGCTTTGGTGCTTATTCTTTGAGAGGGCTGGTCTGCTGGGAACAAGGGGAGGACTTCTAACAGAAGTTGCAGTGGTTCGGCATCCAGCATACTTTCCAAAAGCTCCATGCGGATGTGTCATGGATTGCTTCTGGGTCAGTGCTAGAAAAGCAGCTGTGTGCAAAGTCTCTCTCCAGTGACTCTTAGTTTTCCTTAAATTGTCTTAATTTCCTTCTGCAGGTCATGGATGGGGACAACGATCTCTGTGTGCTCCGACGCCGTTTAGCTGAGGCTGGGCAGAGCCACCTGCTCCATTTTTGGGAGGAGCTGCCTGCAGAGGAACAGCAAGAGTTATGCATGGAGTTGCAGAATATGAACTTGGAGGAGCTGGGCCAGGCCTTCCAGAAGGCCATGAGGAACCCGGACCGTCTACCAGGGAAGGAGAATGTGGATGCCAGGATGGCGCCTGTGCCATGGGATGTGTTGGGGAGTACAACCCGAGACCGACTTCAGCTGCCACTCTGGGAGGAAGAAGGTACCAAGAGGGACCCTGCTTGCTGCGCAAAATAGCTCTCAGGGGCTTCCCCCCTCCTATTCATTTGTATTGTATTAGATCAGTAGGCTTCAACTTGTGCAGTAGTCTCCTTTGGGAGGTCTAGATTGATGCTATTCCTGGATCCCTTCTTGCATGTGTCTTGAAGGAGAGAGTGATTGACAGGTAGGTCTGATGTTCTCTTGAGCAACTTAAGGGGCTCCTGATACACCCTTATCACTTGCATCTCATTGTATGCATCTAGTAGCTGTGTCCTAGGTAGAATAATTTATTTTCAATAAGCATACTGATTTCCCACCTAATGTTTGGTCTCGCTTACCAACTGCTACTGTCAGCCTGGCGTAGCATTGGCTGCTTGAGGCGGAAACTTAATCTCATGACTGCTTGCACGTATAGGCAAAGGTAAAGGTAGTCCCCTGTGCAAGCACCAGGCCATTCCTGACCCATGGGGTGACATCACATCCCGACGTTTACTAGGC
Organism: Euleptes europaea; assembly: GCF_029931775.1. Taxonomy (NCBI): domain Eukaryota; kingdom Metazoa; phylum Chordata; class Lepidosauria; order Squamata; family Sphaerodactylidae; genus Euleptes; species Euleptes europaea. The sequence goes on along the minus strand of NC_079313.1, from coordinate 26,209,251 downwards.
AGACTAAACTGGTTGTGGACTGTAATAATAAAGAACTTGAACCTTAAACTAGGCAGACTATGTTTTCAGGGTGGCTTGCCAGTGCCTTCCCCAGTTGTCTACACTTTATCCCACAAGCTGGGTACTCATTTTACCGACCTCGGAAGGATGGAAGGCTGAGTCAACCTTGAGCCGGCTACCTGAAGCTGACTCCGTCGGGATCGAACTCAGATCATGAGCAGAGCTTTTGACTGTAGTACTGCAGCTTACCACTCTGCGCCACGGGGGATTACTGCACTTGTATTCCCAGCAATGTATTAAGAGTTTGAAAATGTTATAAAAAATACTGTTCGCACTTTCTGTGTATTCCCACCGATGTATTAAGAGTTTGAAAATGTTATACAAAAATACTGTTCACACTTTGTTTGGCCCCTTTAGCTGTGAAGACGTTTTCCAACCATTTATAAGCCGTGGTATCCAAAAACCCTTTTTAAGCAATGTTTTTTTATAACATTTTCAAACTAAAGTCAATGCATTTACCTGGGCTGAATAAAGACCTTGCGTTCATGGCTCATTACCGATGCTGATTTCTTCACACCCATCTCTCCCCTGGACATCACAGACTCTTCTGCATACCCCACCTAATCCCATCACGCCTGCTATTCACACTTACATACTGTTAACATTTACATACTAATGCTTGTCTGGATTCACTCTCCTCTACTTAAAGACAGATGGATTCACATTCTAGCTGTATTTGAAGAAGTGAGCTGTGGCTCACGAAAGCTGATACCCTACCAGAAAATATTTTTGTTAGTCTTTAAGGTGCTACTGGACTCTTGCCCTTTTCTACTATTACAGACAGACTAACACGGCTACCCACTGTGAATTATTTTCAAACTCTTAATACATCGCTGGGAATACAAAGTGTGGTAACCCCACTGTTACTGTTTGCACTTGTGAACGGTAGGATTTCTAACCTTTCAGTCTATAAATGTGTGGTCTTAAGTGGTAGCCAAAGGTAAGTTTTGAAATCAGTGTCTTAGAATGGGGATGCCTGGATTTCTAAACCACTTTTTATATTAAAAACTCTTAAAGAAAAACAAGGGGCTGTGGCACAGAGGCAGAGCATATTCTTTGCATGCAGAAGGTCTCAGGTTCAGTCTCCGGTATCTCCAGTTAAAAGGATAGAGTAGTAGGTGATGTAAAAGATCTTCTGCTGAGACCCTGGAGAGAGCCATTGCTAGTCAGAGTAGACAAGAGTGACCTTGACAGATCAAGGGTTTAATGCAATACAAGACAGCTTCATGTGTTCAAAATCCCCATTGACAAATCACAGCATCCTGTTGCATAAAAGCCATCAGGAAAAAATGTCATTAAAAGCCTGGCAGCAGGGCAACATCTTTACCTGTCTCCTGTACGACAGAAATGATATAATTATCTGGCCCTCCAAAAGGAGCGAGGTCTACAGTGCTGGGGCAATTACAAAGGAAGCCCCGCACAACCTTTGCTGGAGTCCAGAGAGGAGCCTTACTGGCAAGGAATGAGAAAGTATGGGTAGGAGCAAATGTTCCCTTGGGTGCTCTGGCCCCATACTTTTTATTTACTTACTTCATTTATACCCTACCTTTCTCCTCAGTGGGGACCTAAAGTGGATTATATTGTTCTTCTCTCTTCCATTTTATCCTCACAATACCATGAGGTAGGTGAGGGTGAGAGTGTGCGACTGGCCTGAAGTCACCCAGCAAGCTTCCACAGCAGAGCGGGGATTTGAGCCTGAGTCTCTCAGATCCTAGACACTTAACCACTACACCACACTGGCTCTTGGGGCTTTAAACACTTGGAAACAGGTGAATGAAAGTTTTTAGTATCGGAAAGGCAAGTATACATTTTTAAAGTGAAGGCACAGTTTGCACTACTTTTTGTGCTCACCGCATTTGTTCATCTGTTTTTCGGAATACCACCATCACGCTGTTTGCCCGCTTATACTTACTATCTTCAACTCCTCATCTTTCTAGAGCCTTCTGTTTAGCTAGACTGAATGCTAACCCCTCTATGGTTATGCAGGGCAGGATTTTGAATATACCATACCCAGACAGGATCTGTCCTTGCTCTTCTGGCTCTATTTATTCATTAGCTCATGCCCACTTGTAATGCCGCTTTTATGAGGAACTCTGATCATGTTATATCTCTCCCATTTAACATATATATCTAATGCCTCTACCTCCGTCATAATGCCTTTTTTATTAAGTGACGGATCCCAAGGCTACATGGTCAGTGGCAAGATTGATTTCAGTCCTTATATCCCTCAAACATTAGATTTATGCTGCTCAAGATCAATTGATCAAGGAGCTTCTAAGGGATAAAGGAAAGGAAGGCACAGTTCTTAAAATATTAGTAAAACATGTTCCTTCCTGTCCACATCCATCAGAAAATAGGCAGTGGTATTTTGGACCAATTGACGTTTCTGAACATTTTTCAAAAGCAGCTCCCATGTATAGCACAATGTAATACTCAAATCTGGATGTAAGCTGTGTGGATTCCACAGTGTCACCCCGTGGGACAGGAATGACCCAGTGCTTGCACAGGGGACCTTTACCCCCCAGTGGGGACCCAAAGCGACTTATACCATTCTCCTCTCCTCCATTTTATCCTCACCGCAGCCTCGTGAGGTGGGTTGGCTGAGAGTATGACTGGCCGAAGGTTACCCAGTGAGCTTCCATGGCCTGAGTGGGGATCTGAGCCTGGGTCTCCCAGATATTAGTCCAGCACTCTTAACCGCTACATCACGCTGTCTGTCTGCAACTCCTTGGCTGCATTTGATGGGCGTGGGCCTTTGGATCTCGCATATATGTCACAGCCTTATGTAAAACCTCTGAAAGAGTAGCTTTATTCCACACAATCTTTTTGGTGCCTCTTATGTTTTTCAGTTAGTTCCTTGCACTCAAACAATGTCTGTAAAATCCTGTTAGGCTGTTGTTACCAAGTAGAATGAAGGTTGAATCATGCAATACTCTACGTAGTCTTAAAGGTGCCAACTTATCACATGCTTAGTGAATTGGAAGCACAGCAAGGTTACAGCAAAGATGAAACCTAAATTTTTGAGGACAAAGTAGAAATAATATTGGTTCCAGTACAGTGTTTCAGAGGTGCCAGGACTTGTGCCCACAGACCAAGACTTTCACGGCTACCTCTTCCTCTGGCAGCCTGAAATGCCCCCCAGTCTTGTTCCTGGGGGTCTCCTCTCTCCCAGTAATAAGACTTCTGGGAGCATTTGAGGCAGCAGGAGGAGCCGAAAAAGTTGCAATCCATAGACAGAAGTTCTTGTCCTGTGAAAATGTTGCCCATTTTCTCTGGACAATCAAAAGCATTAAAACTTAACAGTGTGCCCAATAGCTATGCTGGGTGCAGTGAAAGGACACAGCAAGGCGACGAAAGGCTTTGAGTTGTATGGCATTCTTCAGGCCGAGAAAATTCAGTGTGTTGTAAGGTGCTACTGAAAAATAACTCTCAGAGGTTAATTTTGTCACCCTACTGGGTGAGTTTATTTTTTCTTACAAGTTCCTCATACACCTGAAGATCAGTTTACCAAATGCTTAAATAAATTCAGGCTTGTTTCCAAGCAGGAAGTCATTCAGGATGCAGAGGCCAAAGCTTTAGCTATGTGCTAGACAAATGTTATCCAGTTAAATGCCTGTATTGGAGCTCCTGTAAGAAAGTGGTAGGCTTGTTTACATTTGGGATGTGGATCTTCCGTCACATTTTGTGCTGGGTGTCTTCATCTTCTCGCAAACCTGATTCCTGAGGCACATGAAGGGGTCAGCTTGGAGGAATCTAGAGTGCCTTTCCTTAAGCCTGGATATCTGAGAATAGTGTAGGCTGCCTAAAAGTCTCTTTGTAACATCAACACACATACAATAATAAAACCATCAATATAAAATTAAAATTAAAAAAACAATTCCCAATGCTAATTGGTTTATTAATTTAAAGCAAGTGGCGCTCATCATAAATGTATAGGGCCTTAGTGGCCTGAAGATGCAGTCAGGACTCCCAAATGACCGATATCAGCAATAAAATACGATCTGCAAAATGACAGGCGGGATGAAGAAAGGACAGACGTTTCACTTCTTAAATGAATTTAGATTTTTGAAATAAAAATATCATCTAGACGCCAGTAGAGAGGTGCAAAGGAGATGTGTATAAGTGTATGCACACATTCTGAACTAAATAAAATGGGATCCTGGTAGCACTATAACAATTATCAGAATATATTCCAGCATAAGCGTTTGTGAGTCAGAGCTCACTTCATTCAGTAGGCTGGTGCATTTGTTAGCAACAGAAAGGTTGTGGGTGCGATGTTATAAAAAGTCCCATCCTTTGTTTAAAACAAAATCTAATCAAGAGAGTAATCAATTCACCTAGTTTAAGCTGGAATAGATTCTGTTAGTCTCTAAAGTGCCACTACGCTCCTCATTTTTCATTTTGCTTTTACAGATTAACATGGCTACCCACCTGGGATTCTTAGCTGACATACCCACAATTTGCTCAACATATGCTATGTAAAATCCATGCAGTCTTATTGAGTCCACAGTTCAAGTAATCAAAAATCTTAGCTGGGTTTGGGATTTCCTTTTGGCAAAAACTGGGGAGGGAACTGAGGAAGATAAAGTAATAGTTGGGAATGGCAAGGGTGCAGTAGTAGAGGTGGAAAAGAGATTTTCATGTGTGACTTTAAAAGTCCCATCCTTTACACACTAGAAATCCTGTGGGGGCCACTTGTCTGAATTTTGTCAGGCACTTCCCACAGAGCTCCTAAGCTGTGTGCTGCAACCATGAGAAAGATAAACATGACTGTTTACAGAGATATAGATTCTTAGGATATTGAATGCTGTTTGCAATAACCGTGAGCATGCGTCTGCAAATCTTGAGGTTTTTTCCTTGCTATGTGGCCTTAACCTTTTGGGGAGGTTTTGTTTTAAGACTGTGTAATGTGCACACATGCTTCTGGGTCATAATACAAGCAAGATCTGGTGGTGCAACTTCTTTTTACACTGCTGTAAGAGCAAATGTTGGCATGGAGCTCCTGTCCCCATGTTATTCCCGATTTGCAAGATATAAAGACTGTACCCATGTCCACTTAATTGGGATCGAGTTCATATTTGTGGGACTGCAGCCTGATCTATGCATGCCACAGGATGAGCTTGCTATCCTACTTCCATAATACCAGTAACAGAGACCATCAGAACTGTTTTGGCTTCAGAGGGGGGCAGATTATTCACTTTCTTTTCCCTCTCTTCCCCCCTCCCCCTTTCCTTGGTTTAGGTCTCCGCCAGATTTCTCAGAGCAATGTAGCTGTTCTCCTCCTAGCCGGTGGACAGGGGACGAGATTGGGTGTCTCCTACCCAAAGGGAATGTATGATGTAGGTTTGCCATCCCACAAAACCCTGTTCCAGATCCAAGCAGAGCGCATCTTGAAGCTGCAGCGACTGGCTGAAGAACAACACGGCCTGAAATGTGTTATCCCCTGGTAAAGCATGCCTCTTGGATACTTCTGTTATTCTGTTAGAATTATTTAGGAGTGGATTGTAGGTAGTGATCTGAAATACTAGGTAGTACTCCTGGCTTTGTTGTCCTTTCAAAGGTAAGTTTTGCTAGCCTTACAATTAGGGGCTAGGTAAATTAGGCTTCTGCTGGAATCCTGAAAAAGCACACAATAAATAATCTTTCTCTTGCATTTTACTGTTGCTTTTTAAAGCAGGTCTGTAACTTGGAAGGTTGTAAAGATAATTTTGTACATCTTTATCCTACCCTTTCCTTAAGGAGCTCAGAGCATTGTATGTTATTCTCCCCTCCTCTTCACAGTCACAACAATCCTGTGAGGTAGATTTGGTTCATTTGATCAGCTTTCCTGGCAGAGTTGGGGATCTGAACTTGGGTCTCCTGGATCCTAGTCAGACAGTGTAACAACTTTACTGTGTTTGCTGTTAAGATAACATTTGAGAGTGTGTGGGCAGTGTTTCCTGGAATCTTAGTAGCTGGAGAGATGGCTAAGCAAGATTTCCTTCTGCTCTATTTAACTTACTACCCCTCCCATTTCTCACAGAAACCAAAATCCGTTGTGCACAGAGAATAAAAGATAAAGAATAAATTCACAGAAATCATACTCAACTTGCGTGTTCTGTACAAGTTACAGATTTCTGCCTTATTTTGTAACTTAATTTGGTTTGCCACAATTTCTAGCATGGGAAACGCACAGTCCTGTTTATAAACATTTCCGCTTGTACCTACAGTCACTCTAGGAAGAGAGAAGCAGGAGCTGAAGGTATTCTGCTCTTTAATCTTTCAGCCAGAAAAAGAGCCTATGGGAAATGGCATCCTCAACATCTGTGGTGTAGGTTTTAGCCCAGTATTTTACAAACTTCTAGGATGCTTTTTCCCCTGAATATTTAAGAGTAATATTTGTATGTTTGCAGAGGAGTTCTTTCCCTGCATTTCTGGGCATGCCTCTTGATTCAGAGATTGTGTGCATCTTTCTTGGGGGTGGGGAGTGCAGTAATTCTTTTGCAGCAGTCGAGTATTATATTGCATCTGATAGAGATGCCACAAAGCAGGCTGCCCTCAATGTAAGCTGATAGAAAGGAGTGCTGTAAATCATATAGGTACATAGCTGGATGCCTGCTGCCTTTATACTTTGGGCTCACAGGAGTCTTTTTTTTTTAATGGCACACTGCTTGATAACAATACTCTGGCATCCCCTGGAATGAATTCTTGGATTTAGGAAATGTCTGCTTCTGGTGTGACTTGGAGGTGAAAGGCAGAGAAATTTCATGGTCCCCTGCACTGCTACTCTAAAACAAATATGTACCCAGAGAATCACTGCTTGGAAGTGCTTGCATACTTTGCCAACTCTTGCAATTGTTAGCAGTTTCCTGGAGGGTATTCCCCTTCTTACTGCTAGTGGGAGATAAGTCTCTGAACCCTTGATAACCTAAGACCCGGTCTGAATTGGGCTTGTGACCTCTTTGGAGTTTTTGGTTACAATCTCTTTCAAATCCTACCCAAAAAAGTTTGGAGTGGGATATTGTGTGTGTGTGTGATGGGGTGGGAGAGGAATTATGGCTTAGATGTCCCAGACTGAAGAAGAGGAGTAGAGTTGGTTTTTATACCCCGATTTTCTCTACCTTTAAGGAGTCTCAAACCCCACAACAAAGCACCTTGAGAGGTAGGTGGGGCTGAGAGAGTTGTGAGAGAACTGTAACTAGTCCAAGGTCACCCAGCAGGCTGCATGGGGAGGAGCGGGGCATCAAACCCAGTTCTCCAGATTAGTGTCCTCCTTACACCACCCTGGCTCTCAGGATTGCAATCCTAGGGACACATCCCTGAGAGTAAGTACCATTGAATAAAACAGGGTTTACTTCTGAATACACCTGCCTAGGATTGCTGTCTTAAGTGAACTAGGAATTATCTTCTTGTGCTGAGACAGGTACATCATGACAAGTGGCAGGACCATGGAATCGACCAGAGAATTCTTTTTAAAACACAAATACTTTGGCTTGAAGAAGGAAAATGTGATCTTCTTCCAGCAGGGTATGCTGCCTGCTATGGACTTTGATGGGAAAATTCTCCTGGAAGAGAAGGGTAAAATTTCTATGGCACCAGGTATGTGGTTTTGAAGTGCTTTTGTAGTAAGCAAGGAGACAAATTGGTTTTATTGGAATAGACTTTACAGTGAGTTTCAACTAGACAGGGACAGAAAGACATTCATGAAACTAAAGCTGGCAATAGATGGAAGAGATTTTAGTTGCTCTCACCTACTGTCTTAATAGGCAAATTTATTTAATCAGCTTTATATATGTAGGCTTTTTTACTTTTTAAAATATTTATACAAAATTACAAAGCTGGAATAATTCATACAACTAAATTTTGCCATTCTGGTCTTATTGCATTGTTTACTGGATGTTTCATGCTCTTTGACTGCATTGGTTTATAGTGTGTGTGATCTGACAATAAATAGTCATACCAATTTAGTTACAATTATAGATCATAAAATTTTTTGTGCCATCAAGTCACAGTCAAATTATGGTGACCCCATAGGATTTTTAAGGCAAGAGATGTTCATAGATGGTTTCCCATTGCCTGCCTCCATGTAGCAACCCTGGACTTCATGGCACTAATGAGGGCCGACCCTTCTGATCTTCTGAGGTCTGGTGAGATCAGGGGGGTTGCCGTTACCTGTCTCTACTTAGCAACCCTGGTATTCCTTGGTGGTCTCCCATCCAAATACTACCAGGGCCTATCCTGCTTAGTTTCTAAAATCTGATGAGATTGGGCTAGCCAGGGCTGATCATAAATTACAACAAGCTTATATCATATGGTACTATTGATAACTATTTCCTTTTATTCGATGTAACAGTGTCAAAATACATCAAAAGTGTTTCAGTTCTTCAACCCCATAAGTTCAAATATATTTAATACCAACTCTTAAGCTCTCCCTGTGTATCTCTGAAGGGTCGAATTGTGAATACTTGTTTTCAATGGCTCTTTTTTAATTCTTTTATTACAGTAGTACCTTGGAGTCAAAGTAACATCTCAAAACCACTTGTAAAAATAAACATATATACTCTCAATTTGCCATGCAAATTAAAACTCACCCTGTGATTAGGACTGCTCCCTTTAAAAAAAGATCAAGTGGTTTGATTTAATGCAATTGTCAGAAAACAAAACTGACTGTACAGCTTTAGAGAAATGCATCGGTTTTTACTGTATCCCAGTCTGAATGCTTCAGAACCATTTCATCCATGACATTCTTAAAAACATTCCATAGTTCCTTGGAATGGTTTCATTAATCCAGCACTTTACAAAGAGTGACTTTTGCTTATATGAACAAGAAGGCATTAATGTGAGGAGTCTAGGCACTGGAGATTTTGTAGGAGAAAAGAATCATCCTGTTCAAATCTCCCCCTCTCTCCCTCTCCCCCTCTCTCTTTTTCTTGGCTATTTCTTAGGCCTCATCAAGGGAGCTACACCCACTCGGGATCCTTAATCAGAGAAAGGCTAAAAAAAATATCCTTGCTATACCCGTTTCTAGGCTGTACCACTTCTGATTGCATACGGAGGCTTTGAATTCTCCATATATAAACAAAAAACCCTGCCCATGGAAAGCTAGCATGTTGGGGATCTAATTTAGCCTTTACCCTGACGTTCTAGATTCCTATGTACAGGGCCCTATTCCTATGGAGGAACACTTAGTCCCACATCTACAGTCTGAAGTGATATATAGTGGATGCAGATTTTACCACCTCAGTGAGAAGTTGGCCTTGGTTCTGATTGCCCTTGTATAGTGAAGCATGCCCTGACCTGGATGGCCCAGGCTAGCCTGATCTCGTCAGATCTCAGAAGCTAAGCAGGGTCAGCCCTGGTTAGTATTTGGATGGGAGACCACCAAGGAATATTAAGGTTGCTATGCAGAGGAAGGCACTGGCAAACCACCTCTGTGAGTCTCTTGCCATGAAAACCCCAAAAGGGGTCGCCATAAGTTGGCTGCGACTTGAAGGCACTTTACACACACAGTGAAGCGTATTCTGCCTCATTATGCCCTTAAGCATCCCATAACTGCCAAATGCTGGTTAATGTTTTTGTTTGGAAGATGAAGGGAAATTTACCGAGAACCATTTGTCTTTGAGTACAGGTCTTCCCAGATCTGTCCCACAAATCTCCACATTAATCAGGAGAGGCACTGTAATAAGAGAGCTTGTCTCGCCAGAGGCTATGAAACCGGGCTTTTGGAATGTAGCCTATTCGTGACCCCTGGTTCCTTGCTGGGAACATTTCCTTGACTTGGGGAGGGGGAGATGGCAGCTTTCCGTTCCCTTGCCACGGTCTGCAGCATCTCTTGCCCTTTGTGGAGGGGCACGGACGTGTAAACTTTCAGGGGCTCCAGGGTTCTGAGAAGGCATGTCACTTTCTTCCTTTTTCTGGAGAGGCAAATTTCTCTACGATATCAAAGCAAAATAGGCTTACTAAGTGACAGAAAGGGGGGCACTGAAGCTGGTAGCCCGAGCCCAGGTCCCTTTCCTGCTCTCACTGTCTTTGGCGTCTCGCCACTGTGTGCAAGCCTGTTGCCTTGCTCACTGTGGTATGGCCCCAGATAAAGAACTGCCGTGCTCCTGTCACCCCTTTTGTTGGACACACACACACACACACACACAAAACACAAATAGGACACAGAGAAGCTGTAGGTGCCAGCCAGCGTGGGAGCATGCTTTTTTCAGTAGCGGTCACAGCTGTGTTGTTCAGTTCATCATTTCCAGTTCAAATGCTTGTTTTGTATGGTTCTCAGTTGAGCGCGGGTTGCCTTTCAAAGAGCAAATGTGTCCTTCCATAAGAACCTCCCTGATCCTTTGGGGGGAGGATCCTTTGGGGGGAGGATCCTTTGGAGGAGGCTTTAGTCCTGGTGCCACTTTCTGAGGTAATGTTGGTAGGCCGGAGAAGGGCCTCCATAGATCCAGACCCCCTTCCCCCCGAAAGAGCTTCTTGAGAGCCCTGGCAGGCTTCCTCCTTTGTTTAAGGGAACAATTAATGTTTGCAGTGGTGCTGCTGATGTTTCTATTATTTTTTAATTGAGAATGTGAAAGATTTATAAATTGCTGCCTACAGCCGGTTCCTTAGGGGTCTGGCGAAGCCCGAGAATGGTGGGATAGAAAGTGACTTTGATTTGCAGCTGTCCGGCATTCTGAAGTGTTCTCTCTTCCAACACCCTTCTTAAGATGGCAACGGTGGCCTGTACCGAGCTTTAGGCGCCCATGGTATCGTGGAGGACATGGAACGGCGGGGCATTGGCTGCATCCACGTCTACTGCGTCGACAACATTTTGGTGAAAGTGGCCGACCCCCGGTTCATTGGGTTCTGTGTACAGAAGGGAGCTGACTGTGGAGCAAAGGTACATGGTATTTGCAGAAGGCTGCCTGGAATGGTTGCCCCACCCTGGCCCTCCTTTTCAGTCTGTTTGGTACAGTGACTGCATGCAGTCTTGGGGATCAGGTACAGACAGCTGCCGTGCTGTTGGCGATGGAAAATAACAGATTAAAAACCAAGAGTTGGTAAGAGTTGCTCTAGTTTCAACCATAACCTCACTGGGTGGCTCCAGGCAAGCCAGTACTCTCTCAACTTCAGACTGCCCCCCCCCCCGGATCATGATGATGTCAGGCTTGCTGAGGTAGCAGCTTTGATCTTTATCTAAGTACTTAGTGTACACTGTGTAAATGGTGAGCTTTGTCACATGGCTATTTAAATAGCTGGCATATTAGCTTCACTGTTATTTTGGGAGTATGCAGCCTTTTGCATTGAATGCAGCTCTGAAGAATAGAACAGAGTGCAGATGAAATCACAACAAAAAATTTGCAGGGTCAGTTAATTGCAGTGAGTTCTTTGCAATTTTGCATTCCCCTGTTCTTAAAGACCTTCCTCGTGTGATGGAAGGATTTTGACAGTTTTATTTAATTTCCTGCGGTGTATCGTGTGGGTTTTTTGTTTGTTTTGTTTTTTAAAGAATAAACGGCGACTGATAGGCTCCAGGGATTTTTCTCCGAGTGGCTCAGGCTCCCAGTTCTGTGTTTTTAGTTAAGTAGTGAGCAAGGTGACTCTCTCTTCTAGCTGATGGAACCGTTCTTACCCCCAACTTCTTATGCCTTTTGCTGAAGGAGAGGGATGGCAGAGTTGGCTGTGTAGTTGGCTGCCACCAGAAATGAATGAACAAACAGCCATGAGGTGTAGATCACAACTATGGGGTTTGGTCACTTCCTCATCCCTCTTGCCGATACCTACAGAGATTCCATAGTGAGCCTACATTTGCCTCAAGGACTCTGTTTTGTTTTCCTTTTGTTGAATTTGTATCTGTTTTTTACAGTAATGGTATGAAATCACTAACTTCCCCCAGGCACAGAATAACATGTCCTTTGTTTTGGGGCGAAGATGCATGGTTGCTTTAGCCTCCTTTATTCCCTGTTTCAGCCAGGATTCAGCCAGGATCGAATGCACATTCAGCGAAACGCATGCATTTGATCCTGGCTGAAACAGCGAATAAAGGAGGCTAAAGTGACAGTGCGTTTTTGCCCTTGATGTGATACCTTCCGGGGAGAACCCCGTAAAATGCCTTCAAAGCTTATCCAAGCCTAGCCTTGGCTTTGCAAATATAGCTGTCCTCCTCCTGTTCTGGCGATACACGTTCCTTACCATTTCTGGCTGCCCTTTCAACAGCATGTGGTGCCTGTCCTCTTAGGTGGTGGAGAAAACCAACCCCACCGAGCCAGTTGGCGTGGTGTGCCGAGTGGGTGGTGTCTACCAGGTGGTGGAGTACAGCGAGATCTCTTTGGCCACGGCACAGAAGAGGAGTCATGACGGCCGGCTTCTATTTAATGCTGGAAACATTGCCAACCACTACTTCGCGATGGATTTCCTGAAAGATGTTGTCAGGTATGGGCATTCTCATTGGTCATGGACTTCTTACGCAACTTAATTCTAAATGATACTTTTCATCCTTCTGTTACAGGTCGAAATCTAAATTTAGTTAATGTTCTTTCCTTTCAAACATTCTTGGGGTGTTGTGTCTTTTTCTCATTTATACCTTTCCCCCCGTCCTGGGTCTTCTGCTGCTGTCTCCCCACTTATTGTGGAGGATGCAGAGCCAGTTTGTACATGCCACATAGTCAATTGGGATAGTTTTTCCCTGGACTGTACCACTTCTAAGTGGGGGAGGGAGATGGCATGTTTGAATTAGCCTCCCATGTTTGATGACACTTACCTTTTTTTTCATCCCCCAGAGGATGCTGTATTTTCCCCCTATACCAGGTAGTCGTCTCACTCCTCTTCCCCCTCCATAGATTAGGGAGTTTTTGAAATGTGCAGCATTCTCCCTTGCAGCTGGAGTTGGTACACTCCAGGAAAAGTGTTATCTTCTGATTGTGCTGCATTTCTAAAACAGTCCTTATAATCCCCCTGTCTTCATTTGAAGCCTAAAAGATGAAATGAATGTGGATTGGGGCATCAGTTAGCCCTAATCAGGGGACTTCTGAAGCTCAGTAGCCTTTGCTGTCAAACACATTTCTTCTTCTAGCAGGACAACGCCCTGACCTGGATGGCCCAGGCTAGCCTGATCTTGTCAGATCTCAGAAGCTAAGCAGGGTCAGCCCTGCTTAGTATTTGGATGGGAGACCACCAAGGAATACCAGGGTTGCTGTGCAGAGGAAGGCACTGGCAAACCACCTCTGTGAGTCTCTTGCCATGAAAACCCCAAAAGGCGTCGCCATAAGTCGGCTGTGACTTGACAGCACTTTACACACACACACACACACACACACAGCAGGACAACAAGTCAATCATTTGCCGCAGAAGTAAGGCAGAATGCTACCACTTTAGCGTTATAGGTTGTAGTTCATTTTGTTGGGTGTGGAAATCGTTGTCCTCGGTAGGTGTGTGTCTGCTGATTGTGGATTCCACTTTATGCACCTGACTTGCTCAGTTTATGAAGGGTTATGCTTCAGGAAGTCTATTACTTTTTGGCCAAATGTTACCAAATGGAAGAAGAAAAAACATACAAACTTATTCCCATGGGTGCCTCACTCAGTGCATATGAAATAAAGAAGGATCTTGACTCCCCTCTTTTATCAGGCAAGGCACCTAGGGAAAGATATGGATACTCTAGAGCCGTGTTGGTGAACCTATGGCACGAGTGCCGGACTTGGCACTCCAAGCCCTCTCTGTGGGCACGTGCGGGTAAGTTAAGCAGCTGTCGCGTCTGCCTTCCCTGGACTCCCCACCACCCGGCGTTGAACTGCTCCGCCCTGCCTGCAGGCAGCGCGGAGCAGTTCAAAGCGCCCCCCTTCCCTGGACTCCCCGCCGCCCAGCTTAGGGGCTTTGAACAAACATTAATTGTTCAAAAGCATGCCAAATGCAAACTTTTACCTTTCAATAAAAAGTTGTTTGTATCATTGAAAGCTCTGTTATTGTGTTTTTCTTTTAAGGCAAAAGATGTTAATAATGTATGTATTGTTTTTTCTAAACTAAAACCTCAGTATTCAGGTTAAATTGCCGTGTTGGCACTTTGCGATAAATAAGTGGGTTTTGGGTTGCAGTTTGGGCACTCGGTCTCTAAAAGGTTCGCCATCACTGCTCTAGAGTTACTTCAACCATTTTCTGACTGGCAGGCTCTGAATATTGGCCAAGTTGGAAACAAAGCGTTTCCCCAGTATTCAGGAAGGGCTTTGAGTAGGACCCATGTAACTACTGTCTAATACGCCTTTTGCACATAGCTTCAAAGTTTATGTGGTAAATATCTCTTGGAAGTCCAGTCATATAATCCATCCTAAAAGCTTATGCTGCAGTAGATATTTTAGATTTTTAAGATGACGTGTGACCTTTTAAAGTTGTTGTTTGATTGCTGGTCCCACTACCAGTCTATTAAATGCCAAGCTTGGGATGGTTTAGCAGTAACCAGAACAGTAAATCTACATATGAACATTCATCCCACAGTTTTCTGCCTTCACATGATTTGCGAAGAGCTTCCGCAAATAATTCCCATTATTTAGTAAAAGCAGAGGCCAAAGTGAAGGGTGTTTTAACCTAAGCTGTCTGTGTTCTGCCTGCAGAACATTTCAGAATTCCCCTAGATGCAGCTTCTCCCACCCTCGTTTTACATTTGTCCACCTTCCCTCCTTCTTCCTTGGTGCAGTGATAAGTTTTGATTGTCTGTCAAAGAAAAGCCTAGTCCAGTATTCTGTTTGCAGCAGCAGCTGGCCAGTTGATTAGCAAACATTACACGAAGTGGGTTTCCTTAGGTTGGTTCTAGCGCCCAGTATCTGGTACGTGGAAACTACATTTGACCCTTTATAGACCCGACCTTCCATGTGTGATCCAACTACTGATCAAACAATGCATGTTTTGAACAGAACCTGCAGGGTTGTGTAAATTACCCTAGATACTTTTGGGTTCTTGTGACAGACTATCGGCTCAGACATTTGTGTTGCGCTCTAAGCAGCTGATCTGCCCGCTTTGAGCATATTTGAGTCAGATTATTTTATCCACTTGTTGTTCCAGGATTTATGAGCCGCAGTTGCAACACCATGTAGCCCAGAAGAAGATCCCATACATGAATGTGGCCACTGGGAAGCCTTTGAATCCAGACAAACCAAATGGGATTAAGATGGAGAAGTTCGTATTTGACATCTTTCAGTTTGCCAAGTAGGTTCTTTCCAGCCTTTCCAGCTGCACGCTCATCTGTCAGTGGTCAAGGATTTTGTGCCCGGCACATTGCCGTTTGCATTTTGTACCATTCCACCAGTGTGGTCCGGTGGTCAGAAATGCTCATAGAGCTATATGGCGTGGTGGAGTGGGCCTACTCTGAGGCAGGCTGGGAAACTGACCTGCCTGGAAACTTCAGGTACAGACGGTGAGGAGAGGGGCAGGAAGATCTTACTACTCAGAACAGAAAGAAGCATTTTGCACAAGCCTCTGACAATAGAAGTATTTATCTGCTTTTAAGTTTTTTTACTCTGCTCTTCTACTCCACTCTACTCTCCAGCAGGGACCTAAAGCAGCTTACAAAATACAATTTAAATAAATGGGGGAGAAAACCAAACAGTGCAATGCATGATATCCTAGGCTAGTCTTGGTTCCGCTGGCCCAGCTCATTGAAACCACAAGCAGCTGCCTGTGGGCTAGGAGTCTGTGAGCTAGGCAGTGACCAGAGGCATGAGCCAAACAGCTGCAAAGGAGGAGGAATGGAAGCTTAGCCCAGATCTCATTCAGCTGGCAAAGAGACGTTCCCAGCCATCTTCCCGTGGGGATGGTGGGGCTGGGTGACATGCATGCGATTTACAAGGATCATTCATTGATTTACCTCGAGACTGTCTTGGGAGTCGGCAGTGGGAGCAAGTTACGGTACCTTGGAAATCTGTCCAAGGGACTGTGCTGTTTCCAACCTCATTATGTTGCTCCATCTATGGGCTGTTGCCACAGAGAGGGGAAATTTGCAGCCTCTGTTGGAAGGCTTCGAACTCCAAGGATGCTTTAGATGGGATTTTCATTGCAGGCCTTTCCTTGCCTTGTCTGAGCCCTTGCCACTCCATGTGGCATCTGAGCGTACTGCTGATGTCCAGCTGTAAGTCGACACACGCCAGACCTACTTTCTGTCCCGTTCAGGAAGTTTGTGGTATACGAGGTGCTGCGGGAAGACGAGTTCTCCCCATTGAAGAACGCAGACAGCCAAAACGGCAAGGACAACCCCACCACCGCGCGCCACGCCCTGATGTCACTGCACCATCGCTGGGTCCTCAACGCCGGCGGCCACTTTGTGGATGAAAATGGAACCCGCCTCCCTGCCATTCCCTGGTAAGATGTTCTTGACCTTCCTCCTTCCCTCGCCTCTAATTCTTTGTGATCTGAGCAAGGGGAGGGGATGTGGCTCAGCCATAGGGCACTTCCTTTGTATGCACAACGCTCCAGTTGCAGATCCCGGCATTTCCGCTTAAAGGGCTCAGGTTACAGATGGATCTGAAAGACCTCTATCTGAGACCCCCGGAGAGAAGATAATATGGACTTTGACTCGGTGTGACTCCCAGTAAGGTGGGATTCAGTTACTCTTTGTCTGTGTTTCACATGATGGAGTTCCTAAGCATACTGTGCTCCAGGCTTCCATGGCAAGTGATCTCCCTCCACCCCTGACTTCATTTGCATGGCTGAGGTCATTGTACTGTGTGTGGGATTCACAATTGTAGCTGTGCTGAGCATCTTGAAGGTCCCTGGGCCTAAGGGTGGTGGAGAAATGGAACCCACTCGTTTGAGAGCAAAGCTCCTGTGCTCCCTGGTTCAGACTTGGGCCTCAGGTTATCAAAAGCACAGGAAAATCAACCCCATAGACCTCATCTTCCTTGCACATACCAGCCACCCTGCTCTGAGGATGGTACCAGCAGCAAACAGATTCTCCTCTGGGTTGAAATACCAAGGCTGGTAAGTAGACTTGGTGTTGTGTTACAGGCAGGAGAACAGCAAGGATCACTGCTCCGTAATTGGAAGCAAAGCCAATCTATGAGCCCCAAAGTGTGAAGTGAGTGAGTCTGAAAGGGTCTCTTTTGCCCTTGGAGATTCTGAAGGCAAATTGGGCAATCTAGAGGTGGGGAAGAAGAAGAGGAGGTTGGTTTTTGCATGCCGACTTTCTCTGCCACTTAAGGAAGAATCAAACCAGCTTACAACCACCTTCCCTTCCCCACAACAGACACCCTATGAGGTAGGTGAGGCTGAGATAGCTCGAAGAGAACTGTGACTAGCTCAAGGTCACCCAGCTGGCTTCATGTGTAGGAGTGGGGAAACCAACCCAGGACGGTATCTGTCTTCTGTAGCTGCCTCTGAAGCTTGTACTTTCTGGTTTCCATAACATACATTGGGCTAATTTGACTTGGGATAACATCCTTGTTACAATATTCTTAGCTCCTGAAAACTTTAAAGGGACTTGGCAAAGAAAGCAGGATAGGTGGCAGAGTGCACTGCACTGAATCGCTGCCCTCCGGCTTGTCAGCATATTCTACCAACCAGTTGGCACTCTGGCACTGAAGGATGCTTCTCTTCCCTGAATAGCAGAGTGGCGGGAGAAGGTTGCCCGACGTAGCTGCTTCAGTTACAGTGAGGCAGTGTTGGGAGACGTTGCAGTTGCTGAAATTCCTCCTTGCTGTACCCAGGAGATTCTCCAAGATCAGATGCTGTCAGCTCCACTACTGAGTTAAACGGCTAAGCTTGCAGACAGCCCCCAGCTCAGTCTCCACTGGAGAGAATTCCAGGCTGCATTCAGGGGTGGCAGCAAACTGCACTTAAACTCTGATTGGGCACGAATGCAGCTGGTTTTTGTACTCAGATGCACATTCCTCCCTTCTCCTTAAAGCATATAGCTTGATGCAGAGCTACCCATTGTGATCAAAGTCCAATTGACCATGAAGTACAAATCTCGGTGAACTGGAGTTTGTGCTTACTCCAAGCTGAACTGGGAATCGAAACTGTGATTAAAGTTTGCAGATGACACCAAATTATTTAGGGTGGTTAAAATCGGACTGTGATGAGCTCCAGAAGGATCTCTGCGTACTGGAAGAATGGGCATTAAAATGGCAAATGAGATTCAATGTGAGCAAGTGTAAAGTGTTGCATATTGGGGCAAAAAAATCCCTACTTCACATATACAATGATGGGATCTGTGCTGGCAGCGACAGACCAAGGAAGGGATCTTGGAGTGGTAGTGGATAGCTCAATGAAGATGTCAACCCAGTGTGTGGCTGCTGTAAAAAAGGCAAATTCCATGCTGGCCATAATTAGACGAGGAATAGAGAATAAAACTGCTGATATCATACTGCCCTTGTACAAATCTATGGTGAGACCACACTTGGAATACTGTGTACAGTTCTGGTCACCACGCCTAAAAAAGGATATTACAGAGCTTGAGAAGGTGCAGAAAAGAGCAACCAAAATGATTAAGGGACTAGAGCAACTGACCTATGGGGAGCGGTTAGGACGCTTAGGGCTGTTTAGCTTAGAAAGAAGGCGGCTGAGGGGAGACATGATAGAGGTCTATAAAATTATGCATGGTTTGGAGAGAGTGGACAGGGAGAAGTTTTTCTCCCTCTCCCATAATACTAGAACACGGGGTCATCTGCTAAAGCTGGAGAGCGAGAGATTCAAAACAGATAAAAGGAAATATTTTTTCACACAACGCATAGTTAAATTGTGGAACTCCCTGCCCCAGGATGTGTGATAGCTGCCAGCTTGGAGGGCTTTAAGAGGGGAGTGGACATATTCATGGAGGAGAGGGGTATTCATGGTTATTAGTTAGAATGGATACTGGTCATGCTGCATACCTGTTCTCTCTAGTATCAGAGGAGCATGCCTATTATTTTGGGTGCGGTGGAACACAGGCAGGATGGTGCTGCTGCACTCATCTTGTTTGTGGCTTCCTAAAGGCATCTGGTTGGCCACTGTGTGAACAGACTGCTGGACTTGATGGGCCGTTCTTATGTTCTAAACCGAGGTTTTGCATCTTGGGTTGTATGACTTGTTGACGCTGATTCATCAGACTGCCTACATTCAGCTGTTGTGGTGAACTGGATCTTGATCAAATCAAAAACTCTGGTAACAAGCTCTGCACACAGAGGGAGGAGAGAGGGGCATGCATGAGCACACCAACAAGCTGCGTTTGTGCCCAGCTGAAGTTTAGTTGCAGCTCGTCATGATACCTGAGTAGTCTCAGGTAGCAGATGCTGGGAAAGAGACCTGTCAGTCATCTTCACCTGTCTGTACTTACCTTAAGTGATCCAAAATAATTGATCATGGGAATAAAATGATCAAGTGGGGGTATTACCTTGATTGTTTGGGGGCTGGGGAGGTCTGGGGAGGTAAAACCGCATTCACATGAACAAGGAATGGTCTGAGACGGATTATCATAGCTAAGAATCACATGGTTTTTCAGAAAGGTGGACCATATGTCTGGCAGTGGAATTGAGTGCAAAGGTCAAGCAAACTTCTGGGGTATGTGTTTGTTTGTGTGTGTGTGTGTGTGTGTGTGGAAGACTGTCTATTTGATGAGTAAAGTCTGGGGTTGAAACACAGCTGATTCAGCCAACAGCACTTGCCGGCTCCCCTCCAGGTATATTTGATCTCATTCCCAAGCCCCCTATTGAGCACTGGGTTGGGGGAAGCATGCTAGTTAAATTGACGTGTCCTCTAATCCCATTAATCCTTTTTCTTCCCGTGTGACAGCTGCACAAACGGAAGGTCAGATGTGATCCAAGCTGATGTCAATCACAAGTAAATATGCCCTCCTGGACTGTCTGGGGATGCATGGTAACGGGGCTGTGCTTTGCGATCAGACTAACATCTTTCTGCAGCCGTGATAGATTGGCCTTTTGGTATTTGCCCCTTGAACGGTAACCTTGGGTGTGTCTCTGACTGAAGGGTCCTGTAGCTGCTGCTGCCCACGTTTTGAGATGAGAGTGTAGCAGGACCACATTCCTTTGGTGAAATCTGACTCTCTGCAGGCCTTAACTCAACTTCCAGGAGCTGTACAAAAAGATAGAAAAGTATATTGTTAGGTCTGAATTCTTTTGGATTTTGTTCTCTACTGGGCCAAAAAGCTCAAGCTCCTCTTTCAGGAAGTTGTGAAGGTCCCTGCAACACTCTATACTTTGGTGCTTTTACTGTGTATCTGAGATAGATAGATCTGAGACACACAAACACACATACACCCTGATTCATTATTCAATGTGAGCAAGATATCCATTGTAAGGGTACAGCTACATCCCCAAGTGGGGAAGGGGAAGAACCTTGTTTGGAGGGGAGGAAAAGGTCCTTGGACATGAGAAATGCAGTGAAGATGAGTATATTTCATTACCAGTTGAAAGCAGTGTGGCAGATACCGTCTTCATGCATCCTTAAGATGCATCCTGGTAATGGAAATGGAGACAAAAAGCAACAATTTGTGCAAGGGAATAACATTTAATAAAATACTCCTACCTGTTTCGCACAGGTTTCGTCAGGGGGGATCTATTCTCTGCTCATGTGTCCCATGCAAACAATAAAACCATTATTAGTAACAGTAATTACCATTATTAGTAACAGTAATTAACCAATAATAATAATTAACCAATAATAATAATAACCATTAATAATAATAATAAACAATTAATAGTGGTAATAACCATTATTAATTGTAATGGTTTGATTGCTTGCATGGGATGCATGAGCAGAGAATAGATCCCCCCAGAGGAAGCTGGTGTGAAATGTGTAGGGGTACTTTATTAAATTTTATTCCCTTGCACCAATTGTTGCTATTAGACTCCGTTTTGTTTTGGTGCGGCCCCCCTTCTTTTTGCTGTTGATGGAAATCCCTTCTGACCGCAGAATTTTCCATTGGATCAAGCCCTAGATCTGCAACACAGGGATCTACTTTTGTTTTTTTGGTGAATGGCTTAACGGGTATTCTGTCCTCTTAAAAAAAAAAAAAAACTGGCTGGGTTGGATCCACTCCATCCCACCTAATTCCCCGCCTTACTATTGCCCCCATTCTACAGGGCTTTTGTCCTTGCTGGTGGCCTGCCTGTGAGTTTCACTAATGGAGGTGGGACTCTTTCTGTATGCTGGCTGTAACAATAAATGGAATGGATCTTTGCTTCCAGGGATTTAGAAGATTTGGAGGTCCTGGGGAGGGGGCAGTCCTTCACAGCTTCCTTCCTGTCTCTTCCTCCTGCCTCAGTTGAAAGACTGGTGTGAATGCCCAATGACAGTGCTGGGTTTTTGTGCAAATTTGCTGTCAAGACGTATTCTTTTGCCTGGTGTTACTGTGTGAGTTGCACACTAGTGCAAGGGTCACACTTGTTCAAAGGTGAGGAAGGTGATACCTGAAAAATTCAAAATAAGCAAAAGACCTTCCAGAGAGGAGACCCTCCATCGCCTGGCATGAACAAAGGCAAGCAGGCTAATAGAAAGAGAGCACATAATAGATATAGGAAGTATTGGAAAGTGTACTAAACAAGGCGAGCCCAATGTTTGCAAGTTGTTATCGAGTAATTCTGCAGTCTAAACACAGCCAGAGAAGCTGGGGCTTCTATGCAGACTTCTCTAACACATTCTTTCATTTAAGAGAGGTCCTTGGGGTTACTTGATACAGACCATTGTAGTATTAGAGTTGCAGAAGACTTTGTGACTAATACATCTGTCTTGCCAACTGACGTCTGACTTACACAGTTCTGGAAGCAGCAGGTTACAGGGCTTCAGTATTGTGCAATGCTCTTTTTTAGCTGTTACCAGATGGATCCTACTAGAATGAGTAATATAGTCAAAGTTTCCTGCCCAATCTGTACATCTACCGTTCTGGAAGAAGGCTTGAAGTTTCATTGCATCTGTCTAGTAGCCTATCAGGGAGCCTAACACACACATTACTCATTCTCACAAGATATACATGCACATATGCAGATATATGCGTAAGCAAGTGATTGATGTGATGAATCTGAAAAACTTAGATCTAGTCTCAAGAAGCAAAGTGGATTTTTATTTGCTTCATTTAAGATGGGAATGCTGGACCGGTTCTGATGACCATATGTCTCAGCTTCTGAGTACCGTGCAGAGCTTCAACTATGGTTTGGTTCCAAGCAACATTGAGTGGCGTCTGAGCTTCGAGCCCATTTGGAGAGAGCATTGGGGTGCATGAAGCCTTTCATTTACCCAATGATGACTTGCCATGGAACTGCACAAACCACACCTGGCAAGCCAATTGTAGCATCCTATAAAGCAGTGGTGTGAGTTTTACTATGACTTCTGCTTCCTCATACCTCCAGTCAAGTGCAGGTTATGCAGGAAGAGAGACTGCCCCTTGGCAGGCTGTATAGAAGGCTTACCAAGTGGTTTTACGCACACCATAAGTTATCACTTAGTGCACAGCCTCCTGTATTGATCCTGTATAATGTTGACCAAATGCTTGGCGTTCTTTCTGGAAATCCTGTAAGAAGCAAGCTAGGGCAGTACATTTCACAGTGATGGTGCTCTTGGCTTGTTGTGCTGGTCAAGACATCTGTCTTGTTGCGTGTGCTTGAATGTCCACTATCTAAATCTTCCTCGTGGTTCTTCTGTCCAAGGTGTTAAGCATCCTTGTAGTGGGAAGACCTGTGGTAGAATATACATTTAGCATGCACAAGGCCCCAGATACATTCCTGAGGATCTCCAGTTGATTTTTTAAAGATCTCTCTTAATCTTGAAGACTGCCAGTATGAGCAAGCTGGACTGTTTTGGCTTCTACCAAGTCAGACCATGTCATACTCATTTTGCAGTTGGGATAACAGGCTATTAAGTTAAAGGAATTAGCTCTTGACTTGAACAAAGTGGCTGTGAGTCTCTTGTGAAGGAACCAGTATGAGCATGCATTACTTCAGACACTTTTCCTGTAACTTCATACTGAGAAAGCCCTTCAGTGGAGGAAAAAGCCACATTTGTGAATGTCCTCAACAAGACTGGTTGTCTGAATTTTATCTGCATTTAAATGCTTTTCTATGAAAAAAATCCATTGGCCTATCAACTGGTTAATCCACCTTTTAGCAGATAACCGATTTGTTCAATCACATTCAAATAAATTAGCATGATAGCTTTTTTTTGGAGGTGCAAAAGATCATAATTGAAAAAGTAAGAGAGGAGAAAGGGTGGCTGTGATATTTTCTTGTTCATTCTCTATCACAGTAACCACCAAGCTGGAATCAGAACAGTCTCAACATATATCGAAATGCATTCTTGATTCTCAGCTTTGCTTTACTTTTGGCTGACCTGCTGATTTCCCCCCCAGAGTTTAGCAATCCTGGAAATTCATAAATGTTTTGAAATGGTCCTGATGTAGTGAGCTGAATACTTGAAGAGGCATTTTGGGTGGCTTTTAGCCACTCATCTGCTCTGGTTAATGACTGGTGCTGCTTGCGTGAGAGAGACCGATGTGTGCATGTGGAAGGGGGGGCTGTGCTTAAAACCTTTGCCTTTTAACCATTTCTTCTGGTGTCTTCCTCTTTTTTGTGTGTTTAACAAGTGGATGAAATTGTATTCTGCGCCTATGAATCCAGATGCTGGGGCACTTTTACGTGGACACTTTCTAAGCCTTTTCTCTAGCGCTGGGCGGCTTCCTTGGCATGAATGCTAAATCAGCAAAGCCACAAGCAGCTTTCATGTCACCAGTGCCAAAGGGGTGACATTTCAGACCAACATAAATATGTCTTTTGCCTAAACTGTTGTGTTTGTCTTTCTCCTCTCTTCTCCCCCCCCTTCTTCTTCAGTCTGAAGGATGCCAATGACTTGCCAATTCAGTGTGAGATTTCTCCTCTCGTCTCCTATGGGGGTGAAGTAAGTTGTTATGGGTGCATTATTTTTGTTCCTGTTCAAATTGGTGTTTCTCTTATTGCCATGCTTGGGACAGGTTAAAATAAATGTTGGGCACAAGACACGGGAATCTCTTTTACACAAGCCCTGTGGAAATGGAGCCGGCAGAGAGGACGCAGATAGAAACAGCATTTTGAATATCCATTGTGAGAGGGTCTTCGGGATTCAGAGTACTTCTCCAGAAAATAAGTTTTCCTCCTCCTCCCCTTAAATTCAGTAAGGTCTGGGCCCCATAAAGAACCTGCCAACTTGGAAGGCTTTAAGAGGGGAGTGAACATGTTCATGGAGGAGAGGGCTATCAATGGCTACTAGTCAAAATTAATACTAGTCATGATGCATATCTATTCTCTAGTATCAGAGGAGCATGACTTATATTAGGTGCTGTGGAACACAGGCAGGATAAATGCTCTTGTTTGTGGGCTTCCTAAGAGGCAGCTGGTTGTCCACTGCGTGAACTGACTGCTGGACTGGATGGGCCTCGGTCTGACCCAGCAGGGCTTTTCTTATGTTCTTATGACTTGCTTGGCCCTCTAGGGCAGCTGGTTAGCCACTGTGTGAAACAGGATGACAGACTAGATAGGCCACTGGTCTGACCCAGCAGGGCTGTTCTTAACTTCTTGCTGCTTCTGCGTTTCACTAGGGCCTGGAGGAATTTGTGAAGGACAAAGAGTTCCATGCGCCTTTGGTTGTCGACTGGAGTGGGGTCCATGAGTTGGTGAAGAACGGAGTGTGATATTTCCTTGAAGATCCAGAAAGTTATGATCTGGCTTGTTGGACTGTAAACATTCAAACAGAGTTTTCCCTCTCACCCTGTGAGATTCCCCCCCTTTTTTTTCCACGCTGAATTCTCTCAAACTGCAGGACTTGATTGCAATAAGAGGGGAAGGGGGAAATCCCTCTTTTCTTGGGGGTCTCTATAAATAAATATATATTAATTTAAAACAAGTTCAAACGTGGTGTTCTTATCTGCGCCCACTCCCATTCCAATCCACTGCCAGCAGTGATTTCTACAGGTGGAGGTGGGTGCATGCAGCCTGTTGCAGAATGTAAACCACAATGCCTTGGGATGCTGTCCTCAACACTGCTGTAAGTTTTTTTATATTGTCAGGGCCGGATCTACATTTTTTTTTGAAGGGGGACAAAAGTATAAAATTACACCCCCATATATTATATACATTTTTTGTTTATGTGTGTGTGTGTGTGTGTGTGTGTATAATATATTTATATAATCAACAACTCTTTTAAACAACAGAATAAATTGTGTTGACCTCTATGAATTGTTAATGAATAATTACACTTTTACATCTTATCCATCTATTATCTATGAATTCCTTCTAGGATGCCTTTTGTTGTCAGGAGCCGAGGGAGTTCATAGCCAGACATGTGAGTTAGAGGTTAGGAAGACAGACTTTAATGAACTCAGAGGCATGATGAGAGTCATTCCATGGGCAAGAATGCTGGAAGGGGGAGGAGCAAGTGAAGGGTGGGGCTCTCCTAAAACAAAGAGTTCTTGCAAGCTCAAGCCGTCAGTATTCCAATAAGATGGAAACGTAGTAGAGAATTCACTTTGATGGGGGAAATTTAAACCCCAATGAGGGGAGCCCACTACCCAAATAAAGAAAATAGATTCAAACTCTTTATTCTAGAAAGTAAGGTAGATGCCTGTAGGTTATGCTACCAAAGCACAAATCCTCCTGCCTGGAAGAGAAACTTATATTAGGATCTATGTGGAAGCAAGGTTTCTTAACTAAAACAATTTTTCTTTATGATCTTTCTTTTCTTGTCCTCTCCTTTTGAACGGGATTTTTATTTTTACAAAACTTTAATCAGAAAAGGATATGCACTGAATTGGGAATGTAAACATCATGAAGCTGTTCTGTGTGGTTAACCCCTCCTTGTTCTGCCTTTGCTGGCCCAAAGAGAGCTCTTTGCCCTCCTTCTTTGTGTCCCTGTTGCTTTTGAACAAACACAGTCAATGAAGCTGATGGGCAGTGGATTCAGGATGGACAAAAGGAAATACTTCTTTACACAGCGAGTGACTAAAATGTGGAATTTGCTGCCAGAGGATGTGGTGATGGCCTGAGGCATAGACAGCTTTAAAAGGAGATTGGATAGACTCATGGAGCGTTCCTATCAATGCGGGAGCAGATATAGTAGCTGCCATGGTTGATTCCTGAATAAGACGCGGGCGATACCTTGAAACAGGGCGATACCCGGACCCTGTAGCTTTGCAGCACTGACTTAGCTGGTTTGTGAGACCTGTGGTCTGTCCATGAAGAATTGTGCATCTGTCAGGATACTACACGTATGCACCATATGAAGAATTTCCTTTTTCAACTTACCTGAGGCTTGGAAAACACAATACTTTGCAAAAAGGAAGTTGAGTGGCTGATAATAATACTCCAATGTGGACTCTATTAGCTGGATTGATTTAGACATATATATGATGTTATAGGACTGCTTATATGTATTGGTTGGTAATGTACCTATCTTATTGGTTATTTAAAAAAAACCCTGGGCAATTTTCTGCTGTTACTCATTTCAACCTCCAGGTACTAGCTGGAGATCACCCACTATTACAACTGCTCTCCAGCCGATGGAGATCAGATCACCTGGAGAAAATGGCTGCTTTGGCAGTTGGACTCTATGGCATTTTTTTAAATATTTTTTTTATTTTGATAACATAAACATATAAAACAAAACAAACAAATACAATAATAAAAAGAAAATACAAAAGAATATCAATTATATAATCTACTCAATACATTCAAAATTGAAAAATTTCAAAATTCAAAATATCCTTTTGACCCACCACCCACCAAAAAAGTGACCCATCACCGGACTTCTGGAGAAGTGTCTGAACAGTTTAAAAATTATACTATTGATCATAGAATACAAAAAAAAATTAAACTTCTTTCTATAACTCATTAACTAAAATAGTAAAATCCATTTTTGCCAGTTTATCCCAATATGTGATGGCCTTCGCCCATGTTTCTTTAAATTCTTCCATAGGACCTGGAAACCCTGCATTCCAGTGAGGCTGCAATACAGAGTTATTTCAGATAATTTTTTGCGTAGCCTGGACAAGCGGGAATATCCTGCTCGAGGGGCATGAATAGTATTAGATTGGTCTTTAATTTGGTTTTAATGTATTTTATATCTGGTATTTTAATGATTTCAAACAACAACAACAGATTGTTTTAATGTAGGCGTTACCCGCCTTGGGTCTCAAGATGCTCAGCAGAAAGGCGGGTATATACATATTTTCAATAAAAAGATGTAATTGGTTACAGAATCATTGCTGCAGATATGGCAACTAGTGTGTATATGAGAGGTGCCCAGACGAAACTGTGTTATGCCAAAACATACTGAGAAGATAGGAAAATATGCATATTGAGTTGGAGCGACAAGAACATTTCTGCTGATGAAGGGTGTGTGCACAATTTTTGCCATCTCTACTCCCGCTGGAGGGAGATGCTTGTTCCTGTCCTCCAAGAATAGCATTTCAGGAGGCATTTGGGGTTGGAACACGGGGGGCGGGTAAGCAAATCCTGCCTCACTGATGGAAATCCCTTCTGTTAGCAGACATTTTCCATAAGCCGAGTCCAGAAAGAGACTTTGCGGGCGAAGAAGAGCTGCTTTTGATCTTCATCGGGGAGGCACCTACAGACACAAAAGACTGGATAACCAGTAACCACACATGCATACCTAAGGGAGCACTGGCAAATGTAATCACAGTAACCGAAATGCAGCGTTGAAAGGGATAAGGTAACGTTTTAGAGTCACAAATCAAAACTTTAATGAAGGAATAATTCCAGTTTGGGGGAAATTAACACTAGCTCTGACATACAGCGAGGAAACAGTTCGAGGAGAATGTGGCAGGATCCAGAGGTCAGCAAATAATCTTCGGTCTCCATTCTGGTGCAGGGTTTGCCTTCTGAAGGAAATGTTCGCTGCTGAGAGAGGAAGAAAAAAGAGGTCTAATACATTTAACACTTTGATAGAAGCCAGTAAGGAAGTATTTATTTAATTTAGGACATTATTATGACACCTCTCCAGAGTCCTGATTGGTGCGGCTGACAAGGAGAAGCATCCCCAATTCACAAATACCAATTAAAAAAAAAAAAAAAAAAAAGACAACATGAAGATATCCATAAAACATGCTCAGGCCAGAAGCCGATTAGGAAACAAATAAAACACCTTAATTAAAAGCTGGTGTAAAAAGAAATGTTTCGTTTGGGGGGTGGGTTTGGTACTTTTCTCAAGTGTAAGAGTATTAATATGTATTGAATGAAATAGATCTTTTATCACACCACTAGCTTCTTGCCCTATTTTGGAACTTGGACAGGATGTTACTTGGTTTTCCTTGCACTATGAACTTTTTTATTTTTTTATTTTATAAGAATAGAAACAGATCATAAACAAAATCTATGAAAAGCTGAGATTACTACAAAAGAAGGAATCAAACTATGATGTCCTTTAAAATAAGACAGTTAACACAATTATACCAAAGAAAAAGAAAGATATATAATGTTAAATATACAAGTAATAAGATAATATAGAGCATTAATGATTATCCTAATATTTTTATCCTAAATTGTAAAATTTCTTTAACCACAATATTTATATTTACCAGTGTATTAAAATGAATTATAACATCATATAGCTAAGAAGACATTATGTTAATTGTTATATTTCTGCTAAAAGTTAGTTGTTTTATATTTCTAATAATTATTCCCAATATAAAAAAATTGGGTTTTCCCCACCATGTTCTATATTTAAGATAGTAAGTATATCAATGAGATTTTTCAAAATTTTGCGTCATATCAATATACTCCTTTTCTATTCCCACCTCTCTCTTTTTAAGACAGTATAAATAACTTGCTTTCCATTTGTCTTGGAACTCTTTGATTCATCTTTTATACACATAACTTGTCAGTTTCGCCATTCCTGCATATTTAGCTTATTTGCTCTTCCAATCCTCTCCATCTGGGCACTCTTCTGGTTTCTATTTTATTGCAAATGCTGCTCTGGCTGCTGTAATCATATATTTGAAAAGTTCTTTAGTTTTTCAGCCAATTCCTGAAGTGGGGGGTAGATCCACAGCGGCTGGGAGCAGCACAGTTGCACCGCCTCCTCAAAGGCTTCCCAGCTGCCGAAAAGTAATGTAAATTATTAAAATTAAAAAAGAGGAAAATCCCCCATTAAATCAATGGGGCTATGCCACCAAAAAAGGTGGCACAGCTACGCCTGCTGCGAGAGGGGACGTTACCAGGGTGGAAGGGGATAGGAAGTTGCCTATAGGCAGCTCTGCCCCCAGGAATGCCCCTCATACCAGCTCGGGCTTTCCCTTTCCAGGAATTCCTTGCCTGTGTGGCTGCACTGGTGGTGGAGACTGGCGCAGCTCTGCGGCTCACCGATGCTGGCGCGTCTTTTGTCCATAAAATCTCCCATTGTTGGAAAGATATTTCTTCTTCAAACCTCTGCATCCATCTAACCATACATGTCTTAACTTGTTCTGTTTCTGTGTCAAATTGAAGTGACAGCTTATACATTCTTCTTTTTGTAGCGCTAGCACCCTTTCAAATTCAGTCAGTTCTCTTCTTCCCCCTCCTGTCGGGTGAATGTATTTTTTAAAATCTTGAGACTAGTTGAAAATTCAATAACCATTGTATATTTTTATCCTTCATCTTTAGCCATGATTTAATTTCTCCTTGAGAATTGATCATATGTTGATATGTTATATAGTCACTGTTTTTCCTCAAATATTTATCACAATATGCATCTATGGGAGACATTAAAGGTGATATCGAAGAGCTGAGTCTTTTATGGGTAGATCCCCCAAATTCTAAATAGACCACCTCTAATTATGTGGCTCCCATTTTGTATTGCTTTCCCCCCACAGATTTTTTTAATCCATAAATAATTGTGTAAACCTTCTTCCAAATCAGCCTTTTCTAATTTTATTGCACTTTGCTCTGGATTTTTGATCCAGTCCACAATCCAAATGAGGCTAGTTGCTTGGTAATATACTTTGGTATTCGGTACTGCTAGTCCCCCTCTTTTCTTCTCATCTTGTAAGACTTTGAGCGCAATCCTGAAAGGGAGGGAGGAATCAGCATAGGAGCCAGTGTGATGCCGTGCCGACATAAGTGCCCATTTATCACAGGACAAGGGGCACTTAATGCTGGCATGGGGGGAGGCGTTCACACCAGAGCCGGTAAGCCCCACCACTGTGCTGGGCTCGGCCGCTGGCACAGCCATGCTGGGAGCAAAATCCTGGAAGTGGGAACCCGCACCGGCATGGCGTGTGTGTGTGTGTGCCAGGAGCAGCGCTGCCTTTAGGCAGCTTTCTAACCCCTTTCACTCCGGAAACACCCCCTCGAGTTGCAGCGTTGCTTCGCCACCTTTTTTGGTGACATAGCCTTGCTGTTTTCTATGGGGGCATTTCCCCCATTTTACATTTTAATTGGCTTTATTTTCTCCACAGCGGCACGGCCCCTAGCCACCGCACATCCACCCCCCCTTCAGGAATGAATGGGTTACCTCAGGGGTTGGCAAACTCATTAGTCAAAAGAGCCAAATATCAACAGTACGATTGAGATTTCTTTTGAGAGCCAAATTTCTTAAACTTAAACTATATAGGTAGGTACACTGTTTATTAACTTAATAAACTTTAATTAAAGTTTTAAGTCTTAATTAAACTATAGGTACACTGAATAAAACTTGATATCATACTTAATAGTGATCTTATTTATTGATAAAAATTAAATTGTAAGTCCCTGCCATTTCCCCCTCCCCGTCTGGAGCCCTCGTCTGGAGGCCTGGTCTACCGCCATAAAAGCCTATTGGTGGACCTGGCCTCCAGCTGAATCCCATTGGGAGGCCAGGTCTACCCATTGGCTTTCTTGGCAGTAGACCTGGCCTCCGGAGGCCCATAGAAGCCAATTGGTAGACCTGGCCTCTGAAGGGGGACTTTTTCCCCTCCTCGGAGTCCAGGTCTACCGCCAAGAAAGCCAGTGGGTAGACATGGCCTCTCAATGGGACTCAGCTGGAGGCCAGGTCTACCAAAGGAAGCCTGCCCCGCCCAACAGCTGATAGGTGGGCGGTGGGGGCAGGAACCGCCAAGCCGCCCGCCCAGCAATCGCGCGGCTAGAGGGGAGGGGAGGCTTTAGCCTCCCAACCATTGAGGGCAAGGGAAAGGGGCACCTGGCCATTCTCCACGGCGGGGGGGGGGGAGAGACAGCACACCCGCTCACCTGCTCTCTCGCGCTTGCTCCCTCTCGTGCGCCTGCTCCGCAGCCTGGCTGCCGGCGCGAGCGGGCGCGAGAGCAGGGGCTCCGAACCAAGTTTGGAGAGCCGCACTCAACGGGCCAAAGAGCCGCATGCGCCTTGAGAGCTGCAGTTTGCAGACCCCTGGGCTATCTGAATCTAATTCTTGGGTGTGTGTTTTTTGCCACTCCATATGAACTTGTTTCTCTGTTTCTGCCATTCTTTCAGGGGGATTTCCCCCCCTGTACATAAATTGGTAACATCTGAAATAGAAAATTCAACTTTGGTAATACATTTATTTTTAATTGTAGTAATTCTTCCTAGCCATTAAATTCTTACAGTGCATTCCTGATTTCTGTGGACAAAAGTCCTCAGGAGGCCAGGAAGGGGCTGCACCAGCTACTTATGCTGTCGTGAATGGCCCCAACGCTGGCAGGGAG
This sequence comes from Euleptes europaea, assembly GCF_029931775.1. Taxonomy (NCBI): domain Eukaryota; kingdom Metazoa; phylum Chordata; class Lepidosauria; order Squamata; family Sphaerodactylidae; genus Euleptes; species Euleptes europaea. Next base: position 26,177,623 of record NC_079313.1, on the reverse strand, counting down.
GCCCGGATGCTGGTCTGCTGGCGCTGCCATGGCAGCGCTGCCCCGGGACAACAGCTGGGGCTTCTGCTGGTGTCCCAGCCGGCGTTCCAGGGAGCGTACTGGGGGGCGGACCTACCAGTAGGCAGCTTTCTGTCCCCGTTCAGCCCAGTACACCGGTGGGGAGAACAGCATTGCTGTGCCTGCTTTTTAGCTGTTCTCTATGGGGTGAAAAGCCTTATTTTTACAAAAAAAGTCTCTAAAAGGCTCCCCCCCCCTTTCAGCAGCCGTGAAATGGCTTCGGAGGCGCTGCAGCAGCACCTCAGCTACACTTTCCCTGGACGCCGAAAGGTAAGGAATGCACTGTTAGTTTGGACCATTTTTGCAAGTCCTTTTGTATCTTCTCCCATGCGACTTTGTAGGTTTATTCCCAAATATTTAATTGGATCTGAAGTCACAGTACATCCTGTAGTCTTTCTGATATCCTCCTCTTCTTGCTTTGCTAACAAAAATTAAAATTATTTTCATCTTTTTTCTGTTGATTTTATATCCCGAGAAAGATCAAAATTCTTCAGTTTGCTCTATTATGTGTTGCATAAACCATTGGAGGTTTGAGATTGTCAACACCACATCATCAGCATAACTTTTCATTTTGACTTCTTCTCCACACACTTTCAATCCTTTAATTCTAGGGTCTTGTCTGATCTTGGTTGCTAGCACTTCTAGCACAAGATTAAATAAAAGTGGTGATAATGGACATCCTTGACATGTCCCTTTTTCAATTTGAAATCAAATAGTTAATACTCCATTTATTAAAATCTTTGCATTTTGTTTTGAATGGATACTCTCTGTCCAATTAATGAATCTTGAACCACATTTTAAATTTTCTGGCGTTTTGAAAAAAAATGGCAAGTAATGTTTTGTTCTGGCATCTAAAAGACAGAATTCGAAAGTAGAGATATCACCCCAGACAATGCCTTGTTTCTAGTTGCCATCTGCCTCACCTCTGAAGGCAGGGGCACAGAAAGCTGAGCTTGGGTGGAAGTTGTTAACTGATGGCTGAACAGTGGACTGCCATCCACTGTTGCCAACCTCCATGTGGTTGAAATTAAACAGGTTGAAATTAAATCAAAAGAGTTTCTGTCTACATTAGGAAGAATTTTCTAACAGAGCCGTTCCTCAGCAGAACAAGCTTCCTCGGGAGGTGGTTAGCTCTCCTTCCCTGGAGGTTTTTAAGCAGAGGCTAGATGGCCATCTGTCAGCAATGCTGATTCTATGACCTTAAGCAGATGATGACAGGGAGGGCACCTTGTCCATCTTCTGGGTCACTGGGGCTGTGGGGGGAGGTAGTTGAGAATTTCCTGCATTGTGCAGGGGGTTGGACTTGATGACCCTGGTGGTATCTTCCAACTCTATGATTCTATTCTATGATCTGAGGTTTCCCACCGCACTACCATTCCAATGCTTGAATATACAACTGGGGTAAATGCTTTCATTGATGACATCCCTAATTTGGGGCAGTCGCATCAAAGAGCAAAACAGACTAGCGAGTACAGGAAATTGCAAAAGTGAAGGCTGTAAAGCTAAACAAAGCAAAATACTAGTTCCAAACAACATGTATGACACACTTAGATGAAAGATTATCCTGGGAGGAATTTTGCCAGATGAATCAAAGATACAAACCACAGAGAACAGATCGGGATCAGAAGACACAGGAATTCAAAGACATCGTTCTAGGTTTGCTTAACTGTTGTTGTTTTGATCATACCTAATTTTGAAGGCTGCCTGGCTAATCTGAAACATCTTCTCCCTCTCATGGGTATGGATGCCAGAGCCATGAAGTTCAACAGTGACTTATAACAGATCCTGATATACTGAAGTGTTCTGATCCACTAAAAGAACGCTAACATTCAGTAGATGCCTCCACAGAGCAGGGTTGCCATCTCTGGGTTGGGAAATTTCTGGAGATGTGGGGCAGAGCCTAGAGAGGGTGGAGTCTGAGGAGAGAAGGGACTTCAGCAGGGATGTGATGCTACAGAGTCGGGCCTCTGAAGCTGCCGTTTCCTCTAGGACACTGATCCTGTGGTCTGGAGATCAGTTGTGATTCCAGGAGAACGCCAAGCACTACCTGGAGGTCAGCAACCCTACCGCAGGATGAACTGGGAAGAGTTTATTGATAGGGTTGTCAAGTCCCTCTTCACCATTGGCGGGAGATTTTGGGGGCAAAGCCTGAAGAGGACAGGGTTTGGGGAGGGACTTCATTGCCATAGAGTCCAATTGCCAAAGTGGCCATTGTCTCCAGGTGAACTGATCTCTATGGGCTGGAGATCAGTTGTGATAGCAGGAGATCTCCAGCCAGCACCTGGAGGTTGGCAACCCTATTTATTGAAGAAACGTAGAACAGTAGGTGTTGGTTTCTGCATATGAAGAGCAATATCAGCCACAGACAATATGACATGAGCATAGACTCACAAAAACGTATGCTGGAATAAATTGTGTTTGTTTTGAAGGTGTCACTGGACTCCTTTAAAAAAAAGTATGCCAATGTACCGTATTTTCCGGAGTACAAGACGACTGGGCGTATAAGACGACCCCCCATTTTTACAGTTAAAATATAGAGTTTGGGATTGTCCCGAGTCCGCGGCCTAGGGCCGACCCTCGGGACTGCGCCCCAACCCCGCGGCCACCCCGTCCTCCAGGGGCGGCTCAACCCCCGGGGAAACATCACCACTTACCGGGGCGGGAGAAAGAGGGGGCGGGGGCGGCCGGACGAGCTGGCAGCGCGCCGGGAGGCGGGGCTGGCGGGAGGAACAGGAGGAGGCCGGGGGCCGACCTCCCGGCAAGGAAGAGTGTGTGCCGACCCGGAGCGGCGGGACGTGGCTCTCGGGGGGAGTCGGCGAGGGGAGAAGGGAGCAGGGAAGAAGAGGGGGACGGGGGCGAGAGTAAGGGCCCTCAAGAAGGGCGAGGCTAAAGGCGAGGGGAGGACTGAGCCAACGGCCCACAGCGGGCGGGGCTAAAGGAGGGTTTGGAGGGGAGGGAAACCCATAAAGACAGAAGCTGAAGCGGAGGCCGGGGAGAAAAGGGGGCATGTTGGGTGTGCTAGGCGGCAGCCAAAACACCCTGTGCCGGGAGAAGAGAGTGGCCGCCCCAGCCCTGGCCAGCCGGCCGCATGCCTGCCTTGCGCTGCCGCTGGAGCGCAGCCGAGCACTTCCCTCCGTGCACCCCGGCGCGCCTGGCTCCGACTCTGAGCCGGGCAGTGAGCGCCCTCGCCGGGCTCGCCTCCCCTCCCTCCTCTGGTGGACATGGACAGAGCGGAGGCGGCTCCCCAGGCAGATTCTCCAGTCCGGCTCGGAATTCAGCATCCGGCGTATAAGACGATCCCCCACTTTTGAGAAGATTTTCCTGGGTTAAAAAGTAGTCTTATACGCCAGAAAATACAGTAATTTGTGGGGTGGGAAAGCAGCATGGTAAAGCCTGATCTTGGAAGCTAAGCAAGGTGATAGGGTTGCCACGTCTCTCTTTGCCACTGGCGGGAGGTTTTGGGGGTGGAGGGGAGGGACTTCAATCCCATAGAGTCCAATGGCCAAAGCGGCCATTTTCTCCAGGTGAACTGATCTCTCAGTCAGTTTTTATTTTACGGTCATTTGACCAAAAAATAGAACGCATCTAATCAGAAGTAACATAAATTTGTAACAAAAACAGTATCCGTCAGACAAAGAGTCCACAAAATAAAACATATCAATAAAATCCCATATCTAAAAGAGGCAAATAAACTAGCTTCTAAAATATTTATCAAATTTTACCTATTTGTAAATTGCATCCTTTTGGGCCTTATATATAGCAACACAAAATTTGGCCCCACATCTCGAAGTTTGTGGGTTACTATCTTCCAGTAGTCGCTGGATACAAATTTTATCAGGCAGCCCTATATTATTTCTTAAAATTTCTTGGATAGTCTTAGATCTTAACTCATGATAGAGAGGGCAGAATAAGTGAACTGATCTGTAACAGCTGGAGATCAGTTGTAACAGCAGATCTCCAGCTACTTCCTGGAGGTTGGCAATTCTTCAATGTGAGTACTTGGAAGCGAAATCTCCAAGGAAAACTCTGCAGAGGAAGGCAATGGCAAACCACCTTTGCTTCTCACTTGTCCTGAAAACCCCTTGCTGGGGTTGCTGCGACTTGATGGCACTTTACACACACAATGTAATTCGTGTTATTTTTCCTTTAAGGTCTCTTACTTCACACAGACCCCTGAGTAAAAGTGTAATATCTCCACTACCTTTTCAAGAGTCCTTGTCTGGGGAGGGGTCACTTGATGTTCCATATTAGACAGATGTCTAGTTTCTCCGATCACTTAAAAAAAAAAATCTTAACTTGGCTTTCTGCAAACTAAGCAAAACTGAATTATTCAGGAGGGCTTTTTTATACAGGTAATTAGGGCTATAATGTAACAACATGTTTCAGAAGGATGCTTTGGTAAAGGGAGAGGGACTGTGGACTGTACCGTTGTTTATAGTTAGGGTTGCCAGCTCCGGGTTGGGAAATACCTGGAGATTTTGGGGGTGGAGCCTGAGGAGGGTGGGGTTTGGGGAGAGGAGGGACTTCAATGCCATAGAGTCCAATTGCCAAAGTGGCCATTTTCTCCAGGTGAACTGATCTCTATCGGCTGGAGATCAGTTGTAATAGCAGATTTCAGCCACCACGTGGAGGCTGGCAACCCTATGTATAGCGCATCCTGTCTGTTGGTATAAGTATGATCTTGCCATGTAATTTTTGCATCTCTTAATGTGTCCTGTTAATGCTTGTTTGTTGTTTCAGCTCCATTTTCGGGTTTCTGAAATCCAAACCGTATTGCTTTTTTTCTGGTTGTCCCACACGGTTGATGGTATTTAGCCTGTGCTGTGTAATCCGCCTTGAGTCTTAGTGAGAATGGCAGACTATAAATAATGTGAATAAATAAAAATAATAAATTAATGCATTCATCAAAGGAAATCACATCAGCAAAATACAAGAGAAGCCTTAAAAAACAGCAGAGAACAGCATAAAATATTTAAAAAATTAAAGACCAGAGAAATGGCTCCAATTAGTGGGCGCCAAGAGAGCAAAAGTAATGGAGCATGAGCAGCTAACAAAGTTTACCCTGAATTACAGCTGCAGAAGCACAACCCTGAATGAGCCTGGCCAGCAGCAGGAGGAGGAAGAAGGCCTGGAGCTTGATTTGGGAGAACTCCTAGTTTCTTTCAAGCCCAAGACAAAGAGAAAGGATCGAGCACATAGCAACCACAGGGGAAGAAGAGGCCCTGCGTGTCCTTAAGAGAATACTTTGGACTTCTTTTTATTTGCTTTGCTAGGCAACATGAGATGGTAGGTTTTGTATCCATTAAAAGTAGCTTTTCTGAACGGTGTCAAAGCTGGTGGGTTCAATCCAGCAGAAGATTTCTAGATGGAAAGGGGTGATTTTCGCCAATTCCCCGCTCCTGCTGTAGATCTCCAACTCCCCCTGTCCCTCAGGAGCAGCATTTGGGCTCGTTTTGGGCTCCAGTAAGAGGTGAAAAGGTAAGAAACTTGCACTTTGCAGACTGAAATCCTCCATGGTATCCTCTATGGCTGCCAACCTCCAGATGGGGCCTGGAGTTCAAAAATCCCAACTGATCTCCATAGGGTTGCCAGGTCCCTCTTTGCCACCGGCAGGAGGTTTTTGGGGCAAAGCCTGAGGAGGGTGGGGTTTGGGGAGGGACTTCAACGCCATAGAGTCCAATTGCCAAAGCGGCCATTTTCTCCAGGTGAACCGATCTCTATCAGCTGGAGATCAGTTGTAATTGCAGATCTCCAGCTACTACCTGGAGGTTGGCAACCCTAGGAGGAATCCACCTCACACGATATTAGCTCTGCCTTCCAGTCCCAGAAGATGTGACTATATCTACACATAGAATAACCAGCTGTCTATCAGAAGAACAGAAATTCCTCAGGTAGGAATTGCTTTATTTCTAACCACCAGGTTAAAATTTATGCCCCCGCCCTGTTCTAAAAGAATATGCATGTAACACTCAACCGAAGTCTTCTTTATTTATTATCCATTGCTACTTTTTTGATATGAGTGTTAAACAGTAGTTCATTTCAGCGGACCGTGGACCGTGTGGTAGTTGGAGTAAAGGCATTTGACTGACACTCAACAGGCAAGTGTTCAGACACTTGATAGATGGCAATGCAATGTTATTTTGTGTATGGCAGTTGATATATGAGATTTGATATCTACCAACATCCAGTCAAGACTTGCCAACAATACCTATAGTACTCAACTGTTGAAATCTAAGGCAAAATGTCACACACACAATTTGGAAGTTTGGGCAACGTTGCACATTTTAAAACATTCAGGCCATCTCTGCTTACAACACAGCGGACTCCAAGAATCAAAAGAGACATAAGCTTCAGACCGTATTCCTGGAAATAGTTTTGACGATTACCCAGATGAACCAAACGATGTGTAGTTGGCAGCTCTAACTTTAAAAAAGAGGAGTAGGATTTTTATTTTTTTGCTCAAACAAAAGGGGAACAACAGTACTGACCTAAGCAGTTACATGGTTTAAGACAGTCGGTTTAGAACAGCTTAAATCTGTTTAGGATGCTACTCGAACAGTATAATTCTAAGCAGGTCTACTCAATGGGGCTGACTCCTCGGAGGGAATTCTTAGGATTGCAATGTAAATCACCCAGCTGGATGCAGCCAGGATTTATATCAAGAACAACACATAGTTTGGCAACTGTTCCTTTAGTTCCGTCTTGCCGTTTTATCAACTCCCTTCAGGACAGTAACATCAAAGTAAAACCCTGCCATCTTATTCCAATGAAAAATAAAAAGCCAGGGCATCCTTTTAATGTATAAAAGAGGACTACATAAAACTTGGGAGACTGTTCGCTATAGATATTTTCCCTTCCCTCTTGCAATGAATGGGTTTTGTCATAAATTATAGTTTGGAACAAGTTCCCTTGGGGGAAGAAAAGGAGCCTTCCAAGAGAAGCCAGCCCCAACTGGTGACTTGCTTCCCCCTTCTCGTTCCCTAATTGAAACCAAATGTGAAATATGTTGGATTGTGGGATTTCTGGCTGGAACCCAGGAATCCTCAGAATGCAAAATCGCTCGCAAAGACATCTTGCATCAGCTTGCAGAAGTTTCTTCCCAGCCCGGCTTCTCCATCTAGGGCGAAAGAAAGCAGCATCAGTCCTTTTTTTCCTTTCGCGCCGCGGATTAAACTGCTGAAAACGTTCTCCTTTCCTCCCCTAAAACTTCGTCTTGGCACCCAGGTATGAACTTTATTCTGCTTTTTAAAAAGAAAAAAAACCTCAGATACCAGAAAGTCTTTCATTTCTCATTTTGTCTAATTAAAAGGATGGGAAGGAAATAGTTTGCTTTTTTTGCCCCTTGCAAAGACTAGAGCAGTTTCGAGTAGCGTTAAGAGGAGAATCTTAACAGTACAAAGTAAGGAGTAAAAACTACTGTGTACAAAGCTAAGTGTAGTTTGAAAAAAAATATATGTTTGCATGGCAGGCCAGAGTGGTGGATTACAGATTCTGCTGATGGATTTGTGAACTGGGAGGTACGTCCAAAGTGGTTTAGGAACGAGAGGAAAACTGCAACGGAAAGGGTTGGTCACTAGGGTGGATTGGTCTTAAAAGCTGTCGATTCAAGAATTAAAGATTGCCATTTGGGTGCAGATATTCTTATTGGGACGTTATGAAATCTCTACCCCCCGCCCCCTTTGCTGGGTACGTGCATGTGCCTCGTGATGATCCTGTGTTTAATGGCCGTTTCTCTTGTTGGTGGCGCCTATAGTTTATATTTTGGTGACTGTAGATCCTAGACACCTGACCCCAAAACGGCCCCGGTCCCTGAGGTCCTGCCACAGTACTGCCGAAACCCTTTCCCAGGGCAGTCCTTTAGAATAATAGTTTGCAAAGGCCTGGTTGAGAGAGCTGCTCCAGATGTTAGTTCTGCTAGTTGCAAAGTCTGGTGTTGACTTTTCCTGTAAGTTTCTGAGAATATATCGGTGCGCACGTAGCTATGTATGAAGTGTGGAGGAAGCTTTTTGAGATGTATATCCAGGATGAAGTACACTCCCTAAATGAAAGGTCTGGACGTGATCAACAGGCATTTGCCTGTTCAAACAGGTATATGAATCAAACAGGTATATGAATTATGGAATCAGGCCTTGCTGCGACTGCATGTATATTTCATGGCAACTGTGTTTGCTTGTGAAGCTGCCTTATACTGAATCAGACCACTGGTCCATCAAGCCCAGTATCGTCTGCTCAGACTGGCAGCCGCTCTCCAGGGTCTCAGATAGAGGTCTTGCTCATCACCTGCTGCCTGGTCCTTTTTTTTAACTGGAGATACTATGTAAGCCAGTGGTTCCCAAACCTTTAGGGCCACCGCCCCCCTTGTTCCACAAACTCAACCCCAGCGCCCCCTACCCTATCCTATCAAAAGCATTATTCAAAATAGGGGTTTGCATGACTCACTGAAGAAGATAATAACAATACAATTCCAAAACAGGAACAACTAATTGCATATCTATTCAAAATCAAATTAAAACTTTTTAGTTGAAATGTATTCAACAAAACTGATGAACTTGATCCAGTGGGACCCGCTCTTCAAAGCCTGGGAAAAAATTCTGATGGTTTCTACAAAATTTGCCAGCATGGTGCCATCGCTTGATCTATTGTAAATTAGTGAACACCACAGTTGAAGGGGCCCACCTCTAGTGCCCCCTTGCCTCTTAGTGCCCCCCCAGGTAATCCCACCCCCCAGGGGGTGGTACTGCCCACTTTGGGAACCACTGATGTAAACTGAGGAGCAAGACGATGGAGATATGTTTTTTTCTTCCTCTAGAAATTGGAGTCAGCTAATGGAATTGATTGGCAGTAGATACTTGAGAGACCAGAGAAGGTCCTTCTTCACACTGTGTGTCATTAACTTTGCTGCCTTCAGATTCAGTGATGGTCACTGGCTCAAGTTGCATCCACACAGGTGTTTTGCTCTACCTTGGCTCTTAAACTGGAGCAGGGTTTAGGAGCATCCATACCACTTGTCCACCAGTGGTCCACTTACCAGAGTTTCTCCTGCTGTCACTGATCTTCCCCAATTCTGCTTTGCTATAATCTTTCTGAAATCTTTCATGGAAGCAGGTACACACATGGGAAGGTGTATATGCTTGAACCTACATTGCTGCTGTTTTACTCCACTCAGGGCTGTTATTCCTTCTCTCTGCTTCCAGAGGGGTTTTTGCTTGCATAAGGGGGGGGAGTCATTGCTATATTGCTATAGTGCTACAATGCTGTAGCAATATAGCAACTTCTGATTTCTTTTTTAAAAAAAAACTGGCAAAAAACAACACTCTCTGGTGGTGAGGCGGAGGGAATGATGGCCATGAAGGGATAATTGAGGAAAGTGCAGAGGAAACTTCCATGAGGATGCTACATTGCCACTGGCACATACCTCTGCATTTGGAGTGGCTGATGGATCGGTAGTTACCCAGATCCTCCTTTTCCCCCTTCTTGAAGATGGGGACAACATTTGCCTGCCTCCAGTTCTTCTGGCACCTCACCTGTTTTCCAATAATTCTCAGGCATAATGGCCAGGGGTCAGAAATTATATCCGTGAGTTCCTGGTACCCTTGAATGCAATTCATCTGGCCCTGAGGACTTAGGTCATTTATGCATGGGAGTTTTACCTGAGGTTCGTTGCTTGTTGGACCCACACTTTCCTGTTGGAAAGACCAGCAGTCTCCAAGCTCAAATCAAGTCCCTGCCCCTTTAAATGCTGCTTTGTAATTGGCTTACATTGTAGAGCTTACTGTGAGATAAACCCCCTCCCAACCCAATTGCTGCATAAAAAAGCATTTAAGAACAAAAAACAGAGCAATCTGAAAGGGCGCGGGAAGAAATCCAAGCCTTGGTTTTAAAAGGCCTTTCTTCTGCTCAGAAAGGGCTCCAAGGAAGCAGGAAGCATTTGCATCCCCACCTCTTTACACACTGCTTTGTAATTGGCTGTGAGAGAAACCAAGCTTGTATGTCCCGTGCTTTGCCTTATGCACGGGGATTTTACCCGGGCTGAGCTCAGGGGAGAGGGAAGAATCGGGTTAACAGAGGAACAGGAAGTCCCAGGATTTGTGAGGGCTGGCAGCGAGGTCAACCTTAATGGACAGAAAATTCATGCATAACTCCAAGGAACAACCCATGCAAAAATGACCTTAGTTTCATTTAAAGAAGCTAGGTGTTTATGTACTACCCCTAGAGCTATTGCCTTCATGCCCTGCTCGTGGATTCCCCAGAAACCTGTTGCTCCCACTCTTACAAATAGTGGACGGTACTTTGTATTGATCTGGCAAAGGGTATCTTTTTTAAAAAGTACATGGACAGCAGAATTCCAGGAATACATCGAGAGAATTTCTACAGTTCATCACGTATGCTGGCTGTTATGCAGGCAGCGACCCTAGTAGTGAAGTGATGCTAAAAAGGGATATCAGAGAATGACTATTAGGGATGCATTTCCTTCCAATTTACACTAGGAATCCACTGATTTTCTGTAGGACCATTGGAAAGCATTCAAACAAAGGGAATTTGTTGCTCACCATCTGATCTTTAGTTGTGTCCTAATATGGACTAGGACAGGACTGTCTCCTAATATGCCTTGGACTTGGGAAATTTGGGTTCAGAGCCTTCCATGGTCTCATATGGGGTTAAGACCCTCATGCAATTCATTCTCAGGATTAATTGAAACTCTGGTTTTTGCAGTCAGGCATACCTTGGTACAAAATGCCACTGTGTAATTTATTTATTTCGATGTTTATACCCTATTTTCTCCCCACCGGAGACGCAAAGTGGCTTACAACATTGTTATCCCCATCTCCATTTTATCCTCCTAACAACAATCCTGTGAGGTAGGTTAGCCTGAGAGAGAGTGACTGGGGATTTGAACCTGGGTCTCCCAGATCCTAGTATGACACTCTAACCACTAAACCACACGATGGGTACCCAAGTTAAAAAAAAAGACAAAAACGCTAAAGTGAACTCTCAGTCTGAGTTTCCTACCTGTACAGTAGGAATATTAGTAATCCTTCCTCAGAGCTCTGTGAAATGGAGCAAGAAAAACAGTATAAAACAATATGAGCTATCCTTCCAAGATTATGTTTACATGCACAAGCATCCTGTTGTAAAAATAACTGATTCTGAACATTTTCTCCCCTGTACTTCTGAGTCTCAGCATCCTTGCCAAGGCTATGGAAAATATTAAGTGATTATTAACATACACAAATCAGCAAAATCAGGGTCTCCCTCCTACTGCAGCAGAGAAAAGGCATTCTGCATTTCTTCACATGTTACTTCTAATTTGAGGTGGATGTTTTTCTTTGGAATGGTATATTCTACAATTATTTTCACTTTTATGCTTCCTTTCTCCCTGATCAGGGTCCCCAAGGCAGTGTACATTAAAACTGTTGAACAATTAAAAACGACATTTAAAGCGATACAATGATTCAATAAAAACGCATAGCAATACCAGAGGAGGACCAATGGCCATTATTGGTGTATGCCGAGCAAAACAAAAAAGTCTTCACCGGGTGGTGGAAGATACTGATAGAGGGTTTGGTACTGATACATGAGTTTTGGTGCCACAATTGAGAAAGTGTACACTTCTCATTTGTGCATGTAGCATGAGCCGTACAGACCACCTGTGCCTTTTCTTGAGCCTTTTATGCATGGGTTGTTTCCATTGGGAGCGCCCCCTGACTACTTCAGGGCTTTGTTTTCATTATGCGCATCTTTCCCGACCTTTAGAAGTCACTTTGCTCTCTCCCCGCATTTTCTGGATGCTGCTTCTTGCGGCCTTGGAGTATGTGCGCTTTCTTTGGACATTCCCAACTTTCTTCTCCCAAGGGCAGAGCATGAAGGCATCACCAGCCATCCCCCGCGTTCCTCTCCCCAGTACATGAAATTGAGAGGTCCACTACCTCTGAATATAGATGCTCCATTTTACTGTCATGAGTTTGATGGCCCTATCACAATGGGTATCTTTATAAAAGAAGGGTCGTTGTGTGTTGAGGAAAATTGGATCAAACAAGCATCACATCCTTTTTGGCATTAAAATAAGACAAAAAAAACACAAGCTAAAAGTTCTCTTTATTCTAGAACTCTCTAGAGATCAGTGCTAAACACTAACTCATTAGCAAGATTCTCTCTTCCTGAAGTTTCTTGGGAAAGAAGGAAGTTTTAGGAGTCACTGAACGCATAGAAAGCAATCTGATCTCTAGCTGTATTGGCATTTCCAGTTTTTTTGGGGGGTGTTGTTCATTATGTAATGTAGCCATGTTGCTGGTTAGGACTGCAGAAGCGCTGTAACCCTGTTGCTTGTGTGGGATTAGATTGCCTGCACTGTTCCTGTTCTTATGAAGCTACCTTATACTGAATCAGACCCTTGGTCTATCAAGATCAGTATTGTCTACTCAGACTGGCGGTGGCTCTCCAGGGACTCAGGCAGAGGTCTTTCACATCATCTGCTACTTGATACTTCTAACTGGAGATGCTGGGGATTGAACCTGTGACTGTCTGCATGCCAAGCAGATGCTCTGCCACTGAGCCACAGCCCCTCCACATGTTTGGATGAATGTGTGCTTATGCATGCACTGATGTCATCATGTGTTCAGAAACTCTCCAGCATTCCCAGTTGCAACAAGAATATACCAGGCACATAGGATCTGTACACACAAGCCATTTTCAGACATTTGATTTGGGTACTCCAACTGCACATAATGGGAGCATGCGCTTTTTGTGATTCCCCTCCATATGTGCTGTTGTTGTTTTCTGTGAATGAAGCAACGAGTATTTTTTAAGCACTTAAAACTTTGGTGCAAATGAATGTGCTCCCTCAAAATTCTGTGGTTCTGCCTATGTGAACTGAGCTATTTGCACATGGAAAATATGCATGTTACCCCATTCACACAAAATGCATATTGGGAAGGTCATGCATAGCGTGCACTCCCCTTATGCATGGCTGGAGTGCCAAAACTCAACAGCAGAAAAGGGCCAAGTTCATTCGAAACAGTGGAGGTCAGAAGTGGGGACAGCCCATTCAAAGTAATGCCTGTCCAGGACTTGTGTCTCTTCCATCATGTCCACAATTACTTGATCATGTCGCTTAACCTGTCCTAGGGTTATCATACCATGTCCAAACCCAAAGCTGCTGCTGGTTTTGCTAAAGGGCATGGATATGGGGAGCTATTCCAACCCAGCCGGTGTGGTGTAATGGTTAAAACGTTGAATTAAGATCTGGGAAATCCAGATTCGAGTCCCTACTTGTGCCATGGAAGCCTGCTGGGTGACTTTGGGCCAGTCACACATTCTCAGCCTAATCTACCTCACAGGGTTGTTGTGAGGATTAAGTGGAGGAGAATGGTGTAAACTGCTTTGGGTCCCCATTGGGGTGAAAGGGGATATAAATAAAGTTAGTAAACAAATAATAAATAAAGCAATATATGTATGTACTGGCGTGCAGCTGAAGGACGAAACAAATGTGGCTTGTGAAATCCATGAGCAGATCTCCTGGCTTGCCCCCCGACTTTAAAGCATCTGTGGACTCCTTGGACTGGGGACATAGTAGATTTTTTAAACCTAGTATTCCATACTTTCCATCCAATTTAAATTGCTTCCAAGCTGTTACCCATGGGTATGTTGATACTTGGAATACTGAAATGGGAGCCAGGCCCTTGGGACACACGATTTTTCACAAGTATCTGAGAGATGTCAGGAGTTCTGGAAATTGCATGCATGCATGCATGCCCCAGGGCTTTTTGCACTCAACGTTTCTACTGAGTACTGAGGTACCCTGGAAGACTACATACCCCACAGCCCTTGCTGATCTCCAGATGCTCAGAAGTTCAGTTAATATTCTTATCTACAGAAGAACTTTCTCTCCTTGCCAGACTATTTCTGTTGGCTAGAAATTTATAAATTCGGATGTGCTTTCTTATTGGCGAGATGTAATGCCCTAGACTCAGCCGAGACACAAGGGCAATACAATAAAATTACTGCAGAAGAATGAAAATGCCCATTTTGTCTGGATCAAATAGACTACTTAGCCCACACTGTTTTAGCATGTCAACAAAATAATATTGCACAAAATAAGTATATCACTTCCTGGATAAAACAGCTAAAGACACTTTCTGAGAAGCGGATACTGCGTTATCTGCTGTCAAATAGATCGGTCAATTGTGTGAGAGATGTGGCAACTTTTCTTTTTATAGTGTCAAGGAAAACTTAAATTTCATTTCCCCTTTTTAAAGTGTGAAGTGGTTGATGGATAGCCAGTGGCTGTTAAATCTAGGGAAAGAAAGAAGAACTTTCTGAGAAAATGGCACTGAATTAATAATACAACTGAAGACTATCAGTTAAAGAAATATGTATTACAGGTAATCAACTTTGTTGATCACCCTAGAATCTGTGGGTTGGATCCCAGGTATCCATTTGGTGTATCTGGCACTTCAAGAGTTTCATAAATAAATAAAAGAAGGGTCCCTGCCAAAAGCAGCTTACAATCTACATTGTGACAGCTGCAGAGAAGTGAGAAAAGGGAGTAGTGGGGAAGGCAAGCATGAAATGGGAGGAACATGAAGAAAGTGGATTTCAGGACAGCTCACTCTGGTTTAGTGCTTGGAGCTTTGGCTTAGCTTGGGGATATGAGAAGAAAGAATAGAGGCAAAAACACCTCTGGGCATGTATAGATTGTCTTTTCTTCATCAGTGAAGTGTCAGGAGGCTGCTCACGTGTGAAGTTAAGGGGATAACTTTTCAGAAGGCTTGAGCCTTGGCACCCTGCATTCTAGAAATTGTACTGGGTGGGGATTGCCTTGAAACATGCCCCGTTTACTTTTGGGATGAAAATGCATGGCTGTTTTGTCTTGCGATTTCCCCGGTAAAGTAGCGAATCTCCGTTGCCCATACGCATGGACGTCTGCCTCCTGCAGGACCAACCCACTCCCATTGCAAAACTTTACCTGGTTTCCAATCCTGGTGTTGTTCCGATTTAAGGTAAAGTATCGCTGCAATTGGGAGTGCTCGCTGGTGCGTTTCTGCCTGCGGGTCGACTCCCCTTCTGTCTGGCGCCCTTCTCCGCCCCCTTGGCAGGCTCTCCTTGCTTCCTTCACTGCCACTTCCAGCTGCCTCTGGGACCCTTCCAGACCGGGGCTGGCGGGGTGGAGAAGTGCAAGGCCAGGTCGGCGGAGAGGCGGCCATGGTGTCCAGGGCTACATGCGGCGGAGACTTCTTCCGGCACCCCTTCTTCACGCATAGGACACCCCTGAAGAGTAGTGCTGGTGTTGGTGAGAGTGGTGGTGAGTGGAGTTAGTGTGAGTTTGTTTCGGGTGGCCGGTGCTGCTGATCTTGTGGGCGAGAAGGGAAGGCAGCTTCGGCTTGCTTTCACCATGCGTTCGATTTTTTGAATGCGGGATGTAAAAGCGTGGGACGTAACAGGAACAAACCAATGACATCCCAGCCATGTGTTAACGGCCTTGGTCCCCCAGATGAATTTTTAAGAAATCTCTGTCTAAATGTTTGTATAATGGACTGCTGTACGCATAGTTTAATTCACACAAATGGAAATGGGCTGCGATGTTCTTACATCTCTGCAAGAGGAATTCGTACTGTGTTTGTTTCCAAAACATTCTTGGGTATAAGTGTTAATGGAAACGTTAGCGTAGCTGGGGTGTTAGCAGGGTTTGGCACAGCATCCCAGAGGCTGGCTATCACACAGATAAATACAGGGAGCCAGCAAGGTGCAAGGTTGTGTGGTGTGGGCTTAGCATCAGGGGTCACGGTATGTGTGCTCAGGCATGGCTGATGAAACCAGCGAAAAATGTGTCTCCTGCTTAAGCGCCTTCCATCTGCCTGGCATGACAGCTCAGTCCCACTAAGAGCAAGGATCCTGCCCCAGGATGTGGTGATGGCTGCCAACTTGGAAGGCTTTAAGAGGGAAGTGGACATGTTCATGGAGGAGAGGGCTATCCATGGCTACTAGTCAAGATGGATACTGGTCATGATGCATACCTATTCTCTCCCAGATCAGATGAGCATGCCTATTATATTAGGTGCTTTGGAACACAGACAGGATAATGCTGCTGCAGTTGCCTTGTTTGTGGGCTTCCTAGAGGCACCTGGTTGGCCACTGTGTGAACAGACTGCTGGACTTGATGGGCCTTGGTCTGATCCAGCAGGGCTTTTCTTATGTTCTTATGTTCTCATGTGGAGTCTGTCCTTGCAGAACGCTGGGGGGAAGTAATAGTTAGATCCAGGGAGTTGGACTTGGGAGACATGGGTTCAGATCTCTGCTCAGTTGGGAGGCTGACACGGTATCCTTTAAGTCAGGGGTGGGGAACATTTTTTCTGCCAAGGGCCATTTGGATATTTATAACATAATTCGCGGGTCGCACATTCTGGCCCTGCCCCCTTTAACCCCTCCATTGTTGCCACTTCTGCCCCCAGCCCTCTTGTAGTACAGAGGAAATACATTTCTCCACAGCCCAGGTGGGAAAGGGTTAACATAGTTTCTTGGGCGGTCCTAGCAGCTTCATAGCTAATGACTCTTCTGCAAGGGAGAAAGAAGGTTCCTTTTCTCGGCAAAACAAACTCACATCTGCCTTGAATAGAGGCTATTCCTGGCCGCGGGACGATCGCCAGTCTTAGATCCTTCTGAGCTAGAGATCTGCCAGGACCCACGAAGGGCCAGACCAAATGATTTCACGGGCCTTATATGGCCCCCGGGCCTGACGTTCCCCACCCCTGCTTTAAGTAGTGTTGTCTGTCTTAACCGGCCCTGCAAGACGTTAAGCAGATGTAATGGCATAACCCCAGACATGCTGCAATGAAGTCCTTGGAGTAAAGGGGAGATACAAATTAATCAGGGCAGGTTTAAATTGTTTTTTAGGCTGCACTGTCTGCCAAAGACTTTCTCTGTGTGCGTAAAGTGCCGTCAAGTCGCAGCCGACTTATGGCGACCCCTTTTGGGGGTTTTCATGGCAGGAGACTAACAGAGGTGGTTTGCCAGTGTCTTCCTCTGCACAGCAACCCTGGACTTCCTTGGTGGTCTCCCATCCAAATACCAACCAGGGCTGACCCTGCTTAACTTCTGAGGTCTGACGAGATCAGGCTAGCCTGGGCCATCCAGGTCAGGGCTAGGCAGCTTTAAAAGAACATTAAAAACAACCATAACAGCATAAAAATATAACTACCAATGTTAACTGTAGAGAACATTTTAAAGACCAAGGATACAAACAAAGCAGCCACACTTAATCTGGTCTAAGCAAGACCAAGGTTTTGTATGCATGGCTGTTTCCCATGCCATCACCCCTCGGACAACTTTGGATCTTTGTGTTGGTTATGCATGCTGTTTCTGACCATCAGAGGTCGCCTCGCTCTCTCCCTGCGTTTCCCAATTCGAGATAAAACAGGTCCCTCAAAATGTGGGCAAAACGTGGGAAAACAGAGGGGGAGAGCCAGGCGACCTCTAACTGCCAGAAACGGCATGCATAATCAACACAAAGACCCAAAGTTGTCGGAGCGGAGACGGTGAGGGAAACAGCCATGCATAATAGAAGCAAGTCGCTTCAGCGTGGATCTTTTGCTTTGCCTTTCCTTGCCTTCCCACCTGCAGCAGGTCTTTGGGGGGCTTTTGCACTACATTGTTGTTTGGGGGGCTTTTGCACTACATTGTTGTTTGGGGGGCTTTTGCACTACATTGTTGTTTGGTCTTCCCCTTTCCAGGTTTCCCCTGGCTCCGCTGCAGGTGTTCTCAAACCTGGGCTGCTTTCACATGGAGGATTTTTCCCCATTTCAGCCAGCCGACCCTTTTCACATGATGCCATAGGCAATCTGTTTTTTTCTCTAAGAGATACACTTAAAAAAAAAAAAACTGGGGGGGAAACCCTGATTTCCCCCTGTACAGCAATGCTGGGGCATTCTTTTTTAATGTGTCCAGAATGGAAGGTGTTCCTTCGATTTCAATGAAAAGGAATGCCTCCCCCACTCCCCATTTATACATTAGGGTTGGTTTTTTAAAAAACGTTTTAAAATCTCAGTGTCACTGTCAAGTCACAACTCCCAGGGAATGGGGGCAGCTGTATTTAGGCTTTTCTAAACATGCTGTTTTCATATTTGTTTGTTTAGTATTGCAGAATTGCAGGATGTCTGTTACATTGTGTGGATCTTGGCATTAAGAAGAAAGAGGGGCTGAGGATTGTGAAGGAAAGATTCCAAAATGCAGGGTTGACAAATTGTGTACAGTTTCACCATAAATCAGCTGTAACTTGATGGCAAAAAAAGAAAAAAGAAAAAGAATCCCGCTCCAAAATTTAGGAGCCAGGTTCCTATTTCAGCCTTTAGGGTTTATATGACCACATTTTCTAATCATTGTGACCACAATAAAATGCTAGGTGCTGCAATGAAATTTCTAGGCACCATGGTGACCTGGCACCTGGGATTTGTTGAGCCCTGTCCAAATGGAAGGCATGCCTTCTGCCATTTATCCGTTAGATTTTTATTTTGTTCTCTGTAACGTTGTAATGTTGTTGCGCTGTTACTCAGCTACAGCACCCTTTTGCGTGTGTTTCTCAGTGCTGCAATTATCTCAGAAAGGGCTGGGCAGTCACCCACAGTCTCCTGCCCAGTGCTGAAATGTAGCCCTGAAGTTGGGCGAGGGAACTTACTCATTAAGAAAGCGGCTGTTTTGGTCACATTGGCAAGAATAAATTTTGCCAGATATTGGAAAGGAGCGAATTCTCCAAGCTTAAATACTTGGTTCGACAAAGTAATCTATGTGCTGATTAAATTAACTTATTATCAAAATAACAAAAACGTAGAAGAATTGGATAGAATATGGAAACCTACTATATCCAGGATGAAGAACACGCTTAAAAGTTTAGATTCTGTTGGTGGTGGTTCATAGAGTGTTTATTTAGAAAGTTATATGTTGTATATGTTTTATTAGTTGTATAAGTACTGGTCGAGTTTCGTTTATTCAACGTTTTTTAATATTGTATATTTGTTATTTTTAATAAAAAAATTTTAAAAAAGATTTTAGAAGTCAAGCAAGGTTGGCCTTGGTTAGTACTTGGATGGCAGACTACCAAAAATGTAAGCCCAGGGCAGCTCTGCAGAAGCAGGCAATGGCAAACCACCTGTGTTTGCCCCTTGCATTGAAAAGCCTATGAGGAGCCACTATAAGATGGGCTGCACCCAGGCAGCATTTCCCACCACCATCACAACTCTGTTTAGGATTGCACTATTAATCGGTTGCAGCCTCCAGCCAAATGTCTATTTAGAGACAGACTCAGTTTGTTGCCTTGTAATGTGTGAAACTGCCCTCAGTGAGTGTCATTCATCCTGGGAAAAATTACATTATAAATAAATTTCCAATTTATCTTTAAAAAAAAAAGCGGCTGTTTTAACCCCATGAGCTTATTGGTGTTGAAATTAACCCTGATAAGTGCGAGGGGAATCACCGACAGTTTCCTGCCCAGCACTGAAATGTAGTCAGCGCTGGAGAGGGATCTTTGTTAAGAGGGTGAAGAGTTGTGCTATAAAAGGCAGGCAAATACAAAGCCTGGAAGGCGTCACATTTTTCGTTATTCCTGAACAGCACTGTGTAAATATGCATACTTTAAAGGGGGGGGGGGCTTGTGTTATTGTGCAATTCCTCTTTAGCACTGTCCATGTGCTTGAAAATAAGAAAAGGAAAAAGAGTTGGCAAGGGTTCATGATGGAGGAGACACAGCAATGGAGGAAGAGGTGATGGTCATGAACACATGAACACATGAAGCTGCCTTATACTGAAATCAGACCCTTGGTCCATCGGAGTCAGTATTGTCTACTCAGACCGGCAGCGGCTCTCCAGGGTCTCAGGCAGGGGTCTTTCACATCACCTACTTGCCTGGTCCCTTTAACTGGAGATGCCGGGGATTGAACCTGGGACCTTCTGCATGCCAAGCGGATGCTCTGCCACTGAGCCACAGCCCCCCTAAATGCCCATGGTAACAGTCTCCCGAATAACATCAGGGCCCTGCAGGACCTCACTGAGGTCTGCAGGCATGCAAAACGGATCTGTCCCGCCAGGCCTATAACTGAGGGCAGCTGCTAGTTTTGTTACATCGTTCCTGGCCTCCCCATCCTCCCCCCCCCACTTTTTTATGGGGGGGGTTTATACTGCCTGGTCAGATCTCTGGTAGCTGTTATCCGATACTTGTAGCACGTGTTATACTCTGGTTTTCTCTCTTTTGGTTGTGGTTATCCTAGGGTTGCCAGGTCCCTCTTCACCACCAGTGGGAGGTTTTTGGGGTGGGGCCTGAGGAGGGTGGGGTTTGGGGAGGGGAGAGACTTCAATGCCATAGAGTAGGGTTGCCATTCTCCAGGTATTGCAGGAATCTTAGGCTATAATTAATACAACACAAATGAGTGGAACATCAAAATGTAATCAATGCATACAATAGTGGAAAAGGACAAACATACAACTATATACAATAGTATTTAAATAATCCACAAAGGTATGTATAAATATATTTTCTTCAATAGTCCATAAGGGTACATAGATCCAAGAAGATTCCAATAGTTGGTCACAAGAACTCAGCAAATGTGTAAAAGACTATTATGAAAGGAAGACGACCGTTTCATTCTTCATCAGTTCCATTCAATTCATGCAGTTCAAAAGGTATACACAAAATTCAAAAATTTGTGTCTCCCTTGTGGAACGATTACATTTGCAATGACTTCTGTTTATTCTAACTATATCCTCTATAGATTTTAAGTCATATGGACTATTGCAATTGCCAATGGATATAGTTATAAGATTTATCCCTAAGGGGAAGAAATGAACCTGGCAACCCTACCATAGAGTCCAGTTGCCAAAGTGGCCATTTTCTCCAGGTGAACTGATCTCTATCGGCTGGAGATCAGTTGTAATAGCAAGAGATCTCCAGCAATTGCCTGGAGGCTGGCAGACCTATGTTATCCCCTTTCAATGACTGCCACCTTGTTCTGATTGCTGTTATATAGAGGTAATTGTTTTAATTTATGTAGTTTTAATCCATGTTTTAATCTTTGTTTTATGGTTTTGAATGTTGTAACCCACTCTGAGCCCAGCTTGCCGGGAATGAGGTCGGGCTATAGGTGTGAATTAATAAATAATAAATCTAATGTGAAAGGAAAAACACCAAATACCGGATTACTCTGTGCCATGTGGCATCTCCATTGCAAGTGCAAATGGAGAAAATGTCACACCAACAACGTTATGAGCACCGTAAAACTCCCTAGTGTGCCAGCATCCCTGCTTTGGTACGATTGTTCCTAAAATATCATATCCAAAGCAGGGTTGTGGGAAGTGTAGAAGGGAAGATATAGATTTTCAAATCCCCATGGGCACATCTGGTGCCATTTTCCTGCCTGCCGGTCCCTTCCTCCACCTCCAGTGGCCTTTTTGCCATTTTAAAAAAATTATCAGTAAGAAATACCGTATATCGCTGTAGTATTAAAACACAATCCGATTTAATGTTCCGATTTCAAATACTGCCAATACATTTCTAGCTTATGGAGGATTTGCTGCCAGAGGGCTAGAAATTTGAAAGAAGAGATGTTGACGTATCCAATGCCCACAGACTTTGCATGACAGAACCCCCCCCAAGCCACAGCCCACTGAGCCCCCCCCATTACGTTCTTGGTGTGGGGGGGAGTCAGTGGACCCACAAATGGACATGCCATTCTGTCAGTAATGGTGTGATTGTATATGTGCCGCTTTATTGGTGTAGTACAGTGTTCCCAAAGTGGGCAGTACCACCCCCTGGGGGGCAGTGGGATTACCTAGGGGGGGCACCAAGAGGCAAGGAGCCAGCAGGGGGGGCACTAGAGGTGGGCCCCTTCAACTGTGTTGTTGGATAGGGTAGGGGGCGCTGGGGTTGAATTTGGGGAACCAAGGGGGCGGTGGCCCGAAAAGTTTGGGAACCACTGGTGTAGTACAGGGGTCGGCAAACTCATTAGTCAAAAGAGCCAAATATCAACAGTACAACGATTGAGATTTCTTTTGAGAGCCAAATTTCTTAAACTTAAACTATATAGGTAGGTACACTGTTTATTAACTTAATAAACTTTAATTAAAGTTTTAAGTCTTAATTAAACTATAGGTACACTGAATAAAACTTGATATCATACTTAATAGTGATCTTATTTATTGATAAAAATTAAATTGTAAGTCCCTGCCATTTCCCCCTCCCCGTCCAGAGTCCTCGTCTGGAGGCCTGGTCTACTGCCATAAAAGCCTATTGGTAGACCTGGCCTCCGGCTGAGTCCCATTGGGAGGAGAGGTCTACCCATTGGCTTTCTTGGCAGTAGACCTGGCCTCCAGAGGCCCATAGAAGCCAATTGGTAGACCTGGCCTCTGAAGGGGGACTTTTCCCCCTCCTCGGAGTCCAGGTCTACCGCCAAGAAAGCCAGTGGGTAGACATGGCCTCCCAATGGGACTCAGCCGGAGGCCTGGTCTACCAAAGGAAGCCTGCCCCGCCCAACAGCTGGTAGGCGGGGGGGGGCAGGAACCGCCGAGCTGCCCGCCCAGCAATCATGCGGCTAGAGGGGAGGGGAGGCTTTAGCCTCCCAACCATTGAGGGCAAGGGCAAGGGGGACCCAACCATTCTCCACGGCAGGGGGGGAGAGACAGCGCCCCCGCTCGCCCACTCTTTCTCAGGCGCGCCAGCTCCGCAGCCCAGCTGCCGGCGCAAGCGGGCGCAAGAGCAGGGGCTCCGAACCAAGTTCGGAGAGCCGCACTCAACGGGCCAAAGAGCCGCATGCGGCTCTGGAGCCGCAGTTTTGAGACCCCTGGTGTAGTACATTAATAAGTAGTCAATATCCTGGCCTGGTGGTAACTAATGTTTGTTGTAAGGGAGCTACAGGTATGTGAATTGTAATTTTTTCCTACAGGGATTTTGTTCTACAGACCTTGGTTGCTAGAGCACTGCTTTTTGCTGTCGTTGTTTTAAACACATCTCTTAACCCTCGTTTCTGGGTTCATTCAAAGAAAAAGAAAACCTTGTGAAAGTGGGGGAAATCCTCTGTGTCCCTTTGGTACCTTAAGCATTTTCCAGCACAAACAAGATGTGCGACAAATGAAATACGAAGCACATTTTTGCTGATGAGTCAGACTATAATTTACAGATTATCCTGGATTTTCAGCAGTGAGATCTGCATTCTCAATCCGTGAGTCACAGGAAGCAATCAACACCACGTCAAGCTCTACGGCTCCTTTCGAGCCGCAGAACAGCTCAAAAGGAGTTTGTTTCCATCCCCGCAGTTTGACGGTTGGGCCCCGTGAATGAGATATCGTCGAGCTGAAGAGTTTAATGGTTTAGTTGGCGGATTAATCAATGAAAGGTTTAATTGATTAACCGGTGGATCTGGCAGTTAAGGGTGTTTATCTTTACTTGGGCAGTATTTTTTATTCTGGTGTGTGGTTGACTTAATAAGGAATGGGAAAAAATACTGAAGACGGCCATCTCTTTTAAAGATTTAACATGTTTTGTTTGTTAAAGTGTAAGTTACCTTCCGCAATGCCGGCTCAAAAAGCCGACTATGAAAATGTATTTAAATGTAAATCTATTAAACAGTAAATGATAAACTAAAGTATTTTAATCTGTTGTAAACCCTCATATTTACACACTTCTATGGGTCACTTTTAGGTTTGTTTTTAAAAAAATACAATTTTCTAGCATTAATTCATTTATTTGAATGTTTGCAAACAGCTTTTCTCCCTGAAGAGATCTAAAACAGATTGCAACAATTAAAAATACAATATAAATCCCCAGACAATGAATGACATCTTTGGCTGGTCCTGGATTCAGCGGCTGCCTAATCTGAAGGCACAGTCTGTGAGTTATAGAGCCTTTGGTTCTTGCCCTTTGGCTCACGCATTTGGCCACACCATACCTTATACCTAGGGTTGCCAGCTCTGGATTGGGAAATACCTGGAGGTTTTGGGGGCGGGGCCTGAGGAGGGGAGGTTGGGGGGGGAGGGTCTTCAATGCCAGAGTCAAATTGCCACAGCAGTGGGACTAATAGTGGGAGCTGGCAATTCTACTGCAGGGCCATTTTGGTTTGGGAAAACTGGATGGGGACTTCTGACGCCCCTTGTCCACCTGTACCGCAGTCCCAATCGGAATCAGGCCCCTACGGGGTTTGGCAGATTAGTTCCAAGATTAGTGGAATGAGAGTTGTCCCCCAACCCAGCTCGTGAAGAAGTGCAACATCAAGTTTGGCCCTAAGTGCACCCAATATGAGATCAGAGGATTGTAGTGTCATGTCCCTCATCCTTTCATCTGAGCTGTGGGTGAACTGGCTGGATTTTATATAGGGTTTAGGAGAGCCATGATTACCTGTAGATTTAGTCAGTATCCGAAACTATGCCATGGATTAGGGCAGGGGTCCCCAGTGTGGTGCCCAAGGGCACCATGGTGCATGCTGACACCTTTTCTGGTGCCCACCAAGTGTTTTTAGGGAGTGGGTGGGCCCAGATGGGGTTTTTGCCCAGCCAGGCTTCTTCTTGACTATTGGAGACTTTCTTGGCTGTGCAGATTTTTTCAAATGTTGTTTTGGCAGCCGCTGCCACTACAGTACAAGGATCTGCACTGTGTTACTGAAGTTAAGCTGTGGCAATCGTTTTGTGGCTGGTTCCACCTCCTGTGGCAGCCATTTTGTGGCCGCCATTTTGTTGCTGCGCCCACCATGCCATGTCAGAATCCTAAATGTGCCCTCAGGTTAGTGACCCCGGCTTAGGGCCATGAAAGGGTGGATATATTTTCATTCTCCTTGTCCTGTGGGAGTGTTTGGAGTTACACCAGATCATCACCAGTGAAATGTTACATTGGCTCAGCCTGGAGTGGTTTAGGATACCAGCTAGGCCTCTGTCTACCCTTGATATCTCCCTATGTCCCCAGTTCACTGCTGGTGCTGGGGTTGCATTGGTGTATCTCCAGATACACTGGCCTGTCTTCCAATTATGCCAAGGTATTTTGGCATTGCATCCACATAAGGCTTAGCGGGTATCCTAAAATATTCAGAGGCAGCATTTAGGCTTGCTCTCTGAATGTGCTGCAGTTAAAGGGCCAAATGACACATTACGGTGTTCCACAGGTTGAGTCTGGATCCCCTAACCTGACCTTTGCTCAGTCAGTCACTCAGCAACCATGAATTTTCTTCTGGGATCTTGGTTCGCAAACATGTCGGGCTCCGATTTAGACCAAGACCAAGACGCAGGTAGAGAAGGGGCTTCTGCTTTCCCCAGGGCAAATAGTGCCTCCCAAGGGCCATTTCAGGTTAGGAAACCGGAGTTGGTAGCTGCTTCTCCCCCTGCACTGTAGTCCCAGTCTAAGTAGTGTAAGCTGGGCCCTAAATTAGGGTTCTAAACTGCAAAATCTTTAAGCCAGCCATGTTCGCAGTGTAAGACTTAATGACGTATTCTGTTCTTCTTTCTCCATGTTCTTACTGTAGATACCAGAGTCTTAAAACTGTTCCAAGATGCTCACTCCTGCTTGGGCAATAATAGCTCTACTGGTGCTGCTGGATATCCCAAGTGCTGCAAAAGCCCAGGTCAATCCAGGTAAGGGATAAGTCTGCTATTTGCTGGGACCACAGAACGAGAGGTCTAACATACATCGTGGCTTCCTGACACTGGGCGGTTGACTCCAGGAAGCTGGAAAAAGGCAAAGGAGCAGAAGGAGAGGAAGTGTAACTATAAGATCTTCCTAATAAATAAATGGACAAGAACCACAGAAGCAACGTTATAGAAAAGGCTCGTGTAGACTTTGGTTGGAAGGTGGAATAGCAGTAGAGGTCATAGCTATAAGGGAACCAGGATGAGGTTCATGGTGAGGATGACCCTCAGGAAGGGATCAAGGCAGAAAATACTTGGAAGGCCTTGATATACAGGGTGATAGCTTAATTGGGCCAACCATTAAATGATTGTGGTGTTTGTCTGTCACATCTTCATCTCACCTTTCCCTTGAGGAGTCAAGACAGGGCTCTCCTCTCCCCACATTCAACCCTCACAACATGACTGGGAGAGCATGACTGGCTCCGGATCACCCGAAATGCTTTATGGCCTGAAGGGGGGATTTGAATTTACATCTCCCCAATCTCAGTCGAACATTCCAACCATTGTACCACGTTGAACCTCAGTTTCTTTTTGCAATTGTTTCAAACCTCTGAATCACTCAGATCTGTTGTCCTAAGGGCTGTGGTATGGTCCACGGGAGCACGGAAGAGCCACAATATGTGGTACTACAATTAACCACAGAAAACAACTTCCTAAGAAGCTCAGCTTCCACTTCTAAAAATTAATCTTCTAGACCTTATGGTTTTAGTGAAAGGCTTGAAAGGAGTTTGGGCAACACTTGGTGAAGTTGCAGAAGCCAAAAAGATGTCCTGGGGTCAGAGAGTTGGGCTGAATAGCTCTTTGCCCTTCCCCACATTCACGAAAACATAAATGATTCTAACTAGTAAAAGATGTAGAATAAATAATGTAAAATCCGAGAAACAAAGCATATACAGAATTCACTTCTTGCTTTGAGTTAACTATGTGCAGTACTATCGTTCTTAGCAAAGACAGCAATGCTTAAGGGTTGCTACCTCTCACACTGCTAAAAAACAAGTCGAAGGTTGATTTCATCTTCAGAGGGGGAAGGCATTCCTTTGTAATGTTTTAATGACAATTCAAGCATTGGGTTGGATCGGCTGGAAAAATTCACTGAAGGTGTTGGCAAAGTGGGCGGTTCCCCGCCTCTCCCTTCCCCAAGCATAATTTGTCCTAAAACGTCTCTCTCAGCCAGTAAACTTAAAAACTACAGAAACTGGTCAAGTTGCTTCAGATCCTCATTTTGAAGCTAGAGCCCAGCCCTCTCTTCTGTATTTGAAACATGTTCAATAATATGTGAAGTTTGAATTTCTGGGGCCTCTCACCGGTTTCCTGGGGTTCCTCCCCTGATCTAATTAATGGCTTTTTGTATGGTGTTTTTCTGGATTGATTGTCTCTTGCTGCCTAAGTGAGAACGGGCTTCCTCCTCCAGACTATCAAACTGATGTTTCCATCATACGAAGGTGCTTTGTTTGATTTGCTCTATTTGACTAATTTTTAAATTGATTCGCTCTATTTGACTAATTTTTAAAATGCTGTCTTTACTCATTCTTTCATGGGCTTAGAAATATACTCATTCTGGGCAGTACCACTGCAAGATTTCAACCCATCGGAAACCCTTAAATGTGACTCTCTTTTTAGTTAAGCAGCGATGTAAATAAGCTGCTTGCTAGGACTGCTTGAAACTGTCTTGCAGGGAGGCAGCCAAGATGGGTGAACCCCTGCTTCTTCCCCAAGTTGACATGGCTGAGGCTATGAACTGAGAACTATTTGTAAGTCAGCTTCGAAACCTTCCGGGAGACAGTAAAGAAATATTTATGTTCACCTTTTTTTAAACATTATTTTAAACCAACTTTTCTGCTAGCAAAAAAGCCATTAAAACACAACCATTTAAAAACAGCAACAGCCTGACACCGGATCATGTAAGCCATAAAATAAACAGGCCAATGTCATTCAAACAAGCCAGGACATCCAATGTCATTCAGACAAGCCAGGACATAAACAACAACATAAAATACACACTGAGCAGCTTAAAACAATGTTGAAGAAAAGATCCTTTTTTTTTTAGTATAAATTTTTATTATTTTTATAATATAAAACAAAACAAACAAATACAATAATAACAAAAAACATAAAAAGAAAATACAAGAGTATCAGTTATAGTTGTACATAGTTATAAAGTTCAACAAAGCAAAAATACCCTTTTGACCCTCCACCCACCTTAAAAATGACCCATCACCTGACTTCCGCAGAAGTGTCTAAACAGTTTTGAAAATTATTAATAGTAATAATAGAAAAGTAAATAAACTTGTTTCTATAACTCACTAACTAAATTAGTAAAATCCATTTTTGCCAGTTTATCCCAATATGTGATGGCCTTTGCCCAAGTTTTTTTTAATTCTTCCATATCGTTTCCATGTAGGAATTCCGTTAATTTGGCCATCCTCATATACATCCATAATTTCCAGTCACGAATTGAAGGTTTATTCACTTGCTTCCAAACTTTAGCTATTGCAATTCTTGCAGCAGCAAAACTATATTGACAAATAACTCTATCGTTACTACCCATTTTTTCTTGTGGGATTCCCAATAAACAAAATGCAGGTTTTCTTTTAACTCTCATATTGATCAAATTATTAGTTTCTATAATAACTATAATAAAAGATCCTTGAGCTAGCGGCAGACCATAAAATGTTTAAAAGATAAAAACCCCTCACCCTTGACAGTTGGGACTTATACCCTCCAAAGCATTCATTTTGTCCAGGGGAATTGATCTCTATTGTCTAGAGGTCAGTTCTAATAGTGGGACACCTCCAGGCCCCAACTGGAGGCCGGTAACCCTAGGGGAAGGCCTTGGCCTCGGCACCAGGCATATTCTATGGGAAATAGGGTGCAGGATAAGTTAGACCGGGCTGTTGAACTCAATTGTTATGAGGGACGGATATGACATAAGTATCACTGGGTTGGGCCGGGCAGAGCCAGGCCTCGCCAGCCCAGATCGAGAGTGGTGTGTGTATGTGGCTGGCTCGGCTGGCTCACGGTGGTCAAATTATTCTTGTTCACAGGAGTTCCCTACAGTATGCACTACAGGTCTCCCCCCCCCAGCCCTAATTCCTGTGTTCAAATGGGCTTGAATGTGGTCAAGGTATTTTTGATAGTCCCCAGGTTGCTTTCTGATTTAATATTGCTCTCTCAGTCCAGGGTATCATGGGTATCAGTCTTCTTTCTAAAGTGGTGTAGCATTGGGGGGGGGGGATTCCCTCTTTCCTCTCTAACTACATTTTTTCTCCAGACCACAACAGACATGTTTAGAGGAACCCCAACTGAGCAAACAAGTTGGGGGCAAGAATTGGAGGGAAGAGACGGTACAAAAGAGAGTTTAATACGGTCCAAGACCAGCATAAAAACGTACCAGATATACATACATAATATAACACATATAAAAGTGCATCAGGTGTGAGCCCCTATAACATCTTACAATCTCTCACTCATAGAAGCCATTAAGCGCTTAATTAAAAAATATTACATGTTTAGAATTAGTATAAACATAAATATAAAATCGCTCAACCATTAAGTTCGACCCATGCACGCCTGATCCTCATTGCTTGCCACCCAAATTTGGCCACTTTAAAAGTTAGGGAAGAGACGGTAGAAGGAGAAAGGGTAGACTTACCATATGCCCGGTTCTGGCGGGTAATTGCCTGCCAATTAACCGGGCCGAACACAAAAGTCTTTCAGTCCAGTGATCCCGTGCGCACAGCCACATGCGGTGCAATTACGTCACTTTCAGGTTTACCCAGAAGCGCTGCATTGTGATGGGGACGCACTAGCATGCCCCCAAAACGTGGAAATGATGTAAACACTGCATGCAAGATTGCCACCCTCAGCACCACCCCAAAAAGTTCCCGCCAGTGCTGAAGGAGAACCTGGCAACCCTACGAAAGGGTTACACATGCTTTCTTCATTAGCTCTTTCCAAACTGCACCCTCCATACCTCATGTGTGGCAAAGACCTGGTTGCCCAGGTTCAGATCTTCTGCCAAATAGTTTGGCCCAGTCTGTGTCATTAAAGAAAAGACAGAAAGAGAGTTCCAGCCTAGATCTTGTATGTGTGCATGCCTTAGGGTTGCCAGGTCCCCCCTCTTGATCAGCGGGAGGTTTTAGAGGGCGGGGCTGCGCACACGCGATGACATCATTTCTGGCGTAGGGTTGCCAGATACCCAGTGGTGGCGGGTAAAATCCTGCCAATCCACCGGGTTGCCTGCTGGCCAGCTGAGGGCCAGCGGGCACAGCAGGCATGCGTGCATCACTTCTGGGTAAACCCAGAAGTGATGTACATGCGTTGTGGGGAGTGCATGTGCGTGCCGCGCAGGCGCGCCCGCGCACCACGCACGTCTGCCACAGCCCCGCAAAGCTCCCGCTGGTGGAGCTGCAGGGCCTGGCAAGCCTACTTCTGGGGTTTACCCCTGGAAGCGCCACATCGCTGCGGCTGCTTGGGGGTTTGAGTGCTAAAGCAGCTGTGGCCATGCGGCGCTTCCAGGGGTAAACCCGGAAGTGACGTCATCACGTGCATGCAGCCACGTGTGCAGATGATCACCTCTCTGGAGCAGCTGGGTGGATTGGCAGGCAATTGCCCATCAAAACCACCCACCTGTCTACCCTAGCATGCCTGTTTTGTCCCTCCCCCCCCCATTTCAGATGTAAAATATCTGTGTGTTGAGCATTAGGTAGCGAGCTTTGTTACATGTCAGACAGTTAAGGGTTAATATTGAATGTATAGATGCTGACCAGTTCAAGGAAATGATGTAATGTGTTAATTAGCCAAGTGGTCAGCGAGTATCCATTGCAGACGAGTTTGTTTGTCACGTACACATGCAATCTGCATTTTACTGCTTTCCTACTTCCTTTGTGTAGAAGCGAAAGCAGTACTCTGTCTGAGTTTTGATACCAACTTGAAAGGATGGAGAGGCAATCTTGTCTCCCAAGAATGCCTACTCGTGTGTAAGTGTAGTACCTGCCAGCTTCTGGCAAGGTTAGGAAACTTAGCTATGTAGAAAGGATTATTTGTTTTACTCCCGGTGAACCCTACCCTTGAGTTAACATAGTAAAGATTAGTTTTTACAAAGACAAACGACTTTGTCTGTTATTGTGCGTGTGCATGACTCATCCTTACTTTCAATAAGCCATAACCAACGATCCTATCCCTCTGAATGGTAGCAGTCATAAGCAAGTTCCAACACTGTGTGTGCTTATTTGGGTTTTAGTTGCTTTAAACTCAGTAGGACCTCTGAGCAAACCTGCCTAAGACTGAGCTGCAGAGCACCATCATTCTCTCCATTTGGGGCTTTTCTCTCCTTCCTCAACCGGATTCCTTTCAGCCACACTGTATGAGTACTCTGGTTCCGATTTGAAGCGGCCTGCCTTGCCCGCCCACTCAGAGTAACAAGGCAAACACACGCCTGATTTATTTCGTTCCCAGATTTCCCTCGAAGAGGGCCCCTCATCCCTGAGAAGCAGAGCCCATTTGGATTGTGTGCAATACCATCCCTTTGTAGACAGAAATCCCTGAATCAGCTTTGTTTCCAGTTATCCCATCCAGGGTGAGTTTCAAGTTAGGGAGGAAAACCTGTTGACTTGTAAAAGTCCCCACCACCCCCCTCCGTGATGGATGACTACTTGGATTGTGTATATCAAGGCTTCTTTTAGAAATGTTTTGCCTTCAGCAAACACCCAGGCCTCCAATACAAAGTTTTCCGAATGTTTTATAACAGGTTTCGCTGTCAAGCTGTGCCGCAAGAACTCTGGGATATGTAGTTCTGTGCGGTGCCTTCAGCATTCTCCACAGCCAGGGGTCGGCAAACTCGTTAGTCAAAAGAGCCAAATATCAACAGTGCAACGATTGAGATTTCTTTTGAGAGCCAAATTTCTTAAACTTAAACTATATAGGTAGGTACACTGTTTATTAACTTAATAAACTGTAATTAAAGTTTTAAGTCTTAATTAAACTATAGGTACACTGAATAAAACTTGATATCGTACTTAATAGTGATCTTATTTATTGATAAAAATTAAACTGTTAGTCCCTGCCATTTCCCCCTCCCCGTCTGGAGTCCTCATCTGGAGGCCTGGTCTACCGCCATAAAAGCCTATTGGTAGACCTGGCCTCCGGCTGAGTCCCATTGGGAGGCCAGTCTACCCGTTGGCTTTCTTGGCAGTAGACCTGGCCTCCGGAGGCCCGTAGAAGCCAATTGGTAGACCTGGCCTCTGAAGGGGGACTTTTTCCCCTCCTCGGAGTCCAGGTCTACCGCCAAGAAAGCCAGTGGGTAGACCTGGCCTCCCAATGGAACTCAGCCGGAGGCCAGGTCTACCAAAGGAAGCCTGCCCCGCCCAACAGCTGATAGGCGGGCGGCGGGGGCAGGAACCGCCAAGCCGCCCGCCCAGCAATCGCGCGGCTAGAGGGGAGGGGAGGCTTTAGCCTCCCAACCATTGAGGGCAAGGGAAAGGGGGACCTGGCTATTCTCCACGGCGGGGGGGAGAGACAGCGCACCCGCTCGCCTGCTCTCTCGTGCTCGCTTGCTCTCTCAGGTGCGCGGCTCCGCAGCCTGGCTTCCAGCACGAGTGGGCGCGACAGCAGGGACTCCGAACCAAGTTCGGAGAGCCGCACTCAGCGGGCCAAAGAGCCACACGAGGCTCAGGAGCCACAGTTTGCAGACCCGTCCACAGCTACAGTTCTGAGAAGTGAAATGATTATGGTTAAATTGGTATATCCTGTATGCCCCATTTGCTGGCGTACACGAAATGTGCTTCTAATCCTGGAGCATATCCTTCAAGTCTTCCTGTTTAGTTAGCAGAACAAATTAAGGCTGTGCTGGAGTTGGGTAGGTAAACTAGGGTTGCCGACCTCCAGGTAGGGCTTGGCGATGTCCCAGAATTACCACTGATCTTCATACTACAGAGATGAGTTCCCTTGGAACAACATTCTGCTTTGGAGGGTGGACTGTGTGGTATTATACCCTGCTGAGGTCCCTCCCCTCCCTAACCCCTCCCCAGGCTCCACCCCAAAATCTCCAACAATTCCCAACCCAGAGTTGTCAACTTCCTTGAGACTTGGGCCATTGACTTTGCTGGTGAGGGTCAGCCAATCGGAGGCCCCTTCAGGGCAGAGTCTGGGTCACTCCTAAGGCAGCTGGTGCAATCCTGGTAAACGGAACAGGGTCGGAGCAAGGGTCAAGGTCAAGATGGGATCTCTGAGTTAGGAAAGAGGAGTCTCAAGCAAGAGGTACAAGTAAGAGGTCCTAGGAACCTCTTGCATACTGCCTGCCTATTAATGGTGCCCAAAGTAGAGGAGGCCCTATTTGTTCAAATCAAATCAAACCTTTATTGGCATAAATCTTTTAAATACTATATTCAATTATTAAAATACAATCTTTGAATAGTAAGATACCAATAACCTAGTTAAAACCTCTGAGTCTTAAAGTGCTATATATTAAGTGATTAAAATACAATCTTTGAATGATAAAATATCAATAAACTGGTTAAAACCTCTAACTCTTAAAGTGCTATGTAATCAGTTTGATAGTTTGACTCTGTGGAGGAGCTTGGGGCAGCGCCCCTAGAGAGATTTCCAAGAATCTTGCTACCATCAATGTTGTGTGTGCATTACTGTCTTTTAATAGGTAGCGCACTAGGGCCACATCTGTTTGGGTTGGGCTATCCTTAAGTAATGGTAACAGGAATTTTTCCTGCAGGAGCACATAAAGATCGCAGTGTAGTAAAACGTGGGCTACCGATTCAGGTTGCCTCTTTGTGCAAACACAGAGCCTCTCTTCGTAAGGGATTTTGATGTATCTGCCTCTAGTCATTGCTGTTGGGAGTAAATTTAAGCGAGCCAGCATAAACTGGCGTCTTAACATTGGAGAGGTATCTCTAAGTGTGTTGCCTAGCCGGTGCTATGTTTAGAGTCGGGTTTAAACCTTTTGGAATCCAAGGCATGGCTGCACATATTTAAATTCTGGCTTCGTTTGCATTTCAGAGCCTCAGAGGCAAGCTTGGTTTGGCAAATGCTCTCTGACAGTTTTCAGTCATCCTGGAGAACTCGCATTGTTCAGAAAATCAAGTCTATAGGAGTTCCCTTTGAGTCCCTTCTTCTTTTAAATGAAGCTCAAGCTTTTGGAGTGCTAAAACAAAGGATCCCTGACCTGGATGGCCCAGGCTAGCCTGACCTCGTCAGATCTCAGAAGCTAAGCAGGGTCAGCCCTGGTTAGTCTTTGGATGGGAGACCCCCAAGGAAGTCCAGGGTTGCTGTGCAGAGGAAGGCACTGGCAAACCACCTCTGTTAGTCTCTTGCCATGAAAACCCCCAAAAGGGATCGCCAAAAGTCGGCTGCGACTTGACTGCACTTTACACACACGCGTATAAATTGCCCTGACCTGGATGGCCCAGGCTAGCCTGATCTCGTCAGATCTCAGAAGCTAAGCAGGGTCGACCCTGGTTAGTATTTGGATGGGAGACCCCCAAGGAAGTCCAGGGTTGCTGTGCAGAGGAAGGCACTGGCAAACCACCTCTGTTAGTCTCTTGCCATGAAACCCCCCAAAAAGGATCGCCAAAAGTCGGCTGCGCCTTGACGGCACTTTACACACACGTGTACATTGCCCTGACCTGGATGGCCCAGGCTAGCCTGATCTCGTCAGATCTCAGAAGCTAAGCAGGGTCAGCCCTGGTTAGTATTTGGATGGGAGACCACCAAGGAAGTCCAGGGTTGCTGTGCAGAGGAAGGCACTGGCAAACCACCTCTCTGTTAGTCTCTTGCCATGAAAACCCCAAAAGGGGTTGCCGTAAGTCGGCTGCGACTTGAAGGCACTTTACACACATACGCAAAACAAAGGATACTAGACATTGAAAGCCAGTTTGTATACTCCAATGCAGCAAGAACATGTTCACCACTCCTTTTTGGTATTTATCCGGCTCAAGATAAGCTTCCAGACTACCTCTCAAATTTGACCCTATTTGTTGCTGGACATGCAGAAGCCTTTGAGGCTAGATCATTTATCAGGCATTTTCGGTCTCCTGAAGTTCAGAATTTGAAGCACGGACAGGCCAGAGCCAGGGAGCTAAGGGGCAATGCCTGGCAGATCAGGGCATGGACCCAGATAATTTCCACTTTAGAATGGCTGCACTTGTTTCTGGGTTCATTTTTAGGTGCTGCTTTTGACTTTTCATGACCTTCACAACCTGGGACTTGAAGGACCATAGTGAGCCCATGTGTCAGTTTTGTTGCTTCTACCTGCCTCTTCTCTTTGTGGTGGCCCCAGCCCAGGGCCTTTTCAGTTTATTGCCAGTAACTCTGGATTGGACTGCCAGTGGAGGAGAGATGTATGTCTTCCCTATTTGCATTCTGGAGAGGATATAGGCTCTTCCTTGCTCGCTTTGGCTTGCTTTGGCATTGTTTTCCAGTTCTGTAGTCCTCAGCCTACTGCACTGTTGCCTGGATGTCTAAGCAGTTTTTAAAAATATTTTGTAATCCGCCTTGAGTCTCACTGGGAAAAGTGGGCTGGACATAAATTAAATAATACATAAAATATGACTGTTTTAGAGTTTTCTGCTGATTATAGCATTTGGTTTAATGGCTGCTTGTATAAACTATTGCTCTGGACGTGAGCGGCTGCTGCTTTAGTGAAGGCGATGCTGGTCTGTGGTTTTATTGTTTCCACTGGTTTGTGTGAGTGTGTGTGAAAATGCTTTTATAAACCATTGCGGTCCCAATAGGAAAGGTGATCTACAGATATCGAAGGATAAATAAAAATAGCTTGGGGTGGTGCGTGATGGAAGCAGAGGATGGCATCTGCTGAGTTAAGGTGACATCTGCTTGAGGGGGGGAATGACACACGGGTCCCAAACCTTGTGATTTAACTTCTTCCCCTGCAAAGTCTGTGAAGCCATCTCAAGCCCTGAAATTTCAGGGTCAGTCTAGGGTTGCCAACGCAGGCTTGAGAAATTCCTGCAGATTTGGGGGTGGCGCCTGGGGAGGGTGGGGTTTGGGGAAGGGAGAGGCCTCAGTAAGGTGCAATGCCATAGAGTCCATCCTCCAAAGCAGCCGTTTTCTCCAGGGGAACTGATCACTTTCCTCTGGAGATCAGTTGTAATAGCGGGAGATTTCCAGGTGCCACCTGGAGGTTGGCAACTCTACCTCCAGGGGAAGTGATCTTGGTAGTCTGGAGATTGTCATTCTGGGAGGACTCCAGGCCCCACCTTAGAATCTAGGTCAGACCCAGAGACCTGTCCACATCACAAATTAAACACATTTCACATCTTTTCTATTGTCAGGGCTGTCCTAACCAAGAAACACTGGGGTTCGTGATCCTCTGAAGACACATAGGTCATTTGAGCATGGGTTCTTTCACTCACTTTTGCCCCCGGACTGTCTCAATTGTTCCTTGGAGTTATGCATGAGTTTTCCGTCCATTAGAGATGACCTCGCTGCCAGCCCTCACAAATTCCAGGATTTCCCGTTCCTCTGTTAACCCGATTCTTCCATCTCCCCTAAGCTCAGCCCGGGTGAAATCCCCATGCATAAGGCAAAGTGTGGGGCACGGAAGCTAGCTTTCTCTCACAGCCAATTACAAAGCAGGGTGTAAAGAGGCAGGGATTCAAATGCTTCCTGCTTCCTTGGAGCTCTTTCTGAGCAGAAGAAAGGCTTTTAAAAAATGAGGCTTGGATTTCTCCCCCCCCCCTTTTCAGATTGCTCCGTTTTTTTGTTCTTAAAATGCTTTTTTATGCTGCCATTGGATTTGGGTGGTGGTGAAGGACTTTTCTCTCACAATAAGCGCTACGAAGTCAGCCAATTACAAGGCAGCATTTAAAGGGGCGGGGACTTGATTTGAGCTTGAAGACTGCTGGTGCATAGATTCCCAACAGGAGTGGGGAAACCAACCCCGTCCACCAGATTAGCGTCCGCCGCTCATGTGGAGGAGTGGGGAATCGAACCCGGTTATCCAGATCAGACTCCACTGCTCCAAACCACCGCTCTTAACCACTACACCACGCTGGGTGTGCTTTAAAGTAAAGATAGACAAGTTGGGAGGTTGGATCGGTGCCATCCCACTTCTTATGTAGCTTAGGTCTTACTGGAGTGTTGTATGCTGGGATCTGTAGTCCTTTCAGGCAAGACCTCTTTTGAAGATAAATTCATACCTATGGGAGGGAGGCAAACGACCTCTGAACATCTCTTGCCTTGAAAATCCTACGGGGTTTCCATAAGACAGCTGTAGCTTGATGGCCCTTTAAACACACGCAAAGGCTATATGAAATGTTTTGGAACGTGCTTTTGTCTGTGTGAGGGATTCAGATTGGCAGCATCTTCTTTGCCACACTTTAGCTGATGTGGCTCAGTTTGCTAGGAAGTAGCTTCCAGGCAAGTTACGGACACGGTTTTATGGGCTGGGGCCAGCGGTCAGACAGTAAACACTGTGGAACAAGCAGCTCTTTGAGAAGCTTTCTTGGCAGCTAATCATGAAAAAACAACACTCAGGTAGCTGTGCGGAGCTTGCCGAAGCTCCTTCGGCCGTCTCTTGCAAATCCAAACCAATTGCACGCTACAGGCATTTTTCTGGTATTTTTCCACTGGGCCCTGGGAAGTCGGCATGCAAAACTGCTCCATTCAGTTGTCCCTTTGGTGCTCATTTGACTTAATCTTAGGGCTCAACCACACAACCACATCAGGATGTGTTGATCAGTATGTGCCACGTGCATCGGTGGTTTATGTATTTGCATTGACTTGTACAATGCAGTTTTGTACATATTGTGAATCAAGTGAAAATGGCATAGTCAGAGGCATGCATTGTATGGTCATGTGAAAGAGTCGGAGTTGTTGAAATGAGTGTCAGTGTGACGTAGTGGTTAATACAAACTCATAAACACCTGCGATGTACAATCTGACATTGGCCAAAGTAGGATCCTTTGATCTAATACACTGCTTGATATATACACATCCTCAAGAGCCCAGCATGTAAAAGAAGGTGAGACATGGAAGCCATGTTCTCGTATGCAAGGAATAAATAAACTTACAGGGAGCTTCACTGTACTAGAAGGGCTTTTATACATTTTTTTACTGTTTAGTATGACACAATTATATTATCAGGATGTGTGCTAAATTATAATTCTATGACTGACCACTGAGGAAGGCCTTCTCAGGCCGAAACGCGTTTGGTCCTTTTTGGATCCTGCTTTGGTCAACGTAAGATTGTACATCGCAGGTGTATTTATGCTCCCTCGTTGCTATTTTACTATGCCAAATAAAGGTGTCTGAATCTGATTTTAAAGCTACATATTGGACCTTGTGGATCTGTTCTGCTCTCAATGGGGCTTAAATGAGAGATCAAGGCACCTTAAATGAAAAATCCATTAAAATCCAGTACTGGATAAATGATGTACCCTTCTCCTCTCTTTCTTTGCAGCCGTCTGCCGCTATCCACTGGGCATGTCAGGTGGGCACATCCCTGATGAGGACATTTCTGCTTCCAGCCAGTGGTCTGAATCCACAGCCGCTAAGTATGGAAGGTAAGAGTTGGATGCGCCCATGTCTGCACCAAAGCCAGACTGATGGATCTAGAGTAAGCAGGAGTTGTGTATTTTCTCTCTCCCCCTCCTCTTCCTTCTCTTTTTAATCTTATTTTGGAATAACTATCCTCTTGCTTGACTTCATTTACCTTTGCCCTCTGTGGAACAGAATTCTCTGGCTCTACTCATTTGGGACGGATTTCACAATAGAGTGGCCATCAAAGTAATTGTCCCTTCTGTATCCATGGCTGGCTTCTCAGGTTGACAGTTGAGCAGCTGAGGACCATGACTGCCATCTAGGCTTTCTCTTAGTACTGGATCCAACAACTCAGTGGCACACATACCACCTTCCACCTGTCCAATCCCTAGACCAAGTGAGAAATGTGCCCCAAAGTCCCCTCTGACAATGCAAGAGATTTGCATTGTCTGTGCCTCTTATTAGCTGTGCACCCTTCCCACTCACAGGTTGGGTGTTTAAAGTGTCCTCCTAGTCCTGGTTGCCCATGAACCCTCCAAAAGCTGGAACTGGTTTCATGTCTACCATCACAAGAATCTAAGGATAATACGAGGCACCAATCCCTTGCCAGAGCTTGGCCCTCAAACCTGGTTTCAGGGCAGGATTTCAAGCTGTCCGTTTGCAAGGCCTCAGAAATGGAGCAAGGGAACTTAACATTGGTTGCCACTTTACTCCCAGCTTTGAGCTGTTATAGACAAAGTCTCTCACACCGCCATCTGTCTTCCCCGGCCTGTCATAAGCACCACACTTTTATGGGGTTACTGTCTCCCTCTACCCTGCCCACCATGTCACCATTCCTGCCTCCCCAAATTACCCCAAGAACCGTCAATGGCTTTCCCCATCTTGTCCCAGTCCGTGTTTGTCATATATGAAGAGTTGAAGAAAAAGAGTTGGTTTTTATATGCCAACTTTCTCTACCACCTGGCAACCCTAGGTGTACACCGTGAAGGGCTTGGCAAAGTCCGGATTCTGCAGGACTGGAGAATGGGAAACAGCCGCCCGAAGGTCACGCCAAGCCGGGTCTCAGTCCAACGGACTTGATTTGATTCGGACTTCCGCAGACTGTCAGTGAATGGACTGGTGCGCATTGTGTAATGGGGTATGAAGAACCTGTAATACCCAACTATGCCCAGGAACCTACGGAATTGCTTCTTGGTCTGTGGTTGGGGGGCTTGCTCCAATGTCACCACTTTTTCCGGCGGTGGGTGGATGTGACAGCGGCCCACTTGGAATCCAAGGTACTTCAACTTGCCCAGTTGGCTTTTCCCTGGATTGACCTTCAGCCCTGCTGTGTGGATTGCTCGGATGACCTGCTCTAGGTGCCCTTTATGGGATTCCCAGTCAGGAGCACTGTGGTGGAGTCCTGAGATGGCGAGGGAGGGCCCTGGCTGGGGACACAAGCTTTGAAAATGTGCAGCAATAATAAGGCAAAACAAAGAAGTGTCTTTGAGCTTGGCACATTTTCCCTACCATGGTTATAATGGCAGCAGCCCCCCCGCCCCCGCTAGAATTAGGAAGCCAGGCTTTCAGGCTAGAGGACACACTCCTAGGTAACCTAGGGAAGTCTGTTTATCTCTTTCTTCATCAGTTTTTTTACAGGGCATTTTCTCTCTATCTGTGCTAGAACATGAATAAAAGTCCTGTTGCATCACACCAAAGATCCATCTAGTACAGTTTCTGGTTTTAATTGGTAGCCAGCCAGATGCTTCTGGAAAGTCCAAACACAGGGCACGAAAGCAACAATTTGTGCCTCAGTAATTAGTATTTGGAAATATACTGGATCCTGAATAATGTGCAAGATCACTTACAAGCTATAGGCCCCTGTTAGGCAGATGTAGACTAGTGCATTAGGCAAGTCTGTTGGTTTCCAGAGGGAAACAATATATGCAAACCAATATCCTCTGAAGGAGAAATTTCTGGCATTTGTGATGGGCAGCAACAAAATAAAAAGATGAGCAGACATATGCAGTGGCAGAAAATCAAAGTTTCCAGATTGTTTTTCAGATTCAGCAAGGGGATAACAATTTTCAATAGGAAAAAGATACGGAGGAAAGGGTTACATTGCCTGTCTCTCCCTGGGCTGGCTTTCCTTCCCTTTTAAGGCCTCTGCAGATACAGTCTTTTTTAATTCTGGAAAAGCAATCATAGAACTATACATAACATGAAGTTCTTCTCTAAATTTCTCTTATGGTCTAGGGTGGAAATATCAGAGACCTAAGTGATTTATTTGTAATTTCTCATATTCCATATTTATATTTTCCTCTTTTACCAAACCAGTGTCCTGTGTTAAACAGTGACCTAAATAAACTTAGACATCTCTTGGGCTGAAAGTCTAGGGGATTATGTATTAGCATAGTCTAAAGCAGTGATGCCCAGTAAGGTTGCCAACCTCCAGGTACTAGCTGGAGATCTGCTATTACAACTGCCAGCCAATAGAGATCAGTTCAACTGGAGAAAATGGCCATTTTGGCAATTGGACGCTATGGCATTGAAGTCCCTCCTGTCCCCAAACCCCACCCTCCTCAGGCTCTGCCCCAAAAACCTCCCTCCAGTGGAGAAGAGGGACCTGGCAACCCTAATACCCAGTGTAGTGACCATGGCCACCACAGTGCCTGTCAATGTATTTCCTGGCACAAACTTCCCTCCCATCCCGCAAAAAAAATCTTGGTTTTCTTCTATCTCATTGGAACAAGAAGTACTTCAAAGAGCCCAGGAGGCATCACTTTTGTGTATCCATCCAGACACAGTTGCCTCCATCACAGGATGACATTTTACTTGGAATCTCCAAACCTTCTGCAATAGGCCTCAGCTTCTAAGACAGCCATTTTGGTTGTTGGCTCAACCCCCTTGTTGCAGTCATTTTGTGGTGGCATCTACTAGCTAAAGCAAATAAATGCTACAACAACAACCACCACAACCACCACCACCACCACCACTACCACCACCAGCAGCAGCAGCTTTTATTTATATCCCTCCCCAATGATGCCAGGCTCAGGGCAGCTAACATCAGAATTAAAATCCAATATAACAAATATAACAAAGTAATGACTACAGGAGAATTACACAACTTTAAGGTTGACAATGAGGAAATTGAAATGGTTCAAGACTTTCTATTCTTTGGCTCCACCATCAACCAAAAGGGAGACTGCAGTCAAGAAATCAGAAGGAGATTGAGACTAGGAAGGGCAGCCATGAAGGAGCTAGAAAATATTATGAAGTGTAAGGATGTGTCACTGGCCACCAAGACTAGATTAATTCATGCCATCGTATTCCCTATTACTATGTATGGGTGTGAAAGCTGGACAGTGAAGAAAGCTGATAGGAAGAAAATAGATTCCTTTGAAATGTGGTGTTGGAGGAGAGTGTTACGGATTCTATGGACTGCCAAAAAAATAAATCAGTGGGTTATAGATCAATCAAGCCTGAACTGACCCTAGAAGCTAAAATGACTAAACTGAGGCTGTCGTATTTTGGTCCCGTCATGAGACGACAAGAGTCACTGGAAAAGACAGTCATGCTAGGAAAAGTTGAGGGCAGCAGGAAAAGAGGAAGACCCAACAAGAGATGGATTGACAATAAAGGATCTCTAGTGCCTCTTCCTTTTCGGAAAACAGCTTGAACATCAGGCATTTCTCGTTCCATATATGGTAACAGCCTTTGCTGTAAGATTTTGAGCATCACTTTACTTGCATGAGAAATTAATGCGATGGTCCGATAGTTGCTGCAATCTTTGATGTCTCCTTTCTTGGGAATTGGAATGTAAATGGATCGTTTCCAGTCTGTGGGCCATTGTTTTGTTTTCCATATCTGTTGGCATATTCTTGTCAAGATTTTGATGGACTCTGTTTCT
Source organism: Euleptes europaea (assembly GCF_029931775.1). Classification (NCBI taxonomy): domain Eukaryota; kingdom Metazoa; phylum Chordata; class Lepidosauria; order Squamata; family Sphaerodactylidae; genus Euleptes; species Euleptes europaea. The sequence continues at coordinate 26,135,523 of NC_079313.1, read as the reverse complement.
GTAGCTTGGAATAGCTCTATTGATATCCCATCTGCTCCTGGTGATTTGTTTCTCCCGATTGCTCTCAATGTAGCTTTCACTTCACTTTCTAAAACTGTAGGTTCTTCTTCAAAAGATTCTTCTTGGAAAGAATCTTTTATCCTTTCATCTCTTCTGTATAGTTCTTCAGTGTATTGTTCCCACCTTTTCTTTATTTTGTCCTGTTCAGTTAATGTATTTCCATGCTGATCTTTCAGCATGCCTAACCGTGCTTTAAATTTCCCTTTGATTTCTTGGATCTTGTGGAACAGATCTCTTGTTCTTCCTTTTTTGTTGTTCTCTTCTATTTCTTTACACTGGTTATTATAATAGGTCTTTTTGTCTCTACGTGCGAGTCGCTGGAATGTTGCACTTCCAAGACCACGGTTACACAGCCTGGATAACCTACAAGAACCAATGAACTCTGACCGTGAAAGCCTTCGACAATATGTTGCACTTAGACTTTTGATTCTATTTCTGTCACCTTCTACTTTTGTTTCTCGTCTAAGAGTTTCCTCAGACATCCATCGAGGCTTTTCTTTTCTTTTGGCTACGGGAATAGTCTTTGCACATTCTGCCTTGATAATATCTCTAGTTTCCACTCATAGTTCTTCAGGTTTACATTCACTTGAACTCAGCAATGCAAATCTGTTCCTTACATAGTCTTTAAACTCTTCCGGAATATTGCTTAGATTGTATTTTGGTGCTATGAATGTTTTGGTGTTTTTCTTAAGCTTTATCTTGATTTTCGATATTAACAATTCATGATCTGTACCACAGTCGGCTCCTGGTCTTGTTTTGGCCGAGAGAATAGAGCTTCTCCATCTTCTGCTTCCAATTATATAATCTACTTGATTTCTGTACTGGCCGTCTGGTGATGTCCATGTATACAATCGTCTATTTGGTTGCCTGAAACATGTGTTTGCAATGAACAGATTGTTGTCTTCACAGAATTCTACGAGGCGTTCTCCTGCTTCATTCCGTGCTCCTAGCCCAAATCTGCCAACAACATTTAATTCTGCTTTGTTTCCTACTTTTGCATTCCAGTCACCTATGATTATCAGCTTATCTTGTTTAGGTGTGTGATCAATTTCTTCCTGAACACTGGCATAAAAACTTTCAATTTCTTCCTCATCAGCATCTGTAGTTGGGGCATAAACTTGAATGATGATTATGTTGATAGGCTTTCCCTGAAGTCTGATTGATATTATTCGGTCAGACTTTGCATTATAGCTCCTGACTGCCTTTGCTACATCTTGCCTCACTATTAAAGCAACTCAATTTCTTCTCTTTTTGTCATTCCCTGAATAAAACACTTTGTAATTTTCTGATTGAAAATGTCCTAATCCAGTCCACTTTAATTCACTTACTCCCAGGACTGAAATGTCCATACGTTCCATTTCTTGTTTAACAATTTCAAGCTTACCCTGATTCATGCTTCTCACATTCCATGTTCCTGTTATATGCGTCGAACAGCTTCGGACTTTCCTTTTGCATCTATTAATGTCAACCACTGAACGTCCTTTTGGCTTTAATCCAATCGCATCATTAAGAATAGCGCTACTCATACTTGTCCTCAGCTCTACCCCAGTAGCAGATTGAGTGCCATCCGACCTGGGGTCCATCTTCCAGCACTATATCTTTTTTTCATTTGGATTGTCTCATCATAGGGTTTTCAAGGTAAAGGTTGGTCAGAAGTGGTTTACCAGTGCCTTCTTCTGCGCAGTACTAACCAGGGTTAGCTGTAGTGGCACTGCCGTTGTCTACGAAAGATCCTCTGCCAGTGTCACCTTCACTACTGCTGCTGCCCAGTAGCTAACCTTCAGGGATTCCTCTGCCCCCATCCCCATTGGAACTGCCTGTTCTCTTCTGCGGATGTGGCCATTGATCCCTTAAGGGGGTGGATGCATCTTCGTCTGGTGTCTCAGCTGTAACCATTCCGTCTTGAGTGACTCTGCTAGGAGTTTAGTCTCTTGATAGAGCCTAGATCCCTTACGGTATTGTTCTCAGCTTCCCTGACACACACAAACCCCCTCACCACATTAAGGTGTGCATCCAGAAGGGGGTCTCCTAATTTACTAGAAGCTAAATAGCTAACTGGTGTGTGTGATACAAGCATCTGATGCAGTTAGCAGCAGACCGCGGCAATCTGGTCAGTTTCAATTAAAGGGGCCACAGCCTCAAATGTACTGATGAATCTTACAAAAAACAAGATAGATCGTTCTCCATATTCAATCCATGTGGTGTGATAGTATTAAGGAGATGAATGAAATATGATTCTTTTTGTCTAAGTATTCTTTCCTTATCAGATCTATCAAATTTCCTTCCTACAAGGTGCCAGATGACAAAAAAACTTAGTTCGTTTTTGTTATGTTTAAACTGGAGAAAATGTTCTACAACCGGGGCAAAAGTCAATTGTGCATGGATTCTGGACCTATGTTCAAGAATCCTATTCTTGATTGGTCTAATGCTAGATCCTACGTAGGTTTTCCCGCTTGGTATTCCATAGTGTCTAAAAAAGCTACTTGCTGAGAATCGGCTTTGCTGGTGAATTGAATGTCAAAACAAGAATTTAACCATGACAAAAAATTATCAAAATTGGTATCTGAAGAAAGTAGAAATTGTGTTTGTTGCCTTCTCTGCTTGTGTCTGCTTTTTCCACCACCTGGAGGTTGGCAATCCTAGTGAGGGCGTACACTCTCCCTTACTCGTAACTAGCATAAAATAAATCTGAAAATCTAACTTCAAACCTTAAGTCCAAATAAACTAATTAACGAGCAGCAGTTTCTAAAGTGTGAACTAAATCTGCTGGCAGGAGCTCAGAGCTAACGCTCCTGCCGCAGCACCATCAAAAGCACATACAGGATCAATAAAGTTGGTGATCCCTGGTAGAGACATATGCATACACAGTATGTACAGTGATCGGTACTCTCTGGTTTAGGGACAGATTAAACCTTTGAGCACAAATGCATTAAAAATGACCAGTAACTAAGAAAGTCTATTGAGCCTGTGAGCACTTATGCAATTTTGAGAAAGGGTAGTGGGTGCCACCACAAAAGGGCTGCCATGGCAGGATCAGCCACTAAATTTCAGCCATGGGGAACAATGTTGGGTGGTTTCAAGCCAAGCATCCTTCCATAATGGGAGCAGTTATTTCTGAATGGGTCTTCCCTGAAGACCCCAAGCTGATGTCTCCTTAGTTCTTGTACAGTACCTCCTGTTCCAATGAGAAGGAGGAAAGCTCTTTGCTTTGGTGAAGAAGTGTTTTGCATAAGAAGCAAGTGGGCACCGGGAAATGCTTTGGAACCATGTTGAGGATCACTGGCCTATCGCTAAAAAGGTGCTGTGTGATGCAGCAGGGCCAATAAAGATGGGAGTTTTGGAGCCCAAAGCTCCAAAATTAAGTACTCTGAGGTCAAGGACAAACATACATAAGGGCCAAAATTAATACCAAGTGATAATGAACTTCTGTAATTATATATAATGAATTTATTACAGACAAAAATCAACAACTTGTATACAGCCCTACTATAGCCTCTATATTTTTATAAAAAATGTGAATGTGAAACACACTTAGACACACAATTGCAACCAAAGAATTAGACCCAAACTAAGGCCAAACGCATTTCGGCCATGTAGCTTTGTTCAGTGGTCTAAATCCATTAAAATCCAGAATGCAATTAAACCATTATACAGATATACAAATATATGTCATATTGGGTCTAACTGTAGGTCTGTATGCAAGTTGTTGGTTTTTGTCTGTAATAAATTCATGATATATAATTACAGAAGATCATTTTCACTTAGTATTAATTTTGGCCCTTATGGATGTTTGTTCTTGACCTCAGGGTACTTAATTCTGGAGTCTTTAGGGTTAAGTTCCCCCCCCCTCTTGTTGTTGGCCCAAGGCTCCAAAGCCTGGAAGAATGAGGCAAGGCAACCTTGTGCCTGGAGCCTTAGGAAGAGATCTCCTTCAGCTCTAGAGTGATGGGCTGTGTGTGTGTAAAGTGCCGTCAAGTCGCAGCCGACTTATCTGACGAGATCAGGCTAGCCTGGGCCATCCAGGTCAGGGCTAGAGTGATGGGCTAGATCTGCCATATTCACTGTCCTGTCTCCTCTGTATTGCTCTAGGTTGGGTTCTGAAGAAGGGGATGGTGCTTGGTGCCCCGAGATCCCTGTGGAACCAGATGACCTCAAGGAGTTCCTGGAGATTGATTTGCATGCCCTGCACTTCATCACGCTGGTGGGGACCCAAGGCCGCCACGCAGGAGGGCACGGCAACGAGTTCGCTCCCATGTACAAAATTAATTACAGCCGGGACGGTGCCCGCTGGATCTCCTGGCGGAATAGGCATGGAAAGCAGGTAAAAGCAGCAGGAGGAGTATTGCTCCAGAGAGGTACCGTTATTAGTAATTAAAAACAACCAGGGTTATTGCAGAGTCTTCAAGAAGAACCAATTCAGAGGGCACTTCCTCATCTGATGGAAACAGGCTCTAGTCTGCAAAAGCTGATGCCGCAATGAAGACATCTGCTAGGTTGGTTCCACCTGGCGACAACAGTACAATCCAGCATTTTGTGTCTGTTTCCCAGAGCTGATTTGTGCTAATTCTCCCCCCCCATTTAAAATACAACAGCAGCCCAGTGATAAACAACACTGTGAGTAGTAGAAAAGAGCAAGAGTCCAGTAGTACCTTAAAACTAACAAAATTTCTGGCAGAGGATGAGCTTTCGTGAGCTACAGCTCATGAAGTGAGCTGTGAAGTGAGCTGTGGCTCACGAAAGCTCATACCCTGCCAGAAATGTTGTTAGTCTTTAAGGTGCTACTGGACTCTTGCCCTTTTCTACTGCTATTGACAGACTAACACGGCTACCCATCATGATCTAACACTGTGAGTAGTCAGTCAAAATGCTCGGGCGGCCTCCTTGGTCTATATACGAATGTGCCTTCAAGTCACAACTGACTTATGGCGAACCCAGCAAGGGGCTTTCACGACAAGTGAGAAGTGGAGGTGGTTTGCTCCTTGGTCTACCTCCCCCAACCCCATGTGCCGTTTTCTTGGGCTGAAACATCCCAGCAATATTCTGTGCATTATTCCGTGCACCTGCCGTTGTAAGAAGTGAGAAAATCTCTCCCCCTCAGGGCTGTTTCAGCTTTGGAAAATGGCATGCAGGGTTGGGGGATGAGCCCCTCTTCCCACCACGCCACAGTTTCAAGCCAAATCATGCTGATTTCCCAACAGCTGCTGTATAGCTGCGGGGAAAGTAAGTTGAGTTGGGATCTGAAGTGACTTGACTTCAGGACTTCCTTAGGTTTTATATCCTGATTGGAGGCTTCAGGAGACCACTTTGAAGATTGCTGAAGGGTTTAGGATAGAAGGAGACCCACCTTGCCTCTTCCAAGATTTAAAATACCTCTCCAGATCTGCAGTTGCCTTTTGCAAGGAAATATTCTTGCAGCATTGGGAAGGCTTTTTAAATCATAGGAAAGAAATGGGAGGAAAGAGCTAAACACCTTCACCAGTTTTCAAAGCAGCCAATTGCAGCTGCGAATTAGCATTTTAAAAAGCCCACAGAAGGCCCCAATATATGAGCTTTTTATGATTGGCCCTAATAAGCACTAAAGTGGTGAATCTGTGTTTGGACTGTAGCATTTCTGCCTCCAGTGGGAGCTCACATGATGTTCATCTCCCCCTCCCCTCCCAAGCTCTGCATTATAAAAATTTAACACGTCAGGGAAAAGGGTGCTAGCCTAGACTTCTCGATATGTTAAGGTTTTTTAAATTTATGTTACTGTTTTGTATGGAGGACAATTCCTTAATGTTAGCCCTCACTTGCAGACTGGTGGAACAGCAGCAAAGACACAGGGCCAAACTAGATGTTATGGTGGCCTCAGGTCAAACCCATGGCCACAGACACCATTTTCGAGAAGATTTTGCCAATTTAAAAATGTTGTGAGGGGCAGTTTCGGCACATGACAAGATGTGTGTGGGGGACAAAGTCTGCTGGTCCCTCTGCACCTTGGTCCAGATCAAGTTTGGACCCTCAGAGTATTTTTTTTAATGACAAAATCTTCTCTAAAATGGTTGGACTCGTGGTCAAGGTAACGTTTAGTTTGGCTCCCAGATTTACCACCTCAATGAGAGCCAGGCCAAGAAAATCAGAGACTTCTCAGTATTATGATAAGATTCCAGTTCCCAGGATTTTTAGGGAGAAGCCATGACAGTTAAAAGCGATTTGAAACCGGTTTCATAACTAGAGGCTTTTCCACATGGATTTTTTCCATAAGTTCTGGTTCCGTTCTGCCTCTGTTTATCCCCTGATTTCTGACTGCTTTTTTTGTGCCTTTAGTTTTTACTGTATCAATATATTGATATAAGCTTTCACAGAAAACAAAAAACATCTAAGTTCAGTAGTTTCCCTGAATTCCCAGCTTTCATTTTTAAAAAGCTTCTAGCCTCTTCCCTTGCAGAGATATGCCTTTTTCCTGATATCTCTACAAGGGAAGATGCTGGAGGCTGACTTATATTTTTTAATGAAAGCAGGGCATCCAGAGAATCTGGTGAACCTATCATTACAATGGTGTGTCACTATAGTGATATTTTAGTGCCTTTTAAAAAAATATATGCAAAAGACCTGGTGGGGAAGGGGTGGCTACTTCTATCACGAGAATTTTTTTTGAAAATGATATAGCACTTCACATATGAGTCATAAACAGATGGATGATGGAGCTGCTCCCTTTTTAGGCTTCCCCATGCAAAGACAGGCAGACATGGGGGGACTCACATCAACCCTCCCCCATAGCCAGATGCAGACCCCTTGGGAAAACTACCCTTCCTCCCAGCACCTTTGCATGTTTCAGTGGAGCACCCCCGCTCTTTCTTGTCATCCCTAAGTGTATGTTCGTTTTCAGTCTTTTTAAAAATTCAGCCATTATATCAACCTAAGCATGCACAAGAAATTAAAACTGTGCGTGTGCTATGACTCCACCAATGATGCCACTGATGATGACCGCACTCTCCCTGGAAAATCTTGATTCTTTAAGGCACATGCAGAAGAAAATAAACTGACTCCACAACTGTGAAAATGCATAGGGAGGGCAGATGTGTGGAAGAACTGTATCCAACCCAATTCCAGTGCTTGTGGGTTGAATGCCAAGAAAATCAAAAGTAAGTCGAGTATGGCCTTTTATGCAGGAACGTTTCCCCCTGTTCATCCCCGCCGGCTGCATCAGGGCTTCCTTTTGATTATGCATGCCTTTTCCACCCCTCAGAGGTCACCTCGCTCTTCCAGTGCGCTTTGCCCGTGTTTTCCGGATGTTGTTTAAAACAGAATCTGGAAAATGTGGGCAAAACATGCGGGAAGAGCAAGGCGACCTCTGACGGTTGGGAAAGGCATGCATAATCAAAAGGAAGCCCTGAAGCAGTCGGCGGGGGTGACCGCAGGGAAACATACCTGCATAAAAGGCCTATGTGGAAAAGCCCAAGGTTAGACTCAACCTAAAATTGAATTAATTTGATTGCTAACTGGAAAAATTATCCATGCGCAGCAGTCAGAAGGCACCGTGGGAAGAATATAATGTGAACACCAGCGCCCCATTTTAAGGAGACTTCTGGTATGTGTGTCTCTGGCTGCTAGATGCTTTCCCCCTGCTTATGGTGTGTTTTTTCTTCTCAGGTGGTTGACGGAAACACCAACCCATATGATATTGTCCTCAAAGACTTGGAGCCACCTATAATTGGTCGATTTATTCGGTTTATCCCTGTGACTGACCACTCCACGAATGTCTGCCTCCGGGTAGAGCTCTATGGTTGTGTCTGGCTGGGTAAGTACCACAGTCCATTAGCTATGACCCAATAAGACGATCCATGGTGAAGACTGGTGTAATATTTTTAGAGCACTGAAGCTACTCGCAAAGTGCTCTTAACGTCTTTCAGTCCAAACTTACTTTTTCTATTCAAGGCTGAACTCTGAAAAAGAATGGCTCTGCAAGTTTGAAAGAGAAGCTGAATGTGCACACTGCTTTTAGTTTTTAAAAGGTGAACGATGCCCCTGAAAAATGTGTGTATGTATGTATGAGATGAATTGAGATGTATGTATGTATGAGATGTACTGTTGATGAACTGAATTTTCATACACTCATAACTCAACTGGGTGTCGATCAATTTAACGCTTTTCCTGACTAAGGGACATTTGCAGCATTTGACAGATTTCAGAAGTGTTCACCAGGCTGACTGAACCAAAACACAATGGTCTTTTATGCATGGCTGTTTCACTTGCCGTCACCCCTCTGACGACTGCGGGTCTTTGTTTTGATTATGCATGCCGTTTCTGACCGTCAGAGGTCGCCTCGCACTCCTCCTGCGTTTCCCTTTGTTTTGCCCGCGTTTTCAGGGACCTGTTTTATCTCGAATTTGAAAATGCAGGCAAAACGTGGGGAAACACAGGAGGAGAGCAAGGCCGCCTCTGATGGTCAGAAACGGCATGCATAATCAAAACAGATACCTGAAGTTGTCGGAGGGGTGACTGCAAGGGAAACAGCCATGCATAAAAGGACACTTTGTGTTATGCTAGCCATGGGTGTGGCTTTTGTAGGACTGCATCTTAGTTAATTCCAAAAGCAGTGGTGTGTATCCTATGGCGATGCTCAGCAGAGTTTGAACCCCTCATCTTCCAGTATTGAGTATATGTAGTAGTTGATATAACAAAGCTGTACAGTCATAGAGGCATGGTATTGTGTGCAGTAAACAAACTCCAAATAAGTATATTTCAAAAACGGTAAAACTTAAATTAATTGAGGTAGATTCAGTTCACGTTCATGCTGTAACTGGAAAGAGAGAAACAAGCCTAACTAAAGAATACTATTCCCTATCGCATATGGCCAGGCGGCACGTGTGTGCAAGTAAGATTGCATGGCTTCTACAGGAGAGAACTGCAGATGCATCTGGCTCCTTGGAGAGAGAGAGAGAGAGAGAGAGAAAGGGCACAGGAAGAGAAAGAGGAGTCAGAGAACTCCCTGGTAAAGACAAAGGGAGGCATCTCATTAAATGAGAAGTCAGGGCTTTCCGCAGGTGCCAAGCTGCAAATGGGCAAAATAAGCAACTGCCCATACAGGTACTTCCTCTGCTGTGGCCCTACCTTGTGGAATGATCTGCCAGAGGAGGTCAGGAAGGCTCCCCCTTTCCCAGCTTTCCACAAACTATGCAAAGCTGAATTATTCTAGATAGCTTTTCCGTGCTGGTAATAGGGCCGTTTGGTACAAAATGACTCTCAGTTGTTTGGATAAACTATTAGGAACTGTTGTCTGTACTACTATGTGTAGTTTGCTGTGGGTTGGATCCTGTTGTGTAATTTTGCATCCTTTAATGTGTCATGTTAACATTTATGCTTTGCTTCAGTTCTGTTTTTTAGATTTCTGGTTGGTTCTACAACCCAAATCCTATTTCCTTGTTTATTGAATATCCCATTCTGTTGATTGCATTGATTCATTCTGTGTAATCTGCCTTAAGTCCCAGTGAGAAAGACTGACTGTCGTAAATAAGTAAATCAATAAATAAAATCTAGAGCACCCCCTAGTGATCCAGCATACTGAAGTCGTCTTAATCCAACATAAGGAGCTGCTGGAGAAAAAGCTGCTGCATTGGAAAAGGTTCCTTAGGCTGGAGGAAGGCTTCCGATTTTGCTGAGTGGCAACTTAAGATACAGCCAATGACTATTCCAGATGGGTAGCGAAACAAACAGAAGTCACTGGTATTTTAAAGATTAGCATTTATACGCACGCACGAGTCATCATGCTGCTGATGAAGTGAACTCTGACTCATGAGTCTTATTGAAAAAATCAGGGAATGATATCGATGTTATAACTGTAGTGCTATACCATTTATCAGATTTTTTTTTTTAAAGCCCTCCAAAAACCCTCTGGTGGCACAGTAGGGAAAATGTAGGGGAAATGGTGGCAGATGGAGGAAAGGCACAGAAAATACCTGTGTGGATGCTGTTTCCTGTGCACATACCTCTGCATTCACAGCAGCAATGAATGCAAAATGGATAGTTGTCACCCTGTGGCTGCAGGACTACAGACAGTGGGTGTAGTGGTTAGGAGTGGTGACTCTAATCTGGAGAACTGGGTTTCATTCCCCACTCTTCCACATGAGCGGCGGACTCTAATCTGGTGAACCGGGTTGGTTTCCCCACTCCTACACATGAAGGCAGCTGGGTAACCTTGGGCTAGTCCCAGTTCTCTCAGAACTCTCTCAGCCCCACCTCCCTCACAAGGTGTCTGTTGTGGGGAGGGGAAAGCGATTGTCAGCTGCTGCGAGACTCATTAAAGGTAGAGAAAAACAGAGTATAAAAACCAACTCTTCTTCATCTTCTAGTGAATTCATGGCAGAGGTCAGCTGTGAAGCAGACTGTGTTTCATCACCTCTCTTCCACATCAAAGCCAGAGATGGAATAAGTGTTGATTACAGATAGGGTTGCCAGGTCCCTCTTCGCCACCAGCAGGAGGATTTTGGGGTGGAGTCTGAGGAGGGCGGGGTTTGGGTAGGGGAGGGACTTCAATGCCATAGAGTCCAATTGCCAAAGTGGCCATTTTCTCCAGGGGAACTGATCTCTGTCAGCTGGAGATCAGTTGTAATAGCAGGAGATCTCCAGTTAGTACCTGGAGGTTGGCAACCCTAATTACGGAGCCCGCTATCATTCCTGCTGTCATGTGATCTAATGATCCTAATTTTCTTGGCCTTGGAGGTATGTAGGTTCCCACCCTCCGAACTGGGACTATGTGCTTGCCTGTCCTGTCTCAGGTCTGCATTTTCATTAGCAGAGGTGACTGTTGAGTGTGGCTGGAGGGCTTTCAGCCTGGCAGTGAAGCAAGAGTAATCCCTGTTCTGTCCTTTAACAGATGGGTTGGTTTCATACAGCGCTCCAGCAGGGCAGCAGTTGGTTCTACCTGGTGGCACTGTGATTTACCTGAACGATTCAGTCTATGATGGAGCTTTTGGCTACAGGTGGGTTCTCAGGTATCCTATTGTGGAGGAAGAGTTGTGGGTGGTGGAAAGGGGGGACAGATGGACAGGAGAATGTTTCAGAGTGAAAAAAACAGGCCATATGGAAGTTTTGGGAGAACTGCTGCCTTTTCACATTAAAATGATAAAAAGTAAACTGTAATTATTTTCCAGAACCCCTGTGTTATGTTAATACTTATGCTATGCTTCAGTTCAGAAGCCCCGTGGCACAGAGTGGTAAGCTGCAGTACTGCAGTCCAAGCTCTGCTCATGGCCTGAGTTCGATCCCGACAGGAGTCGGTTTCCGGTAGCCGGCTCAAGGTTGACTCAGCCTTCCATCCTTCCGAGGTCGGTCAAATGAGGACCTGGCTTGCTGGGGGTAAAGGGAAGATGACTGGAGAAGGCACTGGCACCCCACCCCACAAACAAAGTCTGCCTAGTAAACGTCATGATGTGACATCACCCCATGGGTCAGGAATGACCCGGTGCTTGCACAGGGGATCTTTACCATTTTTATGCTTCAGTTCATTCTGGTGGTTCCAGACTTCTAAAATCATAATGCACTGGTTATTGAATGTCCCATTTTGTTGATTGTACTGACTCACTGACTGAGCTCCACGGCGCAGAGTGGTAAGCTGCAGTCCTGCAGTTCAAACTGTGCTCACGACCTGAGTTCGATGTTGACGGAACGGAAGTCGGTTTAAGTAGTCGGCTCAACGCTGACTCAGCCTTCCATCCTTCCAAGGTCGGTTAAATGAGTTAACCCATGGGTCAGTAATGACCCAGTGCTTGCACCGGGGACTACCTTTACCAACTCACAATGTGTAATGTGCCTTGAGTTCCTGTGAAAAAGGTGGACTCTAAATAACTTAATGAAAAATAAAAAATAAAGATAAACCTCTTGGCCTTTAAGTAACTTCTTGAAGTTCTTTTGTGTTATATATTTCCAGGCTAGAATCATTCCTGAGCATTCACTGTCACACACCCACGCAGCAACGGACATATCACAATCACATGCCCCAGGCAAATAGCCCTATTCACATGTTGCAGAGAACACATGTACATACTGCCTGTATGTGGTATATCTGTTTGTCAGAAAGAGCCAATGCATGTTCACTTTACAAATGAAAAGGAGACCAGTACCTGGGTAAATGGGGGGTTTAACTCAGCTCGGCTGGGCATGTTTTGCAAGTAACACGAGAATTATTACTCAACACACATCTAAAGAAGCATCAACTGTACACTGTACACGGATTGTACCTCTGTTCACTGTAATTTGTGAAGAGGGCTTATGACCATCAGTCAAAAGGTAATTGTTTTTCAGAACATTGCTTTCTGGCAAGCTAATAAATGAATTAATTGCAAGCTTGGGGTTTGGGAGAGAAACAAAATGGTGCCAGGGACAGAAGTATAAAAACGTGATAGGCAGTAGGGGTGTATGGGCAGCACGATGGAAGCTTTATCTTTTGGGGGGAAAGAAGCCTTTAGATGCAGCTTGAACACAGTTAAAGTATCTCCCAGTCAACGAGGCACCTTAAGAGAGCCAGCGTGGTGTAGTGGTTAAGAGCGGTGGTTTGGAGTGGTGGACTCTAATCTGGTGTACCGGGTTTGTTTCCCCACTCCTACACATGAAGCCAGCTGGGTGACCTTGGGCCAGTCAAGGCTGTCGTCGAACTCTCTGAGCCCCACCTACCTCACAGGGTGTCTGTTCTGGGGAGGGGAGGGGAAGGTGATTGTAAGCCGGTTTGATTCTCCCTTAAGTAGTAGAGAAAGTCGGCATCTAAAAAACAGCTGTTCTTCTAATAGCCTCAGACCACCCCCAGTGTGCCTTAAACTCCATTACTTCTAGGAGAGGTATGATAAAACCCATCCCTACTCCCATGATGGACAGGGACTGTTTCCATATGAGGATGTTTATCATGTGGATGTGAAGGAAGACTGTGCGGACGCCCAGAATCACAGGGCTGCCTCCACAAGAACAGAGAGACTTTTGAGGTTTCCCCTCCTTATACCAACCCCCTGCATCGCACAACAGAAATTCAAAACGGTTGCGGGGGGGCTCCTTCTAGAGTTGCCAGGTCCCTCTTCGCCATCGGCAGGAGGTTTTTGGGGCGAAGCCTGAGGAGGCAGGGTTTAGGGAGGGGAGGGACTTCAATGCCATAGAGCCCAATGGCCAAAGCGGCCAATTTCTCCAGGTGAATTGATCTCTATTGGCTGGAGATCAGTTGTAATAGCACGAGATCTCCAGCTACTACCTGGAGGCTGGCAACCCTAACTCCTTCCCAAGCAGTGAGGCTACAGCTGGGAACCATAACTGGTAAAGAAGAATCTTGCTGGAGCTCAGGGAAGTGATGTTGGGCCTCATCCTGCGTTTTTGTTTCCTTCTCTGGTATCTCTCACTAGCATGACAGAAGGGTTAGGCCAGCTAACAGACGGGGTTTCAGGCCTGGATGATTTCAGTCAGACCCACGAATACCACGTATGGCCTGGCTATGACTACATTGGCTGGCGCAACGAGAGTTTCACGAATGGCAATGTGGAAATCATCTTTGAATTTGACCGGATCAGAAACTTCACCACCATGAAGGTTTGTCATTGAAACCAATACTAGCTCTTGTGTTCCCTTTCACTTGGCAACAGAATGCCACTTTATCTCTCCTCCTCCCCTTTCCCTCTGTCAGAGCATACATGGGGTTGGATCTCATGAATCTGTTCCTCTAGTGATGGCCCTTGGCTGTGGCACTGGAGCCTTCCCCTGACGTAAGAAGGCTCTTTTACCTTCTTGCACATAGGTCACGCCACCCTTATAGATCCACAGAATCCAACCCATTATTATTTTGCAGAAGTACCTATATTTCTGGCCAACTCTCTGAGTGACCATGGTTATAAACAATTACATGGCCCTGTGTAGTAGATATACATTCTTTGTATACATTCTTTGGCTTGGAATAATTTACCTGAAATGACATTTTTATACTTACTTTGCAATCTGACGTTGTGTTCTTGATTGGCAGGATAGAGTAGTGGGTAGGGAGGAACAGAATGATTGAAAACATTTTGTACGGGGGCAGAAAATCTGAGCAGCACCCCTCCCAACTCATTGTCATTGGAGGGTATTGATTAGGACTTTCTCCTTGACAAGCCTTATGCAGCTGCTGTTCCTTTCAGTGGAGCCTGTTCAGGAGAACTTCCCTGATCGTTCTGCTTTCGACTCTTCTGCCCTCCAAGGCATAACAGATCCATTGCTTAAGGCAACCACCTTTCCCTGCCTCTTGCTAGTGCCACCTCTGAGCAGGGAATTGCAATCATAGAAAATCCCAGATTGCAGCAATTTCTGTTCCCACGTAGCCAACCACAGAAGGAAAGACAGAACAGAACTGAGAATAATGCCTTTCCCACCATCTTGAGTGAAGGACTGCAGGCTTTTCCTTTTCTTGTGGCTGGTTCCACTTGAGAAGAAGAAAAGAAAATCTGGGCCCCATGTAAGTCAGGTTGCTGGATCTTCTGGGGGTCAAATACTGGGATTCTGTCAGTCCATCTGGCACTTTTTTGTTTTGCCTTTCCTCCAAGAAGCCGAGGGCAACATCAGCTTCTCTGCGACACCATTTTATCATCATGACAGCCCTGGGAGGGAAGAGAAAGAGAGGTCATTTATGCATGGGAGTTTTACCTGGGGTTCAATGCTCACTCCAAGGATTAATCGAGTCAGACCAGGGGTGAACTTAAGTGAAAGTACCCATGCATAAATGACCAGAGAATCACCTACTAGTCAGCTTCATGATTTGAACCTGGGTCTCCCCAATCCGAGTCCAACACTCTAACAACTGAACCGCACAAGGCAGGATTTGAGGCAGTGTCTTACAGATCAGAAGGTAGAGGCTAGTGTTGTGTGGCATAGGCAGGGGGGCGCCTGGCTGGTCAGGGGAAGAGCATGGCTCTGCCAAATGCTTCAGGTGGTGCAGCCTCATGTGCATGATCGGCGCACAGGCTTGGCAATAGCAAGTCAAACCGAAAATTGCTCATCTCTACCCCACAGGTTCACTGCAACAACATGTTTGTGAAAGGAGTGAAGATCTTCAAGGAGGTGCAGTGCCAGTTCCGCTCTGATGCAAACGAATGGGAGTCGAACGCCATCTCCTCAGTGCCCGTGCTCGATGATGTGAATCCCAGTGCCCGCTTTGTCACAGTGCCCCTATTCCATCGCATGGCCAGTGCCATTAAATGCCAGTTCTACTTTGCTGACATCTGGATGATGTTCAGTGAGATCACCTTCCAGTCAGGTATGATCCCTATGGTGCAGTGATGGGTGCTGATACTTTTTGTTGGTGGTGTGCATGCGCACATTTGCACGTGCGCCGTTAATTCAGCTACCGGTTTTGAGAAGGAGCCAGGAATCCTTGCTCAGCTCATGCAATAGTTTCTCGTTACTCGTTAGAAGTGGTTGGAATCTCTTCAGGAAGCACTGATGTGCTAGGACGTAAAGCTACTGTCCTCAGAAATAGAGAAACAGTTTTGCCTTTTGGGAGGTTGCATGCACCAAGCCTGCAAAACGTCTGAGCCGCCAAACACAGCCCACCAGGGGAACATATGAAGCTGCCTTGTACTGAACAAGGCCAGTGGTCCATTTGGTACAGTATCATCATCATCATTCCTTTATTGGCATAAAAACATAATACAGAAGGGTAAAAAAGGAATGGAGATATTAAAAAGTGCCCTTTACGGAATAGTTAAAAGACAGTTACATCGAATAGTGCTGTTTGTTGATACTGCCATCTAATTAACTGTTTGGCGGGCTTTTAAAACAAACTTTAAAAAACTGTGCCACCATCTCCAATATATGGAGCAAACGATTGTTCAATAAATAGGAAACGTTAAAAGAATCTTGAGACATTCTGCCTATTAACCAACAGGGGGCTTAAAAGTTCGTTACGAGGTTCTGTGTAGAAGCTACAATAAAATAAGACATGAGCAACCGTTTCAGTACAATTGTTGCCACACTAGACTCTCCAGAGCCTCGGGCAAGAGACTGGATCTGGGGCCCTTAGCATTCGACCTATGTGCTCCTCCACTGAGCCCATTCCTCAGCCGCCTCCCTGTTTTTTTTCCATTACAGTGGAAGCAACAAATGAGAAGGTTTATTGAGCTCTGTTCAGCCGCCATAGGATTATTGAGGGCTTGGTGAACAGAGAGTGCCTGTTCTATATGTGTAGTGAAGCAAAGTAGCGTGTACCATAGACAGGGGCAGCAGGATTGCTCCCACCCACCCCCATCTCACAGGCCACCTATCCATTTGCTATAATATCTAAATGGCCTGTCTTTGTGAATACAGTGCAGGGTGCACAGCATGATCCTAATGCAGAGTGCTTACTGTTCAAAATCAGGAGAGGACTGAGTACTGCACATGCCAATTAGATATTGCACTAATGCATTAATCTGAAGGAAGGTGGGTGGCTTTGGAGCTGCCCCATCTTGTGCTGAGTGTTCTCATTTTGCTGTATGTTTAGATAATACCACATAGCGAGATCTATCACAGGCTCCCTGCTCCAGAATTAGGAAGTTTCCATCTCTAATTCTATTCGCCCCAAGTCCCACTATCTTCTGGTGCAGCTTCAGATGTTATATTACAGTTTATGAATGAGAGATTGTAATAGTCAGGAATTGTGTTTCTGATGATGCTTCCTCCCTTCCTTTTAATAGATGCAGCCATGTACAACAATTCTGGAGCCCTTCCTGAGTTTTCAGTTACTCCCACCACGTACGGTATGTGTGATACTTTCTGTTAGCTTGGGATGTGGCCGGTAGCAAGAGTGACCTAGTTTATCCAGAATGTTCTTGTTAACTGCTTGCTCAGGCGGCGGCTGAAATAACAGTGACTGATAAATGTCCATGGAAACGGTGGCAATAGAAGTACTTGAGTATAATAATTTAAGAAAGATGAATAATAGCACAGTAAAGAGAATTAGGGGGGAAATGCAATAGAATGGTGGAATGATATGGCCTAAAATTATGTTGAATGTATAAAATATGAGGTTATAAATTACAGTTGTGCACAAAGTAGAAAGTTAGCTTGGTTGTTTATTTGTATAGGGGTTGCAAATAAGTAAGTCTAGCATAACATTTACTCTTCACAATGTTTGTTTCCTGGCTGTTAGTATCTTAGATGGAGAACTGAACCAAACTCTAGCTGTATACAGATTGGGCCAACTAAGGGCCCAATCCTACGAACACTTATTGGGACCTCAGTGAATGCTGGGCATATCACCAGTCTCATCCCAGAAAGCCTGGAATGGTACAGCCACCACCTACTCAAGTGTGGTGTAGTGGTTAAGAGCTGTGGACTCTAATCTGGAGAACTGGGTTTGATTCCCACTCCTCCATATGAGCGGCAGACTCTAATCTGGTGAACCGGGTTGGTTTCCCCTTCCTCCACATGAGCGGTGGACTCTAATCTGGTGAACCAGGTTTGTTTTCCCACTCCTACACAGGACGCCTGCTGGGTGACCTTTGGCTAGTCACAGTTCTCTCAGAACTCTCCTCTGCCCCACCTACCTCACAAGGTGTCTGTTGTGGGCAGAGAAAGGGAAGGTGATTATAAGCTGGTTTGAGACTCCTTAAAGGTAGAGAAAATTGGGGTATAAAAACCAACCCTTCTACTTTATCCAAGAATCCAGAAGGAGCAAAATTGAAAACCAATTTCATTGAGGGCAATAATAGAAATACTGGGAATTAAGACAGTCAAAATAATAATCAAGCACTCATTGTATGTCAAAAGCCAGTCACTCCAAGCATTAAAATACTATGCAAGCTGCTTCATTCAGGAGGGGAAGGCAAGAGTAGGGCTGTGCATTCAGTAAAACCTGACCAGAAAAAAAGCCGGAAAAAGGCTGTTTCGGTAAATTTTGATTTTGGGTTTACCGAATTCCAAAACCTGGGGGAAAGCCAAAGCTGAATTGGGGACCTCTACCCCCAAAAATGCCTTTACAGGAGCTTTGCAAAAAATCCCCATTGGTTTCTATTATGAGAACTTTTCAATCGGCTGACCTTTGCTTCAAAGACGCAACCCAACACAAGTTGGCTGATTGAAAAGTTCTCATAATAGAAACCAATGGGGATTTTTTGCGAAGCTCCTGTGATGGCATTTTTGGGGGTAGAGGTCCAAAATTTTCAGGGTAGCTCTCAGGAACTCTCTTTGCATGAACCCCAAAGTTTGGTAAAGATTGGGTCAGGGAGTCCGGAGTTATGGGCTCTGGAGTGGTCGCCCCTCCCTTCTCCATTGACAAGCATTAGCAGACTCGCGAAAGAATAGAGAATCTGATTCTTACCTTCCAATGCATGTCTATGGAGACAGGAGGGGGTGACTTCCAGACCCCATAACTTCGGACCCCCTGACCCAATCTTAACCAAACTTGGGGGTTCTTGCAAGGAGAGTCCCTGCAAGCTACCCTGCATGTTTGGGGACTATACCTCAAACAATGCCCCCAGGGCTGAATTTTTTCAGGAAACCCCAAAACAAACCGAATCCCCATATTTACTGGTATGGGAATTCAGTTTATTTCAGGTTTCCCGAAAAACATCGGGCCCAATAAACCTGAACCTGAATTTTAGTGATTTTTTTTTTTTGCACACCCCTAGGCAAGAGTCTAAAACACATTCACCAATGCCTCTGAATTATAAACTGTATCACTACACTTGTTGGCAACATAAGATACGTACAAGGCCAAGTTGCTGTCTGATTATCCCAACAGTTAGTCAAAGCACATCCCATCTTATTAATAGTCTTTGTAGGATAATCCAGAAGTACTGATGCAAAGGCAACTGTATAATGCCTGAGGTGGGGGAAGAAAGCCTTTCTACAAGGGGATTGAGCTGGCTGATGGAAGATATGTGGTTTGGTGCTGCAGAGGAGTGCCTTCCATCCTATAACAAACAAACATAACTGGGGTAGGGGGAACAAAGCGTTGGCTGACTTGTAACAGGTGAAGGAGGTAGATGGGCTTGTGTTTCTTCAAAGGGCTGAGTGCTCATGCACATGAGTAAGGAACCACACTACTTATAAGTAGGGTTGCCAGCCTTCAGGTTGTAGCTGGAGATCTCCCGCTATTACAACTGATCTCCAGCCAATAGAGATCAGTTCGCCTGGAGAAAATGGCCACTTTGGCAATTGTACTCTATGGCATTGAAGTACCTCCCCTCCCCAAACCCCACTCTCCTCAGGCCCCGCCGCAAAAATCTCCAGGTATTTCCCAACCCAGAGCTGGCAACCCTACTTATAAGGCATATTATGTTACAGAGCAAACTTACCAAAGTGGCATGCGCACAAGCTGTGTGGATTGCCACTAGATATGACACAGGAAAAAACATACAAAATCAAAGTTAGCCTGCTGTAAAGATAGGTGAGCAAACTGGTACAGCAATAGCCAAAAATATATAAACATACAAGGTAATAATCCAGTCACTGTAGCGTATCAAAAATGTCACAGGAAAAGGCATGCACAATCAAAGGGAAGCCCCAAAGCAGTTGGCAGGGGTGACCATGGGGAAACATCCCTGCATAAAAGTCCAAGGAAAGACAGCTGGATGTTGTGTACCAGCATGTATTTATTGTGCTGTAACTGGTTGTCTGGAGAGGCATTAAAAATGAACTGAGAGGTTGAATTCGTGATGAAAGAGAGTCATTGTCACAATGCAAGACCAGAAGCTGCCAGCTTAGAGCTGGGCTTTTCCTAAATTCACCACAAGCTCATGGTATGTAGCTGGCTTTTGCCCTTCCTCCTTTGAACAGATCCAACCCTCAAAGTGGATGACAGCAATACCCGCATCTTGATTGGCTGCTTGGTTGCCATCATCTTTATCCTGGTGGCCATCATCGTAATCATCCTCTGGCGGCAGTTTTGGCAAAAGATGCTGGAAAAGGTAAGTCTATGATGACAGGTGTGTTACGAACGCAAAGCGAAACAAATACATTCGCCAAAGGTAATTGCTTGCTCAGTGATAGGAGCTTGTGACTAAACCGTCTTTGTTGAAGCTGGCTAATGCAGTGATCTTCAATCCATAGGCTGGTGCTTTGTGAGCCCCTGTAGAGATGCCCTACCTTTTGCTGCCTCAGTCCACAAGTATACAGAGCAAGGGTGCCACTTTCCTGCCTCTCTTTGCAAGCACACAGAGAGGAGCAACGGGAGGGTGAGGTGAGGTGACTCAGTGATGGAGAGGATTCCACTATGGCTCCGACCCATGGCTTCTTCTTCACTCCAGTTCATCTTATGGAGCTCCCTGCCCCAGGGTGTGGTGATGGCTACCAACTTGGAAGGCTTTAAGAGGGGAGTGGACATGTTCATGGAGGATAGGGCTATCCATGGCTACTAGTAAAAATTGATAGTAGGCATGATGCATACCTATTCTCTCTAGTACCAGAGGAGCATGCCTATTATAGTGCTGTGAAACACAGGCAGGATAATGCTGCTGCAGTCTTCTTGTTTGTGGGCTTCCTAGAGATACCTGGTTGGCCACTGTGTGAATAGACTGCTGGACTTGATGGTCATTGGTCTGATCCAACATGGCCTTTCTTATGTTCTTCTTATGTTTCTTGTGAGGGGCTGTGGCTCAGTGGTGGAGCATCTGCTTGGCATGCAGAAGGTCCCAGGTTCAATCCCCGGCCTCTCCAGTTAGACTAGGTGGGTAGCTGATGTGAAAGACCCCTTCCTGAAGCCCTGGAGAGCCGCTGCCGGTCTGAGTAGACAATACAGACTTTGATGGACCAAGGGTCTGATTCGGTATAAGGCAGCTTCATGTGTTCATGTTCTTATTTTCTTATGACCTTTGCTTGTGTTTCCTGTCCCTGGCACTCTCAGTCTATTGTATTTCTTTACTTATTTGGTTGATGTCCTGCCTTTCCTCCCCAATGGGGACCTGAAAAGGCTTACATCATTTTATCTTCCACTATATCCCCACAAAAACCTTGTGAGGGTTTTTTTTTTTAATGGGAAGGAAAGAAAATTCTGACAGAAAGAAAACCTTACACAATTATTACATAATAACATTGCTCTGTCAAACTTCTTTCCTACGTCTATCTATCAAAATCACCTTTCCCCTTGTTACGGCTGTGGCTTTCTCCACTTTGCCCCCCCCCCAATTTCCTTCTGCAACACTTTGTATATAATGCACTGTTTTTAGACCTGGATTGGCATCTCTATAGAAAAAAATAATGAAAAAATCCCCTTCCCTTCCCCCATGAAAGTATTTTCCATAGGGCCTTTTCCCCACCCTTATATCCTTTCACCTTTTGTATTTAATTTTAAAGTTAATTTTTAGAGTTGTTGTACACAAGAAACCTGGATGCAAGATAGATACTATATTTAAAAAACCAACCTTGTGAGGTAGGTTAGGCTGACTGGCCCAAGGTCACCCAGCAAGCCTCTGTGGCTGAGAGGGGATCTGAACCTGGGTCTTCCATATCCTAGTCTGACACTAACCAATACAGCACACTGTATTATAAAGATTCTTAGAATAACTAGGCCATTACCTGTCTGATAAGGGACCCTTACATTTATTTATTTTTACTCAGGAAGGAGCTCTGACACAAGCTCACAATAATATGTAGAATGAATAGTTCTGTGAATCCAAGAATGGCAATTTCTAATATGACTTTGAACACTAGCGTATTGATGATTCTGACACCAACATTTGGTGCTCTTTTGATGGAGCAGTTTTATGCTGGAATCCAAGATATTAGCTGGAACTAGAGACAGCATGATGTAGTGGTTAGTTTGTCAGACTGGGATCTGGGAGAGCCAGGTCTGAATCCCTGTGGAAACGTAGCGGGTGAATTTAGGCCAGTTGCTCTCTCTTAGCTTAAACTATGTCACTGGGTTGTTGTTGTGAGGAGAGAATAACATTGAAAGCTGCTTTGGGTCCCTATCAGGGAGAAAAGCAGGGTATAAATACCTAAATAAATATCTTCTGTTCCATTGTACAACATGGCCAGCCTTCCCCCTTCCTCTTTTTTGTGTCTTTCACAGGTTCCAACCACCTTTTAGTATAAAAGCATGCACATATATCGACTTGCCTGATGAAGTGTTATGTGTACTTTAAAAGCTTGAATGCTTTTGCATCAGACAACATTGATTGAATAGAGATTCTATGTATTGTAGCATTTTAATGGGTCCCCCAGCCTAAGGAGTTCAGGGTGGTGTGCATGTTATTTGAGGTTATTCTCAGAACAACTTTGCGAGGTAGCTTGAGCTAAGCAGTTATGTCTGGTCAAAGGTAACCTACTGAGTGTAACTCTGTGGCTGAGGGCCTGTTGCTCAGGCTGGCAGTGAGGTCATCTCTAATGGATGGAAAACTCAAGCATAACTCCAAGGAACAACCGAGACAGACTGGGGGAAAACGTGAGTGAAAGTACCCATGCATAAATTACCTACGTGTCCTGTCTGGGAGCTCTCAGTTGAAACTTTGATTCTCATGTGCATTGGGGCCAATTTGGATTGGTACACAAGGATATGGGGCTTAAGCCCCCCCCCCTCTCCATGCAGTTTTCCCTACCCAAATGCATAATCCTTCAGGAAAAAAACTTTTCTGTGCTCTTCCTGTCTCACAGGCTTCCCGCCGGATGCTGGATGATGAAATGACTGTCAGCCTTTCTCTGCCCAGTGAGTTCAGCGTGTTCAACCACAACCGCTCCACCTCATCGAGTGAGCGTGAATCAAACTCCACGTATGACCGCATATTCCCCCTGGGTCCAGATTACCAGGAACCCTCTCGGCTGATCCGCAAGCTGCCTGAATTCACCCCAGGGGAAGATGAGGCAGGTCAGAACAGCCAATTTTAGAAAGATAATCAGTTGTTCGCATACCCACATCTGTGTCTTCTTGTGAATGATTAGATATACTGAGTTACTAACTCCTGAACTAAATTCAGCTTCTGACTATTATTTTGCCGGTTTATGGAATGAATCAGATTGCAATAGCTGAGCATTAGCAATACATAACAAGTGTTGGAGCTCTTAACATCCCCTTTTCATCTTGATATAAATGACCCAGTAAACTCTGCTGAACCATGAAACACTCTGGTTGGCTTTGGCCAAGAAGTATCCCCTCTCAGCCTACTCTAGATCACACTCCTCTGAGTACATATCGCAGTGTGAGCTCCTATGGATAGAGAGTTCACAATTCCATAGAGAAACACAGTAGGCTGTGAACAACCCAAGATAATTGGCAGGGAGAATGGCTGAAATCTTTCAATTCCTTGTTTATGTAGAGCAGGTTTGTGAGCTTAGATAATAACTATGGACCATAAGAAACCTGAGAGATTAACCTTTTAAGCCATAAAAAGCTAGTATTCGTTGGGTTGAAGTGGGGCTGTAGGTAGAAGGGCATCTACATCCCAACTGGAAGTTCTGCAAATACTTGCCTTAACTAGAAACAGTGACTCTGTGTGTGTGTGTGTGTGTGTGTGTGTGTAAGTACCGTCAAGTCGCAGCCAACAAAAGACTAACAGACATTACAATTGTCTTCCTCTGCATAGCGATCCTGGAATTCTTTGGTGGTTTCCCATCCAAATGCTAACCAAGACCGACCCTGCTTAGCTTCTGAGATCTGACAAGATCAAGTTAGCCTGGGCCAGAGATTTAAACCCTTACCTTCTTTTTGAATAAGGCACTCCTTTGATAATAAATTCCAGAATGGTAGTCATTTAAGTCTTGTTGCACTATAAAGTGTCACAGATTGATTATGGTAGAAGCTTTCATGCACTAGAGTCCACTTCATCAGATCCATGAGTGTCTCCTCAGTGAGCAGATATTCTTATGCATGGACATAGAGGTTAAAAATCGTAAACAGCGAAGTCTAGAGGTCATAAAATACAAAGGTACAGGTTGAGTATCTCTTATCCAGACATCCAAAACATTTAAAGATCCAAAATGTGGACATTTTGAACCAACAAGCAGGCATTAATTACAGGCCCTTAGCAGCGTGCCAAGCTGCTTTCTGATGGTTCAAAACTATTTAAAATATTGTTTAAAATTACATTCAGGCCATGTGTATAAAGTGTATATAAAACCTAAATGAATTTCGTGTTTAGACTTGGGTGTCATCCCCAAGATGTCTCATTACGTATATGCAAATATTCCAAAATACAGAAAGATCCGAGCATTGTGGATAAGGGATACGCAACCTGTACAGGCTTTGTAATGCAATGCAAAGATGTATACAAGGTTAACATAGTGACCGTTCACAGTGGTAGTAATACATGATATCTGAGGGCTAAATTGTACATTACGAATTCTGCACTGTTTTTCCACGTCAAAAAGGCCTGGGGGGAGTAATTTGTGCCACTTTGGAGCTGCATGTGCAGTCCAGAGTGGGGCAAATTACTCCTCCCAGGCCATTTCCGGGTAGGAAAATGGTCCAGAGGGGCAAGAGCCCCTTCTCCCACGCTGTCATCCCGAGGTGACTTGGGTCCTGGTGGACTTGAAAAATTCCTTTTGCCTGCAGCTGCTTTGTGACTATGGTGAAAGCATGTGGGTTCCGGGGAACCTGAACTCACCAAAATTCATCATGTGCAGTCCTCAGTCTAAGTTAAGACAGATGACCCTATATATTTAATAAACGGCAGAGGCCAAGCACTTCATCCAGTCTGGTGGGATAGCGTCCTTGAAAATGTTCCGCAAAAGGCCGGGTGGGTGGCTTGTTCAAGATCACCCAGTGAGAAAAAGGTTCATCCAGAATTGAAATAGAAGCGGTTGAGTCTATGGGATCACAGAAAGTAATTCTGAATAGGGTACTTGCATAACATTTAGTGTTATGAGAATCACAGCTTTTGAGAGTTTTTTAAAAAGAAAATTTTTAACCCTTATGATTGCAAAAGATGTTTGAAAGGATGTGGACCAAGCCTGAGGAGCCCAAGGGATGGTTGAGTATGGGTCTCATTACATGATAATATGACATTTTATTTGCATTTCACATCTGACCCAGCACTCACCTTAAAGATAGTGGAGGAGGCCAATCTGCTCCAGAGCACAGTGCAGCACCATGAGGTGCTTCAGTCTTCCCTCCTTTCTACCCCATGCCAGTGTTGACAGAAAAAATGGCCATGGTGGGGGGCTGTTTGTCCCACTGCTGCAGTTCAGAAGTCGGGGCTTCAGTCCTTTCACAGCTTTATGAACCTCGAGACACTCTCGTTGCGCCAGCCAGTGTAGTCATAACAAGGCCATACGTGGTATTCATGGGTCTGACTGAAATCATCCAGGCCTGAAACCCTGTTTGTCAGCAGGCCTAACCCTCCTGTCATGCTGGTGAGGGATACCAGAGATGGAAACAAAAACAAAGGATAAGGATTAAAATAATATTGGGATTAGTCCCGTTAGCAAAAGATTATACAATTTAATTTTAGACGGAAGAGGGAGAGAGGGAAGTCATTTGATTGTTAAATTAGAATACTATTTGTTCCTCTCTTTATTATTATTATTATATTGTTTTCATGGATATATTAAATGAAGAAAAATTAAAAAATATTTTAAAAAAACAAAACAAAGGATGAGGCCCAATGTCATTTCCCTGAGCTCCAGCAAGATTCTTCTTTACCAGTTATGGCTCCCAGCGGTAGCCCCACTGCTTGGGAAGGAGTCCCCCCCCCCCCACATACAACAGTTTTGCATTTTTGTTGTGGGATGCAGGGGGTTGCTATAAGGAGGGGGAACCTCAAAAGTCTCTGGGGTATTCTTCACGGAGATTTGCTGCTGTTTCGACGCTGATTTGCGTCGGAGTCAAATTTTGGTTATTCACTGGAGATCCGTATTTTCCCCCACTGAGCAAAATAAGCCGCATTAAAAGAGAGGCAATCCAAACCACTTTTGAGACAATCTTTCCTGTGGACGTGTGTTTTGTTGCTTGGATGCCCATGAAAAAATGTTTGCTTCGCTCCCCGGGACATCTCTTTTCTCCTCCCCCAAGACCAGTGATTGGCTGGGGGAGTTTCGCGCTCGGACAAGAATACCGCCCCTTTTGCTGCCTGCCTGCCTGCCTAGAATCCTGGCACTTCTCTCCCTCCGTCCCGGAGGCTGGCGTCTGGCCCGGGATGGGCCTTGGAGCTGGGCCCACACCTCTAAGCCCAGGGGGACGTCGGACAGGTGGCTCCAGGGGGAGACCGGCGGGGCCACGCCATGTGCGCCTCGCGCGCTGGGGGTGGTGGTGGTGGCAGCTCAGTCTAGGGCAGCTGGACCCATGGGGGGATGTTCAAGGGAAGGGGCTGTTGGCCCCTCTGCCCCAGCGGGGAGGGGGGATTTTTGAGAATTTGGATGGGAAAAATGTGCATCCTGAGAGCGGAAAACCCAAGGCAAAACTCCCTCCCATCACTCTTCTGAAGAGGGGCGGCCAGCCTGCTCATCTCCCTCCTCTCTCTCTCGATGCACTGTGGCCAGATCATGGCCGGCGCGCAATCCAGGGGCCTTCTTTCCTCTCCCCACCCCCGCCATGCACACTGGCTGGATTGGGGCTGGCGCGCAAGCTAGGAGTCCTCCTGTCTCTCACGATGCAATGTGGCCGGATCATGGCCGGTGCGCAATCCAGGGCCCTTCTTTCCTCTCCCCCCACCCCGCCATTCCCACTTTCAGCTAAACACTTCTCTGGGCACATGGATTCCCTGCCCCCCCCCCCATCCTGTCTATCATTAAAGGGCAATGGGTTCCACACCTATAGAAAATAGAGGGAAGCTTTGAGGAAAGCGCTGCCTTGCCCCCCGCCCCCAAATTGGAATCTGACTGTTCCAAAAGCAGAACAGAGCGAGGGTGGAAGAAAAATGGAGGAGACCAGAGGGACCGGTGCTTGTTTTTTGCGCTGGGGCTGGTGAACCGCACAAGGTAATCTGCTGGGCGGAGTTGGGGCGGAGCTGGGGGCAGGCATAAACAATGAGCCTGTTGGAAGGGGAGGCCTCCTGCAAAAGGGACAGACCAAACCGTTGTCAAATACAGCGTGGTTTGTTCCCATGAAAAACCAAAACTACAGATAATTGACGGGGATCAATCGCGGCCATGAAAAAAACATTTAAATCGTGTTGTTGTTTTTTAGTCCGCAGCAAAACAGAAGCAAAATCTACCGTGAAAAATGCCCCTCTCTGTTCTTGTGGAGGCAGCCCTGTGATTCCGTGCGTCCACACAGTCTTCCTTCACTTCCACATGATGAGTTATTTTCTCAAAACCACTTCCTCATACGGAAACAGTCCCTGCCCATCCTAAACCACACC
Organism: Euleptes europaea; assembly: GCF_029931775.1. Taxonomy (NCBI): domain Eukaryota; kingdom Metazoa; phylum Chordata; class Lepidosauria; order Squamata; family Sphaerodactylidae; genus Euleptes; species Euleptes europaea. The sequence continues at coordinate 26,108,269 of NC_079313.1, read as the reverse complement.
GAACTAGAAAATATATTTTATGCAATTTATGTCACAGAATGCAGCTTTTCGGAGCTGAAACTTAAGTGCAGAGTGTACGCAATCCTGGCTATTGCCTGTGCTGAATATTCACCAACAGTGGCGTTGACGAATGCGGGCACGTCTCTGCTGTAGTCCTTTTTGCAATTCCCTTTTCTCCATGGAGCCCCTTCCTCCCCCGCAACACCGCTCCCAAGGTGCTGTGCTAAGGTCATCTTCCACCTGTTTTTCTCTTTCCAGGCTGCAGTGGCGCCACCAAGCCTGCCCAGCCAAGTGGGGCCGAAGGGGTCCCTCATTATGCGGAGGCAGACATTGTCAACCTGCAAGGGGTGACCGGCAGCAACACCTATTCGGTCCCTGCTCTCACTATGGACTTGCTGTCTGGCAAAGACGTGGCTATGGCTGAATTTCCTAGGAAGTTGCTGACTTTCAAGGAGAAGCTGGGAGAAGGCCAATTTGGAGAGGTAAGTGCTCATGGCTCACTCCTTCCCGACCACATAAAGCTGCTGAGCCATAGTGAGTCAGACCTTTGGTCTGTCATGGTTAGTATTGTCTATTTGGACTGTCAGCGGCTCTTCAGGAACTCAGGGTCTTTCACATCACTTACTACCTGATTGGTTTATCTGGAGATGCTGAGGACTGAACCTGGCACGTTTTGCATGTAAAGCTGATGCTCCTTCCATTCAGCCACAGCCTCTTGTTTTATACTGAATCCCTTGGTCTGATCCAGGTTGGTATTGTCTATTCTGAATGCCATCAGCTCTCTAGGGTCTCACGTAAAGATCATTCACATCGCCTGCTTTCTGATCTTATAACTGGAGATGCTGAGGATTGGGACCTTGTTCAGGCAAAGCAGATCTCTAACACTGGGCCAGGGCTCCACCTCCGCTTCCACAAGGAGTGAGAAGTTCCAAGAGTAATTCTATGGGGTTTGGTTTTCTTTAAAAGAGAGAGCCTTGGAGATGTATCTTTAGAGATTTCCAGTTGGGGGTAGGCGTATGTAGTTTCCTGTTGCTGGTGTAGTTGCTGATATGCGTAGCGGCAATGGGGCTTCCAACATGAAGGGTTTCCCCATAGATTCCCTTCCCCAGTTCCCCAGCAGCAGCCATCTTCCCTCTCCCAGCCACAGAGGCTTTTCACATGTTGAAAAATCAGCAGTGTCACATTTTTATATCTGTATACCATTATAATAATAAGTGTATAAGGCTCTGTCAATTCCCAGTTTTTTTTTTTTTAAACTTAGCCCAATTCTCCAGCCTGTCAAGATCATCCTGTAGCCTCGCTCTGTCTTCTACCGTATTTGCTACCCCTCCCAATTTAGTATCAATTTAGTATTTAGGAGGAGGGGTCCGACTGCTTACATCTGCTCCCAAGATGCTTCTCCCCCAGCCAATCATGGCTCTCTTCCTATTCCTGTCTGTCACCTTCTTCCCAAGTCAAACTATACAACTAGCTGTAAAACAACTTTCCTTCTCTTTCCCATCTGCTGGAGGACATTGCTTTCACACACTGTTGTGAGCATTGACATTCCAACGCTAGAGAGAGCTTCTTCTGCAGGAGCATTAACACTCCTGACCCACATCAGGCTACACTATAGGAAAAATAACCAGTGAATACTGTTTTTTTTAAAAACCTCGGCACAAACTGCAAATGCACTTATGGGGGGGGGTCTAGGCCTTGGGCTTGCTGTTGGTCTAGTTTGGTGGGTGGTCATGACGAGAGGTCATTTTTCATCCTGTTGGATGTAATGTTGTGTCTGGGACGCTTCCATCATTGATAACGGGATTCTGGCGGGATGATAATGGACAACTAGAAGATCCAAATATCCCTCTGTGCAGAAATTCACAAGCAGCCCTGAAACTGGCTGCACATTAAATGCACTTTTTATTTTAATCTACATACAATGCAAACAAAACTTCAACACATAGTACATATACATAATACAATACATAAACACTACATAGACAGACTTGAAATCTACAACACTTTGATAATAGACTTTTCTCTGGGTGGACGTAACCAATTATGTTTTGTTGACTATACTAGCTTAGTCACATTTTATATACACTGCTTAATATAAAATCCTTCATTCGCATAATTATATACCTTATACTATCTCATTTATAATCTCTTATTAATTAATCAATATTAATAACTGAGTTTCAATATGCACTTTTTGCTTGATATATTAGATATAACCTTGTGACTAAACTTTTTCATTTAATTTTTTTAGAAGATATATGCACTATATAATTTCCAGTTATTTGGAAACTCTTAGTTGGGTTGTCTCTTTACAGAACTTGCCCTCTTGGCCCTCACTGCATACTCTACTAACTTATCCTTCCAATCGTCAATGTCTGGGCAATCTTCTGTTTTTTCAAATGCATTCTCCAAACATAGTGGAAAGTGGGGGCAAGGCAGAGAAGACTCTTTTGTGGGTTGATTTAATCTCGCTTGTCCTAATTCTCCCTTAGGTCCACCTGTGTGAAGTGGAAGGGATGGAGAAGTTTGCGGACAAAGATTTTGTCCTGGACGGCAACGTCGGCCAGTCTGTCCCAGTGGCTGTGAAAATGCTGCGAGCCGATGCCAACAAGAACGCCAGGTGCTTGGGAAATAATGATTTTATTTAGTATCTTTTTTATCTGCCAGTCCTCCAAGGAGCTCAGGGTGGCGTGAATCATTCTCCCCTTTTCCAATTTATCCTCACAACAGACCTGTGAAGTAGGTGAGGCTGGGAGAGAGTGACTGGCCCCGAGGTCACCCCGTGAACTTCATGGAGGTCTTTAAACATAGGCTAGATGGCCATCTGTCAGGAGTGCTTTGATTGTGGGATCCTGCATGGCGGGGGGAGGGTTGGGGTCTCTGGGGATGTGCGGGGAGGTAGTTGTTAATTTCCTGCATTGTGCAGGGGGTTGGACTAGATGGCCCTGGTGGTCCCTTCCAACTCTGTGATTCTATGTGGGGGTCTGAACCTGACTTCCTAGATCCAAGTTTGACACTCTAACCACTATGACACACTGGCTCCTGACATGCCATATATGCAGCATTCTTAAGAATGGCTACAGTAGGTTTTTACCCACTGCATGTGTACCCCCGACTTTTAAAAATGGTTTTAATAGTCTGCTTCTACCATGAGGACTGCTGCATGAGACTCTTTTTAAAGTTGCCTTTATGCTCTTTTTATTCCCTTTCTGGGTTTTTAATTGTTAACGACTTTTATTGTTTACGTTTTACTTTGTCAGCTGCCACCAGCAGGTTCTCTGGAAAGGTGGCATAGACATTTTCTAAATACATCGATAGCATATGTATGGAGGGCAGGTGAGCCATGCTGCAGAGAGCAGAGGACCGAGGGTGCAAAATTCCCAGGGCCCGAGGGCGCAGTGAAGCTAGAACCACAAACACATTTCTGGGTTTGTTTTTGATGTTTTTAGTGCAATTCTGCTCTGCAGCCCCTAAGGGCCCAGGCGAGTCAGAGTAGACTGAACGGAAAGAAGCTGTGACTCTGTTGCTGTTTGCCCCACTTTAAAAAAACACACCAAGTGATTTGTATGCTCTCCATGGCTGCAAACTTTTAAAGCTATGGGGCTGAGGAAAACATTTCCCTGTTGTGGGTTGTTCCTAAGATCACCAACCAACCTGGTATGCCTTCATTTCTGCCCCGCCCCCCGCCCAATTCTTCCGTGCTTGTCCCCTCCTCTTCCTTCCCAGCCTTATGCCTTCTCATCCCCGCCCTGGCTGGGGCGTTAAAACATACTTAATAGTAGAACCTCTGTGTCAAGTTAATATTCCCCAATAATCTGTCAAAGTAGTGGAAGGAGGATCCCTCTCCACACACTTTACATGCATCACAATCTATGTATGTATTAAAGGTTATAAATGTGGAAGAGGGAATGCCTTCGTTTCAGTTTTTATCACATGCTGCATAATTAATTGAATAAACTACTATAAGGGGACATCCACTGATTTAGAAGACTTTAAAAAATAGATTCATTGGGGGTGGAAAGGTCCACAAGTGGCCATTAGTTACAATGACCAAATAGAACCTCCATCTTTAGGGGCAGTATATTGTTGAATGCCACCTCTGGGGGCAACTTTTGGGGGTGGCTGTTGCCTTTATGCCCTGCTGGTGGGATTCCCAGAAGCATCTGCCTGGCTAGCGGGGGGAAATAGGGCATCGGACTAGAGAAACCTCTGGTGTGATCTAACAAGCTTCTTATTTTATTCTTATGGAAGGCACAGTGCATTTAATTATCCTATCCTAATTTTTATAGAGGGTTTCAAAAATATTATCCCGTGATCCCACTGCTTTCTCTGCATCTTTAAATATGCTACTGAATTATTAAAGTGTGTGGGAAGAAAGGGGACTGCGGTTTTTTAAATGTTCTGATATAACAATCACGTAAGGTAGGGCAGTAGTATTATTATCTCCATATTGGGAATTTGGAGGAGCCAAGAATGACCTCTTAAGTCCTCCTAGTGATTTCCTTGCAGAGGTAAGATTTGGAACAGAGACGTTTACATTCGTAGGTCAGTCTGTTAGCCACTACGCAACCCCAACTTTCATTGCTGTAGGTACTTTGGGACCATTAACTCCCCCTTCTTTCTTTCTGAAAGGAATGACTTTCTCAAGGAGATTAAAATCATGTCCAGGCTGAAGGATCCCAACATTATCCGGCTGTTGGCCGTGTGCATCACTGATGCCCCTCTCTGCATGATCACGGAGTACATGGAGAACGGGGACCTCAATCAGTTCTTGTCTCGCCAGGAGCCCCAGAGCTTGTCAGAGAGCCCCGCTTCTTCTGTCAGGTAGCCAATAAAAGGCCTGTAAATGCTGCTCTGCACATTGCCTTTTCCAAGTTGAGGTGCACTTCATGTGCCATCTGTTACACATTGTAATCATGAAGATCTGAGCTCCGGGGGTATGTATGTGTATGGGTAATATGTAGTTTTACAGGAAGGAATAAAAGCTTCACAGAAGGAAGCTGAAGAATTCACAGAAAAGGAAGGCATTGAAGACCTAGAACGAGGTGGCACCATGAAAGCATTTAGTGAGGGAGTCCGAGGTGAAAAGATAACAAAGGGCAACAATTTAAGAGAGTAGGAGGCTTTCAGGAAAGTATTGGGCCATTTATGCAGGGGTATTTAGCTCGTGAGGCTTCCTTTGCATTATTCATGATTTTACCAACCTTTAGAAGTCACTTCGCTCCCACCTCATTCTTTCCTCGCAGTTCTAGGATGCTGCTTTAAAACGAATTTAAATTCTGCTTTGAGGCAAGAATGAGGCAAATCCCCACCATTTTCATGCATAGTCCTAACTTTAGGTTTCTCTCCCCATGCCCATTCTGGCTTCCCCATCCCACATGTCTGTCCCTCTCATCCAATCCCTTCCCTCAAAGCAAAGTACAAAAGTGAGAGTGAAACCTTCATGAAATGTGCAGGAAGACACAAACTGGAGAGAGACTGCAAAGGCTGGAAGGCATCTCCTGGCAGGGAGCTGCTGAAGAAAGTGGGGGAGGAAAACCCAGCTTTGCGAAAGCACACACACAGACAGGGAGCAGTCCCTTTAAAAGCTGACCCGCCCCCTCCAAGTAAACTGCAACAAGGCTGCGTTTTCAGGGGGAGGGACTCAGAAGCTCCGTGATTCACTGGGGATGCATAATTAATCACAAGGCACTCCTGGAATTTCCCGGGGGTGGGGAGCCCTCATGCATATAGTGCTTGAGAATTTGTATCAGAAAACTGTGCAGCAAACCAAACACACACTTCCCCTGCACAAATGACCTTGGAGTTCCATCTTTTCATCTGTTTTAATGGCCTTTCTTCTGTACTGTTTTATAAATATTGCTTAGGCTGCTGAATGTAATTTTATGATGTTTTATGCTTGTTTTTTTATATTCTGTTGCCAATTTTAAAAAATTAAAAAGCCTTCTGGTGGCAGGGAAGGAAATGGGCACCACAGGGGCAAGGAAAATGGCTGCTGTGTGGGTAGGACTAAGAAAATCTTCACTTTCCCACCAGTGCTGCAGCCATCTAGCTTTTGATGCAATGTTTCACAAAACCTCAAGGCAAAAAAGGTTTGGAAAAGACCGGAGAAAGGCTGGGGAAACCCTGGGAAGTGTGCGAATGCACCACAATGCTGTGGGGAAATGGGGCAAAAAACCAACTTCTCAACAGCATTGAACCCTGGGCAACAAGAAATAAGAACAAAATGTACAGTAAGGCCATGGAGGACTTTAGGACTTAGAATCGTAGAACTAAAAGTTAGCAAAATGACATCTAGTGTTCCTCAGAGCAGGATTCCTTTATCTGGGGGCTTTTTAAATTGGCATATTAATATTAAAACAACCCCCACACCTCCCATTGATTTGCCTACAGAATAATTTGCAAAATTAGGACAGTGGTTGTTCATACAGTTCCTGCCACATTATTCTGTTCTTCTATGAGTTTATCATGTGCTGCCTTGCCTGAAAGGGGCCAGCTGTCTGCCGTCTGACAATTTGCTGACTCGGCATTTGGCCTGATCCCTCCTCTGGCTCTTCTTTTCATCTTCAGCTATGCTGACCTGAAATTCATGGCTACACAGATTGCTTCTGGCATGAAGTATCTGTCCTCCCTGAATTTCGTCCATCGAGACCTGGCCACACGCAATTGCCTAGTGGGGAAGAATTACACCATCAAGATAGCTGACTTTGGAATGAGCCGGAACCTCTACAGTGGCGACTACTACAGGATCCAGGGCCGAGCGGTGCTTCCCATCCGCTGGATGTCGTGGGAGAGCATCCTTTTGGTAATCTTCTTGCACCCTGCACTTCCCACCTGGTCTATTGGAGCCAAAACATATCCTTCTGTCTCAATAATTAGGGCCAGTTCACACATTGGAAAGTCCTGGGGGAATTTCTGTCAGATGTGCCATGAGAGTTTTATTCTCCCCAGATGCACATGGGTCCACGTCTGATTACTACCACAGTGCGCATGGAGTTCAGCCCCTTCCATGCCGTTTTCACATTATGAAACAGCCATGGGAGCTGCTGTTTCCCTGTGAAGATTATATATAGCCATGCATGTTGCAGAATTTTTGCAGCAGAGTAAAATGCAGCTCCCTGGTACAGTGTCAGGACATGAAGACGGCTGAAGCCCCTTCCCCACATGCTTTGGTTGGAATCATGCATGTGGGGGCACAGGAATCCCATCACTGGATTCAAAGTCCTCAGAGTGTCCATAACAACTTAGTAATGTGGGAATTGGCCATAAGTAGGGTTACCAGGTCCCTCCTTTTCTCCAGCGGGAGATTTTTGGGGTGGAGGTGAGGTGAGATTGTGCATGCGCAGCCGCACCGATGCGATTGTGTCACTTCCGGTTTACACCCAGAAATGCCGCATCACAAGGGGCCTTTACTACACAAACTGGGAGTTTGAGTGGTAAAAGGTCCCTTGCGATGGGGCGCTTCCGGGAGTGAACCGGAAGTGATGTAGTGCCGCGCGTGCATGCGTTGCCCGCCGACCCTCAGCTGGTCAGCGGGCAGCCAGGTGGATTGGCGGGGGTTTGCCCGCCACCACCTGTCACTTGGCAACCCTAAACCAAACTCAAGAATACTCTATGCTGTACAGATATCTGAACAAAACCGGCAGCATGCGAAATAAGCAGTGCAAAAATCTATTCAAAAAGCCTAATACAAATGCCACTATAACTCTGACATACAATAAATATACTAAATACACTAAAGAGGGCTTCAAAAGAAACACTAATGAGCCCTGGGTGAGTTCAATATGCAAAGTGAGTGGTTAAGAGTTCCTGTAATACTGTTATCTCTACTGCTTGTCTCTATTTCCTCACCGCTACGAACTTTGTTTGCCTTATTGGATACATGAAGAAATTTACTTGCTAAACAATTGCTGTAATAGTATATTCATTGTGTGTTAGTGTTATAGTGGCATTTGTGTTTAGTGTATTTAGTATATTTATTGTATGTCAGTGTTACAGTGGCATTTGTATTAGGCTTTTTGAATAGATTTTTGCACTGCTTATTTTGCACTTGGCAACCCCTAGCCGTAAGTGTGTTCTGTAAACTTATCCTTTGTCCCTCCCATTTCCATGTAAGCAAATACTCAAGGCCACTAATCCAGATTTTTTACACAATTACCAGTCACCCTGTGCATGCTGCATTTATCAGGTTGCCAGCTCTGGGTTGGGAAATACCTGGAGATTTTTGGGGTGGAGCCTGAGGAGGGCGGAGTTTGGGGTAGGGAGGGGAAGGACTTTAATGCCATAGAGTCCAATTGCCAAAGTGGTCCATTGCAACAACAATGTGGAATTATTAATGCAGAAAATGGCTTTGTTTCACAAAATAGATTAACCCGCTTATACTTTGTTGTAATGGAGGGGGGAAATGCCTACAAAACAGCTACACATAGGGGAAGCAGGATCAAAAATGGCAAATGTTCTAACAATGCAAGGTGGGGGGGGGTTTAGGACCGCCCCCAACACTACTTTGTTTTCATTTGGAAATGAAATGGGAGCTCAGTTAGTGCAGCCTGGTTGTAGACTGACCCAGGAACTGCCACCACTCCCTAGTTCTAGATCTGCATAAAGTACCATGGATTATCCCCATTTCAGTCATGGGTCCAATTTAGGGTTGCCAGCTCCAGATTTGGAAACTCCTGGAGATTTTAAGGTTGGAGTCTGGGGAGGAACAACAGCAGGGTATAAGGCCATATCGCCCACTTTCCAAAGCAGCCATTTTCTCCAGGGGAACTGGTCTCCGTCTGAAGATCACTTGCTGTTTCACGAGAGCTCCAGCTGCCCCCTGAAGGTTGGCAACCCTTTAGCCCAACTACACATTACATTCTACCCAGGGATGCTCCAGGGTTTGATAGAAAAGGTATGTTCTGAAGTTCTCCGCTTCCCAGGAACACGGGCCAAATCCGGATCAGGACCATGACGAGATCTGGGGTGGTGGTGGAGTGTAGACCTTTACCATTTCATGCCTTTTTCCCAACCTAAAAAGGCCCCAGGGAGTGCTATTTGTCTCTCTGTGGAAACATATTGGCCATTTATGCTTGGTAATTAGCAGTGCGTTCCAGGCTGAAGTGCCCAGCATATTTTTTTTTAGTTTTTCATGCTGAACCATCATTCAGGAAGTAACTGCGAAGCTGGCGCATACCTGCTTCGCATTTCTTAAGAGCCCCTTTAACGGGACCTTTTGTGTTTGCTCCGCCCTCGCCTCGAAGAATCCCCTCAAGGAAGCATGCAAAATGATAGCCGTGCGTTAGCTATGCAAACGGCTAATGCAGGGATGGGGAACCTCAGGCACGGGGGCAGTATGTGGCCCCTGAGGACATTTTTTGTGGCCCTCGGGAGATCCGGGGCCCTGACGCGGAGGCGGGGCGCAGGGTGGCCCTCCCCAAGGGTGTTCCTGGGGCCGCGGCTTACAGGGGCGCTGCAGCGCCCCCTTTGGACCTCCTCTCGCCGACTGTTGGCTGTTGGTCGGCGAGAGAAGGGTAGGGGGAGGGATGCTTCCCCCAAGGCTGCCCCCTACAGCCGTGGCATGCAGGAACGCCACGGCACATTGTAAGCCCCTCTCGCTGCCTGTCTGCTGTTGAGCAGCGAGGGGGGGGGAAGAGGCCAACGGCGCCCGGCGGCAGAGCATGCATGTGGGAGCCAATCAGGCTTCGGGGTGGGGGCTTTTGTGGACTCTGGGGGGGGAGGGCATGGAGACTGGGGCCCGGCGTGCATGGGTGTGTGTGTGGGGGGGGAAGGCTTTTCTCTCTTTTCTTCCTCTTTTTCTGTCACTCCTTCTCCTTTCTTTCTGTCTCTTTCTTTCTTCCCCTCCATCTTTTCTTTCTTTCCCTCCGTCCTTTTCTTTCTTTCTCCCCATCCTTTTCTTTCTTTCTCCCCCTCTCTCCATTTCTTTCTCCCTTTCTCTCTCTTTCTCCCTCCCTCCCTTTTCCTCTTTCTCTGTTTTCCTTCCTCCCTTCCTCCCTTGCCGATTGACTGTGTGCTGCGCCCCCCTAGCGCCTTCTTTACTCGGGCCCACCTCTGGCTGCCCTCCCGCCTGGGAGGGGGGAGCGGGGGAGCCCTGCAGGCCTTCTCTGTGTGGCCTCCCCTGGGTTTGCCAAACTCCAGGTGGTGGCTGGAAACCTGGCAACCCTAGCCTCTCCCCCCACCAGGAGATCTACATTTGGTATGGCCCCTGAATGATGTCATAAATGTGCAAATGGCCCTTGGCAGGAAAAAGGTTCCCCACCCCTGGTCTACCCCTTAAACAAATCTTAGTCGATTGACTGTATACATTTAAATTGATTAATAATATAAATTTGCATACGAATAAAAGCAATTTGAGCAGTTCCTTGTTTTTAAATGATGCACATAGTTAAAAAAATACTACCACTCTTTCAATCTGTACTTACACTTTTTCATTCTTTCCTTTTTGGATGCTGGGTTATCATACCTGCATTATTCTGATTTGCACTCTCTCTCTTAATCCAGGGGAAATTCACCACAGCAAGTGACGTGTGGGCGTTTGGTGTGACGCTCTGGGAGACCTTCACATTTTGCCGCGAGCAGCCCTATTCCCAGCTTTCAGATGAGCAAGTCATTGAGAATACCGGAGAGTTCTTCAGGGATCAGGGGCGGCAGGTAGGGAAACATTTGTGGTAGCAAAAGATGCTCTTTTATAACAGGAAAAAAGGGAAAGGCTCCAAAATGGTCCTCTGGTCCAAACCCACCTCCAGCCTCTGCAGGGACTATCTACTCAGACCTTTAATAAAACCTATAATAATTAAATAGGATAAACGTTAGCAAACTACAGATATCTTTTTGGATGCTGTGCAACTTTGGTAGGGGTGCCAAGCATGAAGGAAATGATCTTTATTCTGGGTAGGTCAAAGAGTTTGAGATGGTTGCAGGATGTCTACGTTCTCCAGGCTGTGGAGAATCCCACCTGCATCCTATGCAGCCATCAGGTTAAATGACCTCAGAATGCCAATTTGTAAGGCATTTCCTAATAAGAAACCTGAAGTAGTATAAATTTAAAAAACTTTAATTAGCTGCTGGAGAACTGGTGACTGGGACAGCTGTCCAGCATTCCTCCATAGATGCTTTTTGGCAGATATACACTCGCTTCCCATAGTGGGATTCAGGTGTCCTTGTGCCACTCAAGCTCCTTGGCCTGCCCAGGCTTCATGCCCACCCTTCCCAGGTGTCTCTTTAATGCAGGCCTTATGACAGCCCAGCCTGCTACACGTGTGTCCTTATTCACAGCTCCTGTTAATCAGGACCAGGGTTCAGGCTGCCCCAATGGCGGTCACCTTCTTGCCCTTACAGAATAGTGTAAAGAGAGACCTAATGTGGATCGAGCAGGGGTCCCCAACCTTATTGAGCCTGAGGACACTTTTGGAAGTTTGAGAAAAGGGAGTGAGGGCAGCACCACAAATTAGCTGCCATGTGGGGCATAGTCAACTACAAGATGGCTGCCGTGAGGACTGAGACTAGGGCCTTTTATGCAGGGACGTTTTCCCTGCTTGACTGTTTCGGGGCTTCGTTTTGATGATGTACGCCTTTCCAGACCATCAGAGGTCGCCTCGCTCTTCCTGCATGTTTTGCCCACATTTTCCAGATTCTGGCTGAAACAGCCAGAAACACAGGCAAAACACACAGGGAGAGCAAGGTGACCTCTGACTAGGCTTACCAGGTCCCTCCTCTTCTTCGGTGGGAGGTTTCTGGAGTGGAGGTGGGGGGGGGGGTTGCGCACTCCCGGAACTGCTGCATTGCAAAAGGCTGGTTTCCACTCAAACTCCCAGTTTGAGTGGTAAAGGCCTGTTGCGATGCAGCACTTCCAGGTGTAAAACGCACCACAAGGGATCGTTTTCCACTCAAATGTACCCTTGTGATGTGTTTTACACCCGGAAGTGCTGCATCGCAACAGGCCTTTACCACTCAAACTGGGAGTTTGAGTGGAAACCTGCCCTTTGCAATGCAGCACTTCTGGGTGTGAACCGGAGGTGACCTGTCCCTGCCTGCACAGGTTGCCCGCCGACCCTCAGCTGGTCAGCGGGTGGCCAGGTGGATTGGCGGGGTTTTGCCCGCCACCACCTGGCACTTGGCAACCCTACCTCTGACGGTTGGGAAAGGCTTGCATAATCAAAAGGAAGCTCTGAAGCAGTCAGTGAGGGTGACTGCAGGGAAATGTCCCTGCGTAAAAGGCCTAGACCAGAAAAAGTCCTATTAATATCATGGTTGCCTTCTGTTTCTGGTGCCTTTGAAGAAGGAATAAGTCTTTATTCAGTGTTTACCTTTTTCTCCCTTTTCCAGACATATCTCCCACAGCCTGCCTTTTGCCCTGATCCTGTGTATAAGCTAATGCTCAGCTGCTGGAGACGAGACACCAAAGACAGGCCTTCTTTCCAGGAAATACATCGCCTCCTCGAAGAAGCAACCACTTCATAGTCAACGCCTTTGATTCCTACACCAGATGCTCTGGGCCACCTCTCAAAGAAACCCCACACGTCAAGCTGAAGCAATGTCACCTGGACTTTCCATTGCTTTGAGTAGCAGAGCTGGGACTTTAATCGGCCACCAAAGGAAAGAAGGTGGGATCTGACCAGGTCTGCCACACAACCTTATTCAAGGTGCTGTGCTTTGGACTGGCAAAGGTTGAAACAAATGTTTATTTATCTTGTACATGTTATAGCTTCTGATTCATGAATGCATTTTTTTTCTGCAAAAGGAGGTATACTATTTTTTTCCTCGAGGAAACATTTTGAGATGTGTCCTGAAGATGGTATTGGTAAGAGGCATATGGAAATAAGAAAGTGACGAAGTACCTACCTGGTATTTTATGTTTGGGGCTCTATGTATGCTATGAACCCATAGGGCCACAAAAAGAAAAGCACAGAATGAGATATCCAAGGCAGGATATCCTGCCTTTAGCTTCTGTAGATTCTCAACTTTTAAAAAGACCAAGATTCTAGTCCTCGGGGGCTGCAAAGATACATCAGAAAGTAGTTGGACAGTACATCCTAAACCCCAGTACATCCTAAATTGACTAAGATTTCCAGTTGTTGAAGGCAGGGCTTCATTCTTCCCCATGACTAACAAACCCAGAATAAATTATACCAAAATAAGGAGCATTGAGCAAATTTACTCAATTTGTACACTTTACGCTGGTAACAGAATTCAGTTTTACCTGGTGTAGGATTTTATTGCTTGTAGGAAAAAATATATATTTTTAAAGCTTGGAGTATTCACGGCCCTGTTTGTGCCTTGTGCTACATGAAATATCAGAATGTTGTCACCCATGTTTCCTGGATCTGGAATACCTGAGCCAGGTGCTGTCCCCACCTGATCCCTTGGGTCTCCTCCCAAGGCATGAAGGCCTTAGCTCCTTCTCCCTACATGTTGTGGTCCCAATTTGAATTGGGTCCCTGCTAGGGTTGCAGATCTCCTGGAATTACAACTGATCTCCAAGAGTACAAAGATCAGTTCCCCTGGAGAAAACAGCTCATTTGGAGGGTGGATTCTGTGGCGTTATACCCTGTTGAAGTCCCTCCCCTACCCAAACTTTGTTTTTCCCAGGTTCCACCCCCAAATCTCCAGGAATTTCCCAACCTGGGGTTTGCAACCCTAGCCCCCCCCCCCACGCATGAGAATTAATTTCCGAGCACAGGCACACCTCTGTTAACAGTCCATATGCCTGCTGCATGGTCTTTGTGATGTGTCAATTGACTCTTGATTAAACAGAGAAAATGAATGTCACAATGTTAGGTTGATTGACAGCTGCAAGTTTCAAACTCCAAAAATCAGTTCTAGAATGTTGCTGTTGGTTATTTGTCTGTGAACTTCTTTTGGAAGTGAAAATGGATGTTAGGGGACTTTGCATTTTTACTTGCCCCCAGGCTCTTGGATAACGGGGCATTAAGGTATGGCAGAAGAGTAGTTGGTTTTGCAAAGCAGAGGCATTAAGAAAGCTCTTGTGATGATGTCAGAAGTGACCCTGATCTGAGGCAAGGGGAGGTGTGCCAGTGCAACCTCAGGAAGTCAACTTTGGGGGCAGAGCTGCAGATGGATTTTGACAGGTTATGTAGCTCCTGTTCATTTCATGGGGACCTGTGAAGGAAAACTAGCACTCTGTAGGAAATTAGGTACCAACTGGGTAAGTTGTCAAACTTCGACACTGGCAGGTGGGCTGGAAGCACTCCAGGACCAAACTAGATGTGGTAGGGAAGCCATGCTTGTTTATACAGATGCCTCCCCTGTTAGGGATGCCAACCTCCAGGTGGTGGCTGGAGATCTCCCACTATTACAACTAATCTCCAGGTGACAGAGATCAGTTCCCCTGGAGAAAATGGGCCCTTTGCCAATTGGACTCTATGGCATTAAAGTCCTTCCCCTCTCCAAACCCCGTCTTCCTCAGGCTCCACCCCCAGAATCTCCAGGTATTTCCCAACCCAGAGCTGGCAACCCTATCCCCTGTTCATGTATAGTTAGAGGTGGGGCGGTGCATGACTGAAGGAAGCTGAACGCTTCCTTTCCAACCCTGACTTGGTTATGTTCTGCAACTTCATATGTGAATAAGACAGATCCAGGAACAGCATGCAGCTGCCCCCCCCCCCCCATTTTATTTTGCCCTTCAGTCTGTACCTGAGACTGGGAAGACAGGCCACAAGATTTAGAGGACCAGGTGGAACCTTATTGGCTCCTTGGGTCATGTTACCACCATTGACTTAACAGCTGCAATCCTTCCCTCTGAACTGGTGGCTGCAGGTCTCCCTCCGGCCATCTGCTATGGCGGTGCTGAAGCACAGGAGAGAGTAGAGCAACAGCCTCCTCCTTTGACAAGTTCCCATGATGGCACAGAGAGAGTAAGATATCTGGTTCCTGCTGCCCTCGTTTAGGACCAACGCTTTAAAAGCTTTCCTGGTGGATTTTTACCATACAAAGCAGAAGGGAGCCTATCAATTGGAATTTCCTCTTCAGGTACTAACACAACACGGGTGGCAGGTCCTATTTGAGTGGTGCCCATGTTGTTTTTTTGTAAAAGCCCAGTGAAGCGAATCTCTGGGCCTCTGTAGTTTTTATATTTGACTCTTTGGCTAAGAAGAGGTATGTGGAGTTGTGAATACAAGCCTGTTGCCTCATACTTGCGATTCGCAGTGGAGGGGCTTTGGAATCATCAGTTGGTTGCCCAAAGTATGGATGGGCACTAATAAGTGAGAAATAGTGGTTGCTACAGCAGAGTTCGGGACTAGATTCTCATGGTAGATCTTCAGACCACCTGGGAACATCTGCTTTCAAAGCCTCATTCTCACACTGTGAGGGAGGCCTACTTAGAAAGTGCAGGCCGTTGATAAGAGAGAAAAGCAGATTGTTCTCTGGATCTCCAAGGCCAGTTTGGTGAATATTTTGTCTGGGCTGAGAGGTGGAATGCTTTCCCTCCCTTTCCCACTCAGCGGTGGTGGCCTGGTGCCCACTTCCAGATTGCACCGTATTAATGGATTTTGCAACAAGTTGATGGAACCAGTGCTTTTCACTTCAGCCACAAGAAACTTGAAAATATGCTTCGTAGGCATCCGTGACACATCTCCCTTTCCTATCCCTTTGATTATTAGCCAAGAACAACCAAAGTGAGCACCTAGTTGTTTTGTCCTAGTATTTTGGGCAGCTTGAACATTCTACCCTTTCTCTTGTTTGCTCAAGATTTCATATGTCTGCAGGATTGGCTTGTAGGTGATTCAATGCACCCTCTTCAGTGGCATTCCTCTGTATTTTGTTGACTCTTCCTTTAAGCCACATCAGTTCTGAACATCAGTTCAGTCCCTAGAGTCCAATGTGCTCTTTCAGTGCCTTCAAACCATGTGCTCCCTGAACTGATTTCATAGCAGTTGGGTACAAGAGCAGAGCAAGGACAGGTTCTGCTGTGTGTGCATGTTTCAACCTGTAAGTGGATTCTCTCATGCTGCAGCATACACATATTTTTAGGAAACTTCCATTAAAGTCTCTATCCCAAAAGGAGATGTTTTCCCATGCAAGCAAACTGAAGATAAGTGGTGGACCTACATTTTTGGGACCCTGAAGCTTGAACTGTTATGGGGGCCCCTTCGCAACCAGCAACAATAGGGCAACATTCAACAAGGTCCAAAGGGCCTTGCTGCCCTTGCAAGGATCTCGAGGCTCAAATGGAAGAGAACAGGATGGTGGCGTAGAGTCTTTGAAAATGGGCCATACAATGAGTCCCTTCCCACCAGTGAGGTCTGGGTAACCACTGTTATCTTCTTCAGTGGGGTTGTTCTATGGCAGATGGTTCATTCTCTAATAGAGGTAGAAGGTCATCAGAGGGGGCTTGTTAGGATAAAGAGGTGAAAAACTGATTTTTGGTGTTAAAACACACAAGCAAGATAAGTGCAGCCGGAATTGAGAATTAGAATAGATTCTAATTCTATGAATAGATTCTGGCGGGCTCAGCAAGCCCATACAGCTGGGGGTTTGGACGCTGCAAGCCCCTGAGAAAATTTTGAAATTTGACCAATTACAGGGACATTTTGATGCCATATGAAATGGTATTAGAGTATATTCTAAGGTCAATATTAAGTACTTCAACCCACTGGCTTATGATTCTATCACTAAAATAGCCTTATTTTAATAACAAACACTTAAAAAAACTCCATCAGTTTTGTTGAAAAATTCACTCATAAAAAAAAAAGTTGCTTCAGGGCCCCTCCAGGATTAGGGGCCCTGAAGCTTAAGCTTCATTAGTTTCATAGTAGATCCGCCACTGCTGAAGATTGCCACCTTGTTGACATTCTGAAGGATTGCTAATGTTTTGGGGAATTCTGAATCACTGATAAAAGAACTTATGAACAGTGCATACATTTTTTAGTTTTGCAATTGGTCCTGTAGCAGCCAGAAGGCAAGTTCAATCTTAGGGTGCATCAGTAGGGTTGCCAGATCCCTCTTTGCAACCAGCGGGAGATTTTGGGGGCGGAGCCTGAGAAGGGCGGGGTTTGGGAAGGGGAGGGACTTTAATGCCATAGAGCCCAATTGCCAAAGCGGCCATTTTCTCCAGCCGAGCTGATCTCTGTCAGCTGGAGATCAGTCGTAATAGCAGGAGATCTTCTGCTACTACCTGGAGGTTGGCAACCCTATGCATCAATAGATGCATAGTGTCTAGGACATATGATAGTATCTCTGTATATTGCTCTGGTCAGACCCCATTTGAAGTACTGATTCCAATTCTGGAGGCCTTTTTATAGGAAGGGCATAGAAACTTTAGAGCAAGCGCAGAGAGTGACGAGGATGATTGGGGATTTGGAGACTAAGCCTTACAAAAAATGGCTGTGGGGACTGGGAGTGTTCAACCTGAAGAAGAAGGATATTGAGAGGGGGATATGATTGCTTTTTTAAAGCATTTGAAGGGCTGTCATTTAGAAGAGGGTAAGGTGCTATTTCAGTTGGTAGTGGAGGATAGGACTTACAATAATGGGTTTAAATTACAGGAGGGGAGATATCGGTGGATATTAGGAACAACATTTTAAAAATAAGGGCAGTTCAGTAGTGGAAATGGTTGCCCACGGATGCTGTGGGTACTTCCTCCTTGGAGGTAGTGGAGATTGTGGATATTGGACATTTGTTTGTCGGGATACTTTAGGTCCTTTGGATGGTACAGGGGGCTGGACTGGATGATCTTTAAGCCCCTTCTGACTTTTTAATTCTGTGACTGATAGCACCTGGGGCAGGTTGATTTCTATTGGGAACAGGTATGGGGAGATTAGTTTTTAAAACCTGTGCACCACTCCAACCATTCCTTCACACAGCTGATTTTGAACATTAAAACTATTTCAAAGCTCTCTCATGTGTAAAATTAAGTTCAGCCTTTGGTCTCTTTTGAATTTTAGGGACTGGATGACTCCAGAATGCTAGAGCCCTGGGGCTTTTAAGCTAATTCACATACCCCATTTTTAAAAAATGGCAGCTATCCATAGGTACAGTCCCCAACCATCTCTTGTGCAAGCCTCATTGAAAGACATCTGTTCATCTGGGCTTATCTTTGAGAAGATTTTGATGCATGTATCCTAGGACAGCACATCAGGACTACCCCAGTGCCTCTCCAGGTGAAACTGGATGGATGGAACAGAAAAAGCTCTGCAAACCTGCCTTCCTGCATTATGTTGGCAGTCCAGATGGATGTTGTCCTCATCTGTTGCATAGTGTCAGGCTGCAGCTAGATTCAGAGTACTCAAAGAAATATAGAGGAGTTATTGTCCATGACATTTGTTTTTGTCTAATTACATGTTGTTTTTAATTACTGCAATTTTTGTCAAACAACTTTTGCATGTTTTTGAAGCCATTCAAGGGGCTCTGAAAAACCAGCAAAACCTTTTTTTCGATGCCAGTCGTAGGAAAAGTGCATGTGATTGCTAAAAGGCGCATCAGTGGCTCTAATATCTCACCCACGTTCTGGGTGGGGGGGATACAAAATGTTTCTTCATCAGCCTCCTTAGGAGTAGTTGTCCATACTAAAGGCTTGGTATAATCCAAATACTCATGTGTACATAGAATTCCGTAGAAATAAAAGTTTAAAAAAGTATGTACAGTTACAATATATTTGTAGGAAATAGGAATTGTTAAAGCTTTCCAACACATTCGGAAGGATAAAGTCTTCCTCTCTCTGCAAGAAATATTCAGCTTGTGCCAGCCATCGTTTGACCTGACCTTACATCAGTGTAAACAGTATTGTTCAACTGCCAAGGAACGTTTTCCTTAAGCAGAGTTTATACTGGTGTAGCCTCTTCAGAAAATTGACTTTGGGTGACGGGCTTAGGGTTGCCAACTCTGGGTTGGGAAATTCCTGGAGATTTGGGGGTGGAGGATTGGGTTTGGGGAGGGAAGGGACAACAGCAGAGTGTGACGCCAGAGTCCACTCTCCAAAAGCCCTTTTGTCCAGAGGAGCAGGTCTCTGTAGCCTAGAGATCAGTTGTAATACCAGATATCCAGGCCTTCCACTTGGAGATTGGCAACCCTACAACACAGTGGTTCCCAAACTTTTCGGGCCACTGCCCCCTTGGTTCCACAAACTCAACCCCAGCGCCCCCTACCCTATCCAACAACACAGTTGATGGGGCCCACCGCTAGTGCCCCCCCTGTCTCTTAGTGCCCCCCAAGGTAATCCCACCGCCCCCCAGAGGGTGGTACTGCCCACTTTGGGAACCACTGCTATAACAGGATACGCTTCTGTAGACCCTTGGTGGTGTGGTGGGCAGCATGACCAAGCGTGGAAACAAATGAAGGAAGACATTTGTCTCTGTTTTTAAGATTTTTTTTAATTGAATGTATAAACAAACAAAGGGTGCATCTCAACAGCTTTTTTAAAAGAGAAAAAAAATGCAGTTTCCTGATCTACTTTTTAAAATTGAAAGCGTTTGCCTTTGAGGCATAAACGCAGGAGTCCAATTTCAAGCTGTCTGCACGTTTAGTCTCTAAAAGCAGACAATTGCGGCAACAAAATCTCGAGGAGGAGTTGGTTTTTATATGCCCGCTTTCTCTACCACTTAAGGGAGACTCAAACCGGCTTACAGTCGCCTTCCCTCCCCCTCCCCACAACAGACACCCTGTGAGGGAGGTGAGGCTGAGAGAGCGTGACTAGCCCAAGGTCACCCAGGGAAATATGTCCCCTGCCTGGGCTACAAATAGTTAACAGCTATGCTAGGACCCAAAATGGCTTAGATCAGGGCTTCGATCTTTCCGTGAACCCACAATGCATGCATCACAAATTGCTGTTGAAAAGTTCCCTCGGGTTCAGAAGTGGTATGCCATACCATGTGGATGGGTTGTCCAAAACAGATATACACAACAGCTCTTGGGAGCGCGGTCCTTTGGCGCTTGACCCCAGTTTATAATATATTATACATTAGTCTTGCTGCTGTTTGTAGTGGTAGTGTTTCTTGTCTTGTACACCGTTCTCCTGCAAACCGAACGCACTCCTCGGAGGTGTTCTAAGTTACTGTTGTGGCTAATCGGTCCCTCTGCTATAACAAGACCCCGAGAGGGCCATGCTCCTTCCAGCCTAAGAAAATATAAATTTCAGGCTGCTTAATCTTTGGTTCTTGCAGGTTATCCGGGCTGTGTAACCGTGGTCTTGGTATTTTCTTTCCTGACGTTTCAGGAAAGAAATACCAAGACCACGGTCACACAGCCCGGATAACCTACAAGAACCAATGAACTCTGACCGTGAAAGCCTTCGACAATGCTTAATCTTTCTTTATGACTGTAACATTTGTTCTGGAGCAGTTCTGTATGTGGAAATGGAGGCTTAGATTACCAGTGTATAGTTTCTTTATTTATTCTTTGTAAGATAAAAATTGAACTGTATTCCTGTAAAATGATCAATTTGTAAATAAGAAGGCTCTTTGGAGGGGGCAATAAACCCGTGTCGCTGTCTGTATATTGAGGTGAAGTGTGATCAGTCCTGTCACTATGCACAGTTGAAGAAGAAGAAGTAGAGTTGGTTTTTATATGCCGACTTTCTCTACCACTTAAGGGAGACTCAAACCGGCTTACAACCACCTTCCCTTCCGCTCCCCGCAACAAACACCCTGTGAGGTGGGTGAGGCTGAGAGCTGTGACTTGCCCAAGGTCACCCAGCTGGCTTCGTGCGTAGGAGTGGGGAAACGAATCCAGTTCACCAGATTAGCCTCCACTGCTCATGTGGAGGAGTGGGGAATCGAACCCGGTTCTCCAGATCAGAGTCCAGCACTCCAAACCACAGCTCTTAACCACGACACCACGCTGGCTCTACTTAACACAGTTAACTTTGGCTCAGTTTGGCTCTTCCCCCTACAGAAGTGGAGGAGGAGACGCTGCTCAAGTCGTGGTAAGTAGAATCCATCAGGAGGGTCCAGGGAAAATGAATCCTCAAAAAAACAAGTCATGTAGTACCCTGATTAACCTATCAGTAGGGATGCCACCTCCAAGTTGGGAAATACCTAGAGATTTGGGGGGCAGGGTTTGGGGAGAGACCTCAACGCCATAGTGTCCAGCTGCCAAAGTGGCCATTTTCTCCAGGTGAACAGATCTCTATCAGCCGGAGATCAGTTGTAATAGCGGGAGATCTACAGCTGTTACCTGGAGGTTGGTAACCCTACCTATCAGGGAGACCATTGGCGCAGATGGAATACAGAGCTGCTCCTGTATCACCACACCTTCAATGCATGTGGGGGCAGGCAGCTGCCATAATCAAACCACTGTCTTCAGCCTTATTTCCGTTCTGAAATAGCCCACAGGATCAGCTACGGCTACTTCTGGCAAAAGAGGCTGCACAGTGTGCCAAACACGCTGCAGACCAGAAAATTGTGAGGTTAGGCCAAGAGTCCCAGCACACACACCACTTCAGGAAGACCCAAGCATGAGACACACAGGAAGCTTCAGGGACTAATCCTGAGAAGTTCTACAAGCCAAGCACTGAGCCGTAGCCTCCTATTGAGGATGCAAAGTTGATGCTGAACCAGAGCCCCACCACAGTAGGTGTCTAAAATTATGCTGCTGAACTGATGGAGAAGACACAGTTCCAGCTCCACACGATGGACATCCATCAGCTTCCTGCCCCAGCCATTTTCCATGCTGAAACAGTATGGAGGGGGGTTAGGGATGCCAGCCTCCAGGTGGGACATGGGGATCCCCCAGAATTAGAAGAAGAGTTGGTTTTTATGCCGCTTTCTCTGCCACTTAAGGGAGACTCAAACAGGCTTACAATTCCCTTCCCCTACCCACAACAGACACCCGGTGAGGTAGGTGGGGCTGAGAGAGCTCTAACAGAGCTGTAACTTGCCCAAGGTCACCCAGCTGGCTTTGTGTGTAGGAGTAGGGAAAACAAATCCAGTTCACCAGATTAGCCTCCGCCGCTCATCTGGAGGAGTGGGGAATCGAACCCGATCTCCAGATCAGACTCCACCGCTCCAAACCACTGCTCTTAACCACTACACCTCACTGGCTCTCACAATTACAGCTCATCTCTAGACTACAGAGATCAGTTCCCCTGGAGAAAACTCATGCTTTGAAGGGTGGACTCTATGGCATTGTATCCCACTGAGATCCCTGTCCTCCCTAGGCTCCATCCCCCAAATCTCCAGGACTTTCTCAACCTGGATCTGGCAAGCCTACCCCCGAATCCCCAGTTGGTGGCCAGGGGGGGACCTGGCAACCCTAAGGGGGGTATTTCCGTTTTTGCTGCTTTGGGGGGAAATAACTCCCTCCAGCACTGTTTCAGCATGAAAAACGGCTGGGGGAGTCGCGCACGCCCCCCCCCCCCCGCCCAGGCTGTGTTCTGAGCCCACGCTCTGCTTTATTGTTAATAGTCATTTTAGCACAGCTGCTGTATGGCTGTAGGGAACCCGACTTGGGTGTGTAGAACCCGGAACCCACTGTTTTTAAAAAAAAGGCAAACATCTATTTTGGTCCTCAGGCTTAGCTCCTTTCTGAACTTGTCTGAGGTACTTCTGGAAAAAGGAGTGACCTTCTCAAAAACCCTGAGACCTTGACTAGGTCTGTCTTAGGCATTTTTAGACCTAAGGTGGAAAACCCTCATGGCACAAACCAAATTACTGTCTTTGGCACAGGACCCACACTGGGAAGGGGGGCTGCCACTGTCTGCAAAGTTGTGCTCTAACAAGGGGGATGGTTGCACAATCCCCCCCCCCGCTCATTCACTGGTGGTGGTGGTGGGAGGAACATGGTCATGAACCTTTTGAATGCAGTGTATGGAGGGGTGCATGGGAAGGCATTGAGCAAAATGATTCATTTGTGTGGTGGCGTCAGCAGCTCACCCCAAAGGGATTGTGTTTGATAGTGCAAAACATCAGATATACCCAGAATACTTTCCAGGGCTGTCAGGTGACTAGCCCCATGCGAGGATTTAACTGGGGGCCCTGGGTATACTATGCCATTCTCTCCCGTCCTCTTTCCTGGCTGGTCGGTTTCGACACCAGGACTGCTGGCACATTCCTAATGACCAATTCTCTGTGTGTTTGTTTTTCCTGTGTGCGGTTAGAGTTCTGCTCAGGTGTGCAAGGTCTGAGTTCTAACCCTGCCTCTGCCTTCTCTTTTGCTACTGGTCACCAGCTCCCCCTTGGTAGGAGTCAAACCCATGCCTTGTATTCCCCCCTTGGGAGCTCCCCCCCACCCCGGGGAGTTGGCAGGGATGCCTTCTGTGAATGTGCAGGTGAGTCTTCTGTTGTTGGGTGTCTTTGCTCCCCCTTGCCTTGCAAAAGGCTGGTTTGCCTTAACCCCACCCCAAGACCTGAATCCTTCCGCAAGAAAGGTTTTGGGAGTTTTATCAAGGTTGCCTCTGCCAAATGAGCTGTGGACGCAAATGAATACCAGGGTGAGGCCAAGGGTTTTTGCCCCTGAGGTGACTGACTTTGCCGCCTTCCCCCCAGCGCTGCAGGGAAGCTTCCTCCACGTAGGCAACCTGGATCCTGATCCAGGTTCAGGATCGGTGGCAGGGGCCAGGGTTGCAACTTGCTGAGGTGCCTCTGCCACCGATCCTGAACCTGGCAGCAAGGGAAGGCTCTCTCTGTTGCCCAGTGAATTAGTGAAGTATGGGATTGGGCCGTTTCTTGCTATGCCTCCCACTCCCGTCCTAGACCTGGCACCAAAGTTAGGACCTGGCACCACGTAGTGGCCACGCCCGTTTCTTTCCTATCTTTCTGCTTCACAAAATGGGACATGGTTGCACAAGAGGGGAATTGAATCCACCACTGCAGTATGTTCATTCCCAGAATCCTACTGGTCACATCACAGTTCTCGTTGCATCTGAGAGTGCTGAGTTTCATTGACACCTTCAGTTGTTGCATTCTGCATGTCAGTGGGGGGAATAGTCCTGTCAGGGTGGTGTGCCAGCAGTGTGTGTTCTTCCACATATAAATGACATGGGAGCATTGCTGGCATGCAGCGGGTAGCCAAAGACCGGCAAGAACAAGACAATTGTCCAAAGGCCGAGAGGGAGCTTGCTCCACGGGCCTCACAGGAGATACCATTCTAAAAACTATTATCTAAAAACTATTATCATGTGGCTGGACCTTTCCTCTATCCGGCTGAAGACAGAATCCATTTTTCTGCCCTTTCATTTTATCTGCACAGCAACCCTATGGTGACGATTGCCATAAGGTCACCCAGTCACCTTCCTGGCTGAGTGCGGATTCTCCCCAGTCTAGTACAGCATTCTAATCCCCGTGCTGCAAAGTCATGCCACTCTCTGAGAAGGAGCCCTACTCTTGGGACAATCAGCCTCACCTCAGACATGGAAACATCTATTTTCCATCTAGCTTGCTCTTAAGAACAGTTAGCAGACAAAGGAGCCCACAGCCTTGGCGTTTTTGAGAAAATCACATCTGACATTGCAACGCAGGTGAACAGTGCAGAAGGAGGGACCCAAGAATGCATGAGAATCATAAGATTGTGCAACAGAATGATGCAGCTATCTACCACATACGATAAAACTTGGAAGACGCGTAAATGAAATGTTCTCCGACGTCCTTGGTGTGCGAGTAAAAAGTTACAAAAACACTAAGCGTTCCTCTACAAACGTAACCAGAGCCCTGCTGCACCAGCCAAAAGATCATCATCCCACTTCCAAACGAATCCAGCCAAATTCCTCTTTTTAAAACATGAAACCAGATAAAAAGTGTGCGGGGAGAGGTAGGGTTGCCAACCTCCAGGTAATAACAGAAGATCTCCTGCTATTACAACAGATCTCCAGCCGATAAGAGATCAGCTCGCCTGGAGAAAATGGCCACTTTGGCAATTGGACTCTATGGCATTTAAACCCCTTCCCTCCCAAACCCCACTCTCCTTAGGCTCAGCCCCCCAAAATCTCCCGCCGATAGCAAAGAGGGACCCGGGCTGGTCACCCTAGGGGGAGGGGTTGTGCCGTTCCGGAATAACAACTATGCCACTCCAAAATTCATATCGTCTGCATTACCACTACTGTTATCAAGTTTCCAGCTCTGGTAGTTTTCTCTCACTCCATCTAGGCTTCAGTCCAGTAGCACCTTAAAGACTAACAAAAATATTTTCTGGTAGGGTATGAGCTTTCGTGAGCCACAGCTCACGAAAGCTCATACCCTGCCAGAAAATATTTTTTGTTAGTCTTGAAGGAGCTCCTGGACTCTTGCCATTTTCTACTACTGCAGACAAACATGGCTACCCACTGTGAATTATCCATCTAGGCTTCTAAGTGTCGTGGGTTTAGAGCACTGATTCCCAACCAGGGGTCCATGGACCCCCAGGGGTCCGCGAGAACTAAATTAAGGTCCGCGAAACAAAGTTACAAACCCATAATAAATTAATATTTTCAATTAAAAGTTTTCTATTATAAAAATACATTCAAATAGTATTCTAAGTTTAATGTTTAACTAACAGTTATGATTAAAGTTTATTTTCAAATTCTCTGAATTTTTATTTTGAACCTTGGGGTCCCTGCACCGAACAAAAAAGTCCTAGTGGTCCCTGGTCAAAAAAAAGTTGGGAACCACTGGTTTAGAGGGTTGGTTTTATTTGATCGACTGCTTGATGGTATGCCAATAAAGGTATTGACATTTGAAGTGTCGTGCAATGCGACTCTAAACAACAACAAGGCAGCTGCTGCGTGCACGCACACAAAGAAAACGCACACGTATGTTTCAGAAGTCCTCTGGGGCTGAGAATTACAATGGCATGCCCCTGCCTCTTTCCAACATTTCCTTTCCAAAGGCTCTGGGAGGAAGTTCATGAAGGCAACGCCTCCGTTCCTCGTTGGCATTCACAGGTAGACATCCTCTGCCCTTGCAAGCTTGACTGGGTTTCTCCTTCTGGATTCCACGTGGGCCAACCCGGAAGTTCGCCACACTTTTTTTTCCCGCCGTTCCAGCGGCAGTAGTAAAATGTGTGACGTCGCCGATGCCCCGCCAATGAGAAGGCCTCACCGCCCCGCCCTGGAACACGGAACAGCCCGCCCCCCGAACGCTCACGCCCGACCCTATTGGCTAAGCTGCCCCGTTTGCCTCCTGCCCATCATCGGACTACGGTCACGCCACGCTCTCCGCTCCCCTCATTAGCGCCGAGATCAGCTGCGTTGTGGGCCGGGCGTATTGAGGGGGGAGGGGGCGTGGCTTGATCCACACTGAACAGCACGCGGCGCCCAGGCTACGCAGCCCGGCTCGAATGTGGGGCGGGGCTTCCCTGCTGCTGCGGGAGGTTTCGGGGCGTGGTCTGGCGGCGCCCGGGGGCGGGGCCGCGGTGTGGCTCCTATAGTCGGCGGTGGGGCCGCGATCTCGCCTTCATTCATTCTGCTCTTGCCGGCGGGGCCATGCAGAGGGTCGCGGTGGTCACTGGAGCCAGCAGGTGAGGCAGGAGGAGGAGGCGATGCCTGGAAGGGGTGTGCGGGAAGCATGTGTGAAAAGCCATGTGGATGTCTGACTCGGGCCAGCCAAGAGTAACGTGTGAATGCAGGTTTCCTGGCAGGAGAGTGTGTGTGTGTGTGTTAAGTGCCGTCAAGTCGCTTCCGACTCATGGCGACCCTATGAATGAAAGTCCTCCAAAATGTCCTATCCTTGACAGCCTTGCTCAGATCTTGCAAATTGGAGGCTGTGGCTTCCTTTATTGAGTCCATCCATCTCTTGTCGGGTCTTCCTCTTTTCCTGCTGCCCTCCACTTTTCCTAGCAATGCTGTCTTTTCCAGTGACTCTTATCGTCTCATGATGTGGCCAAAATACAATAGCCTCAGTTTAGTCATTTTAGCTTCTAGGGTCAGTTCAGGCTTGATTTGATCTAGAACCCACTGATTTGCTTTTTTGGCAAAATCCGTAACACTCTCCTCCAACACCACATTTCAAAGGACTCTATTTTCTTCCTATCAGCTTTCTTCACTGTCCAGCTTTCACACCCATACATAGTAATAGGGAATACGATGGCATGAATTAACTTAATCTTGGTGGCCAGGGACACATCCTTACGCTTCAGAATCTTTTCTACCTCCTTCGTGGCTGCCCTTCCCAGTCTCAATCTCCCTCTGATTTCTTGGCTGCAGTCTCCCTTTTGGTTGACGGTGGAGCCAAGGAATAGAAAGTCTTCAACCATTTCAATTTCCTCATTGTTAGAAGCAGGAGTTAGAAGCACGTCTAAACCCCACTGGCTTTCATTGGCAGCATGATGCACGTGTTTCATAGTCTCTCCCTTTGAAATCAGTGTGGCTGGAAAGGTGCTTGGAAGGCTTTTGGAGGGGAGCGGACAAGTTCATGGAGGAGAGGGCTACCCATGGCTACTGGTCAAAATGAATACTAGTCATGATGCATACCTATTCTCTACAGTCTCAGAGGAGCATGCCTATTATATTAGGTGCTTTGGGACACGGGCAGGACAATGCTGCTACAGTCACCTTGCTTGTGGGCTTCCTATCGGCACCTGGTTGGCCACTGTGTGATCAGGCGGCTGGACTTGATGGACCTTGGTCTGATCCAGCAGGGCTTTTCTTATGTGCTTGTCTCTGGCTTGATCATCCTTACTATGTTTTATTTGGAGTTCTCCATTGTGGCTTATGGCTGGAAAGTAAGTGGGTGGTGGTGGTGGATGCCAGTGGTGACTTTGGAGAAAAATGACATTCTAGGGTGATGAGGGTGAAAAGACAGCCCTGCCCTATTCTAAATGCAGCCTCATCTGTTTATATATATTTTTGTGTTTATATATTAAAAATAAAATATTGTCAATATTAAAATGTCATGACTTTTCCCCCTTTAATAAGTGCCTCTCAGTTATGCTATTGATTTTGCATTGGCCAAAAATGCTAGAAAGCAGAAGCTGATTTGTTCCTCGCTAAGCAGCAGAATGCTGCCTCTTTGAGAAGTAGGCATCTTTGTGCCTGCTGTGCTCCAAACCCCTGCAAGGCTATGTGCACAGATGTTGGTGCTCTAGCTAGTGTACCAGAAGACAAGAGTGGGGGGGGGACTGAACATGACCAGGCGCACTGGGAGCTCCAGCGGTTCTGCCAGTTCTTCCAGGGCTTACTGTGATTACAAAACTGGTTCCAGGTGCCAAACACAACGGCCTGGCAAGGTGCGGTTTGGCACTCGTGCCGGTAGTTAGTTATCCCTGGCCTATGCGTTTTTCCTTATAGTGGGGACTCTTCCTGTGCCTAGAGCCCTTGGTCAGCTCTTTGTTTGGCAGAGGTGGCGAGAGGCCCATTTGTGTTAAGGATTTTTGAGGAAGGGTCAAACCGCATCTGGTTATTTTAAATTTGGTTGGGGCCATTTCTAAAATCATTTTTTACGTTTGTATCATATTATCATTTGTATCGTATTAGCTGCATTCAGGGCAAAATAAGCATGTGGTTAGGGCATCAAGGGAAGGGGGGCAGCACAGAAAATTGCAATTGCCGGATTTACCATGGACCTTACGGTGCAAAACCACAAATGGTGCAGTTGACCCAGGGGCCACAAAAAGGGGGCCCTACAATAAATTACATACATACAGTGACTCAACCCCAAACATCACAATTTTTACTGTTATCCTTTAAAAACATAAGGATGAAGAAAAAGTGGGAACTGAAAATAATCACACTAGGCTCGATATATTATTTTTTGATGGTTTATTATTGTTTATATTTTGAATTACATATATATGGGGGCACCAGAACCTTTTAAGTGCTTAGGGTCTCTAAAGGTCTTAATCCGGCCCTGGCTGCATTACGGATTTGTTAAGATTTTCAACATAATCAAATGTGATTGCTAGGATTCAGTGGTATTGTAATAATTGTGGATCCTGTCTAAATTTTCCACCAGTGGAATGGAACTTTTTGCCCCTTCCCTCCACTGCAACCAACGCATCTCTGTGCAGTGATGTTCCTGGGGGATAGGGGGACTTGAGGAATGACATGGGAGGGGTCTGCAGGCGGAAACTGGAATTGATGGATATTGCCAATTTAGTCTGGATCCAGCGCTTAGAGAAAAGGATTGTTGTTTGAAACTTGGCCTCGAATCTCTCTATCTGTACATCACTGAAAATAAAACTACCAGTATCAAATTAGTGGTGCAGCCGCATGTGGAATACACCACGTACACTTCTGTCATCTTATTTCAATAAAGATATCTTGGCACTGGAAAAGGTACTGGAGGATCACCTTTGGTATGGGTGAAAAAGAGGCTAAAGCGTCTGGGGCTTTTTAGTTTAGAAAAAAAACCCTTCTAAAGTGGCACAAGAGAGAGGGCTGCAGAATTGTACAGGGAGACATTTTTCTCACTATCACAAAACTAGAGCTTGGGGGTCACCTGGTGAAATTAAATTCAGGGCAAGCAAAAATAAAGACTTTGTTCACAGAATGAAATCTGGGCCACAGGATGTGATAAGGACATCCGGGCTTTTCAAGGGGCACTGAACTCCGAAAATTGTCTGTTGACAGCTATTATCTGCAATAACTAAATGGAACCTACTACTGGTTCAGAATTTAAAACTAGAGAAGGTTTAGAGATCATGCATGGCCTGAAGTTGCCTGTTTGGGGGAAGAGGTTGATTCTGGGTCACTGGCTTTTTTCTGGCAATCTCTATACAATTAGTTTGGGCAGATAGGGTGCTTGGGGTGGGGACACCTGTTAATATTCTGCCTGTTTCAAAACAAAGCTCTTTTTTGTGCTTCTTGGGGGGGGATTAGACATCTGAAAGTTTGAAATCCAACCCTGTGCAAGATAGAATTTGCAGTTGGATGCTTTGTGTGTTTACTTGTGTGTAAGTCTCTTGAACCGAGGGCTAACAGTTGCTATGTGCATGGGATTGGACTGTGTGGGGTTTGTAGTTGGTGCATTTCACCAGGGCTTAGTTCCTAGAAAATAATAGGAGATGCTGGGAGTTGTGGGGTGGGGGGAGATGAGACTCCTGTGACTTGGAAATCTTTCTCCCTAAATCTCCTATTTGTGGGGACTACTCACTGTTGATAGAAATGCATCATATACCTGCTTAGGGGCCCCCTTTGTCTCATACAGGACTTCTTAAACTTTTTCCACACGCGACCCCTTTTGCGCCCGAGAGATTTTTACGCGACCCCGGGTATATAAAATAGGTCTACAAATCAAACATTGACTGATAATAAATCATAAATAAATTTATTTTAAAACCATTCTTTGGTATACATATAATTTTACCATGAAAGACAAAAGCAAATTTGCATGCTGTTGCCAAATTTTTCACAACCCCCACATTCAGTTATGCGACCCCCTATGGGGTTGCGACCCACAGTTTAATAAGCGTTGGTCTAGTATTCCTTTGGGTTGGATCTCACCATTTCTGCATAGGGGACAGGGGTTTTTCACTGATTCTCCCTCTCCTGCAAAAAAACCCCAATTGCCCCCCCATGCTGTTCCCGAAGGTCCCCCATGAGCGGCATTTAGGGGCTGCAGTGGAGTGCGGGGTAGGCAGAGAAAGTGCACTCCACTGATGGAAACCCTTTAGTAGATACTCTGTGCAGGATTCGAGCCTCCATTTCTTTTAGGGTTAAATTGTGACACCAACATAAGCCTTCTTTTCAGTTCCTGCCCTAGTGTTCTCAAATCTTTCTCGGTTTGTGAGAAAATATTGGGGGGTCACAAAGGAATATACACAGAGATTCCCCAAAGAGCTTCTGCTTTATTGCACGGGAATATCTGTCACGGGGGGGTCCCAGAGAGCTTTTTTGCCACTCCAGGAAACAACTGCATTTAATGCTTGTTATATACAGGTGGGATAGGAAGGTCTGTGCTTTCTCTTCTGGGTTTTTTCCAACGGTGTCCTTGTAACGTACCAGTGAACGGTGCGAAAGGAAGGGATTTTTATCCCGTCCAGTGACTCGGGAAGGAAGCTAGAAGCGGTTGCCCCCACCCTTCAGATCATGTTGTCCCAAAAGCGCGGGGTGTGACTGGAGGGATTGTGTTTCCCCCTCGGACTTCATCCTCTGGTTTTTGTCAAGTAGCCCCGCGCCCCAGACAACAGTCTGTTGTGTCGGACGAACCGTGCCTAATGCTAGAAAGATCGGATCTGGTTCTCGGACAGACCTGCCACCTACGACTAGGGCCGGATGAAATTGAACCGCAGCACGCAGCACGCAGACGCTTACACGTCCACGGCTCGATCGCTGGCCTTTACGTTTGGCACTCAAAGTGCAGTTTGCTTATGGGTGCTGCCCAGTTTTGTGAGCTTTCTGGGAAATCTTGAATCGGGAAATTTCCCAATTCAAAATAAAAAGATTTTGCAAAATAGACGTAATGGTTACCAAACCAGGCAAATATACCATGGACAAGACTGGACCGTGAAGAAGCACTGAGATGTGTCCATGCTACATATCCCCCGTTTAGACAAACGTGTCTAGCATGTTTGGTTTGCAGTACAACAGCCGAGACAACTGTCAATAAACAGGCTGACATTCTCATTTATTGGAATTCGTCAGAAACTAATTCTACCTCTTATTGACATGATGGAGACCAGTTCAGAGGATGAGAAAATTAAATTCCTCTTATGGGAGGGAGACTCTCAGCGATCTTTGCAAGTAGCCAAGTATTGCTCTGTAGCTATTAAAATTCGTTCGGAGAAGGGTATTAGTGATTTTAATTGATTTTAATCGTTATATGCCTTGTGAGTGTGGTGATTTTAATTGATATAACTTTATCTGTATTTTGTAGAGAGAGGTTTTAATTTAATTATTTAATTATGTAATCGGTTTTAACTGATAAGGTGTGTAGTTTATCTGGCTATCGCCGTAATAATAAAATCCTTCATTCATTTATTGGACGTGATCTGTTCATGTATGTTAATAAAGATTGCTCTCTTTGGGCAGCGCAAGCTGTATTTTAGGCAATAAACCACATATGACCATTGTTGAAAAGTGGATGACCTCTAATATATATTATGGCCTGTAACTATTCTGCTGGTGTGTACAGCTGTACCTGTTTGAAGGCTCTGGTGCCTTGATAGGATGGTGTTAAGGGGATGCCTACTAGCGAGGCTTGGGTTTCTCTCTCTCTGGTGATCTGATCTAGGGCGGTGGGCTTGTCTGAGGACTGCATCTTGGTCTCCACTTGGGCTTTCCTTGTATATTTGTGAATAAAGCAGCTACTACAAAGACACCATCTGTCTTTGGTGTTTTCTCTCGTTGAAAGGAAAGAAACCCTTACAGCTCTTCTGAGGAGCTTCCGGGCACTTAGGTATCAGCATGATGATCTTTCTATTCAGATGTTGATGTGTGAAACTGCAATGTCTAGGATACCTGCTGGGTGCTTTTTGAAAAGTAGGTGCCTGGTTAGTGTGGGGTTATAGTGTCTTGGGTGTCTCAAGGCAGAATAATCAAGAATTTTTGTAATTCACTCTTCTATATTCTTCAAGGGAGCCTGTAGAAACTAGGGCAAGATAACTACTTCTGAGGGCAATTTCTCTACTGTTTTCCTGCCTTCACTTTGGCCATTGCTTACATTCTTCTCTCCTCCCCTGTTGGCGCCAGATCAGTGGGTCTTCTCAATAACCCAGCATGGCAGTGCCATGGAGACCCATGCTTTCAACTCCTCCCATTACTCCGCATTAAGACCTTCGCTTCCAGGCATCCAAAGTCTCCAGACGTCTCCAAAAAAAGAATTAATTGAACCAGGACTGAATAGAGAAGTCTCTGCAGTAACAATTGTAGAATTTCTGAAAGAGTTGGTCACTGTCACCTATCATAAGGAAGTTCCACTTGCTGCCCCAGGGAGACATTTTCCTGATAAAAGTATATGGGTTGCCAGGGAGTTTTCTGTAATGAGTGTGGAATGTCCTGGCTCTTCTGTGTGCGTGTTAAGTGTCATCAAGTCGTTTCCGACTCATGGCGACCCTATGAATCAAAGTCCTCCAAAATGTCCTATCTTTGACAGCCTTGCTCAGGTCTTGCAAATTGAGGGCTGTGGCTTCCTTTATTGAGTCCATCCATCTCTTGTTGGATCTTCCTCTTCTCCTGCTGCCCTCAACTTTTCCTAGCATGACCGTCTTTTCCAATGACTCTTGCCTTCTCATAATGTGACCAAAATATGATAGCCTCAGTTTAGTCATTTTAGCTTCTGTGCTCTTCTAGCATGATACATTTGCTGTACAAGGGCTTGGTGGTGGTCAGGCTGTTCCTGTAATCCCTTAATCCATAAATGCAATAGCATATTTTGTAACTCTTTCTGTTGGTTCCTTATGAAAGGAATGAGCTGTTTGGGTGGGCTACCTGTGCTCTTCAGGCTGTTCCTGTAAGCAGCCGACCCATAAATTTGATAGCATGCCTCATTACTCTTTCTGTTGCAGCGGCATCGGCTCTGCCCTGTGTGAGCGCCTGCTCCAGGAAGATGCCAGCCTCCATCTATGTCTAGCCTGCAGGAACATGGAGAAGGCCAACGCCACCCGCAAGACACTGTTGTCCTGCTTTCCTCATGCAGACATCGGCATCGTTCAAGTAGACGTTGGCAGGGTGGAATCGGTCCTAAATGCCGCCAAAGAGATCAAGAAGAGGTACGCGGAAAGGCGGGGACGGTGTGAGTGGGACTCCCTGGGGCTTGATGCAAGGAATCATTCCCTTAACTCACCTTGGTTTGCCCTGTTCACAAACAGTTCTCCGCTGTAGTTTTCCAGCCCACCCCCATGTTGCAGACTTCTGTAAGTAGAAGAAGGAGTTGGGTCTTCATGTGCCGACTTTCTCTACCACTTAAGGAAGAATCAACCCGGCTTACAAACACCTTCCCTTCCCCACAACGGACACCTTGTAAGGTTGGAGAGGCTGGGTGAGTTCGGAGAGAACTGTGACTGGCCCAGGGTCACCCAGCTGGCTTAATGTGTAGGAGTGGGAAAAACAACTAGATTCACCAGATGAGCGTCCGCCACTCATGTGGAGGAGTGGGCAATCAAACCCCGTTCTCCAGATTAGAGTCCACTGCTCTTAACCACTACACCACGTATAGCCGTATTACTCTAATGTAGCAAAGTGATACTTGGAAGCCTTTTAAGGTGGAGCTAGATACTTGCCAGCAGATAAGAAGCTTGGGAACGCTGTCTGGGTTGCCAGGGTAAGGAACTGAGCGCCCGCAAGAATGCTGTTCTGCAAGTCCTCGGAATCTATGGGCAGCAGAACATCTTACACCTGCAACCAAAGTCCAGTTCCATCATTATCAGGATTCCCCAGATTGTAGCCAGAGTTGTAGCCAACTGCTGTTTTCAACAAGCCAGCAAGGAAGT
This sequence comes from Euleptes europaea, assembly GCF_029931775.1. Taxonomy (NCBI): domain Eukaryota; kingdom Metazoa; phylum Chordata; class Lepidosauria; order Squamata; family Sphaerodactylidae; genus Euleptes; species Euleptes europaea. The sequence continues at coordinate 26,074,036 of NC_079313.1, read as the reverse complement.
TCAATCCCACCCTGCAATGGTTATTATAAGCGCTGACCTGGATGGCCCAGACTAGCCTGATCTTGTCAAATCTCAGAAGCTAGTGGCTGGGTCGGCCCTGGTTAGTACTTGGATGGGAGACCACCAAGGAATACCAGGGTCACCACGCAGACCACCTCTGTTAGTCTCTTGCCTTGAAAACCTTACTGGGTTGCCATAAGTTGTTTGTGACTTGATGGCACTTTATACTCAAATCAAAACAGAGGCAGTTTCATGCTATTGAATGCTGTAAACTGAGGTTTTATTTAGTTCAAAGAAGCCCTTCCCATTTTTAAGATAGATCTTTTCTCCTCCTCTCTCCAATCTGTGTATTTATTTTTTTAGACCCTCAAATAGCTTTGTACTTGCCTGTAGCACTTTGAAGACTTACCTTTTTTGTGTGTGTGCCATAAATTTCCATAGGTTAGTATCTACTTTTCCAGCACAGTTTTTCAAGATATATAATTGACATTTCCTGCACAATGATTTTTGGAGAAGTTATTCTAGGTTTACTTTTCAATCAAAGTTCATGACGAAACCAGATTTTTGACATGTAAGATCTTTCTTTTAGGCCCCCTGGGGTAATAAAGGTAGATCTTGATTCATCCTTCATAAGCTTACGTGACAACTATTGTGACAGTCATCAGTGGCTGCCAAACTTTCTGAAGTGGGACCCACTATTAAACTTACTTTGCAAGTGGGTCCCAAAAAGTAGAGTAACTCCACACTAGTTTCCCGCTCCCTGGTATAAAATACAAAAATCTCACATCAGTTAACGCTAAGCAAGGTTATATTTTTCATTTTATGTATTTACAAGTATATTGCAGAGCCAGCATGGTGTAGTTGTTAAGAGCGGTGGTTTGGAGAGTTGGACTCTAATCTGGAGAACCGGGTTTGATTCCCCACTCCTCCACATGAGTGATGGATGCTAATCTGGTGAACTGGGTTGGTTTCCCCACTCCTATACATGAAGCCAGCTTGGTGACCTTGGGCTAGTCACAGCTCTATTAGAGCTCTCTTAGCCTCACTTGCCTCACAGGGTGTCTGTTGTGGGGAGGAGAAGGGAAGGTGATTGTAAGCCGGTTTGATTTTTCCTTAAGTGGTAGAAAAAGTCATCATTTAAAAACCAACTCCTCCTCCTCCTCCTCTGTCTTCCTCCTCCTCAGCAGCAGGTTGGATGTTATGGCCATGTCATAAAAGGTTGAGTATCCCTTATCTGGACTGCTTGGGAGCAGAAGTGGTCCATATTTCAAATATTTCTGTATTTTGGAATATGTTGGAATTTTTGCATATACATAATGAGATATCTTGGGGATGGGACCCAAGCCTAAACACGAAATTCATTTAGGTTTTATATATACTTTACACATAGCCTGAATGTAATTTTAAACAATATTTTTAAGAATTTTGTGTACACTGAACTATCAGTGGCACTGCTGAAGGCCTGTGAGTAATGCTGGCTCAAAAGGTCCAGTTTTCAGATCTGTCTGGATATCAGATGACCAGTTAAGGGATACTCAGCTTGTATAGGCAAAACCAAACTTCCTGTTTCTTCTCCCAGCATTCCCTGTTCTACCTCTACCCTCTTTGGCCCTGTGATCCACTTTGGGGTCCCAACCCACAATTCAAGAATTGACAGAAATAATGCTAGTGCAAGCAGATACTAGTTTGCCTCGTGAGAAGCCCCATCATTTGGCAACAAGATGCCAAGCTAGTTTGTGTGGATTGCTGCTGAGTTTTAAAGTTCCATGAGCCCAAACAATTTTATTATTAAAAATTGAATAATTTTCTTTTTAAAAGGTGCAGATCTTGTGTATTTCAGTGATAACTGTTTTTGAGTACAGACTTTCTCTTCTATGTATTCTTTCAAGACCCCAGTCCTGGCTAGCTCTGTTGATTTAAATGGGACTTACTTCTGGGGAAATGGATTAGGCAGTAAAAACACGGAGTACTTGCTTAATGGAAAGTTGTCAAGTTTTAACCCACACTTTGAAAGATTTTTTAGCTTTTTAACATTGGAAATACAAAGACATATTACTGTTTCAAGATGTGTGCTTTCTTCTTGCTTTGAGCCAGAAACCTGTTTAAAGGCACAGAAGTATTTCCCCCAGCTTTTTTTCATTTTGTATATAGCGACTTCCTCTTCTTCCTCCATCTCCACACATTTTGAATTCAAGGTCAAGTCACCCAAACAACTTAAACTTTAAAGCCTGCCTGTGACTCCTTGTCACCTGTTGGAAAGGATGCTTGACAGAGCCAGGAGAGGAAGTTACCATGGTATTACCTCGGTGTGTCTTTTGGCCTTCATTATGGCATAATGGAGCTACCTTTTGGTGTCATGCTACTGTGTTCAAGTGGTAGCAAACTTCTTGACACTTGTGAGTGGTGAGATGTAATTGGAGGGCTGTAACTGGAGAGGGGAAAGTTAGAAACTTGTCTTTGGAGCCTTGGGCTGTGTTATAACCAGTTCTTTCCTGCACCGTCCTCCTGTAATGCATAATGGCCCAGAATCCACAGGTTCGAGGGGGGTAAAGCATTTCTTGGTCTAAACCTCTTCAGGCTCCAGGTGAGGTGGGGTTATATATTTAAATGCTCTGCTGTAAGAAGATGAATTCTTGCAAGCAGAAAACTGCCATATTGAAGAAAACGATTCACCCCAATCTTTTCCTTGTATGCCACTTTTCTGTATGTTGGGAGGCTGTGAAGCCTGCAGCTGAATCTGTCTGGTCCAAGCATTGTCACTGAATTCTGCAAACTGTACGAACTAGCTGCCAAAGGAAGATGGTTGCCAGTTGAACCAGAACTTGGGTCCCAATGCAAGTTTTTTGCTTGACCCGTTCTGTGTAGCAAGTGTGCAAGATTGCCCTTCTCTTCTGGCAGTAACTAACAATAATTAATTCTGTCGCGCAGGTTTCAGCGTGTGGATTATCTCTTCTTGAACGCTGGGATCATGGTAAATCCACGCATCAGCTTCTCAGCTTTTGTAAATGGCCTCTTCTCAAGGTATAGCATATCCAGCTAACCAGTGGATCTTGCCTGGCTTTGCGAATGGAAGGGATGAATGAATGTTCCAGTGTCTAGGAGATTGCTTTGGGTGGCCAAGTGAAATTGTAGCCATGGTCTTCGTCATTGCCTGTGTTACAAACCTAAGCCCATAGAACTCTCATGGATCTCCTTGCTCTGAGATAGACTGCCACAATTCTACTGTGATGAAAGCAAAAACATTTACCCAAGGCCTCTGTCTTGCTTTTCTGCTTCCTTTCCTGCATGGAACCCAACTGAAATTCTTAGAATGTCAAAATTTATTTTAAGTATAAAGTACATTTATAGACTTCACAGAGCTACATTTCATGGCATGAATATTAAATTATTAGAGGATCAGAAACAAGAAGTTGAGTTAAAACATAGCCCAGATTCACTGTCTGTTCCCTCTGCCAGTTAACTTGAATTGTTAGGGTGGGACCCTTCCTTCCTCTCCCCACATAAGATCAAACCCAGTGTTTGAGTAAGCATATTGCAGAATGAAAGTGCTAGCTATCTTTAGGCATCAGTGGTCATTTATGCATGGGAGTTTTACTTGCGGTTCATTGCTCGCTGGACCCACACTTTTCTGTTGGGAATCTATGAACTGGCAGTCTCCAAGTATCTGAATCCCTGCCCCTTGAAGTGCTGCTTTGTAATTGGCTGTACTGAGAGAAAAGTCCCCCCCAAACCCAATTGCCCCATAAAAAAGCATTTTAAGAGCATTTTAAGAACAAAAAGAATGGAGCTATTTGAAAGGAATTCGGGGTGGGGGGAGAGACCCAAGCCTCATTTTTAAAAGCCTTCTGCTCAGAAAGAACTCAGAGGAAGCAGGAAGTATTTGAATCCCCACCCCTTAACATGCTGCTTTGTAATTCGCTGTCTGCATGCTGTGAGAGAAACCAAGCTTCTGTGTCCCGCGCTTTGCCTTATGCACGGGGATTTCAAGCGGGCTGAGCTCAGGGGAGAGGGAAGTATCAAGTTAATAGAGGGATGGGAAGTCCCAGGATTTGTGAGGGCTGGCAGTGAGGTCATCTCTAATGGAGGGGAAACTCATGCATAACTCCAAGGAACAAACGAGATAGATGGGGGGTGAACGTGAGTGTGAGTGAAAGTACTTATGCTTAAATGACCAGTGTAGTCCCTCCCCCCAACATGTTGAATCCAGCACAGTATTTCCATGGGAGCAAAGACTTGTGAAGAGCAACTTTCTTGGTGCTTCATTCCATGGAAGGCCAAAATGCCCCTGAAATCCTGCTCCTGTGGGTCCCTTCTTCCTAGAAACAGGATTTCAGGGGGCATTTCGGGCTGCCATGGGCAGGGAGAGCCAGAAATGTCATTGCACCCATGGAACACTGCCCTGGATCCAACTCATTATGTGCTGTGATAATATGCATGTTGGGTTGGATCCAGACTGAATTTTCTATCAGTGGAACTTTTCAGAACTTTTCTTTTTCATTGCAGCCCACTGATCTCCATTAAGTACTACTCATGAGGGATAGAGGTCATTGGGGAGCAGCATGAAGGGGTGGATCTGCAGCAGGAAGGGAGAATTGGTGGAAAATGCCAGTTAATCTGGATCTAACCCGTTAGGTCGACAGTATGAGTAACATAAATATGACTTGAAGAAAAAGTAAAGCTATGGTTGGTGGTATTATAAAAAGCAAGAAAGCATTATTTTGTTTAGCTTGGAAAGAAGGCTGTTAAGGAGAGAGATGATAGAGGTCTATAAAATTATGCATGGTATGGAGAGAGTCGACAGGGAGAAGCTTTTCTCCCTCTCTCATAATACCAGAATGTGGGGTCATCTGCTGATGCTGGAGGGTAAGAGATTCAAAACAGATAAAAGGAAGTATTTCTTCACACAATGCATAGTTACATTGTGGAACTCCGTGCCCCAGGATGTGGTGATGGCTGCCAACTTGGAAGGCTTTTAGAGGGGAGTGGACATGTTCATGGAGGAGAGGGCTATCCATAGCTACTAATAAAAATGGATACTAGTCTTGATGCATACCGGTTTTCTCCAGTCTCAGAGGAGCATGCCTATTATATTAGGTCCCTTGGAACACAGGCAGGATGCTGCTGCAGTCATCTTGTTTGTGGGCTTCCTAGAGGCATTGGTTGGCCACTGTGTAAATAGACTGCTGGACTTGATGGGCCTTGGTCTGATCCAGCATGGCTTTTCTTATGTTATGAATTGGGCAAAGGTTGAGGGGCCCATGGAAGACATAGTGGAGAGAACTCTTCCAGTCTCTGTTGCTGCTCACTCTTGATGTGAGGGCAGAGCTCTGGATCCATGTCTTGGTTTGGGAAAAAGTGCCTCGGCCCACAATAAAGCCAAGAAAATCCTTGGAAATAAGAGCTTTTCCACGGGGCCAGATGAGAAACTACCAGGGCCTGGATAGGACTGGCAGAGGCAGGAAAAAAGAGGGTCACATTTATCTGTAGCCCTTTGGGGCTTTTCTGGCTTTCCTTTGGGAGACTCTGAATGTACAGTTTCTGCCATGGATCCTGTTTAGATGCACGTACCCTAGAGGACAAATATACCTTCCCTCCTGTTCTTTGCAATTCCGCTGACTGTTGTCCAAGAGCAGTAGCCCCAGTTGGCCATCCGCCTTAAATGCAAAAGACTATCTTTACACTCTAATTCTGAGCCTCGGCAGAAAAAAAGTTAGGAATCAATGGCTTTGTGTTGGAAGTTTGCAGTATGCTTAGCTAGTGCTCCGTAAGAACTGGAAGCAGTCTAATTGCAGCACTGTTTCTTGTCAAAGTTGCTGCAGCTGGAGGCATAGGAAAACTCCTAGGCAAATGCCAAACTTCATTTGCCAGGCACGTTGCACTCCTGTTACAATATCAGTATTTGGAACAATTCTGGCATCATATTTCCCCCTCTCTTTTTCACGGTCTCCTTTTTCCGTATCGCATTCATTGTGAACTTGCTCCTTGCTTTCAAGGTCTTGCATCCTCTGACCTTTCCCTAATCTCCCTCCTCTCCCTTGGCTTCTGTGCCCCTTCCAAGGGGTGCAGGTTTTTTCAGGCATAACCAGCTGCTCTTGGCCCAGTTCCTCCTCATACAGAACTCTTAAGTGCAACAGGAGCCCTTTGGGTCAGCTACCCCTGCTGTATAACATGTTGCGTCCTTCCTCAGTGATCCAAGTGGAAAAGTGTAAATATTTCCTTCCTTTCGTGGAATCCGTTATGTACCTCTTCTGCTACTTTTTCCAGTTCCTCCTCCTCAAAGCCAGCAAGTTGCACACAAAACTCCAGATATGGGGGCCAACATGATTTTATTTATCTGCTTATTTATGTCATTTATACCCCACGTTTCTCTCCAATGGGAGCCCAAAGTCGCTTACAACATTCTTTCCTTCTCCCTTTTATCCTCACAACAACCCTATGAGGTATGTTAGGCTGATAGTCTGTGAATGGCCCAAGGTACCCCAGCAAGCTTCCATATAGGGTTGCCAGCTCCAGGCTAGGAAATACCTGGACATTTTGGGGGGCTGAGGAGGGCGGGGTTTGGGGAGGGGGGGGACTTCGATGCCATAGAGTCCAATTGCCTACGCTGCCATTTTCTCCAGGTGAACTGATCTCGGAGTGGCCACAATAGCCAGCCAGATGCCTCCCAGGGATAACACAAGCCAGGCATGAAGGCAAATGCCTTACAGTCTAATTAAAAACAATACAGGATGCAACCTCAGCGTATCATAATAACATTCAAGAAATTCCAGATACTTCCCTGAATTTTTGCTGTGGTTTTGAGAACCCACTGAAAAGTGGGTCCCCGCACTGTAGCAAAAGAACTGCTCTAGGACATGTCAAATAGAAAGTTAAAGATTCTGTCATTTCCCCTAGGGGGAAAAAAGAGATCGGTCTCTTATTACCGCCAAATAATCTTCCCTACCCACACTTTGAGTAAGAAGGGGCAGTGATTATATTTTAAAACTGATTGTCCGACTTAAGGGCAGCCGTCTTCCCTCTTCTGCCGAATACACTGCAGCTTTTTGTTGTGTTTGCAGGAGAGCCGTCCGGATGCTGACCACAGCAGAAGGCCTAATGAGCCAAGAGGACCGCGTCACTCCCGACGGCCTGCAGGAAGTCTTTGAAACCAACTTTTTTGGGCATTTCATACTGGTAGGGAACCTTTCGGCCCAGCGACTCGGTTTTGTGTTTTGAACCCAAAGGGAGCTAGCAACAGGTTACAGGTACCCACGCAAGGTAGTGCATATTCAGTTCTAGGTGCCAGTTTCGTAGGAGGCTCCGAGCGTTTGGTTCTCCAGTTCTCTCACGCCCTTGTTAGTTCTGGACTAGCTGCCGTTTTGGGTGCGAGAGAAAGAAAATAAGGCTTTTGAAAAAAAAATTAGAGTGAGACATAGCTCTGAGCTTCCAGTTCCCAAGTGCAAATCCCCACTTGCAGATCATGAGCACATTTAGGATCAGTTCTACCCCACCCACTTTCCCCCCGTGGTGCTCTTTCTGTGTGCCTGGCATTGGTAATTCTGAAGGGTGGCACTCGACTTGTGTACAGTCGACAGCTGAAAGCCCATTGAAATATGACTTTTTGTGAGTGAGGAAACTGGGCAGTGGTTGTAGTTGCTAAGCATCTGCGGCATGCTTTTTAAACCAATGACCCCAGCGCTGGGCATGATGGCAGGCTACAAGGGAAGAGGGGCACATAACCAGTCCTTGTTTGGGTGCTGGAGCAGGGGTCCCCTCACATTTCTCAGCATGCAAACCCCTGTGGAATGCCACAGGAGGTGGAGCCTCCCACAGAGTGTTAGGTTATGCATAGCTCTAATAGAACTCTTCAGTATTTCAGGTAGAAGATCCGTTCAACTTATTGCCTTTTAAAAAAGAACATGCTTTTTTCCCCTCAATACATGCAGCTTACCTTCAGTAAGACAGTGAAGATCCTTATGCTGTGGTGGCAGCTGCTGCCAAAGCAACTTTTTCAAGCTCTGCACAGGCAACCAGATTTCCAGGGGCCAGTCAGAAACCCTGCTGGGAAAAGCCCCGTTGGGCCCTGCCCACTTTCTAAAAACACTTGGCGGGCACCAGGAAAGGTGTCGGTGGGTGCCATGGTACCCGTGGGCAGAACACTGGGAACCTCTATCGAAGGCTATCCCAGAAGAGAACTGCTCATCTCAAGGACTTGTATAACTATAATGTAAGCAGTTCTGACGTTGCTCTGAATGAAAGCAATTGAGTTCTTGCCTGGGAGAGGGTCAGGATCTAGCCGAGTCCACAGTAAAGAGGCTTTTCTCTACTCATGCCCTGTTGAGGACTTTTATGTTTCAGATGTCCTGCGAAGATTAAAGCTCTCTTTGCATTCTTACTGCAAGTAGAGGGCCCTAAGACTCTGAGAAGCCCAAGGGTTACGTGATCATTTGAGAGGACTCCCTTCCTTCTTCTTGCACCCTGTGTCAATGTCTTGGGAAAAAATTACTTATTATCTTTTTTTAAATCAGAAAATTCTGATTTCCTTTCTTTGTTCATTTGTTATATGTAGTCTTCTGCTTTTTATATTTACATTTTTTAAATAAAAACTGAAACCTGAAAACAAAACAGGGTTCAGTCAAGACCCTAGCTAGCCTGACTACATGTTGGTTGGGGGAGGGAGAATCATGTGCAATACATAGGATTGCCAAGTCCTGCTTGGGCAATACCTGGAGATTAGGTCACGGAGCCTGGGGATCATGGGGTTTGGAAAGGGGAGGGACCTCAGTGGGATATAATGCCATAAAGCCCACCTTCCAAAACAGCCATTTTTTCCCGGGGAATTGATCCCTGTCATCTGGTGATCCGTTGTAATTCCTGGAGGTCTCCAGCTACCACCTGGAGATTGGCAACCTTAGTTATACATAAGTTTGCCAACTTCCTGGAGGAAAAAACCCGCCTGTCCCTTTAATGAGATGTTATTTACCAGGTGATTTTATCTCCATGCAATGGAAAGCTTCACCCACCCATGCACACCGAGCATCTGTTCCAGGGAGAGGACATTTTTTTTCTTCAAGTCGTCGTCAGCTCTAGTTGGAGTCTTCTGAAAACCTGGTTTCTTGTCTTCCCAGATCCGGCAGCTGGAATCTTTGCTTAGCGGCCTCGAAAGGCCTAGCCAGCTCATTTGGACCTCCTCGATCAGCGCCCGCAAGTCTAACTTCAGTCTCGACGACTACCAGCACAGCCAAGGCAAAGAGGCCTACAGCTCCTCTAAGTATGCCACTGACCTTGCAAGCATGGCTCTGAACAGCCGTTTCAACAAGCAGGTGAGGGGGGTGTTGATTTCTTCTCCGCAATGGCCTGTCGTTTTTCAGAAGAGGGATGAGGTTGGGGTGATCTTCCAGTGAACGTTAGTGAAGTGTGATGAGACATAATGTGCCACAGAGTGTTTTATTAAAAAGGGTTTCTAGTCCATATGGCTGTGGAGATTGGGTTTAAATTTGTAAGCAGTGCCTGGTGAAATTTCCGAACCTGGACGGGGGTGGGGACTTACTAGGATTTTTCCTCTCTGTGATCTGCTGGTGGAGAAAAAAATTAGGCAATCTAAAGAGTTTTGTACAAACCTGGTTAATTTCTTAATTTGTTCAGGGCACAGAGTGGTACGCAGGTGGCTTGTTCTTAGTGCAGGATTTGAGCTATTTTGGGGAAGGTTTTGCTGTCGCCTTGGCTTTGTTTCATCCTCCAGCAACCTTTTCTCCTCAGTCCTGTGTAGTGCTTAGAAAACATGCAGGGTGCATTACCAATCTCTGTACTCCAGACACACACCACATGTGCAGTGTGTACACATTGGTGCTTGCATAGAAGGAGTATGGATGCGCGCACACACACCCCATTTGCAATTGAGCATGCTGGCCCAATTTCTCCTATGTGCATTCTCTTAAATATGGGCACGGTGTCTTCATGCATACAAGCTAGAACCCTGAAGGCCCAGTCCTTGTAACTGCAAACATTTGTTCCCAATCATTTCTGATCACATACATAGGCATTGTTCCATGTGCGGTGAATGTACAGCGATTCATTGAGGGTACCACAGTAGTTCCCATTTCAAAGATACAGGGATACTGAGGTTGAAACACATTGAGTTCTCCAAAACCTACTGCCAAACATTGCAACAGGGACTCCCATATTTCAGTGCAGTACTTTTCATCAGCCAAGTCACACTGCAAGTGTGCAAAGCAAAGAGTCCTGTGACTTTAAGAGCTGCACAGCAGAGAACCATTCAACGTTTTCATTTACAAAACTCCTTCCCAAACTCTACAGATTGATTCAAATGTATTTAAGTTATTGATCATATTTGTACACTGCCGTTCTCTCGAGATTGTGGCCTTTTATGCGTGGCTGTTTCCCTCTCCGTCACCCCTCCGACGACTTCGGGTCTTTGTGATTATGCGTGCCGTTTCCGGGCGTCAGAGGTCACCTTGCTCTCCCCCTGCATACATAGTGGTATGCCCTGTGTATTATGGCTCTTAAATTCTTTAATCTATAGAATACATATTATAAACCAAGGATTTTGCAGGAACTCTGAAACTACTGTCGGAGTCTCTGTACTAGCACTTCGCTTTATTAAAAAAATTACATTTATTCCCCTTAGTGTTCATAAAGATAGGCTGCAGCACATGAGAGCAATTGTATGCTTGTTTCAACTTTGTACAGAAATGTTTCAGTGGAGATCTAAACAAGCATATCTCTAAAAGCCAAATGAGAGCTAGTGTGGTGTAGTGGTTAAGAGCGGTGGACTCTGGTCTGGAGAATCAGGTTTGATTCCCCACTCCTCCACATGAGCAGTGGAGGCTAATCTGATGAACTGGATTTGTTTCCTCACTCCTACACATGAAGCCAGCTGGGTAACCTTGGGCAAGTCATGCTCAGCCTCACCTACCTCACAGGGTGTCTGTTGTGGGGAGGGGAAGGAAAGGTGATTGTAAGCCGGTTTGATTCTTCCTTAAGTGGTAGAGAAAGTCGGCATATAAAAACCAACTCCTCTTCTTCTTCCATGTGTTTTGCCTGAGATTTCAGGGACCTGTTTTATAATGGATTTCAAAACGCAGACAAAACATGGGGAAATGCAGGGGGAGAGCAAGGCAACCTCTGACAGTCAGAAACAGCATGCATAATCAAAACAGAGACCCGAAGTCTTCAGAGGGGTGATGGTGAGGGAAACGGCCACGCATAAAAGGCCTGTGTTTTTATCCTCACAGCAAGCAAGCGTAAAGTTAGGCTGAGATTGCAAGTCTCACTCTTTCTGGACCCCCCGGTTCCAGCCTGGACCTTCTATCTATTGCATCACATTAGTCGTCTTGTTGTAATTCACGTGTAGCAGTCTCTGACATGATCATGGTATCTTATGAACATGTGCAGAATTAATTCCCTATAGAGCTTAAACACATCATACACATACAGAGGTTTGTGTAATGTATACTGAAAGTCTGTGTCATGCTGACAGGCAACTCTGTGTCATGCTGAGAGGCAACTCAAGGTTAGCTCTAATCAAAGCTAACTACTAAAGTTACTCTGGCTTGCCCTTGAAGGGGCAGCGTAAAAGTCATCTTTCTGCCTTAGCTGCCAGATGTCAGAATCTTAATCTACTAAGAGTGCATTAATAGTTGGAAGTGTGCTTAAAAAATAGTTCTCTCAACATAAGAATAATATGCTTCCTTGCTCTACTGTAATCTTGCAGCAGAGAATGCAGCAGAGAATGCAGCAGAATGCAAACCTGCTAAACTAATGTAAACAACACTTTGTAAAGTGACAATGTCAGCTATAATTGTGTTTCATGAGTTATATAGTTAAACGTTGTGCTACAGGTTTCTAAGTAGTTTCATTTAATGCGTATAGTCCTAACGAAGAGGATGGTATAGAAATTAAATATGTAACTTAATCATGTAACTCAGAAATAAGGATTTATACTTTAGGCACAGAGGACTGAAAGGAAAGGATGTCCATATTTGGGCAATAAGATATCAGAAGACAGGAAAAGAAACCACCAAAGCTCCTGATTCTGGATACGAAAGGGAAATAAAATTATCCTTTCGAGGGCTAAGGAAGAGACGTTCCTGAAGGAAAAGGAACATTCTTCACTCTTAATGGGTCTAGAAACAGTATAAATAGAGCCACAGTACAGCTTGCATTTTAGAGTCCTATGGCTGGCAGACTGCAGCTGTCTGGCATAGCACCTCCATCTCAAAAGGCTTGAGATGTAAAACATTGAAACTCTGATCCTTGCGTGGACAGAAGTTCTCAGATATCTTGAAATATCAAGATCTGGATATTTCAACATATCTTACTCACAGTCTTCTTGTGAGACTGCTCTATTCCTAGAAGAGGATAGAGACCCTTAGAATTCCTATTCTTTGAATGGGAATCTAAGTGCAGTGATCTTTCCATGTATTGGAACACTGAGAGTCCATCAGATTTATGGATTCTTACAAACTAAGCCTATTTGGCTTACCAATGCTAAGAAGCATCCTGAATACAGGGATAATAGCTAGACCTCTGAGATTGTGTCAGAACGTCCTCTACTTAACAGAGGGACTTCTGAACCTCCTCAGAGCAAGAGACCAGAGAAGGGAAAGGAGACTCTCTGTACTCTGTGAGATATGCACAATGCACATACACAGATGACACAGCAAGGTATAGTGTGTCTTCTGTACAGAAATGTTATGATGTTTTGAATGATTTAAGTTAGGATGCTTCTAACCAAATCTTTCTCCAAAGAATTAACCATATTTTGACAGGATTTCTGTAACCTTATATTCTGAATGAAGGTGCATTGCACTAAGGATACTTTATGAGTATATTCTGACTAAAATACTCCTTTATGGAGGCATAGAGAATGTGAATGATTACTTGCTACATAAACATGTTTAAGACTAATGATGTCTATCCTTATATGATATTTTAAGGCTTTGCAACCAAAAAGCATATATTGTATAATGTAAATAAATGTGTTTTTTATATATACTTCTACTCTTGTCCATTATTATAAATTTATTGGCGTGTTCAAGAGATGTCCTAGAAGCAATAACAAGTTTCTAGGAACCGTTGATTCCGGTCTAGTGGTGTCTCGCTGTATAAGATAACTCCATTTCTCAGTAAATGGTACATTCTAAGAGTGTAGGCACTTAACGGCCCGAACCGCGACACACGTAGCTGCTCTTAAGGGATCGAATGTTTCGAAGGGCCCCCCCAACCCGGATATCCATTTGCAAGAAGCCACTCGGGAGACCCTTCCTTGTGGTCTCCCCAGCAGAATGCTTTCTCAGAAATAATCCCCTTGCGACTTGGAGCAATTGGCATTCATAAAGGTAGCAGAGTGGGAAGCTACCTGGAAGAGGGGGGCAGGTCATCCTTCGCCCAGTAATCTAAGTCATCGTACATATTACCTAAATGTGGTCTGCTGGATTCACTCCCCCCACACCCTTTTTCCTTTGTTTCCCCTCTTCCCCAACAGGGCCTGTATTCCAGCGTCGTGTGTCCAGGAGTTGTGATGACCAACATGACGTTTAATATCATGCCTTCTTTCATCTGGAAGCTGTTTTTCCCCATCATGTGGCTGGTGAGTGGGGGCAGCTTCTGAGGGAGAGACCATGGCTCACTGTGGAGCAGGGGTCCCCAACATGGTTCCCATGGGTGCCATGGCACCCACTCACACCTTTTCTGGTGCCCGCCAAGTGCTTCTATAAAGTAGGCAGGGCCAGGCGAGGCTGGCTTCCGTTTGGCCACTGGAGATTTGATTGGCTGTGCAGATTTTGAGAAATGTTGCTTTGGCAGCAGTTGCTACCTCAACACAAGGATCTTCGCTGTGTACCTGAAGGTAAGCCACAGCAGCCGTTTTGTGGCTGGCTCTGCCTCCTGTGGCAGCCATTTTGTGGCTGTTCCCACCACACTGTGTCAGAAATCCAAAGTTGTCCACAGGCTCAAAAAGATCGGGGACCCCGGTGTAGATCATCTGCCTTGCATGCAGAAAGGCCCAGGTTCACTTCCCGGTTATCAGCAGTTAAAAGCATCTGATAGCAGATGATATGGAAGACCTCTACGTGAGGCCCTGGGGGGAGCTGCTGCCAGTCAGAGAAGACAAGACTGGCCTGGATAGATCCCAGGGTCTGGCTTGATCATAAAGCAGCTTCATGTGGTCAAAGTTTGGGAAACTTCAAGCACGTGTGGGAGAAAATGATATATTTGTAGACCAAGGACTTGGCTTATTGCTAGTAAGTATAAATCCAAGGCATGAATGCTGTCTCGTTGTTTGGTAACTGGGGAGGTCACAGAGTGGCTATTTTCTGCATGATCGCTGGTTGCTGTAAATATTTATGCGGGGCAGGGTGGGGCCAGGTAGCATTTCCCACCCTGTTTGAAAATGTATATCTAGTGCCAGTGTTGTAGAAGGGAGATTAGAAAAACTAAACTCTGTTTTCCTCTGCTGCCAGATCCGCCTTTTCACCCACACATATACACTGACGCCCTACAATGGAGCAGAAGCACAGGTAAGGTGTTTTTAACCTGTGGCATTCAGGCGGGCGTTGGCCCTTTAAATCGAGTGGTTCCCAGCCAGCTTCTCTGCTTCTGTTGGCTGGCTGCTGCCTCCCAGTGGAGCAAGTAGGGAAAGGTCTCTTCCAGGGGTCCGCAACGTGGTGCCTGAGGGCTCCATAGTGCCCACCAACACCTTTTCTGGTGCCCACCAGATGTGTTCTTAAAAGGTGGATGGGGCCAGGTGGGGCTTCTCTCCAGCAGGGCTTCTTATTGGCTATTGGATTCTGATTGGCTTTGCAAATTAAAATGTCATTTTGGTAGTGACTGCCATCACAGGGTGGGTTTTATTCTCTCACTCCTCATTCCCAGTGTATTTTTTTTAAAGTTACTCTTCTTGTCCCCTGCACTTGAGCTTCGTGTGTGTGTGTGTGTGTGTGTGTGTGTGTGTGTGTGGTTGGATACATCTCCTCTGATGGCCATTTTTTTTATTTTTTTATAATTTTCTTCAAAATTATTAATCACATAGTTTTTATTTTTTATTGTATATGTTATTGTTAAACTAATAACTAACATTGTTAAAAAGTGTATATATAATAAAGAATTGTTGACTTCCCCTACACCTCCCTTCATCTTGTGATGAATTAGTAATCTCATTTGCACAAAATTCTAATCCTAATACTATTGTTAATATTTATTGATCTCTTTGACATTTATATTTTTCAAGGGAAAAAAAAGATTAATAGTTAATAATATCATATAAAGGAAAGAAAGAAGAAAAAAGAAAATAAGAATAAAAGAAAGAAGAAATAGTAAATCTCACTAATAATAAATGGATTAGTATAATAAAAAGCGTTTGATTATTTCCATTAAAAGTTAATTATTTTGTAAATCCTCCATTTCTCCCTAACACTCATTTAATACATATTGTTTTTCTAGTAAATTGATATCTCTGATGGCCATTTTGTGATTGGCTCTGCCTCCCATGGCAGCCGTTTTGTGGTTGTGCCCACCACCCTGGGTCAGAATTACAAAAGTATTCACCAGCTCGAAAAGGTTGGGGACCCCTGGGCTTTTCCATCAACTGTTCTCCTAGCCATTCTCATTTAGCCCAGCTCCTTCCTGTCTGTGGCCAGGCCACTTCTTCTTCCAAAGCAACTGGCATGAAAGAGTCTTCTACAAGAATGAGCAATGCCTCTGAAAATGGGTAGAGAGCTTATTCTCACGCCACAGAGGACTGTAGCCCTATCCCCACACACTGAGACCTGGGCGACTTATGCAGCAGAATAAGCTGGCTGACTGCTCAGAACTGCACCCCTTCAGACCACAGGGGGAAAGAATTACTTTGTTCAAACTTTCCCTATGTTAATAGTTTTCTGTTCAAACTTTCCCTATGTTAATAGTTTTCTGTAAGTGGAATTCTAGCACAGCAGGCGTAGAGCCAGGCTAGAACCTCTTTCTCCGCTGTGGGGAGTTTTTACATAGGGGAGCAATGAAAAAGTTTGCTTTTCCCCTTCCTGCAGTTTGAAATGGTATAGCCCATTTTATTGCCTCCCGATTTTACCAACTGCCACATGTGTAGCCTGAGAGATAAGGAGCAAGGATTTTGGTTTTTTAGGATAGGTAATATTGAGCCCCAGCCTTTCTCTCCCATTGAAAATAGAGCACTGCTCCCACTTCCCTTGACAACTTGTTGGGGTAACAGTCCAAGATATGGCAATATTCCTATACTGCTTCCAAATGTTATGCCAATACTTCATGCCTGAGTGTAACTTGGTGTCATCTCTAGGGTTGCCAACCTCCAGATGGCACCTGGAGATCTCCCGCTATTACAGCTGATCTCCAGAAGACCAAGTTCAGTTCCCTCGGAGAAAATAGCTGCTTTGGAGAGTAGACTCTATGGTATTATATTCTGCTGCAATCCCACCCCCCAAATCTCCAGGTATTTCCCAACCCAGAGCTGGCAACCCCTGGCCATATCGCTCACCTCTCTGTGTGGGCTTTCTTCCACCTCTCACACCTAACCTTTTTGGTACCTGCTAAGCTTTGCAGAGAGGGTCCTTGGCATTGGCAGAGTTTGTCCTGAATGAAGGGTGCTTACAGCATGCTGTTCATTGCTTTGCCCTTCTCATCTAGGTTTGGTTGTTCAAGCAGAAGCCAGAGGCGCTGGACCCACTGGTGAAATTTCACAGCTGTACCACATTCTTTGGGAAGAACTATGTTGATATCCGCAAGGTACGCATATCTATTCATGAAAATTATGCAACAACTATTGTTTCGTTCATGATATCCACATGTATTCTGACATACGGAATGGGAGGCAGGCCTCTCGTGAGGAGCGGTAGCTGCCTTAGACAGCAGATTTATGCTTACCGTTAAGGCCAGAATACTCCAGGACAGGGTACATTTTACCATATACACTTAACCAAGAGCTTCTCCTGGCCCAGCCTCATTGAAATGCATAGCCTGGAACCTTAGGGAGGGTTAAAATAAAATTTGGCATTTCCTTTTTTTTTTTTACTATGCATACAGAGACTGTTTAAAAAACACAACTTTGTGGCCCCTTGGTTAGCACATTGTGGAAGAGACTCTTGCTGTGTATCCATGCAGACAAGGACACACACAAACTAAGAAACCAGTCCCATGAGGAGTTATGTTAACATGAGATGATAGAATTCTGTATTTAAAAAAACACGCAAAACAAGCCTTGATACCAGTATCCTATGATCTTGTTTATTACTTGCACGAATACTTCTAGTAGATTTTTTTTAAAGAAGCAGCTTCAGCCAGCTAGTGGGACTGGTGGACATTAAAATAAGCTTTGGTGTGTATATCCCCAGCAAGATGAAGAATCCTGTGTGTGAGAGTAGGGATTGCATGTGTCGTTTCTGCAGTATTCCAGATTACCAGTACTGCATCTGTGCCGTTCCTTTTGAAAGTGTGCTGATAGCACTGGCCAGTTGGCTTACATGCAGGGGGCTCAATTTAGCTCCTGCTACCCCAAGCAGCCGATTAGCATTAGCACAGGTGTTTTCCAGTGACTCTTGTCTTCTCAGTTTATTTCATTTATTTATTCCTCGTATTTATAGCCCGCCCTCATTCCCAGCCATGAAAGAGCTAGAAAAGATTCTGAAGTGTGAGGATGTGTCACCGGCCACCAAGATATGGTTAATTCATGCCATAGTATTCCCTATTACTATGTATGGGTGGGGAAGCTGGACATTGAAGAAAGCTGATAGGAAGAAAGTAGATTCCTTTGAAATGTGGTGTTGGAGAGTGTTACAGATACTGTGGATGGCCAAAAAAACAAATCAGTGGGTTATAGATCAAATCAAGCCTGAACTGACCCTAGAAGCTAAAATGACTAAACTGAGGCTATCGTATTTTGGTCACATTATGAGAAGACAAGACTCACTGGAAAAGACAATCATGCTAGGAAAAGTTGAGGGTAGCAGGAAAAGAGGAAGACCCAACAAGAGATGGATGGACTCAATAAAGGAAGCCACGGCCCTCGATTTGCAAGACCTGAGCAAGGCTGTCAAAGATAGGACATTTTGGAGGGCATTGATTCATAGGGTCGCCAGGAGTCGGAAGCAACTTGACGGCACTTGACACACACACACACATTCCCAGCAAGCTGGGCTCAGAGCTGGTTACAACAATGCATAATAAAACATCAATTAAAACATACCTTAAAACCTCATAAAAATTCTGCACTCCATATAATTAATAAACAAGATGGCATTCAATACTAATAAATAGCGACCACTAGAATAACCTGGCCAGGCAGTGAGCCCCCATAAGCTCCAGTTGGGAGAAGGATGTGCATGCCTAGCAGAATTGAGACCAAGAAATAAAGCATGCAGTTATTAGGTAAAGGTAAAGGTCCCCTGTGCAAGCACCGGGTCATTCCTGACCCATGGGCTGACGTCACATCCCCTCATTTCCAAGGCAGACTTTGTTTGCGGGGTGGTTTGCCAGTGCCTTCCCCAGTCATCTTCCCTTTACCCCCAGCAAGCTGGGTACTCATTTCACCATCCTCAGAAGGATGGAAGGCTGAGTCAACCTTGAGCCGGCTACCTGAAACCGACTTCCGTCGGGATCGAACTCAGGTCATGAGCAGAGCTTTTGACTACAGTACTGCAGCTTAACACTCTGCGCACGGGGCTCCGATGCAGTTATTAGATCCAGTAAATACGGTAATGCTAGTGAACAACTGGCATGGTGCCCCACACAGGCTTCCTAAGAGAGAAAGGGTTTAACTCATCCTGTTAACCTTTCACTCCTGTGTTCTGTGTGTCATTCAGATGGATATCGACAGCGACCTGGCTGAGAAGTTTTACCAGAAGATGTTGGAACTCGAGAAGGAACTTTTGGCGAGATGTGGCAATCCGGCACATAAGCAATAACTACTCAATATCTCCTGTTGCCTGTCTTCATGGCAGTGGGACATTTTTCTTCTTGTTTGCAAAGCAAACCTCACTAAAGAGATGACATCAGGCTTTCCTGGGGCTGATGAGCCCAAAAGCCTTAATTATCTCTCCATTACCCTTCTCCCCCCACCCAAAAAAAGTCTGGAACTTTTACTCCTGTATGCAAACTGTCTTTCTAATAAACTGTAGCTACACAGAACCGTTAGAAAAACTTGCATTTGGCTTGTGCTCCCTCCTGCCCCATGGCTGGCAGTTTGCTGCAGCTCAGGAAGTATCCATCTTAAGAAGGCGGTAGGAAGGATATTAAGTGGGTCCGGACCTTTTGGTTTGCATACCTGCTTCAAGGGGCTACTGATGTACTGTGGAACATAGGCAGGACAATGCTGCTGCAGTCGTCTTGTTTGTGGGCTTCCTAGAGGCTGGTTGAGGTTGGCCACTGTGTGAACAGACTGCTGGACTTGATGGGCCTTGGTCCGATCCAGCAGGGCTTTTGTTATGTCTGTATTGCTCACGTATTCAGAAACTCTGACTGACTTCCCCCCTTTCCCATACAAGAGAGACAATAGTCCCTTCCTCCAGCTCTGTCTGGATACGGCTGTCACAACCCTTGGAAAGTCTCCTGAAAAGAGGCTTCTCCACACATCAAGAGTTCTCATCTACAGTACTGATCCTCTGAAAGGTCAACATTTTCATCCTAGAAGTACAGCTCCTAGAGGTCATGATTTCCTACTTGAAGGTATCTGCAGCAGGGGATAAAGCAAACCACTCAATCCAAGTGAAGGGGCTTAACGCTCATGGAAGGGAGCTTCAATCTCTCAACCTCAGACTCCTTCTTAATTTATTAGTTTTAAGCACATTACTAAAATGTGCAAAACTAGACCACCCTTGAACGGCTGCAAAAATCAATCACGAGTGCAGAAAAATTCACAAGTGAAAGAGTGATAGGTCCACCATTATCATCTAATAAGAGGTAATGTCTCCATATGATCTCTATTTTGGAGCAAAGTTAAAATTAAAAAATTCCTAGCCTCAGAAAAATAGTTACATTCAAAAGTCACATGATACAGAGTGTCTACACTACATGCACCGCAGTTGCATACCCTATCGGAGTATGGTATCTTAAGACATTTCCCTTGCAAAACTCGATGGTATAAGGCATTTAGGCGCACCAACATATAAAGGCACTCCTATACCAAGGATCAGTCAAAGAAGAAGTAGGCTTCTGTGCATATATCCTTAGGTGGAAAAGGAACCTGACGCACTGTGCACCTGCCATGTTTCCCCCTCAGTCTTCTTCCAGAGCTGAGCATACACATAACCCTAGTTATGCTGTGGGAGGAAGGAGAGTGTGGACCTGGAATCCCCCCTCTCCTTTCTCCTGGCTAAGCAGCTGATTGGTGCAATTGTTGATTTTCTGGAAAGGTTTACCTTTTTACAGAATTGCATCCAGGGGCCAGTGTGTGGATATGTTGTGTAAACGTTTTAAATAAAGGTAAAGGTCCCCTGTGCAAGCACCGGATCATTCCTGACCCATGGGGTGACGTCACATCCCGACTTTTCCAAGGCAGACTTTGTTTACGGGATGGTTTTCCAGTGCCTTCCCCAGTGATCTTCCCTTTACCCCCAGCAAGCTGGGTACTCATTTCACCGACCTTGGAAGGCTGAGTCAACCTCGAGCCGGCTACCTGAAACTGACTCCTGTTGGGATCGAACTCAGGTCGTGAACAGAGCTTTTGCCTGCAGGACTGCAGCTTACCACTCTGCACCACGGGGCTCCTATAAACATTTTACTGACAGTAATTATGAAAGTTGAAGTTGCAAAATAGGCTGCCTATGTCCTGTGGGTAGGTTTTCTGAGCACCCAAAGGTTGGATGGGAAAAGACTCAAATATAGAAATTGTTTATTTTAAGGCACTAATGTCTGTTAAAAACAATTTAAAAATCATATTAAAAGAAAGCACAAATGGCAACTGCTAGAGGTTGATCAACTGAAACCACAATCCAAATGTGTTTTGGCCCTCTGGCCTTCATCAGTGGTCTAATACAATCACTTATAATGCGCACATATACATAATACAATATGTATAACAGTGTTATAGGAGAATTATAACAACCCAGGTATCTGTGTAGGGATGTCTTCCAATCTGACTCTGTGCTCAATATATTCGATAAAATTAAAGAGTCCGCTGCCATGGGATACATACTACTTGTTCTGTTTCTGGGCTGTGTTAGCCTTCATACAAGGTGTGCATACCATTATCAACCAGATAAATGTTTGTGCTTTCTTTTAATATAATTTGTTATTGTTTTTAATATAGACATTTGCGCCTTAAAATAAACTATTTCTATACTTAATTGAGTCTTTTCCCACCCAACCTTTGGGTACCTAGCATTGGTTTTTAGGTTGGGAAGGAAAGAAAGAGACAACTTTTTTTTGTGGTTCAGTTCTGCAAATTGCCTTGGGCAGGAACAGACCCCAGTCTCTTAAACATCCATATGCTAGGAATCAGTCACATCTCCTGTCCTCAGAGCAGCAGTTCCCAGCTTGGAACCTGCCAGTGTATTTCTTTTCATACATTTTGAATCCAAAGGAACAGAGGGGGTTAAAGAACTTGAGGTTGTTCCCCTTTCTTTGGTAACTGAAAGCATATTTTCCCCACCGGTCAAAGTACTGATTGTGCCCTTTCATGGCAGCCATTTGGCAGTCGCTCCTCACAGCAGCCGTTTCGTGTTGGCGTATTCTAGTTTTACTCAAAATTTACTCAAAAATGCAATCTCAACATGGTTAAAGACGTATATTGAGAGCAAGATACCTCCCACTCAGGTATTTTCTGAGAACCTTCTCATAGGAAATAGCCTTGGTGACACTTTTTTTCCTGTGTAAGTAGCCCACCCCCAGCCAGTATGGTGTAAATCCAACCAGCACTCTTAGGAGGGAGTCTCAGAGGATACATCTGATAGGTAAAGTTGACTGCACTTGGACCTCAACATAACTTCCATCATCCTCTTTGAGAACTTGTAGCGGGGTGCTCAGTTCTTTGCCCTTTTGCCCCCAGCCAGATATTTCTAGAGCTCTTCCTCTCAATATGTACTTTCCCTAAAATTAGCAGACTGTTATTTCAAATGGGGCTGTGCGGTGGTGAGGAGCTTACTTGCTTTTTGAAAGCATATTAAGCAAATCATTTTCCAACTATGCATGTATTCTAGCATATATTTTCATATGTTACCAGATACAGTTGAGATGTATCCTCTGGCACATGTTGTGTAGTGCTAGCTACATGAAAATGAAAAGGCAATTATTAATGGCATATAACCAAAATGTGTGGCCTGACCTGTTCTCTCTCCAGTTACCGATGCTTTCCAGTGTGGTGCTTCATACTGAATGGACATAGTTCAAATGTTGTGTGCTATACAGAGTCCAACTTTAGAACAAGTAAAATTCCTCTGGCCTTAATCCGCTTAGGCTGTGTATTAATATAATGTTAATGAGCAATTTCCCCTATCCTTATCATCTCCAGCCCAGCCTCAAAACGCAGATATGCAACCCTACGTCAGGGGGGACAGTGATATGGGGCAAGGGAAGAAGTCTTATTGGAGCACATGAAAAGGTTTCAAACATCATGTCCTAGAAGGGGAAACACACTGCTTGGAGAAAACGTTTTTAAAAGAGAAGAAAATATGTTTAATAGATCTGTGCTAGGAGACAGGTAGCCTTGCACTAGTTTCCTGTTCATTTTTTAAAGACCACCCCCATTTTTGCATCTGTATGCACACGCAGCTATCTTTTATGATACTTTTAAAAAACCTAAAATCCTTGCCACTGGGGTAGTGTGGAAGTGTTACTTGGCGGCAGTGATGTCATAGTGTGCTATCCTGTAGACGCACATGGAAGCCGTAACTGCTTTGGGTTCAATTACACTTTACTGGAGACGCTGCTACTGTTCCATGTCTCCCTCTGCTCGCTCTTGTTATGTTTAATATCCCATGAGACATGATGCTTTTGCACCATCTCTTTCCCTTTACCCTTCTCTCTTCTTTGGCTGGCAGGGAAAGGAGGATGTGCATATGTTATGAATTAAGCCAAGACAGTTCATTGCAGGAGAGGGAGGGATACCCAAAAATCTCTAACCAAAGATTGAGCTTGGGGTATTCTGCATGCTGAGCAGGAGCTGTGCTACTGAGCCACAATAAGGAAAAGATGTCAGAGTGACATCAGCAATAGCTCCCTGTCTTGTACAGAGCAACACTTGATTCCTTGCCTCTCTCAATGTCTAGTTCTGCCTTTTGTTTCCCTTCTGAGAGAAGAGGCAGTACTTTTCCCCATTCAGTGAATTTCTTCCCCAAGATCTTCAACATCCAGTTTAAGATTAGCCTTTTTTCCCTGTCAAATCACATTTAACTTATGGCAACCCTGTAAGGTTTTCAAGGCAAGAGACATTCAGAGGTAGTTTGCCATTGCCTGCCTCCATGTCATGACCCTGGTATTCTTTGGAGGTCGCCCATCCAAATACTTGCCAGGGTCGACACCTACTGAGGGGATAAGAACAAAAATGGGTTGTGGTCCGCATCTGAGGTATCCCTCTGGCTTCAGCCTCTAGAACAGTGGTTCCCAACCTTTTTTTTACCAGGGACCACTAGGACTTTTTTGTTCAGTGCAGGGACCCCAAGGTTCAAAATAAAAATGCCGAGAATTTGAAAATAATCTTTAATCATAACAGTTAGTTAAACATTAAACTTAGAATAATATTTGGATATATATTTTTAAAACAGAGAACTTTTAATTGAAAATATTAATTTATTATGGGTTTATAACTGTTTTGCGGACCTTAATTTAGTTCTCAGGGACCCCTGGGGGTCCACGGACCGCTGGTTGGGAACCAGTGCTCTAGAAAATGTTATATCTGGGCCTAGTTTTTAAGCCAGGCCTGCACAATGTGACCCAAATTGAATGCAGCCCACCAGGGGCTTGATAAACCACCTGCCAAGCAAACCATAAAACGCAGCTGATAGGTTTTCTGAGTCACAAGTTGTGCGGCCTGTTGATGACTCTTAAGTTCTGTGGTCTATTCTATAGAAAGATGCCATTTTTTCCCCCGCCCAAGGCTTGGCGTTCCTTGAGTAGGCCAAATGCCCCACAGCCTATGGTTTAGGATTAACCATTGCCTGTGGTTGCAGAGAATGCTCAGTGCGGGTTTTGTGCCCAAATATCTCCTGGAGGCTGAGTTCTTTTTCCCAAGCTGGAATGTTCTTGTGCCGGATGTAACGGAACTTCCGAGCTTCGGCATATGACTTGGAGAAATTGGGTCTGGAATACATGGTCCTGAGGCGTCCGTCTGCCGCGTAGGCCTCTGCATCTAGAATCACCTTCTCGTGAATAAAAGAAGGTCTTCTCTTCCCTTGGGGATTCATAGGCTTAGTTGCGGGGTCCTTGGATCCAGAACCTCTGGTCTCCTCTGTCGTGAGCCCTCTCTCTTGCTCCTGTCTGCTATTGGGCTCTTCTCCCTTTGCAGGTTCTTCTGAGATGCTCAGCTGTTTGGCGATGGTGTTTTTAAGAGCAGTCACTTCACGGTCAGCAACAGAAGTTTGGTCTGTGGTTTGTAGCGGTGGCAACCACCCCTTTCCATCTTCTCCACAGACTGGCACATCACTATGGTGTGGATGTGAGGGAGACTGGCTTGTACCTGAGGGGCCTCCTGGCTTGGCTTTCCTCGGGCTTCTAGAAGAGAAGGAGAATTATGCCTAAGCAGAAATGGTGCTTCATTCCCTCATAAGGCCAGACTGGTGTAGGATTTGAGTTTCAGACGGGGCTCTGGGAGGCTCAGGTTGAAATCCCCACTCTGATATGGAAGCTTGCTGGGTGCCCTTGGGCCAATCATACGTTCTCAGCCTAGCCTACCTCACAGGCCTGCTGTGAGGACAAAATGGAGGAGCAAAGAATGATGTAAGCTGCTTTGGGTCCCCATTGGGGAGAAAAGCAGGGTATAAATGAATAAATACATATCACAGAGTTTAGTGGACCAAGTTCAGCTTCCAGTACCACCAAGCAGTCAAGAAGCCCACAATCCCGTAAGTAGATAATGCAGCCTCTGGGACAGAAGGCGCTTTCACACATGCCGAATAATGCACTTTCATCCCACTTGCAATGCACTTTAGCAATCCTTTGCATGTGGATTTGGCCATTTCACACAGTAAAATCCAGCTGCAAAGTGGACTGAAAGGGCGTTATCTGGCATGTGTGAAAGCGCCCTGAGCTCAAGGCCTTTTTACACTTTGGACTGGATTCAGTGGCAAAGGTCTGTGGAATGAGTTGGTGGAGGGAAGAGTTCCCTCCCTTCCCCAAGAAGCTTGCTGTTTGTCCTATCTAAGGGGCAGGAGAGCCTCGCAACAATATGGCCCCTCGGTGCAAGACGCAACAGTGACCAGGGGGACAAAATCTCCTTATTCCTCCTCACTGGTTTAGTAGCTGCTCCCTGTTGAGTGTACAATTAACAGAAAGCCTAGAGCTGCTGCTACCGAATGTATGATATATAGCCTCATCATTGTCTGGGATTTTCAGCTCTGTTGTGGTGGGGGTAAAAAAAAAAAAAAAAGCTAATGAAATTGTGTGGGATAAGCTTTCCAATGTCAGATGATGAAAACTGGGTTAGTAGTTACAAAATTGAAGTCTTACCGCTAACGTTTTGCTAGCACATTTTTGTATTTTTTTTTCCAAAGGCAACGTTGGCTAAATTTTGAGCTGAGAGACAAAGGGCATCTAACTGTAGACATCTGGATCCAAATTTTGCACTCTGAATGTCTTTTGTTATTTACGCAAGACCAAGCTTTTTTCCTTCCTCAGCTAGCCTCAAAGGGGGAATCTGCACGAGAACACAGCCTTGTTGGGCATATCCCAGCGTTCTACCCACTGGCCATTTTAATTTCTCTTCAGCCCAACTAGTCATGGCAGCTTGCCATATTTGAAAGCGGTACATGTCTTTTCAATAAAACGTTTATTTCATTTATTCATTGACAAGCTGCCCTTGAAAATATAAAGCCTGCAAAACAACAACCGCGAAAAAGCAACCCGCCAGCTGAATCGTAATATCCTTCCTATTAAACGTAAATATTTGGCAGTAAATGTAAAAGGAAAAGGAAAGTAAAAGTAAAAGGAAACCAGTAAAAGGAAACCAGTAAAAGGAAACCAGTAAAAGGAAACCAGTAAATGTCACAACATTTAAAAAGAAACCTATGCCTTAAAACCAACCTGTTGGGAATTCATCCCCTACAAAACGCCTTCCAGATTGTCAACGATGAGGGGACTGACTGGTCGGGTCTCTAGGGGTAAGGAATTGCAGGTAGGGTTGCCAGCCTCCAGATATTACCTGGAGATCTCCTGCTATTACAACTGATCTCAGGTCGCTAGAGATCAGTTCACCTGGAGAAAATGGCCGCTTTGGCAATTGGACTCTATGCCATTGAAGTCTTTCTCCTCCCCAAACCCTGCCCTCCTCAGGCTCTGCCCCAAAAACCTCCCGCCGGTAGCGAAGAGGGACCTGGCAACCCTAATTGCAGGACTTGGGGGAGGGGGCTGCAACGGTAAAGGCCCTTTCCTCTTGGTACACCAACCTCACTTCATAGGGCGAAAACGCATGGTCGTTTTGTGTGTCGCAGCCGACTTATGGCGACCCCTTATGGGGTTTTCAAGGCAAGAGACTAACAGAGGTGGCTTGCCAGTGCCTTCCTCTGAATAGCAACCCTGGACTTCCTTGGGGGTCTCCCATCCAAATACTAACCAGGGCTGACCCTGCTTAGCTTCTGAGATCTGACAAGGTCAGGCTAGCCTGGGCCATTACCTCCTTTATTCCCTGTTTCAGCCAGGATGCAGCCAGGATTAAATGCACGTTCGGCAAAATGCATGCGTTCAATCCTGGCTGAATCTTGGCTGAAACAGGGAATAAAGGAGGCTAAAGGGACCATGCGTTTTCGCCCTATGAATTCTGGCACACAGACAAAGGCACCAGATGAGAGGGAAAGTGAACAGTCTTTCTGTTTTCTACTGTTCTGGCTAACGGATACAAATACCCCAGGATGACTGACAAGCCCTTTCATTTGATTTACGTTATTAATACACGAAGCAACTTCTCGTAGGCCCCTTTCTCTTAGCTTCTTGCTGCTTTGCATTTACAGGAGATCACCCCTTTGTAGCCTAAACCCTTCTCCACCAATATTCCGGCCACAGACCTCGTTTAAAGCCCAGCGTTATTTGGCCATAAAAATAATTCGTGACAAGAACATTTTCCAGTTCTTGGCAGCTGCCACATTTCTAGGAGTCCAAAAATTAAGCCGTCTTACCGTTGTGCAGCATCTCTGGAATTGTTATCTCCTCTTGTCTGATGGGATAGTAGCGGTAGTGTCATATTTATGCCAATATGTCCTGTGCCCAGGGATAGCTTCTGCTTGGGGCGGCCTGGGAAGAACAGGAGAATGATAGTCATCGCAATGCTAGTGCTATGCATAGGGTTGCCAGGTCCCTCTTTGCCACCGGCAGGAGGTTTTGGAGGCGAGCCTGAGGAGGGCGGGGTTTGGGGAGGGGAGGGACTTCAATGCCATAGAGTCCAATTGCCAAAGCTGCCATTTTCTCCAGGGGAACTGATCTCTATTGGCTGGAGATCATTTGTAATAGCAGGAGATCTACTGCCACCACCTGGAGGTTAGCAAAATATCCGCACAAAATGCGATCATGCTCTGTAAGCAAGTATAGCTGAAGAAAACAGCACTATGACCCCAGGTCATATAAATAAATCACACAAGGTACTGGATGCTAAACCAATATATTGTGAAGCCAAAATGTTGTGTGTGTGAGAAGTGCTGTCAAGTCGCTTCCGACTCATGGCGACCCTATGAATGAAAGTCCTCCAAACTGTCCTATCTTTGACCGCCTTGCTCAGATCTTGCAAATTGAAGGCTGTGGCTTCCTTTATTGAGTCAGTCCATCTCTTGTTGGGTCTTCCTCTTTTCCTGCTGCCCTCAAGCCAAAATACCACTCTAAAAAATACACGACACTACTACTAAACTATCTATTTGCGGCAGCAAAGAGGGAACAATATATTGCCTCTTCAGACTGGACTATCCTATGATATATCTATGGACATTGGACTGAACTGTCATTGTAAATATGCCAAGTGGAGTCCCAAATTCTATGTTCCAGTCTTATGCATATAAGAATGTACTGATCATATTATATAGGTATGTTGTTATAGTTTCATAGTTGTGATAGGTTATAGATAGTTTAGTAGCAGGGTAGTGTATTTTTTAGAGTGGTATTTTGGCTTCACAATATATGGGTTTAGCATCCAGTACCTTGTGTGATTTACTTATATGATCTGGGGTCATTGTGCTGTTCTCTTCAGCTATACCACCTGGAGGTTGGCAACCCTAGTTATGCAATAATATGCTGAAAATCGGGAGTTCCAAAGCTAAAGGCAAGAGAGATCTGAATGGTACCCCAATAGATTTTGACTGAAACACAGCAGCGGATGAGTAACTGGGGAGGGGCTGTTTTGACTCTTCTTCACTCTAACCTTCCTTGAGCTGCTTTTCAGCAGATTTTTGAGCCAAAAAACAGCAGAAAGAGACTAGTTGCACACATTTGAGTGTGGGCACGCGTACTATCATCTACATCCAAAAGACACATCCAACTATTTCAATGTAGGGTTGCCAACCTCCAGGTGGCGGCTGGAAATCTTTTGCTATTACAACTGATCTCCAGGCAACAGAGGTCACTTCCCCTGGAGAAAACGGCTACTTTGGAAAGTGGACTCTATGGCATTATACCCCACTGAAGTCCCTCCCCTCCCCAAACCGCCCTTCGCAGGCTCCACCCCGATAATCTCCAGGTATTTCCCAACCCAGAGCTGGCAGCCCTATTTCAAAGGCACCTGAGTGAGAATTACAACGTGGGGGCGTAGACTGCATTCACATCGATAAAATGCGGAAGGCCTGCTTCTACAAGCAGATCTCCCTTACTGGTTAAGGACTGTTTACCCACTGAGATTCCTTAGGGACTCTTGGCAAGAACAATTAGACCAAACAAAGACATCACTCATTGCTGAATCCTCACTAAAAGAGCTTTGTCATTATGTTGGATGAAAGCTGAGAGGCCGGCCGCTGCTCACTTTTCTGCATTCTCTGGAGTTCCTGCTGGAGCCGCCTCTGTTCCTTGGTTATGAAATTCAAATAAGAAAGTCGAGCTTCTTCCAAACTCCTCAGCCCACGATTGAGCTGGATCTCTGCCCTTTTGACATCTCGCCTCTTTGCTTCCCAGCGTCTGAAGTCTTCGCTTTCGGCCATGAAGTCTTTGGCTACTGCACACGTCTTCTTGATGTTTGCCCAGAGAAGGGGATGCCTTGTGAACACCTGTGCTGGGCGGTGCCTTTTGGGTCCCTCCCAGTCAGGTTAGGTTGCCAGGCATGCTTGGAGAAATCTGAAAAAAGATTTGGTGACATCAGCATCCTGTCTTCTGTGCTTTGTGATAGCACATTGCAGAGCTCTGCAAATTAAAAAAAAGAAAAGAAATCTGGGCAGCTTAATCTGAGCCAGAGATAGGATTTTCCTGCACTGAGATGCGGAACGCCTGCCCCAGAATGTATATAGCATTCAGAGGATATAGGAGGGGGATCTTTCAGCTCACACAACCCCTTTTTTCTGGACACTGCTCCTTCTTTTGTGGGTGTGGGTGTGAGGGGAGCTGGGTATTGGTACAACACTAGAGTGTTCAAAGCGCTTTACATACAATACTCTATGATAGGGGTGTCAAACTCAATGGTAACAAGGGCCGGATATGACACTTGGTTGGACCAGGCCATGCCTCGCCAGCCCAGATCAAGAGGGGTGGGGATGCCTCTTGTGGGCCAGATCCAGCCCTTGGGCCATATGTTTGACACCCCTCACTATGACATTTTACATTTTTTAAAGAAAGGTTGATAACTTTCCCCGACCCCACTCTTCATACACAAAGTGCAGATGTGACACTTGAAAGACTGAGATTCATGGACACAGCAAATTTAACACCAGGGACTTCACAGTCACAACCATGTAGTCTGCTGGCTCCCGACACCCAAGTGTAAGGATGCAGAGAATAAGTTATATCCATTCATACTCATACATAGCCCCATGATTCTGGAACAACCTCCCCAGGGCAGTGTGCATGGCCCCCTCACTTTTGATCTTTAGGAGGCAGTTGAAGACGGTTTTATTCAGGAGTGTGTTTCATTAATTTGGTGGCAGTCCTAAAGTGTGGTATTCAATTGTGGTTTTTATTGTTGTTGTTTTATTTCTATTGTGCTCTGTAAGGTGGAAAGGAGGCTAATAAGCATTTTAAATAAAATAAGCTGGCTTACAATTGCAAATTTTAAAATGTTTAAAGTACAATAAAAACCCAGTTAACCTTCCCCCCCCCAAAAAAATGCCTGCAACTTATACCCTATTAAAAACGCTAGCAAATAAAACTGTCTTGCAACAATTCCAAAAAAATTCTAAAGCCAGGGTGTTTAGAGTGTCTCTGGGAGACTCAAATTAAAATCCCCATTCTGCCATGGAAGTTTGTTGGGTGACCTGGGGCCACTCATATGCACTGAGCCAAGCATTCATCACAGGGTTGCTCTAAGGATAAAACGGAGAACAACGGCTGTTGACGCATGGCTTAGTTTGCTTCCGTTTATACCTGTGCTGTCCCACGTTTTAAAATCTCGCGTTGCAAAAATTGAACGCACCAGCGCAAAGAAGAAGGAGCCATGCTGGTAGGTAGGTGGGGCTCCATTCGCTCCTCCACCCCGCCATCTCCCGGCTTGGAATGGTTCTGGAGGCAGGTGGGGAGCCTGCTGAGGGGTTTTTGAAAAAGGGGGCCTAAAGGACCTGCCACGGCTCTGCCTCTGATGGGTGGAGGTGGCGGGGGCTGGAAGAGTGTGGCGGCTGTCCTGCCTCTGGCAATGGGACTCTGGGCTGGGCCTGCTGGAAGGTGCTTGGAAAAGCAGGGAAGAGGGAGGCGGAGGAGGGCGCAGGAGCTGGGGGAGAGAGGGGCGCGGGGTGGGTGGTGGGGCAGAAAGGTTTCTGCATGCTGCTTCTGCTGCTGGGGCTTCTCCCAGCACGGAGTTGTCCCGGGCACTGAAATGCTCGGGGGACCACTTGCTAATGGAGAGAATCTTCGTTTTAAATTGCAGCAACGGAGGGATAGAAAAACCCGCAGAAGTTTCAGAATGAGGTGGGTTGATCCCGTTTTCATGTAGTGACCATGCGTGTTGCCTTCAGCGATTCGCTACATTCTCGGGAGAACCAAAGGACAAAACAGCCATGCGTTAAAGCCCAATGTAAGCTGCTTTGGGCACCCATTGAATGAGGTAACCAAGAAAACAGACAATGGCTAATAAAAATTCAGCTATGGTAATTGGGCCTGTATCTAAGTAGGGTGGCCAGCCTCCACGTACTAGCTGGAGAGCTCCTGCTATTACAGCTGATTGCCAGCTGATAGAGATCAGTTCACCTGGAGAAAATGGCTGCTTTGGCAATTGGACTCTATGGCATTGAAGTCCCTCCCCTCCCCAAACCCGTCCTCCTCAGGCTCCGCCCCAAAAACCTCCCGGTATTTCCCAACCTGGAACTGGCAACCCTTTATCTAAGTCATATTTTCACAGAGCTGGTTCAAGTTGCTTTGTTGCCCCAAGCAAGGTACAGAGACCCTTGCTTGGGCTTTCATCAGCCAGATCCCAACCCCTGAGGAGTAGCCCTGTACACTGTTTAACCACATTACATTTTTAAGTGTACTCTGAAGATTTCTCTTAAACCTGTTATTTCACTTAAACCTGTTATGTGAACGAAATGAACATGCACCATATGTGCAAGGATATAGTAATCAGGATGGAGCTGTGGCTGGCGGCAACGTCTTCTTGAATGTACACTTGATGGCAACCAGGGTTTCCCATCTGTATAATGTGTGAAAAGCTGCTTTTAAGCTTTTTTCAAGTGTCTGGGACACTGATTCATCATGGATGATGCCCACAAGCCCCAATCAGTGCTGCTTGCCATAGAAGAACTGGGGGCTAGCAGGATTCATGAGGAGTAGGTGGGGAAAAACCCTCACAAAAATTTCTTCTCCTTCTCCTTCTCCTCCTCCTCCTCCTCCTCCTTCTCAAATTTCCCCAAATGTATGCTTAGTTCTGGCTGCAAACCTATTCATACTTAGATTGTTGGAAGTAAACCTTCCACTGAATTAAGTGGGATCTCATTCTTCTGACTGTATATAGGCAGGATGGGACTGTAAATTTTCTGGCCTCTGGAGGAGAATCCAAGGTTGGCTAGATTCTGAATAGAGAACCCGCCTCTGTTGTGTTCTTTGGATAGGGGTTGCTATGAGAAAGACTATCTGAACCACAGTGCATACACTGTTATGTAATATGAAAAAGTAAATCTTTGTTTTTCCCTTTAATATGCGGCCAAACAGTGCTGAATCTATTATGCTAATGCTAACTTCCCTGTGTGGTTTACTTCTTGGTTTGCCGTGCAGTCTGTAAGGAGCAGGACAGATTCTAGGGCCCTGCTCATGGTTCTGTGTCTGGTCATCTTGGTTACCATGAATGTGGGCTATTATCCCTTGGTGCTTTGTCTGAAGTGCCGCTGAGGAGTGTGTAGGTTTGGGGGATTTAACCTGTTAATGATCCTGGAGGACTGGGAGTCGGGTAGGGTTTCCAGCCTTCAGGCTGTAGCTGGAGATCTCCCGCCATTACAACTGATCTCCAGCTGATAGAGATCAGTTCACCTGGAGAAAATGGTCGCTTTGACAATTGGACTCTATGGCATTGAAGTTCCTCCTCTCCCCAAACCCCACCCTCCTCAGGCTCCACCCTAAATATCTCCAGTTATTTCCCAACCCAGAGATGGCAACCCTAGAGTGGGGCGGTCTTAGCCAGTGGGAAACAGGGGTAGCTGCCCCAGGTAGGGTTGCCACCGGTGGGAGGTTTCTGGAGCGGAGCCTGAGGAGGGCGGGGTTTGGGGAGGGGAGGGACTTCAGTGCCATAGAGTCCAATTGCCAAAGCTGCTATTTTCTCCAGGGGAACTGATCTCTATTGGCTGAAGATCATTTGTAATAGCAGGAGATCTCCAGCCACCACCAGGAGGTTGGCAACCCTACTGGGGCCCGATCCTGGACTTTTGCCTAGGGCCCCAGAATCACTAATATCACCCCTGCTGGGAATCCAAGTTTGGGAAAGTGATTCCCCCCCCCCCCGCCGCCCAGAGCCCAGGGAAGAGGCAAAAAACAAAACCATTTGGAGTCAACATTTTTTCCGTGTATCAAACTACTTTGACGGAACTTTTCGTGCTAACTTTTCTTTTAAGACACCCCTGCCTAGCCTGCCACAGAATCCCTGCCGCATGTACATGATTCTGGGGCAGGGTTCAGTACATGCCTGTTCATCCAGGGCTCTGTCCAGGTCAGTTGAATTTTGCCATCACCCTATATGCTAAGAGTTGCACTGTAGGGTGTGCTAACTACTGCTTTGTAACTGAACTTTGAACACATAAAGCAGGGCCCCTGATAAGTTTCTGAAGGATTCCAGGGTCCTCCCCCCCCCCAAAAAAAACTAAATAGCAAATCTAGGCTAACTATTCTGATTCCTGCTGTCTCTGGTCAGAGTTCCCCACTCCCAACCCCATGAAGAGGCATTGAAAAACAGACCCACTTGTTAACTATTCTGCTTGTCAAATGTTTAAGGCAAAATGGATCCACCGTAAGCCATTTTATTATGCATCCTAAGAATGGGTACTGCTCAGATGACCAGGTGGAAAGGAGACTTGTATTCATTTGCATCTGATCACCTGAGCAGCGATTGAGCAGGAATACAAGTTTCCTTTGCAGTTAACAGGAAATTTGTGGCAGATTTTCCCAGTCTACCAAAGACAAGCATCAACTGACAAAAATATCTATTCTATCTGTCTGTCTGTCTATCACATGAACACATTAATCAGACCCCTGGTCCATCAAAGTCAGTACTGTCTACTCAGACTGGCAGCAGCTCTCCAAGGTCTCAGGCAGAGATCTTTCACATCACCTGCTTGCCTAGTCTCTTTAACTGGAGATGCTGGGGATTGAACCTGGGATCTTCTGCATGCCATGCAGATGCTCTACCATTGAGCCACAGCCCCTCCCCTATCGCCTGCCTGCCTGCCTGTCTATTGCTGCTCGTACAGCTATAGCCTTGAGCAGAAAATAAAAGAATTAAAAATCCCTTACTTAATGTTATTCTTTTGGTATTTAATTATTGCCCCTATACGTTTTGCCACAGACAGAGTAACAGAGTCATTTGTATCTGAGAGTAGCCACGTCACCTGCACCCTCATACTGCCAGATGCCTCGTTGGACATTTCCATATTTTTTTTAATAAAGGAGTAATTAAACTGGCCCTCAGCTCATTAAATATGGGACACCCCGTGGTCAAAATGTCTGTACTGTAAAGACAGAGAAACCTGCACATCTGGTCACACTCAGGCAGTTTGCAAAGGCAGGACAGCGTTGCCCATGTCCCCGGAGAAGGATACAGGTGACTTGCAATACTTACTCTCTCAAGATTCTTGCTGTGATTTATGGTGCTACTTCATATCCAGACTGCGAATGTGAAGCTGGCTGACGAAATTCTCACCATTCATTCACAAGATTGATTCTGTTAAAAGGTGACCAACTAAGTTACTCCTTGTTTTTTTGTGATTCTAGAAAGCCCCAGACATCATGCAAGCAAAGCTTCCAGCCACTCAACTTGCTTGCTGGGCTGGGGAAGTCGATCTGTTTCCAACCTTGCCTGCATGCAAATCCAGTTGCGGTTGTTGCTGGTTCTACTTCGTGTTTTTGGCTGGGTGCCAGGAAGGTGGAGGCTAGGGAAGGGTAGTGACTTGGCTCAGGGGAACAGTCCCGCAACAAAGAGCTCTGTAAATAGGAAACAGGCGTGTGAAATGACATCATTGGACAAGATTTTGACAGATAAGGGGGAAAAATAGAATCCTGCCTGGACAGTAAAGTTTGCTTTTTAATAGCATATTAATAGTATCTATCTGATGCTCGTGTGCCACTTGTATACTTTCCTTGCCATTATACCTACAAATAATTTGAGTTTTTGCATCACAAAATCACTTTGGGGACAGCATCGGCAATCCTAGTTATTGCACAACTTGCACTCAATTCTGATCCCCCAGTCAATTATAGCCTTTCCTGTACAGTACACCAACTGAATTCAACAGGAGCCCAGTGGCACTTTATAGACCAACATTTATTCCAGCATAAACATTCATGAGTCAGTTTATGCTGGAATAAATTTTTAGTCTTTAAGCTGCCACTTATTTATTTAGTTGTATAGTTGTGTCTCTGCAGCAGTTCCAGAGCGGTGGCCGTGTAATTATTCTGTTGCAAAAGAAACAAGCAGCAGTCTGATAGCACCTGAAAAAACTAAGATAATTTTTGCAACATAGACACTCTTGAACAAGAACCTGCCAGTGGACTCCTGTTTATTCTTCTGCCGGGAACTTCTGCACTTCCGTGCCCTAATCCCTTATATCAAGCCAGGACTTGCTAACGACAACTAACCTGGGAAAGACCCCCCCCCCATATCATTGTATGGCAAATGAAGAAACTATACTCACTAGACGTGAACTGAAGGATTAAATCCTGTCTGGAAAAAGAAATCATCATATTTTGCAACACTTTCTCTGAAATCTGACTCCCAAGAAAAACATTTGAAAGGACCCTTGGGAACCAGTATCTTTACCACAAGTTGTTTGCTCTGCAAGCTTCAGCTGGAACATAGTTTACAAGGAACTCTAAGCTTGAATTATGAATGTGAGCCCACAGATAGCTACTGCGTTACAAAACCTAGCAACTAGTACCCGAGAGACTGCTTGGTTCCCAGGGTGGCTCCCTTCAGAGCTTTAGATCAACCTCAGAAACAGCCTTTAGTCGTTAGGGTTTGCTGCTAGCGTGCTAGGAAACTTACTGGTGCATTGTCAGTATTAGCGACACTGCCGTTTGATGGGCAGAGGAGTCAGGGGGGCACACATTCTCCCCCACACACACCAGACTGTGGTAGGGTCAGCCAGTGTCGGTCTTCAGTTTTAGATCAGAAGTGTCAATAATTTCAGTGTGTGACTGGGGTTTCCAGTCTCCACATGGTGGCTGCAGATGCCCCAGAAGGGCAACTGGTCTCCAGGTTTCAGAGACCAGGTCCCCTGAATAAAACGGCAGCTTTGGAAGGTGGACTCTATGGCATTAAACCCCACTGAGGTCCCTCCCCTCCCCAGACCCCACCCCCAAAATCTCCAGGAATTTCGCAACCCAGATCTGGTAACCTTCTGTGTCACTCTAGTCTTTTTCTGTTAACAGTACGCACCAAAATACTATTTGTATTCATTTTTTTGTTCACTTTTATTTACTTTATTTATAGTTGGCCTTTGTCACAGGGATACATGGCGGATCACACATAGTTAATCAGTACAATCAACGAAATGGGACAGTCAATAACCAATGCATTAGGAGTTTAGAAGTCTGGAACCACCGGAAAGAACTGAAGCATAGCATAAGTATTAACATAATACAGTTAAGTGGTACATAATTGCATAATAGGATCCTACATATCATAAACCAAACATTGCAGTATAGACCACAGTCTCTAATAATTTATCCAAGTAAGTTTGTGAACCATTTTGTACAGTGCAGCCCTATTACCTACGCAGAAAAGCCCTTTTGAATAGTTCAGAGTTGCATAGTTTGCAAAAAGCCAGGAGAGTGGGAGCTTTCCTGACTTTGTACTTTAATAATTTTATTAATTTAGTTTTGTAGGGGTCAGCTGTGCTGTGCTAAACTGGTAGGGTTGCCAGGGGCCCCCCGCCAGGCTGGCAATGGCACAGCCCCACATGGCCCAGTGGTGAAAAACACAGGCAGTGCATCATCCCAGACTTGGGAATCCCCACCAAACCATGGGCCAATGATTGCCCCCTACCCTGCTGATTTAAACCCCAGTAAAGAAAAAAAAAACCCAGACAAAATAAGGGACTTAAAAACCCAAACTTAAAGATGCTTTGGGGGCCATTTTTGATTGGGGAAATGGCACAGGGGCAAAGTGTTACCCTCCCAAGTGCTGCAAACTCAAACTGTATTTATTCCACAGCTACATGTTGCAGCTGCATTACTTTGTGGGAGATTTAATCACAGGTCTCCCACATCTTATGTAGTTTGATCCTTCTTGTCTGATTGCACATCCCTGTTTTACGACTGAAAACAATGTCACCACTAGGTGTCACTGTATTCTTACATAATCTTTAAAGATCAAAAAGTTGCCAGTCCACAAAATGACCTGCAGGGGGTGCCTTAGGCCTATCATAGAATCATAGTTGGAAGGGATCACCAGGGTCATCTAGTCCAACCCCCTACACAATGCAGGAAATTCACAACTACCTCCTCCACCCACCCCCAGTTCCCAGAAGATGGCCAAGATGCCCTCTCTCTCGTGAACTGCCTAAGTTCATCGAATCAGCATTGCTGACAGATGGCCATCTAGCCTCTGCTTAAAAACCTTCAGGGAAGGAGAGCTTACCACCTCCTGAGGAAGCCTGTTCCACTGAGGAACCGCTCTAACTGTTAGAAAATTCTTCCTAATGTCTAGATGGAAACTCTTCAGATTTGATTTTAACCCATTGGTTCTGGTCCAACCTTCTTGGGCAACAGAAAACAACTCGGCACCATCCTCTATATGACACTCCTTCAATCATGGACAATGCACAGTAGGATATGGGATATCTTTCATCCCTTCTGGGGCCATTGGTTTAAAAATGCTTTTGCTTTACTGGTTATCCCCACTACTGCATGAGTGGCATATAAATAATATAAATAAACACTATGAATATACAAGTGGAGGACCTACAAGGACTTGCTGGGGGAGGGATCTCATTCCCCCCCCATTTTCTCTTTCTCTTACCTGGAAGCCCCCACAGCCTCTCCCCTTTTCCTGCCTCCTTATCTCCTTCCCATACAGCAGCCAACTTACCTTTATCTGTCTCCCATCTTCAGCTTTCCCTCCTTCACTACCCCTACCAGCTTCTCCTTGAGAAAAGTCTGGCCCAGTTGTGCAATAGGGCCCAGTTCTGCAGTAGGGATCCCACAAGGACTTGTCAGGGGCACCTCACTTTCCCGTTACTATTTCTTTCCTCCCTTCTCCCCCTCCTCCTCCTTCTGGGAGCCTCCATATCTTCACCTTTCCCTGCTGCCTTCTCTCCTTCCTACCCAACCACCAATCTACATTTTATCTGCCCCCATCTTCAGCTATATTATTTATTTACCACATTTATACACCGCCTTTCTCCACAATGAGGACCCAAAGCGGCTCACATCATTCTCCTCTCTACCATTTTATCCTCACAACAACCCTGTGGGGTAGGGGTGAGGCTGAGAGTGCGTGACTGGCCCCAGGTCACCTAGCAAGTTTCTGTGGCAGAGTCGGAATTTGAACCTGGATTTCGCAGATCCTAATCTGTAACTTCTAACCACTACACCACTGGTTTTCATGTGACAGACAGACAGAAACATTTATTGCGGCATTACGCCAATAAAAATTTAGAACATAACGTTACCGCAGGTACATTGATATTATTTAAAAATTGTGTCATGTTAATTTAAAAGGATATATATAGTTAAAATGTTTTACAGATTAGACAAGAAATAAACATTTTGCCAACAATTCAGAAAAATCTTTAACTTCATTTTTCATTGTTTCTTTGAACTTTATTTTATTAATCTTTGACGAAGTTTATAAATTGCTGTGCAGAATTTGGCGACCTCACTAATTTGTTGGGGAATTTCATCCGAAAGGAGCTTCCTAATCTGAAGTTTTTCAGAATAGCCCGAGCTTTTCTCAAACAAGGACCGGGTCAACTTACAGCGGGCAGCCTTGTAGAATGAGCATCTGAAAAACATGTGTTCCAGTGTTTCTATTTCCCCAGAATTGCATGGACAGAGTCTCTCTGCTCTTGGGATCTTGTTATACCTCCCCTGTAAAACCACAGAGGGTAAAGCTGAACACCTAGCTAAAGTGAAAGCCCTTCTGTGGGTGTGGATTTCGAGGATGGAAATGTAGACAGATGGGGCTGGGATGCATCTGGTCGTAGGGGCAGACATAAATGAGGGTACCCTCATCAAGTCAGACTGCCATTCAATATCATTAACTGCTTGATCTCTACCCAACTTCAGCAAAGCATGGGGGGAGAGACCCAAACTCTCCAACTTACTTTTCACAGCCTTCTGCCATTTGGATTCAAAGTTGTCAATTAAAGTCAGGGGAAGAAGACCATGGGGACTGAGTTTTGTTTTTAGACATAGAAGGAAGGATGATATGCTCACTCTTGCTTCTACTCTTAACGTACCTGTTTCTAGACGTGCCAAGGGCTTTGATACACATCTGCGGACCTGGAGGGCCAGTCTAAGAAACTTTGACTGGACTCGTTCCAGTGGTGCAAAGCAGAAAGAGGGAGGTCCAAGATGTGTTCCGTAAAGCATTTGTGCCAATGTTTTGGCCTGATATAGTTTAAGAGCTGCTGGGATGAAATGCGCCCCCTTTGTGCGGAGGAATTTGGTTATACTATAGGCTGATCTAACCCCCAGGCTGGCCACGTATTTACTATGGGCCAGCTTAGAGCCTGAGGCCTGTAGGACTACACCCAAATACTTAAAGCTGTTCACCTGCTCCAGTCTATGCCCTTTTAGGTTCCAGACTCTGAGTTTTGGGCGTTTGCCAAAGGCCATTATCTTTGTCGAAGGCTTTCACAGTCAGAGTTCATTGGTTCTTGTAGGTTATCCGGGCTGTGTGACCGTGGTCTTGGTATTTTCTTTCCTGTCGTTTCGCCAGCAGCTGTGGCCGGCATCTTCAGAGGATTAACACTGAAGTACAGAGAGACACTGTCCTTCAGTGTTAATCCTCTGAAGCTGCCTGCCACAGCTGCTGGCGAAACGTCAGGAAAGAAAATACCAAGACCACGGTTACACAGCCCGGATAACCTACAAGAGCCATTATCTTTGTTTTCTGAAAATTGATGGTTAATTTTTCATTATCGCAATATAATGCAAATCTAGCAAGAGCTCTTTTAAGTCCTATAGGGGTTCTGGATAATATAACGGTGTCATCTGCATACAATAGGACTGAAATATGCTGATGTGCCAGTTTTGGGGGATGCAGATCAGCTCCGTTTAGGCAATTGGGGATGCTGTTAATGTAATAGATAAATAATGCTGGGGTGGTTTTCATGTGGTGGCTGCTGTTGAAAAGTGGCAAGCAGCAGGACCTGGGTGAGTCAGGCAAGTCCCGTGGTTAGACTGGGATCCACCGGGGCATTTCCACAGATGGAATGATTTCTACCCATGGAACATGACTTTCTTACCTAACCCCTTTCACCTGCAGACCTAAATGCCCCCCCCCCAATTCAGGGAAGGGGCGAGTTGAGAAAATCACGCTCCACGGGCAGAAATCATTCCAGCCACAGAAACACTCTGATAGATCCAAGCCATTCTGAATTTGCGTTAAAAGCAATACAAATATGCCTGTAAAAAAAAGCAATAGAAAAAGCAGAAGAGGAGAAGGAGGTGGAGCTGGGTTTTATATGCTGATTTTCTCTACCTTTTAAGGAGAATCAAACCGGCTTACAATCTCCTTCCCTTCCTCTCCCCACAACAGACACCTTGTAAGGTAGGTTGGGCTGAGAGAATTCTGTGTAAACTATGACTAGCCCAAGGTCACCCAGGCTGGCTTCATGTGTAGGAGCAGGGAAACCAACCCAGTACACCAGATTAGAGTCCACTGCTTTAAACCACTAAACCACGCTGGCTCTTAAGAGAGAAGAGCACTGGAAAAACTTAAGGCATATGTGGCAATGGTCAGCAACAGATTCCAAAGAAAACCGCTAACAATCCAGATGGATAATGGAGAATACATGAGAAACGAGAGGTAAAATTACCTAATAGAACAAGGAACTGAACACCAAGTTACAGTGCTGAATACACCTGAAAATAATGGAGTACCCTCCATCTATTTATGAGTATTTATGAGGGGCCTCTAAATACAAAAAAATATATATTTAAAATTACCATTTATTTTGGTAGCACTATAGGGGCTTTTAAACATGATATAGATTAGATTGTCAGCATGTCTTAACCCAGCCCTGAACTCAAGCCATCAGAATGTGTCTGGCATTCAGATCAAGGCAGAAAGAAATCAACCATTAGCTATGTCACGTTTGTTGCTGAGCTTATTATTTTTCAGGCTCCTAAGTCATCCCCCTA
Organism: Euleptes europaea; assembly: GCF_029931775.1. NCBI lineage: Eukaryota > Metazoa > Chordata > Lepidosauria > Squamata > Sphaerodactylidae > Euleptes > Euleptes europaea. Next base: position 26,032,765 of record NC_079313.1, on the reverse strand, counting down.
GCCAGATACAAGTTTGCTGGGGAAATATATTCATGATCCACACATGGTTTTACAGATGGATGGGCAGCCAGAGAACCAACACACAGCCTCGCTGACACAATAGACCTCTGTCAACAGCGATCTACTGCTCTGTAGGACACACTGGCCAAGGGCCCTTTGCATACTGGTACCAAGCCAAGGAACGGGGTGTTTTAAGGTAACAGGCTTAGCATCTCCAGCACTGGGCGTACCAGAGGAAAGGCCTAGTGTGCTGTGTTCTTGTAAGGTTGGTGTTTCTAGTTTACTGGGCCTCTGCCATGCATTTTTTTTTTACCCCCTGCAATACATGCCCTTGTTTTGCTTGTATGAATTCCATGTATTTCCCAACAGACTGGTATTATCTTTCCCCTGTAATTTCACATGGAGTCTGGTGTCTGCTTCGGAGTCAAAGCTTCTAGTTTACAGTTTTGGGGTCCTAACCTCACCCCCAAATGCTACAAAATGTACTAAAATGTACTAAAAAAAACTCTGTAACTATATTTTTAAATACTGAGCATTTCAAAAAATGGCTGTGGGAACAACGAGATGTTCAATGGCACATACAAGCCATTGTATTCTCTGCAAGCCAACAAACTAAAAAGTGCGGAACTCGAGTGCGTGATTCTGTAGAGAATTTGTGGTGTCAAAACATAACCCGAGGTAGTGCAAATTCTCCTTTGACCATGCAATAGTTACTATATATTAGGGTTGCCAGGCTTGGTCTGGCAACCAGTGGAAGACTGAGGGCTAGGGACATGAGAGGGTGAACTTTGGTGGACGGCAAACTGGAAGTGATGTCACATCTCTGTAGGAACCATAGAGTTTTTAGTGGTCCCTAGAGGACTGATGTCACTTCCGAAGGAGGAGCAGAAGTGACCTCAGTCACCTCTAGAGTTTCGGCCAGCTGGGAGATGGGGATCTTCTGTCTCCACTGGCGGGGGGTGGCAACCCTACTATATATTGATGCAGCACTTAAGCTATGTATTATGTCTTACTGCATTTTTAGTGTGTGCTTTGTGGCACCTTCTCAGCACTTTGGCAACAGTACAAATCAGGGGGGGAAATCTGACTGCTTTTGGTTGTAGCCAGTTAGCTGCTTTCTAAATGACATGAGAATATCTAAGCCCAAAAAGGACAAGCTGGAAACCAGCAAGTGGGGCTTTTTTTTTTTGGTTAATTTGCTCGTATAGTAATTTTCCCCCTGGACTTTCCAGATAGCTTTTGTAAATAAATAATTCCTAGTTAATCACATTTTTGTTATGCAGTTCTCACAGCACGGTATTTTTTTGGCAAAGCAGATGGGATTGTCAGCTCCAGAGGCACTCTGGACTTGTGACCAAAGCTTTCAAGAGCCAGACTCTGCTTTTGACTGAAAGGAAAGGGTTGTTTTTATTTCTTCAATACCCCTCTCGCCCCCCTGTTGCTGTAGCCAAAATGGCTGCAATTTGAGGTGAATCAGCCAGTATATCTTGGGACTGTGATGCTGAAAGGCATTCCCTGCAAACCAACAAAATAGAAAATGCAGAACACCAAAGCGTGATTCTCTAGAGTTTATGGTGCCAAAATATTTGCCATTCTTCATTCCCTGGCAGCACCTGCTTCACCAGGCTCAAAGACCTACAATGATCTGGTTGCCAAGTGGAAGGCATATTCTTGGCCATGTCTGTCTGCTACCCTACAGGGGTTCACTTTTTTAAATGGAGACCAAAAAGCAAGAGGACCACAGACTATGTAGCTGAGCTCCATCCCCTTGCTAGATTTTTGTACATTTGGGGGTCTCCAGGAGGACCTGCTTGAAGATCATCTCATCTGCAGAGTTTAAGCATCCCATCTTGTGAGGATCTGTTGCGGCACCCCTGGCCATGGCCAAGGCAACTGGCATGCTATCTGGCAACACCTGCATGCGAGGTCTCAGAAAGAGTGAGGGAACTTCACTCAGTCACCCCCTACTTCTGGCTCTGGGATGTTACAGCTGTAGCCTCGCACATCCTTCACCTTTCCTCCTCCCTGGCCTGCTGCTGAGAGACTAACTTATAGGGTGTCCACTTGCCCTTAGCCCACCCCACTTGCCCAAGGTTAATCTGTTCTCTTCTACATCAGAGAGCAGAATTACTGTCTATAGGTCTTGGGCGAGATCTCGTACTGGTCGAGTATCATGGCCTTGAACCGGTTGTAGACAGTGGCGTCTTCTTTGGACAAGGCCTTGAAGGTGGCCTGAGCCAGGCATGTGAGATAGGGTCCCAGGAGATATGACCACCTCTCCTTGGGTCATTCGGAGACCTCGGCAATCTGTTTGAAGACCTCTAGGAAGCCCCTGATCTCATCCTCTGGACATCATCAGATTGACATCACCAGACGGCCAGTATAGAAATCAAATAGATTACATAATTGGAAACAGAAGATGGAGAAGCTCTATTCTCTCAGCAAAAACAAGACCAGGAGCTAACTGTGGTACAGATCATGAATTGTTAATATCAAAAATCAAGATAAAGCTGAAAAAAAAACACTAGAACATTCATAGCACCAAAATACAATCTAAGCAATATTCGTGAAGAGTTGAGCCCCATGGCGCAGAGTGTTAAACTGAAGTACTGCAGTCAAGAGCTCTGCTCACTACCTGAGTTCGATCCCAACGGAAGTTGGTTTCAGGTAGCCAGCTCAAGGTTGACTCAGCTTCCATCCTTCCGAGGTTGGTAAAATGAGTACCTAGCTTGCTGGGGGTAAAGGGGAGATGACTGGGGAAGGCACTGGCAAACCACCCCGTAAACAAAGTCTGCCTAGTAAATGTCGGGATATGACGTCAGCCCATGGGTCAGGAATGACCCAGTGCTTGCACAGGGGACCTTTACCATTTTTGTTGTTGTTGTTAAAGAACAGATTTGCATTACTGAGTTCAAGTGAATGTAAACCAGAAGAGCTATGGGTGGAAACTAGAGATATTATCAAGGAAGAATGTGCAAAGACTATTCCTGTACCCAAAAGAAAATAAAAACCTCGATGGATGATTGAGGAAACTCTTAAAATTGCCAAAGATAGACGAGAAGCAAAAGTAGAAGGTGACAGAAACAGAATCAAAAGTCTAAGTGCAACGTTCCAGTGACTCGCACATAGAGACAAAGAGAACTATTATAATAACCAATATAAAGAAATAGCAGAGAACAACAAAAAAGGAAGAACAAGAGATCTGTTCCACAAGATCCAAGAAATCAAAGGGAAATTTAAAGCACGGTTAGGCATGCTGAATGATCAACATGGAAATACTTTAACTGAACAGGACAAAATAAAGAAAAGGTGGGAACAATACACTGAAGAACTATACAGAAGAGATGAAAGGATGACAGATTCCTTCCAAAAAGAATCTTTTGAAGAAGAACCTACAGTTTTAGAAAGTGAAGTGAAAGCTGCACTGAGAGCAATTGAGAGAAACAAATCACCAGGAACAGATGGGATATCAATAGAGCTATTCCAAGTTACAGAAACAGAGTCCATCAAAATCTTGACAAGAATATGCCAAAAGATACGGAAAACAAAACAATGGCCCACAGACTGGAAACGATCCATTTACATTCCAATTCCCAAGGAAGGAGATGTCAAAGATTGCAGCAACTATCAGACCATCGCATTAATTTATCATGCAAGTAAAGTGATGCTCAAAATCTTACAGCAAAGGCTGTTACCATATATGGAATGAGAAATGCCTGATGTTCAAGCTGGATTCAGAAAAGGAAGAGGCACTAGAGATCATATTGCAAATCTACGTTGGTTACTGGAGCATACAAGAGAATTTCAGAAGAAAATCAGCTTGTGTTTCATAGATTACAGCAAAGCTTTTGACTGTGTGGATCACGAAAAGCTATGGATGGTTTTAAAGGAAATGGGTGTGCCTCTACATCTGATCATTTTGATGCACAACCTGTACTATGGACAAAAGGCCACAGTTAGAACAGAATATGGAGAAACTGAATGGTTTCCAATTGGCAAAGGTGTTAGACAAGGATGTATTTTATCTCCCTATCTCTTCAATCTATATGCAGAACATATAACTAGGAAAGCTGGATTAGATTTAGAAGAAGGTGGAGTGAAAACTGGAGGGAGGAACGTTAACAATTTGAGATATGCTGATGATACTACATTACTGGCAGAAAATAGTGAAGACTACTGCTGAAATTTAAAAGAGAAAGTGCCAAAGCAGGACTACAGCTGAACACCAAGAAGACAAAGTAATGACTACAGGAGACTTACACAGCTTTAAGATTGACAATGAGGAAACTGAAATTGTTGAAGACTTTCTATTCCTTGGCTCCATCATCAACCAAAAGGGAGACTGCAGCCAAGAAATCAGGAGGAGATTGAGATTGGGAAGGGCAGCCATGAAAGAGCTAGAAAAGATTCTGAAGTGTAAGGATGAGTCAATGGCCACCAAGATCAAGTTAATTCATGCCATCGTATACCCTGTTACTATGTATGGGTGTGAAAGCTGGACATTGAAGAAAGCTGATAGGAAGAAAGTAGATGCTTTTGAAATGTGGTGTTGGAGGAGAGTGTTACGGATACCGTGAACGGCCAAAAAAACAAATCAGTGGATTATAGATCAAATCAAACCTGAACTGACCCTGGAAGCTAAAATGATTAAACTGAAGCTATCATATTTTGATCACATTATGAGAATACAAGAGTCACTGCAGAAGACAATCATGATAGGAAAAGTTGAGGGCAGCAGGAGAAGAGGAAGACCCATCAAGAGATGGATTGACTCAATAAAGGAAGCCACAGTCCTCAGTTTGCAAGACCTGAGCAAGGCGGTCAAAGATAGGACATTGATTCATAGCGTCGCCATGAGTCGGAAGCAACTTGACGGCACTTAACTCACACACACAAGACCGCCCCTGGGAGTCTACTCTCCCAGGAGTCCTTTGTGACCCTGAGAAACTTTATTCCCAGGGTTGCAGGACCTATGTGGAGCAATAGCCATACTGGCTGGCTGCAGTGGAAAAAGGGCAAAATCAGCCCCTTCTCTTCCAACTGAGGTTACAAAGACGGCTCAGGGAATGGAGCACCAGGAAGACTGGCAACTGTCTCTGTCTTCCACTGATGGAACATGGGATTGAAACCGATAGACTGACAGACAGAGATAGATAAATGATAGAAAGATGGATGGGTGGGAACCACTAGCTCCAAAAATTGTTCCTCTTCAACTGGAACTAGGGATTCCTAACTCCAGCGTTGGTTGGGGCAGAACTGGGACATCCTTAATTTCATCCTTAATCGCAAAGGAGACATAATATTTGTTTGTTTTTTTACTTCCTAGATTTTTATCATGTTCTTATTTAATGGAAGGCTGTTAAAACAAACAAATGAAATATTGTTTGTTAACCCCTTTCCTGTCAATCTTTTTGCCATGTTTTTCCTTGTTGACATTGCAATGTTATTTTCTTGGCTCCCCCCCCCCAGCTGATATTTTTACTGGCTTGATGGTGTTTTTCTTTGGAGTACTTTGCATAAGTGAGTTGTCTAAGAAACAACTAACCCCTGGGGTCATATTCAAACTGCTCACAGTTGAGTGAAAAATTAAATGTCTGCCTGTTTGGGAGAAAAAGATTTATTTGAATGCTAAATTAGGAAACCCCATCTATGGCTTTGGGAAGGGAATGATTAATGCTATCTAAAGGAGCAGCTGCTGAGAAGGAATTTGCTGTTTTATAGCTGATGGGAATGAAAAACCTGCAATTTACTCCACAATTGAAAAAGGCTGTCTTTTTGCCTGGAGGCAAACTGTCTGGCAGTATTTCCACAATCTCAGCAATTCACCTACCTCAAAATCTACCAATGATTGCAAAGTTTAGTGGTTTTCCCCACTAAAATAGACACTGAAAGAAAACGAACTTTCGTATAATGTGGCTAAAGAAATTCAGGATTACCACTTAGGAATTTAAACAAGCTATAGAGGCAATATTGAAAAGGGGAAAAAAGAGAGTTGCAATACCAAGTATTCAGCTGACCCTGGCCTGGGCACTGGAAATATATTTATGACGGGAGACACTTGGTAACAGCAAGGAATCAAAGATCACCATCTAATTTAAAGGCAGAATGACTGACTCAAAGTGGGCCAGAGGCCTCGGGATGTATTGTATATGTGTTGTCAAGTCACAGCTAACTTATGGCAACCCTGTAGGGTTTTCAAGGCAAGAGACGTTCAGAGGTGGTTTGCCATTGCCTGCCTCTGTGTCACAACTCTAGTGTTCCTTGGAGGTTGCAAATCCAAACCCTAACCAGGGCTGACCCTTCTTAGCTTCTGAGATCAGGCTAGCCTGAGGCTATCCAGGTCAGGGCTCATGTTGTACAGTTATATATTAACATATTTATATCCTGTTTTTCTCCACAATGAGGACCCCAAGTTGCTTACAACATTGTTCTCACCCCACCCTTTAACCTTCAAAGGACCCTTTGAGATAGTTTAGGGTGATCTTTTGGGACTTCTCAAGGGTGAATTGTGGCCTTTACATACAGATGGCCACTAGCAGAGATGGCCTTAAATAAGGATTAGACAGATTCATGGAGAGGATAGGTCCACCAATGTTTACTAGCCACAGAAGAAGAGTTGGTTTTTATATGCCGATTTTCTTTACCTTTTTAAGGAGAATCAAACCGGCTTACAATCTCCTTCCCTTCCTCCCCCTACAACAGACACCTTGTGAGGTAGGTGAGGCTGAGAGACCTCTAAGAGGGCTGTGACCGGCCCAAGGTCACCCAGCTGACTTCATGTGTAGGAGTGGGGAAACCAATGAAGTTCACCAGATTAGAGTCCGCTGCTCATGTGGAGGAGTGGAGAATCAAACCCGGTTCTCCAGATTAGAGTCCATCACTTTTAACCACTACACCACACTGGCGGGATAAAAATGTACCAAATTAATAAAAGAAGAAATAAATAAATTTGTTTCAGAACTCTACTGCTAATTGGTGGTGACTTGCCAACAATTTCACCCTGCCCCAACACTGGTTCTTCAAAGTCACGCCCTAAAAACAATGTTCAGGGGATGTTTCTAATAACGGTAGTGAAGACTGATGGAAAGAATTGATTTTGTTTCTTAAGAAAACAAGGAGAGGTTTGCAGAATCAGATCAAGAGGCAACCTAACCCAGCCCCGTTTCCAACAGGGGCTGGCTACTTCTGGGAAGCCTTCAAGCACGGGATCAAAGCAAGGGCTCCCTTCCTTGTTGATCCTCAGCATACTGCCTCTGAACATGGATGTTCTACAATCAGTGGTTCCCAACCTTTTTTTGACCAGGGACCACTAGGACTTTTTTGTTCGGTGCAGGGACCCCAGGGCTCCAAATAAAAATTCCGAGAATTTGAAAACAAACTTTAATCATAACTGTTAGTTAAACATTAAACTTAGAATAATATTTGAATGTATATTTTTATAATAGAGAACTTTTAATTGAAAATATTAATTTATTATGGGTTTATAACTTTGTTTCGCGGACCTTAATTTAGTTCTCGCGGACCCCTGGGGGGTCCACGGACCCCTGGTAGGGAACCGGTGTTCTACATTTTAAAAAAAATGCTTCCAACTGAAACTCCCAACTGAAGAGGAATAACAGGAACCATCCTAAGCCCATTCAGTAACATAAACCCAAACTGACAGAACTTTGCAGCTCATTTGGGATGGCTGAATCCTCAGCAGGGTTTGGCCCCGGAGCCCGTTGGCGGCGGCCTCATCGGCGGTTTGTGAGGGGAGAGGGGGGGAGGAGGGGAGAGGGGGAGAGGGGGGGAGAGGGGCCCTCAGCAGGGTTTGGCCCTGGAGCCCGTTGGCGGCGGCCTCATCGGCGGTTTGTTAGGGGAGAGGGGGGGGAGAGGGGGCCCTCAGCAGGGTTTGGCCCTGGAGCCCGTTGGCCGCGGCCTCATCGGCGGTTTGTGAGGGGAGAGGGGGGGAGAGGGGGAGGGGGGCCCTCAGCAGGGTTTGGCCCTGGAGCCCGTTGGCGGCGGCCTCATCGGCGGTTTGTTAGGGGAGAGGGGGGGAGAGGGGGGAGAGGGGGGGGAGGGGGGAGAGGGGGCCCTCAGCAGGGTTTGGCCCTGGAGCCCGTTGGCCGCGGCCTCATTGGCGGTTTGTGAGGGGAGAGGGGGGGAGAGGGGGAGGGGGGCCCTCAGCAGGGTTTGGCCCTGGAGCCCGTTGGCCGCGGCCTCATCGGCGGTTTGAGGGGGGAGGGGGGGAGGGGGGCCCTCAGCAGGGTTTGGCCCGGGGCCCGTTGGCGGCGGCCTCATCGGCGGTTTGTGAGGGGAGAGGGGGGGAGAGGGGGCCCTCAGCAGGGTTTGGCCCTGGAGCCCGTTGGCCGCGGCCTCATCGGCGGTTTGAGGGGAGAGGGGGGGAGGGGGGCCCTCAGCAGGGTTTGGCCCTGGAGCCCGTTGGCGGCGGCCTCATCGGCGGTTTGTTAGGGGAGAGGGGGGGAGAGGGGGGAGAGGGGGGGAGAGGGGGGGGAGGGGGGAGAGGGGGCCCTCAGCAGGGTTTGGCCCTGGAGCCCGTTGGCCGCGGCCTCATCGGCGGTTTGTTAGGGGAGAGGGGGGGAGAGGGGGGGGAGGGGGGAGAGGGGGCCCTCAGCAGGGTTTGGCCCCGGAGCCCGTTGGCGGCGGCCTCATCGGCGGTTTGTGAGGGGAGAGGGGGGGAGGGGGGCCCTCAGCAGGGTTTGGCCCCGGAGCCCGTTGGCCGCGGCCTCATCGGCGGTTTGTGAGGGGAGAGGGGGGGAGAGGGGGAGGGGGCCCTCAGCAGGGTTTGGCCCCCGAGCCCGTTGGCGGCGGCCTCAAAGGCCAACAGGCTCCGGGGCCCAACCTTGCCGAGGGCCGCCTCTCTCCCCCTCACAACCCCCTTCTCCGCCTCTCGCGGCCGGGAGACTCCTCCTTCGGGCCCGCCTCGTTCGCCGCCGGGCGGAGGCCGCCGCCCGCCCCCTCGGCTCGCCACAAGGCCGGGAAGGAGAGAGGCGAGCTCGCCGCCGCCCGCCCGCCCGCCCGCCCGCCCGCCCCATGCACGGCTCGCCCGCCGCCCGCTAGCCGCCGCCGCCGCGCGCCTCCATGGCGCGGCCCGCGACGCTGCTCTGCTGCTCGGCGGCGCTCCTGGCGGCGTGGTGGGGGGCCGCGTGCGCCGCCGGCGCGCCCCCGCTGCAGGACGAGGCGGACAACCAGGAGAACGTCCTCTCCCAGGTACGGCAGCCCGGCGGAGGGGGAGAAGCGCCGGGGGAGCCCCGGCCGGCCGGGCTCGAAAAGCGCGCCTTCCTGCGAGGGACGGAGGGAGGGAGCCCCCAGTCATAAGGACACAAGAAAAGCCCACGCTGGAGCGGACCCGGGCCCATCAAGGCCAGCCGTCTGTTCACACGGTGGCCAACCAGGTGCCTCTGTGTGTGTGTCAAGGGCCGTCAAGCCGCAGCCGACTTATGGCGACCCCTTTTGGGGGGGTTTTCATGGCGAGGGACTAACAGAGGTGGTTTGCCATTGTCTGCCTCTGCACAGCAACCCTGGTCTTCCTTGGTGGTCTCCCATCCAAATACTAACCGGGGCTGACCCTGCTTCGCGTCTGATAGGTAACAAGATCAGGCTATGGGCCTCCCTATGTGTGTGTGTGTGTGTGTCAAGTGCCGTCAAGTCGCAGCCGACTTAAGGCGACCCCTTTTTGGGGTTTTCATGGCAAGAGACTAACAGAGAGGTGGTTTGCCAGTGCCTTCCTCTGCACAGCAACCCTGGTCTTCCTTCGGGGTCCCCCATCCAAAGACTAACCAGGGCCGACCCTGCTTCGCTTCCGAGATCTGGCGAGATCAGGCTACCGTGCTGCCTTCCGTCCGTGTCACCAGGTGCCTCTAGGAAGCCCGCAAACAAGACGAGAGCAGCAGCCTTGTCCTGCCTGTGTTCCACGGCACCTAATATAATAGGCATGCGCCTCTGATCCTGGAGAGAATAGGTATGCATCATGGCTAGTAACCCTTTAACCCGAGTAAGGCTCAATTTGCAAGATCTGCGCAAGGCTGTTAAGGATAGGACACTTTGGAGGACATTGATTCACAGGGTCACCATGAGTCGGAAACAACTTGACGGCACTTAACACACACACAAGGCACCGAGGAGGTGTGCTTAGATTTGCTCTGGTAGCGAGCTTCTTGCACTCCGATTCTTACTCGGGTCTATCCAATGAGGCTCACTCCCGGGAGAGGATTCTTTGCATTGCAGCCATCCATCCAGGATTTCTGCAGGCAGGAAGCATAGAGTAAAGCCTCGGGAAAGGATAGATGAAGGGATGCGTTCCTTCTCTCTCTCTCTCTCCCCCCCTTTTACGGTTTATTTTCCTCGCTTCGTTTGTTGTATCATTTGATATTACTAAAACAAGAAGTAAATATTGGGAATCAGTCACAGCCTAAGAACTCGATGCTGATGGATTAACATGAAATATATTCCTAAATATATTTGAGGGTACTATGGGTGAAGGAAGTTAAATCTTCAGGCAGCTCTCTTTGGCAAACTGGAGCCTCTGTGCAACACCCAGTTGCAGTGGGACTCAGTGGTAGAGCATCTGCTTTGCATGCAGAAGATCCCAAATGTAATGCCTTGCTACATTCAGAAGGTCCCAGGTTCAGCCCAGTGGCAAAGCATCTGCTTTGCATGCAGAAGATCCCAAGTTCAATCTCTAGTGGCGTGCAAAAGGTCCCAGGTTCAATCCCCAGCACCTCCAGTTTAAAAAAAAAAAAAGCATCAAGTGATGTGAAAGACCTGCTGAAGAGCAACTTGCAGTCTCTGACCTTGAGACCGATGGTCCAAGTCTCAATACAAGACAGCCTCAGTACAGAAGAGCGATCCCCCTTCCCTTGCAGTGCACTTCAGGTTATGATCCTAAACGTGTGTGAACTCAGATGTAGTTATGAGTTAACATGCTTATGGTCTGATTGCAAAGGAATAATAGCTCTCAGGGCAGGGACTAGACTTTACGGACAGGCATGAGCGTTGGCACCTGTCAGTTCAGAGGCTTTGCACAAATTTACTTATTTTTTAATTAAAGTATGTATACTTTGCCTTTCCTCTTGGCTTAGAACCAGTTGGGGGCCAGTTTGCAGGTGAAGGCTAGATGTGTGGCTCCATCAGAAGGGGGGTGGGCGGGCTGAACCCTTCCCCCAATCCACTGAGTTGGGGGTTTCGTAGGTTAAAAGAGTTGGTGAGTTTAGAACTCCCCCAGACTTTTATTTCCCCGTGATGATCTTAAGAACAACTTTGCTTTGAGGCAAATTCTGCAGAAGCTTGGGGGCTTTGCTTTCAGAATAAATAGGGATAGGATTTAGTTGCTGGTTCCAAGGGTAACACTTGTGTAGTTTTATCTGCAACCTGAGTTAATGCAGAGTGAGATTTGGGTTGATAAGCACACATCCATCCTTTATTCGGAAATGGGAATGAATGATTTCCCGTTTTACTATGCCAATAAAGGTGTCTGAATCTGATTTCCCAAGACGTCTTTGGGAACACGGATTTATCATGTAGGTGCCTGTCGTTTCAGGAGAGGTAGCATTGTGTGTTGAGCAGATTTGCACCCCTGCCAAACCAAAGTCCATGTAAGCGCAGCTCTAATCTTGGATATGTTTACTCAGAAGTCAACTTCACTAAGTCCAATGAGGATTACTCCCAAGTAGCTGTGCAAATAGGATTCCAGCCTTGTGTTCAGTCACATCCTGCTGCTAACCGCACCAGATGAGAGCAAGTCTCTTAGAGACATCGTTACATTTCTGGGTAATGAGTATTGCAAGAATCTCTCCATCGGTCACTTTTGTAATTGCTGAGCCTCACCCTTCATAGCAGGGGCTGTTCTCTGGCCAAGTCACCCAAGTGACTGCTGGGGGCAGTACAGCAAGAAGACACCCCAGGCTCTGAGCCGTCAGTGGCTCGGGAAAACACTGGCATCCCCTTCTGGGCTCACACCACCCCTGGCCCCAGGTCCATGCCAGTCCTCAGCAATACTTGTGGACTCAGCCAGCACTGGCACGGAGCCCAGGAGGGGATGGGTGTACCTTGCTTGGGGGCAAGAAATCATCTTGAACCAGCCTTACGCCACAGCTAAATCTGATTTGGTCTTTGGTTCTTGTAGGTTGTCCGGGCTGTGTAACCGTGGTCTTAGTATTTTCTTTCCTGACATTTCGCCCACAGCTGTGGCAGGCATCTTCAGAGGAGTAACACTGAAGGACAGTGTCTCTCAGTGTCAAGTGTGTAGGAAGAGTAATATATAGTCAGAAGGGGGTTGGGTTTGAGCTGAGTCATTGTCCTTCAAAGTATTAAAGGTAATGTGCAAATCATTGTCCTGTAAGTATCAAGATAATGTGCTAATGAGGGTGTGGTATGATAATGTGGAACCATTGTATCCTGAAGTGATCTGTTAACATGTGGAATCCAAGGCTAATCCGCATGGCTATTGTGGACTGTAGTCTTTGTTAGTCTGGAGATTTTCAGGACAGGAGAGACACTGTCCTTCAGTATTACTCCTCTGAAGATGCCTGCTACAGCTGCGGGCGAAACGTCAGGAAAGAAAATACCAAGACCACGGTTACACAGCCCGGACAACCTACAAGAACCAATGAACTCTGACCGTGAAAGCCTTCGACAATATTCTGATTTGGTCTGTTTCTAAAAGGGTAGCCGAATTAATCCGTTGCAGGAAAAAGAATACACAGGAGTACACAGGAGTATTGTGACTCCTAACCAGATTCTGGCTTAAGTTTTCAGGGACGAGAGCCCATTTGCTCAGATGTATGCAGCGAGTCTACGTGTTCAGCATTTTACCGTGATGAATTTGCTTAGTGTCCGTTCTAATATAATCTTGGTCAGAAGTGCATCCTTTGCTTTTTAGTTAGATCCAGGTTCTTTCATTTAGTGGCTTTCTAGTCGGGAACTTTTGGATCATTGCCTTAAATACTGGAAGCCCTCCGCACAGGGGGATCGTATCACATCTGCACTCTGTCGCCTTACACCCTTTTGCTTCTGAATAAACGGTTCTTAGAAGCTGATCTCCCCCCCCCCCCAAGCTGAAACATTTGATTTGAAGTCGGTAATCCTGTGAAGGGATGGATTTCTGTGGTTTGCTGCTGTCGCAGCTGCTGCCCCTTTAAATCCAATCGCTGAGACTTGAACTGGTCTAATCTCCTGGGAAGGTGCACATTCATGTGATTCTTTGAGCCTGTGGCGGTGGCAGTTTTCCATCTGCTTGTGTTGGCTTTCACCTGTGGTTCAAGTCAGCTCCAGTCTGCAGCTGCTGCGGCTCCAGAAATTGGTCTCAGTCAGAATTGCCCCCCCCCCCCAGTGTGCTTTTTGTGGGGTTGATGGATCCTTTTACTCTTTATCATTAAAGTAACCAGTGATTATTACTTAGATATAGGACTACTTTTGGGGTTACTTTACCCTGTTGTTGAATAAATTCTGCCTGTTAGTTGGAGTTTTCTACCAGAAAGAAAAGCAATCCTTCATGGGCATTGTATATATTTTAGATGCAAACCTGACCTAAATTGAGTACTGTACTAATCCACTGCTTAGAAGTGTGTGCATAGATAACAGAGGCCAGCAAATTGGTATCTCATGCTGGATCAGCTCCTGTTGCTAGGGGAGCGAGCCCACTCTTCAAAGTATAGTCTTCACCAAGCCAAAGGAAAAAGGTAGCAATTGCCTGCTGGAAAGAGGGCAGATTTGGTTTTCAAAAAGCTATTTGGATCATTTTTGGAGGTCATTTTACTGATTTGTTTAAAATATCTCTATACCACCTTGCCCATAATTGCTTGAGGCAGTGTCCAAAATTATAAATGTCAATACATCATGATGGCAGTTTAATTGCAGACCATATTGCTGGGGAGATTTTTGTGTGTGCAATCTTATGCAGAATTCCTCCAGTCTAAGACCACTGAAATCAGTTGGCTTCCATCAAAGGAGCTCTGTAATGGTTTAATACTATTTTAACAGTCCAGGATCCAAATGTGCACACGGTGGTGTGCCCCAGAGGTCTTCCTGCTTCCCAAAGAAATGAAACAGAATCGCTTGGGGGTGCAGCGTTCAGAGCTGTTGAGCTCAGAATGTGATAGGCTGTTACAGAATGGTCTTCTGGACAGACCATTCCAGAGCCTTTATTCCAGTTGCTGTGAGATAGCAAAACCTTTTTGATGTGAGTGACATGGAATCATAGAGTTGGAAGGGATCACCAGGGTCATCAAGTCCATGATCTATCCCATCTAACATGATCTATCCCATCTAACTGCTGGTTGGATTTAGACATTATGCCTAACTATGGTTAAGGAAACCTCACTATGGTTTGCTATAGAAAGGAGAGCTTATAAATATTTTAAATAAATAATATAGATACATACCATGCTTAAATTATGGCCACTGCTCCGTCATAATCCACCTAGAGAAGAGGGGAAATGCAAGAAAACAGCTCAAAACCATATTTAGAACCCTAGCCATGGTTTGGGGTTCTAAAAGACGGGTATCACAGTCTGTGGTTTGGCTGATAGCCGAATCTAGAATAGCAGGGGTGCATGAATCTCATTATCAACCCATGGTTCAGTGTACACCTGAAATGTCAAGTATGAATGAGTCACAACCGTGTCTTCAAAGACATGCCTCATATACTCACCAGGGAGCCAGGACTGACTGTCTGGTGTATACTCCAGTGGCAAACCCAGGTTTGTAATGTGTGAACTGTCCTTACAAGGGTCTTCTGAATGAGGTTCTCTAACTCTGGAAAGGCTCCGCACATGTGGCACAATACAGGAAAAAAAATAGGCTCTGGGATTATTTTTATCTTTCACTTTTGTGTTTGATCCCTCCACACCCCCTAAAGGAAATTCTTTGGATTGCATTTACAATTGTTAGAATTTGGCTTTGGCCAAGAAGAAGAGAAGATGAGTTGACTTTTATACTCTGCTTTTCTCTACCTTAAGGAGTCTCAAAGCGGCTTACACTTGCCTTCCCTTCCTCTCCCCACAACAGGGCACCTTGTGAGAAAGTTCTGAGAGAACTGTGACTGGCCCAAGGTCACCCAGCAGGCTTCATGTGAAGAGAGGGGAATCAAACCCTGTTCTCCAGATTAGAGTCCGCCACAGTTAACCACTACACCATGCTGGGTCAAGTGGGATGTGCTTTTCTTCTTCTGACCCCCCCACACACATACACACTGTGCATCCTGGCAGAGGGGAATGCTTTTGCTTCTCCACACATCTGAGAAACCGCCTGCATTTTACCTTTTACCTTTTGTCCCTTAGAAGCTCCTTGATCAATTGATCTTGAGCAGCATATATCTAGTGTTGGAGGGATATAAGGACTGAAACAAATCTTGCCACTGACAATGTAGCCTTGGGGTCCCTGTCGCTTAGTAAAAAAGGCATTATGTCAGTCACAGAGGCATTGGATTTGTATATTAAAAGGGGGGAAATATAGTGTGATCGAAGTTCCTCATAAAAGTGGCATTCCAAAAGGGCATGGGCTAATGTGTTAATAGAGCCAGAAGAGCAAGGGCAGATCCTGTCTGAGTATGGTATATTCAGAATTCTGCCCTGCATTACCATAGAAGGGTTAGCATTCAATCTAGCCAAGCAAAAAGCTCTACAGACACGAGGAGTTGTCAGATAATATGTATAGGCCTGCATTTTAAGTACAGTGTGAATGTGTCCGTTCTGTGCATTACAAAAAATGTGTAATCTGGAGCTCTCCCACAGGAAACGATACATGATCGATCGGGAAATTCTACTGTCCAGGCCACACTGAAACAAGAGGGTGGTGTGCAAGAAGCAGCATAGGACTCCTATGGCACCTTCATTTCAAGCATAGCGTCCCTGTGCGCCTTCATTTCAAGTAGTGTCTTCTGCAAGCACACTTACTGAGGGATTGTTCCCGTTATGTGATTGTGAGATAATTCTGGAGGGAATGGCGTGGAAGCTGGAAGCTTTTAATTTCCCCCAAATCTTCAGAGAAATACCAAAGTGGTTTTTTTGGGTGGGGGTAGGAAGTTGACCTGCTGTTTTCTCTTTTTGGTGGCTGAAGAAAATTGCATTCCCAAATTACCAAGGAACGGAAAACTTTAGAGTCAGCAGTTTTGAGAGACCTATTTCTTCAAGATTTCAGAACATTTCAGGCTTTCCCGAGCACGCTGCAAAATAAACATAAATGGGGGGGGGGGAAATCTTTTCAGACCCAACTGATCCACTTATATTTCCTTTCCTCCCCCCAGTTGCTAGGTGACTATGACAAGGTGAAGGCCGTGTCGGAAGGCGGGGACTGTCAGTGCAAGTGTGTGGTGAGGCCGCTGAGTCGAAGCGCCTGCCAGAGGTTTAATGACGGCGCTTCCAAACCGGAGGATTTTTACGTGGTGGAAACCATTACTTCTGGACCAGAATGCAGATGCTCCTGCGTGGCTCCGCCGTCCGCCCTGAACCCTTGCGAGGGAGACTTCCGGCTGAAGAAGCTGAGAGAAGCAGACAGCAAGGATTTTAAGGTTGGCCAATATCCGAATCACGTTATCATAGAATTTTTAATTTTATATTTATACACTGCTTTTATCCCCAGTTAGGAGCCCCGTGGCGCATAGTGGTAAGCTGCACTACTGCAGTCCAAGCTCTGCTCACGACCCGAGTTCAATCCCAATGGAAGTTGGTTTCAGGTAGCCGGCTCAAGGTTGACTCAGCCTTCCATCCTTCCGAGGTCGGGGAAATGAGTACCCAGCTTGCTGGGGGTAAAGGGAAGATGACTGGGGAAGGCACTGGCAAACCACCCCGCAAACAAAGTCTGCCTAGGAAACAGGATATGACGTCACCCCGTGGGTCAGGAATGACTCGGTGCTTGCACAGGGGACCTTTACCTTTTACCTTTTTTTCTCCCCAGTGGACCCAAAGCAGTTTACAGCACTATTCTCACCTCTTCAGTTTTGTCCTCTCAGTAATAATCCTGTGAGGTAGGTTTAGCTCGAGGTTACCCAGTGAGATTCTGTGGTAAAGCAGAGATTTGAATATGGGTCTTCCCGAATGTTTGAATATGGCTCTCCCAGATCCTAGCCTGACACTACACCACTCTGGCCCTAAATTGCCTGTGACTGGTCTTTGATATGTCTCCAGTTTCATTTTCTGTTCTCTGTATTTTTTCAAGTCAGGACTAAGAGCTGAACTACATGTTACAGAACACTTGACTTGTGACCTTTGTGGGGCCTTACAGTCAGATATCAGCTGCAAGGTGCTGTGGGAATTCTATTCTCAAGCGCCTTGTTTGAGTTAGGGCCTGTATGATCAAGAATTGGGTTCTATTCCTGATAGTAAATCCCCACGCTGGTTATGTGTCAACTGTAAAGGGTAGTTTGGCCCGGTGTTCTTCACTGAGTTTAATTTCTCTTGCTAACCAATTCCTGTACTGTATCCAAGATGCAGGATTAGTCCTCTTTTTTTATAGACAGAGGAACATATATAGTTATTATATTACCAAGCTATGATGAAAAAGAAGAATAAGAATTGGTTTTTATATGCCGACCTTCTCAACCACTTAAGGGAGACTCAAACCATCTTATAATCACCTTCCCTCCCCCTTCCCACAACAGACACTCTGTGAGGTAGGTGAGGCTGAGAGAGCTCAAAGAGAACTGTGACTAGCCTAGGGTCACCCTGCTGGATTCATGAGTAGGAGTGGGAAAACCAACCCAGTTCACCAGATTAGCCTCCGCTGCTCATGTGGAGGAATGGGGAATCAAACCGGGTTATCCAGATTAGAATCCATTGCTCCAAACCACCCCTCTTAACCACTACACCACACTGGCTCCTATGGCCTCACAGTGGCTTTTCAAGGTCTTTCCAGCCCTTCAACATGATATTGTTTTAGACAGGAGATTGAGGTTGGGGAATTCGGCATGCAAATGTGGACCTTTCCTTGAGCTCTGGGCTCTGCCAATAATGCTGGAAAGCATCTGAATGTGTAGCACGAAAGCATGGGAGAAAAGAGGCTGACAGGCATACTGTGTAGCCATGAACTTCTACCCTGGTTGACTGAAATAACATTGCTTCCACACGGGCTGTGTAGACGGAAAAGGAAGTCATTGATGGAGCAACCCTAAGCCCTGGATACTGGCACGTGATGGTATTGTCATGGTGCCAGTGTGGCCAGCCAGCATCCTGTGCTTTCTCAACAGAGAAAATAGTTTTTGAACGAGACCCAAGTCTAAGGGGCTGAGGATAGCAACTGCCCTGGAGTCCATGTAACATCAAGGCCTACCAATCACGGAGTGGCATGTTGATGACACTCCCATGCCAGCCATACATGGAAGCAGCCAACCAGTGCAAGCGGACATACCTCCCTGATGTCACATTGTCCCCCGCTCCTGCACACAACGCAACAAGGGAAGGAACAGAGGTAATACAACACCCTCTGCTGTTAGGAGGAGTGTAACACCCCCAGTAGGACTAACTTCCACGATCCTGGGAGTTCTGCAGACCGGGGTTCAAAACCCCACCAGCACTCACAGGCCAGCATACAGGGAAGGAAGAGTGGTCACTCCAGCCATATTATCAAGACAGCTCACTTTGGAGAGAGAACCCCTAGAGAAAGATTGGGGCCTCATCAAGGATGACGCCCAGGGCAGGGGAAAACTATTCCGAGCAGCAGATTTTCTGCAGGCAAGGGGACGACAGGCACTAGGAGAGACACAAGGAAACACATGACTGCACATTCACAGAAGGCAATAATCCCCTGGGGGAGAGTTCTCACATGGGAAACACCTCACACGCTGTGCAGCATTCTTCTGGCCTTCTCTACTGGAAGGAGCCTCGAAAGTGGCTTACAATTGCCTCCCCTCCCCCCTCCCAGCAGACACCTTGTGAAGTGGGGTGGGGGCTGAGAGAGTTCTGGGAGAACTGTGACTGGCCCAAGGTCACCCAGCAGGCTTCATGTGGAGGAGTGGGGAATCAAACCCGGTTCTCCAGATTAGAGTCCACCTCTCTTAACCACCATACCACTACACCACGCTGATGATGGGGGTGGGGATCGTTCCCTGTGTAGCAGACCCCACTTCAGCCAACACTCAGCTGTGAAGCAAACAGGTATTTAACAGCTCTGGGAATGGAGTTCTTAAAGCAAGTCAGATGAACAGAATTGCCAACTTTCTTGGTCCAAGGGTTCATTTTATAGGCTCTGGTGCTTTTCAAAGCTATGCTGTCACTACGACTTTTAAAGAGTTTGCATCCATGGAACCCAGGCTCAATTCACATTCCCTGCAGTTGCATAGGAACTGCGGGGAACTGCCTTTTAAAGAGCTGCAGGGGCCCAATTCTGCTCAGAATTGGGGCATGAGGGAGGAGGGCCTCCTGCTTCCCTCCCCACAGTGTTTTCCTAAGCTGAAACTGCACTACAGGGCAATGTAGGGAATTCATGTGAGGTCCAGGGAGTGTAATTTACACCTGGGTCTAGTGATTCTGTCCTGTAAGGCTCAAACTAGATGCTGTTACTTTAATGAGTCAGGTTTGTGGAGCTGGATTAAAAGTCATAACATCTAGTCTGAGCCTGTCAGTGCAGAATCGCAGGGGGAGCTGTCCCTGTCCCTCCATGCCCTCAAGAGGAACAGCTGTACTGATCAAACAGCTGTCCAACAGCTTGCAATGGTGCAGAAGGCAGGCTGGAACCGGAGAGCTGGCATCTTCGCAGCAAAGCAGCCAGGTTCAGGAGGAGGGGCTATGGCTCAGTGGTAGAGCATCTGTTTGGCATGCAGAAGGTCCCAGGTTCAATCCCCGGCATCTCCAGTTAAAGGGACTAGGCAGGTAGGTGATGTGAAAGACCCCTGCCTGAGACCCTGGAGAGCCGCTTCCTGTCTGAGTAGACAATACTGATTTGATGGACCATGGGTCTGATTCAGTATAAGGCAGCTTCATGTGTTCACTCTGTGACATAGGCTCAGCAGATGGTTGGCACCACACTGTGAGAGGAGTGTCCATCCTGGCCTGATCGCTGCCCGCAAAGAGCGAACAGGGTCAGAATGGAAGGGAGTAATGTTTTGTAGTAGTGACAGACAGCAAACAAGCACTAAACATCTCTGTATGGTGCTCTTGCGGTTTCGCCTTCTGCGCTGTGCAGAGCGCCCCCTGTGTACAAGACACTGCTAGCAATGGTTGGGAAAGGAAGGCTTATTAAGCCAGTGTCGAGTGGGTACATTGCAGTGGGAGACAGAGCGGAGAGATTTGCAGCAGTCAAAGTTTGCAGCGGGGGATCCCCCTCCTTTGCTTACCTGCATGCTGTGCAAGTAAAGGGATGCAAGCAAAAGGGGGGAGGCTCCAGTGTTTGTATCCTGTCAGGGTTCTGCTCACAGCAGTGTTTTCAATACTTTGCAGCTCATTAAGCACCCTTAGGCAAGCCATTCTCGCAGGCTCCTTCCCCCCCTTGCAATATGAGGATGGTTCTTACAGGTTCGTCATATGTCTTAAGGCAAGATGAGTTGTTTTATCTTGGTAGTTTCCAACTGGCCTTTCTGTTTTGGGATGAAACCAGAAGCTTTTTGGGACATTACAGTCACATGTGCCAGGAGCCTCCTGACCAGGTGGAGATCTCAATATGAACAGTAACCAAGTTGTGTGAACAGGAACATTTCATGTACTTACCATGCACATACAACACCGGAACATGCGAACTATTTTGTTAGGGTTCACATTCATGTATACTGAGCTATTTAAATATGCATGTTGCCCCTGTCCACACGGCATGATGACCTTATCTATTGGGAGGATGGTGTGTGTGTGTGCAGAGGAGAGCAACCAGGATGATCAGGGGTCTGGAGGCCGAATCCTGTGAGGAAAGGCTGAGGGAGTTGGGAATGTTTAATCTGGAAAAGAGGAGGTTGAGGGGCGGGGGACATCTGTCTTTTTAAGTATTTGAAGTGCTGTGGCTTAGAGGAGGGCAGGGAGCTGTTCCTATTGGCAGCAGAGGATAGGATTCGCAATAATGGGTTTAAATTACAAGTGGAAAGGTACTGACTAGATATTAGGAAAAAATGTTTTACAATAAGATTTGTTCGACAGTGGAATCAGCTACCGAGGGAGGTGTTGAGCTTCCCCTCACTGGCAGTCTTTAAGCAGAAGCTGGACAAACACTTGTCAGGGATGCTCTAGGCTGATCCTGCATTGAGCAGGGGGTTGGACTAGATGGCCTGTAGGGCCCCTCCCAACTCTATGATCCTATGATTCTGATGTGTGCTGCTGATGCACACAGTCAGTAGGCTTGCCGGTATGTGTGATGGCAACATCTGAATAGAGCTAAAGCAGTTTACAAACCTGGAATAAAATTCAGCGAAGTGAAGTAGTAGCATAAAAGCAATTTAATTATTCCCAAGATAAATAGCAAATAGCAACTGGATCAAAGCAGTGAAAATCACAGTAAAGCAATGAAATCAACCCCAGATTAGAACCAACTGTCACATTGAAAAAGCAAGAACTGCAATCCAAATTGGTATGAACAGCATTCACTCAGTTGCTCTCCCTCTGCCAAAGGTGTTCTGGAACAGCCAAGTCTTCAAATTATGGCAGACGGCCAGGAGAGGAGAAGTGAAACAGCCCCCGACAGGCAGTGTACTCCATTATTTGGGGGCATCAGCTGAGAAGTCCCTCCCCTGGGTGCCTGTCAGCCTTAGTTTAGATGCAGTGAGCTCACAGAGCAGGGCACTGTTGTCAGATCTCAAGTCCTGCTTGGTGTAGTGGTTAAGAGCGGTGGAATCTGATCTGGAGAATGGGGGTTTGATTCCCCACTCCTCCACTCCTCCACATGAGCGGCGGAGGCTAATCTGGTAAACTGGATTTGTTTCCCCCATTCCTATGCATGAAGCCAGCTGGGTGACCTTGGGCTAGTCACACTCTCTCAGCCCCACCTACCTCACAGGGTGTCTGTTGTGGGAAGGGGAAGGCGATTGTAAGCCGGTTTGATTCTTCTTTAAGTGGTAGAGAAAGTCGGCATATAAAAACCAACTCTTCCTCCTCCTCCTCCAGGGGGGTGAGGTGGGCCTTTTTCGGGTGGCTACAATTCTGAGCAATTTACGACTTTAAAAGTCAAAGCGGCTCTTCACCTTGGGCCTGAAAACAAATGGGGAGCCACCGAAGTCAGTGGATTCTTAGCTATATATGTTTGGCAGGTCCCAGCTGGGATGCTTGCCACATTTTGTACAGACTGAAGTTACTGGATGTTCTTCGGAGTATGCAAAGCACTTTGAACACTTCAAAAACACAATATTAATGCAAACTGTAGGTGTCGTTATTAGATAGCAAGATATTGTATTCTGCCCTGGTTAAAATTAGACATAAAATAGTTCTGTGTGAAGGTGCCGTTTCTCTTTTTTCCAGTGGAACTGAGAAAATCTTCAGCAAGAGACTGCTCATGTGGTTTGATCCTGCTGATCTGTTCCACTACCGGAGGCAGTTTCCTCAGGAGGAAAGAACCTTTCTCTTGACATAGTCTTCTCTGTAGGATCCAACTCTTGTTTTTTCTGCTTTCCTCTTAGCAGATCCCTGCTGTATGTTTTATTGTCCCTCCCTGTGGAAAGCAATACTGCTGAGGGAAATTGTGTACGTGGCAGCTTGAGATAGATGTGGAGGATCTGTGCTGAGTGACAGGGGGTGGGGGGAAAGAAGAATGCCTCTGGGGGAAAAATACTAGAACACATATTCTTTCACATTGCCCTTCCCATCTGGAAATAAACTATCTTTAAAATGTTTTTGAAGCACCCTGAGATGAATGCTGCCAGTTTGCATTACACGAATCAGTGTCACAGCTCTTTGTTAAAATCTTACTTTGCAGATCAGTCTTTGATTTAGTTGGTCCCAACATCTGCAAAGGCTATGTGCTAAGAATGGTCTTTGCTGGATCAGACCAAGATTCCATCTGGTCCAGCCTCCTGTTTTTCGACAGTCGCCAGCCAGATGCCTCTGGGAAACTCGTAAGCCGTTAGTGTGCAGAGATAACTTTTTCTCCCTCTTCCAAAATACCTGAACTTGGGGCACCCAGTGAAGTTGATGGGCAAGAGCTTCAGAGTGGATGAAAGGAAGTACTTCTTTACTCAGTGAGTTATTAAAATGCGGGATTGACTGCCAGAAGATGTAGGGATGGCCCCAAGCATAGATGGCTTTGAAAAGGAATGGGCACATTCATGGAGAGAATATGGCCATCAGTGACCACTAGCCACAGTGACTAAAGGGGGCCTCCACATTCAGAGGCAGCAAAACCTCTGATGCCAGGAGGCAAAATCAGGGGAAGGCCTCAGTCTCTATGACCTGTCGTTGGCCCTCCAGGGCAACTGGTTTGGCCACTGTGTGAAACAGGATGCTCAACTAGTGGTCTGATTCAGCAGGACTCTTTTTATGCTTTTATTGTCCCCATCATGTGGTACTCAGAGATATACTGCCTTGGGCTTTAGAGGTTCCACTGCATTTCCTGCTTTCCTTCCCTGTGTTCCAGTTGCAGCCACCGCTATGCATAGTTTCCGATATTGGTTGCAAGGTTAGCATGCCTAGCATTGCCCAGATAGAGTGTGTGGGAAACAGTCAGCTGCGTGTACTCATCGTGGTCATAGTTGTCTTGCCTTGTTTTAGGTTTACGAGCTGTATATATACATACACACACACACACACACACACACCCTGGGCAGGCTCCAATAAACCGTAATCTAGCTAATGATCTGACCAGCAATATCTCTGTTGTTCTTGAACTGACGAGAAATTCAGGCGTGTGTTGAAGGAAGACTCTTGTGTGGTTTAAAAGCTTGCTTTCTCCCCTTACAAGTAGAGAGGGCTGGAATTCTGCCGTTGTCCTCAGCCAAGTTTGAGGACTTCCACTGGCACAAGAAGGATCCTGGGGCTGGAGGAAATCTTCAACCCTGGCTGAGTAAAGTAGCAGGGTTCAAGCCACCATCCTAATCTTGTGTATCACTTGTGTTTGTGCAAAAATAAAATTCTCAGGGCTGTCTCACACATTTGATGCGACTTTTGATGTGGGTGCCCCAGCATGCCTTTAAAAAAGTAAAAGGTAAAGGTCCCCTGTGCAAGTACCGGGTCATTTTTGACCCATGGGGTGACATCACATCCCGATGTTTACTAGGCAGACTTTGTTTACGGGGTGGTTTGCCAGTGCCTTCCCCAGTCATCTTCCCTTTACCCCCAGCAAGCTGGGTACTCATTTTACCAACCTCGGAAGGATGGAAGGCTGAGTCTACCTGAAACCAACTTCCGTCGGAGTTGAACTCAAGTTGTGAGCAGAGCTTGGACTGCAGTTCTGCAGCTTAGTATTTGCGCCACGGGGCTCATATCATGCCTTTAAGGTATGCTAAATAAACATGTGAAGTGTAAGTGGGAGTCCAACATCCTCTCCATGAGGGAGACATCTGCTGGAGAGCCAGGACAAGTTATGGCTTTCCAACACCATGCTTTTGGGGTTGTGTGTCCCTTTTCACCCTTGTACTTGGGATGGAGCATGAAACAGCTCCTGGAGAGGAGTTTGCATTTCTCTCAGCCCTTAAATAGCAATGTTTTGTCCCGGTCAAACACCCTGTCCTCCACTGCTGTGCTGATTGCAGCAGTGAGTGCTATGCCGAAGGCAGTTGCATTGGATGCCGTAGCCCCTATTGGACAGTGTCCATGACATCAGTAGCATCAGAACTCCCTGCAGTATGGAGCATGTAGGAAAGGATGAGTTCCTGCTGGATCAGATCAGTGGCCTATCTAGTCCAGCATCCTGCTTTATACAGTAGCCAGCCAGTTGTCCCAAAGGGCAGAGGCTAAGGTCTTCCTCCCCCTAGCACTGGTATTCAGAACTTTACTAACTTTGGATGTAGAGGTTTCCTTTAATAAGCCACGGATGAACCTATCCTCCATGAATCTGTCTAATCTTTTTTAAAAACACGATCTATGCCTGCGGCCATCGCTATATCCACTGGCCATGAATTCCACAGTTCATCTTTGAGAAGCTCAACAAGGATGCCTTGAAGCTGAATTATTAGATCTTCCATTTTGGGAATTAGGATATTGGATTGATGAACTCTTAAATGTAAGACCTTGAAGGATCTGCCCTGGGGTCAGCTTTTGGAAATGCAAACCTTTGTATGTGTGTAAGGTCACACTGGAAATGATTTGCGGTGGTGAGAATGGTTGAGTGATCTCAAGCCCTGGTTGCACTACAACTTGGTAATAACCGATCATGTGGTTTGGCTCACAGCTCACTGTGTGTCTGCCTTGCCTTGTCTGCTTCTTCCCATGCTTCTGTATTCAGTTAGCATTTTCTTCTTCCTTGCATCTGCACATATTGGAGCCACATGCTAGCTTTTGATAGAGAAAGCTGCACTTTGATTTCTCTCGGTTGGTGAGCGGGGGAATCCATGGCGTTTATTTGCTTGGTTGACCTTGTCATGCACTTGTGTGATACAAATGATAGAATAGTTATGTTGGGAAGAAGAAAGAAACTGGCAACGCAGGTTTTTTAAAAATGGGCTGTCCTCTTTTCTTCTGGGGTAGGTAGGTAAAGGCCTCAAGAGTACTAAGGAAAGAAAGACAGAGAGCCCGGGGGTCTTCTGTATGTGTCAAAGTGGAGTAATCTGTTCAGTAATCTAGGACAGTTTTTAGTGTGAGATCTGAGGGTCTCACAGATTACTGGCTGTGGGCGGAAGGGAGACATGTCAAATTCGCAGTACAAATGAGACCCAAGAGGCCCCACCGGTGATCCATGCAATGGTCACCTCCAGGCTAGATTACTGTAACTCGCTCTTCGTAGGGCTGCCCTTGAGACTGATCTGATCACTCCAGCTGGTTCAGAATGCAGCAGCGAGGGTCCTTACTGGGACCCCGCTTGGAGTGCATATTCAGCCAGCGCTCCGACAACTGCACTGGCTCCAGGTGGAGTACCAGATCAGGTACAAGGTGCTGGTTTTAATCTTTAAAGCCTTACACCGTCTGGGACCGTTGTACCTGCAGGACTGCCTCTCCTGGTACGCCCTCCAGAGAGCATTACGCTTGGCAAATGACCTACTGGCAGTCCCAGGCCTGAAAAATGTCCGGCTGTTCTCAACCAGGGCTTTTTCGGCCCTGGCCCCGACCTGGAGGAACTCTGTAGTGAGACCAGGGCCCCGTGGGATCTTACACAGTTCTGCAGGGCCTGTAAGACTGAGATTTTCCGCCAGGCCTACGATTGAGGGCCGCAACAGTGCCCATCATACCTGGTCTCCCGTCCCCTTCTTCTTCATTTTCCATCTATTGAGTCTTAATTGAGGACTCTGATTGTTTTTCCATGGACCTGTGTGACAATCTATAAGCACCCATTTGATTTTACTGTTAATAATTTTACCATATATATTTGAACTGGATTTAATTTAGATACATTGTGTTATGTATTGTGTTTTAATGGTTGTTAGCTGCTCTGAGCCCGGCTCCAGCCGGGATAGAGAGTGGGATACAAGTATAATAATAAATAAAATAAAAGAATCAATACCTTGAATGTTTTTCTCATCTGCTGGAAGGAAGCTCCTTTCCTTCAAAGCTTTATTCTTCTTTTTCAATCCATTCTCAGTCACCTTCTTTAACCAAGCTTTGAATGTATATGAACACATAAAGCTCCATTATATCATCTGTCTAGCACAGTGCTGTCTTGTCTGGCTCTCTGAGGTCTTTCCACATTCTGCTACCTGAAGATTGGAGTTATATATAATGACCAAATGTCCCTATACAGAGGGCAACACAACACATAGTTGACTTTTGATCATGTCCAGTTGGCAGGAGCAAACACATTGACATAAAAACATAAGAAAAACTCTGCTGGATCAGACCAAGGCCCATCAAGTCCAGCAGTCTGTTTATACAGTGGCCAACCAGGTGCCTCTAGGAAGCCCCCAAACACGATGACTGCAACATTATCCTGCCTGAGTTTCACAGCACCTAATATAATGGGCATGCTCCTCTGATCCTGTAAAGAATAGGTACCCGGTATTCATGACTAGTATTCATTTTAACTAGTAACCATGGATAGCCCTATCCTCCATGAATATGTCCCCTCTTGAAGCTTTCCAAGTTGGCAGCCATCACCACATCTTGAGGCAGGGAGTTTCACAATTTAACTATGTGTTGTGTGAAGAAATACTTCCTTTTATCTGTTTTGAATCTCCAGCTTCAGCAGATGATCCCGCATTCTGGTATTGTGAGAGAGGGAGAAAAGCTTCTCCCTGTCCACTCTCTCCATACCATGCATAATTTGTAGACCTCTATCATATCTCCCCTTGGCCACCTTCTTTTTAAGCTAAACAGCTCTAAGTGTTTCTACCGCTCATAGGGCAGTTTCTCTAGCCCCCTGATCATTTTGATGGTAAAGCATTAAAGCAGGCCAAGGTGTGGTGTCTTTGGTATTTAGAGAATTCTAAAACATGATTTCCTACCACCAGATAAGACTATGCCTGTGGTCTGTCTGATTGAAGGGCTGTATCCCGGATTCTCTGTTTAATTATATCTTTGACTCCCATAAATCCAAGATGGCTCAGAAGTAAGTCTCACGTTATTCAGTGGAGCCTTACTCCCTACAGCAGTGGTTCCCAACCTTTTTTTGACCAGGGACCACTAGGACTTTTTTGTTCGGTGCAGGGACCCCAAGATTCAAAATAAAAATTCAGAGAATTTGAAAATAAACTTTAGTCATAACTGTTAGTTAAACATTAAACTTAGAAAAATATTTGAATATATATTTTTATAATAGAGAACTTTTAATTGAAAATATTAATTTATTATGGGTTTATAACTTTGTTTCACGGACCTTAATTTTGTTCTCGTGGACCCCTGGGGGTCCACGGACCCCTGGTTGGGAACCAGTGCCCTACAGGGTGTCCTTAGATTTGCAGCCCAGCAGAGCAATCCTGTACCGAATTATTCCAGACCAAACCCATTGATTTCAGTGGGCTTAGGCTGGAGTAACTGCACAGGATTGCACTGCAGATTTGCTCCTGTGATTGTACAGCAGTTTGTACATGCTGAAAGCCTGTGTGGTCATAAGAACATAAGAGAAGCCCTGCTGGATCAGACCAAGGCCCATCAAGCCCAGCAGTCTGTTCACACAGCGGCCAACCAGGTGCCTCTAGGAAGCCCACAAGCAAGGTGCCTCTAGCACAGGGGTGGGGAACCTTTTTCCTGCCAAGGGCCATTTGCACATTATTGACATCATTCAGGGGCCATACCAGGTGTAGATCTCCCGGTGTGGGGGGGAGACGCTAGGGTTGCCAGGTCTCCAGCCACCACCTGGAGATTGGCAACCCCAGGGGAGGCCACACAGAGAAGGCCTGCAAGGCGCCCCTGCTCCCCCCCTCCCAGTTGGGAGGGCAGCCAGAGGTGGGCCTGAGCAAACGAGGCACCAGGAGGGCGCAGCCCACAGTCGATCGGCAAGGGAGGAAGGGAGGAAGAAAAACAGAGAAAGAGGAAAAGGGAGGGGGGAGAAAGAAATGGAGAGAGGGGGAGAAAGGAAGAAAAGGACGGAGGGAGACAAAGAAAGAGACAGAAAAAGAGGGAGAAAGAGAGGGAGAGAAAGGAGAAAGAGTGGCAGAAAAAGAGGAAGAAAAGAGAGAAAAGCCTTCCCTCCCACACACACACCCGCGCACGCTGGCCCCGTGCGACCAGGCCCCAGCCTCCCCCGCCCACACACACACGGCGGTGCACAGAGCCCCGTGTGACCAGGCCCCAGTTTCCATACCCTCCCCCCCAGAGTCCACAAAAGCCCCCCCCCCCCGAAGCCTGATCGGCTCCCGCATGCATGCTCTGCCGCCAGGAGCCGCTGGCCTCTTCCCCCCCCCCTCTCGCTGCTCAACAGCCGACAGGCAGCGAGAGGGGCTTACAATGTGCCGCGGCGTTCCTGCATGCCGTGGCTGTAGAGGGAAGCCTTGGGGGAAGCGTCCCTCCCCCTCCCCTCTTCTCTCGCCGACCAACAGCTGACAGTCGGCGAGAGGAGGTCCAAAGGGCGCCACAGCGCCCCTGTAAGCTGCGGCCCCAGGAACACCCTCGGGGAGGGCCGCCCTGCGCCCCGCCTCCGCGGCAGGGTCCCAGAGCTCCCGAGGGCCACAAAAAATGTCCTCGGGGGCCGCATACGGCCCCCGGGCCTGAGGTTCCCCATCCCTGCTCTAGCAAGCCCACAAGTCCTATCCAAGTCTATCATCAAGCATTGGTTAGTGGTTAGAATGTTAGACTAAGATCTGGGAGACCCAGGTCTGAATCCCCAATCTTGCATGGAAGCTTGCTGGGTGACCTTGGGCCAGTCATATAGTCTCAGCCTAACATACCTCACAGGGTTGCTGAGATGATAAAATAGAGGAAAGGAAACTAATGGTAAGCGTAAATGAAGTAAACAAATAAAAATGATAAACAAGAGCAGCAGAAGAGACAGTGGAACACTTCAATCTTTTCTATTTGCATCTTTGATTAGTTATCTTGATTCTGGAGTTACTGAGATTTTTGGTTAGGCTTTGCTTAGGAGTTGAAGAAGAAGAAGAGTTGGTTTTTATATGCCGTCTTTCTCTACCACTTAAGGGAGAATCAAACCGGCTAACAATCACCTTCCCTTCCCCTCCTCACAACAGATACCCTGTGAGGTAGGTAGGGCTGAGAGAGCTCTAAGAGAGCTGTGACTAGCCCAAGGTCACCCAGCTGTCTTCATGTGGAGGAGTGGGGAAACCAACCCAGTTCACCAGATTAGTGTCCACTGCTCGAAACCACCGCTGTTAACCACTATGCCACGCTGGCTCTGTATTCAATTTAGGCTGGAAGTGAGAGGGGTTTGTGGTAAGGTCTAACTGTCATCAATGCTTGATGATAGACTTGGATAGGGCCATAGGAATTGCCTTGCGAGTTTAGACCTCGAGTCCTTCTGACCCTGCATTCTGGTTCCAACACTGGCTAGTCATATGTTTCTGGAATCTCACAGCACCTGGTTTTCAGAGGTATACTGTCTCTGAACATGGAAGCTCTGCTTCTCCCGTGGCTAAGTCCCAGATGGACCTATTTTCCATGAATTAAAAAAAGGCAAGCGTGTCGTGATGAATTCGTACTAGTGTTACACAATGCTTCCTTTTGTCTGGTCTGAATCTACTCACCACAAATTAACTTCCTTCAGATAACCTGGAGTTCTGGTATTATAAGAAAGGAGAGGAAAATTTATCTTTCTCCCCGCTTCCCACATTGTTTATATTTGATAAATCTCCTTCCTTAGTTGTCTTTTTATGATTTATGGTACAAGCCTAAATAGAGTTACACCCTTTTAAGCTTGTTGACTTCAGTGAATTTGAGGAGGGTGGTAACTATTTTGAATGGCACTATAAGGATACAATTCTACGCGTTTTTATCTGGGAGTAAGCCCCATTGAATGAAGCAGTGCTTACAGCTGAGTTAACTTGCATAAGATTATGCTGAAAGTGCTTTTTTTTGCCATCAAGTTGCAGCTGACTTACGGCAAAGCCCCTAGAGTTTTCAAGACAAGAGACTTTCAGAGATGGTTTTGCCATTGCCTGCCTCTGCATAGCAACCCCATAGACTTCCTTGGTGCTCTCCCATCCAAGTACTAACCAGGGCTGACCCTGCTTAGCTTCCAAGATCTGATGAGATCGGGCTAGCCTGGGCCATCCAGGTCAGGGTGAAGGTGCAATAAGCTACCATTAAAAAATCAACCCCTTTAATTTAGAGGACTAGGAAACCATAGAATTGGTCACTGAATCCCTGTTTTCACCTTCTTGAGGACATTTATGTAAGTCTCTCCATAACCAAACTTCTGGATGGGACTGTAGCTCACTGGTTGAGCATGTGCTTTATGCGCAGAAGGTCCTGGATTCAATCTCTGGATTCTCCAAACGAACTCAAGTAACATGGCTGAGAGAGCCACTCCTGATCACACTTATGGACCATACAGGGCCATGAGAGCATCGGGCAGCTCCAGCTGTTCCAACAGATCTTGCCCTGTGGCCACTTGTGATCTATGCAGTTGTCGTGTGTCCCAGATGTGCTGTGATTTGGCCGAGTGACGTGGCTGAAGCCTGCCTCTAGAGGGCGTTGGGTCCCCATCGCTCCCCGCGCCCTTTCCCAAGGCCTCCCTCAAAAAGGAGCCAATGGCGGCCAGCTGCGGCACAGATCCTTGTTGTCTAGGAATAGCACCACGTTCCAGAGGGCTAATTCACAACGCTCCCTGAAGAGGGTTATGCAAACATCCTTGGCTCGAGAACTCAAGCTGGGAAAACTCAGAATGAAGCTATCCAAGGCTGCCTCGTGCCAAACACAATTTGAAGCAATTTATCACCAACGGTTCTGAGATTCATTTAGCACTGTGTGGTTTTTTTTCCCTGCTTTGGCCTGAGATTCAAAGTTTAATTCTTTTTGTTTTTAAAGAAGAGAACCTTTTACTGGAGAGTCTGGTTGACCCAGGGTCAGTTCAAACATAACGTTTTCCAGCCACACTGTCGGTTTCCCGTAGCTTCATAAAAGGGAAACGAAGTTATCTTCATAACATGAATGTAGAGATAAATCGGAAAAGCTGTGTAGTGTAGCAGTTGTTCACGGAGAAAAAGAAGACCTTTAACGGGTTGGACTGGTATAAAATGTTCATAACTGTATAGAAAATGGGAACAGCCGTTGGGATCTTGCTCCGCCTCCCCCTTCCTGCTGGAAAGGTCTCTGCTGTATCTGCCAGTTATCCTGGGGGCCAAATAGGGTTACCAGCCTCCTGGAGGGGCCTGGAGTTTTGCTGAAATTACAACTGATCTCCAGACTACAGCGATCAGTTCCCCTGGAGAAAAGGCAGCTTTGGAGGGTGGACTCTGTAGCATCGAAATCCCCCACTGAGCTCCCTCCCTTCCCCAAAGTCCACCTTCCTGAGGCACTGCCCCTAAATCTCCAGGAATTTCCCGAACTGGAGTTGGCAACCTAGGGTCAGACTACATGTTATACTGCTTCTGGGCCAGCTCTGGGGCCCGTCAAGCAAGAGTGCTCTGGGAGTTCCCAATTGTTACCAAGCAAGTACACATAACTGCACTTTCTCATATTCATCCTTTATTATGCTTGTTTTCCCTGTATTGGCTTCCTCACTGTTGATTTTAGATTGTGAGCTCCTTGGGGGCAGAGGCCTGTTTTACTTATATGATCAGGGCCAAATTAAGACATGCTCAGTCTCTAAGAGGTCCATAGCATGACCTCAAAAATGGTAATTTAGTAATTTTTAATCATTATTTTGTATTTAAGGGCCCTTCATAATGCAAGGCCCTAAACTGAAGCTTACTTAGCTTGTGCTAAGTAAATCCAGTCCTGCTTATGAAGCATATTTCTGGCACCCTGTAAATCAGGAGTGCTAATCTTTGTTCTCCCTTAGTTTCTGAATATCACTGTTAATATTCTGGTGTGAGAGCTGAAGTGCACATCTGGACAACTGGGTGGTATAGCTCTTTCTGGGCTGTACTATAAGATTGATTGCTCTGCTATGTATTTTTTTAAAAAATTGTGTTCATAGAAACTTTGTATGTCTAGGAAAGGCTAGGCCTCTGTGAGCTACTAGCTTTCTGCTTACAGGTATCTTTTAAATGTGAAGGGACCTTCAGAAATGTCAGTCTTTACCTGAAGTCCAAGCAGTACGAGTCTAGGTCAGTGTTACTCTGCGGCTCACAGAGAGCCACTTTCATAGTTACCACCCACCCAAAGAGCCACGTTTACTTCCATCTCGAGCATGAGGCCTGCTCCTCAAGGAGGCTTGTAGTTTACCCACTCCTCCAGTAGCAGCTGTTTCAAGATGGGAACCACCTGCCAGCCACAAGCCTTGCCCACTTTTCTGAAACACGGGGCAAATGCCATATTGGGGAACAGTGCTAAAAACAAAAACAAACCACAGTTGGCATGTCAAAGAGCGATACGTGGCTCCAAAGCAACTGAATGAGTATGATTGCTCTAGGAAAAACTGCTGCATGAGATTCCTCCTGATCATATATATTTTAGTGTTTGGAAATGAGAGTCTGACTTATTTTTCTTGTGAGTGTGGATTGTAGAGAAGGTCTGTGAAATCAGCCTGACATTGTTTCTTTAGAATCGTTCAGAGTACAAAGCAATCTTTACAATAGCCCTGTGAGAACTTTTCAGGTATATGATCACGGCTGCATGTGTGATGATTGCCATAAAATGGAAAACGGAAGATTGTCCAGATATAGAAGAGTGGAAGTCTGATCTGGAGAACCGGGTTTGATTCTCCACTCCTCCACATGAGCGGTGGAGGCTAATCTAGTGAACTGGATTTGTTTCCTCACTCCTACACACCAAGCCAGCTGGGTGGCCTCGGGCTAGTCACACTCTCTCAGCCCCACCTACCTCACAGGGTGTCTGTTGTGGGAAGGGGATTGTAAGCCGGTTTGATTCTGCCTTAAGTGGTAGAGAAAGTCAGCATATAAAAACTAACTCCTCGTCGTCGTCTTCGTCGTCGTCGTCTTCATCGTCATCTTCTTCTTTGTCTTCATCTTTGTCTTCTTCATCTTCTTCTTGTATTGTTCATGTATTGTCTTGTGTTGTTTTGTATTGTATGTCTGATTATGAAATTGGAAAATAAAAACCTTTAAAAATCAATAGCCCTGTGAGGTGGGCCAGGTTTTCCCAGGGCTATCCGGTGAGCTTGGTTCATCAAAGCATCAATTAGCCCTTTGTGCTAATTTACAAGTCAAGACAGTCTGTGGGATCGATCTCACTGTTCCGTTTTCGGTTTTGCAGTTGGCAGCTGTTATCGACATGCTGGAAGGCGCATTCTACGGCTTGGACCTCCTGAAACTGCATTCCCTTACGACCAAGCTGGTGGGTCGAGTGGAGAAACTGGAAGAGGTAAGGGGCCGGCAGGCTCTCCTGAGGGTTTTTCTTGTAAGGGGCAACCTGCAGTCCCCTCAGCCCCTTTCAACAAAGTGACTGGCTCTGTGGCAGGAGCTGCTAGTCATGCTCTGATCGCCCACTGGGAGCTCCTGACCCTCAGCGCAGGCAGAAGTACGGCAATTTAACCAGTCTTCTGTGATATGAAACCAGGCCTGTGACTGCATATTGCTGAACATTGCACTGTTGTTGTACTATAGTGATCATTGGCAACTGGGTTGGTTTGTCCAGACAGGAAAATCCAGTTGCAGATGATTGCTGTCATGCAACGAAAATGCAATATCCAACAATGTGTGGATGCAGCCAGGACCTTCCTTGACCCATAGGTGTATGCGTAAAAGGTTTCCTTCCGTCCTGTCTGTCTCATACACATGTTTATCCCATCCTTCTTCTAGACCACTCAGGGTGGCTGATGTGGTTCTCTCATCCTCCATTTTCATCCTACTTCATGAGGTAGGTTAGGACAAGTGACCCTGTGGTCACCCACTAAGCTTTATGGCAGGGTGGGGATTTGAACTCAGACCTCCCTTGTCTCAGTCCAACACTGTACCATTCAGGCTCTCAAGGGGACTCTTGAAAATATAGTGTGTGAGCAGCAGGTGGGAGCAACCTTGTGTTTCCATTCAAACATCCTGAAAATAACACTAACTATACTTCCCCGTGGCTCCCTCTTTGGCCTTTGTTCAGTGTGTGATAAGGTTCTAAGAGAGAGTGTTCACAAGACACTAACACCAGCAATGCAATTGAATCTCTGGTGGTTTTTAGAAAAAACAAACAAAAAATAGTAGTCATGCAGGTAGCCGAGGGTTATGCGAGATAGTCTTAACTTAGACCCACTGAAATTAATGTTACTCTTTGCAGCCAAGATGGTGACGATTACAGTACGTGTTCTGAAACTTGTGAGTGGCAGACTTTCTGTTTCCACCATGCCAGACATGCTAAACCATGCTAAACAGTGTGGTCTAGTGGTTAAGATCAGTGGAGTCTAATCTGGAGAACTGGGTTTGATTCCTCACTTCTCCACATGAAGCCAGCTGGGTCACCTAGGGCTAGTCACAGTTCTCGCTGAACTCTCTCAGCCTCACCTTCCTCACAAGGTTGGTTGGCCACTGTGTGAACAGACTGCTAGACTTGATGGGCCTTGGTCTGATCCAGCAGGGCTTTTCTTATGTTCTTAAAGTGTCTGTTGTGGGGAGGGGAAGGGAAGGAGATTGTAAGTCAGCTTGATTCTCCTTAAAAGGTAGAGAAAATCGGCATATAAAAACCATCTCCTCCTCCTCTTCATTTTCATTTTCATTGTGAGGGGACAGAAAGACCTAGTTCTCACAGAGGAGGTAAAGCTCTACCTGGACTGTATTACTTCAGATTTAAGGGGTGACGGTGCCTTGCATTTTTTTTACAAAAGTTCCCTGCATATAAAAAATGGGCAGGCCAGAAGGAAGGTTTTGCTTTGAACCTCTTTCCCTGACACCTAAGCTTTTCTCAATCATTACGTTTTACTGTGTGCACGGGGAGAAGACACTGCACACATCCCTTCTGATTCACACCATCACCATTTCAGCTTCAGTATATGCAAACCAAGGCTTTTCAGACAAAATGGCCATCACGTAGATTGGGAGGATCACGTGTAGTACATTCTTCCCATATGCATGGTAAAATGTAACTGGAAGGGGCTGTGGTTTTCTATGTACCTTTTGTATGGAGTAAGTGAGCTCCCGTCTGCAGTCTGAAGTGGTACATTCCAGTCATAGGTTTACCACCCTATTGGGAACAGGGGCTGTAGTTCTGCTATGGCCAAGTTATGAAGGGGCTTGGATTGGGGGTGGGATATGCGAGACACTAGCACTTATAATTCCTGACCCAGTACAGTTCTAATGTCCTGCATATCCCACCCCTTATAGATGTTAATTTGTTCCACTATCTCATTTCAATCTACACTAGATTTCATTCTCCTCTGCTGTTGCTGGTTGGAAGTATGTCATACCGGCTCTTGGTGAACCAATTTCTCTTTTGATTGGATCTTGTTTTGTACTAGGGATGCCAGCCTCCAGGTAGGACCTAGGGATTCCCCGAAATTACTGCTCATCTCCAGACTACAGAGATCAGTTCCCCTGGAGAAAATGAATGCTTTGGAGGGTGACCTCTATGGCACTGTACCCCACTGAGATTTCTGTCCTCCCCAGGCTCCACCCCCAAATCTCCCCATCCCTCACTGGTGGCCAGGAGGGACATGGCAACCCTATTTAATACTGACCTCTCTTTGTAACACCTCCCCCCCCCCACACACACACACTTTCTTCTGGCCTAATGGAGGTACACTTTTATGCATCTGATTAAGTGAGCTCTGACTCATGAAAGCTCATGCTGAAATAAGTTTTGTTAGTCTTTAAGGTGCTACTGGACTACTGTGTAAGTTTGCTAAACCGGCTACCCCTCCGGATTTAATTTGTTGATAATCCTGCTTCATTCCGAAGGATCTGAGTGGCGCAAACAGATATTTAAATATTTTTAAAAGGTAAAAGAGGTAAGGGATTTTTAATTTTTTTTTTGCTGGTAAGGAGGGATATGCACCCTTCCAGTATCCCTTCTTCCTCTGGGCCAGTGGTTCTTAACCTTTAATCCATTACATCCCACCAAGAACACAACATTATCACTGAATGCTCCCCACACCATGATTAGAACTTTAAAAAGCACCTCCTCAGACAAGGCAATTCTATCTATCCATACAATCCATCCATCCAATCCATCTAATCTATCCAATCCGTCTAATCTATCCAATCTATACTTCTGAGTATGGCTCAAGAATGTGGATCAAAGAACCAGCATGATGTGGCTGTATACCGAAAAGGAGGATTTGATCTGAATTTTAATGGATTTTTTAAACCTATCAAAACAGAAAAGACAGGTCTGTGCAAGCATAGTTCTTGCAACTCCAACAACAATAAACAGGCTGACCAAAATTTTGTGAGATCAGTCAGCAGTCTTAAGGGAAATTTTGGAAAAGCTGGTGGAGAAGGAGGCTGAGGGATGGAATGGCTGAACAGGAAGTGGCAACACTTACCACCGTCGATCGTCGGATGAGATGGAGGAGGGTTGAAGCAGCAAGTGTTTCTCTTGTGCTTTGTACTTCAAAGCCTTTTACCGTTGCTGCTCGCCTGTTGATGGGGAGGTATCAGGACAGTCTTGCCCATCAATCCCCAGCCCCATCAGCAGATGGGCTACAGTGGTGAGAAGCTTTGAAGCAGACAGTATGAGATGCACTTTTGACCCTCCTGTGCCCCTCCAATGCCAACTGATTGGGAGGTCAGGGTGGCAGGAGGGTTGGAAGGCAGAGAAAGTGAGCATTGGGCTCAGGGGCTGTGGCTCAGTGGTAGAGGATTTGCGTGGCATGCATAAGGCCCCTAGTTCAATCCCTGGCATCTTGAGTTAAAGGATCTGGCAATAGGTGATGTGAAAGACCTCTGCCTGAGACCCTGGAGAGCTGCTGCCAGTCTGAGTAGACAATACTGACTTTGATGGACTGATGGTCTGATTCAGTATAACACACCTGTGTTCATGTGGGTCAGCCGACCACTGTAGCAGATTTCTTTCCAGTTCTTTTTATGGAGGAAGGAGCAGGCCCTTGCAGATATCGATCCTCTTACATGTTTTACTTACAAAATACAAGCTCAGTTATAATGATAAAATCCTGGATGTGTTCTATGGACAAGTTACATTCTGTTTCTTTTCTTTCTTTTCCCTGGGCACCTAGGACCAGAAACACAAGACTCAGAAGGCTGGTGAAGTTCTGCAGGAACTGGATCATAAAACTAAGAATAATTCATCCTTTGGCATCTCCAATGACCTCGCTGACATCCAGAGTTTGTTGCAAAGGGATGCTGCAGCTGCCTATACGCTCACTGAGGTGAGGCCTGCACTAAAGGAATTCAGTTTCCTGTGTCGTTCTCCCTTGAGGGCTAGAAACTTGATGATAATTTTTTCAAATGGGAACTTTGGACTCTGAGGATATCGGTGCTGGCCTGCTATCAGATTCATCTTAGAAGCTGATGAGATGATATCTTTCAGTGGACCAACTGATCTTTAAAAAAAACTGCCCCCAAAGAGTCACAGGTCCATCTAATAGAAAGGAATCATTCCACTGGCTTGCTAGCTCTCTTTGTGGCTTTGATAGCCGGGGTCACCCAACATCTGAGGGTTGTCCAGAGGCTGGAATGAAATGGTGAGTCAATCCTGCAACAAGTACCAGCGGTGTCTGCTTTTTCAGTCACGGACTCTTCATAAAACGTTGAGGGTAGCATGAAATGTTTTTTGTGGTGAGTGTGTGGATCCAGGACCTCACTTGTCAAAATAATGGAGAATATGAGGCAGGAGGCACTTGAGGAAGTACCAGTGGGGAGAACTGGGAGGAGCGTAACCCTTTCTGTGCCCTCTAATTCTCTCTTGAAAATGCCCTCCACCTCCACTTTTCTCTCTCAGAGGCTCGCTGTTGGTTTCAGAACCTGGCCAGAGAAATAAGGAGTGGGGGAGCGATTTTCAGGGGAGAATTGGCAAAGGAAAGACAAGTAAAGCACTCTTCCTGCCCCACAGAGTGTTCGCTGCAGATCCACCCCAGCTCTGCATTAGCACACGAGAGTAATGTGGGGTTGAGAACTCTGTCTTCTCTTCCTAAAGTCTCACTCTGGCTAAAGGAAGGAGCCCAGAGGTCAAAGCAGCACCCTGGAGGTTTTCTTTCTTGTTCTGTTTCTCCAAATGCCTGTTCCGGCCAGCCTTCCTTGGTTAGCCTTCCTGCTGAAATCAGCATAATCCATCTGGGAGGAGAGGAAATGGAAGGAGGGCCGACCAGGAGAATGCTGGCTTCAGAAGCCGCAAGATGGAGGTTTGTTGGAGGGATTGTGTCATTTTGAAAGAGCGAGCTGCAATTTGAAGCTCGCTTAAGGAGTCCCTAGGGATGGCTGCTTAGGCTAGGAGAGGAAAGTATAGCTTTCTTCCAGGGTTGGAACAGAATATCTGTTCAGAGAACCACCCTCCAGTAATGTTGGATCCTGCAAGCTTATTCTGCTAGCAGAGCCTCTTTCCTGTAGAGGAAGGAGCATTCCTGGGATGCCAGAAAAGCATCTTGCAGGTTCAATCCCCTGCATCTCCAGTTAAATAGATCAGGTTGTCAGCAATGTGAAAGACCTTGATCTGAGACTCTGGAGAGCCACTGCAAGTCAGAGTAGATGATACTGACCTTGGTAGAATGAGGGTCTGACTGAGTTTAAGGCAGCTTAAATAAGGGGCTGTGCCTCATAAGAACATAAGAAAAACCATGCTGGATGAGACCAGGGCCCATCAAGTCTAGCAGTCCGTTCACACAGTGGAACCAGGTGCCTCCAGGAAGCCCACAAACAACTGCAACGGCATTATCCTGCCTGTGTTTCACAGCAATTAATATAATAGGCATGCTCCTCTGGTACTGTAGAGAATAGGTATGCATCATGACTAGTATTCATTTTGACTGGTAGCCATGGATAGCCCTGTCCTCCATGAGCATGTCCACTTCCCTCTTAAAGCCTTCCAAGTTGGCAGCCATCATCACATCCTGGGGCAGGGAGTTCCACAATTTATCCATGTGTTAAGTTAAGAAATACTTCCTTTTGTCTGTTTTGAATCTCTCACCCTCCAGCTTCAGCAGATGACCCCATGTTCTGGTATTATGAGAGAGGGAGAAACGCTTCTCCTTGTCCTCTCTCCCCATAACATGCATAATTTTATAGACCGCTATCATGTCTCCCCTTAACCACCTTCTTTCCGAGCTAAACAGCCCTAAGTGTTTTAACCGCTCCTCATAGGGCAGTTGCTGTAGCCCCCTGATGGTTTTGGTTGCTCTTTTCTGTACCTTCTCAAGCTCTGCAATATCCTTTTTTAGGTGTGGTGAGCAGAACTCCGTGGTAGAGCATCTGCTTTGGTTTACCACTTAACACTGGAACTTTGAATCGAGCTTGGAAATGCTCCAGAAAAATGTTGTGCGGAGTCTTCAGGTTCACGTCAGGGAGCCCCGGTTAAGATCGTTTGCTGTAATATTTGGAACGAGAGTTCTGAAGTCTTGAAAGCAGTTCAGAGGCACGGTGCCCTGAATGTCAGACAGAAGGTAGAAAACGTGAAATCCAAATCCCAGACTGAGATCCAGAACGAGGCTGGCCTCCGGCCTGTCACGACACGCAGGAAAGCTTGCAGCCTCCTTCCTGCTTAAGGAGCCTTCCCCCAAAGAGCCACTTCAGTTGGATGAAGGTTCCATAAGTGGGGAGAGAGGCTTCAGATCTTGCTGAACAGTGTGGTGGGATATAGGCTGCCATGATGGACAGAAGCAAAAGCTGCTGAGAGGTCTTGAAGACTCTGCAGCCTTCTGGCCCCACTATCTGCCTCCTTGCACCCACCAGAACAGCCAAGGCAGTTTCCCTACAAAATCTGCAGGGAAGTTGGGCTGGGGATGAGTGAAGTCCTGTGTATCACTATTAGCCATGATAGCTAAATCTATTAGAGAGCCAATGTGGTGTAGTGGTTTGGAGCGGTGGTTTGGAGCGGTGGACTCTGATCTGGAGAACTGGTTTTGATTCCCCCATTCCTCCACATGAGCAGCAGACGCTAATATGGTGAACTAGGTTGGTTTCCGCACCTTCCTTCCCCTCCCCATAACAAACACCCTGTTAGGTAGGTGGGGCTGAGAGAGCTCTAAGAGAGCTGTGATTAGCCCAGGGTCACTCAGCTGGCTTCATGTGTATGAAGTGGGGAAACCAACCTGGTTCACCAGATTAGCGTCCACCGCTCATGTGGAGAAGTGGGGAATCAAACCTGGTTCACCAGATTAGAGTCCACCACTCCAAACCACCGCTCTTAACTGCTACACCACACTGGCTGGAAACAAGAAATAGGATTAGATAGAGCCTGAGTCTGATCCAGCAGGGTTCTGATGTTCTTTGGCACTTGTGACCTCTGGCCCTCAATGTAATGTGCTCTTCTGGCTCTCTTAAAGGAAAAGTATGAAGATGGGTTCCTGCACGACGAAGTGGTTTCTCAGCACATCGGTTCTGACGAGTCCTTGCGCTATGCGCCCCAAGTGCCAGACACAACAAAGCCGAAGTCCACTTCACAAAGGAAGCTCCATGTGAGAAGCAGGCCTCCCTCCCGGCCCACCATCATTCGAGGGGTCACGTATTATAAAGCCAAAGACGCTGAGCTGGAAAACGATCTTGACGAACGTGAGCCTGCCCTTTCAGAATGAGGGTGGTTATAAAACTGCCCTTTCAAAATTCCAGATTCTCAATAAAAATTTGCCAGTTTGGCATGTTTACTTTGTTTTTATATATATAGAAGGTACCCAGCTTGCTGGGGGTAAAGGGAAGATGACTGGGGAAGGCAGTGGCAAACCACCCCATAAACATAGTCTGCCTAGTCAACGTTGGGATGTGACGTCCCCCCATGGGTCAGGAATGACCCGGTGCTTGCACAGGGGGCTACTTTTACTTTTACCTTTATATTGCAAATCATATACGCAAAGTAAATCTTACTTGCATAATATAGGCAAAGTAAATCATACTTTGCATAGGTTTCATAAATCTCACTGACTTCCTCCTCCTGTGGCAAACCTCCAACTCTCCCTTCATTCTGTTCTTGGGGCTCCCCTATCCCCAAGAGCAGCATTTGGGGGGCGTTTGGGGCTGCAGCAGGAAGGGGGAGGCGAGGAAGTTGTTATGCACTCACAGAGATATTTTCATTTGTGGAGATTTTTGGCAGAATCCAAGTCACTGTGTGGGTACAGGCATAAAGCCCAGGTGCTGTCTAGGCCATGAATTGTTGGATAAATTTTAATCCTAGTCAGAAGAATTTTGGAGTCAGCAAAGAATCATAGAATCATAGAGTTGGAAGGGGGCCATACAGGCCGTCTAGTCCAACCCCCTGCTTAATGCAGGATCAACCTAGAGCATCCCTGACAAGTGCTTGCCCAGCCTCTGCTTGAAGACTGCCAGTGAGAGGGAGCTCACCACCTCCCTAGGTAGCTGATTCCACTGTCGAACAACTCTTACATTAAAAATTTCCCCCCTAATATCCAGCCGGTATCTTTCCGCCCACAATTTAAACCCATTATTGTGAGTCTTATCCTCTGCTGCCAACAGGAACAGCTCCCCGCCCTTCAAATACTTAAAGAGGGCAATCATGTTCCCCCTCAAAGAGTTTTCTCCTGTTGGCTAGTAACCCAAATTGGTGGTGTACATGCTGCCAAGTCACAGCCAACTTACGGTGACCCAGTAGGGTTTTCAAGGCAAGAGGTCTTCAGAGGTGGTTTGCCACTGCCTGCCTTTCTGAAGCAATCCTGGACTTCCTTGGTGGTCTCCTATCCAAGTACAAGCCAAGGCCGACCCTGCTTAGCTTCCAGGATCTGATGAGATCAGGCTAGGCTGGGCCATCCAGGTCAGTTGATAACCCAAATGACGAGAGGGAATGTGTTTGCCTTTTTCTGCACGGGTTGCTCAGCTTGCTGTAGGAGTCAGTGGAGTTCTTGGCCCTTCCTGCTACTTAGAAGATGTTTTTGTCTCCCTCTAGTGGGTTGAACTAGACAGGCTTCCATTTTAGTCTTAAACCCAACATTTAATATACTTATTTCTGCAATTGCAATCACTCTCAACATTTGGATTCCTTTGCACAGAATCCAGATTTAAAGTTTCTGTTTGGAGTTTCAGTGTGGAGAGATGCATGCATGCAAATGAATGCTTTCCTCTGGTTCTCAAGGTCCATTTAGGAGCTGGAGCCCAGTAAATGTCCTGCTGTTTGCAAGGAGGCACAGATTCTATCCTTCCTTCGCTCCATAAAACAGCTGATCAGGGAGGTTCTAGCCCCGTGTTGGCGAACCTATGGCACGGGTGCCACTTCCGGCACGCGTAGCCCTTTCTGCCGGCACGCACGGTTCCTCCAAGCCGCTGGCCTTTCCGGCTCTGCCCCACCCCGGATGGGGGAGGCTGTAGCCCAGGGGTGGGGAACCTCCGACATGATTGCCGGTGGCCCCCGGACTCTCCCACAGAAGCTGCCGCCATTGCCGCCGCTGGAGCGTGCGCGGCCAGCCAGGCGGGTGGGAGAGCGGGGAACAGAAGCTGAGCGCTCACACTCGGCATGGCCGGCGGCTTCTCCGGCGCCCTCTGGGCCTGTGCGGGCGGAGGGGCATGGCTGGTCGGTGGGTGCGAAGGAGGCGCCCTCTGCCCCACCCTGCTCGCCTCTCACAAGCCTACCGCCGCACCCCACCGAGTGGCAAATCCAAGGCAAAACCTCCCATGCAGAAATGGCCTCTTTCTTTTTCTGTCTCCCTCTGTCCTTTTCTTTCTCTCCCTTGCTCCATTTCTTTCTCCCTTTCTCTCTCTTTTTCTTTCTTTCTCTCCCTCCCTTCCTTCCCTTTCCCCCTCCCTTCCCTTCTTTCCTTCCTTCTTTCCCTCCAGCAGCTTCTCCGGCACCCTCTGGGTCTGTGCGGGCGGAGGGGCGTGCAGTCCTATTCCACCTTTGAAGTGCCCACAAGCTATCCTCCAAACACCTTTCCATTTGTCTTGATATGTAGAGAGAAAACACTAAGGAACTAGTTGCCAATCTCCAGGTACTAGCTGGAGATCTGCTATTACAGGTGATCTCCAACCAATAGAGATCAGTTCCCCTGGAAAAAATTGCCACTTTGGCTATTGGACTCTATGGCACTGAAGTCCTTCCCCAAACCCCGCCCTCCTCAGGCGCCACCCCAAAAACCTCCCACTCATGGTGAAGAGGAACTTGGCAACCCTAGCCTCTCCCTCTGGGCCCCCTCTGGGGGTGGTATTCAGGTTAAATTGCCGCACTGGCACTCGGCGATAAATAAGTGGGTTTTTGGTTGCATTTTGGGCACTCGGTCTCTAAAAGGTTCGCCATCACTGTTCTAGCCTCTTTTTCCTAGTCATAAGTGCAGGTTCTGTTGGATTGGGGCCAGAAGCTCCATAGATTAAATATTCACATGCAGCCTGATCTTTAGCTCTTGGGAAAACAGTTCACACACTAGTGCTGTGGAACATGCAGTCAAATCACAGCTGACATATGGCAACCCTGTAAGGTTTAGAGATGTTTAGAGATGTTCAGAGGTGGTTTGCCATTGCCTGCCTCTGTGTAGCAATCCTGGACTTTCTTGGTGGTCTCCCATCCAAGAATTAATGAGGGCGGACCATGCTTAGCTTCTGAGATTGAGCTAGGCTGGACCATCATGCACTTTGCTTGAGGTATTTTAAGTGAACAGCGAGATAGTTGATGGGAGCAGGGGATTCAAGATGGAGGCAAGATTAGGAAAAACATTTTGGCATGCGCCAGTTGAGTTCTAGGAAGGACAGACACAGTAAGAGAGTGCAAGGC
The DNA here is from genome assembly GCF_029931775.1 of Euleptes europaea. Lineage (NCBI taxonomy): Eukaryota > Metazoa > Chordata > Lepidosauria > Squamata > Sphaerodactylidae > Euleptes > Euleptes europaea. The sequence continues at coordinate 25,988,468 of NC_079313.1, read as the reverse complement.
AATTTACTTCTATCATTTATCTGAGGATAGCCATTTAGGTTGGTTCACATTGTGCAGGAGAGAAGGGTCACTCCCTCTTCTTGCTCTATATTTTTGGCAGAGGACGAACTTTTCAGCGGCGAGAATGCAATTGATTTGCTGATTGAAGACCAGCTCTTGCAGCACTACGACCTGCTAAACATCCCCACGAGGAAGCCGTTCCCAGTTGAAGGACCGCTGACACTCCAAAGCATTGATCTCATGAAAGAACCTGTGACAGGCGCCATGTACGCTGGAGGAGGAGCTCCTACAACCACTACCACGGCAAAGATGCCACCGTTGTTCCTTTCCATTGCGCCTCCCGCTGTCAAATCCACCTCAAGTTCTACCTCATCAGTTGTCCCTCCTGCCAGCCATCATCCGCCAGCTGCTCCGAAGACCACGGCAGCTGCTGCAGTCACCTCAGTGACCGGCTCGTCGAGTGAAAGCATCGGGGGGACAATGCAGACGGTGGCTCAGGCAGCCATGCAGGCTCCCACAACAGTCCGGAGTGCAACGGCCACAAGGCCGCACACCACTGAGGGAGCCACCATTGATTTCCAAGCACAGGCAATGGCCAGGACTAGTTCAGCAGCCACAACCAAAGCCGTGACTTCTCCAACCACTGCCAGCACCACACCAAAACAGGGCTTTGATGAAGAAGATATCAGAAACAGCATAGGTGAGCTTATTTCCTCTGTCCTCCCTTGAGAACTTCAACTTATGAGATCTACAGTGTCCAACAACATGCACAGAACCCCAGATGAAAACAGAAGACTTGATACAACGCCAAGGCCGGGGACAGAGTCTTCATGTTGGCTCTGTGCATGTTGCCGGACGCTGTAGATCTCAGTTCCCTCAGGTTCTCCTGGAGCTCTTGCAGATAGGTGACGACATCTTGGCTCTCGATGTACGGACAGACAGAGTTAGTCAAAGCGGACAGCAGAGTTACTCAAAGCGGAATGAGAGTAGCACATGCCTTGCGCCCAGCTTGAAGAGAACATATTTTGACAGTTAATATGTTTTATTTTAGGCATGAAATAATGAAGCATGGTTTCAAGACTATAAACGGAAAGTGAGATGTTGGCTTCCTGAGAGGAGGATTAAAGGGGGCAGCTGGCCAGGCATAGCGGTCCCAGTTTACACTTTGGCTGGCTGGCTGTGGCCTGGCACAGTAAAGCACACTCAGCCATGTTGAATGCTGCCGGTGGGGAAGGAGAATAGTGGAGACCATGTGAGCTTGGATGGCAGTAGCCAGCAGATGTCTGACACTCCAGCTTGGAGTAGGGATATTCTGTAGGGTTGGATTCAGATGACACATTTCAATGAGTGCAAGAATATCTGCTCACAGAATGCAATCCCCACCTTCCGTAGCAGTCTGAATTGCCCCTGAAACTGTTTTGGAAGGAGAGGAGATCCCCCAAGAACAAGATTTCAGGGGGCATTTTTGTCTGTTGTTAGGTGTGTATGTGAGAAAATCGCACTCTGTGAGCAGATATATTAGTCTGGATCCAACCCTATTTGTGCAGCATGAACTTGGAATTGTACCTGCAAATCACCTTGAAGGTCCACAGCCATTCTTAGCTTCCCTTAATGCTGCGGAGGGGAGGGAAGCCATAGAATAGGATATGTGCTTTTCCTGTTGAAATAACAAGTTTCAGCGCTCACCTCGGATGAGTTTGGTAGCCTGACTGAGGGCAGAAGGAGTAGAAAAGGGCAAGAGTCCAGTAGCACCTTAAAGACTAACAAAAATATTTTCTGGTAGCCACAGCTCACTTCTTCAGATACAGCTAGAAAGTGAATCCATCTGTCTTTAAGTAGAGGAGAGTGAATTCAGACAAGCATTAGTATGTAAATGTTAACAGTATGTAAATGTGAATAGCAGGCGTGATGGGATTAGGTGTGGTATGCAGAAGAGTCTGTGATGTCCAGGGGAGAGATGGGTGTGGAGAAATCAACATTGGTAATGAGCCATGAATATCAACTGTAATTCAGCAGTTTCTCTTTCCAGTCTCCCTTTGAAATTCCTTTGTAAGAGAACTGCTACTCTTAAATCTGCAACAGAATGTCCTGGAAGATTGAAATGTTCTCCCACTGGTTTTTGAATATTGTGGTTTCTGATGTCAGACTTATGTCCATTTAATCTTTGTCTAAGAGACTGACCTGTTTGTCCAGTGTAGATTGTGGATGGGCATTTCTGGCATGTGATGGAATAAATCACATTAGAAGATGAGCAGGAGTATGAACCTGAGATAGTATGGCTGACATTGGTGGGTCCAGAGATGATGTTCCTAGAATCTATATGAGGGCAAAGTTGGCACCTTGGTTTGTTGCAGGCCTTGGTGCCAGAGTCCATGTTCCTGTTAAGTAGTTTATCATCATGGGTGAGAAGTTGTTTTAGGTTAGCCGGCTGTCTGTAAGCAAGAAAGGGACGCCCCCCCCAGTGCTTCAGCGAGGGAAGTGTCACAATCCAGCATTGGTTGTAGGTCCTTGATAATACATTGGACTGGTTTTAGTTGGGAGCTATAAGTGACAACCAGAGGTGTTCTGTTGTCATTCTCTCTGGGCTTATCTTGTAGTAAGTTGTGCCTGGGTATCATTCTGGCCTTCTCAATCATCTTTCTCACCATATCAGCAGGATATTGCTGCTGATATACTGACTTTGATGGAACACGGGTCTGATTTAGTATAAGGCAGCTTCATGTGTTCACCTTCTGGGGTTTTCAAGATAAGAGATAGCCAGAGATGCTTTACCATTGCCTTCTCTGCATAGCAACCCTGGTCTTCCTTTGGTGGTCTCTCATCCAAGTACTGACCCTCTCATCCAGTGGCTGACCCTACTTAGCTTCGAAGCTCTGGCAAGATTGGGCTAGTCCAGGCTATTAAGCCTGCCGACTGAGGGCTATGCAGGGGAAATAGCAACCAACGGGGGAGAAGTTAAGCCTGCTAATTTTCCATTGCTAATTGCACTTTCTTGTCGCTGTTCTGCAGCTGCATCCAGCATTTACAAGCCATTGTTTTCCACTTGAGATATGGAAATGATAAAAAAGGTAAAGGTCCCCTGTGCAAGCACCGGGTTATTCCTGACCCATGGGGTGACGTGACATCCTGACGTTTTCTAGGCAGACTTTGTTTACAGGGTGGTTTGCCAGTGCCTTCCCCAGTCATCTTCCCTTTACCCCCAGCAAGCAGGGTACTCATTTTACCGACCTCGGAAGGATGGAAGGCTGAATCAATCTTGAGCCGGTTACCTGAAACCAACTTCCGTCGGGATTGAACTCAGGTTGTGAGCAGAGCTTGGACTGCAGTACTGCAGCTTACCACTCTGCGCCACGGGGCTCTTTTTATGGAGATGATAACACTGGCCTTTTTGCAAGGCTGTTGTAGGGACGCCTGGTCTAGTGTAGACGAAGTGCTGTGAACGCTTGACATGTGTTCTGTACCATGCTAAGTAGGGTTCTTTCCTGCTCTGCTTCCCCATCAGGCCAGTGCAAAGATACCTTGTCCACCATCTCAAAGCCCATGATCCAGAACACCTACGGGCGGAACGAAGGCGCTTGGATGAAGGATCCGCTGGCCAAGGACGAGCGAATCTATGTCACCAACTATTACTACGGGAACACCCTGGTGGAGTTCCGGAGCTTGGACAGCTTCAAACAAGGTGGGTCTGTGGACCGTGGACTAAATTGCACTGCAGCTAAACTGCCCAATGGGGGAGAGCCTGGAGGGAGGAGGGCCTTTGAGGTCTAGAGTGGGGGAAGGCAAAGAAGTCCAGTGGAGCCAGGAGGATATTGAGGGAGGAATGGGCTGGTACTGAAATGGGCTTGGAAGGAGAGGTCTTAGAAGCTTGCCAAGCGGAGATTGGAGGGCTGAGAGGACCAAGAATTGTCCAAGAGGGACAAGGCAATTAAGGCTTTCGGCATGTGCCCTTGAAGAACTTTCCTTCATACGGTTTTCTCTTTAGGATAGGTGAGACTGTTGAACCGCCTTGCTTTCTGTAGCTAAAATAAATATTCACAAATTCTGGAAATCTGCCAAAATTCAGATTTCAAATGACAAACTGTACCTAAATTATTTGGTGTTTTAGCCATATTTAATAGGAATCCAGTGGTCCTTAATGACTATCAATGTGCTTTCCAGCATTAGTTTGAATTTGTAAGTCTTGAAGATGCTGCTGGACTCCTAATCTCCTACCACAGACGAACAGGGCTGCCTTTCTGGAATTTAGCCATATTTACATCTCTTGATGGTCTTGATTTGAGTATAGGTCCAATACGTAATCACATAAGCTGTCCAGTGTCAAATATTAAATGCTGTTGGGTTGGATTCAGTGATCTGTTTGCACAAGGGTCACAGATCTTTCCTGCTTTCCCTTCCCCCCAGAGAAATCCTTTGTGATCTTGTGGAAGTTGATTCCTGTGGTTGCCATATCCAGCTGGACCATATGGAACAGTTGGGGAGGAAGTGGAAGGAAGCAAAATCGCTTCCTCTTCCTTCTTCTGCCACTGCAGTTCTGGCGACAGAAGTGGTAGAAAGGGTGAAAAATTTGCTCCCTTCTCTCTCCACACTCCAACCCGCTCAGCTGCATGGCTGTTACTCCATGCATGTTCTGCAACACCGGGTGAAAAATTTCCTCTGACAGTTTGCTGGATCCAACCCGATTTAACTTATCAGGTGCTGTTAATATCAGCTGTAAACACTACCAAATGTCAAATGCTGAAATCAAATATATAGCAAATATTGGGAGTGGGAGTATTTGGGAAATATTATATTATAAATTAAACCTTTAAAATCACAGAGGAGAAATTCGGGGAGTGAATTAATTTCAGACTTACTCAAAGAGCCTGCCAGATTTTCAACCTCCTAAGTAAATAGCTAACAGGAGAGCAAGTAGGCTTCAGATCGAATGCATGCATGAATTAATTCTATTGTCTCTGGTCTAAAGGCCGATGGAGTAACTCTTACAAGCTGCCCTACAGTTGGATGGGGACAGGTCACGCGGTGTACAACGGCTCCCTCTATTACAACCGGGCCTTCACTCGCAACCTCATCAAATACGACCTGAAGCAGCGTTATGTGGCAGCCTGGGCCATGTTGGATGACGTAGCCTATGAGGAGGAAACGCCCTGGCGGTGGCGTGGGCATTCCGACGTGGACTTTGCCGTGGACGAGAACGGCCTGTGGATCATTTACCCGGCCATCAATTATGAAGGCTTCAGCCAGGAGGTGGTTGTCCTCAGCAGACTCAACGCCGTTGACTTGAGCACTCGGAAGGAGACCACCTGGAGGACGGGCCTGCGCAAGAACTTCTACGGCAACTCCTTTGTCATCTGTGGCGTCCTCTACGCCGTTGACAGTTACAACAAGAAGAACGCCAACATCTCCTATGCGTTCGACACACACACCAACACTCAGATCATCCCCCGCTTGCTTTTTGAGAACGAGTACTCCTACACCACTCAGATAGACTACAACCCCAAGGATCGCCTCCTTTATGCTTGGGACAATGGGCATCAGGTGACTTACGACGTCATCTTTGCTTACTGAGGACACAGCATGGACAATTCAAATGGGCCACTAGCACCTTTTTTTAAAAAAAAAAGCATATTTTTTTATTGTACAAATCAAAAAGTAAATGATTTTTGTTTCCTTTTGGAAAGTTAAGTGGATTGTAGATCAATCCACAGGCCAAAGCCAACCCTTTTTATTGCGGGCATAACCTTTGCTTCTGTTTTTATACTGAATATACGGCCTCCCATGAGACCACGGAAAATTATTTCTTTGCCAAGTGCAAACTCCCGGTGGAAGACGTCCCTTTCTGTGCCTTGCTATTGTAACACAAGACTTGCCCTTTGGAGGTGAGATCCTTAAAAAAAGTTACCATTTTTTAAATAATAAAATATCAATTGTTGAAACTCTGTTAAACCAGACTCCTGTTACTAATTGTTAACTCTTTGCTCACTATTATTTCTGCTACTATGTATTATTGTTGGATCAGCCTAATTATGCTGTTGACAGAGGGCAGTAGCCCATGTTCTCTTCCGTTTTAGAGGCCCTGACCCAAATTGCCATTTCCTTAACCAGAGGGCGTATCCCACAGCTAAGAAAATATAGCTCCACCTGTTGAACCGACGAGAGCAGGACAGAAGGATGCATTCCCTCTGTTGTCGGTTCCTAAGAACCAGTAATGCAGTGTCAATTTCTTTCAGCCACAAATAGTTCATTCGGCAGCTCTACATCCCATTATAGTGTTTCACCAAAAATTCTCAAAAGCTTCTCCCCATAACAACAGTGTAATGTGTGAGGTGAGCCAGCACAGTATAATGTGTGGCGTGCTAGACTAGCCATTAGGGACTGGGAGACCCAGGTTCAAATCCCCGCTCTGCCATGAAAGCTTGCTGGGTGACCTCGAGTCACTCTCGGCTTACGAGCGTAAAATGGAGTCTGGGATGAATGACATACACTGCCCTGACCTTCTTGGAGGAAATGTGGGACTATACTATACAAAATTAATGGACTGCAGGATCCATCACAGAATGTAACATTCCTTTGAGAGAGCTATGAAGTTGTTCCTCTTAAAAGAAGTGATTTACAAATAGAAAAAAGTTACAAAGGGAGGTACAAACGTCTGTGTTAATTGAATCCAATAAGTACTAAACATTCCACTTAAAAAGAGTAAACTAAAAAAAAATTACAGCAATAAAGCACTTCCTAATAAGCAGGAGTGAAAGTAACTTCCATTCTTATGGTCCCTTCCTTACAACTACTCCATATTGGCCGGTACCAGCTTACTTTCACTCTGCTAACAAGAGAAAGGGTTCCTTTATACCTCAGTATCACTTTTCTAATTTGGTCTTTTGTGGCCCTTCATAGAATCATAGAGTTGGAAGGGACCACCAGGGTCATCTAGTCCAACCCCCTGTACAATGCAGGAAATTCACAACTACCTCCCCCACACACCCCCAGTGACCCCTACTTCATGCCCAGAAGATGGCCAAGGTGCCCTCCCTCCCATGAACTGCCTAAGGTCATAGAATCAGCATTGCTGACATCATTGCCCTTCTTTAATTCATAAGAAAGAAGTTTCACTGTTCATAGTTCCCAGTTGGATGTACTACTCTCTTGAGAATTGTTTTGTTTTCCCGTATTTGGCATATACTATTCTAGCAGCCATCTTTGTATGAAATAAAATTATTTCTGAAAGGGTCTTTTTTGTAATTCCAGATATATAATGTCTACTATAATGTTCCTTATATACATATATCTTAGTATCCTAAAAATACTTTTTGTACTATTCTTGTTCGACCACGGATCCTTGTTAAAGAAATTGCATTACACTAATTAGCTTCTAATTATTTCTTACAGGTGCTGGTTTCAGAAATACCTTTTAAAACCTATTTAGTTTCTGCTTTGAGTACTTTTATAGACTTTGTAAATGCCCTCCAACCCCAGTGCTTTAAAAAAAAATTGAACTTGTCAGTTAATTTTTCTTCTTATGGCCACCCCTATGTAACATTGTTCTTCAGATGTACTCCCTGAAAACCATAGCTGAGGTGAGGGTAGCTGTACCATTTTGACTATTATTATTATCATCATCACTAACAACAACAATTTCTATACCACCTCCCTTACCAAGGTAGGAGGTTTACACGGTCATACAACAATACAATCATATATTGTGAGTTAGGTGCCGTCAAGTCGCTTCCGATTCATGGCGACCCTATGAATCAAAGTCCTCCAAAATGTCCTATCTTTGACACCCTTGCTCAGATCTTGCAAACTGAGAGCTGTGGCTTCCTTTTTTGTCAATCCATCTCTTGTTGGGTCTTCCTCTTTTCCCGTTGCCCTCAACTTTTCCTAGCATAACTGTCTTTTCCAGTGACTCTTATCATAATGTGACCAAAATTCGATACCTCAATTTAGTCATTTTAGCTTCTAGGGTCAGTTCAGGCTTGATTTGATCTATAACTCACTGATTTGCTTTTTTAGCAGTCCACAGTATCCGTAACACTCTCCTCTAACACCACATTTCAAAGGAATCTACTCACTTCCTATCAGCGTTCTTCAATGTCCAGCTTTCACACCCATACATAGTAATAGGGAATATGATGGCATTAATTAATCTTGGTGGCCGGTGACACATCCTTACACTTAATAATCTTTTCCAGCTTCTTCATGGCTACTCTTCCCAGTCTCAAACTCCTTCTGATTTCTTGGCTGCAGTCTCCCTTTTGGTTGATGATGGAGCCAAGTAATAGAAAGTCTTGAACAATTTCAATTTCCTCACTGTCAACATTAAAGTTGTGTAATTATCTTGTAGTCATTACTTTTGTCTTCTTGATGTTCAGCTGTAGTCCTGCTTTGGCACTTTCTCTTTTATCTTTCAGCAGCAGTCGTTTCAAGTCTTCACTATTTTCTGCCAGTAATGTAATATCATCAGCGTATCTCAAGTTGTTAATGTTCCTCCCTCCAATTTTCACTCCACCTTCATCTAACTCTAATCCATCTTTCTTAATTATATGTTCTGCATATAGATTGAAGAGATAGAGAGATAAAATACATCCCTGTCTAACACCTTTGCCAATTGGAAACCATTCCGTTTCTCCATATTCTGTTCTAAAAGGACCTAAATATGAAACATAATATATATCTTTTTACAACGCAATGCACTAAAACAATACAAGAGATGAGTCTAATTAATACAAACATAACTGTCACCCTACTAAAAATATAAAGGAAGCAGTAGTCCCAATCAATAAAACACGGGACAGTGATGCAATCATACCTGAGTGGCAACAATAATGGTGAATTTGATGAGACCAGCAGAAAAGGGACAAGGGGAGCTGTTACTTTCAGCCAGCACTTTATGGTGACAGTCGCTGTTCTCAACCATATGCCTGGTGGAACATCTCTTTCTTGCAATCCCTTGTAAACTGAAATAAGTCAGGGGTCTGGTCTCTTTGGACAAAGGGTTCCATCAGGTTGGGGCCACCGCCGAGATGGCCCTGGTCGAGGGCAGCTGGATAAGCGCTGGGCCTGTCTGTGGAAGAACGGCAAGCTCTCGGGGGTCGGGGGAGACGGTCCTGCAAATATGAGGGTCCCAGACCATTTAGGGCTTTAAAGGTAAGTACCAGCACCTTGATTCGGAAATCAATCGAGCCAGTGCAGCTGACAAGAGTACTGGTTGTATGTAACTTTCTGTCCTTGTTTAATACTCTGTTAATGCAGTCATTCTCTACATATCCTACTGCACCAGTGGCAGATTTCCTGTGTCTGATACATCTGAACGTAAGGCATATCTAAACATAACAGCCATATCTAAAGAAATCTTCTTGCCTTCTAGAGCCACTGTGACTTTGATATTTAACCATGTTGGCAGTCTTTTGCAATTGTTACATCTTTTCCCAGGCTCTAGAAATGTTTTTATCAGTGTCTTTGATAGTGGCTTACATAACTTCCAAGCTGATGGGAGTTTACCTTCCTTTGTACAACTGACTTACATTTTTTAAAAGAACGTGCCCCTTTTGAAATTACATATAGTTGTGTTGGACATCCAGGGCAATGTTCCAACTGATAGAAATGACCACTGTTTCCAAGATAATTTACTCGGGTGCTGTACCAGCCCTGAGCATCATTTAGAATTATGTTACTGTTATTCAAACAGCACTGCCTAGAGGGTCGTAGGCTGAACAAATAGCTTGGTCTTTGGCTATAAGCAGTTTGCGATCCCAAGTCAAGATTTCCCTTTCATGGCAGCACCCCTACTGAAGGCAACTCACTACATTATCATTGCTACAAACACACTTGGTGCTGGTGCTTGTGTGATAATAGTCTAAATCCCCAGCTACATTCAAGTGAAACAGAGAATGATTCAGCCAGTTAAGTACACTGCAGGCAACTGGTTTCCGTGGGGAAAGTTTAGCGTTGTACAGAAATCTCAATGAAATCAACAGGACCTAAAATGCTCCACTCTTGGCTTAAGGGCAGAGATACCCTTTAATACGAACACATTATACTGAATCAGACCCTTTGGTCCATCAAAGTCAGTATTGTCTAGTCAGACCGGCAGTGGCTCTCCAGGGTCTCAGGCAGAGGTCTTTCGCATCACCTACTTGCCTAGTCCCTTTAACTGGAGATGCCGTGGATTGAACCTGGGACATTCCGCGTGCCAAGCAGATGCTCTACCACTGAGCCACAGCCCCTCCCCTCTCTGGTTAAAGTCCTGTAACTATTGCAGTTTTTTCCTGAACAGCTCAAAACTATTGTCACACTTTTATCTGGGAATGAGGGAAAAGTGCATCCTTTTAGGCCTAACTCTGGCCCACTTTAAATGGGACGCTAGTTGAAGCAGAAGAATTCTGCAATGGGACTTTTACATTACATTTTTACATACTTGGGGAGGGCTGTCTCCCCAGAGAAATCTAAGGGTCCTCAAATCCATGCCTTCCCCCTCCTTCTTTGCTTACCTCTCCTTCTGTTGTTGATGATAGACTTTGGACTCAACAGCAGATATGCAGAACATTATTAAATAAGCTATTGCAGAACTGGACTTAAAAGAAAATATGAAGCAGATGCACCCAAAAAAACAAATCAACCCCAACCAAATCCACCAATGTTCTCCATTAACAGTTTTTAATTTATTCTCAAGAAAAGAAGAACAGACACAGAAGCTGTCCCTCATTCTGATGCGCCTGACTTTCATATGCCTTCACACACATACCCACACCCTACATCAAAAGCAGACAAACTGATCTAGGTACAAAAAAAAAAAAATCAACTCCCCAAAGACCCCTCCCCAACCCACAAATTGCTTTCTTATTCAGGTTTTGCAAAGAACTGTTTTCCTTACTTCAAAATGGTTTAACTTGTTTGTGATTTAAGATGCTTTAATTTGGGGGGGGGGAAGTGTTCTTATGCTCTGCTGACTGCAGCAGAAACATCTCAGGAAAGGGTGTGTGTATTGGGGGGAATGGTTAACAACACTTGATGCGTTGGGCAAGCACAGGATCTGAGAAAATCCTGCCTGTGTGGTTCTTCCCTCCCAAGATGGAGGTTTCCTATTTGTCTTGGGTGAAAACGCACGGTCGCTTTAGCCTCCTTTACTCCCTGTATCAGCCAGGATTCAGCCAGGATCCAACGCACGTTCTGCAAAAATGCATGCGTTCGATCCTGGCTGAATCCTGGCTGAAACAGGGAATAAAGGAGGTTAACGCGACCATGCATTTTTGCCCTATGTGTGCTGTGAGATTTGGGGTTTTTCTAGTAAGACAAGGGGGAAACAAAGCAAACGGGCTTGGCTGGCTGGGTGCTGGACAGTTGTGAACAGGCAGTGGAGGTGAAGGGGTTGAGGACAGCAAGGCAGCTGAAGGTGCCAGTGAGCATGAAGGGAAACAGAACAGCCAGCGTGGTGTAGCAGTTAAGAGCGGTGGACTCTAGTCTGGAGAACCGGGTTCAATTCCCCATTCCTCCACGTGTGCGAGACTCTAATCTGGAGAACTGGGTTTGATTTCTCCACTCCTCCAGATGAAGCCAGCTGGGTGACCTTGGGCTAGTCACAATTCTCTCAGAACTCTCTCAGCCCCATCTACCTCACAAGGTGTCTGTTGTGGAGAGAGGAAAAGAAGGAGATTGTAAGCTGGTTCGATTCTCCTTAAAAGGTAGAGGAAGTCGGCATATAAAAACCAACTGTTCTTCTCCAAGGCCGCAGCCTCTAGATATGCTAAAAAACCAGCCTGACGCTGACCATGCCCTCAAGCTCCCAGCCTCACTCCTGCGGCTGCTGACAAACGTACCAGCCGGGGCTCCAACGGAGGCTTTCAGGTGATCATTTCAGGCTGGCCACGCTTGCTGGCTGCTTGCCTGGCCCTTCACTGTGCCCCAGGGCTGGGTAAATCCAGAGATTTCTCCAAGGAAAGGCCCCCCGCCAACGTCCCACAGGAGACCTAGTGCTGTGACCTTCCCCCTGGCTTGTGCCCTCACTTTTTCAAGACAGCTTTGCACATTGTTTCCAAAAGCAGCCTTCCAAGAATGTCTCTGTTTGTTTCCACCCCTATTGAATTGCACAGAGCGTGGCTGTCTACAGGGAACAGCTAATCGTGGGATAACAGTCTATCCCCCCTTTCCCCCCCATAAAAAACAGGGTACAAAGGAACGCTGGCCTCCAAGTGAACAATGCCTTCGTTAATAAAATAATGTTTGTGAAATGTTACTCAGCTCCCTCCAGGAGCCAAAGCAATTTTCCTCGACAAGGAAAATAACAGGAGGATCCCTCCATCCCTGAAAGCCCAAAGCTGATGGAGAGAAGTCGGGGGGAGGCTCAGAGCCACGCAGAAGGGGGTTTGAGGTAAACTTGAAGGGTGATCCTTTGAAAAGACAGAGCTCAGCCCTTGCCCAACACTGTGGCTGACAGCCGGGCCACATATTATTTACAGAGAGCTCTCTATGTGCATGACGCTGTGCAGGCTAACAAAGACAGGCCCGTGGCCCTTGCAGCTTCCACGTTTCCTTGGAAAGCAGATAGCATCCCTCCTTTCATGGAAAGAACAAAAAAGAAACGAACACGCACGTGTACTCTTTTGGTTCGATTCCCGCTTACAAACTCATTAGTCTCTGGGCTCATCCTGACTTATCACTTCTGGGAATGGTCTTACTACGTGTTACGTACCATTTTGTAGAATGATAGAGTTGGAAGGACCACCAGGGTCATCTAGTCCAACCCCCTGCACAATACAGGAAATTCACAACTACCTCCCCCACACACCCCCAGTGACCCCTACTCCATGCCCAGAAGATGGACAAGGTGTCCTCCCTCCCATGAACTGCCCAAGGTCATAGAATCAGCATTGCTGACAGATGGCCATCTAGCCTCTGCTTCAAAACCTCCAGGGAAGGAGAGCTTACCACCTCCCAGGGAAGCCTGTTCCACCAAGGAACTGCTCTAACTTGTGGAATAGCCTTCCACGTTCTAATTTAAGTGCAACAGGACACAGTTTCCAGTTTGCACGTCATGCGAAGGAGAAGAGACACTGCTGCCCTCTACCTTTGAAAAAAAGCTGGATAAGGGGGAACAACACACCCAGGGAGCTGAAAGAGATCGGGCTGAAACCAAACTCTGGCAAAGCTCTCCTTTGGTCCAGGCACCAGTGCACCCAGCTGCAGCCAAAATTTAGCAACCTCTGGAGAAACTGACATTTCTACATTTCCTTCAGACGGGTCTCTTTCAGCTCCCTCTGCAGGCTGGGGTTAAGAGCAGAAACACAGGGCTGCCTCTCCTGTGACTGTCACTTGCCCTCTCTCAGAGAATTATAGAATCATAGAGTTGGAAGGGGCCATAGAGGCCATCTAATCCAACCCCCTGCTTAACGCAGGATCAGCCTAGAGCATCCCTGACAAGTGCTTGTCCAGCCTCTGCTTAAAGACTGCCAGTGAGGGGGTGCTCACCACCAACTTAGGTAGCTGATTCCTCTGTCGAACAACTCCTATTATCCAGCCGGTACCTTTCCTCCCGCAATTTAAACCCATTATTGTGAGTCCTATCCTTTGCTGCCAACAGGAACAGCTCCCTGCCCTCCTCTAAGCGACAGCCCTTCAGATACTTAAAGAGAGCAATCTTCTCTCCTAAATACCCAGCACACTTCTCCAGCCAGTGCTCCAAACGTCTATGGCCCCAGCGGCCAGGGATGTGTGTGTGGTGCACATGTTCTCAGGAATGCTATAACAGGAAATGGGCAAACATCCCAGATCATGTGCTGCAAATGTGTGACAAATGGGCATTTGGTGTGCAATGAGCTGCTTGCCTAGGAAGACTCCTTATGATACGTCGCTTGTTCTGGGAGTAAATGAAATAGTGAAGCAGACACTGCAAGTCAACGATCCAGCCAAGAGCATTTGGGGTGACCCTAATTTTTTTAATCCTCTCTGGATACACAAGAACCACTTAGACTGCTCCCACCCCCCATTTCTACAAGGAGACAAATGAGAGGCCACCCTACAGGCTTAAGACTGAGAAAGGACTGTAAAGCACTCCACACGCTGCAGGGAGAACATAAATTAATAAAAAAATAACAACTTGGCGGTGGAAGGCTGTTTAGAAAGACTGGGTTAGGGTGTATCCCAGGACTTCAGGTTGACTGACACAGGCCAACCCTTGTCCGAGTCCAGAAGCTGCCATAAGCCAACCAACAAGGGTTGGCGGGAGGAAGTTTGTCATTCTGAGGCACTGTCCCACTTGGGCCTTCTAATGTGGCGATTCCACAATTGTTCTCACTGCAGGCGCTGCTTCCGGGACAGTGGGGGGAGAGCGATAGAAGGAGGCGGTTCGGTTCCTCTGCTGGTCTCGCAGGTAAGGAGGGATGGAGGCGCTCTTGATGTGCAAGATCCTGGTGTCCATCACTTCGCAGTCTATTTGCATCATGACTTCGTAGTCTTGGCCGTTAATTATTTTCTCTGGAAAAGAGGGGGTGGGGAGACACACAAACCAAAACAAGGCAAGAGTTAGCGCAGCGAAAAAGTTTCACTCAACAGTCTGATGCATTCAGCGGGGAAAATAAGTCGCTGGGCCGAAAAGCCCTGTCCCTAAAGTGGTTTCATATGAACCAGTCACCTCACAAGAAGCACACAAGATAGAGGGCACTGATAGGACCCAAAATGTGCAGGGCAATGATCCATCAGATGGGCTTACAAAAGGAGCCAAGCATCCACCAATCAGGAAAAAGCACTGCCCATCTGGAAGCAGATCAGACAGGTACAATGTTTAACCCCGCCCCTCTCATTGTAGCTAACTGGTGCCTGCAGAGTTCACCCACTGCTCCCTATTTTGAGTTCCGGCCAAAATACGGGGCCAGAACTGGGATGTTCTCCCACGCAAGTCTGGTTGAAACGATGGCAGCCCTGCGAGAACATCACTGCTAAGAGATTGTCTTTTGTGTTCCTCCCTCTTGAGTTAGATATATCGATCAGAGGGATAATCATGCAAGACAGACCAAAAAATTTTGAAAACCCAAAAAAACCTCAGGCAGACAGGGTTGCAATTTAACTATATACCACTTAGCTTGGACAGCAATGTGGTAATGATTGGCCCTTGGTTTAGCTTCCTAACCACCCAGAGAAGTAGCTTAGGCTGATGAGAATGACTGGATTGAGGTTACTCAGCAATCTTCATGGCAGTGTGTATGTGTGTGTGTGTGTGTGTGTGGGGGGAATCTTAACCCAAGTCCCCCAAATCCTAGACCAGCCATCTCCAACATGGTATCCGTGGCCACCATGGTATACTCCATTGGGTTTCCTGGTACCAACTTCCTTCCCCCCCCCCCCAAAGCAAACAGCAAATCCTGGCCTCCCTCCGCCTTATTAGAGTAGGAAATGCTTCAGAAGAGCCCAGGAAGCATCACGGTTGTGATTGCCAGGGGCGCTCATTCGGAAACAGTTTCCTCCATCCCTGGAGGAGGCTTGGCTTGGAGCCTCCCCACATATTGTGATCAGCTGAGCCTCTCCCACGAGGCCGCCATTCTGTGATGGTGCCCCATCCCCATTTCCAAAATTCCCAAAGCACTCAAAAGCCCGGCAAGAATGGTGACCGCTATCCCCAACTCTGACCACTGTACCACACTGGCGCATATCCAGCTTGCCAGTCCGATACCTGGCTCTCAAAACAACTCACGCAAGCCCTTGATAATAAATATTAAATGATGACCAAAGTCACAAAATATGGAGTTTGAGCTCTTGCTCCTTTTTCTTCTTAGAAACACAGGTCTTCTATGCACGGCGGTTTCACTCGCCGTAGCCCCTCCGACGACTTTGGGGCTTTGGGTTGATTATGCACACCGTTTCTGACGGTCAGAAACGGCATGCATAATCAACCCAAAGACCCAAAGTCGTCAAAGGGGCGACAGCGAGTGAAACCGCCATGCAGAAAAGTCCACATACCCTTAAGCTGCCTCATTTGTACAGAATCAGAGGAGCAGGCAGGGCTTGGCTTTTGCAGAGTGGAGCAGGGCAATCTCCCTAGCTTTTATTATGACATTCTCTCTCACACTCACACACATTTATATACACAATAGCTCCCCTCCCTCTTTTGAATGAATCCCAAATTGCCTCGAAGCCTGACCCATCTCAGCGCCTCTCAGTGGGTGGCCAGTTTCCCACACGGAAGATCACACTCCTCAGTGGCCCGGAGCTGAGAGCAGCTTGCTGCCGAGATTTCCGCATCACTGTTTTAAGTGTGGCTATCAGCAGGCTTCTTTGGCTGTCACTTCCTGCCCTCTGCCCTGCAAGTCCAGGTGGCCGAACAGTCTAAATGCACGTTGGGGGACTCCTGTGGAGCTCCCTTCTTGCACTAAAGGAGGCTCTTCATTGGGGCCAGTTCAAACAATCCTGTGCACTTCCTTTGTTTCCTTTCTGAGCAATTCCATTGCCCTGCAAGCAAAACAACAAACCCATGTGCTCCAATTGGCATGCGTGAAGCTGCTGTGACGGGGGGGGGGGGAAATGTCTGCTTCAATACAGGCTTGCTACGTGTGTGCTAAAGTAGTAGGGGAAAAGTCATGGAAAGTCATGGTGAACGATAACGGGAACTGGATAGAACCGCTGAGCTCTGAGGCTCCAGTCTATGTAAGACAACCAGATAAGCAAGGAATGTTGATGTGCCCCCGTCAGAGCATGGATTTGGGATAAATGTCTGTTCCCCAGTACAATCGGGGCTCAGTGTTTTGCTTGCTAGAGTAACTGAGCCACAGCTGCGAATAAAAGGGTTTTTCTTGACAACGGTCTTGGGTCTCTCTCTCCCCCCACGAACCCCGGTTTTCTGCAACATTCCCTTCTACTGAACCAGACCACTGATCTATCAGGGTTAGTACTGTCTACTCTGACTGGCAGCTGTTCTCTGGGGTCTCAGGCAGGACTTTTCACATCAGCTAACACCTCGTCCTTTTGAACTGGAGATGCTGGGCACCAAACCCGGGACCTTCTGCATGCAAAGAAAGTTCTCTACCACTGAGCCACGGCCTCTCCCCAAAGCAGGCTTGAGCCTGCCTTAGGTGAAGCACTGCCACCCCTCCCCCCACTCAATTAAAACCCCATAATTTACACACCACTTTCTGGGAGCCATATGCAAAGAACATCAGCTCTCCTTCTCTCTCTCTCTTCTCTCCAAGCCTTTGGCTTGCTGTTTCCACGTTTTTCTCTGCTATATTGTTTGCAGTTTGGTTTGTTTAGGATGTGTTGTTTGATTATTATATTGAATAAATTCTGCACATGTACAACACAATATCATAGTTATGTCAGAGACTGTAACAATTCTCTCAGGTGCTCCATATCCTTCCTTCCAGGAATTTGAAGCTACGTCACCAACAGCAGCCTCAAGACAATAAGTAGGGATCAAACCACACTTTTACAAGCGCACACACACCCTGCACATTTCCCATGTCTGCAGGAGGCCACAGCAAGGATAAATCCCCAAATGTTAAACATTTTCATACCATCAGAAATCCCACACCTGCTGTCTTCTCTTGTGGAAGAGAACAACCCCAGTGCAAAGGAAGGGCTTCTCTACTTGGGGTGGGGAGTCAAAATTCAAACTAAGTACATCTTCTAAAGCAAAAAAGAATGGCTCTCAACATCCTCTGGGAAATCACATTAGGAGCAGGCTCTCTCAACAACTAACCAGAGGTCTGGAGGTCTAACCAGAGTTCTGCTCTGGTTTGACCTCACCTAGAGTACTGTGTTCAGTTTTGGGCACCACAATTTAAGAAAGATGTAGACAAGCTGGAACGTGTCCAGAGGAGGGCAACAAAGATGGTGAGGGGTCTGGAGACCAAGTCCTATGAGGAAAGGTTGAAGGAGCTGGGCATGTTTAGCCTGAAGAGGAGAAGACTGAGAGGGGATATGATAACCATCTTCAAGTACATGAAGGGCTGTCATATAGAGGATGGTGCCGAGTTGTTTTCTGTTGCCCCAGAAGGTCAGACCAGAACCAATGGGTTGAAATTAAATCAAAAGTGTTTCCATCTAGACATGAGGAAGAATTTTCTAACAGAGCAGTTCCTCAGTGGAACAGGCTTCCTTGGGAGGTGGTAAGCTCTCCTTCCCTGGAGGTTTTTAAGAAGAGGTTAGATGGCCATCTGTTAGTCCAAGGAGTAGCTGCCACCAGCCCTTTCAAAAGATTGAGCTCCAGGGGGAAGATAAGGGCAATCCTCTCCCAACTCACTCCAAAATTGAGTGTAACGCTTACCCTGCAAGGTAGAGACCTGCCAGGGAAAGATTACACTCCCAAAATGTCTTAGGTTTTTGGTAGGTGGTTTTTACACTCACACAAAGGCACTTGGAATTTAGGCTTTGGAATCTCAAAATCACAGACACAAGCCATTTAAAGGCTAACAATTTATTTATAAGATTCAAGCTGGTTTACAGGAAAGAAAAGTCATGAAGTGTTAAGCAAGAAAACAATAAACTATTTAGCATAACTAGCTAATACATTCAAAAACCTTTTTGGTTCAAAAGGATTGGCAAAGGTTTCTTGCATCAGGTTTATAGTTACCAACTTCCAAAGATGCTTCCAGCATTCAAGAGTTTCAAAAGGTTGTCCAAAGGTTTCTCCAAGCAGGTCAGCTTGACCAGAGTTTCCCCCTCAAGGGCCAAAATCAAATGGGTTGTGATGCAGCCAGCACAGCTCTCCTGCTGTACCCCAAAGCATGCATAGTTTTCTCAAGGGTTGGTTTGTCCTTATATTCGTTTTCTCAGTGGCATGAGCTCATAGAGGCCAATTGAGAAAACGCAAGCACTTAGCTGTTAATTAATCGCTTGGTCAGAATTGCTGACTCACTCAGAGATGTGTTCAGGTGAGGAAGCCTGCAGAACTACCTGCACCTGGA
Organism: Euleptes europaea; assembly: GCF_029931775.1. Lineage (NCBI taxonomy): Eukaryota > Metazoa > Chordata > Lepidosauria > Squamata > Sphaerodactylidae > Euleptes > Euleptes europaea. The sequence goes on along the minus strand of NC_079313.1, from coordinate 25,969,584 downwards.
CATTGTCATGATGGCCGACCATTTAATTACCATGGCAATGCACGGCCTTGCATTCCAAATAGGGGAAAGGTTAACTAGCACCAGCTGGGGCTTACTCCCTCCACAGAAGCAGTTTTCAAAAGGAAACTTATTTTTCTGGTCTAAAATCCCAATAACACAGAATTCATAGGCCTCCCAGGCCTGAACCAAAAGAAATAATACAATCCAAGAAATTGAGAGGTCTCAACTTCTTGACACTGAGTCCTACCCGCTGGTCCATCTCACCTGGTAGTCCACTATGACCAGCAGCAGCTCCTAGTGGTCTTTCCCAGTCCAACTACCCCACATCCCTTTAACGGGTGTGTCAATGATTAAACTAGAGGTCTTCTGCATGCCAAAAACGCACACTACTGCTAAGCTATGACCCCCACCCAGTGTGACTATCTATGGTGGGGAGGAAAACTGAGTTGAGTCAAGGAACAGAGCTCCTGCCCAAACTGGACTACTGTTACCAAACTGGACTGCTGTTATCTCAGCTATCACAACCGTGATTTAACAATATGAATAATGTAGCAATGCTACAAGAAACAAAACGGTTTTCACTTTGGCTCACATCGACCTCAACGCTGATCTAGGATTGTTTATTGTGCCTAGGATCCTCCGGTAAATTTCCACTAACAGAAAAGGGGACATATCCTGGCTTGCTGTGGTGTTCTGAACGCCGCCTGACTGTCGGTCTACCTAATCCAGCATGAGACTTAGGGAGCAGCTGTCAGGTGGACGCTTCTCTCCACCTTGCTACCTGTGACCTTCAACATCACAAAGCCAATGATGCTTCATTCACTCTCCTAAAGCAGGGGTCTCAAAACTGCGGCTCCAGAGCCGCATGCGGCTCTTTGGCCCGTTGAGTGCGGCTCTCCGAACTTGGTTTGGAGCCCCTGCTCTTGCGCCCGCTCACGCTGGCAGCCGGGCTGCGGAGCCAGCATGCCTGAGAGAGAGAGAGCAGGCGAGCGGGCACGCTGTCTCTCCTCCCCCCCGCCGTGGAGAATGGCTGGGTCCCCCTTTCCCTTGCCTTCAATGGTTGGGAGGCTAAAGCATCCCCTCCCCTCTAGCCGTGTGATTGCTGGGTGGGCGGCTTGGCGGTTCCTGCCCCCCGCCTATCAGCTGTTGGGCGGGGCGGGCTTCCTTTGGTAGACCTGGCCTCCAGCTGAGTCCCATTTGGAGGCCATGTCTACCCACTGGCTTTCTTGGCGGTAGACCTGGACTCCAAGGAGGGGGGAGGGAAGTCCCACTTCAGAGGCCAGGTCTACCAACTGGCTTCTAAGGGCCTCCGGAGGCCAGGTCTACTGCCGAGAAAGCCAATGGGTAGACCTGGCCTCCCAACGGGACTCAGCCGGAGGCCAGGTCTACCAATAGGCTTTTATGGCGGTAGACCAGGCCTCCAGATGAGGACTCCGGACGGGGAGGGGAAAATGGCAGGGACTTACAATTTATTTTTTATCAATAAATAAGATCACTATTAAGTATGATATCAAGTTTTATTCAGTGTACCTATAGTTTAATTAAGACTTAAAACTTTAATTAAAGTTTATTAAATTAATAAACAGTGTACCTACCTATATAGTTTAAGTTTAAGAAATTTGGCTCTCAAAAGAAATCTCAATCATTGTACTGTTGATATTTGGCTCTTTTGACTAATGAGTTTGCCGACCCCTGTCCTAAAGCAAAGGCCTTTCCTGCTGAGCCAAGGCTCTTCATCTCAACCGCAACGCTGAACAATGAAGACTGTTGACATATTCAGCTGAATCTCATCAAAGCCACGTAAGAAGAGCCTATAATTCTGTCCTCACTGTTTCTGGCATTTGTAGAATAATCTCTCCATAGTCAATTATCTGCCATCTTGGAAACAGCAGGCAGGCTTCCTGGGGTCCAGACATCAGGACTAATTTGCGGCTGGTTGGGGGAGCCATCTGGGCCATCTAACATCCATCCCAGTCAACTTCTCTTTGCAACATCCAAGATGCCGTCCAGAATCCTTTTGGACTTTTGGACGGAGAAAACAAAGCTTGGATTCAAAGCAGCAGTTAACTAGAGCTTCTTGCCAATCAGTGTCTGAACAATATGTTTTCTGAGCCTAAAGATGGAAGGTGCCTAATGGAAACATATGAGTCATGAGGCATGGGATATATATTACGCTATATTTACTGTTGCCCTGGGTTAACTTGGATTCCAGCTGACAGTCCGCAATTAAGGACTGTACCATCCCAGAGGCCAAGCCACCTGCACAAACCATTAGAGCTCTTACATACATTAGAGACAACCCCCCCCAAAAAAGCAGAAAAAGCCACAGATTCCAACAGCCTGTGAGAACACCAAAGATGAAATGAAAGCAAGAGTCTCTCTCAAGCTCAGAGGTGCGCTTAAGGCTAGGGAAGGGAAGGTGTTATTACTCCATGGTAGGACTGAGATGCAGGTCCCAGAAGAGGTTAACTGCCTGTTGAGGTCTTTATCAGAAGCCCTGTTCCAGGTGACCCCACCAACAGAAGTTAGATGGGGGATATCCAGACAGGGACTTCTCAGTGGTGGCATCCAGGAAACACAATTCCCTCCCTAGAAAAGTTCACCCAGTGGACCCCTCTTCCCTCCTCTCACTAGCAAATATTTCACTGTATTTGGCTAAGCTTTTGGGGAGGGAGGTGTACACATTGTATTAGGTTACCATTCTGCTGCTTACGGTTTTATCTGATAGCTTAGTCAGGAAGATCTCATTGTCATGGGATAAGAGGACAAGTCCTCTTATGGATTGAGAGCTGGCTGAAAAATAGGAAGCAGAGAGTAGGAATCAATGATCAGTTCTCCCAATGGCGGGATGTGAGCAGTGGGGTGCCTCAGGGATCTGTGTTGGGACAAGTGCTTTTCAACCTGTTCATCAATGACCTGGAGTTGGGATTAAACAGTGAAGTAGACAAGTTTGCAGATGACACCAAATTATTTAGGGTGGTTAAAACAAAATCGGACTGTGAAGAGCTCCAGAAGGATCTCTGCGTACTGGAAGAATGGGCATTAAAATGGCAAATGAGATTCAATGTGAGCAAGTGTAAAGTGATGCATATTGGGGCAAAAAATCCCAACCACATATACACTGATGGGATCTGTGCTGGCAGCGACAGACCAAGAAAGGGATCTTGGGGTGGTAGTGGATAGCTCAATGAAGATGTCAACCCAGTGTGGGGCTGCTGTAAAAAAGGCAAATTCCATGCTGGCCATAATTAGATGAGGAATAGAGAATAAAACTGCTGATATCATACTGCCCTTGTACAAATCTATGGTGAGACCACACTTGGAATACTGTGTACAGTTCTGGTCACCACACCTAAAAAGGGATATTACAGAGCTTGAGAAGGTGCAGAAAAGAGCAACCAAAATGATTAAGGGACTAGAGCAACTGTCCTATGGGGAGCAGTTAGGACGCTTAGGGCTGTTTAGCTTGGAAAGAAGGCGGCTGAAGGGAGACATGATAGAGGTCTATAAAATTATGCATGGTTTGAAGAGAGTGGACAGGGAGAAGTTTTTCTCCCTCTCCCATAATACTAGAACACGGGGTCATCTGCTAAAGCTGGAGAGCGAGAGATTCAAAACAGATAAAAGGAAATATTTTTTTCACACAACACATAGTTAAATTGTGGAACTCCCTGCCCCAGGATGTGGTGATGGCTGCCAGCTTGGAGGGCTTTAAGAGGGGAGTGGACATATTCATGGAGGAGAGGGGTATTCATGGTTATTAGTTAGAATGGATACTGGTCATGTTGCATACCTATTCTCTCTAGTATCAGAAGAGCATGCCTATTATTTTGGGTGTGGTGGAACACAGGCAGGATGGTGCTGCTGCAGTAGTCTTGTTTGTGGCTTCCTAAAGGCACCTGGTTGTCCACTGTGTGAACAGACTGCTGGACTTGATGCGCCTTGGTCTGATCCAGCAGGGCCTTTCTTATGTTCTTTTGGTAAGACAATGCCTTTTTCTTCATTGAAGCAGCTTTTGTTAATCACCTTGGCTACTTTCAGAAGAAAAGCAGAGAACGAATGTTTCAATTTTTTTTTAAAAAAGTAACTGGTGGACTAGTCAGCATCCCATCATAATTCCCATGAAACAAATAATACCTAAGGTCCCCCCCCCCCAAAAAAAAGCCATACATGCAACCCTGGCAGTGCCATTCCCTGGTTCAAAAAATGCAAGAAATGAACAGAATGCTATGGCTTCTTTAGTGTTTTAAGATGAGGAGCGCATGGGGTGTTCCTAACCTTCCTCTTCTGCTGCTATCCTGGTATCCTGTAACTGCTTGGCCCAAAACTGCAGCCCCAAAGCAGGCGTGCGTGATGGTTAGCGAAGCTGTACAGAACTTTGGCTGCCGCTCAGTAACATAATGTTCAAAAAATGCCTGGCTGTGGCCACACTAAGTTTTTGAAGTTTTACTACTGTGCATTACCTACAATCCGATCGGTTTACAGAACTACATACAGGGAAAGAAGCCCTTCTCCCCGAAGATGTTTGGATTTATGAAAACATCTCCTTGTGGCTTTTTTTTAACACTCTGAAGCAGACAGCAGTTCAATACAGATCTATAGATGCGGACACTTCTATTACTTAGAATCATAGAATCATAGAGTTGGAAGGGACCACCAGGGTCATCTAGTCCAACCCCCTGCACAATGCAGGAAATTCACAACTACCTCCACCCTCAGTGACCCCACTACATGCCCAGAAGATGACCAAGATGTGTTCCCTCTCATCATCTGCTTAAGGTTATAATCTTTTCAGATGGTTGTCACTCGCTGCAAGGGATGTTCTGAAGAGGAGTTTGGAGACAGTTGCGGCTGCGTGTGGGCTAATGAAGTGAAGCCTAACGCAGACAAGGTGCTGAGAAGTGGTTTTCCTAACTAGGAAGATGGTTTCTAGCCTCCACTGAATAGCGCCGGGTTCCCTCACAGCCTGAGCCGGCTTTCAGATCTGGCCTTCTCTGTGGATGGCCGAGTGGCTTCCATAACTCTAAGCACCTCTGACCAGCTTTGGCTGGAACGCCAGCGGCTTGGAAGGACATTACCTCGCCACTGTTATTCATGCTTTCTTTACATTTAGGCTAGATTACTGCAATGAACTATACGTGGGGCTGCCTTTGGTGACTACCCAGAAATTTCAACTGGTCTGCAAAGGTGGCAAAAAATGTTAACAGGGAAACACATCACCCCTGTGTTGCAAGACTTAAATTGGCTTGTGGTGGGTTTCTGAGCACAAGTCAAAGTGTACCTGAATAAAGCTTGTTCTGAAAGACTAAGGGCCCTCATACGAACTTGCCCAGTGCTTGGAACTTCAGAGAACCTTCACTGGGTTAGGTATCAATGCCTTGTGAAGTGGGGCAGGTGGTGACCAACGGCATGGCATTCTCCAAAGTGGCACCATGTCACATGAACACATGAAGCCGCCTTATACTGAATCAGACACTTGGTCCATCAAAGTCAGTATTGTCTACTCAGATCGGCAGCTGCTTTCCAGGGTCTTTCACATCACCTACTTGCCCAGTCTCTTTAACTGGAGATGCCAGGGATTGAACCTGGGACCTTCTGCATGCCAAGCAGATGCTCTACATCTGAGCCATAGCCCCTCCGTTCCCTAAAATGTCAATCTGCTGTTTTCTTTTGGTGAAAGGCAGACTTTATTATATCCTGGCACGTTACTCTTTTTGTGTTAGGTTTTTGGGGGGCGGTGGCGGTAAATGGCTTGCTACTGCAGGACTGTTTTATTTAGTTGTAATTGTCAACTTATTTTAATGCTGCTTGTTTGTACTTTGTTGTAAGCAGCTTTGAACAGAAATTGCTTCAGGAAAGCAGGATTTTAGAACATAAATAAAACCTCACCTCAGCCAACATAATATTCTTTATCTCTCTCTGTGGAAGCTGCCTGAGATCTGTTTTGGCTCCTGTTTCGCATATTTCAGCCAGAGGCTCTAGCCAGCGTGGTGTAGTGGTTAAGAGAAGCAGACTATAATCTGGTGAACTGGGTTTGATTCCCCACTCCTCCGCATGAGCGGCGGACTCCAATCTGGAGAACCGGCTTGGTTTCCTCACTCCTCCACATGAAGCCTGCTGGGTGACCTTGGGCCAGTCACAGTTCTCTCCAAACTTTCTCAGCCCCACCTACCTCATAAGGTGTCTGTTGTGGGGAGGGGAGGGGAAGGGAAGGTGATTGCAAGCCACTTTGAGACTCATTAAAGATAGAGAAAAGCAGGGTATAAAAACCAACTCATCTTCTCTTCTAGCCAAAGGTCCAGAACCAATGAGTTCCTGAGCCTGGCTTCAGCTCAGGATTGAGGGTGGGGTTATAAATCTAAATAAACAAATAAATCTGTGGCTCTGGATGAGCTGACCCAATGGATCCACAGCCAGCCCTGGGTGCTGCGATCTTGTTTTGTTTATTTCAATTGTCTCTAATTTAAATAAACAAAATTACAGGGTTTTTTAAAAAAAAATTCTGGAAGCTGCTTTGAGTCAAAGGGATGCTCAGCCGGTGGTTATGGGGGTAAGGAATTAGCACCCAGCTAGGGTTGCCATCCTCCAGCTGAGGCCTGGAGACCTCCTCGAATTACAATGGATCTCCAGATGACAGAGATTAGTCCCCCTGGAGAAAAAAATGGCTGCTTTGGAGGGTGGACTCTATGGCATGACATCACGCTGAGGTCTTGCCCCTCTAGAAACCCTAGGTTTCCCAGGTTCTACCCCCAAATCTCCAGGAACTTCCCAACCCAGAGCTGGCAACCCCAACCCCAGCACAGCTGTTTCCCTCTCCCCGTTATCCTATCTTGCTTGTACCGCTCACCTTCCCTCTAGCAGCAATAAACACACATTTCTCTCCTTCCATTCCTTAAGCCCTTGTTGCCTCTCCCAAACACCTTCTTTGAAACCCTGAGCCCGCTTAGCAAACCAACGCACAGCCATAGCAAGGTCTTTCCTTCATCTGTTTCATGTAGTTTTCACTGCAATGGTCTGCCTTGAACACTGAGATGTTGGACCAAACGGCGGGTCCATCAAGGATGCCGTTCTGAACGTCATGGCTAAATGCAAGCTCAATCCCTGTATGTGTTTTCAAGGATGCCGGGAAAGAAAGCAGCCACTTTGAAGACAAGGACGTCACAATGAAGCCTTGCTGTGTATTTTTATGACATCACTGGTGTTCAAGGATGGGAAGGACTTGAAATCTATTACAATGGGATGTCTAAAGCGAGGCCTCTTGCACGTTGCAACTGACCCTGCTTACAATGTCTAGGCTTGAGCATTCAAAGCGCAGAGTGCAGGCAGCACTGAACTGGTCTATCAGTAATGAGTGGGAAAGCTGAGACCCACCGAACCAGCTGTTTCCACACGAGTGGAACAGCTGCAATTCATCCCACAGCTCAATTCCTGCAAATGCCATGACTCAGACTAAACTGAACTGTTCGGCCCTCTTCTGTTCAGCCTGTCTGGACAATGTTTCCATCAGAAGAGTTGCTAAGCATTACCAAATATGACTATAAACACCCGCAGGGCTGTGACAACGAAGGAGGTTAAAAATACACTCGACTTCAAGCTGGGGCTGTCACATTCTGACTGATCGCCCCCTCCAGAGCTGTATTTGTTGACCTAACATGCAAAAGTACTGCCTGCCTGGTGAACCTGGGAACTTCAGTTGTAATGCAAGAATCCACTTTGAAGCCATTTCCAACTAACAAGGCGCTGGTAGCCTTCTGGCAAGTCACACTCTGTGGATAAAATGGCTCGCATGCGCCAGGATTTGGACAATGCAACTCAATCTAATATCTTAGATATTAAACAAGGCAGGGAAAAGAAGAGAACCAGGGGCATCCCACATGTGCTAGCAGCTTCTCCTTTCACCACTTCTTTTTTTAAAACATATTTTATTATGTATTTTGTAAAGAAAACAAAACAAATAACATACACATTCACAGAATCTTTTTTCACCTTTTTCAGGGTTCTGGTATTTTGCCTGCATTTAAGCCCATAGATTGTTGCAGGACACCACATTAAGTCAGTAATTCCCACTGTTAAGACTGCTCTCTGGTCACACGCAGCCAAGTGTCTTTACAGCCCTGGGCAGCTCCCAAGGATGACATGTGTTTTCCACCTATTTTACACTGTGACATAAAAGGAAAACTGATGTAATTTATTTACATGCTACGATCAGCATTTTCTAGTTAAAAGGCTATTTTAACCACAAGATGTCCCTTGTGAACTAGAGGCATCAAAATGCCCTCTTCCCATGCTCCTAAAACCATGGTCTATCCACACTTGCTCTGCCACAGCACTGGAAAGATACCAGCTGTAGCGGGATCGGCTGACGAAATACGATTATAGTTCCCCTATAAAGAAGAAGTTAGGGACAAGGGAAAGCTTAAGGGAATGCATGTTTTCAAGCAGAATTCCTGCAAGCGCTTGCTATACTACAGCAAAAACGGGCAACTGCAACCAACCAATTAATACATATTATCATCAATATATCTAATTCTCAACATGGCCAAATTGGTGGATACTTAAATCCAGAGTCTGGAGCCATGGACAGACAGTACCTCTTCATACAAACCTGAGAAAAGCCCCCGGTTGCAGAAAAACCTTCAATCTCAAAAAACAGCACCTCACACATATTAGGGAGTTAACCCCTCCAAATAACAGAAGCAGCACACGTAACATCAAGAAATACATGCCTTCAGTGGGCGTTATGGGGGGTTCAAACCTTGGTTCATGCCTTCAAACCTTGGTTTCTATTAGCAAAAGGCCAGGAAGAGGGTCAGGCCATTTCCAGAGTTATTTCTACCTGCTCCTCTCCCTCCTGCCTTGAGAACTCATTGGGGTTGCTGCTGGGCCCAGGCAAGCGGTATGGCATCAAGGCATAGCCACCGCTGCACCTGGGTGAGTTGAACAGGTTGGTAGCAAGTTTCCTGGTGGTAGCTGCTGGGGCCCAGCAGCTACCACCAGGAAACTTGCTACCAACCTGTTCAACTCACCCAGGTGCAGCAGTGGCTATGCCTTGATGCCACACCGCTTGCCTGGGCCCAGCAGCAGCCTCCTCACAACTTGCATGACTTGGATCAGGCCAGAAGTGGCCACCACACAACTCACCTGAGTGATCTGCTACCACATGCCTTTTGCAGCTTGACCAGGCTTTTCCCTGGGAGAGGCTACTGGGGGAGGGAAGGTGGGAAAGCTGAGAGCCAGTGTGGTGTAGTGGCTTTAGTGCCAGGCTAGGATTTGGGGGATGCAGGTTCAAACCCCCACTCTGCCATGGAAATCTGCTGAGTGACCTTGGGCCAGTCACACTCTGTCAGCCTCATCTACCACAAAGGTTGTTGTGAGGAGAAAATGGAGGAGAGGAGAATGATGCAAGCTGCTTTGGGTGCCCATTGGGAAGAAAGGTGGAGTAATAATGAAGTCAATAAATACTAACGCTGAAGATTGGGGAGATCGCAAATAAAAGAAATGTTGGCCGGTGAGTGGGAAGGAAAGGAAGCAGGGAAAGGGGAGAGGATACAGGGGCTGCCAGGAGGGGAGAAAGAAGAAACAGTGTGGGGAAGAGGATACAGGGAGAAATGAAGTGACCCCTGCAAGTCTTTGTGGACCCCCCACTTATTTGATTTATAAACAGTCCTGTAGTGTATAAACACTACAACTAGGTTAGCAGAATTATATAGATCTCTCAAAGTGGCACAGAGAGCTGGACAAATATTCAGTTTCTCTCTCAAACTTCAACCATAAATTTACTACTAAAATGGAACTGAATCTAAATAAAAACTGCTATCAGCCTCCCACCTCAAAAACAAAAATGACTCTACTCAGAACAGAGGACCAGAATGTTCTTGCTATATAGTCACTTATGCTTAGAAAGGGGCTAATACAGCTAAGTGCCCATCCAAGCAGTGCTTCAGGACTAAACACCTTGAAATTCAGCCCCAGAAGTATACCACGTGCTTTCAAGATCTTCTCTGGGTTTAGAGGGCACTGTCACCAGTTAAGAAGAACATTCTGCAGTGACAACATGCTGGATGGGGCCTTAAAATGACATGTGTAAGGCAGCTGTTAACACCAAGGACAAAAAAGTCTTCATGTTCTGCCAAGGGAAGCCAAAAACGTTCCTCAAAAATAAATTAAAACAAATCAATATGATTTATGCAGATTCAATTCTTTGTTCGTGAAACGTGCTCAATTTGCACATTTTATTCTCAATTTGTGTGTGTGTGCGTGCATGCATGTGTTTTCTCCAGCAAAGGTTTGGCTGTGTATGGGGCTCTATGCAACCTGCCTGCGCAGTGACTATTGCTTGCAACGTTCCTATCCTGGGTGCACATCTCAAGTCACTGGTATCCAAATCCCCAAGCAACATAATCTTCATTTTATGCAACTCAAGCACATTAACTGGTGTGTCACCGACTGCTTAGAGGAGCCCCATGGCGCAGAGTGGTAAACTGCAGTACTGCAGTCCAAGCTCTGCTCACGACCTGAGTTTGATCCTGACGGAAGTTGGTTTCAGGTAGCCGGCTCAAGGTTGACTCAGTCTACCATCCTTCTGAGGTCGGTAAAATGAGTACCCAGCTTGCTGGAGGTAAAGGGGAAATGACTGGGGAAGGCACTGACAAACTACCCTGTAAACAAAGTCTGCCTAGTAAACGATGGGATGTGACATCACCCCATGGGTCAGAAATGACCCGGTGCTTGCACGGGGGACCTTTACCTTTTTTACCACCGACTGCTTGCTTTACATCTCTCCTGTTAACTATCACCAAAAAAAGAGTTGGGAATGGATCACCAAAAACATCTCTTTCCCTGACCTTTTGCTCATGCCAGGATTGGCTCAGGCTCTCCTCTGAGACCACCGCAAAGCTTGACTGAGAGAGAGAATGATGGAGCGAGGCCCTCTGCCCCATGGGATTTGCTTTGGGTTGCTCCAGTCGTACATGGCTCTGCATGTGTTCTCTTTAATGTGCAACCAGTAGTGTCTGTGTAAAGAGGTTCTTGTTTGTGCAGAAGTTCTTACAAGAGGTTCTCATTTGTTTTCTTCCCAGTTTGAATTCTTGACAGTTAAATACAGCACATACACACCCCTTATCCTGTAGCATTAGGTCTTCATTAGCAGACATGGAAAATCCTCATAAACAGCTGAAGCAAGATTTCTTGCACTGTTCTGTGCACACCTACAATCTGGATTTTTGAGAGGTTTTTTCTAGGTGGATCCCACCAGACCTTACTTTTGGTGGAAGGGTGTGTGTGTCTCAGCTTTCTCCTGCTCGCCCTTGTGCTATTCATAGGGGGCCCCTGTCCCCACAGGAGCAGCATTTCAGGGGGCATTTGGGGGGTGCAACAGGAGGGACAAAGTGAGAAAGTCATGTCTGGTTGAAAGAAAGGCTTCTGTCAGTGATGATTTTCAGTGGGATCCAAGCCGCCAGCTAGAAACTTACAGTCAATGAAGTATGAAGGACTACAGCCTTTAAATCTAATGCTAGGTTACTCAGAAGTAAACCCTATCCATTTAAATGGGACCAGCTTCCCCAACAAGTGTGCATAGTATTGCAACCTTAAACATCTCAAGTATCTTCCAACAACATGAAGTAACATTGAGCCTGAATGTTTTTTTGCACAAACAATGAAGGAACTGATTGAAAAACTCAGCATGAATACGGAGGTCCGTAACCTCCACCAGTTAACTGAACCCAAACCTCCTTGCCAGAACAGGTCATACTGATCCCCCTCCCCTTCCCACCGCAAGTTTTGAAGAATCCAAATATATATTCTTATTGGCATACTCCGGGAAGTTCTCAAGCTTTCTGAAGTGCAACTCACTTCTAAACTCACTGTCTTGCTTGGGATCCCATTTCTGTACTTTACTTTTGGGGACTTGCCTGCAAAGCAACTTCATGTTACCTTTCCCCCTCCCCAACATAAAATACAGGAATCACACATCAGTTAACACTGAGGACGTCTATATTCTCTTTTCCAGTGTTCAGCATTGATCGCCTTGTCCCACCTATTCCCTCCAGACCTCGCAAATCACCTGTATGAGAGCCACAACCCACTTTGGGGTCCCAACTCAGTCTGAGAACGGACAGCTTATCCGATCGCAACTCATGCTGAAGATCAGTGTATGGAAGGACCAGTAAGAAATAGGAAAAAATACTCTCTTGACAGTATTTACCATACACCTAGAAGGAAGAACTAGATTCAAGTCCAGTAGCACCTTAGAGGCTGACGAGATTTTGGGAGCATAAGCTTTCAAGAGTCAAAACCCCCTTTGTCAGATAAGGATGGGGGAGATTTGACTCTCAGGGAGCTTTGACCTTCGAAAGCTTATGCTCCCAAAAACTCGTTAGCCTCTAGCTCTTCTTTATAGGTAGTTTTGGAAGAGAAGCTCTGTTGGTCTGCAGTACAAGAGCTAGATTCGGGTCCAGTAGCACCTCAGAGACTAACAAAATTTTGGGGGTAGAGATCAAAATCTATACTGGAAAGTAATTAAGATAAATTAATGGTTACAAATAAGTTAGCATTAATGTTAAAATCAATAAGGCGAGTTCTATTATGTCATTGCAAAGTACCAACATTATGAGAATGAAAGAATAGATAAAAAGTAGTATACTTAATGCCATAAAGCTAGAGCAGGGAAGATAATAGGGAAGATATTAAAAATCTACATGCTCACCCAGAGTTGTTTGTTTTTGATAGTTTAGGTTTTATGTCTGTATTGTGCTGTGTATGTTATGTTGTAATGCATTTTATATTTGTATTTTTATGAATATGAAATTTAATTTAAAAAATTAAAAAGATTTTGGGGGTATAAGCTTTTGAGAGTCAAAGCTCCCTTTGTCAGATAGGGTGGAGGAACTTTGATTCTCAAGTACCCTTGACTCTCCAAATTTAAAAAAAACACACACCCAAATCTTGCTGGTCTCTAAGGTGCTACTGGACTCAAATCTAGTTTCCGTACCGCAGACCAACATAGCTATCTTCCAAAACTACCTAGAAGGAAGAGATCCCTAAACGTTCGGGAAAGTTAGTCTAGACTTCAAAGTTTTTATGAGCATTCAGAGAGCTACTGAATCCTGCTCCCACCAAATGTTTGAAACTGGATCAAGTAAAAGAATTACAAACCAGTCACTTTTATTTGGATAAGCCATGTTCTCTCCAATTTCCCCAACTTCTAAAGACCAATACCAGACTTGCAACAAAGGAAATGGATTCTCCAAGTTTGTGTTGGCCCTACAGACTTGGGATTAGAGATCAGGGCTTCCGGTATGCTTCAGCTTTGGCACCTTTTCATAGGAAGTGCTGATCTTAGGACTCCATACCAAAAAAAATGACTCATTTTGATTATAAACACATTTAGGAGAATCAACCAACACTACAAAAGTGGAAATATCTAAGTCTCCAATACTTATAAGAGGATTATTTCCTTAAAATAGTTTGATGGGTTTGGAAGGGAATTGCTTCAGGCACCTGAAGGACTGGACAAATTACCTGCCCTCCATCCACTACGTAACGCTGCCCAATTTGGCTCCTTCTGACCTGCCAAGCGCACCATCTAAAATTATTTTCCTGTTTGGAAAATAAAGATCACATTGTTTTTCTGTTGCTCACAACCTAAAATGCATAAAGCTGGGGGGAAAGCTGATAAACATTTTGCATTTTTAAACACAGAGACTGATTTTTTTTTAAATTATGCCACTTTTGATTTTTTGGGGGGGGAATGCTTTGCAAATTCACAAGAAAAGCATGAGATACTTTTAGAAGCCAGTTAAAGCCTGAGGAACAGAAAAGGTAGATAGAACTACCAACTGCTGTGAAGTCCCTCAAGGAAGGCAAACTCAGAAGCATTCCCTCTTGCTTGTCAAACCAGTCAATCACAGCTGTGACTTCCCTCACTGGACAGAACAAAAGAAAGGCAGAACAAGCCTGTTTCCACTGCATAGAACTAAGCAGAAAACTGCATATTTTTCTTTCTAGCTCTGGATCTAAAAAGTACATACTTGCTAGGAAACCAGGTCAGCTAAGGGGACAAACAAGCACCAGGAGGCATGCCCAGATTCCTGCTAAAACTGAGTAATATGGCAACCCTACAGACATTCAACTGATTGTTAATTAACCTTTATCCCTTTGGGGACAGGATGTATTTTAAGTAACGGTATTCACAAAGCATGTCTCACACAGGCCAAAAAAGAAACGGCTTCTATGACAAATTGAGAACCAAAGCCAGCTCCTCTAGAACATTAAAGGTAAAGGTCCCCTGTGCAAGCACCGGGTCATTCCTGACCCATGGGGTGATGTCACATCCTGACATTTCCTAGGCAGACTTTGTTTGCGGGGTGGTTTGCCAGAACATTAACAAGCCAAAAAAGTCACCACCCCAAGAATTTTTCAATTCTTCTTAAAATGGGTCCCTCTTGCTTTAATACATAAAGTGGCAAGGCAGAATGAGAACTCCCCAGGAAATTTGCTTTTATTGTTTCATTTGCCCGTTGTTTACTGTCCAAGTGGCACAGATTCTGTTTACCTTCATACACAAAAGATGTGGGCCACTTCTACCGCCCTCTTTCCTATGGGAGCCAAAAGCTATAATGTGTTTGCAATGAGCAACTATACTGGAATGTATGCACATTAAAAACTGACACCAGACTGACCTTAGAACACAAGCCCCACCCTGCCAAACCCACCCCCGCCCAATTTTTCTTATTCAAATATGTCCTTCTCAGATCTTCCTCAGACAATGCAAAAGCGAAGCAGTACTAATCTCGTCCACTTCCTCCCAGCTCAAGTCACTTGAACACACAAAGCTGCTCAACACTAAGGGAGACCTTCGGTCTATCAAGGACAACATTGTCCACCTTGACTGGCAGTGGTTCTCCAGGGTCTCAGGCAGAGATCTTTCACATCACCTACTGCCTGATCCTTTTAATTGGAGGTGCTGGGGACTGAACTGTATGGGGAGGGGCTACGGAGGGGAGGGGCTGTGGCTCAGTAGAAGAACCTCTGCTTTGCATGAAGAAGGTCCCAGGTTCAATCCCCGGCACCTCCAGTTAAAAGGATCTGGCAGTAGGTGATGTGAAAGACCTCTGCTGGAGACTATGCAGAGCTGCTGCGGGTCTGAGTAGACAATACTGACCTTGTTGGACCCAATGGTTTGATTCAGTATATGGCAGTTTCATGTGTGTTCACATGTAAGCGTGGGACCTTCTGCATGCCAAGCAGATGCTTCATCAAGGAGACACAGCCTCGACCACAGTTCACAGTCCTTACCAACAAAGGATGGTATCAAATCCCCCAACCAGATTAAGTAGCATTCAACCCCCAGCCCCTGGGTATTAGGGGAATAAATACATAAGACTGACAGAAAACCAATCCAGTTTGGCCAGCATGGGAGAGAAGGTGTCTCTTCCCCCCTAAGTGATGTAGCATCCTTATTCCAACACCAATACCTGTTGGGGGGGGACAGCATTGCAGAAGACCCCATCAGTACAATTGCAAACAGGACTGAGAAAGCCATTCTTAGCTTCCCCTCCCTCCCACTGCCCTCTGTACACATGATGTTATTTCCTAGGTTTTTTACATGTATACCTAAAAAAATAGAATATGTGAATCCAAACAAGTGTTGAAAACACATATAGTATGCAGGTGCATCCAGCCAGAACTGATATAGGGCCCCTTTTTTTGTGCACAAACCCACAAATGCTAGCTGGCCTTGGTAGGCAGCCAAAACTTGTGCTCACCATCAACCGCGACACTCCTTCAGTGGAGAGGAGCTGAGGTCTTGATTGCAACAACGTGCTACACAGCAGAGACCTTCGAGGCTCAGCATCACTGCAGGGATAAGGCCTTCCCCCAACTCCACCCACCCTGTCCCTGTCTTGAGGACCCCTTGGAAAGCAGTGAGATTTCTCTATCTTATCTTGTCCAAGTTCAGGAAAAGGTAAGATTGCCAGCCCTCCTCCAGGTTGGAAGAAGGGCAAGGGATGGAGGAGAAACCCGCCATTTTGGTGAGCTGGCAAGTGCATTTTGGGCCCTTGACTTGATCGCCATCCCTGATTTGTTGCTGTGTAAATGTGGGAAGATCTGAGCAAGGCTGTCAAAGATAGGACATTTGGGAGGACTTTGATTCATAGGGTCGCCATGAGTCGGAAGCGACTTGATGGCAACTTAACACACACAAATGTGGGGAACGGCCTTTAACAGCTCACCCTGACTAGACGACTGCAACAACCAAAGGTGGATTCTCAGGGCCAAACTAGATGTGGTTCTGGGAGGCCCGTGTCCAGAGCTTCCAAGCATTTTTCTTTTAAACAGCAAGCCAGCTCAGCTTAGAACTGTGGCATTTGGAGCCCTGACATGTCACTTTCCCCAACTGGAAAATCCTGCAGAAATGGATACTGGCCCCACCGGGACAAAGATACAGGTGATGCAGTGAGTGTGCTTGCTTCAATGAGGAAACGGGTCCAATGGGGCAGTAAATCAGCACCGGAGGGAACACGATTAACCCCCACTCTCCCTGTGCCATGATTCCAATCCAAATAAGGCTTCCGCAAGCTTGCTATCAAAAAAGGATGTCCAGAAGCTCCAGGGATGGCCAGGTATCCACGTTTGCTTGGGTTCTCACTGAGCTGCGAGAGTGGCAGGTGGAGAACTGGGTCAGAGGAAGAAAAGATGTCAAACGCATGGCCTCAGCAGAAGAAAAGTGGCATGGATAACAGAATGTAGTCTGAAACAACCAGGAGGTCCTGCACCAGAGAGAAGCAATGGCGAGCCAAGCGAAGGGTCCATTCCCTGCACTGCCAAGCATCCCCAGGCCTCCTAGTCCTTCTGCATGCGTCTCTCACTCGGCTGTTCTGTTTGCTGAAGCTCTATGACTCAGTAGCTTATTTTGCTAACTTGTCCCACATGCTGACTGTTGGACTCATCTTCAAAAATCCACTCCAACACAAGCATCTGACATTTGTAACTTCCAATGTTTTGCAAGGGAAGCAAGCTCTTCCTTCCTCCTTGGTGTGGGGTGTGGCCCTGCTCGCTTCGAGTCTTCTGGATACATCTCCCTAAAATTAGCTGCCACCCACAGTCAGGAGCTTGTCCATTTGTGTCACCCTCCCGCTGCCCAAAGCACATTTTGAAACTGTACTTCCTTTCAACAGTATTACTGTTAACAGAGCAGAAGGATAGGGGTTTTGTGGACAAAGTAACACCTCTCTGTTTGTTGGGCGGTTTCAAATGGGAACATCATCTTTTTTAGAAGCCCTTCACGCATATTTTTAAAGCCTTCTTTAAAACGCTTTTAAAAAAGGAATCCATGCCTTTTCTCTCAGGTAACATCCTGACGTTTACTAGGCAGATTTTTGTTTATGGGGTGGTTTGCCAGTGCCTCCCCCAGTCGTCTTCCCTTTACCCCCAGCAAGCTGGGTCCTCATTTTACCGACCTCGGAAGGATGGAAGGCTGAGTCAACCTTGAGCCGGCTACCTGAAACCAACTTCCGTCGGGATTGAACTCAGGTCGTGAGCAGAGCTTTCGACTGCAGTACTGCAGCTTTACCACTCTGCGCCACGGGGCTCAAGTACTACATAAATTCAGAATTTACCTCTGGCTCCTTGTGAAGAATGCAAGAATCCAGGAAGCTGTTCTGGTTTAGGAGCCAGTTGATTGACAGCTAAGGAATTATGGGAGTGGCCAATGAAATGGTCACATTCTGAACACAGGGAGAGAGGGGGGGGGGCAAAAACACACGGTCACTTTATCCTCCTTTAATCCCTGTTTTAGCCAGGATCGAACGCACATTAGGCGAAACGCATGCATTCGATCCAGGCTGAATCCTGGCTGAAAAAGGGATTAAAGGAGGATAAAGCAACCATGCGTTTTCGCCCAGAGAGTCAGTTCAGCACCGGAGTTCAGTAGGGACAGAGCTCTAAGCAGCTAGTGAGAGCTGTGGGCTGTCTGAGGAGGATTTGTCCTCAGGAGTTAAAAATCAAAGGAACCCTATTCAAGTTGAATTACTGCTGAATTACAGTTGATATTCAAACTAAAGACAATGCATTTACCTGTGCTGAAGAAAGACCTTGCATTCATGGCTCATGACCAATGCTGATTCCTCCACACCCATCTCTTCCCTGGACATCACAGACTCTTCTGCATCCCACACCTAATCCCATCACGCCTGCTATTCACATTTACATACTAATGCTTGTCTGAATTCACTCTCCTCTACTTAAAGACAGATGGATTCACATTCTAGCTGTAGCTGAAGAAGTGAGCTGTGGCTCACGAAAGCTCACACCCTGCCAGAAAATATTTTTGTTAGTCTTTAAGGTGCTACTGGACTCTTGCTCTTTTTTTGCCTATTCAAGTTGTTTGACCAAGACAGGGGTCAGCAACTGGTTCATAAGGATGCTGACTCTGAGTGTGCAGAGTGCGTCTTTGTATTGAAATTGGGAGATAGCTCTGAGGGAGAGTTCTCAAAACCAGGGAGAGGGAAGAACTCAGGGGTACTGAGGGGTCCCTAAAGGGTTGAGGAGCCCCGTGGCGCAGAGTGGTAAGCTGCAGTGCTGCAGTCCAAGCTCTGCTCACGACCTGAGTTCGATCCCGACGGAAGTCGGTTTCAGGTAGCCGGCTCAAGGTTGACTCAGCCTTCCATCCTTCTGAGGTCGGTCAAATGAGTACCCAGCTTGCTGGGGGTAAAGAGAAGATGACTGGGGAAGGCACGGGCAAACCACCCCGTAAACAAAGTCTGCCTAGGAAACGTTGGGATGTGACGTCACCCCATGGGTCAGGAATGACCCGGTGCTTGCACAGGGGACCTTCACCTTACCTAAAGGGTTGAGGAGAATTATTCTCTAGACTCCAGAGCGAACCGAGTCCAGTTTAGGGATTAAACTGGTGAAGTGATTCGTGTAGCTCCTTTCTCCAGAAAACTGAAACAACCTTGTGTTTTAAGTGAACTCGAGTGAAATCTGAACAAGTAACTGATAAGCTAAAGCAAGCCTCTCAGTGAAAATTATCCAGCATTTTGAAGTGAATTTAATGTTACCATTTGAAAGCAACCAATCCTCTCTTGTACATATATTTAAGTGTGAAATGCCTATTCTTTATTGGTTTATGACCCAAATATTACTGTTCTGGAACCAGGTTTGCATGTTTATATCCTCATCCTATGTTGAGGTTGCTTTGAATTTCTACCTCACCAAGCCTCTGTGTGCCATCAATTTCTGACAGACATAATTTCGCTGAAAGGTCATTCTCCCCCTTGATCCGTGGCCCTCGTCTTTAAACAGCTCGCGCGGCCATTGCTTGAGCAAACCAGGAGATGTCTGCTGAAGTCCACTTTCATGGCTCTGCCAAAGATCAACTCCACCGCTTGCTCTTGAGGACACTGAACAAGCATCAGTCCACGGACACAGTCACAGGAAATGGCGACACCACAGGAGCTTATTTCCATGAAGTAAAGCTTGAAATGGGATCTAACTTCAATTTCGTTGAGCGTGAAGATGGAGTGAATTAGAGAGGGATCAAGCACTAACGTATATTTGAACGGATTTGTGACGCTTTTACATTAGTGCTTTCTGGATAAGCGAGGCATAATTCCCCCCCCCCTGAATTAAAATTGGAGGCATCTTTTACTCTTACACTTGGAAAGGATCAGAGCGCCGGAGTAACCACCCCTGCGTTTTCTGAGCAAGTCATTGTTCCAAGCAAACATTGGAAGCCAGTGCAGTTCAAGTCCGCGAGACAACAATTTGAATCCCCACTCTGCCACGGAAGCTCACTGGGTGACCTTAGGCCAATTACACACCCGCAATGTATTGTGAGGATAAAATGAAGGAAAGGTGAATGATCTCAGCATTTTGGGTCCCCACTGGGGAGAAATGTAGGGTATAAATAAAGCAAATAAATACTAAATCAAGAAGCCCAGAGCAGCAACTCAGGCACTGATATCACTCTCAAGACTGGGCAGTTTTGCTTAATCTCAGCACTGAGCCGATTTGAATGAGCCAACCACACCCCGTGCAGAGAGGTGGTGCAATTGTTAACTCCCCAGCAGAGGCTGACTAGAAAACAGCAAGGTCAGAAAAACACATCATGCAGGGAGACATGCGGCAGCATCCTCTGGGTACTTCAGGTTAAAAGGCGGGCTAGCTACTTTATGCGCACATGGCACACCATTTGGGAATTACTGCACTAGACAGAGCTACACTAAACCCAGTAATAAATCAAGAGGAAAGTTCAGGGTGGCTCATGTCTTTGAAGAAGAAACATCATCATCATCCTGTGCTACAGAAGCCTCAAAATCTACAGTCAACCCTCTCTTCATAAAGTTACCATTTGAGTTATTTGATGGTATAATCGCTTTTTACAGAAGTGAGTTTCCGGAGCCCAAATCCAGAAGGGGGGGGGGGAGATGAATGATTTTGAACAAAAGCACTGAGAGAAACATGACATCTGCAACTGAGCAAACAGCTGTAGAGGAAAACTGGGATGCATTTTTCTTGTTTTCCAACATCTGGATTGTTTTTCAAGCTCTTAAAAATGAATCAATATGGATTCTCTGCCTTCTTACTATTACAGAAATGAACTAGTACACATATGGGCTTGGTTCCTTCCATAGATTATCATCATTATCAACATCCAGCCCTTATTGGTCAGAAATGCTTTCCAGTCTTGCCCCAACAACTACTCTATAAGGTTGGCCTCCATTAATCCCACTGCACAGGTATGGAGACAGAGGCTATGTGTCCCAAGCCAACAGATGCATCTGTGGCTCGATCAGAGTCCAGAATGGAATTAAAACATACCAAGCCAAACTCCGTACATGATAACGTTCTCTAACACAACACTCACATTTAAAAAGAACATAATGAAAGATCATCACATGCCCTCTGGGCAGGGATAAGACCACTTCCAAAGAGCGCCTGACATACTTCAGGATTTTTGCTGAATTTCAACTATAGGATGATAAACCCATTGACTTACAATAGTCCAGCAATGAACTAAAGTCTCTTGGGCTAAGTTAAACATTCCTTCCGTAAGAAGAGCTCTTCTTCCCACCCAGAACACAACAGATCAAGAAAGCACCTCTTACTGAACTACTGGGAAACATACAGCAAGTAAGCACCTTGTCAGAATCATACAACTTTCATATGGATTAGAAGTGGTGATGGTACATGTTGAAACACTGAAACAGGGTGTCGGGAAGGGAAGTGTACAGAGGCTAGCCGCTAGGGGGACTCACGCAAAGTGGGAAGTGCATACTTTAGTATAAATGAACTCACTTTCACAGCGACCACTGCTCTTTTAAAACTGGACATGGTGAGAATAATTATCACAAGACAACAAGGTGTTTCAGGTAAAAATCAAATAGGGCTTGGTGCGATGTTTGAAGTGACAGTTTGTGATTGGTTGGGAAGCCAGAAACCTTCGTCTGAATCAGGTTTGCAAACTCTGGTTTGTGCCTGCTACTGTCTGGCATAAGGTTTCAGCTGCAAATATCAGTTATGGCCATCATGCCGCTCCCTGAGGCTTCTCTGCCAAAGAAACCGGAGTGCTGAGCAGATGGGAAACGAAAGCAGACATTCAACCAGCAGACACGGATAGCACATGGATATCTGAATTAACGCTCAGTCTTGCATGCAAAGGGAGGGACTTCTGTGAGTGAGTGATGAAACATTACAGACTTGATCAAGTTTGACCATCGAATGAAACCCAAAAGGACAACTGCCACAGAAACTTCTCAAAGCTGCCGTTCAAAGCTACGATAGTTAAACTGTCTAAGAACTGGTTATTTTGCTGGGCAGATGCACTCCCTTTCTCCTCCATACATGCAACCATTTGTGAGCAGAAAACACGAATAACACTGCGAGAACAGCAATAAGGTGAAGCCAGCTACATAGATAAGTGGCTGATTGTGCTTTCATGCCAAAGCAGTCTATACTCTGAACAATGAAATCTAAAAGCTGAGCTTAACATACATGCTTTGAATCAGTTCAGTTTCACCAACTGTTGTCCAGTTTGTACAGACATGCCCAATTAAAATGTATTTCCAGATTTTGTTTCTTACAAGCATTGGTGTTATGGCAGGACGAAAAGCATGGACAATCCAAGCCAGAAAGGTGGTATGTGGCCAGAGGACATGAGGAAGCCACAACCAGATAGGGTACAGATGGTTTATCACTTTGAACAAAAGGCTCTCTCTACATATTCTGCATTCTGCCTCAACCCTGAAAGTTGAATCTGTGCTTTTCCTTATTTAAAACCAACAGCTGAGATCCTCAGAAGGCAGGTGCTGTTCCTGCATTCCATTCCATTCCCACATTAAGTCGATCCCACTCTCCCGCTCAAGAGTGTGTTCCTATCAGCCAAGAGAATACTGTTACCGACCTGCATTAATTTACATGAATGCTTGGGCATTTCCTAGCCCCTGTGACCATGGATGTCATTAGTAGCCCATAACCACACAGAGAGAACACATGAAATCTGTACAGCCATCACACAGAGAGGGATGAAGCACTAAATATTAATGTCCAGATTTGCCCTAAGGCTGAGTCAGGCAAGAGATTCCTCTTAGAAGCTCCGGGTGCCTGGTTTGCTTGCCTTCGTACAAGAACTGTGTTGTAAATCACACGGTCTGTCCTATTAACAATGGGCTATTCAGAACACACATCTCTGCAGCACAGTTGCCAGCTCTATTCAGAACCATATGTCTAGTTAAGTGGTGCAAAAAAGGCCTGCCACCTGCGGAAAGAGGGGCTTCTTCAGCTGTGAGGCATTTTCCACCAACTGCTTCACATAATACCGCCATTCAACAGCCAAGCCGGACGTCCGATGAGTGTTTGCAAGGCAACCTGCCGGGATTTTATGAGGTGAAAGATGGGGATGCATTTAATGCCACGCAGAACTGAGCGCTGTCAGTGTAATGATCACAAAAGAACTTTAAAGTCTGATGCATAATACTTTAAAGGTAAAGGTCCCCTGTGCAAGCACCGGGTCATTCCTGACCCATGTGGTGACGTCACATCCCGACATTTACTAGGCAGACTTTGTTTACGGGGTGGTTTGCCAGTGCCTTTCCCAGTCGTCCTCCCTTTACCCCCAGCAAGCTGGGTACTCATTTTACCGACCTCGGAAGGATGGAAGGCTGAGTCAACCTTGAGCCGGCTACCTGAAACCGACTTCCGTCAGGATCGAACTCAGGTCGTGAGCAGAGCTTGGACTGCAGTACTGCAGCTTACCACTCTGCACCACGGGGCTCCTACCAAGCCAAAAAACAAACAAAAAAACCTGGTTTGCCTCAATGATGTTCTGGGCACAAGCAGGTATGCATACTGGCCTCAGGTCCATGCATTCAGGGTGCTCAAGGCAATGGCCTAAACAATCTTCAAATGGCACCAAATGCTCTGGGTCCTGGCCACACTCCTTCCGTGAATGGTTCAATACTTGCCAGTGCAACCCTAGGCAGAGTTACAGCCTACTGCGTCCATTAAGTCAATGGGCTTAGAAGGGTGTAGCTCTGCTGAAAGCCCTGCTGGGGACTGCCCTGCACATCTCCCGGACTAGCTTTTTTGAAAGTTCTGCCAACAATTCCACTGGCTTTTTGGTGTCTTTCAAGAGATGGGCCTGGCTCTGCTTTGGGCTCCCTCCACACCTCTGATTCACCAATCTGGACCTAAGGCTACAGCCTCACATGTTTTACAATATTAAGGACCTGTGTATAGGCATGAATATACTTCAGATCAAGGGTGCCTGGTCCTTGCCATTGGCTCCTTTTATGTTCCTTGAAGTTCAAATGCAATGTGCCTTCCTTACAAAACAGAAGAAATGCTGCACACATTTCCACCAAGAAGACTATCTGCTCTATCCAGGCCTGGGTTGGAAATCTGGGTAAGAGTTTCTGGCCATGTACAGTATGTTTCGGAGCGAGGGCAAGGGCAATTCGGAGGTACTATATTGCAATGGCTCCATCCCATCCTGCAGGGCAGGCTCCAGAAAAATCATTCTAGAAGGCTGCTGCTCCCCCGCCACACATACAGTGTGGGGGATCATTTTGTTCCCAAAGTTATTTAACATTTACGTGAAATTGCTGAGAAGAGCTGTCTGGAGGTTTGGGGTGCAGCGCCATCAACACAGAGATGACATCCAACTTCACCTCTCTTTTTGCAATCAAGCCCTAAGGAGGTAGTGGATTTGTCAAACTGGTGCCTTGAGTCAGTGGTAGGGTGCATGAGAAACGACAAACTGAGCTTAATCCAGACAAGATGAAGGTGAGGTTGAGAGTTGGCTGAATCAGAATTAGGCATGGGGTTGAGTTTCTACTGAAGAGCCAGCATTTGGCCATATTCGGTGCCCAGCGCTGAAGCCTATATGCCAATGGTGGCTTTTCTTGGAGAAGCCTATACTGGACATAGTGACACATGCTGTGGTGACCTCCAAGCTGGAATATTATAAGCACACTCAACAGAAGGCTACCTTCAAAAGTTCTCCGCAGTTTCATCTTCCAGACAGGACTACTATAGGCACACTCTACAGAAGGCTACCTCCAAAAGTTCTCCAAAGCTTCAACTTCCAGATTGGACTACAATAAGCACACTCCACAGAAGGCTACCTTCAAAAATCTTCCGAAGCTTCAACTTCCAGACTGGACTACTTTAAGCACACTCTACAGGAGGCTACCTCCAAAAGTTCTCCAAAGCTTCAACTTCCAGATTGGACTACTATACACACACTCCACAGAAGGCTACCTTCAAAAGTCCTCCGAAACTTCAACTTCCAGACAGGACTACTATAAGCACACTCTACAGAAGGCTACCTCCAAAAGTTCTCAGAAGCTTCAACTGGGCCAGAATGTGGCTGCACACTTATATGGATCCTAGTAGTTTTTCTCTGGATCTTTGTTTGCTTCTGGGCTTCATTAAAAGTATATATAATTTGGGCTAGGGTTACCTAAGGACAGCCTCCTCCAACATGAGCCTACCTGGGACACTTGAAAGCCCCCTAGAATGCCCTGCTCCATTTTCCTTTGCCACCATAAGTTTGGCAAGAGACATGTCTTGCCTCTTCTCTTCTGAAGTTTAGAAAGAACAGTGAATACAATTCTGCAGCAAAGAGCCTTTGGTTTAAGTTAATTAATGATTAATGCTCTCTTGCTGAGCTATCGTGTGGACTCTCCTTTGTAGAATTTTATGGATTTATTATTTGCTGAAATTTTCATCTCTCCATCTGCCAGTTATATTTGGTGTGATCTTACTGTGATTCAGCCCTACCTATATTTTTTTCTGGCATTGTAAGGCCCATCCTAACTATCCAGTGCCTTTTTATCCCACCCCGTTCCCAAGGAAATCAAGACAGCATACATGGTTTTCATTTCTCCATTTCTTCCTTACAACAACTCTTTGAGGTAGGTTAGGCTGAGAGAGCACGGCTGGCCAGAGGTTACCCAATGAGCTTGATGGAAGATCATCTACCAGATCGTAACACTCCACTCCCACCACTACACAACACTTAACCACTACACCACTAGCAGGATAACATTATTCTAAATAAACACTTTAAAGCATTTTAAAATAACTGAGGGAGAACGTAATGCACTACCAGCTCCCCCTCTTCTTGAATTTCTCAAATTGAACAAGGGTATCATTCTGTTCACTTTCTTTGGAAAACTGCCTTAGACTGTGAAGGGGGAATACAAAGCATTTCCAAAGGAAATATACAAATTTCTGTACCGTTATCACAAACAAAATTTTGCTGGCCAAGATAAACCACACACTTGCGGGTGCGATGCTCCAGCTCTCCAAAGCAACAGCTCCTGTCCCACAGACGCTGAAAGCGTATTCCAGAGGTGCAACTCACAATGCCAGTGATGAGATTCCTTATCATTACTTCCTTTTCTATTATGTGATTTATCAGCCCCGCAACAGGTGGGGTAGCTGCAACCTCATTCTCTTAGTTGGTTGAAACTGTTCCTGGTTGGACAACAACATTTTGGCCAGCTTAGCAGACACACTTGAGCATTCATTTATGAAAACGTCATTGTCTGTTATTTTTTAAAAAAATACCCAGGATCATATATATACCTGGCCAGTGGACCCGAGTGAAAACCTCAGGTCCCATTCCAGCTGGTCAAGAAGAATGAGGACCCTGGCCCCGGATTGGCCCATTCAAACGGGGTGGGCAGGGCCGGCACCCAGCCTGCCATGTGGCCGGCCTCCACCATTTCCCTCGCACCCCAGAGTTGAGTGGGGCAACGCCAGCTGCTCCTGGCCCGCAGCCGGCCTGCGGAGCAGCCCTGGCTCCAGAAGTGGGGAGAGGCGCACCAGCGGCAGCCTCGCTGGCACTCGCCCCCCTGCCCACGGAAGGAGGAAAAGCAGCGGGAACTCCTGGCTCCCGGCGCGGACCCCACAAACCCAGCTCCAGGTAAGGCAGGGAGCTGATGCTTTCCCCAAACTGTATTAGCTATTTAAGGGGTGGTTTAACATGCAGCAGAATCTAGTATTAGAGCTTGCTTGTGCCACCAAGTTGAGGGGGGCTGCATGTTTATCTATCTCCCTTTCCAATTGCCAATCCCTCTGAGTGCAAGACAGATAGGGCAGGGAGAAACCCAAGCCAAAATCCTTCCATGGATGCTTTAACTGGGGAAGCGTGCAAATCCTCAAATCTGGAGCTTGGAGTGGTATGGTCCAGCAAAACCTTTACCACTCGAATCTGCTAAATGGGTCTAATCCAGGAATACAAAACTTCCAATGTCTTTGCTACCCAGAAACACATAGTGTTGCCGGCATCCAGGTGGCATCTGGAGAGCTCCCGCTACTACAACTGGTCTCCAGGAGACCAAGATCAGTTCCCCCAGAAAAAATGAGGTCCCTCCCCACCCCAAACTCCACCCTCCCTAGGCTCCACTCCCCCAATTTCCAGGTAGTTCCCAACATAGCAATCCTAGAAACACAGCACCTTTGCTTCATCAGAAAAGGGTGTGGCTTTAAAACTGAACGATTCATATTCACTTCCCTAAGCCATTCAAGGCATTTGACCTCTGGGAAAACAACAGCTTCTCCAATTCCCCGTTCAAGTTTGACACTCACCACTGATGTTTATCGCTGGCAACACTATCGACATCTTGGGCCGCCTGGTCTTATTATGGGTCGTGGCTGGCAACAACAGGTGATCCTGAAAATGTTGAAATATGCATTCAAGTTAGCGCTGGCAGTTCGGCATGTATAAATCATGCATTCACGGCTAAGATGCTTCATTGTAACAGCATTTCTAGCAGGAAGCAAGAATTCAACCCGATGCACAGCAACAATAAGCTGAGGACAGTTGTTTGCAGAAGTATGAGGAAGCCCAGCGAAGCCAGTTGGGAGTAGGTGAAATGGCTTGCTTCTGCTTGCAGCAGTGATATAGCCCTGCATTGAGAAATGGAGCTGATATTTTGATTATTATGAGCCAGATGTTACGTTTCCGCTTCACTGTCCTTACACTTCCTTCTGGCCGCCAGAGAACACTCAACCCCCACAATGACACTTCTGGGTTTTACCTATCCACCTCTGAATGCAAATGTGAGCTAGGAGCGGTGTGAGCCTAAGTGCTGTCTGCATACTGTTTCTCCTTGTTCCAGTATAGGCTGAGATGCTATCTGGCTTTCTTTAGTGCTACAAAGTCAGTTTTGCAGCATCAGAAAGGGGAAACAGCTGACCTCTGGCAGCAACTAAGTAAAATGTGTGCAACAGAACAGGCCAGGTGACAAACCAGGGCCCCATTCAGCCTCTAGCTGCTGGAGTCTACTACTGCAGAGATGCTCATAACTATACAGTTTGCGCCAGGCATATTCTCAATGGCACCTTCCCATTTTCTTTCCTGCGTGCGTCTGTTGTATATGTGCACCCCACCACACAAGTTCATCTGTGACTCTCACACCACCACACCCCTGCCTTTCTCTCTCTCTCTCTCACACACACACACACACACAGTCATCCTCCTCCTCCTCGATGTGTGTCAATCTGTGGCTCCTTCCTCTCCCTCCTCCTCTTGGACCGTCACATATGCTGTTCCTGGCATGGCACCGCTGCCATGTTCCCAGATAGCACCATTTCCAAAGTTGGGACACAAGGTTGCATGGATGAATACTCCCCATGCCGCAAGAAAAGAACTGCATACAGGAAGCTAAGCGTGTCAGAAGAAAGGCTAGGCTAGACTCTCCCTCCTACTGATAAAAGAAAGCATTCGGTCATGTGTCAACGCTCCCACCAGTGTCCAAAGTTGTACAATTGTGGAACACTTCATACCCTGAAACCTCCTCTGTGGGCAGACTAAACCAAAGCATCTACAATGAAGAAACTATTACAGATAACACAGGCATCAATTTAGTAAAGCACATGCAATAGATTCTTCAACAAATTCACTTGGGAGTTTATTTATTTATTTATGGATGTATATCCTGCCCTACCCCGGCCAAAGCCGGGCTCAGAGTAGGTTGCACATTATGCATTATAAAAACATAAGAAATGATATACGACTTAAAACCATTAATACTAAAATCAATTCTAAAATCCAATGGTACCCGTTTCATGGGCACCGTGGTCAGCGGCCACTCTAAAGAAAAGAAGTCAGGACCCACAATTTATTCAGAAGATCTAAATTAACCAAATTGGGGGGGGGGAGGAGGGAAGGGAGGCCAGCTACCCATTGTTCCCCTCAATCATAGGCCTGTGGCCTATTTAAATATTCTTGCCCCCCCTCCCCCTGGCAACTCGAAGCGTCTTACATAATGACAAGCACAAAGAGATACAATTTAAACAAAAATATACAGCCCTACATGCCCCTGATGCAATCCTAAAGCTGTAACATCATGATGAAAATTTACTTTTTCCCTTACTGTTGCAGATATAAAGCTTCGGTGTGGTCAGAGACATGAGCCAAAGGGATTTACAGCCTATGTGTTTGGAATGAGTCAACCACGAAATCCTGGACCACCCCAAGATACTGTTTGCCCTTTGGTCTGTCTGCTGCTTCGTTGGTATGGTATTCCTTACTGTTGTAAACTGACTTGGATCCTTTTGAGTGGAAAAGCAGGGCACAAGTATTTAAACAAACAAATAAAGCAAAAGCAGGTGATGAGACACAAGGACATCCACTGGCACATTCAAACAGGGGCACAGGCTGCCAGTCTCAGGTGAAGAGCCAAGAGCCCTTTGGCTCCCACCACAGGCTTGCACCACTGACCAAGCCCAGACATCAAATACTTGCAAAAAAAAAAAGGGGGGGGGAGGGCCAGATGCTCAGCTCAGGTCTTCTTCGATTGGCTTAGATCTTCCCTATTCCCTCCTCTTTCCCCAAGAGCATCCTTGATACATAAATTGCAAGGCACTTTGAAAACGCACTCCCCAGCAAGTAACTGAATTGGGCACCACGCATTAATTTGCATCTGCCCTGAAGAAGAAGAGTTGGTTTTTATACACCGACTTTCTCTGCTACTTAAGGAAGAATCAAACCAGCTTACAATCACCTTCCCTTCCCCTGCCCACACAGACACCCTGTGAGGTAAGTGGGGCTGAGAGAGTGTGACTAGTCCAAAGTCACCCAGCTGGCTTCATGCGTAGGAGTGGGGAAACAAATCCAGTTCACCAGATTAGCCCCCGCCGCTTTTGACATTTACATTGCCATTGTGTGCCTAATTCACTCTTCTCTACTTAAGGATCGATGGACTCACATTCTAGCTGTATCTGAACAAGTGAACTGTGGCTCACGAAAGCTCATACCCTGCCAGAAATTTTGTTACTGTTTATCTCAGTTGAAATTCATTGTATTAGTTTTAACCCAGTTTTCCAGCCTGTCAATATTGTCCTATATCCTGGCTCTGCCTTCTACCGTATTTGCTACCCCTCCCAATTTAGTATCATCTGCAAACTTAATAAGAATCCCTTCTGTTCCTTCATCCAAATCATTTATAAAGATGTTGAACTACACAGGGCCCAGGACAGATCCCTGAGGCACTCCACCTGTCACTCCTTTGCAAGAGGATGGGGAACCATTTGCAAGCACTCTTTCGGTGAGATCTGTCACTCAGTTACAGATCCACCTAACAGTAATAGGATCCACCTAACAGTAATAGTATCTAAACCACATTTTACCAACTTGTCAACAAGAATATTATGTGGAACCGTATCAAATGTTTTACTGAAATCATGATAAACTATATCCACAGCATTCCCCTGATCCAGTAGGTAGTAACTTCCTCAAAAAAGGAGATGAGGTTAGTCTGACATGACAGTCACATGGCAAGTGTGTGTTAAGTGACATCAAGCCGCTTCCAACTTACAGCAACTCTATGAATTAATCT
This sequence comes from Euleptes europaea, assembly GCF_029931775.1. NCBI lineage: Eukaryota > Metazoa > Chordata > Lepidosauria > Squamata > Sphaerodactylidae > Euleptes > Euleptes europaea. The sequence goes on along the minus strand of NC_079313.1, from coordinate 25,939,228 downwards.
GAAGAAGTGAGCCGTAGCTCACGGAAGCTTATACCCGGCCAGGAATTCTGTTAGTCTTTAAGGTGCTACTGGACTCTTGCTCTTTTCTACTGCTATGGACCGAGTAACACGGCTACCCATCATGATCAAACACACACATTCAGTAAGTCAGAGATGAGAGACACAGAACTGTTGAAAACGTCCCCTAACTGCATGCAGCACATTAGGATGGGTGGGCGGGGGGAGCATAGTACTTGATTCAGCTCCTGAAATGTTTTCAGTTACTACTGAAATGGGGGTGGGGGAGATGCTGTTTCTCATGGGCAATTTTTAAAACTGTAGACATAAATACTAAAATGTGCTATTAGTAATACTAACACACGTACCAAAAAAAAAACCCTGAAATGTGAGCCTCAAAAACCCACCATCTGCTCCTTTCATGTGAAGTGTCGGCTACAAGCAGAATAAATCACAATGCTTTCGACCACAGCACAGATGGTTTTTGGTCTGGGCCAAAGTTTACGCTTCAGATGGGATGACAACCCGAGGATCAGTCCCAGACCCGAGCGTCTGGCATGATGGCTGGAAAACTATCAGCTCGGAAAGAGGAGATTGCCAAAGAAGCCCCCGGCTCCCTCAGCCTAGTTTTCTTCATGACTATCTCCGTGATCCTCCGAGCCAGATGTTCTGCGCATTCAAAAATCTGGCCTCAGGCGAACGTGCTTCTTTAATCAAACCAAAAAGCAAAAAAGATTTTGTGGGCTGAGCAGGAGACTGACCAAGGGCTAAGCGCTCCTCCGTGGAGCGATCATGGATGCGGATCTACAATGACTGGCCAGCGCTCCTGATGCAAAGCAAGCAGCACCAAGAAGGGCCAGGTTAGGACTCAAGGAAAGCTACCCCCCACCCCCAAAGCTGTGGGGTTTTCCATAGCTCCTTAGACTGGGATCCTGAGTAGGCGGAGCCTGGAAATCTTACAGACACGCAAGGTACAGCAGAGCTTACCACCCTGCCCTTGATTCTGGCTCCTCACCCTGAGATTTTATCCCTTCCTTTTGAAGCTAAAACCCCAACCGCTGGGCTCAACCCCCCCATGCCAGTGATAATCTGGGTAACCCATTCAATTTTGACAGCCGCCTCTCACCATAGAGAGTACAGATACAGAGTAGAATCCTTAAACACTTAAGCCCTCTTCAGATGTTATGCACACGTATACCAGTAACCCAGCAACCACGAGTATTGGGAGCAAACACTTCCCACAATGCTCCCCATTTGCACGGTTACCAAGTTGTCTGAATAGGGAACATGTGTATTTACATGCAGTCCAGAACCCTGGAAAATCCCACGGGTGGTCTGCACCCACCAAAGCAGCCTATCAAAACGCACATGCAAAATACACACATTGCCCCTGTTCAGACAACACAGCAGATCTATGTGAGGTTGCCAGATTTCTGGTACGCAGAGATGTAGCATCTGAAAAGGGCCTTAGAGGAAACTTGGTTTTGCTTCCTTAGACCTCTCCTCTGCACTGTAAGGGAAGTCGCCAATTGTGTTGCCCTCCCTTTACAAGCTCCAGGGCCACCAACATACCGCTGTATCAAAATTTTACCCAACTCTCCCATCCCAGCATTGCCTTTTTCTAAAACAAGACATCCCAAAATGTCAAAATGCAGGGCTCAACCCCATCTAAAGCAAGAACAAATGTTCCCAGAAGTCTTTTGACAGCCACTGGTGCATCCCAGACTTGTCAACACTTCCTAGAAGTTCACTTTTAGCCACAGAATACGGTATCTACCGTGAGGATCTCACAACAGCCCAGTGCTTTTGTAGCGCTGTAAATCGGGTGTTCTCGCTCTTTCCCTAAATCTTAATCTTCTCAACCTGTACCTTGCTTTCCCGCTGGTTCCCTGCCCCCTCCCTCGAGCCCTGCCAGTTCCCAATTTCTGCTTCAGCAAACGGCTTCCTCCTTTTGCCCTACTAACTTTCTACCCTTGCCGCTTACAGGCCTGAGTTACTGACCAAAATGCGGTTAAACACTGGGTTTTTAGGAAGGCACAAATTTGTCGGAAGATGTCAGAAACCAAAGGCTCCACACTTTCTGCTGCAAACCAAGAACAGACCGAATGTTTGCTGGAAACGCCATCTGTAGCCTGCCAAGGGGGTTTGTGCTTTCTTTCAATTGCCACACATTTCATGCTCTTTTCATGTTTTCAGATTGATGGATTCCAGCTGCTTTCGCAGAAGGGTGGACTCCCCCCCCCACCAGTGCTGCTCATTCATGTGCAATTGAGCCCCTCTGCTGAAGCGCATTCGAACCTCCTTCCTGGTGCAAGCGGCAGACCGCCTCTCTTGAGGTTACACCCCCCCCAAAGGCTGCAGAGACGTTATTGCAGCAAGATGGGGAGCGTGCTGAGGTCCGCTTCCCGTTTGAAGTGCGGCCTTTGTAGTCCACTCTGCCGCTGAAACGGGGCCTCCGTGCGGGTGGAACTTCTGCCTGACGTAAGGCACCTCTGTGCCGAGAACAGAAGCAACTGAGGTTACCTTCACGTAGGCCAGAATATAGCCGTCATGTGTCTGCTTCTGGTTGTTGGCTTGTCGGTTCTTAAGAACAACTGCAGGAAACATGTAGATGTTTGTGAGTTTGTAATAGGAAGCAGTTGTATAACTTTACTATTGATGTATATGTTGAAGGAAGCCATACGAGGGGGAAACAATACTTCAGACAGAGGGAGCTGGTTACACGTGGTTCAAGCACAAAGGCTATACAGGTTATTCAGAAGAGACCGTTTTAGGATCATCTCTGTTCTGGAGTTTTTGCCAGGGAATATGATGCTATAATCCCATGTTTGAGCACAGGCCAGGGGCCTTTTCTCTCTCTCTTGACAACTGCACAGTTTTCCTTCAGCCATCTAGGTTGAGAAGATGCACCCAGCCCACAGAGAAACATGCCCATCGCGCCATGGGATGCCATATCAAGCAGCCTCTAAAGACCAAGCTAGGCATGATTGCAGGAGATCCATGTCTGGATTTCCTACAGTCCCCTCCCCCAAAGATGCTAAACAGCCATAGGGAACCCCAAATTGAACTGGGAGGAGGTTAATCTTCCTCATCCCATGCACAGTTCTCCATCTTTAACAGCACAACCATAAAGTCAGTCTGTAAATTGTTGAGGATAGCAACTAAGCCCCACATTTGGCATGACTTGGAAATAGGGCATTGAAGCATCTTATGGATCCTGTAAACACGGAACAGGATAGCACAGCAGCCAGAAACGGATGGCTCCTGGGGTGTACTGGGCTTAATCCCAAACCCTCTCTGTCTATGTCCTGCCCTGGCATAAAGTGTTGTTATTGTTGCTGTTGAATTGTGGAACTCCCTCCCCCAGGGTGTCCCATTTTGTTGTTCGTATTGACTCACTACGTGCAATCCGCCTTGAGTCCCTGTGAAAAAGGTGGACTATAAATAACTTAAATCAATAAATGTCTGGTGCCCTTTATTTTATTTTTTTTGCCATCAAGTCACAGCAGGGGTTTCAACCTAGAGAGCAAGCGTGATGTAGTGGTTAAGAACGGCGGTTTGGAGCGGTGGAGTCTGATCTGGAGAACCAAGTTTGATTTCCCCACTCCTCCACATGAACGGCGGAGGCTAATCTGGTGAACTGGATTTGTTTCCCCACTCCTACACACAAAGCCAGCTGGGTGACCGTGAGCTAGTCACAGCTCTCTTCGAGCTCTCTCAGCCCCACCTACCTCACAGGGTGTCTGTTGGGGGGAGGGCAACGGAAGGTGATTGGAAGCCGGTTTGGTTCTCCCTTAAGTGGCACAGAAAGTCGGCATATAAAAACCAACTCTTCTTCTTCTTCTTCTCAAGGCAAGAGAAGTTTAGAGGTGGTTTGACCTTGCCTGCCTCCCTGTCACAATGATGGTAGTATATTCACTGGAGGTCTCCTATCCAAATACTAGCTGGGGCCGACCCTGCTTAGCTTCTGAGATCTGATGAGATCAGGCTAGCTTGGGGCTATACAGGTTAGGGCCTAATGTACTAGGACAAATGATATATGGAGAGATATGATATTTGCGTAATTAATTCATTCATTAATTTGTTCTGTTTCGGTATGTCTTGTAGGCCATAACAAAGATTGACTGACTGGCTAGCAGACCATCACCACCAGAGCGGCACAATGTCATGCCAGTGTAACCCCATAAGCTTGCAGGAGAAACGGAGAATGCTGCCCCGTTTCTGAATGGCCATTTATGCAGGGTCAGTTTTGATGCTCGCTCAAACTCTTTTTTTAAAATGCCTATCCATGGTCCAGATGCAAAAGGACAAATTCCACTCCCCCCTCACTCGCCTGCTCCTTCGTTCTTTCCATTAGCAATCACCGTTTGCATAGCTAACGCACGGCTGTGGTTTTGCATGCTTCCCTGAGGGGATTCTTCGAGGCGGGGGTGGAGCAAACACAAAAGGTCCGTTAAAGGGTGTCTTAAGAAATATGAAGCAGGTATGCAACGGCTTCACGGTTACTTCTGGAATGATGGTTCAGCGTGAAAAACTCAAAAAAATATACGGGGCACTTCAGCCTGGAATGCGCTGCTAATTACCAAGCATAAATGGCCAATAACTCCCAGCTACGCCAGCTATTGCTCCAACTTGCCAAAGACTCCTACTTATTCCTACTTGCTCTCCTACTTGCCAAAGACCCCTGTTGCTTTGCAGGGTCACACCCCCGTGGAGCAACTCAGGCTGAGAAAGCAGACAGAGTTCCAACGCAACTCCCTACAAGGCCGAATGACTGGTCCATCTCCCCAGTAGTGAATCTCTAGGAGCCCACACCCCGAGAGGGTGGGTACTATAACCAGAAAAGCACCTAGGTTGTGCCACTGTCAGGCACATAGCTCACCACCATGTACACAGTGCATGAGCCCCCGTACCTATCGATTGCCACCAATTAATTTAATTTCTTACTATCCTTATGCCTCTATTGGCTCTTTGCAGGCAACCCACAAACGGGGAGGGGGGGGAGCCAACTGGCAGCAGCTGGCACAACTTGACCAACAGCGGCAAAGATCAGTGGGTGTCCAGCTGCTCTGCTGAGGTGTTGCCAGCCCTCTTGCTCCAGCCCGGCTCCTGCACCATTGCAAGCTGCTCGACAGCCAACTGTTTGTCCAGCACAGTTTTCCTTCTCGTGGACATGCAGGGACAGCGACGCTTCTGGGATTGTGTAGTCTCTTGGTGCTCAGTTCAGAGGCAAGGGAGGCATGCTAGACCAGGAGAGCTGGCCGCCCCTCTCATCTCACTTGCCTTCAGAATGCCATTCCTGATCCTGTTCAATAATCATGTTCACATCTGTGTCTGGGAGAGCCAGTCAAAAATCTTACATTTTTTTTTTTTACATTTAGTTAAGCCACAACTAGTAGCCTACAAAATTCAAAAGAAAGTGAGATTAACATTTTAAAGAAATACTCAGAGTAAGACTTAAAGTAAACTCATAGTTGATGGCACATTTTTGAAAACTGGACCACAAAGGTCATAGAATCATAGAGCTGGAAGGGACCACCAGGGTCATCTAGTCCAATCCCCTGCACAATGCAGGAAATTCACAACTACCTCCCCCACACACCGCCAGTGCCCAGAAGATGGCCAAGATGCCCTCCCTCTCATGATCTGCCTAAGGTAATAGAATCAGCATTGCTGACAGATGGCCATCTAACCTCTTCTTAAAAACCTCCAGGGAAAAAGAGCTCACCACCTCCCAAGGAAGCCTGTTCCACTGAGGAACCGCTCTAACTGTTAGAAAATTCTTCCTACAGTCTAGACGGAAGGTGGTTAGAAAACAAAGCAAAAGTAGACCTATCCATTACTGTTCTCTCCCATCCAATGCATCATTCAAAGTTGCTACGCCAAAGTATAAGACAAAGTACGTGAGACCCTAGACGCAGCTTTCTCTTCTCAAAAGGGAATGCCAACGAGTATAGCTCTCAGGAAGAAGCACCTGTAGAGATGGAGTCCTGCCTCAATGGCTCTCCTTAAAAATATACTTTGCATCATAGGGAACTTCTTTACCCTGGCCAGGTGTGCAGCCCTACCATCTGCTATGCTAGAGGGGAAATTAAAGAAGATACCCCGGGAGGAGAGATTCTGCCCCTGCGAATCAGGGGACTTAGAAACTATTGAGCATGCCCTCCTGAACTGCAATTTTTATACATTACCTGTTTGAAGTTTATTGAGCCCCTCTTTCGAGTATGGGACCTGACAGGACAGGATTGAGGTGCTCCTACAAGGGGATAATCCTTCAATCACTCTTCAGGTTGCGAAATTTTGCACGGCAGCAATGAAAATTCGACGCCATAGAACAGTCTCTTAGCCCAATTGACAGATGTGTCTCGGTTGCAATTTTTATAAGACTCGGACTGTAATTTTTTGTTTGTAACAGTATTTTAGTCCATGTTTCCCGTTTTATCTTGTGGCTATGGGCCGCAAGTAAGTTATCTATCTATCTATCATAGGGAACTTCACAATTGCAGACAGTTTCTCCACCTTCTGAGTAGCCAACAAATCAAGGGGAATGGGGGGGGGGGCAGAACATCATCCGGAAGAACAATGAGGCAACTCATAGTTTGGTATACAGAACAGCCCTTTACCACATCAAGGAGTGGCATTCAGCACAGCCTTCTTTTGTGGTTGCATCTTTGTTCGAACACTACCGCTGAAATGGGGCTTAGGCCTCGGTATTCTCTGACCCCCCCCCCCAAAAAAAATCTTTAAAAACAAGATAAATCAAAAAACCTGTAAGAATGTGACTACCACATTTAAAAACCCCGCATACGAATGGAGCTTCTATTAAAAGGTTCAGGTTTCTCCAACACAAAAGCAAAAGTATAATCAATTGGCTTAATCTGTTTTTCAGAGACTACTTTTCTGCAGCGCTCATTGCGTTCCAATTCTATGGTCAATCTGTTTTTATAGTCTTTGTGCTTCTGAGAGAGCGAAGAAACAGCAAGAGGGGCTTCTTCTTTAAGCACTCCAGCAGAATCAGTCCAATTCCACGCTTCATAAAATGGACTAATGTTTCAGATTACCCCTTTCTGACAGTCCCAGACAGGATTTTATAAGAAATGGCTAGCCGCTGAAGTCTGCAGCAGCCCCCAGTTGCTTTGCATTGCTTCAGTCTGGCTCTGTCCTGCAAACAGAGTTACCAGACCCCTAGAAGATCAGACCCTGAGCTCAAGGATGTCTCCCCGCAGATCATGGGTGCGGGGGCCAGGATGGCACCCAGATGGACAGAGCTTGGATGTGCCCCATGTGTCTTTGGCTGGGTGGTGGAATGAATGGCAAAAGCTCTCCCCAAACCAAGGTATAAAAAAAAAGTCTCCCCACCCCCTGTCCCCAGTTTGGCCCCTCATCCTTGCCCCAGAGATCCTGAGAAAGAGTGAGAAACCCTGAAACCTCAGGTCAAACGCTGAGACCCAGCTATCTTATCTGGAACAGCATTTAAGGAAATGCATTTTTTCTCAGAGTGAAGAGGTAAAGCTCTCCTCCCATTTACAGATTTTCCCCCAAGTGATGTGAATGAGAAAAGCATAATTGCAGAATGAATGAAACTTTGTCATCCCTTAACACTTTACTAACATGTAAAACAGCTGAATTCCATTAGCAAACTCTGGGGAAGATGATGTATAAACAAGGCTAAACACATGATCCTATAAATCTTTTAAAAAAGAATATTCCAAAACATAGAACAGACTCTGTTCCTGTGCATTCAAAGAGGAAATGATGCCCACAGAATGTGGAATGTACATGTTGGATGCTCCAAAAATGTGCTCCTTATGTGCACAGGGATAATAAGCCTTGGTAGTCCCAAGGTACAAGCCAATTATGTACTTTGCATATGAGTAACATAACCCTCTTTCTCTGCCTTCTAACTCATATTCTGTCTCAGTGATTCAGGGGTGGCAAAAGACTTCACCGCAGTCTCACTGCGTGAGCAAGGGAACTAGAAATGTGACCCAAAGTTACGAGGCTGCGGCAGCAAGGGACCAAAATGGACGAAGCAGCTGAACAAGAGATACAGGAGGCTGTGATGACACATGGTAGGAAATGGCTGATGGACACAGCCCGAAAGTGAGCAATGAGCCGCTGGAACAGAATTGACCCTCTAAACCAGGGGTGTCAAACATACGGCCCGGGGCCGAGTCCGGCCCCTCGAGAGCTCTGATCCAGCCCGCAAGCCATCCGAGGCGGCCACCCCCACCCACCATCCCGATCTAGGCTGGCGAGGAATGGCCGGTCCAACCAAGTGATATTTATGTTATATGCGGCCCTCGTAACAAATGAGTTCAACACCCCTGCTCTAAACTCAGAACGGTGGATTAACCAGGCAGGGACTAGAGATGCAATGCTTCCAATACTGCACACCTTTATAAGCAGCTTCAGAAATCCTGGCCTCGGGTATAGCCTTCAGTCTGGATTGAACATTAAGAGGGGAAAAAATAGCTCTCCTAAAGACGTGTGCTCTGCTGGCTTTCTGCACCTGAAAATCGCTCCAGCCTTCGATGCAATCAGACGTCTGAAGCCAGATTTTGTTTTTCAAAATGAAAAATGCATTAAGTACAATAACAGAAACCGGCATTTGCTTCTCTTAAAACTATAGAAGCTAAAATGACTACACTATCGTACTTTGATCATATTATGAGAGGACAAGAGTCACTGGAAAAGACAATAATGCTAGGAAAAATGGAAGGCAGCAGGAAAAGAGGAAGACTCAACATGAGATGGATTGACTCAATCAAGGAAGCCATGGCCCTCAGTTTGCAAGACCTGAGCGAGGTAGCTAACAATAGGATGTTTTGGCGGTCATTCATTCATTAGGTTGGCAAAAGTCGGAAGCAACTTGATGGCACTTCACAGAGAGAGAGAGAGCTTGTCATTATTTTTTCAAGCTTGAGGTCTCCGGGGAAGAGGTTACACAACCTTCTGCCAGGACGCGCCATCTGCATTGAGGGGGATGGCGTTAGGCCCGATGCTCTACAAGTAGGGTTGCCAGCAGGCCCGGGAGGAAATGGGCTGCCCCTTAAACGCATGGAAACATGCAGCTGAAGCTTTTTATGGCATGGAAGTATTTCACCAGGTCAACATCACCCCACCAAGCCTCTACTAAAGGGACAGGATGCTTTTCTCCAGGCCTGTTAGCCAACCTATCCATAAAGCTGCCTCCAACTTCAGGACTCGATATGCAATTCTGCCATTTTTCTTCATTTCAACAAGCTACTCAAGTGGTTTTCAAGACAGCATGCTTATGCCCCCTTCACCACATATATAAGAGGATGTATAATAGACAAGAAGAGCCCCGTGGCGCAGAGTGGTAAGCTGCACTACTGCCGTCCAAGCTCTGCTCACGACCTGAGTTTGATCCCGACAGAAGTTGGTTTCAGGTAGCCGGCTCAAGGTTAACTCAGCCTTCCATCCTTCCGAGGTCGGTCAAAGGGAAGATGACTGGGGAAGGCACTGGCAAACCACCCCGTAATGTGACGTCGGGATGTGACGTTGCCCCATGGGTCAGGAATGACCCAGTGCTTGCACAGGGGACCTTTATCTTTTTATAATAGACAAGATCCATGACATCCACTGCTCGGCTGCATGCTGCTGCAGAGCTCATTTCTGGATGGCAGAACCAGTCGTTGGCCACTGCCAAAGATGGCAAAATCTGTCTGGCCAAAGACCAGAGCATGGGGAAAAAATCAACATGTGAACCGAAGTCCAGTAAAGGGTCCGTCATACTGCCTTCAAGTTTTATCCTTTATATTTTATATTTATCTAGCAAAATCCTAAAAAAGGATATTGCAGAGCTTGAGAAGGTGCAGAAAAGAGTGACCAAAACGATCAGGGGGCTACAGCAACTGCCCTATGAAGAGCGGCTGAAACGCTTAGGGCTGTTTAGCTTGGAAAGAAGGCAGTTAAGGGGAGATATGAGAGAGGTCTATAAAATTATGCATGGTATGGAAAGAGTGGACAGGGAGAAGCTTTTCTCCCTCTCTCATAATACTAGAACACGGGGTCATCTGCTGAAGCTGGAGGTGAGAGATTCAAAACAGATAAAAAGAAGCATTTCTTCACACAATGTGGGGAGGGGAGGGGCCATGGCTCGGTGGTAGAGCATCTGCTTGGCATGCAGAAAGTCCCCAGTTCAATCACCGGCATCTCCAGTTAAGGGGACTAGGCAAGTAGGCGATGTGAAAGACCTCTGCCTGAGACCCTGGAGAGCTGCTGCCGGTCTGAGTAGACAATACTGACTTTGATGGACCAAAGGTCTGATTCAGTATAAGGCAGCTTCATGTGTTCATTGCAACGCATAGTTAAATCGTGGAACTCCCTACCCCAGGATGTGGTGATGGCTACCAACTTAGAAGGCTTTAAGAGGGGAGTGGACATGTTCATGGAGAATAGGGCTATCTATGGCTACTAGTCAAGATTAATACTAGTCCTGATGCATACCTATTCTCTTCAGGATCAGAGGAGCATGCCTATTATATTAGGTGCTGTGGAACACAGGCAGGATGCTGCTACAGTTGTCTTGTTTGTGGGCTTCCTAGAGGCACCAGGTTGGCCACTGTGTGAACGGACTGCTGGACTTGATTGATGGGCCTTGGTCTGATCCACCATGGCTTATCTTATGTTCTTGAAAAGCTACCATCCACACACTGCCTCTAGAGCAGCAAAGGGATCTCAGAAGTTTCTGCAGCCCAGTCAATCTGTACATGAAGAACCATGGTAGCATTCTAGACTATACCATTACAGACTGCAGACGGGGGCTTCCCTTTTTCAGTGTAGCCCTATGTTAAAAGTTCCCTGCGTGTGGTAAAACCAGTAAATTTGAGAAGAAGGTTCGGCATAGCTCTCTGCCCAATATATTAAAGCTTAGTACTGAGGCTATCGTACTTTGGTCACATTATGAGAAGACAAGAGTCACTAGAAAAGACAATAATGCTAGGACAAGTTGAAGGTTGAAGGCAGCAGGAGAAGAGGAAGTCTTAACAGCCCATTCCTGAGCTTTTGGTGTCCAGGGAAGGCGGGGAGGAGGCACCACTGCGGCGCCTCCTAAGCCATTCCATGGCCACTGAAAGTTTGAAAAAGCCCTTTAAAGGCTTTTTTCTTTTAAAATGGGGCTTTTCGCCCCATCGAGAATAGCGAGGCTTTGACTGTTAACAAGCAGGCGCAGCCTTGCTCTTCTTCCCGCCGGCGTACCCAGGGCAGCCCCGCCCCTCAGAATGCCCCGGAACACCGGAATGCTGGCGCAGGCCTTTATGCTGGTGGGACGCTGGCAGAAGGCCCAGTTGGCGTCCTGGGGTGGTGCTGCCACGGCAGCACTGGGAGACTGGCATCCGGGCCTCCCCGGTGTTGGGGCCACTTACGGCAGTGTAAGTAGCACGAACACTGGCGTGGGGGCCCCCAATGCCAGTGCCGCCCCTTCCTGGCCTCCTGAGGACTTTCGTCCTCAGAATTCAGGAATGCGCTAGAAGACTGGTAGCTATAAGAACCTGGACATAGTTCTTCAGTTTCAGGCACAGGCCCATTCCAATAATGACAGGAATAATGTGGAAGATGTGTGTTTTAATTAACCTAGGGAGGTTTTGTTGAGCTTGCTAAAAATATTTACTTTCTAAAAAGTTTTTTTTTTAAGGAAGTGGGAAACCTAGTCTGCTTTCCCATCAGCTCTCAGGGAAAAAAACTGAGATTGAAAAAAAAAAGTCACAGGAGGACCACAACAATGGCCGCTCCTACAAATCAGTCTAGCAGGATCATGCCAGCTCTTTCACAATGACTTCAGTTCAGAGCTGGGTGGGTCTCCACATATATCTTGGCAGGGAGTTTGGGCAAAATTCCGAGGAAGCCGAATGTCTGTGTGGTGGTCTGGCAGGGCAGGGCTGCAACCCACACTCCAAATCCCACCGGCCTTAAGTCTTTCCCCCCCTCCCCTCATTAAATAGCTTTTTGTGCCTCTTTAAACTCGATGCTAAAAGTTTGTTTACGCTAACGGCGCACGATCCGAAAGCATGCTTTAAGTGCAGCGTTGGGTGTAAGACTCCAGCACCTCGTTGCATTTCTCTCATAAGGAACTTTACTCCAGACATAATCGCGAGTTAAAAAGTTTTATTTAAGAAAGCCAGCGAGTTCAGTAGGTCCATTGAGACATAAGGCTAGAATGCAGATATGGGGAAACACCAGTACATTTAAAGGGTACATACAATAGGATTGATTAGTTTCAGGACATAATACAAAAGGGCCAAGTTGAGGCAGAGTTGTCTTGATGGCTTAGGTATAAGGAAACAATACAGAAGGTAACAGCCGGTAACTACTCACTGGCAAAACCATACATGAAACTAATGCGTGAAATAGCTAGGTGATTGCCGGGGCTCCCAGGCATTGTTCCGCGGGGCCTGGTAATACACTAATGATTAGCCGGGCAGGTCTCCATTGAGGTGTAGATGCCGGGGGAAGGGGGGTATGGGCAGAGGCAGAAAGCCAGGAAGCCTTAGCTGACATTGGGCCAGAAGCGCAGGGGGAGGTAGCCACGCTTTCGCAGCCGTTTCGGCATGAACGCCCTACGAGAGTTTAGTACCAACGCACAGAAGCGAGTGCACTTACCTGCATCAAACGTGAAATGGTTTCCCACCTTTGCAGATCGGTCTGCTTTATCTGATGGGCAGACGAGGCAGCTGCTCAGGACCTGCCACCAGACCTGTGGCAATGCCCCCCGTGAGCAGTGCCTGCCAACTGTTATCCGGGTCACCCGCTCCTTTTAAACTCATCTTACCCCGACACCCATTGTCTGGCATTCACGGCCCTCCAGCAGGGGCTGATGTGGTGCCCATTCTCTACCCTCCCACCCTGTCGAGGAGGGAGGGCAAGGAATGCACAACTGGGGCAGCAGCATTGCTAGAGGGGGCATTGCCACAGGGCTAGTGGTGAGTCTTGGTCATCAGATAAGCCATGGAGAGGGAGCCAACAGGGCAAGGATGATCAAGGGCCTGGGGACCAAGCCCTACGAGGAAAGGCTGAGGGAGCTGGGAATGTTCAGTCTGGAGAAGAGGAGGTTGAGGGGGGACATGATTGCTCTCTTTAAGTATTTGAAGGGCTGACACTTAGAGGAGGGCAGGGAGCTGTTCCTGTTGGCAGCAGAGGATAGGACTCACAATAATGGGGTTAAATTGCGGGAGGAAAGATACTGGCTGGATGTTATGATTATTTTTTTTACAGTAAGAGTTGTTCGACAATGGAATCAGCTACCCAGGGAGGTGGTGAGCTCCCCTTCACTGGCAGTCTTTAAGCAGTGGCTGGACAAACACTTGTCAGGGATGCTCTAGGCTGATCCTACATTAAGCAGGGGGTTGGACTAGATGGCCTGTATGGCCCCTTCCAACTCTATGATTCTATGGAACCCTACTTCAGGAAGCAGAGGAAGTTGAGAGATAGCCACGATTAACTGGCAGTGTGTGTGTTGGAGGGGGGGGGGCAATGATACCATTACACAGACAGGCAACAGAGTTGCTGTCCCAGATCACCTAGCATAAACTAGCCTTAAATGGATAGGCACAGAGTGAGGTGTGGCTCTCTTCCCGCCTTTGTTGGAACTGAGCCTGTGGCTACAGACCACAGCTGGAGCTTGTGAGGGGCAGGCTGGCCCAGCAGAATCAGAGGGCACAGGGGCTTCCTCTGGCCAGGGCTGCAGGAGGAGTGAAAAAGAAGAAAAGTTGGTTTTTATATGCCAACTTTCTCTACCAATTAAGGAAGAATCAAACCGGCTTACAATCAACTTCCCTTCCCCTCCCCACAACAGACACCCTGTGAGGTAGGTGAGGCTGAGAGACTGTGACTAGCCCAAGGTCACCCAGCTGGCTTCATGTGTAGGAGGCGGGAAACAAATCCAGTTCTCCAGACTAGTCTCCGTCGCTCATATGGAGGAGTGGGGAATCAAACCCGGTTCTCCAGATCAGAGTCCACCGCTCCAAACCATTGCTCTTAACCACTACACCACACTGGCACCCGAGTGAGTGGCGGGGATGCTGGCACCCACCTCTTATATATGATCCCTGCCACACAGCCAAGCACCTGGCTAACCTCCCTTTGCCATTGCTGTGAAATCTGAACAGGCTGCAGCTTCTCTCATCTGCTGAATTTCAGACTCAATGAGGAGGATGGGAGGAAGCAGCCGAAACACAACAGACCGGGTTCTGCTTTCCATACCATTTTCCAGAATTTGCTTTATAAAAATGAAATACAAAGTCCCTTTCCTGTTCTCATTTAAGGCAGAGGCACCTGCTCAAGTCGTCCTAGCTGTTGGACTCAGATCACACGTCCCAGGAGCAGATCACCACTGTGGTTCCAGCCCAGCAAGCCAGAAGCATCTTTGTGCCACTGCACCACAGCAAGAAGTGGTTCGTAGCTTCCAGTCTAAGAGACCAAGGTGTCCTACCACCTTTTCCACCCCAAAGGCTATACCAGGGAGTCAAGCCAAGTGAGCAGGCTGCAGTGAGGACGAGAATCTTGGAAAATTAAGCAGAAAAGCTGGTAGGATTCAAATCTAGAAATCCAATTCTTGATCCAGGATGGATTCCCAACATCCCAGCATCTTCAACCATGCACTTAGAAGTACAACAACAAAATCTTCCAAACGGATGATGAGCATCTGAAACGCTGTAATAATCTGCACAGCCAACAGGAGGTGGTGTGACATGCTAGCATCCGCATGCTCACAATTCCTGCACCTGGACTTTTATAATACTTTGACTCTTTTATAGTACTCTGGACATTATATGTTGTGTAACTATAAACTTGGCAGGAAAAATGGTTTCAAATGGGAAAATGTTGCTTCATCTGTATGGAATTAGGTCTGAAACATCAGCTGTAGGCAAGAGAAACCAAGCACCAAGAAAGCTGCGTTGGAATGCTAAGGGTTTTTTAGCCCCTGTACAATGACCCCCTTTAGCGAGATCAATAATGGAAATTGTGCACAAGGGAGCCAGACAGATTGCAGCTGGAAATGGTCAAATACACAACTGTGGTTTTATATAGACAAAAGCAGAAAGTCGTTTAAGGACAATGGTATGTTCCCGCCAACTGAATTGGGTGAGGGAAGAAAAAGGAAAAAAACCTTACATTATTGGAGAAGTCAAAAACATTTTCATTCCATGTAGACGTGCTACTTCTTAAGATATGGTACCAGTTTCATTTGTGAAGTTATCTTATACTGAACCTGACCATTGGTCTATCAAGGTCAGTATTGTCTACTCAAATTGACAGAGGTTCTCCAGGCAGAAATCTTTCACATCACCTACTTTATGATCCATTTAACCAGAGTTGTCGGGGATTGAACCTGGGGCCTTCTAAACACAAAGCAGAGGCTCTACCACTGAGCCTTTCCTTCCCCTCCCCCCCGGCCAATTTTTGTAAGCTGATCAGCTTAAATATATTGCTTGTAATTCAACAACCCATGCATGGAAGTTCTTACATGTTTCTCCCCATTCCAGAAACCCCTTCCAACCCCCAGACAGATTATTTGCAAAGCTGCAGGACCCCTGGTGGAGCCACCTCCTCCCCATAGGTTGGGGGGGAAGCGTGTGGAGGGACAAGGGGTTGAAATGGCTCCTCCCTCTTCTGCAAGCACAGCCCTTGTGAGAGGTGGGGGGCAGTGTCACCCCCTGGTCCCTCCTCATCTGCATGGTTACATCTCCATGTGAGTTTTGTAATCTGTTCCTCTTTCTGTGGGTCAGATGGGGCTGCAGGAACAGTTTGGAATGAAGGAAATATGACTTCCATGCAGGACTCAAGCAGTTATTAGAAATTTCCAAGAATCCTGGAAGAAAGAGCAGGAAGACTCATTTTTCAACTTATTCCTCCTCCCCATATTCCAATTTAGTCATTTCCACTTAGAGACAAAATTAAGGCTTGCTTGGGATACACCAGAGCATGTTGGGGTGGGGAGAGAAACGCGGGAAATAAGCTCCTCTCCTTTCAGCACAGGGGTACACATGGAAAGGCTCACTCTACACACAGAAGCTTCACTTGAGCTCTTCCCTCTCGATTTCCAAAACGAGGCAGATTATAGGACATCCAAACGGAACCCCGAAGTTGGATGCAGAGTGGCTTCTAGGTTCCGCCATGGACTCACAAAGATGTCCTGAGCTCTGAGGTGTCAACTATGGCAGGCCCTCCACACTTACACACAGGTCTGGCAGCAGCCCCATTGCTTGCACGAACCAGCCACAGCCACCAACATGCTTTGATAAATCCTGGCCTCTTTGAGGGCCAACGCTGCTCTAAACAGAACGTGTTCACCTCATGCAAAATCCCAAATGAGAGAGCATCTCTGACTTACAACGCCCTTAAATGTCTCTAAATGCCTTAGACAAATGATTGAATTACTGTCTTACACGCAGGTACTCCACTATGTTTTGACCGCTGGTCACAGGAACCACCAAGACTGGGTGATAGAGAAACTGGGATGGGGTGGGGGGAAAACACACCTTGACAGTATTTATTTATTTAAACTTCCCCCCCTTCTCTTAAACAAATGGGATCAAAGGTGGGGAATATTCAGTAGAGTACACCCAGCCTCAAAGGCTCCGAGAGCTCTTCGCTACCAGAATTCTTCAAACCTCTTGTTAATCTATGGCCTACAGAACTTGGTCTCTGCTTCTCTCTCACTATTCCATATAGAAGACTCTTAGACAGGTATCTTCATTGCAAGTATCCTCACTCTGAATAATATTTTTTCCAACAAAAAATGTGGTGGTTGAAAATTCATGGCGCCTGCAGGAGGGATGGACTCTATGCTGGCAAGGAGAGAAGCGTCTTTGAGAAATTGCTTCCTTCGTGTGGAAACAAAATCTCTGGTTTTGTACTTGGAAAAAAAAATCTCTCCAAGACACAGACTTGCCTTGGAAACCATATTTCTGGAACAAATCCCCCAGCCTTTCAAGAATTGCAGATGGCTGCCTCCAGCACTAATGGTAAAATACGAGCAAGTTGTGTTTGAGTGGGAGGTCAAATTATACATCTCATCTCACACAAATCAGAATCTTCTTGAAACTGAAAGCGCTAACAAGGAAAAATCAAAAGTGCAAACAAGACTTCAGCTTGGGCTTCTAACCATGTTCTGTACACAGAGACAACTTAAGCATGTTTTTCTTCTCTCTCTCTGTCTCTCTCTCTCTCACACACACACACTTTCACAGAAATGGAAACTCTCATCCCTAGTGGCTGATTAACACATGCACAGACCTCTCTTAGGGTTGCCAGTTTCCCCCTGGCCAGTGGTAGGGGATGGGGACGGGCGCAGGGTTGGGATTTGCCAAACTTGGGATTTGCTAAGGAAACTGCATTCAGACACACAGAAAATGGAGGCCTCTAGAACCCAGAGGTTTTCAACCTTGCTCTGTGCACAAAGGTGTGAAGCAGTGCACAGTCGTGACAAATAAGACACGTCCACGCCCATCACGAACACGGGTCTGTTGGCGCCACCAGGCACATTCACAAATTTGGCCCTAATCACAGGAATCGTTAAAAGGGTCCTCTATACTTTAGAAACATACAGTGCATTCCTAAGGAGAGTGACTCCAGTCTAAGCCCACTGAAATGAATGGGCTTAGACTGGAGTCACTCTCCTTGGGAATGCACTGATAATCTCAAAAGCAGTCCTCAAGGGAGGCTGACAGCCAGAGGTTTAGCACAGGGGAGGGGGGGGCTACGGCAAACATCGTGTTTGCAAAAAGAGAAACCTGAATTCATATAGTCTAATGTGATTTAAATTAAAGTGAATCTGTCTTACATTATTCAATAATTTAAGAAAAATCAAACTGCAAAACGTTGTAAGAAAATGAGACAAGCTTGTCAATTAAGCCAGTATCTTCAAATTCATTGGCAAGAACAGGTTTACTTCTTTCCAATTCAATTCAAGATGGCCTGCTCATTTGCACTTGTATTTATCTCTGTGTAGAGATAAAATCCACCCAGAATTCTCCTTAGGGAGCATAACCACCCTGTATCCTCCCATCTCCGGTGACTATGGCTCTGTTTATAAGGCATCTAGGACAGTTGGGGCGATAGCGATTCTTGTCAATGAAGCTTGAGGAAATGACTTCACCAGCTTGGGCTTACTACAGTCACCAATGTAAAACAATGCACAAACCGCCTTCTGCTTTTCATTCACAAAATGGGCAGCCCAACAACAAAAAAAGAGACTTTGGGCTGGACAGGAAGACTGCATCCTTGCTTGGCTCTGCTTGGTGACAACTGTTTTCAGTAACAGGATCCTGGTGCACATGAGATAATGTTCCTATGCCATTATCTGCCAAAGAACGCAACTATCCTTTTTGCCAGAGCACTCAAGATTGGCATTGTCTAAGAGTAGCAAAAAAGAAAAAGAAATGTAGAGCCAACCCTTGCTGTTTTAAGTTTTGGAAGTAAAAAGAAAAAGATGTGCTCTAGTGATTCGAAACTGTAAGAAGCGCCAAGACACCATGCAGACCTTCACAGAAAACCATCTGACTTGGAACACATTCTACTAAATCCAAATCCCATCCTTTCCTGCCTCAGCCTAAAATCCAGTGCCAGCCACATAGCTCAATCCTATGATATATAGACTTGGAAAGAAGACCCACCGAGTTCACGGTAATGAACAATCATAGGACTGCAGCCCTAGCTGAAATAGGATGCTGGGGGTAGGGGGTGGGGGGAGATGCCGGAAGAGTCAGAAAACTGGACGAGGGGGTACCCATTAGCTAGGTTTTGCTTCACACTTCAAAAGCTACGTGTGGTGTAGTGGTTAAGAGCAGTGGTTTGGAGTGGTGGACTCTCATCTGGAGAACCGGGTTTAATTCCCCACTCCTCCACATGAGCGGTGGAGGCTAATCTGGTGAACTGGATTTGTTTCCCCACTCCTACACACAAAGCCAGCTGGGTGACCTTGGGCTAGTCACAGCTCTGATAAAGCTCTCTCAGCCCCACCTACCTCACAGGGTGTCTGTTGCGGGGAGGGGAAGGGAAGGTGATTGTAAGCCACTTTAATTCTTCCTTAAGTGGTAGAGAAAGTCGGCATATAAAAACCAACTCTTCTTCTTCAATTACCCCTTGACACAAGGACAAACTAGACATTATTTTTAATGAGCCAGGCCAGGCCATTTTTCTGACTCAAAATTGCTACAGGATGGGATGCTTGCCTCATTGGGAGTGGGCTGCACATGTACTGAATCCTGCATGTGAGCCCCTCCAATTGGGCAAATAACACTACCCCAGAGCCATTTTGGGTTGGGAAAACAGAGCCAGAAGAGCAGAACCCTCCCCTATACCATGGTCTTAATCTGAATCAGGACCCTATGGCACTTCATTAGTTCTTCACAACTGCCATCTGCCTGTGATGAATACCAACTGGATCAGGAAAACGCACACCCAATTAGTTTTTTTTTAAAGTTACGTTGAACTTGGGCCCACAAACACCAAAGGATTGCCTAATTCCAAATGAAGAGGTATTTCTATAGTGTACCACTACGGATAGGAACTTGCAAACTGAATACTCCTCTGTGTAAAACAAACAAGCACCCTCCTCGTAGAAAGCTACCGTGTCATGGCTAGCCTTCTCCCCCACACACTAGCTTTCTACATGGAGGGAATTTTTGCCCAGAAAAGCCTGCAAGCGTTCAAGAATATTGGTATGAAGCGGCACGACTACCTTGGGGAGAAGGAACCCCGGCTCCCAGAAACTGGTGACTGAGACTCTAACCAACTTCCATCCTGCACACGAAAAAAAACCCAGCTCCCAGAAAAAACAAGCTGTATTTCTAAGTCATGAAGCGCTTTCAAGAGAGTCTCAGGAATCCCTAGTCCTGTGTTAAGATTTGTGTTGTGTAACAATTTGGACACCACTGGAAAGTCCAGGCCACAATCTGTAAAATCTAAGGGAAAACGTCATTCTATTCTGGCTGAGCTATAAAGAGCACATTTCCATCTTAACCAACAACTGGCTACAGTTTTGTCTGGATTATTTTTATTAGAAACCTTTCGGTTGGGGGGTGGGGGACATATTCCCAAAGTTCCCAGAATCAGATAGCATTAGAATAGACCTGTTACTTCACACTCCACCAGTCATCCCCTGGGAGCAAACATTCTCCACATTCTGCTTGGCACATGCGTGTACACACTACATTGTTGACAGATGGCCATCTAGCCTCTGCTTAAAAACCTCCAGGGAAGGAGCACTTACCACCTCCCAAGGAAGCCTGTTCTGAGGAACCACTCTAACCGTCACAAAGTTCTTCCTGATGTTTAGCCGGAAACTCTTTTGATTTAATTTCAACCTATTGGTTCTGGTCCGACCTTCTGGGGCAACAGAAAACAACTTGGCACCATCCTCTATATGACAGCCCTTCAAGATAGTTATCATATCACCTCTCGGTCGTCTCCTCTCCAGGCTAAACATACCGAGCTCCTTCAAATTTTCCTCATAGGACTTGGTCTCCAGACCCCTCACCATCTTTGTTGCCCTCCTCTGGACACATTCCAGCTTGCCTATATCCTTCTTAAATTGTGGTGCCCAAAACTGAATACTCTAGGTGAGGTCTAACAAAGCAGAGTAAAGCGATTCCATCACTTCGAGTGATCTGGCACTATACTTGATACAGCCCAAAATTGCATTTGCCTTTTTAGCTACCGCATCATACTGCTGACTCATGTTCAGTGTATGGTCTACTAAGACCCTTAGATCCTTTTTGCACATACTATTGCCAAGACAAGTCTCCCCCATCCTCTAAATATGCATTTGATTTTTCCTACATAAGTGCAGAACTTTACATTTATCTCTGTTGAAATTCATTTTATTAATTTTCACCCAGTTTTCCAGCCTGTCAAGATGGTCCTGTATCCTGGCCCTGTCTTCTACTGTATTTGCCACCCTTCCCAATTTAGTATCATCTGCAAATATAATAAGCATCCCCTCTATTTCTTCATCCAAATCATTTATAAAGATGTTGAACAATACAGGGCCCAGGACATATCCCTGAGGCACTCCACTTGTCACTCCTCTCCAAGTGGATGAGGAACCATTAACAAACACTCTCTGGGTGCGACTTGTCAACCAGTTACAGGTGCACCTAACAGTAATAGGACCTAAACCACATTTTACCAACTTGTCAACAAGAATATTATGTGGAACCTTATCACAAGCCTTACTGAAATCAATATAAACTATGTCCACAGAATTCCCCTGATCCAGCAAAACAGTAACTTTCTCAAAAAAGGAGATGAGTTTGTCATGGCCCTAGGGGTAAAGATGAGCAAGATAAGGTATATTTCCACCATTTCTGAACCCCATATGAAGTATAACGGAGTGAATAGAATGGTTTTTAGCTGTATGAAGTAAAACGCAGCTGCCTAGTCTGACTGACCTTGAAGATAACGAGGAAGCATAAAATCCTTCCTTGCTGGGAAAACCTACTGAATGGTAATTTATGTTCAGTGCTGAAATTTATATATTGTGATACAATTACCATACCTCTTCTGTACAGGAAAATGTTTACCCATCGTATCTTGGAAATCCTAGATTCTGAATCAGATAAAAGGACGGCACTTGCCCTCTGAAAGTTAGAGAACTTTCCTGGCAGTTAAGACACACATTAGCTTGACATGGATCACTCTCCATCCCCTCCAAGGGACGTAAAACAAAGACTCAGATCTTTGATCCTTGCGTGGATTAAGGTTCTGAAGTACTTCCTCTTAGAATGATTTCTAAGACATTTACAACTCATCTTGTGAGACTGAGAAAAGCTCATTTCTGATAACCTAGCTAAGGCTGGATGTCTGAAATGACTACTTGCAGACTTCTTCATCTGACGATGGAGGCTCTTAGAAATCCTACCAACATTAGAGTGGGGTCTAAGAGTTTGGATCATTCCATATCTGGAACATTGGTAACCCATCTCATTCTAGACAAGGATAGATGGAATCTCATAAAGGACCTATACAGTCTTGCTTGGCTTATACAGTTCTTACAAGCATGAAGATTGTAAAACCTATAGTTTCCTGCACATAGGACTAAAAGATAATATTCTGAGTTTATGTCAGAATTCTTCTCTAATTGACAGAGAGGATTCTGAACATTATCTCTGCAGAAGCCAGAGTTCTTCCTAACTAACAGGAATGCCTCTGTAGTCTGTAACATTGCTTACTCAGAGCAAAAGCTCTTACATTGACCTATAGGTACAATTCTCTCTGAAATTGGCATTATCAGAGAAGGACAATTTAAATAGCTTAGAGCTAAGACATAGTGTATTAATTGGCTTTCACAGACGCTTTGCATTGTTGTCTGATTCAGACACAGCTATAGATATTCCTGATCTTAAATCAGGAATCATAAGCTAAGAACACTAAGAGATTTCTATAATTTCATGGACGGTCTTGGCATAGACTGGAAATATGCTTTAATATAATAACAACTTTTACATAGAACCATGAAACATAGAACTCTAATCTTTGCATATACCAAAGATATGCCCTGCAATGACATGGAAATACAGGAAGGATTCACAAATCTCCCTAAGCTTTGCTTTAAGCTGGAGAGGTTTGGAAATGAGTAAAACTAAGTAAAGACCTTGTAATACAAAGGGTTTAAATATCTTTAACATTAGATCCTTTCAGAACCTTACAGATAGGTAAAGAAGGTGTACAGATGACATGATGAGGTATGGACTTCTGTATTAAGATGTTATGATATTCTAAATGATTTGAATGAAGATGTTTATAATCAAATCCTTTTCCATAGTATTAACCATATAATATTTCTGTATTTGATATATTCCTGAATGAAATAATATTACAGGTTTAAGATTTAAACTCTCATATAGAGAGACATAGAGACCGCTAAAGATTGCTGAAGATCGCTTGCTATGTATACACATTTAAGACTGATGATGTCTAACTTTATATAATGTTTTAAGACTTTGTAACCACAATACAAGTATATATTATGTGATGTAAAATAAATGTGTTTTTGATATAAAAGTAAGTGATCCACTTCTTGTAAATAATTTGGAGCATTTCAAGAAAAAGCTTGCATTAGGTGAGCAATGTTGATTCCTGCTCATTAGGTACCTAGCTGAATAAGATAACATATCACTTCTCAGGAAGTGGTCCTTTCTAAGAGTTCAGGTACTGAAAGGCATGAACCGTGACAAGTTTAGTCTGACATGACATTCACATAGCAAGTGTGTGTGTTAAGTAACATCAAGTCGTTTCCAATTTACAACGACTCTATGAATTAATCTGAAGAAGTGAGCTGTGGCTCACAAACGCTCATACCCAGCCAGAAATTTTGTTAGTCTTTAAGGTGCTACTGGACTCTTGCTCTTTTCTACTGTAATGGACAGACTAACATGGCTACCCATTTTGATCTATTCCTATGAATGAATGGCCTCCAAAGCATGCTATCATTAACAACCTTGCTCAGGTCTTACAAACTGAAGGCCGTGGCTTTTTTTATTGAGTCAATCCATCTCATGCTGGGTCTTCCTCTTTTCCTACTGTCTTCAACTACTTGCATGGCAGATAATGTATACATTTCTAGCAGAGTGGCATCTAGGGCATTTTGCATTTAATATCAGGCGTTTCCTGTAGCCAATTTTAACTTTCCAGTTACTTTTATATCTAAACAACTTTCCATTTGTCAGCAACCATATCCCCATTAACAAGACAACATCCAGCTAATTCTTTTCCCATAAAAATGTGAAGGAAGTGGGGCTACACCCACATGGTACAGAACAAGTGGCTGGGCTTACAGAAGAACCTGGAAAGCATTTTTTAATAAAAAAACAAACAAACTACAGACAACTTCAGCAATACATGTTTTTCACAGTGAAAACACTAATGCAAGCAATTGAGAAGTTCACAGTTCCATCCTAAGGAGAGTTATATGCTTCCAAGCTCACTGACATGAATGAACTTTGAAGGGTTTTACTCTGGTTAGGTTTTACTCTGTCAGTAATGGAGGACGAGTTTCCCTAAAAGACAGTTTGCTTACCATGACTGAACTTTCCTCACAGTGCGCAGCTACCAAATGCCTTTTCGAGTGCATTCCCAAAGCACACAGGTTGACAGTTAATACCCGGACTGTGTTGTACATGAGGATGCTAAAATATTATCCAACTTACAGGGGTACATTGAGAGGCCAATGGAGGCAGAAAGGCTTCCTCTAAGGTAGAACATTGGAAGAGGGAACCACTACCTTGGACTAAAAAAAGTCGAGCAACTGCTCCACCTGCTGACAGGTAGCGGGATACTTGTGTGTGTGTGTGTGTGTGTAAAGTACCGTCAAGTCACAGCCGACTTATGGCGACCCCTTATGGGGTTTTCAAGGCAAGAGACTAACAGAGGTGGTTTGCCAGTGCCTTCCTCTGCACAGCAACCCTGGTCTTCCTTGGTGGTCTCCCATCCAAATATTAACCAAGGCTGACCCTGCTTAGCTTCTGCGATCTGACAAGATCAGGCTAGCCTGGGCCATCCAGGTCAGGGCAGCGGGATACTTACCCCCGAGTAAACTGCAGGCTGTTTAAAGCAGCAGAGAGAGCGCTGACAGTGTTTACAGTGTTAGGAGGAAAATATATCAGAGAAACAGAAATTGCTAAAGTGGCTTCAAGTGGGTCTAAAGAAGGCAAGTGGCCACTGAAAGGGACTGAACAGTCGATGCCAAGTCCCAAAAGCAACAGAAGCCAACGCAAAGTGAGGCCCAACTCTTACACAGGGGAGGGGAGAGGGCAGCTGATGGTAACCAGTCCCTTGGTGCAAAATGTCAGTCCGACTCTACCCATGTTTATGGGTCAGTCAGGGCACCAGTGAGTGTCATCAGGAGACCCCCCCTCCCCGGCTGGAGCAGGGCCCAGGAGACTTACTCCTTACCCCACTGTGTCAGCGTGCAAGCAGATCTGGCCAGATCTCTGCTGCACTGTAGCACCACCACAACAGGTGGCCGGTGGGTGGAACTGCAGTTTTCAGCCTGCCAGAGAATCAGATGATTTCAGACCAGGGAACTCATTGCTCAGGTACAAGCTGAGCGAATTCTCATTTGATTCCCTGCTGAGCTACTAACCATTACCCTTACTGAATGAATGAACAAACGGAAGCACAAATGCACTTTTGAGAACACCAACATTAACATGAAGTCATAGACACATAGAGCTGGAAGGGACCCCAAGGGTAATCTAGTCCAACCCCCTGCACAATGCAGGAAATTCACAGCTACCTGCCCCACTCCCCCAGTGACCCCTGCTCTATGCCCAGAGGCATGTCATATTTACTCTTTTCTTATGTTCAATTATTCAACTCCTGTCGGAATGAGTTGTTGGTTCTTTTGCAGTTATCAATTAGTTGAAAAAGGTGCACAGGTGGTTTCACAATTTTCTAGTAAAATAGGAATTAATCCAATCATGCAATAGATTAATTACTATACTAGTAAGCGTGGAAAAGTAGCCCTCCCAGAGCCTGGCTGTGGGGGATGATTTCATCTTCTCGTAACTCCTTAATACAGTAAGTGCACATGGTGAACAGACTCATTGGGGTAGGGAGGAAGATCGTCTCTTCCTTCTTGCCCCAGTGCACGTAAATATCAGGACCTACTTATAATACAGTTTCGTTGTCTTGGTTCCCCTAACCCTGTTCGCCCAAGGATGTCTAGGAACTTTGTCTTCTGTAAAGAGGCTAGGTTGCTTCTAAGGACCATCAACAAGCATTTTCCAGGATTTCTTAACAGGAATACACAAGAAGTTGGCTTGAAATACATTCACATTTTGCTTACATCAATAACCTCCTTTTTTGCAACTGACCCCTTTACGGTTCAAATGCACAAAATGTAATGAACTTACCCTACGGAATGATACCACATAAAATGTATCTCCCCTTCTGTGAATTGCATCAAAGAAGTCTTGGTAATTTCGTGGTGAAGCATAATAAACTTGCAGCTCATTCCCAGAGTTTTTGCTGAAATATATTTGAAGACAACATTGGAACCGATAAGAATACGCACAAGTATCTTGTCACTGGGGATGTGGGGGGAGTTAGTTGTTAATTTCCTGCATTGTGCAGGGGGTTGAACTAGATGACCCTAGTGGTCCCTTCCAACTCTGTGATTCTATGATTCTAAGTAAGAAAACTGAGGCCACACAACCATAAATGATTTACAGTCAGTGGTGAAGCGGCCAAATTAGCAGAGGGACACCACATGATTCTTGTGTGAAAACCTAAGCAGAGATCTGAAGACTGCCAACCTGGATGAATAAGTAACAAAATGGTAAATGGAAGTAATTTTACTGTTTACGGCAAACATACTATAAGTTAACAATAGTTTGGCTGAAGAATTCCAATAAGCACTTCAGGGAATCTAGCATGGGCAGATTATAAATAATTTAGCCTGGGTAACTTCAGTGGAAGGCAGACATTGAAAATAAAAATGGCAAGTATAGTAATGCCTTTCCATAAACCTATGGAATTGCTGTATCTGGAAGATTACATATATTTCAGGTCACTCCATCTTAAAAAAGGGTATCATGGCGCTGAAAAAGATGAAGGAAGCGGGAACCAAAACGATCAAAGGGTTGGACCCTTTTTCCTTTAACCAAGAAGCTCAAGCATAGGAGGCTTTTTACTTCAGAAGAAAGATGACTAGGGGAGGGGGGTATGATACAAATTTGAAAATTACAGATAGATGGTGAGAGTGGATAAAAATCCCCCTTTGCTGTACTAGAACGAGGGGTCATCCAACAAAACTGATTGACGGTAACTTCACAACAAACAAAAGGAGGTATTTATTTCACACAACCCACCGTTAATGTAGGACTTCGTGTCACAAGGCGGTAAAGAGAGCCACTAGATTTGTGTGTGTGTGTGTGGGCGTGTGTGTTTGCCATCAAGTCACAGCTGACTTATGGCAACCCCGTAGGGTTTTCAAGACAAGAGATGTTCAGAGGTGGTTTGCCATTGCCTGCCTCGCAGTTAGGACCCTGGTATTCCTTGGAGGTTTCCCATCCAAATACTAGCCAGTGTCAGGGCTGAGAGTGTGTGACTGGCCCAAAGTCACCATGCATGCTGCCAGGGCATGAGTGGGGATTTGAACTGGGGATTTGAACTTGGGTTTCTCAAGTCCTAGTCCAACTACTACATCATACTGGCTCGTTCCACCAGATTACATGACTTTTTTTTAAAGCCATGTAATCTAGTGGAGCAAATTCAGGGAAGACAAGCCTATTTCAGCCATTACCCGTGATTGATAAATGGAACCCCGATGTTCTGTGTAGTTCTGAATACTAGTCGCTGAGAGAGCAAGCAGCTCAGGGTGGGCTATCGCCTGCATTTCCCAGAAGCATCTGGGCTGGCCTCTATCAAACAGGATACTGGGCTACACAGGACAGTTGGTTTGATCCAACGAGGCTCTAATATTTTTACAGAACAACAGATGACTGTCCAGTGAAGAAGAATCGGCCAGTTTGGATGGCCACTCCTCTTTCAGTTAGAAACAGAAGGTACCAGCAGGATTAAAACCGCTTTTTCAGGAGTGATTTTGATCATAAAAGCAGTGCTGAGATCAGGGTAAACTCGGGGATTTTCTTCTCCATAGAACCTGTTGGAAATGCATCTAATGGGACATTTTTGAAGAATGGTCTGACAAGTACCAGAATAACAACTTGCTGATAAGATGCCATCTTCACTTACCCAATGCTGGTGTCTGTGTAGGGAATAGCCATCAGCTCAGAGTTTGCATTTTGTTCTGAAGAATTCTTTTTTAAAAAGAGAGAATATCATACAGAGGGAAATGAGTCACCACTGAATTTCACTTGATCTTGTTGTTCTCTCTCTCACTACACTCACTCACACACACACAAGATTATACATATATAGTATACATTTATACTGCATATAAAACTGCAACTGTTCTTGTCCAAAATATATATTGGACTATATATTTTCAAATTGCACTGAGATGGTATTCTCTGTATGCATATAAAACTGCAACTGTTCTAGTCCAATATAATACTAATAATAATTTATTACAGTCATAGACCAGAAAATATCATATTGTATTTCTATGTTATGCAGATACTAATTAAGCCAAATATAACAGTTTAAAACTAGTCCAATATATATATATATTGGACTAGAACAGTTGCAGTTTTATACGCGGACAGAGAATATCACCTCAGTACAATATGAAAATATATACCATCTGTAAGAATAAAAATACTTCAACTTAAAAAAATTTCAGAGAAATGCTAGAGCTAGTCTTGTTTTTTAAACTTTCCGAGAAGAATCCTCTGAAAACCCCCATTGAGGTATACAAATTGCCCACAATTTGGTGATCAAATTTGCTCCCCTCCCCCCAACAATTCTGGCTACAGTACTGGCAATGGAGGGGAAGTAACCATGTGATTCAAGCATCCCACATGATGCAGAACTTCAAAGCACGACGCTGTGACATGGGCTTCCAACCACAGGGGAGCAGAAACCCATACCATAATGGTCATGTGCAAATTAGGCCTCAGTCTCCCAAATACAGGTTGATGTTTGGGAGAGAGAGGGACACCATCAGACCAGCATCAGAGCAGGCGATGGAGGACCTAAGCCAGTTTCCCAGGAGTTTCACTTCTGGACCCTCAGCCTCGTCCCTGGTTGCAAGGATCCGGCGTCCCACTACACAAACCCTGCCCACCCTCTCAAACACGGAAAGAGACACCGTAAATCTACCTGAATGGCGGGAGCTTTCTGCTGCTGGCTGTTGGTCACCCTCCTTGATTTCGTCCTTTCTGCTTCGTGCCTGTGAACCCAGCCTCGCAGCTCATGACTTAACCTGCAAATGCAAACTCTAGAAGTCAGCCATAGATTCTGGCAGATATAGGGGTATTCCTCGGAACAAAAGACTATGTAGCTGTCAGTTGAAAGAACCAGAATCAGTAGAACATATTCTCCTCTATTGTTCCTTGTACTATAAACAACGCCTAGAACTAATTAACCCTTACCTTATGTCCTTAAAAGATTTAGCATATGATGGTACCAAAATTTTATTAGCGGTTAGGATTCCTGCTGTTTCCGAACAGGTGGCAGAGTTTCTGGCAATAGTTATTAAAAATAAAAATAAGAGGGTAAGGGAATAAATAAACAATAAAACCAACTGAGGCAATACAGACACTGGGAAATAATACATAAACGGGTATTGGTATTAGCTGCGCTGTGCAACAGGTCCTGATTCTCATTTGTCTTTTGGGAGAATGTATTATTATAGCATTAAAAACTGAAGAGTTTTAAATTGACGGTTAAGTTTTGGCTATATTGTTGTACGTGTGACTCTTTTGAGCAAATTATCTTTTAAGCGAGTATGTTTTATGTATTCCTGTTACTATTATTACTATTATCATGCCAATAAAGGTGACTGAAACTGAAACTAACTAAGATGTAAGTGACGTTCACTAGATGGTGGGTGAGACTGAAACAGCCTTCCCTTACAAGGGCAAAACCCTTGCAAAGTGAGACAACAAAAATTCAGATGGACGTTTTCAGATCAGGTGCCCAGGGCCAGCACAATCCAGAGGTTACTGCCTTGAGTCAAATTTCACACACTAACCAAGCGAAGCTGCCTTCTACCGGGCCCTACCCTCAGTCTGTCACGATCAGCACTGTCTCCTCTGACTGGTAGTGGCTCCCCAGGATTTCAGGTCATGGTCTTTCACATCAGCTACTATCTCATCCTTTTAACTGAAGATGCTGGGGACTGAACCTGGCACCAGCTGCATGCCGAGCAGATGCTCCACCACTGAGCCACGACCCCTCCCCTCCCAGAGATGTTGCCATCATATGCCAATATCAGAACTCTCGGTTTTTTTTTAATGAGCTTTCTGGGCCCTAATAAGCTAAAGAAGGAATGTGAAAAGCAGCAGTGTTCCAATGCAGCTTTGCATATTACAAAAAAAAAATTAAATAATTTTTTATTTTCAAAACACAAAAACCATCAGACACAAAATACATAACAATCAGTATACATACTACACACAGTACACACAACCCGTACATTGACTAAATTAAACAATAAACTCCTAATCTACAATTCAACATACATTTCACTGGAGGAATCTATATCATTTTGTACCTTCCATCTTACTCTAAATTGCAAATTATGGTGATTAAAAGCTCCCTAAAAAGGGGAAACATCCATATTTTTTAAATATGTAACAACATGAAGAGACTTTTTTTTCTTGTTCTATTTGAGTAAACTAGCAACATTGCTTAATCACATACAGCGATAGAAATAATAGTCATGTAGGGTATGAGTAAAAAAAAGCATATTGCAAAATTCTTATGGCTGGCGGTAACTCCAGCCCAGGTGGCTTTCAGTGACCACCACCACTTACGAGCACCTGAAAATATCACTTGCCCACCAGTAAGTGGGGTTTGTAGCGGAATTGGCCTGTGCCTCCATCAGCAGACATGCTGCTTTCCTTGACTCGGGAGGTACGATGCTGGCGCCAGGCCCTCTGGAGTCCCTAAATAAGGCCAATGGCACCTTAGACCTCTTCCTGGGTTTGCTTCATTATGGGACAGAATTGGCCATTCACAACTCAGAGGATGATGGGAAAGGACTTTTTAAAACACAGCCGTAACAACATCTTGAATGCCAATACAGGGAGTTGGGGAATAGTCAATCGTAAGACAAACTAAGAATCTGCTTGTGCTCTCAAAGGAACCAAAACAAAGGAAAGGCTCTGGGAATGAGCACCTTAGAAAGCTTTTGCTTGGCTACAAGGTCCTAGGCTTGTCATTTGCACCAAACAAGCTGCTTACCTGAGGGATTCTGTGCGGTTGATTGATGGCTGGCAGGGTGGAGGAGAAATGTATATGATCGGTTCATCGGTCACTATCATCAGTGCTTTGTTATCCGAAACCGAACGCTTATGGCTAGAACGAGAACACACAGAGAAGACAGGCACTAAGAGAGATGCTATCGTACCAGCCTTGTACAAATCTATGGTGAGACCACACTTGGAATACTGTGTACAGTTCTGGTCACTATACCTAAAAAAGGATACTGCAGAGCTTGAGAAGGTGCAGAAAAGAGCGACCAAAATGATCAGGGGGCTACAGCAACTGCCCTATGAGGAGCGGCTGAAATGCTTAGGGCTTTTTAGCTTGGAAAGAAGGGAGTTAAGGGGAGATATGATAGAGGTCTATAAAATTATGCATGGTATGGAAAGAGTGGACAGGGAGAAGCTTTTCTCCCTCTCTCATAATACCAGAATGCAGGGTCATCTGCTGAAGCTGGAGGGTGAGAGATTCAAAACAGAGAAAAGGAAGTATTTCTTCACACAACTCACAGTTAAATTTTGGAACTCCCTGCCCCAGGATGTGGTGATGACTGCCAATTTGGAAGGCTTTAAGAAGGGAGTAACCAAGTTCATGGAGGACAGGGCTATCCATAGCTACTAGTCAAAATGAATACTAGTCATGATGCATACCTATTCTCTACAGCAGGGGTGTCCAATCTTTTGGCTTCCCTGGGCCACATTGGAAGAAGAAGAATTGTCTTGGGCCGCGCATAAAATACACTAACACTAACGATAGCTGATTCGTAATATTGTAAGTAAGCTTACAATTTAGCCGTCCTGGGCCGCATGCAGTCCGGGGCCGCAGTTTGGACAAGCCTGCTCTACAGTATCAGAGGAGCATGCCCACTATATTAGATGTTGTGAAACACTGGCAGAATGCTGCTGCAGTCACCTTGACTGTGGGCTTCCTAGAGGCACCTGGTTGGCCACTGCGTGAAAAAACTGCTGGACTTGATGGGCCTTCATCTGATCCAGCAGGGCTTTTCTTATGTTCTTATGCCCCCCCCCCCCAAATTCCATGGGTGGTCAGAGACCAGGCAATCTACAGCCATGTCAATACAGGGGCTGCTCGAGGTAAATGCAGCGGTCCTCTCACTCCAACAAGGGGGTGGACTGCAAATACCTTGACTCAAAGCAAGCAAACTGGGAATTAACCAAAAAAAAGTAACATGGGAAACACTGCAAACATGGGGAGAACTGCAAAAAAAAAAAAAAAGTAACATGGGGAACAAGCCCCCCACTTCCATTTTTAATATGTCAGGTTTCTGATCTGATTTAATTTACTTGCTTTACTGTAATGGCATACAAAAATTGGCATACAAATATAGAAAATACATGTTTTTGGAATAGAGGAATGTGGGTACCAAAGCCCAAACCTAGCCAAGTAATCCAACCTGTGTGATCAAAATTAAAACATGCACATTGGCAAGCTTACTTTGCACAATTAATTCTACCCTGCTTAAAGAACTGGGAGCTTTCTGCCCACAGAAGGGGGGACGGGTGAGGCAAACAAGTTCAGGGGCAGGGGGAGAGACAGAATGCCTTGGCCAGACCAACTATGAATTCAGGGGGTTTCCAAGAGGGAGGGGTGTTGGATGGTTCGGTGGTGACTTGAGGGCGGCGGATGAGTCACTGCCCTGGAGAGAGACTGCCTTGTCACAGCTCCTGGAAACTGCCAATCACATCCCGTTATCTTGGCGTCTTCCCATTCCTGCCCAGCTAGCAACATTTAGACTGGAAACTTCTTGGGACAAATTACCTGCCCTTTGTACATTAATAGTACTGTATAAATCATAACAACAAGAGCTGGTTCTTATATGCCGACTTTCTCTACTTTTTAACGAGAATCAAACCGGCTTACAATCACCTTCCTTTCTCCTCCCCACAACAGACACTCTGTGAGGTAGGTGAGGCTGAGAGAGCTTGAGAAGAGCTAACCCTAACCCTAACCCAAGGTCACCCAGCTGGCTTCGTGTGTAGGAGTGGGGAAATCAAACCGGTTCACCAGATCAGAGTCCACTGCTCATGTGGAGGCGTGGGGAATCAAACCCGGTTCTCCAGATTAGAGTCCACTGCTCTTAACCACTACACCATGCTGGCGCTCCTTCACCTCTGGGTAAGCACATTTTTCAGGGGGTTGTATCCCACCAAACACACACAATAGTCCCTGCAGAAGTACTAAAATAACTCTCATAGTCTACTAGCACTAAGCGTGAGCTGTTATCTTCCAACTTTCTCAAGAGATTTTCAATCTGGTCAGTACTCTGCATCCCTTTCTGTGTGGTCATTTTTTTCAGAAAATCACAGGCACAAGCTGCTCTGTTTGGGAACGGCCCCCTGAAAGATGCCTTGGGGGAAGGCTGAGGTTTTGTTTTTGTTTTTTAAGATTTTTAAATGATTTTCTGTATTATGAAAAGATGCGTGCATTGCATCGCAGGTATTTATATTCCACTTTTCCTCCCTCAATGAGTACTCAAACAACTTAGAACACCGTTCTCCCCAACTTCATTTCCTCACAACAGCAATCCTGCGAAGTAGGTTGGGCTGAGAGAAAATGACTGGCCCAAGGTCACCCAGCGAGCTTTCATGGTGGAAGTGAGGATTCAAACCCAGCTCTCCCAGGATCCTACACCATCCATTACACCATGCTGATTCTTGCACCCGCACAGTACTTGCAATAATCACAGTACTAAATCTGCAT
Source organism: Euleptes europaea (assembly GCF_029931775.1). Lineage (NCBI taxonomy): Eukaryota > Metazoa > Chordata > Lepidosauria > Squamata > Sphaerodactylidae > Euleptes > Euleptes europaea. Next base: position 25,905,649 of record NC_079313.1, on the reverse strand, counting down.
GAATAAACAAACCCACAACTGACATCTGAATCAGGGCATTCATTGTGTGGATTCCTGCAATGGTTAATTGCCATTTGTCGTAGTAGTCTTCACACCACTGTCTGTGCAAATGGAAATTCACTAAGTACATTTCCCTTCCTCCTCACAAATTGCTTTTGGGGGGGAAAAAGATTGAAAATGGAAAAGTAAGTTTGGAAACCTTCATCCCCAAAAGGGGCAGCTGAAAATGAGATTTCCCAGAGAGAAAGAAGCAGGCAAAAAAAATAAGAGACCACGGATAAGGCCGACAGTCCCCCAACAGGCAGTGGGGGGAGAGAAAGAAATGGCCCAAGAGGCAGGAGAGCATGGTGTCACAGAAGCCCAGGGGCTACGTGGAGACGACTACTAAATGTGGCCAGAAAGCAGCTCTTGGAACACGGCTCGGTGAAATGGAATGTGGACGAGGCAGAGCAGAAAAAGTGTCTCTGTGGAGGGGGGAAATTAGGAAGGAACCAAAGGACTAGCAGTAGCGGCCACAGGTATGTGCCAAAGACATTACGCCAAACCAATGCTAATTTATCCAAAGCACGTTCAAGGAGTGCGGGGTGGGGGTGGAGGATGGAGATGTGGGGGTGGAAGGGAGAGGAAGAGATTGGAGTACAGGTGATGTACAGTGGAAAGCCACATCCCTTACGCTACATGCCTTAGCCCTAGGAGTCACAGGCAGGAAGGCAGACACAGGACAGAAGCGGGAGGGCTAAAAGCAAGGTGTCGCAGAGCCAGCTGCAGGGATACAGTAGCATTAAACGGAAGGAGGAAGCACAGGAGATTCTGCTGCTCCACCAACCCACCTCCCCAAAAGTATCTACTGCACCGAACTTCAGTACAAACACACGCAGTTGACGCTTCTCGAGTGAGACCACGTAGGGCTTTTTCTGCAAAGACGTTAGAAACACTCTTGTCTCCCTGCCTGCTTTCCACAACATTCTCGGCTGCGTATGCTTTCAGCACATCTGTGGCTGGTCATAAAAAAGGAAGAAGAAAAAAACTCTACTGGAAAGGAAAGACTCTGATAGGAGGGAACAAGCCATTAGCCGAAAATGCCAAACCTTCAATCTGGAGATGATTTAAAGCACACATCTCCCCACTGCCTAAAGTAAACCTCTGCAAATGGCCAAGTACATTAGCAGAGAAACAGCGTGACACTGTCCAGGCAGCCCCGCCCCCCCAAGCCCGCACAGAGCAGGCAGCAGCCACAGGCTCCCGCGGAGCTTCGGGACCAAATGTGCGATCAGAGGAGTCCGCCAAGGAAGAGATGCTGCTCTGTAAAAAGCTCACTTGGCCAGGCGCGGCAATAGGCTTTGTCCTGTGTTCATACTCTAGGCTCTGCTGGAGCTTACTTTGAATTGCCAAGGGGGAGAGGGGGATTGTCTTTGCAGGGATATTACAAGGAAGCACCATGAGCGTCCGTTCTAATATTTCTAGTAGCAACTTTTTCTTTCTGGTTGCTCTTTTGCCAGGCCAAATAACTGATGCCAGCGAAGAGGACTTGAAAATAAAATGCACGAAATACGCATATCTGTAAACTTCATAAGAAGGGGTTTGGGCATGATGTGCAAAGTGTGCGCCTGTGAAAATGAGAACGGAAGTCTTGGGGTGCAGCCCCCGGTCATGTTAAAACAGGCAACATGACCAACAGGCCACAGAGTTTCCCTATCCCAGCTCAAGAGATCTTCATCTAGCTAGTACATTTTTATCTCCCTCCAAGGAGCTCCAAGTGGCATAAATAGCGATCCTTTCCTCGTGTTATTCACAGAACAACAGACAGTGTGGCCCAAGAGAAGCTGGTGAATTTCATGACTGAGTGGGGAACTAAAATCCAGGACATACTAACCATTATACCACACTGGCTCTCCTGGGGGACAGGAAGCAAGCTTTTCAGGAAATTATGTGTTTGGAGGTCAAGATGGCGCCGCACACAGCCCAGCACGACCCTGCTCTACAGAGGCATTCTGTGGTCCTGTTCTAGAAATCTCACAGCGTTAAGGCTGGGACCTAGCCTAGCGTAGCGGTCTATGCGGTTGGCCCACAGAAGGGGACCGGGCTGTGCATTATTAACCTACCAGCGTGGTGTAGTGGTTAAAAGCGGTGGTTTGGAGTGGTGGACTCTGATCTGGAAAGCCGGGTTTGACTCCCCAGTCCTCCACATGAGCAGCGGATTCTAATCTGGTGAACTAGGTTGGTTTCCCCACTCCTACACATTAAACCAGCTGGGTGACCTTGGGCTAGGCACAGCTCTCTTAGAGCTCTCAGCCCCACCTACCTCACAGGGTGTCTGTTTAGAGAGACTGGAAGGTGATTGCAAGCCGGTTTGATTCTTCCTTAAGCAGTAGGGAAATAAAAACCAACTCCAACTCCTCCTCTTCTGATCTGGCGCTGGTAGGCAACGTGAAGATTCCAAATTGGCCAAGCTTGGAATATTATTTAACTTGTTTCTATCTGGCCTAACCAGGGTGCTCAAAGAAACTCTAGGATATACACTAGAAGCCTGGCTTTTCTGGTTGCTGCACTTCTGACCCCATCTTAACCCCCCCCCCCCACTCTAGCTCCAGCAAGGGCCCCGGGCTGGAAAGAATTCCTTTCCAACTCTCTCTGCTGCTAGCAGTGCCGCGATGTTAGCAGCAGGCAGCTCAAATTATTTTCCAAGCTGAGGCTGCAATACAGACTAAGGTTTTTTTTTTTAATCAGGAACTTGGGTTCGGTCTGTAGTATGATTTTCACACACCACACACACAAGTTCTCTTTTGAGTTGCTTTTCTGTGCAAAACAAATATTAGTGTTAGAAGCCTGGAGCCCAAGTGAATCTAGGGTGATAAAGGATTGAGATTAACCTCACACAAAAAAGTCCCTAGCTGGAACAATTAATGCACCAGTGGGCTACAGGCTAAAAGCAAAAGCCCAAATACAGTGCTTCAGGGAGGCAGCAAGATGACTATGAACTAAAAAGCTAAACAAACAGAAGGGTATGACAGGGTTCTCCACAAAGCTCATCATTCCAGCTTCTGCAAGTTGAGGATACCTCATGGGGACCCAAAGCATGTTAGCATGCTGTCAGGGTAAGACTCCCATTTATTTTTCCGGAACAGGGAATTATCAACCCCCATCCCCAATTTTTCAGCCCAAGAAATTGTTGGAGGAAAAATAGCGTCCATGTAGTAATGCTCTAGGAACTTCCTCTTCATTTCTATGGTAAAGACTCTAGAGGCTAGGGAAGGGCAGCCTAGAACGTCACCCAGGTGACATCACACCCTCCCCCTACTTTGCCCTCTCCAGGTATCACGCTCAAAATGGCCACGCTTCCCCTACTGGCCACTGGCTGTTACTGCACGTAGCTCCAGACAGGAACACAAGCAAAAGACCCATCCTTAGACTGCCCATGATTCCATCATGGTTGCTGCAGGAACCAAGGAGCAAGCCCCCTCCCCCCCCCCCGTGTGATCTGTCTGCTTGCCCTGAACAGCTCGTATAAAGGATTGCATTCAGGTCTCAAAAACTGTAGATTAAAACTGACTCTTCGGAGGAGGAGGAGGAGGAGAAGAGTTGGTTTGTATATGCCAATTTTCTCTACCTTTTAAGGAGAATCAAACCGATTTATAATGTCCTTCCCTTCCTCTCCCCACAACAGGCGCCTTGTGAGGTAGGTGGGGCTGAGAGAGTGCGAAGAGAACTGTGACTAGCCCAAGGTCACCCAGCTGGCTTCATGTGTAGGAGTGGGGAAACCAACCTGGTTCACCAGATTAGAGTCTGCCACTCACATGGAGGAGTGGGGAATCAAATCCAGTTCTCTAGATTAGAGTCCAGCACTCTTAACCACTACACCACACTGGTGTAACAGTTGCTGTTACTGTGCTTCTGTTTTAATTTCTATTTTTTTAAAATTTGGAAACTGTAGCATGACCCTGACATTCTAGCATAAAATCCATAACCTGTTCAGTAAATACTTCACATTTATAGAAACCTGTCTATGGCCATCTCACGCTCGGCCAGTCAATCTTGAAACTCCTAGGTCCCCAACTTCTTACAGAAACATTTATGATATTTACTTCATTTATATTGTGCCTTTCTCCCCAATGGGGTCCCAAAACAGTATACATCCTTCTCCCCTCCTCCATTTTATCCTCACAACAACACTATGAGGTAGGTGAATCTAAGAGTGTGTGACTGGCCCAAGCTTCCACTGCTCGAGTGGGGTTTCAAACCTCAATTTTCCAAGTCATAGAATCATAGAGTTGGACGGGACCACCAGGGTCATCTAGTTCAACCACCTGCCCAATGCAGGAAATTGACAATTACCTCCCCTCACACCCCCAGTGATCCCTACTCCATGCCCAGAAGATGGCCAAGATGCCCTCCCTCTCATCATCTGCCTAAGGTCATAGAATCAGCATTGCTGACAGATGGCCATCTAACCTCTTCTTAAGAACCTCCAGGGAAGGAGAGCTCACCACCTCCCGAGGAAGCCTGTTCCACTGAGGAACTGCTCTAACTATAGAAAATTCTTCCTGATGTTTAGACAGAAACTCTTTTGATTTAATTTCAACCCATTGGTTCTGGTACAACCTTCTGGGGCAACAGAAAACAACTCAGCGCCATCCTCTATAAGACAGCCCTTCAAGTACTTGAAGATGGTTATCATATCCCTTCTCAGTCTTCTCCTCTTCAGGCTAAACATACCCAGCTCCTCCAACCTTTCCTCATAGGACTTGGTCTCCAGAACCCTCACCATCTTTGTTGCCCACCTCTGGACACGTTCCAGCTTGTCTACATTCTATACCACACTGGCTCTCATGGATATCCAAGTCATCATAGTTGAAGGGGAAACAGAATACATTCTAACCATACCAATTCTGGGAGCATAAGGACAAAAATACACACATACACATAGGGTTGGATCCTGAAGAGTGCTTCCACAGGTGCAAGGACTTCCATTCACAAAGTATGATTTTCCCCCCTACACCCCCCTACAGGAACCTGAAATGCCTCCTGTTACTGAGGAGGGCATTTGGAGGGGGGACGTTTCAGACTCCTGTGGGAGGTCGAAAAACCACCCTTCATGAGCAGACGTTTTTGTGACTATAAAAGCATTATTTGGAATCCAAGCCAAGAAGAAGCCGGAATCAGAAGACAAAGAGAAGAGGTTTTTATGCTTACCCATTATTGGTCCCACCACCTGTTTCCTGAGGTAAACTTGCTGAGAATCCCAGAAGATGCCTGCTCTGGGGCGAAGGCCCAGCCTGAGGCTCAGCCGAGTTGAGGCTCCACTCCAACCCGCTAAAAGCAAGAGAGAAACATCAGCTGGATCACAAAGTTAGGGCCTGCTACAGCAAAGGGCAGTAAGTTAGTTCCGAATCTAGGTCAGCTTCCCCTCCCACCAGTGTGGTTACCCTTCACACAGGCCACAAGACTTTAAGCTGGATCTCTGTTCAGAATAGGCAACACGTCATTAGCCAGAGGTCTGATCTAAAGTTTAAGCCCAGCTTTCATAGCAGATTAGCTGAAAGCAGGAGCAGCAGAGTTCTAGGCTCAGATCACGTCTCCGACAGGCACTTCAGGGGAATTGCTGTGCTTTCAACCCCATCTGCAATCGAAGAATGCTCTCGCTCTAATGCCACATGTTGGATTGAGTATAGAAATAATGTGAATCGTGCTGAAAGCGCAAAAATACGGTAAATGCCACTTCTGATAGTTTGAGGCAACGCTCCACCTGCGCATCTGACCTGAACTGTTTTAGATTAGCAAAAAAAAAAAAAATCCTTTTTGGGAGTGCACCCATGTAGTTTTGTGATGTCGTTTTCATTAGCGTCTATTTGGATATATTTTAAAACATTGTTACAGACTATGGATGCCATTTTAAGCATCTTGTGTTGAGTTGGATGCTTTGCCAGACCTTTTGCGTGGGTCTCCCTGCGCCTTTGGGTCTTCCATCAGCAGCGTTACGCACGGTGAAAAGTGATTTTGTGGTCACATTTTCAAGATGCCTTCTATTCTTGCTCAGCAAGTTACACTGGGTGTAGGATTTGGGCTGCTATGCGTTCCTGACACCCTAGAGCAGTGGTTCCCAAAGTGGGCAGTACCACCCCCTGGGGGGGCAGTGGGATTACCTAGGGGGGCACTAAGAGGCAAGAGGGCAGCAGGGGGGTGCTAGAGGTAGGCCCCTTCAACTGTGTTGTTGGACAAGGTAGGGGGCACTGGGGTTGAGTTTGTGAAACCAATGGGGTGGTGGCCCGAAAGGTTTGGGAACCACAGCGGCCTAGAGCCAAACTCCCAGGCAACATACGCAAACCCATACTCGCTTCTTAAAAAAAAAAAAAAAGACACCGCGACAATCTTGAAGGAAGAGATTGCTCCTTCTTACTTACAGCCATCCAACACTTTAATGGGGTGTGGATGTTCTGCTGGCGCCCTGTAATGGTTTACCTATAGGGTTGCCAACCTCCAGGTACTAAAGGTAACGACAACCAAGGCTAAACAGTAGTACTGTAATATGGTATTGTAGAAAAATGACAGCACTATGACCATTTAGAAAGTATTTACAGCGAGCCACTTATAAACAGGCACAGTTTGCAACAGTCTATATAAATTTAATTCAGTTATGAAACGAAAGCCTGTACTGAACCTAACTAGCTAGCTAACAAAAGCTGCAAATGTAAACAACCACAATTGCATACACAGTCTTTAAGGGTCCCCTTATAACAATTGGCTGTACAATGTTACATTAACGTAGTTACATCTTTGACCCCAAAAGTAAACATGTGAAACAAATAGATCTTGGAAGACTAGTTTAACAGCTCGGAAAACACTCAAGGTATTTCAGTTGGTGATCTTGAAAATATAAATCACTGCAATGCGTTGACAGTCAACATCAGGCTCTATACTGCCAATTCTTGTAAGTTTTAAAGAGGCATGCTGCGCTGAGATTTACAGCAAGGGACGGCTTTTGCAGACCGGCGATCCATAGTACGCAACGGATGGAAAATAAGTACCATCAAGCAAAATAGATTAGGATCCAAATAATCTATTTCAAAGCTTTCTTCAGTTGCATTTCACTTCTGATAAGGGCCATCAAGCACTCTATGTGCACCAGGAAACTGTTGTTTCCAGTTTAAGTTAAATCAAGCAGTTGTGGTATCTGAATCATGTGGAGGGGGTGCACAATTTGCAGCTTTCCATGACAGCCTGGAGGACTTGGACTCCCTCCCCCCCAAAGGAGTTCCCCCTGCTTCCATAGCATTAACCATGCATCAACACAAACCATAACTCCCTCACAAACCATGATTCCAAGCAAGCCTGAAAACCATGGTTACACGAGATCCCGGGTTTGCGTCAACCATGGCTTGTGCCAGGGTATAGGCAATAAGAATTATTCTTAATACCACAGAGGGGAAAGTGGTGCGTGTGTTCATGCAGGCGGGTAGAGAAATGGATCCAGACAGGGTGTGAGAAACCTCTCAGGTGGATTTAGGCTTGGCAAGCAATTTCTGCTCCCCTCCCCGACCTGCCACCACTATCTTCCTGCTCTCTTGTAGCAAAACTACCTGATCTGGTGTCGGCACTCTAGAGAAGCCATCACAGCAAACCCAGCCCACCTCTGGCCTCCTAATATCGGATCTCCCTCTCTATCGCCTACAGACTAACTATGATAGAAGAAGCTGCAAAAGGACAGAGAACCAACACAGACAAAGCACTGAACTTAGAGCAGGGAGACTCAAGTTCAAATCCTCATTCTGCCACATAAGAACATAAGGAAAGCAATGCTGGATCAGATCAAGGCCCATCAAGTCCAGCACTCTGTTCTCACAGCAGCCAACCAGGTGCCTCTAGGAAGCCCACAAAACAAGACCACTGCAGCAGCACCATCCTGCCTGTGTTCCACAGCACCCAAGATAATAGGCATGCTCCTCTGATACTAGAGAGAATGGGTATGCATCATGACTAGTATCCATTTTGTCTAGTAGCCATGGATAGCCCTTCATGAACCTGTCCACTCCCCCCTCTTAAAGCCTTCCCAGTTGGCAGCCACCATCACATCCTGGGGCAGGGAGTTCCCCGATTTAATTATGCCACAAAGAACACACCTCGGCCCTGCCACTCTCTCTCAGCCTACCCTACCTAATTGGGTTGTTGTGACGATAAAATGGGGAGGGGGAGAGAGAAGATGAGGAAGCGACCAAGTGTGCCCTGCCGTAAGCTTCTTTGAAGGGGAGCAGAATAAAAAAGCATAAATCATCCGCAGCTCCCCTCTCCTGAGCTGTGTGTGTGTGTAAAAGGCATCAGTGAGAGAACCAGCTGCCTCGTGATGGTTAGGGGAGAGAGATTTTGATCTCGTGTATGCAATGGTTGGTCAGCAAGGAACATATTTGCTCAAGAAGACCTGGCATTTTGCTGTATTCTGTTTCCCGGGCCACGTGTCAGAGTGATAAATTAGTGAAGCTTAACTGGATTTGATTTGTAAATCTGGCTAAAAAACAAACCCTGTGCACTTAAAATGCCAGGATTTCTTCTCTCTTTTTTTTGGTTGAAGCTAAATTGTACAGTAACTGCTCCGCTGTGGCCAAGAGTGATATCATGCGAAGCACATGCTTGGTAATAAAAGTCTTCTGAGGACAGAATCGTCTTTGAATTAGAGCTGGGAGGCTTCCAGCAGCACAAAGGGGGGGGGGGGATGGACACCGCTGGCGAATGCCAGGAGCAGACTGTGTTTCCCCTCCCAAAGATATAACTGCCACAAACACCAGCTTAAGGCTGCTATTCCTCAGTCATTCCCTTGCATTAAGCACCATCTACTGGACCATTTGGGAAACAAAAAGCAGAATCCATCCAGTCGGAGACAAGCAGCTAGCTTGGTGTTGTCACATCCTCATCCCAGCACACCACCTCGAGTCAGAGCAGGCTGATGGCAGCGGGTAGCAAACCACTACAGAGAATATTGTCGAAGGCTTTCACGGTCAGAGTTCGTTGGTTCTTGTAGGTTATCCGGGCTGTGTGACCATGGTCTTGGTATTTTCTTTCCTGACTTTTCGCCAGCAGCTGTGGCAGGCATCTTCAGAGGATTAACACTGAAGGACAATAGCAGAGACAGTGTCCTTCAGTGTTACTCCTCTGAAGATGCTGGCCACAGCTGCTGGCGAAACGTCAGGAAAGAAAATACCAAGACCACGGTCACACAGCCCGGATAACCTACAAGAACCGATATTCAAATGTTATTGGGGGGGGGGCAAATTAGTAAACCCCGAATAACAAAATACTATTTGTATTGGTTTACAGCCTAAGAAACAGGAGTGGAGTTGCACAAAAGGACAGCAACTACACTTCCTCCCTCCTCCCACTGCAGCTGTTTGTGCTCCCGCAGGTTCACAGACCTGCAGCAACAGTGCAGGGGGAACATGGTGGGGGGGAAATCAGGAAAAATTACCCCTCTCTCCTTTGCCAACGAAAATGCTGTTCTGTAGGCACATGTGCTGTTGTACCAATAAAACAGCAATGCAGGATCCAAGCTACCATTTCTTTTAACGCCACAGCAAATTATCAAGCTACCTGTTGGATAGCCCGCTCCTGATACTGTCACACCCCTAGAGCATCGGCTTTCAAATCATCAAGCCCTACCATGACTGACTTTAAATAGCAGGGGACCCCAGCTTGGTTGCCGGACAGCCACCGGTACATTTCCACTAGTCCCACAGTGAACGCCTGTACATTTTCACTGGTCCCCGGCCGATCAGGTCTCATGGCCACCAATACGAAACGAGTATGGGAAGGCAAGAGCAAAGCTGTGAAGGGGAAGATCGCTAATAGAGGAAATGGTCTTTCAGAGACACCTGTCTGTCACTGCTGATCTCATGGAGGATTTCTAGATGAACCACTAAGGATCTCAGAGATCTTTGAAACACATTACAAATATCATGCACTAGAGCAGGGGTGTCAAACTCAATTGTTACAAGGGCCAGATATGACATAAATGTCACTTGGTCGGGCCGGGCCATGCCTCACCAGCTAGGGTTGCCAGCTCCGGGTTGGGAATTACCTGGAGATTTTGGGGGTGGAGCCTAAGGAGGGCAGGGTTTGGAGAGGGAAGGGACTTCAATGCCATAGAGTCTAATGGCCAAAGCGGCCATTTTAGCCAGGGGAACTGATCTCTTTCACCTGGAGATCAGCTGTAATAGCAGGAGAGCTCCAGCCACCACCTGTAGGTTAGTAGTAAAAAACGGCTACAAGTGCTATTCAGGAGTTTTGGCAAATCAAAATAAAAGCACCAGCAAAAGTACACCCAATAAGGTAACTACAATGCAAATTACTGTTAGAAAAATATATTGAGAATGAATTCTCACTAACACAACCTCAGTTGAGCAGATAGAACAAATATTTTTTACAAATGGTCTAAAATAGACCCAATATAAAGACGCAAAAGTGATACAGGTAAGTGGAAATAGGCACAATTGCTCAGTTCATTTCAAGTCCATACACATAAAATGCAAATTGCAACTGTTAGGCAATGGTGACCGGACGTTGTGCAATGGAAATCCGGTATAATTCCATTTCATATGAAACTTTTTCAAGCTTTCAGTCCTTCCGTGCACTATTCATTCAGTTTATGAAGGAGTGTACCTTCCTTATTTGTATGGACGGCAAAGTAAGATGTCTCTGATCTACAACAATGAACACTTGCTGACAGTAAATGTACTATCGGACCAATGCCCCTCCTTCTGAAGACAGCCCCCCCCCGGGTTAGATGAGGAGGAGCAACGCGCTTCTTGCGCCTCCTCACTGCAAACCAGAAAGAGGGAGGGAGGGAGGCAGCACACCGTGAATGGGATCACAAGGTGGGGAGTTGTTGTGGAATAGCAAAGGTGCAGCAGTAGGGAGAACAGTCTGAACTCTCTGGGCCTCCCTCTTAAAACCTGACAAGCCTTTCACTAGTTAATAGAAAATATGACACTAAGTAGCAGGGGAAGAAGGAGAAGGAGAAAGAGGATGAGGAGGGGGTGGAGGGGATGGAGGACGAAGAAGAGTTGGTTTTTATATGCCGATTTTCTCTACCATTTAAGGAAGAATCAAACCAGCTTACAATCATCTTCCCTTCCCCTTCCCACAGCAGACACCACGTGAGGTAGGTGAGGCTGAGAGAGCTGTGACTAGCCCAAGGTCACGCAGCTGGCTTCATGTGTAGGAGTGGGGAAACCATCCCAGTTAACCAGATTAGCCTCCACCACTCATGTAGAGGAGTGGGAAATCAAACCCGGTTCTCCAGATCATAGTCCACCGCTCTAAACCACCACTCTTAACCACTACACCACGCTGGCTCTCGGTTGGAGAGGGGAATGGAGGGGGGTAGAGGAGGGAGCCCCTGGGGTATTCCTGTCTGAAGATCAAGGTTCTCAGAGGGCATAGGAAGGAGCCTACCTTAGTCTGTCGTAATTCAGCATTACGAAGGCTAGCAGCACCATCACACAGAGAGCTCTTCTCTTTGGAGGGGAGGCTTTGAGGTTCAGGTTCTGGAGGCAACAAGAAAACCAGGCAAAATAAAAATTAAACACAGACCGAAATTTTACCACCTTTTCCAAAATTAGGGCTGCGGTTGCTAGGCGTGTCACCAAGGAGAACATAAGAACATAAGAAAGGCCATGCTGGATCAGACCAAGGCCCATCAAGTCCAGCAGTCTGATTACACAGTGGCCAACCAGGTGCCTCTAGGAAGCCCCCAAACAAGATGATGCAGCAGCATTATCCTGCCTGTGTTCCAATGCACCTAATATAATAGGCATGCTCATCTGATCCTGGAGAGAATAGGTATGCATCACGACTAGTATCCATTTTTACCAATAGCCATGACAAGCCCTGTCCTCCATGAGCATGTCCACTCCCCTCTTAAAGCCTTCCAAGTTGGCAGCTTCCATGCAGCAGGATCATTGGTCATACTTTATAGCTGTTTGATGCTGTTTGTATTCCTTACACCCAAGTAACATCAAATAGGGAAAACCCGGCAACATGACCACAAGACCCAGAAGATGTTCCCAGGATGCTTCAAGCGATCCGACGTTCTTGACGGGGAGGACCGAGGGGGGCAGGAGGCAGTTACCAGCTGCCTTTTTCTGCGCGGTTTTTGCGAGTCCTGTAAACTGCCCGTTTACAACCTGAACTGAAGGTTGGCTAAAGGGCAAGGATTGGGAAGGGTAAGACTGTCTAGCAAGACAGAGCAAGAAGGTGGTACCAGCATGCTACCGGCAGACAGGACACAAAGAACTGTAGTATCAGCTTACAGCAAGAATGGGACACAGGAGGAGAAGAAAAAGAGTTGGTTTTTATATGCTGACTTTCTCTACCACTTAAGGAAGAACCAAACCGGCTTCCCTTCCCCTCCCAACAACAGACACCCTGTGAGGTAGGTGGGACTGAGAGAGCTCTAAGAGAGCTGTGACTAGCCCAAGGTCACCCAGCTGGCTTCCTGTGTAGGAGTGGGGAAACCAACCTAGTTTGCCAGACCAGCATCCGCCGCTCATGTGGAAGAGAGGGGAATCAAACCCGGTTCTCCAGATCAGAGTCCACTGCTCCAAACCACCCCTCTTAACCACTACACCACGCTGGAGGGTGACTGAAGAGGAATCCTTAAAAGCAGAAGGTTAGAATTGCTGACCAACCCTGCGAACTGAAGAGATGTATGAACCCAGATTCTGTTGCCAGAATCCAGAACGCCACACATGTATTTGTGCGCAACAACCACCGACCTCCTCGGCCAAGTCGTCCAGCTGCCTCTTCAAGGTGCCATTTTCATTCCTAAGGCGATCGTTCTCCTGCAAGGCTGCCTTCAGCCTCTCCTCCAAGCTCAGCAGGTATTCTTTTTTCTTCCTGCGTGACTGGCAGGCCGATTCCCGGTTTTTTATCATGCGCTGCTGCCGTCTCAGAACATTCACCTGCAGAAGAGGACAAGGAAGCTCATGACGCATCCCCAGGCCAAAACCGAAAGAGACAATGCGGATTGCAGGCAGAAAGGGAAACACCCCGGTGAGCACCTCAAGGCAACAGGGGCTCGTCCGGACCAACTTCTCAGGGCTCCCTGGCTTGAAGGGGGCCAAGCACTGGAAGCGGCCCCGGGCTAACCTTGACGACCCCCAAAGCTCACCAGCGGTGAGGCTAGGGGTGCTACCAGGACCTCCTCAGCAAAGTGCCTGGAATAGCACCAATTACTGCTCCGGGTCAAAGTGGGCTTGCCCAAAAAGAGAATTCCCAGGCAAACCTGATCTAGTGTTTGCTGAAGCAGGGCTCACCTCTCTGGGTCGCTGGAAGCCATTCAGCAAGTAAAAAAGTAACGGTAGTCCCCCTGTGCAAGCACCAGGTCATTACTAGCCCATGGGGTGACATCACATCCCAACTTTTACTAGGCAGACTTTGTTTTACGGGGTGGTTTGCCATTGCCTTCCCCAGTCACCCACACTTTGCCCCCAGCAAGTTGGGTACTCATTTCACCCCTTGATTGTGTATTTAGAAAAAAAATTAACACGCCACAGAATCTTACACTTGATAATCACTCTAGACTTTCATATCACTTTGTAACTGTGTGATTTGGATAGGCTGTAAGCTTTACTTGTAAGAGTGCCTTTAACAGACTAAGAAGCTCTGCAGCTCTATATTTATTGAGAACCTGCTAGCACAAGGCCCAAAATCACAAAGATTTATATAATTTAGCCTGCTGTGCTAGTGTCTTTTAGACCACTGAAGAAGGCAAATATGCCGAAACGTGTATGGTCTATATGTGATTGCTTGTTTATGGTTTGTGTATGATTGTATGTCTTATTGTACATTATGCCTATAGTTTTATTTTAGTAAATATGTTTGGAAGGCTTCTTGCAAGGCCATATAGGAGTTATTAGCATCATTTGGATTTTAACTTGTATTAAACTTATACGTATTCAGAAAACTTTTTAATGGTTTAGCTTTTAATCATATTGTTGGCCTTGTCAGCTGTTTTTTTTGCTTGACCTTCTAGGTACTTAATTCTGTTTATAGGGTTAAGTTTTGTTCCCCCCCCCCCCCCAATCTTTTTTGTACTCATTTTACCAACCTGAGAGGGATGGAAGCGGGGGCTCTCAAATGTGCCTCCTTACAAGGCCCTTTTCCTTTCTGTCCCCAGTCAGAGTGAAGGGCGCTGGCCCATTTGCTTACCGACGTGGCAGTTTGCTACGTGCAAGGAGAGTGGGTAATGGAAGGAGCCTTCAAACACGCAAGCCATCACCCTGCTCTGGGTTGGCACCTTTGTGAGAACGAGGCCTCTGGTTTCCTAGCACTCACCAAAGGAGCACAGACGCTTGCACGGGGAAGGGGGGATGCAGGACATGGACCTCGTTTCTGAAATACGCTCACTTCAACAAATGTAAAGTTCTGCATTTAGGTAGGAAAAATCAAATGCATAATTATAGGTTGGGGGAGACTTGTTCGAGCAGTAGTGTGTGTGAAAAGGATCTTGGGGTCTTAGTAGACCAAACACTGAACATGAGTCAGCAGTGTGATGCTGTAACTAAAAAGGCAAATGCAGTCTTGGGCTGCATCAACAGTAGTGTCCAGATCACACGAAGTGATGGTATCGTTTTACTCTGCAATGGCTAGACCTCACCTAGTGTATTGTGTTCAGTTTTGGGCACCGCAATTTAAGAAAGATGTAGACAAGCTGGAACGTGTCCAGAGGAGGGTAACAAAGATGGTGAGGGGTCTGGAGACCAAGTCCTATGAGGAAAGGTTGAAGGAGTTGGGTATGTTTAGCCTGAAGAGGAGAAGACTGAGAGGGGATATGATAACCATGTTCAACTACTTGAAGGGCTGTCATATAGAGGAGGGTGCCGAGTTGTTTTCAACAGAGACATAATATCCAAATTGCAAGATGCCATAGTCCCACTGTACACTGTACCTGGAGTACTGTGTGCAGATCTGGAGGCCTCGCCTCAAAATTACTGAGTGATCATGGTGTCTCCCCGGCCACCTCAAAATGGGAATGTTTAGTCTGGAGAAGAGAAGGTTGAGAGGGGGCATGATTGCTTTCTTTAAGCATCTGAATGGCTATCACTTAGAGTAAAGCACGGAGCTGTTCCTGTTGGCCACAGAGGATAGGACTAGCAATAATGGGTATAAATTACAGGCAGAACGGTACCAGCTGGACGTTAAGACACTTTTTTTACAGTGAGAGTAGTTCAGCAGTGGAATTTGGTGAGCTCCCCCTCACTGGTAGTCTTTAAGCAGCAGCTACACAATCACTTGTCAGGGATGCTCTAGGCTGATCCTGCATTGAGTAGGAGGTTGGACTAGATGGCCTGTATGTCCTTTCCAACTTTGTGATTCTATGAAATATTCAATACTCTGTGGTTACCCTGGACAAAATCCACACACAAATATTCTCCAGCAGAAGCAAGATGGCACTTTTGTTTTTCCTTCTTTTAACCCACAGATTTTTAAATACTGAGCATAACCTACTTTCAGGCACCTCAAGCTTATCTTCTGATGTGGTTGGATGGTGTTTATTCAAATATGTTTAATTTTCCTCTATTTTCACTCATCTTCCTAATGTCTTATTGTGTTTCTTGCTGTACATCTGCTGTTTTCTTGCTTTACATCTGCTGTTAAAAAGGTTTTAATTTGTTAAAGGCGACAAAGTATTTTTCTAATTTGGATAATCTAGGCTCTGAACCCTTTCCAGTAGCCCCTATTTTTGCACAAAGAGAGGCAGCTGAGAGTGAGACATTAATCTAAGGAGACAATTCTCCTTACAGGGGACAGTTCTCCCTCTCCTTCTGAGCTTTTTTCTTTTCCTTTTTTTTTTTACATGTTCATGATCTGACATTTAATATTAAATTTAGCTAAGCAAGACACAATTATACAGGATTATCTCATTTGCTAACCTACAATATAATTCCATTCTCATAATCTAATTACATTTAAGAGCAACAGACAGAACTAACAAAGCCGCATGTGCTTTGTTCCAACAGGATTCAGGATTTTAAATATTTTTTAAAAAGGTAAAGGTCCCCTGTGCAAGCACCAGGTCATTCCTGACCCATGGGGTGACGTCACATCCTGACATTTCCTAGGCAGACTTTGTTTGTGGGGTGGTTTGCCAGTGCCTTCCCCAGTCATCTTCCCTTTACCCCCAGTAAGGTGGGTACTCATTTTACCGACCTCGGATGGATGGAAGGCTGAGTCGACCTTGAGCCGGCTACCTGAACCCGACTTCCGTCGGGATCGAACTCAGGTCGTGAGCAGAGCTTGGACTGCAGTACTGCAGCTTTACCACACTGCGCCACAGGGCTCCTTTTTAAATATAACTCGAGACAAAAAAAAAAAGGTTTTGCCACCATCCTGTTAAAGAATGGGAAAGTTATTTGCTTAAACAGGAAGGTGTTGACAGTCGTCATCATTCACGGACTATGGGCATTTCCCTATGAGAGAAGGGAATTGGGTAGAGGCTGACCTGGTTCTCAACTGCCTTTCAAAGCTCTGCTTTGATCTTTCACTGGCTGACAGCTACCAAAGTTTGATAGCGGGAAGGAAAGCAGCGAGTCCTTGGAGTTGATTCCCTGCGTGCAGAGAAACCAGCCCAGGGAGCCTTTGGAGGAAGCACGGAGTGGCTCCCCCATGCTAGCTACACCGACTGTTCAAACATACTGGTGGAGCAAGACAAACAATGCAACCCAAGATGGGGCACACCCTGCTAAATCCACTTAAATCAATAGGCTTAGATGGATATAACTCTGTTTAGGATTGCAATGTAAGAGACAAAGGCCCCATAGAGGAGGAGAAGGAGGAGCAGGAGGAGGAGAAGGAGAAGAGTTGGTTTTTATATGCTGACTTTCTCTACCACTTAAGGAAGAATCAAACTGGCTTACAATCACCTTCCCTTCCCCTCCCCACAGCAAACATCCTGTGAGGTAGGTGGGGCTGAGAGAATGTGACTAGCCCAAGGTCACCCAGTTCGCTTCATGTGTAGGAGTGGGGAAACCAACTCAGTCCACCAGATTAGCCTCCACAGCTCATGTGGAGAAGTGGGGAATCAAACCCGGTTCTCCAGATCAGAGTCCACAGCTCCAAACCACTGCTCTTAACCACTACACCACACTGGCTCTCACAAAGGATTCCTTATCTTCAAAAATACTAAGCACAACTGTCCTCATTTTCATTCTCATTATGCTAGCTATCCTTGGGTGTGTGTGTGTAGGACAACTACAGGAAAGTAAAGGGACTCAAGAGCAGCAGAGCTTGGATTGCTTGATTTGGGAGGGGGAGCGCTTATACTGCCATTCCCAATATAAATGTGATCTATCCCCCACCCCGCATGGCATGATTTGGCCTGAATGTTTCTGTGCCAAGAAAACCAACAAAAACTTTATGATGCCCACCTATTCCCTGTAAACCAGTGGTTCCCAACGTGGGGCACACGCCTCACAGGGGGGCAATTTGATTTTTAAGGGGAGCAATTCGAGAATGAGTTATTAACAGTGAATTTTTTGCATTTCTTATGGTTCTAGGGGCCTCATATACAGTATATAAATATATATTGTGACATACACATTTTAAAAATTAAAATCAGAATGTACATGGAGGTCAGCTGGTGACAATGGAGAGGGGGAAAGCCCACTAATAGAGAGGAGTGGTGAATAGGAGTTCACTTTTTGAATAATAAGAATTATATGTCACGGGGGGGGCATCAGGATTTTAGAGATGCTTAGGTGGGGCACGGCCAAAAAAAGGTTGGGAACCACTGTTGTAAACCTTGCCAACTGTTCAGGGATTTATTTTTATTCCTCCCTTCCTCCAAGGAGCTAAGGGTGGCAGACATGGCTCTCCCCTCCTCTGTTTTATCCTTGCAACAACCCTGTGAGGTAGGCTAGGCTGCACGCGTGTGACAAGTCCAAGGCGACCCAGCACACTTCCGTGGCAGAGTGGGGATTTGAACCTGGGTCTCCCAGATCCTCACCTGACCCTCTAATCACTATAGCACGCTGACCCTAAGAAAGAAACACGGCTCGCCCAGCTAACTAGCTGCCTACCACACTAGGAAAGAAACAGCATTATTTCAAGGACTGTTCAAATGCGGCACAGCAAATAGTGGGGCGGGAAAGGAGCTGACAAATGCTAAGGACAGAGAAGGAAGACCGAGCTGAGGCTTCCTTAGATAGAGCCAGACCCATAGAATGCTGTGGAACACAGGCAGGATAATGCTGCAGCTGTCGTCTTGTTTGGGGGCTTCCTAGAGGCACCTGGTTGGCCACTGTGTGAACAGACTGCTGGACTTGATGGGCTTTGGTCTAATCCAGCAGGGCTTTCCTTATGTTCTAATGACATGCACAGAATCAGACATCTAGGCCAGATACAGCTATGCTGAGCAAAACTCTCTCGGGTTTCCAGGCTGACAGGCGACATTGCCTGTTCACTGTTAATGAGGACTAGCAGTTTCTGGGTCTATCAAAAAATGAAAAGATGAAGGAAGAGTTTTTAGGGATGCCAAACCCCACAAAGTAGGGACTGAATACCCTGAATGATTATGTTGCTATGGCACTGCCTACAGTCAGGATTCTTTCTCAGGTCCTTTCTGATTAAATTCTCTACCTGCGAAGGACGACCGTACACCAACGGTACTGAGAACTCACGTCTGTACTTGAATTCGGAGCTGTGGCATGAACTGCAGGTTTCACTTCTGCTGGGTTTCCGTGGGCCAAGGTATTTCTCACACCACGAGGCAAGACGCTGATGGGGTGACCAGGCAGTGGTGCGACGCCACCGGTGACTGCAATGACCGGGTTAGTGGCAGGAAGGATGCCCGGAGCCTGAAGCTGCACCACTGTGGGCTGCGAAAGCACGACCGGTTGACCTGAGATGGAGACAAAAGACCATCAACACCATCAATCAGTAGGGTTGCCAACCTCCAGGTAATAGCAGAAGATCTCCCGCTGTTACAACTGCTCTCCAGCCGATAGAGATCAGTTCACCTGGAGAAAATGTGTGGTATAGTGGTTATGAGTGGTGGTTAGGAGCGGTGGACTCTAATCTGGAGAACCGGATTTGATTCCCCACTCCTCCACATGAGCGGCGGACTCTAATTTGGAGAACCGGGTTGGTTTCCCCACTCTTACACATGAAGCCTGCTGGGTGACCTTGGGCTAGTCACAGTTCTCTTCGAGCTATCTCAGCCTCACCTACCTCACAAGGTGTCTGTTGTGAGGAGAGGAAGGGAAGGAGATTGTAAGCTGGTTTGTAAGCTGGTAGAAAAAAATTGGCATATAAAAACCAACTCTTCTTCTTACAACATGCACAGAATCAAGTCGGCTCAACAGATCCCAATCCTTAATTCATGAAGGGCTGTAAGCAGGTGAATTCCCAGTGAAGGCAATGTAGAGTAGGTGAGAAACAGAACAGAGTCTAGCACTGTGTTTCCACCACAAGCCAACAAGATTCCTCCTGGAAGATCATGAGCAGAGCACATGGGGCAGTGCTGCTCGCCTGTTTATCAAAGGTACCCTGCCTCTTAAAGTTCACAGTTCTGCTTGGTTATCAGGACTAATCAACCATTAGCAGGGCTAGCCTCAGTTAATTTACTTAACCCTTGTTTAAAGCCATCAAAGTGCCCAAGTAGATGAAGTACAGAGTGATTTGTGAGCACACCTCCCCACCTAATTGAACTGCACTTAACTCAGTTGGGGGGGGATTCAGATTGGGAGGGCCAGTGAGGAGGAGGTTTAAATCTCCCCCGCCACTGGGATTAGCTCCTTAAGAGAAAATAGGCAAGGACAGGGTGCCTGTTTTTCCCCCCTTCCAAAGTTAGCAACATAGGTTTAACCTCCTCCCTGGCCACAGCTTGGATCCAAATCAGTACCCTGGACAGCTGCCATTTCTTTTTTTGAAATGCTGGCAAGAGCCATCAACAGATCCGCTGGCATTCTGCCTAAACTGGTCCTAAGCTAGAATCCCAAACCCCACTAAGGTACTCACCATTCTATGCATCCCAGCCGATCTAGGTGGCAGCTACAAAAGCTGAACCGACTAGGGGGAGACATTAAACACATACAATGGGCTGTAGGGTTGCCGCTGACTTCCATACTGAAGTTGCAAACAGGTGACGAAAACTAAAATGCAGAACTATTAAAATACAGACTAACCCACTATGGAGAAGGACTATACACAAACAAAGCTGATCCCATCTGAGGAGGGGCCATGGCTTAGTGGCTGAACAGCTGCTTGGCACGAAGAAGGGCCCAGCTAAAAGGATCAGGTAGAAGGTGATGTGAAAGACCTCTACCCAAATCCCTGGACAGCTGTGGCCAGTCCGAGCAGACAATGCTGATCAATGGACCAGTGGTCTGATTCAGCAGAAGGAAGCTTCATGTGCTCACTTCTTCTCCAGCCTCAGAGCCGAACTTCATCCTAGTGGTATCACATATGAATACATGAAACTGACTTATACTGAATCAGTATTGTCTACTCAGACCAGAAGTGGCTCTCCAGGGTCTCAGGCAGAGGTCTTTCACATCACCTACTTGCCTAGTCCCTTTAATTGGAGATGCCGGGGATTAAACATGGGACCTTCAATTCAATTCAATTCAAACCTTTATTGGCATAGATCTTTTAAATACAGTAACCAATGGTTAAAATACATGCCTGGGACTTTCTGCGTGCCAAGCAGATGCTCTACCACTGAGCCACAGCCCCTCCTTCCTACCCCAACAACTGTTCACATACCTTTGTGGGGCGCTGGCTGAATTGCAACAACAGGCGCCTGCTTTGGCAGTGTCAAAAGTGTTGGCAGCGCTGGGAGGACGATGGTTTTTGCCTGAATGCCAAGGCTGCGCTGGGCATCCCGGAAGGCAGGCAAGAGAGGCTTAGGCTGAATCGATGGTTTGGAGGCTGCCAAACTGCTTCGGCTGGGCGTCACTGAAGATCCGTTAGCTGGAGAACAGAGCAAAGTAGGGCTGAAATGGAAGAGCTCTCGCAGAGAAGGTTGCGATCGTTGGCCCTTTGTGAATCTAGAAATTTATTAGCATGAAATTGTATTGCAACTCAGTTAAGGGGACAGGATTTTCCTATGAAATATTGGCAGGGGACAAGAAGGATCGGATCAAGTGAACCACATTAGCTGAGTTGGCTACCATTCCTCTTCCAAGATTGTGCCCACTACAAAAGGTGTACAGATCTGCTACGCTTTTTATTTTTCAAACTACTGCTTTATATTTGGGCAAATTTACAGAGAACCAATCCATCAGAAGATCAAAAAATGCTTATCGTCAACTGCCTTAGAGATCTTTGATCTGATGACCGCCCTGATTCTTAGCAATCCCCAAAATGGTAAGACGGGCCATTTCCTGTATTGTAGATGAGGAAAACAAAATAGGGTGATCCTACCTGAACGATGGACAGTTTTGGACTGGGGCTTCTTCTTCTGTTCTACAGGTGAAGAGGAACTTTGGGAGCCCTTTTCATATAATGAAACAGGAGACAGCTGAGGATTGGATCCGAAGTCTACACCTTCCTGTTAATGTAAAAAAGACCAGGCTAAGAGGAGACCTCTTATTATGACAGTGAGTAAGCACAACATGAATATGTGTTGGTCGGAAGTCCTGATGTGTCCCACATTCCATTCTACCTTTTTCACATAGTAGACCCTCAAACTCACAGATGGCAGAAGGTCTAGCTAGCTAGTAGAATTTTATCTGGTTTTTCCTCCATGGAGCTCCAGGTAACATATATGGCTCCCCCACTCACAACAACCCTGTGAGCTAGATTAGTGTGAAATGACTGGTCCAAAGTCACTCAGCAAGATTCATGACTCTGTGAGGACTTGAACCTGGGCCACCTCCATGGTAGCCGGACACTCTAGCCACCACACCATGTCCCATCTGCATACATTATTTCTCAACCACAGCCTGGAAAACTGCAGACCAGAGCAGCAGGAAATGGTGATCAAGAGCATAAGAACATAAGAAAAGCCCTGCTGGATCAGACTCAGGCCCATCAGGTCCAGCAGTCTGTTCACACAGTGGCCAACCAGGTGTGCCTCCAGGAAGCCCGCAAACAAAACGGGCAAAAGGGAAGGGAACATAGGCCCAAAGTCAAATGAAGATTTAGCTGAGGTCGTAAGTATGATTGACAGGACAAAATGCGAATAAAAAAGAAAGTTTGAATTCCAGGATCTGTAGATGCTATCGACTGTACTGCATGTGTCTCTAGGCAAGCCCAGATCATTTGGTGAACCCAGGGCAGCCACCCACCCTCCGCCCTCTCTTCTACACTTTTAATTCTCCTGATACACGATCACTTATTCCCTGTGTCACTCCTAAAATGGCAGAGGTTGGCCTGTAGGTATTTCCTAGAAAAACAGTGGTGAAAACATCCAACAGCTATATGGCAGGAACAAAACTAAATAGATGGTGCGCATT
Source organism: Euleptes europaea (assembly GCF_029931775.1). Lineage (NCBI taxonomy): Eukaryota > Metazoa > Chordata > Lepidosauria > Squamata > Sphaerodactylidae > Euleptes > Euleptes europaea. The sequence continues at coordinate 25,883,207 of NC_079313.1, read as the reverse complement.
TGAAAAACGGAGCCTAAATTGATGGCCATTGTAAATTATGAACTTGGAATCATGCAACCTCACTGAAGTGTTTTAACTCAGGGGTCCACTGCCTCATTAAACCTACAGGAATTTTTTGATGTTTTGGAGAGCAGGCAACAGGCACCACAACCTGCCATGGACGTTAGGTCTAATCACAAAAGGCTGCAAGGTTGTGCAGGATGGCAGGAGGTCCCAAGGCCAGCATCCTCCTATGAAGGAGGAAGCTGTTTCTGAATGGGGGCTTTCTGCAGACATGTGGACTGTTCCGAAACATCTTCTACTTCAGTGAAGCAGAAGAAAGCCAGGACTCGCTCTTTGCTTTGGGAAAGAGATTAGTTGGAGAAAATGCAAGTGGGCACCAGGAAATACATTGAACACATGAACACATGAAGCTGCAGTTACTGAATCAGACCCTTGGTCCATCAAAGTCAGTATTGTCTACTAAGAGTGGCAGTGGCTCTCCAGGGTCTCAGGTTAAGGTCTTTCACTTCACCTACTTGCCTAGTCCCTTTAACTGGAGATGCCAGGGATTTAACCTTGGACATTCTGCATGCCGAGCAGATGCTCTACCACTGAGCCACAGCCCCTCCCCTAGCAGGCATCACTGGTTTAACTGCTTACCGGCACATGCTGTCCTGGAGAATCCACAGATAAAGGAGAAGGAACGGAACATGTTGAAGGGGCTGGCGAGAGCGGCTCCACTTTCCAGTACACATCTGCAAGAGAAGGCAGCACAGAAACTCCTTGAGAGACCCCTTCCAAAGGACATGGCCCCCAAACACTCTTCTGTATGGGAGCAATGGGGTAGCCACATATGTTGGATGGAGTTTTAACTTCCCTAATGCTGTAATTTGACTGATAGAACATCACACACCTATCTGGATGTTTAATATTTTTATTCCACCCTTCCACTGAAAAGTTGGAAGGTGAGATAAATTAAGTTAGGACACAAACCTCTTAGGTCAGTAAAGTTTTAAAAAAAGCCCAGAGATATAACAACACCCCTTACATAATGGGAAGTGTCATATTTTACACCTCATCTTTGATTTATGGAATCTTCTGATTGGATTCTAAGGCTCCTCCTACCTATATAGACACACTTGCATTATACAGGGTTCTGGAGCATCTGCTTCACTGTGCTGTTGATCCAGCAGAACGGGTTGGACAAACACTTCCTGTGAAAAACCCTTCACACACCTGGCCTAACTTGCTCCACTGGTTGCCAAATCTGCAGTCACTTTCAAGCACAGTCAGAGAGGAAGGGAGGGGGAAGAGCAGCACCAGCTACCTTCCACCCTCCGCAGCACTGGCACTCTCCAGAAGGCTTCTGCCTAAAGATGACAAGCAGGTACACAGTCACCAGGGACCAGAGGCCAGGACACTATTGTGCTAAGGTCTACAGAGAGAGGTCTTCTGGACTGCTCAAATTAGTTTTCAAAAAGCACAAAGTGACAGAGATTCCAGGGACACAGCAGCGAGGCAGAAGAGACACCGCTAGCCATATTGTCTCACCTTTATGAGGCTATGTGGGGGGGGGGGGCTTCCTGAGATTTCCTTTTGAGGTAAGGAACCTGAGTGTATATATGAGAACAGTCCACTCTGCTTTGCTACCAGAACAAGGCCTTTGTGGATGTGGTGTGTCTTTCTCTCATGTGTGCCAACAGTGGCAAAAAAAAGTTACTGTTTGCTATATTAAATGCCTTAAAATTCAGAAAGGCCAATCACATAGTTAAAAATTGGGGGGGGGGAGAGGCAGGGTACAAATGAAGTCAAAAAAATAAAAAAAAATTAAAGCAACTGGGTAACTGCCTATTTTGAATAGGGCTGTTTGCTTTCCTGATATGCCCCCTCAGTAAGCTTACGAATGGTAGAGACATTTGGCATATAAAAAACAACTCTTCTTCATCTTCTACCTGAATAGGCTCCAATGCTTCTTGACTTACGGAGGCTCTGTTCTATCATTGTTAGGGGGGGCCTCAACCTTGCCGAGTGCGGGCACATCTAGAGTTATGAGAAAGGACAGTGATGTTTCTGTTTCCAAAAACAGGGGATGGGTTGCAAAGCCCAGAGAGGACGCAAGCCAAGGCTGCACAGCTGCGATGAGCTCAGAGCTTCGCTAGTCAGCAATGGGTTGGAAGCCACCAAAAGCTCCCCAGTTTTTTCCTCGGTTCCATTCAAAGGTCCTTCCATTTTTAGCCCCAAGACTCCAAAAGCAACCCGCTGCCAGGAAACACATCAATGGGGCCCATGTTGGGAATTGCTGACATCGTTGAGCAACTCTAATGTGGCTCCTTCTACAAAAGGGACCTTACTATCACTGTGACACACACTGAAGCTGTATCAGCAACAGATTACAGTCCAGAGGACTGTCTAGTTGAGATCTCATGAGCAATTCGTCACAAGCACCAGAATGGCCCAACAGCTAGAGCAGATGACTGGGACAAGGGAGACCCAAGTTCAAATTTCTACTCAGCCATGAAGCTTACTGGTTGACTTGGGCCAGTTGCTATAATTCACACTAACTTACCCTGCCTAGGGGATGTGGAGGATAAAAGCCAGGGAGGAGGGGACACACCAACTCTTCATCCCAAAGCTCCTTGGAGAAAGCAGGACTAAAGTGAAATAAATTTTAAAATAAATTAAAATTCACCTGTGGGGATCTGCTTTGTATTATCCCAGGGGCCCAAGTCCCAAGGCATCAGATCCAAATCGAAGTCGAGGTCGCAAAGGTTGTTTTCCTAAAAGTCACAACGAGAACAAGACACAAGACTGTTGGTCCCAAGCAATACATTCAAGAAAGGCTGCTTCAGATGGATTTGCTTTCACAAACACAGGAAAAGTAGCTCAGTGTATCTGAGCTATCAACCTCGGTGAAAGAGGGCCCAAACCTTGGGCTGAAGTGTTCAGGCACTGGTGGAAGATCTCGATTTTATCACCCCTTCACTCTTAACCCCTACACTTGTTAGATCTCAAACCTAGATTCCTAGAATCTACACAAGAGCCACTGTGCAGTGGCTGGTATCCCACCTAAAATTACAGTGGGCATCGATTCCCCCCTCAAAAGCTATTCCTGTGGAATCCCCATGCATCAGGAACAGCATTTTGAGGGCATTTGGGGCTTTCATTGCTCCTGCAGAAATTCCAGGTGGGGCTCAAACCATTATGTACGGCCCATTAGGATTTGTTGACAGACCATTTCAGGGGGAGCTCAGCAATAAAGAGTGCTCTACCTATAGAAAACCTCTTGAGCCTCAACCCAAAACTCAACTGTGCAAATTGTAGAGTTAATATAGTCTAAGACCACTGATTTTCAAAGGACTGCACCACAAGTAAAGCAAGCTTTTTTCCATGTTCAGGAACATCTGGTGGCATATTCACTTCTGGCTGTTAGATAATGCTTTTTCCTGATTCTGTTTTGATACTGTAGTTTTGTGTATTTAACGTTTTGCTTCTGAGTCATGCCAAATGTCTAGGGTGGACCACCAACAATTGGGATAGTCATTGTGGAAATAAATGAATTTAAACTCTGTGCTGAATCTGTAAAGTCTTTCCAGGAACAGATTCACACAAACATCCTTTGCTCAACAGCCCGGTTGTTTGAAATTTCCACTGCATACCCACAAGAATTGGTAGAGTATTTTCATAACATACAATCACATGTAGGGGGTAAGTAGGAAGCCCCCATGTAAATGCTTCTCCTAACTGAGCATGCAAAAACCACCTGAATGAGTCCTCAAGAACATCTCTTCTACACTTTACAGAAGTAACTTTGATTGCTTTTGGTTCAACTTTATCAGTTGAGTACATCGCACACTCTTTGGCAGCTGGGTGTAGTTAATATTTCTTTTGTCTCCTAACACCAGTTATTGGGTCTTTTCATTCAAGCTCCAAGTATCAAAGCCACAGCTATAATTATTAACATCAACATATCCAAAGTTTCAGAGCAGGCATACCTGCCAGATAGCCTAAAGGCTCTGGCAGAAAATTGCAGGTCATGCAGACCCCACAAGCATAATGAAAAACCCAATACAGGTACAGCTCGATAATGGACAGGTACATATGGTTTCCATTCCGACTGGGAAAATGGCTTGCAGGTGCTAAGAAATCTGATGCAGGGAGCCATGTAGCAAATATATTTCCAGCTGTCACTGTAACCGTTCTGATCTGTTTGGGTGAGCCTAACTCAAGAAGGAACATGAACGGGTATGGAGGCAAAGAAAACCTCAGAGTAATTTCAATGTTGTGTTAATTAACTGAGAGCCCTGACCTGGATGGCCCAGGCTAGCCCGATCTTGTCAGATCTCAGAAGCTAAGCAGGGTCAGCCCTAGTTAGTATTTGGATGAGAGACCATCAAGGAAGTCCAGGGTCACTACACAGAGGCAGGCAATGGCAAACTACGTCTGTTGTTCTCTTGCCTTGAAAACCTTACGGGATTGCCAGGGGTCAGCTGTGACTTGATGGCACTTTCCACCAATATTAAGGCCTAGGGAATGGACTGCTTCTCATGAACAAGGGAAAACACAGAGGAGAGTACTCGAGTGCAAGATCAGACCACCAAAGTAGAATGAGGGGGGTTTCACTGCTGCTCAAGGGTATTCAGGTAGGAATGCAACGGATTGTCACTGTGCTATTCCTCGATTAGGACTAGAGGCATGGTTATCAGACTGACAGAGCAGGGTTGCAAAATTCTATAAGCTCAAATGCTATATTATTTGTCCCAGCACCTTAACGGGAAAAAAAAAACTACAAATCTCACTCACACACAAACAGACTGCAGAGCGAAAGAACAGTTTTACAACTCAAACAGCTGAGCTGCCCAAGTCTGGCTCTGTGGGCATGCACAGTTCCTCCACCGCCTCTCTCAGAGCAGGCCCAAAGGAGACAAAAAAGCAGCTCTCCTGGACCAGATCCACCCAGCCCAGCATCCTGTTCCCAACAGTGGCCAGCCAGATGCCTCTCTCTCAGCCTAACCTACTTCATCTGGCTGTTATTGCAAAGATAAAATGAAACAGGGAGAATAATGCTGTAAGCTGCTTTGGGTCCCCATTGCAGAGAAAAGCGGGGTAAAATATATAAATGAATAAACGAGCAAATAACTAACTAACTAACTAACTAACTAGATGCTGCTCATACCTCAAGAAGGTTTGCTCTTCTACATATCTTTATATCTCTGTATCTTTAATAATAAAGGTAAAGGTCCCCTGTGCAAGCACCAGCTCATTACTGACCCATGGGGTGACGTCACATCCCGACGTTTTCTAGACAGACTTTGTTTACGGGGTGGTTTGCCAGTGCCTTCCCCAGTCATCTTCCTTTACCCCCAGCAAGCTGGGTACTCATTTTACTGACCTCGGAAGGATGGAAGGCTGAGTCAACCTTGCATCGGCTACCTGAAACCAACTTCCGTCGTGATCGAACTCAGGTCATGAGCAGAGCTTGGACTGCAGTACTGCAGCTTTACCACTCTGTGCCACGGGGCTCTTCAATCTTTAATAATTCTTTCCACTAAATTTACTCAGGACAGATGTTAAGCTAAACTGGCCTGGCTCTCCCCTAGACCTCTTTTTAAAACTCTGCAACCCAGACCTTTAATCATTTTGGTTGCCATTATTGGTACATTTACCTGTGTGACCCTTTTCTGAGATGGAGTAAACAGAACTACACACAGTATTCCAGAGCCCCATATAAAGGAATTATATTGGCTGTTGTACTTTTAATGCATTTGCTAATATTCCATAGTGTGGGATTTGCTTTTAGCACCCTTGCCAGCCTCTGAATCAAGGTTTTCACTGGGTTACCCAACACAATCTCTTTGATTACCATCAGTTCACAGTTCAAAAGTGTATATGAGGTTAGGATGTTTTTGCCCCAGTTTGACTCATTTTTACATTTATTCTCAGTAAATAAACCCTCAACGGGTCATTATTTTTCCCCTCATACAAAGTTTTTTGTTCCTTTTAAAGCTGTAGACTGTGGATGAATTGACAGATTTTGCACAGGGCTTCAGTCCTGAACACACCAACATCGTTTAAGAGGAAAGTTACCTTTTACTAGTTAAAGAAGCAAACTGTAAATACAACACAGAATAACTCAATTCAAGTGTTTTTTGTTTGCTGATTTAATGCACTGTTTGTCGCTTAACAAATCCCGCTGCTACCAGTACTTACATAAGTGTCATTCTCCACATCTAGCTGAAGATCATCTTCTCCTATCAGGTCACGGAGTTCGCTGAACAGAAGAGACTCTAGGAATCAAAACAGAGAAAAAGGACATAAGCCACAAAAGTCAAACCCTGTCAGGCATGAATATTCATAATTCCCTCGTTTCTCAGAAGCGAAGGTTCATCAGTTTCCTACTCTGCACAGCAAAACAGGGCCACCCCATAAGCAAAGCAGGGGGTCTTGCATAAAAAACCCTCCATAATTTGACTCAATAAGGGCTGAGCAGGCTTCTTGGTCTTTCTAAGGTAGAGAACATTGAGGTCAGTTGAGTACCAGTTAGAGAAAAGAAAAACCAAAAGGAAAGACTAAGAAACTGACCTGCAGATGCAGAGAAGGAGAAGAGTTGGTTTTTATATGCCAACTTTCTCTACCACTTAAGGAAGAATCAAACCGGCTTACAATCCCTTCCCCTCCCCACAGCAGACACCCTGTGAGGTAGGTGAGGCTGAGAGAGTGTGACTAGCCCAAGGTCACCCAGCTTGCTTCATGTATGTAGAAGTAGGGAAACAAATCCAGTTCACCAGATTAGCTTCCACTGCTCATGTGGAGGAGTAGGGAATCAAACCTGGTTCTCCAGATCAGAGTCCATCACTCCAAACCACCGCTCTTAACCACTACACCAGGCTGGCGTCAACAACTATGAAACCTTGGATGTCAGATTTAAGTATATAATAGAAAAGCAGTACAAAAATTTTTTAAATACATAAATATTCTGAAGGAAGTCTGAAGCAGGAAGAAATGCTCCAATCATTTTAGCCTTTCAACAATGCCTCACAGACCCGAATCTCCCACTTGTGTTTTCCAGCATCCCCAAAAGACCAGAAGTGAGTTAAATGCTGTATCATAACCCAGAACCTATTTATAATATGTTATAATCACCTATTTATAATATGTTATAATCACCTATTTATAATATGTTATATGTTATAATTATATGTTATAATATGTTAAAACACCCAACATGAATCAACCCCTCATTTTCCACATCTCCAGCAGTTCTTGTGTCCTAATTTTATTCAAAGTTGAACTGAGTGAAAACTATCAGCACTTTCCTTTAGATTCATACACATTAGCAGTTTTTGGCATACAAGGCCACAACCAGAAATAGTAGTGCTCGAGTCCTTTTGCCATTTACTCCCATAAGATGTAAGACTTTTGCTTGTAATTCCATAATCAGCTCATACAAATTAGAGACCTGTTGAATTTTTTATTATAGATTAAAGCCTCTGGCCACATTCCATTCTAACACATCCACCAGCAGCTGAAAAAAAGAAAATAACTGGAGTGTTGACTCTATTTTTTTTAAATGGTTTGAATGTTTTATTCAATTTCAATGTGCATGTTACAATTTATACAATATATCTAGTTTTTAACAAGTGGATCTAATTTAGTACATCGTTGTATTAGTAAAAACAAGCCAAATAAGTTAGCTAGATTTTCACCCAGCAGTTCAATATGGCAAGACAGAATGTCATTACTTTACAAACATTTAGGTAGTGTTTCCAAAGGGACCAATATTAAACTAGAAAGCCAATACAATTTAAAACAAGAAACAAGATTCATTTGGTCATTTTATCCCAGCAAATTAAGCAGCAATAGTGAGGCCAAAGAATATTCTGCTTTTCATTAGTTTTTGTATTTCAGTACAAATTAAAGAATCTTGGAATCTATATGGATGGAACAACCTCAGCAGCTGCCTGGATTAACCTGGGGCCTTTCAGCAGCACAGTTTCCTTATTGATAGCCAGGACCGGGCTAGGTATAGGCCTGGCCAAAGGGAGGATGGTTGCGTGCATAAGGATTAGGACCACTAGGAGGGGGTGTCATGGTAGTTCCGGGTGGTGGTGTGAAGCCCGGTCTTGGTTGATAAGAACCTGGCTGGCTTGGAGCCATTCCCGGCTGAGAAGCTGGGGGCACATTGTAACTGGCAGATTGGGAAGCTTGTGTGGTGTCGTTCTGAGGAGGATAGGAGGTTGCCTGGTACTGTTGAGGAGGCTGAGCCAGCAGCTGCTGAGCCTGGCCGGGTAAGCCTGGTGCTGGAGCCTGCGATGGTTGCTGATTGTATCCCTGGAACTGCTGCGCTTGTTCAGGAGCAGTCTGTTGGCTGTAGCCTGCTGGATACTGCATACCATACTGTTGCTGAGGTTGAGCTTGTGGCTGCTGAGCAGGATATCCAGCCTGTTGTGGATACTGCTGATATATCTGGCCTTCCATCTGACCAGTTTGCGGCTGACCTCCTCCATATGACGGCTGCTGTGGTTGAACACCAGGTGGATGAGGTGCAGAGGATGAAGAAGCAATACTATCAGGTGTTCCCGCACGCTCATCTACAGGGGTGCTGGGAGGTCTTGCTGCTATAACTTGAGAAGATGGCTTGACGGCAGAATCGGTAGTAGCTAGCTTGTCTTTCCTCCCATCAGCAACATCATTTTCAGGGAGGCTGGGAGAAAGTCCCGGCTCAGCAGGTGGCTCTAAGCAATCCAACAAACGGTTCACTTTGTTATGAAGTTCTATCAGTTCTCGGCGGAGGTATTTTACCTGATTGGATTCTAGAGGCCTTGGCTGTCCATTAACAAATAGTGTCAGCTTCAGTATCCTACTGCATTGAATGGCAAAGGAAAGATCTGAGCTATCAAAAATTGTTAAAAGATCTTCATCTTCGTATTTGATTGTAACTTCATCATTACTCAGCAGTTTCCCTCTGAATACTCTCTGCATCATCAGAACTAATTCATCACAGGTGATGTCCTCATTGTGAATGGGGATTCTTCGTATATCATCCCCCAGTTGAGCTTTAATGATAAGTTCTTGTAGGTTATCCGGGCTGTGTAACCGTGGTCTTGGTATTTTCTTTCCTGACGTTTCGCCAGCAGCTGTGGCAGGCATCTTCAGAGGAGTAACACTGAAGGACAGTGTCTCTCAGTGTCACTGTCCTTCAGTGTTACTCCTCTGAAGATGCCTGCCACAGCTGCTGGCGAAACGTCAGGAAAGAAAATACCAAGACCATGGTTACACAGCCCGGATAACCTACAAGAACCAATGAACTCTGACCGTGAAAGCCTTCAACAATATTTTAATGATAAGCTTTCCACTCAAGTCCAGTTGACCATTCATGCTGATCTCTTGCCTTTTCACAGAGCTCTTTCCTGAATTGTTGATTTAGTAGCTGGTTGGATTTTTCCTTTCAGCGGGAGATGAGCGGTTCGCCATGCATCCGAGCCTTCCATGGTAACGGAGGCCACGACAGCTGCCTCGCCGGCCACTTCTTCCACTGCCGGTGCCCCTTCGCTGCTGCCGCCACCGTACGTGGCAAAAAGGGAGAGGAAGCAGCCGAGGAGGCGGCTGCAACAGTCGAGTGTGGACTCTAAATGACTCATGATTATTCAGGATTTAGCCTCTGTGAATGCTGTGGGGAGTTACTACGAAGCCAAACAGGCAGGACTGTAGTTGGAAGGGGCTCAAGAACAATAATAGGGATCTAAGTGCTTTAGAGTTCTCAAGGTGTCTTGCATACCTCCTATCTGTAATCTTTACGACAACTCTGTAAGGAACTCTGATCCCAAGACAAAGACAGGGCCTCAAGATAAGAGATAGCAGTTTGCCAAAGGCTAACTACAGAGTTCATAGTCTGTGGACTTTTTACACATTCAGTTTTCCTCATGTCTAACTTCCTGTTTGTCTCGTGGGGAGGGACAGTCCTGCATGCATTTTGCTCCCTCTGACGGTCGATTTGATATCACATAGCTTTATCAAAGCATTTCTACCTGCAGTTTAAATCAGAAGCTTTTTGCTCTTGATAAAACATTGGTGTTATATCAAATTGGCCTCTAGAAGGAGCTAAATGTGTGCAGAACTGACCCATCCCCGCAAAGAAACAGGAAGTTAGATGTGAGGAAACTGAGAATGCGTAAAAGCCCTGTCTCCTTCGGCTCACATTCTTAGGCCAAGGGATTTTTAATACCTTTTATAGACAAAGAGCTACAACAAAATCCAGAGCAGGAGCTTAGCAAAGGACCATGTGCGTAACTGACACTATACAACTTAACATTACTGAGAATTGACAACTTGGGTGATAATCCATAAAATATCAGCAGCCCAAACACTGGCTGTTGCACATCCCTTATTAGGAAATGGAACACATGAGGTCTCTCCATGTATAATAAATGCACACAGGAATGCCCTGGACAATTGTTTTAGTGCACTGACATGAATCTGTGCATATGTGGACTACTGGTAGCTGTTCAGTGCTATCATTTCCCTTTTTGTAAAGTGTCTCTAAAGAGCCCAACAATATCTTTGTCACCATTCCCTTCACATACTGGTTATTCTAGCATCCCACACACCCCTCCAATCTATCTTGCCTTAAAGATTTCATTTTCTTTTTAAAAAGAGCCATATTTGGTCAGTATGGAACTGAGACCCCCGAGAGCTGCTGCCAGTCTGTGTAGACAATACTGGCTTTGATGGACCAAGGGTCTGATTCGGTATAAGGCAGCTGCATGTGTTCACATGCATTTGAGTAAAAAAATGGAGTCACTGGTTCTCATGCTATGCTGGTTCTCAGGAACAATTTAAAACACAGCCATAAATATACTGACCCAGATGTAAATGCCACTGAAATCAGTGGGACTCTTTTCAGAAAACTTACTTTGAAGGAATTGTTAGTGCCCATCTAGGATGCGGGAGACCCGAGTTCAAATCTCCACTCTGCCTCCAAGCTCAGTGGGTGACTTTGGATCTATTACTCTCTCAGCCCTGTCTCACAGGGTTATTATGAGTTTAAAATGAGGGAGAGAGAACCTCATCGCAATCCTGAGCTTCTTGGGGGAAGGGTAGAATAAAAATGTACCAGGCAGACATATCCAGCATCCTTAAGAATTTCTGTTGGGGCCAACTGAGGGTTCACCTGGGAAGCAACAATAGCCAGCTAGTCGCCTCTTGGAAGTTCACAAGAAGGACAAAAAGATAAAAGCCCTCTGTAGATGCTAATCTCCACCCCCACCACAAGCACTTGTTCCTCAAAGGGAGATAGTCTCAGAACACAGAGGTTCTGCTTAACTATTGCGGTTAACAACTGTGATAAATTAATGAGAAATGTATCTGCCTAATCCATCCCAGTCCCATCATCCTGTTTCCAGCAGCCATTGTGATGAAGTTTGGCAAAAAAAAAAAAGTATGATGTGGAAAAAAAGCATAAATTGGGGAACTCCCTGCCCCAGGAAGTGGTGATGGCTGCCAACTTGGAAGGCTTTAAGAGGGGAGTGGATATGTTCGAGAAGGAGAGGGCTATCCATGGCTATTAGTGAAAAATAAATACTGGTCATGATGCACACCTATTCTCTCCAGTATCAGAGGAGCATGCCTATTATATTAGATGCTGTGGGACACAGCAGGATAATGCTGCTGCAGTTGTCTTGTTTGTGGGCTTCTAAGAGGGACCTGGTTGGCCACTGTGTGAACAGGCTGCTGGAAGTGATGGGCCTTTGTCTGATGCAACATGGCTTTTCTTATGTTCTTATGATGTAATAGCCATGTGCTCTGGCTTGCCTTCGGTAATCAAAAGTATAGTTCCTTGAATCCCCATTGGGCCAGAAAGCACACCCAGTGGTCTTGGTTCAATTATTCTCTCTCAACCTGATCTACATCCCAGGGCTATTACCAGCGTGTGCGTGTGTGTTAAGTGCAGTCAAGTCGCTTCCAACTCATGGCGACCCAATGAATCAGTGTCCTCCAAAATGTCCTCTTTGACAGCCTTGCTCAGATCTTGCAAATTGAGGGTTGTGGCTTCCTTTATTGAGTAGACCCATCTCTTGTTGGGTCTTCCTCTTTTTTCCTGCTGCCCTCAATTTTTCCTAGCATTATTGTCTTTTCAAGTGACTCATGTCTTCTCATAATGTGACCAAAATATGATAGCCTCAGTACTAAGCTTTAATATATTGGGCAGAGAGCTATGCTGAACCTTCTTCTCAAATGTACTGGTTTTTACCACACACAAGGAACTTTTAACATAGGGTGACAAGAGAAGTAATACTAGAATTAGATAAAGTGAAAGTAGTTTTAAAAACAATAGAACAATTATTAACTTAGACAATTAAGAATGAATTTTCATTCATCCTTTTTAAATTGACCTAATTGAGAGATGTAAAACTAAAGTTACATGTATGGGGGCTCGGCCTGGATACCGACCCAACAATGTTCAACGTTTAAATTTTTACTTTTACCCACGTTCCTTTTATTTTCTGTATCCCTCAAAACCTAATAAAATATTTTTGCTAAAAAACCAAAAACAAAATACGATAGCCTCAGTTTAGTCATTTTAGCTTCTAGGGTCAGTTCAGGCTTGATTTGATCTAATACCCACTAGTTTGTTTTTTTGGCCGTCCAAAGAATCCATAACACTCTCCTCCAACACCACATTTCAAAGGAATCTACTTTCTTCCTATCAGTTTTCTTCAACGTCCAGCTTTCACACCCATACGTAGCAATAGGGAATACGATGGCATGAATTAACACGATCTTCTTGGTGCCCGGTGACACATCCTTACACTTCAGAACACAGTGTGTGTCCGCCCCTGAGTTCCTTGAGGAAAGGACAGGATGATGAACCAGCTCCAGGCGCTGTTCAGTCTCCACACTCCCTGAGGCGATCGTGGGTCACCCACTCTCTCTCACCCCACCGACCTCACAGGGCTGTGGTCAGGATAAAGAGGGCAAGAGATCAGAGAGGACGCGCAAGTCCGCCTGGCTCAGTTTTGTTATGTCTCTGTTTTCATTTTTTAAATGATTTTCTTTGGTTCTTGTAGGTTATCCGGGCTGTGTGACCGTGGTCTTGGTATTTTCTTTCCTGACGTTTCGCCAGCATCTGAGGCAGGCGTCTTCAGAGGAGTAACACTGAAGGACAGTGTCTCTCAGTGTCAAGTGTGTAGGAAGAATAATATATAGTCAGAAAGGGGTTGGGTTTTCTGACTATATATTATTCTTCTTACACACTTGACACTGAGAGACACCGTCCTTCAGTGTTACTCCTCTGAAGACGCCTGCCTCAGATGCTGGCGAAACGTCAGGAAAGAAAATACCAAGACCACGGTCACACAGCCCGGATAACCCACAAGAACCAATGAACTCTGACAGTGAAAGCCTTTGACAAGATTTTCTTCTTTTTTCCTCTTTATTATTAATATTATATTATTATTGCTTATCGAAAGGTATTAAATAAGGGGAAAGTATAACATTAAAATAATGACTTATAAGGATTATAAAATATTAATACAAAGGAGACACCAGATATTTGCAGGGAGGGAGGAAGTCGGTGGGGAAGTCAATTATAATTAATTATATTTAATACTGAAGACATACCCCTAATAATTCTTTAATTTTTTATCTATTCAAAGATTGGTATAGAGGATGTATTGTTAAAGGCGATGTATAGCAATTATTGAAAAATAATAAAAATATATATATTTTAAAAAATGACAGAAAAGCAGGGATGGAATGAAACGAGGAGGAGCGGAATAATCAGCGGCCAGGTTTGAGGCGACGACCTCCTGAAGGACAAGAACAGCCCGCCCCGATCCCCCCCAGATCCCCCAACCCCCTTACCCCACTCGGGGCCGCGCTCTCCCGGGCCCTGCCCGGCGACGGCGGCTGTCATCGTGGCGGACATCGAGCCTCCCCTCCACTTCCTTCCCGGGATCGCCTAAACACACGTGTCCTTCCTGACAACGCCCCGCCCTCCGACGACGGGGGCCGGGATGGTCCAAAAAGCCCTCGCTCCGCTCTCGGTTTGAGGTTGCTACAAACGCCCTCTCCCCCGCCCCGGGATCGTCTAAACGCACGTGTCCTTCCTGACAACGCCCCGCCCCCCGACGACGGGGGCCGGGATGGTCCTGTTTTATGTTATTCGCACTCAACTAGTAGTACAATATTGCTCCCTAGAGTATATTCCTAATGTATTAATTTTACTTTAAAATAATATCCAATAGTTAATACCACACACAGCTGGCAAACTGTCGCCAGAGAGGGCGGACTTGTTTTTTTTTTTTCATTCTCTGTAATAATATTGTAGAAAATTATAAACCGAATATACATTGTAGCTTATAGTAGAAAAGGGCCAGAGTCCAGTAGCACCTTAAAGACTAACAAGAATATTTTCTGGCAGGGTAGGAGCTTTCGTGAGCCACAGCTCACTTCTTCAGAACAAGCTGTGGCTCACGAAAGCTCATACCCTACCAGAAAATATTTTTGTTAGTCTTTTAAGGTGCTCCTGGACTCTTGCCCTTTTCTACTACTGCAGACAGACTAACATGGCTACTCACTGTGAATTGTAGATTATGTGCAATTATAAATAAATGAGAACCCAGCCTGAAGGCATGGCACACGTGTTTTGAATAACCTGACATATCCCCCCCCTCCAAAACTACCATGTTGGCGCTCTTGTCTTTCAAAAGTTTATGCTGGAATAAATAGTATTAATCTTTAAGGCGCCACTAGACTCCCGCTTTATTACAACTGCAAAAGGCTCCTAGGACATAACTTGGGAGCGTCAAGCAGACAGCAGTCTAGTTGAGCCAGTTTGAAGAGAAGGGAGCTTCCTACAGCGCAAAGCTTCCCTAAAGGGCTCCAGACAGTTTTCCTTCTGTGTTTTTTTTATTCCAGAGGGTTAGCCTTGTAGTTTTCAGCAGCTTGAGTCCATATTATCAGATGCACATAGGGTTGCCACATCCCCTTGGCGACCGGCAGGAGGGATGCGGGTAGGGTTGCCAGATCCAGGTTGGGAAGGTCCTGGATATTTGGGGGATGGAGCCTAGGGAGGATAGGGATCTCAGTGGGGTACAAGGCCATAGAGTTCATCCTCCAAAGCATCAGTTTTCTCCAGGGGAACTGATCTCTGTCATCTGGAGATACGCTGTAATTCCGGGGGATCTCCAGGTCCCACCTGGAGGCTGGCATCCCTAGATGCACATGATGAGTCCTAGCTAGGCAGGCATTTGTACTTGAGGTGATAAAGAAAAATACAAACGGCATACCAAAGGACCTGGAAAACAGGAGCCCAGTGGCACTTTGGAGACCAACAGGATTTATTCCAGCATAAATTGACTATTCTGACTCATGAAAATTTATGCTGGGATAAATTCTGTTAGTGTCCAAACTGGACTCCTGTTTTATTTTGTTGCTACAGACTAAAGTGGCTGCATATCTGGAATTGCTACATAAGATACATAATTACGTAAATGTAATCAAGAGAAACGTAGAGGCTCATTCTCAACAACAGTCATTGGGTATGCCATCCAGGGCCAGTGTTAGGCACAAAGCATCCAGGGCAGCTGCCCTACGCCCAGGGCTGGAAAGGGCAGTGCCCTGCAGCCAGCTGCCCCCCCCTGCTGCTCTGAAGCTCTCAACCCACCACAGAGTTGCCGTGGTGGCAGCTTCGCTCAAGCTTGGCCAGTGATCCTCCAAAGAGGACTCAGTGTGTGTGTGTGTGTGTGTGTGTGTGTGTAGAAAGAGCTGTCAAGTCGCAGCCAATTTATGGCAACCCAGTAGGGTTTTCAAGGCAAGAGACTGACAGAGGTGGCTTGCCACTGCCTTCTTCTGCATAGCGACCCTGGTCTCCCATCCAAGTACAAGCAGGGCCGACCCTGCTTAGCTTCTGAGGTAGAAGAAGAGTTGGTTTTTATATGCTGACTTTATCTTTTAAGGAAAATCAAACCAGCTTACAATCTCCTTCCCTTCCTCTCCCCACAACAGATACCTTATGAGGTAGGTGAGGCTGAGAAGAGTTCAAAGAGAACTGTGACTAGCGCAAGGTCACCCAGCTAGCTTCATGTGGAGGAGTGGGAAAACCAACCCGGTTCCCCAGATTAGAGTCTGCCACTCATGTGGTGGAGAGGGGAATCAAACCCAGTTCTCCAGAATAGAATCTACCCCTCTTAATCATTACACCATGCTGGCTCTCTGATGAGATCAGGCTAGCCTGAGCCATTCAGGTCAGGGAATGACTCAGTATAAAGCAGATTAAAGAAAGGGCTGTGGCTCAGTGGTAGAGCATCTGCTAGGCATGCAGAAGGTCCCAGGTTCAATACCTGGCATCTCCAGTTAAAGGGACTAGATGAGTAGATGATGTGAAAGACTTCTCCTGAGACCCTGGGTCTGATTCAGTATAAGGCAGCTGCATGTGTTCATGTGTGTATCTGCTCAGGGTTACCAACCTCAAGGTGGGGACTGGAGTTCTCCCAGAATTACAACTACTCTGCAGATTATAAGTTCCCTTGGAGAAAATGACAGCTTTGGAGGGCAGACTGTATGGCATCACATCCCCAGTGAGCTCCCCCCTCCTTAAACTCTGCCCTCCCCAGGCACTGTCCTCAAATCTCCAGGAATGTCCTAAGCTAGAGTGGCAACCCTATAAATCTGGCAGGGTATGAGCTTTCGTAACCCACCGCTCACTTCTTCAGAAAGAAAGCTCATAGCCTGCCAGAAATTGTGTTAGTTTTCAAGGTGCTAATGGACTCTTGCTCTTTTCTACTGCTACAGAAAGAATAACACGGCTACCCATCGTGACCTACAAATCTGCTTTTATGCCAGCTTCAATCCCCCGCATCTCCTGCTAAAAGGACCAGGTAGTTACTGATGTGAAAGATCTCCGTCTGAGACCCTCGAGAGCTGCTGCCAGTTAAACAGTACTGAACTTGAGAGACCAAGGGTCTGATTCAAAGTGGCAGGTTAAATAAGGGGCCATGACTCCAGGGCAGAGAATCTGCTTTGTATGCAGAAGGTGCCATTTTAAATCCCCAGCATCTCCCAAGTATGCCACTGCCAGTGCCTGAGGGGCTTGCCTCCATTGCCTGGCTAGAGAACCAGCCTTGCATGCTGAGAGCCAAGTGGCCTGCCCTGCCACTGTTCAGCAAACGTGCCACGGATTACCTCCCTTGTGATAGACAAGGGCTGTCTGAACCACCAGTTGTGGTGCATCACTGCTAGGGTTGCCACCTCCGGATTGGGAAATTTCTGGAGATTTCTGGGGGTGGAGCCTAGGGAGGGCAGGGTTTGGGGAGGAACTTCAGTGGGGTATAATGCCAAAGGGTCTAGCTTCCAAAGTGACAATTTTCTCCAGGGGAACTGAACTATGTCACCTGAAGATCAATTGTAATCCCAGGAAATCTCCAGCCACCACCTGGAGGTTGGCAACCATAACACCTGAAATTAACTGAATTTACTTGAGAGCAGGAAAGCAGCAAACCATTATTTTTAACCACAAATTGTCTTTATTTGTGAATTAAGCTTTGTTTTGGTACAGTAAAGGAGATTTGATCAGTGAAGCAAATGCATGGATTCACCCCACTCTCAAAATGTTCATCTCATCCATGACAACTGGCTCTGCTTACATGGTAAAGAAACCATGTAATCAACAAGGAGTAAAACATAACCAGAACTATGTGTAATTTGACAATTCCACATAAGTTCATAGAGTACTTCTGAATGCAGAATCCGGTTTCCTGAGAATCATTTCTTTTACTACTACTACTACTACTTCTTCTTCTTCTTAACAACAACAACAACAACAACCTGCTTGAAAGTGGCATGAGCAATTCTTGGTTAAATCACAGAAGCCAAAGGGATGGCTGAATAAGATTTCCATTGGCCAGGGGGTGCCCAGGTATACCCTTTGAATAAAACATATCTGGTGTTCTTTTTTGTTTATTCTTCGTAGCTGAATTTGTGCCCCACAATAATGACACTTTCTTGGATCAGGATTGATTTTTCCTAATTTAGAGAGCAAGGTGTAATAAAGGGAGGATGGAATAACCTAGCATGCATGGCATGAGTCAAGCTGGTCATCTTTGGTCTGTGCAGGAATAGAGATTTCTGGATCTGAGGTTTGAACTCAAGATCTGGTTTTTTTAAAAAGCAGTCTTTAGCTGACAGGAGGAGTTCTAGTGAAGCAAGAAGAACTGGGACTTCCAGAAAAGCACAATTAACCATAGGTGCTGACACAGTTTCGTAGCAACAGCAGCTCCACAAGACCTTTAGGTGGTAAAAAATTTTAATTTTATAAATTGGTTGAGACTGACAGCAGGGGGGGAAATGCTGACATCTCACAGTAAATGATGCAACATCCTTGAAATGCTACAGCAAGCTCTGAGCAGAGGTAGGTGTTTCAGCCTGATTTTTTCCAGCTCTACATTGACTCCAGAGGCACAGCTAATACGGACGTGCAGGAAAATTCCATCCTCTCTGTGGCCTCTCAGGGTCATCTTCCAGATGAGCTCTGTGTGGGTCCATCCTAAAGGGGAAACAAAATTAGCTTGGTCATTTGGGAGAAGACCGCACAATATTTTGGACTAAAGGCAGGGCTCTCACTTAAAAGAACTTCTCATTGTGAGACACATGGTACATGGAATATAGTACACAACAGGAAAGAGTGAATTGTTCTAACTCAGGAATTACACTTGAAAAGCAATAAGTTTTGTTTTAGATCAACAAATATTTCCAGAAACGTTATCTTGCCAAAGGTTTACAACCTTTGCTTTACAACCACTAGCAGGAAATTATTTGATTGCTTTCCTGTCAGTTAATCCTCCCCGACAACTCAAGTCCTGGATGCCCCTCTGATTAAAAATGCTTACATGCACAGAGACGAAAGGATTAGATTAAATTGTTCTATGGCAGAATGGAACTTTCCTGCCTCCCCATCCTTACCCTCCCCACACACACACACTGTAGCCCACTGATCTCCAAAAAATGCTGGCCCTGGAAAACGGGACCTCAGGAATGACATTGGGGGGTAATAAGAACATAAGAAAGGCCCTGCTGGATCAGACCAAGGCCCATCAAGTCCAGCAGTCTGTTCACACAGTGGCCAACCAGGTGCCTCTAGGAAGCCACTAACAAGACGAATGCAGCAGCACCATCCTGCCTGTGTTCTGCCGCACCCAAAATAATAGGCATGCTCCTCTGATACTAAAGAGAATAGGTATGCTGCATGACTAGTATCCATTCTAACTAACAGCCATGAATACCCCTCTCCTCCATGAATATGTCCACTCCCCTCTTAAAGCCCTCCAAGCTGGCAATAAGAACATAAGAAAGGCCCTGCTGGATCAGACCAAGGCCCATCAAGTCCAGCAGTATGTTCACACAGTGGCCAACCAGGTGCCTCTAGGAAGCCACTAACTGAAGTAAGAATGGGGAATTGGTGGAAATTGCCAATTTAGTCTGGATCCATCCCTAACTCTATCTATTTAAAATACTTATTCATTGTATATAGTTTGAGGAGCAATTTGGGAAGTTATTTTTTTTTATCTTTCCCTTCCTCTAAATAGCTCCTTGTTCATCTTCACAACAGCTAAGGTTGCTAACCTTCAGGTGGGGCCTGGAGTTCTCCCAGAATTACAACTGCTTTCCAGACCACAAAGATCAGTTTCTCTGGAGAAAATGGCTGCTTTGGAGGGTGAAATTTATGGCATTGTACCACACTGGTCCCCCTCCTCCCCAAACTCTGCCCTCCTCAGGCTCCACCCCCCTAAAATCTCCAGGTGTTTCCTAACCCAGAATTGGCAATCCTAGGAGGTGCTGTGTGGAACTCTCATTCCCATTCTTCTTGCAGATGAATATGGAAAAGGAACAACTCAACAGGGTAAAAAGATTGCAGTGTGGAACCCCAGGAGATGAGACCTAGACGCATCCCAAGCAATGTAGACTAGCTTGCATGTAGAAACACATCCGTCAGCCATTAGAGGGCTGGTAGAGCTTTTTGGCTGATGAAAAAGAAAGGAAGGGTCCCAAATGATCAGCAAAAAAGCCTGAGCTGGGGATCATGAGACAGGCATGTGGTCTGTTTTCACTGGATCTGCTGCTCTCTAACTGCCCAGTATTTGCAGTTGAATTCTCAAAACTATGCACAGAGGCTCCCCCCACCCTGAAGAAATTCCAGGAGTACCTTGTGATCAATTATGCATCCCCAGCAAAAATGAGGAGCTTCTGAACCACGTGTGAGTCCCTTCACCCTTAAAACACTGCTTTGTAATTGGCTATGGGATATTGTTTCGCAATACGTCACCAGCCCCCGCCAGCTCCACAGCGGGATTCGTTTATTTGATCTGAACTGAGTGGCCATTTTACAGCCAAAGCAGAGAAGGGTCTGGACAACAACACCCCGACTAATTTGTTTCTGCATAACTCAATGCAGGGGACATAACATAAAAACACTCGCACAGTCATTTGTGACATTCATTGTTCCATCGGTAGTCTCGCACTCACAAAAAAAAGGCTTTCATGCCTACAAGAGGACACGTATAAAGGGAGGGTGGCATGGCTCTGTTCCATCCTGCCGAGAACTGAAACTGACCCACATTTGCTGTGAAACTGACCAAATAAGCAGCCGCTTAGGTCGTTTGTGATCATTTCAACGTTCTTTCAACTATATGAAATTGAATGGTTGGATCCAACCCACTGGCATTCCATTGTCATTGGTTCGATTCAGTAGAGTCGGTATTTCATCCCCTAGCAAGATAATTATCAAATTCAGAAGGAAGGGCTGGAGTAAAGCGCTCTGAAATAAATATATGAAAGCAACACTACTGATGACGTACCTTAGGAAAAGGAATCAAATGCTACATTGGAAAAGACTCCAGGGGCTCCCAAATCACTGAAAGGCAAAAGAGTTGTTATTCTGGCTATTGGTGTAATATAAATCCTGCACCTTGAACAGGTCCTCCCAAGGCATTTTGGTGCTGGTAGAAACTTGAGACTCTGGATTTCATGTAACAAACAAAAATATGTTTCCAATCTGCATACATATGGTTATATTGTGTCATCTGATTCTCTTTACTCCTACATGGCATTCTGCTTTATGTGTTTTCTAATCTTCATTTTATAATCCCACCATGTAAAACACCCCCCTCCCCCTACTGTGGCCTAAACAGATTACCTGCATGCCATCTTTACTGGTTACATCATGCTCCTGAAAAATTAGACTCGCAAATTCATGATACAATAAATGAGTTCATCTTTAAAGTGTCACAAGACTCGGGATGGTTTTCTGCTAGGAGTTAAAATGCTTTGGCTTCACTTCACACAGAAGGCCTTACCTGGTGGAATTCAAGAGCTTGTTTTTTTCATCTGATGGTCAAAGTGTCCAATAGATGGTATAGAAAACAGAGAGAGAGAGAGAGAGAGAGAGAGAGAGAGAGAGAGAAGAGAGAGAGAGAGAGAGAGAGAGAGAGAGAGAGAGAGAGAGAGAGAGAGAGAGAGAGAGAGAGAGAGAGAGAGACCCAGTTAATATCACTTATGAATGGAAACAGCAGATAAAAATATAGCAATTGCATTCTGGTTTGCATGAATGAAAGCTGTACCCTCATGGAAAATCAACACAACACCCAATTCATGCAAGACAATAATCACACATATTGTGCTCCTCGGGACACCTACAGAGAGTTACCTATACCCTGCATGTATGCATGTATAGCTCTTTGTAAGAAAGATCCAACCCACACTCAATTTAACAATAAAACTATGGACCATGATAAATGTGAGGTTTAAATTGCATGTCCAGCCATACAGGTGCTAATGTAATATAAAAATCACTCAACACACCTACAAAGAAAAATCGTATGTGTACAATGTACACAAATTGTATATGCATTCACCTTAATGTGTGTACATGGCTACTGGGAAGGGAGAATTCCAGACAGTAACACTCTGCTAGTTATCTCTGCTAGTTTACTACATGAAAGGAGGGTTGTTGTTTTTTCTTACATAAGGAATTTTCCATATTAAACACATTCCCACACACAACACCTGCAGTCTGTTATTATATCCAAAATGCTTCCACTTCCTTATGCATAATGTGTAGATCAGCTCTAATTGAATGTTTTTAAACAAAATAAAAAACTAAAAGAGGACACATCTAACAGTCGCACGAGGACAAGATTTCCAAATGAAAGAGAGAGTGAAGGGTATATAAGTTTTTTTACCTTTTTTGCTGAGATGTCGCATTACTAGAACTATTAGCATTCCGGATACCAGCAGGCCAATAACAGATGCTGTGACTCCACCGGTGTAGAGCAGAACTTGCTTGAGAAAAGGAGCAATGTTTTCTGAAATGAATACCAAATCCATAAGATCAAGATCAGTTAACTAACTTATGCAAAAGCCAAACCTGATGGCGGCTACAGCAAGGAAGGGAATTGGAAGAGACCAAGTAGAAAAGCTGGTAGGATCTAACTTTTTGTTTTTATAAAAGTCTACTTTTGACAATTAATTCATACGAGACTGAAAAAGGAGGACCCCCCCACCCCCAAAAAATAATGGCAAAGCAAACATTTAAAAAGCAACACTAGTAGAAATTACAGATTGGATACAAAAATCAGAAGACCGGTCAATAAGACTTGAGAAATCATGTTTAACTGGTGGATTTCACCACTGGTTATGGCCAGGAAAGAAAATGGTGATTCCAAAGGAAAATACCCAAGAAAATTTGATGTTTCGACTACTCAGAAATTGGCAAGAGATAAAAGGAATTGTCAGTCCTTCCCCACCAGAGATGATGTCCCCCACAGAAGCATACTGGGATTGGAAAACAAGGTTGAAATACAATTTCCTGACCTATAAAGATCTCATTAACAAACAAGGCAACATTAAAACTTTCCAAGAATTAATTGATGAGGATATCAAGATATCATGGTTTTCATACATGCAAATTATCCATGCACTGAAAACTGAATGCCTTCAAAAAGGGAAAATAAGAAAACTGACTGATTTCGAATCCATAATAAACAAACCACAAGACCATTTACTATCCAAAATCTACTAAACGTTATTGGCAACAGAAACAGCTTCGGAACAAATAAAAACGTGCATGGTGAAATGGATGCAGAACTTTGGAGAAATGATACCCTTGCAAGCTTGGCTGCTGAGAAAGACAGAAACTGTATATTGGTTTATTTCCTTGAACATTTCTGCTTTATGTGGGTTTTGAGTTCTGTGTTTACTATAAGTGGGGATTGTTAAAAATATAAAAAAAATGAAAATGATAAAGCTGATATAGGACAGCCATGTCTAGTTTCATGTTGCTAGATTAGGAGAGCAAAGATGATATTATCGGCTTGACTGATTGCTCTAGGTTTAATATACATTACTTGTAGATTTGTAATACTTGTAATAAAGAAATAGCCAAAGTTTAAATGTTTAAATGTTTCAGTGTACTAATGAGAAATTGCCATTCAACATGATCAAATGCTTATTTAGCATCAAGTTAACCTTGCCATTTCAGCATCATTCACATTGTAATAATTAACCAGCTTGGGGAAAAATGTGGCAACAAGACATAAAATTTACGAGTTCTCAAACAGCAACAGAAAACTGGTATAAGATGTTTTATAGATGGTACTATGCTCCAAAAGATCTCCCAAAAATGTACAAATCAAACCAAGCTAATTGTTGGAAATGTTCAGAAACTCAAGGCACTTTCTTTCATCAGTGGTGGAATTGCAAGAAAAGACAAAAATACTGGAAAGAAATCTGGAGAAATGCAAGAGTTGTTACATCTGAATTTTTACTTTCAGCCCAGACATTTTCTATTAGGAATGATCCCAACACAATTAAAGTCTAAAGACAAAGAACTTTTCTTATATGGAATGACCGCAGCAAGAACACTGTATGCCCAATATTGGAAAGAAAAAGAACACCACTATGGATTACAAAAATGTATGAATACACAGACATGGCAAGACTCACCGACTGGATGAAGAAAAAATCACCGGATGAACACAAACAAAAATGGCAAGCATTTTATGAAAGATACACTGTAAACTAAAGCATAAACTCAATGTACATAAAGTTACGACTAAAAATGAGTTAGATTAATAGAATGCAAGAAATGTTAGAATAATTGTGATTCATAGAGAAGATTCAATAGGACAGATAACAGACTTTTAAAAATATTGAAACAAGATTGCTATGAAAAGATGAAAATAGTGAAGACCTGTCCTGAATGCCAACCCTGTACAATGTCCTATAACTGTTCCCAAACCCCTTTCCCTTCTTTATTCTATGTTATTCTGAAAAACTTAATAAAATGTATTTTTTTTAAAGCTACATTTACAGAGCATTCCTGAAATGCACCAGCGGCTCGACCCAAAGGCCTTTGGAGGCCGACTAAGGCCTCCGCCGGCACAGGGGCCCACAACGCCGGTGCCCAGAAGGCGCACGCCGGCGTGAGTGGCCCCAGAGCCAGCGTGCAGGCCTGGCTGCCGGTCCCTGGCCGCCACCGCGGCAGTGCTGGGCCCGGTCACCGCTGCCGCCTCCCACCCGCCTCTGGCTGCCCGCACAGGCCACGACGGGGAGCCGGGAGGCGTTCCCGTGGTGTAACGGCCCCCTGGGAGGTGTTCCTGGGGCGTTCCGGCGCCGGCCGGGGGGGCGGGGCTGACGTTAGTCGGCCTCCCGAGCCATTTTGGCTCGTGAACGCCCCTTTTTGTTTTGACAAGATACGGCAGCTTTTTGCTGGCCTATCTCCCATAGGGTTGCACGGGTTTTTGGCGCCGGGTAGAGGTTTCTGCGGTGCCGAAACCTCCTTAGGAGGCAAAGCCGCTGGGTTGCCTCCTAAGCCCGGCGCAGGCATTCCTTTCAGGAATGCGCTGTTAAAAAGCCTGTAAGTGTATAAAATCAGATTCTACAAGTGGTTTACAAAATTGCATTTGAGTTCTCCTTTGCTGCAGCAGAGGCTAAGCTTGCAGGCAAAGGTAACATTTGTAGAATAGGGGTGGTAGTTTGGAAGTGCCTCATTATGTAGACACAAATCTCCAAGGTTGGCTCTGGGGTTAAAAAAACAAAACTGGGTCTGCAAATGTACAGCAAACCCAGCTAGGAATGGCACTGTTTTGCTAGCACCGGTGACAGAAAAGTACACCTCCCACAACCCACACAGTGGTTTGTCAATTTTTTAAAAAAAGATTTCTTTTTAATAAGTCAAAGGATCAATGTGATCCTGTAACAGCTGGTCTAAATCTTTGGGTAAGGAGTAAGGTGACCCCTGACCTAGCATTCAGCAAGTTCCTAGAACATGCACCTGTCATGCAAATTGCAAAGTTAGGCTCATATAGAGGGGTGAGGAGGACCCACGGTGACTTCTCTTTGAATATCATGTCTGTCTTTGCACACAATGTTGCCACTACAAAGGGAGGAACCACAATTACCTTGGCAAACTGGCATCTCAGCAGACCAATGGCCATCCGGCTGGCACTCTATCTTGCTCGTTCCATTGAGGAGATATCCACCGGCACAGTGGAAGTGACATGTTGAACTATAGCGGAAGGTGTCCCAGGGATGGGAACAGTTGATCTCCATATGTTCCTGATTCCACAGCTGGGGACATGATACAGCTGTACAGGGAAAAAATGAGGAATCATAAGATCCAATTTGCCTTAAACTTTAAATGAAAGAATTTTTACTTTGGTTCTTGTAGGTTATCCGGGCTGTGTAACCGTGGTCTTGGAATTTTCTTTCCTGACGTTTCGCCAGCAACTGTGGCAGGCATCTTCAGAGTAGTAACACTGAAGGACCCCCTCACCTCTGCAGGAGTATATCGTATACCTTGCAGCTGTGGAGAAGTTTACATCGGGACCACAAAACGCAGCATACAAACAAGGATAAAAGAACATGAAAGATACTGCAGACTTGGCCAACCTGAGAAATCAGCAGTGGCTGAACATGGACTGACACAAACAGGACACAGGGTCTTATTCCAAGACACTGAAAGACTGGACAATTCTACCAACTATTTTGTCAGATTGCACAGAGAAGCCATTGAAATTCATAAACATCAGCACAACTTTAACAGAAAAGAGGAGAGTTTAAGAATGAATAAGGCTTGGCTTCCTGCCCTGAAAAACCTCCAGACAAAGACAACATTCAACAATAGCCATACAGATCAGCTTTGGATTACACACATTAACAGATCACTTCAGGATACAATGGTTCCATATTAACATACCATACCCTCATTAGCACATTATCTTGATACTTACAGGACAATACTTTTGCAGGACAATACTCAGCTCAAACCCAACCCCTTTCTGACTATATATTACTCTTCCTACACCCTTGACACTGAGAGACACTGTCCTTCAGTGTTACTACTCTGAAGATGCCTGCCACAGTTGCTGGCGAAACGTCAGGAAAGAAAATTCCAAGACCACGGTTACACAGCCCGGATAACCTACAAGAACCAATGAACTCTGACCGTGAAAGCCTTCGACAATAATTTTTACTTTATTTCTATAAGCAAAAGTATTGGCAATACCAGGCCAGAAGGATCAATGGCCTGACAGTATAAGATACCTTCATATGCTCATTTGCTGGTAGGGTTGCCAACCTCCAGGTGGGGCCTGGACATCTCCTGGAATCAAAACTGATTTCTAGACACCAAAGATCAGTTCTCCTGGAGAAAATGGAAGCTTTGGAGGGTGGGCCCTATGACATACCTTGCTGAGGTCTCTTCCCTCTCCAAACTCTGCCCTCCCCAGGCTTCACTCTCAAAATCTCCAGGAATTTCTCAGCCTGGAGTTGGCAACCCTATTTGCCGGGCTGTGGATTCCAAAAGAGAATGATGTGCCCTGGGAATACTACTAAAAGGTGAAATGGTCCTTGTGAGATACCCGCACAATGGATGTGACACACACCCCTCCCATCCAAATGCATCCCATCAGCCACTAAAACTCCTGGTTTTTCTACCTGGCTAGAAATGCCAAACCAGAGTTGGAGAAGATTGTTGTCAACCTCTTGGCAGGCCCAAATGCCCACATGTGTGCGTAAAGTGTCGTCAAGTTGCAGCCGACTTATGGCGACCCCTTATGGGGTTTTCATGGCAAGAGACTAACAGAGGTGGTTTGCCAGTGCCTTCCTCTAAATGCCCACATACACAGGCCAAAATATTGGCTGATAGACTGCATGGAGCTCAGCAGGCCACAGGTTGTGCAGGCTTGTTCCAGGGACACTAGAATGATGTTACTCTCTAATACCTAACACCCAGGCCATATATTCCTGGAAATAAAGACTGAATTTGATTCTGGGGAGCAAAGGTCAGATCTGCTATCTCTACAAACCCACTTTGGACTCGAGGCAACCTAAAGGCTATACCTTCACAGATGGGCATATCCCTTGTCCAGTTTCCTCCAGCCATGCACTGGAGCATCTCTGAGCCAACTAACTCAAAACCAGAGTCACAGGAGAAGACACAGCTGGAGTTGAATGCAAAGGATCCATGTGGATGAGAGCAATTTCCTTGGCCGTTGTCTGGAGTTCCCAGAGCAGGGCACTGAACAGCTGAATTTAAAAAAAGAAAGAACATATGACATGCTTTATTATAATAATTATTAAAATAATAATAATATAATGTTACATGTCAGTGGTAAGAAGTGCTAGGAACAGCAGTACCAAATTTAATGTGCAATCTTATGCAGTTAGTCTTGTCTAAATGCACTGGTTTCAATGGCTTACTTAGACCAGAATAATTTTGTATAGGACTATATTGTCAATGGCCTGGAAATAGGACAGCACTGAAGACTGTGAGTGGTCTTAAAATATTTGTTTTATGTACACATATGCAAGCAGAGCACATTGGAAGCAATCAGGTACACCTGCAGCAGGCAGCAGAAGGAGCAACATTTTTCTAACCTTCTCAGATTTACCCAACTAGAATCTCTCTCTCTCTCTTGGCATTTTTTCTGTCCCTCTGCCATTTTTCTTCAGCTATGAGGGTGAGGGGCTATGAACTTCAAACTCTAACAAGTACTGCATCCCCAAAGTTGGAGAGAGATTCTGAGATGTAAGGATAACATCTCCTGCCATTAGCTCCCATTGCTGCAATATCAACTAATTTTCCTGCAACATTGCCAGCGATCTGCTTAAATTAAAGAATGGCCAGCCACCAGCCATGACACTATACAGTATTCTTAGATGAGTTTAAAGTAATTCAGGGGTACACATTCAAATCAATTATGAAGTGCATTTTCAATAGCCAGGGAGTCTATTGTACAACTTTATTCACTGAAATTCTAGATTCCAAAATGGAAATATATATATTTTGTGGTTTGATTCACAAGCAGCCTTAAAAGGATCAGTTTCCTTGTGAGGGGAGAGTATTGGAGACTCCTAGAAGTTTTGTGATCTCATTTACTTACCAATGTACAAGTTCAGGAGCAAGGGAGCAGGCAAGCACCTAGCCCGTTTAGTGCTATAATAACAGCCCTAAAGAGACATCAGTTCTGGTCTTCTGGACCACATACTTTAGCACTGACCTTTGCAAGATGGCAGTTGCTCTGTCCAATTTCCTACGGCCATGCAGTCCAGCATATCTGATCCAACAAGCTGGAAACCAGTATTACAGAAGAAGCTGCAGCTAGAGCCATAAGCAAAATCTTCATGGGGATGAGAACAGTTAAAATGGCCATTGTCTGGCGCATGCAGAACTGGGCACTGGATGGCTGGAGGAAAGAAGGAAAAGACAGCCAAGTAAAAGGTGCACGTTCAGCAGACTGACGAAAATCCAGTTATAGTTGTATTCAGTTACAGTACTCACTAAAAAAGGCTCAGAAGCCCCGTTACACTTTGAGGTGATGCCTCTTCATTGGGGGAAACAAAATACAGGTTGAGTATCCCTTATCTGGACTGCTTGGGACCAGAAGTGGTCAGTATTGCAGATCTTTCCGTATATTGGAATATTTTGGATTTTTTGCAGATACATAATGAGATATATTGGAGATGGGACCCAAATTCATTTATGTTTTATATACACTTTATACACATAGTCTGAATGTAATTTTAAACAATATTTTAATACTTTTGTATATACTGAACTATCAGAATGCAAAGGTGTAGCTATCTCACCAGAATACCTGTATCAGCTGTTAAACAAGAGCAACAACAAACAGCGAAGAAACTAACAACGGCAGGCTTTCAGTCTTCACCTACAATGCTGTATACATTGTATTTTATTTTTTTAGGTGAGAGGAAACATTGAAAGGAGGCAGCACGGATCTGCCTGCCTGCCAGCTCAAAAGGTCCATTTTTTGGATCAGTCCAGATGAGATATCCAGCTAAGGCATACTCTGCCTGTATAGAGATATCCATACCATAGAAGCTCAGTTTAACTGCTGGAATAGTCATGACTGTTTTCATATGAAGCTGCCTTATTCCAAGTTAACCCAATACTGCCTCCTGGTAGCAGCTCACCAGCATCCAGAGTTAGAAGCTCTGTTCTCTGCCTAGAGGGGCCTGGAATTGAACTTGGGAACCTCTGCAAGTATAGCAGGTGTTCTACAGATGAACTATGGCTCGTCTCCTGACACTGCTCACACAAATAACACAAGCCAATAGCAGCAGCATGAAGCAGTTCAGTGGCAGAGCATCCGCTTGGCATGCAGAAGGTCCCAGGTTCAATCCCCGGCATCTCCAGTTAAAGGGACTAGGCAAAAAGGTGATGTGAAAGACCTCAGCCTGAGACCCTGGAGAGCCACTGCTGGTCTGAGTAGACAATATTGACTTTGATGGACCAGGGGTCTGATTCAGTATAAGGCAACTTCATGTGTTCATGTATTCAATACACAAATAAGTCTTACAAGTCTTACAAGGCTGGATAATGTTCCATAAGTTTAATTTTTACTTATTTAATTTAGGCTAAAGGGAAAAAAAGTATCCTTCCTGTTGTCAAGAGATGGTCATCCTTGTATAAATCAATATGACAGGTTGAGCAGTTTAAACATCAGCATTTTATCATAAAACTTGAAGCAATATCCTGCTTCCTGATGTGTCACCTAAGTGTAAAACGTCACATGGGAAGGGGTCTATAAACGAAGCCAAGATGACCACATCTTGCATTTCAAAGTGATGTGGCTTGAACTGATAGCAGCTAGTTCAAATGGGGTGGGGGGAATCTTGCTCCTTTAAAATAGTTTATAAACATCTAAGAAAGGACGACAACCATGTTGGATCCTTAGTATCATCTTGAAAAGCAAACGGTCAGAACAATCTTGCAAGCAACGTCCATCGTAGCTTATATAAATTGCACCTTTTTGTACATGACTGTTGCCCCTGTACTGTTTTCCTAGCCTCCAGGTGGTGGCTGGAGATCTCCTGCTATTACCACTGATCTCCAGGTGACAGAGATCAGTTCCCCTGGAGAAAATGGATGCTTTGGGAGGTGGACTCTATCGCATTATACTCCATTGAACTCCCTCCCTTCTCCAAACCCCATTCTCCTCAGGCTCCACCCACAAAACCTCCAGGTATTTCCCAACCTAGAGCTGGAAACCCTATGCCTGGATGTTTTTATAATCCTTTTAATAAAGCCTGTTGCTTTTATTGGTGTATTCTACTGCATGTATAAGAGTCCAAACCCAGCCTTGGTCAAGCTACCAGAAGGAGATTTGTTCCAGGGCAGTAATTGATGGTGTCACATGCCACTGACGTCTACAAGAGGCACTATCACATGCCACATAGAACACCAGGACCAGCAAAACTTCACATTCTACTGCTGCTATCTAGATAGGTAAAAGGTAAAGGTAGTCCCCTGTGCAAGTACCGGGTCATTACTGACCCATGAGGTGACATCACATCCCAATGTTTACTAGTAGGACGATGTTTACGGGTTGGTTTGCCATTGTCTTCCCCAGTCATCTACACTTTACCCCAGCAAACTGGATACTCATTTTACCGACCTCAGAAGGTTGGAAGGCTGAGTCAACCTTGAGCTGGCTACCTGAAACCGACTTCCATCAGGATCGAACTCAGGTTGTGAGCAGAGCTTTTGACTGCAGTACTGCAGCTTACCACTCAGCGCCACGGGGGGCTGTCTAGATATATTCCTTGTAATTCTTCCTGGAGGATCAAGACAGGGATTGGTTGCTAGTGATCCAGCTTTACCACCAAAAATGGACACCACAAATGACACACACACAGAGATCCCGTCTTTGAACTATGGGTAAGCATCTGTGGTTTCACGCACTCAATACAAAGTTCAGCTGTCTATCATATTTTCAGGATAGGGATGTGCCAGAGAAATTTACCTTGATGAACCCCATGGTGGACTATTTATGTGCATGTATGTGTGCAATAAAGGAAGCCCCAGCCCTCAATTGGCAAAATCTGAGCAAGGCTGTCAAAGATAGGACATTTTGGAGGACATTGATTCATAGGGTCACCATGAGTTGGAGGCGACTTGACAGTACTTAACACACACACACACACACACGTGTGCAATCTGGTTAGCAGGGTTGTCCAAATGGCATATAGGTAGCTTTATTGAGATTCCCATGTTACTGTGAGGAGGCATATGCCCAGTTTTCTGCCCCGGCATAAGTGATACAGTAAAGAGGATAGTCTGTTTCATTTTACATGTTAGAAAATATCTTGTTAGTTCATTTCTCTAGTCGTTTACTTTGCCTTACACACAGCAAGGATTACTGTGGCCGATTCACAAGCGTGTACTCAACACTGACCTTCACAAAAGGGCGGTTCCTCTGTCCATGTTCCCAGGGCTGTGCACTGAAGCCTCTCCTGTCCAACTTGCACAAATCCCATATCACAGGAAAAGACACAGACTGAACTATATGCAAAGTCTCCGTGCAGATGAGAGCAATTAAATCCTCCATTCTCGGGGGCATCCAACTTTGGGCAGCCAATAACTAGAAGGACACAGAAGGACAGTGAAAGAAGGAACCTTGTGCACTCAGCCAGGACTACTAGAAGGAACAAGTACAATTATTGTCTTTTATGCATGACTGTTTCCCTTGCCGTCACCCCTCCAATGACTTTGGGTCTTTGTGTTGATCATGCATGCCATTTCTGACTGTCAGAGGTCGCCTCATTCTCCCCCTGCATTTCCCTGCATTTTGCCCATGTTTTAAATTTGAGATAAAACAGGTCTCTGAAAACACAGCAAAATGCAAGGAAACACAGGGGGAGAGCGAGGCAACTTCTGATGTTCGGAAATGGCATGCATAATCAACACAAAGACCTGAAGTCGTTGGAGGGGTGACAGCGAGGTAAACAGCCATGCATAAAAGACCTATGAAAACATGACCAAAAAAACAGAGGGAGCTTTCCACGTTAGTGTATGATAGTCCTTTTAAGGCACTGACCAATAATAGGAAACAAAATCCAAAAACAAACTGAGGAAAGAAAACACCTTACCCTGGCAAGTTGGTAATGGGTCACTCCAGTTCCCAGTTGCCAAGCAGCCCATTGTTTTTGTTCCAGCCAAGGAGAAGCCAGGTTCACAGGTAAATTCACACGCAGATTGGTAAGAAAATTCTTCAATGGGATGAGAGCAGGTCATTTTCCCTTTCTCAGGGCTTTGCAGAGTGCGGCATTTCACAGCTAAGGAGAAGAAGGTTGGAACTTCACACACACACATTCTGAGCCCAGACTACTTACTTATCTAGCCTATAACAGATAACATAATATAGAATATTGTGCTTTTCATAGCTATCATTAACAAAAGAACACCCACTTGGCTTGTAAACTGGTAAGCAAATCAGAAGGTAGAATAACGCCTTCCTCAATGTGTAATAACATGGGTGGGGGTGAGACAATGATCTTCATTATAAAAACTGGAAAGTTCTATATATGTCCCTATTTTCATCTATATAATGCTGATGAGAACAGTCCTAGTCACATCACACACTGAAGATATGGCAAAAAAGTATACCCACCAGAAAAAAAGGTTACTGGGCACAGAGCTGGAAAAGTCTTAGATCACCCATTGCAATCTTAAGCAGAGTTACACCCTTCTGAGCCCACTGATGTCAATTGACTTAGAATGGCATAATTATGTTTAGGATTGCATTACTGGGTTCCTAAAGATTCACTGCTAACATCTACAATATTTGAAGAGTTTGGTGCCCTGTGCAGAACTAGAAGTGTGCTGCTGACTCTCCCCCCTCCTCTATATTATTCCATGCTTGCCCTAGTTTTTCCTTTGCAGAGCTTTGAATAATCAAGGGGGTCATATCCACGAAATTAGCAGAAGGTTAGTTATTATAACAAGGGTTCTCAGCACTGACCTTCACAAGAGGGTGGTTTCTCTGTCCATGTTCCCAGGGCCGTGCACTGAAGCCTTTCCTGTCCAACTCGCACAAACCCCACGTCGCAGGAAAAGACACAGACTGAACTATATGCAAAGTCTCCATGCGGATGAGAGCAGTTTAATTCTCCATTCCTGGGGGTAACCAACTTTGGGCAGCCAATAACTAGAATTACACAGTGACAGGAGGTGAAAGAAGGAACAGTTTGTAGCTAGATTAAATTTCCCCATCAAGTGGAAAAGATTCATTAAAGCACAAAATTAGGTTGATCTCCTAAGAAATGGAAGAAGCCAACTGTGGTTCCTGTGCGAATGAGTGCAATTTTCCTCATCCAGGACCAGTTTGTCTATTTTGACTCTGACTGGCAGCAGCTCTCTAGGGTAGAGGTCGTTCACATCACCTACTACCTGATCCTTTTAACTGGGAGGTGCCAGGGATTGAACCTGGGACCTTTCTGCATACAAAGAAGATACTTTACCCTTGAGCCACAACAGCTCTCTTGTATATATCTTTGTACAAATGTGTTCTATATGAAGTACATTTTTAGATCTCCCTGCCCACAGATTTGCATATCCACCAGAAGAGACGTTTGCTAGGCACGACTAACCTGGATGGCCCAGGCTAGCCTGACTTCGTCAGATCTCAGAAGCTAATCAGGGTCAGACCAGGTTAGTACTTGGATAAGAGACCACCAAAGAATACTAGGCTTGCTATGAAGAGGCAGGCAATGGCAAGCCACCTCTCAACATCTCTTGCCTTGAAAAGCCTTCTGGGTTGCCATAAATCAGCGGCGACTTGACGACACTGCATCAGGGGTGGGGAACGTCAGGCCCGGGGGCCGTATAAGGCCCGCAAAATCATTTGGTCTGGCCCTTCATGTGTCCTGGCAGATCTCTAGCTCAGAAGGATGCTGCCCTGCCTGAATCTCTTGGGCCCAGCTGGGGACAGCAGAGCTCAAAAGCGAGTTGCTCTATGAGGCAGACACTCGGAGCCGTCTCCGGTCGCACCTCTTGGCTAAATGTTTGACCAAATATAGCAGGCTAATTTTTAAGTTGATAATTTTGTGTGGCCCGTGAATGATGTTATAAATATCCAAATGGCCCTTGGCAGAAGAAAGATTTCTCACCCCTGCTTTACATACAGACACGGATGCAAACTGAGCACCTAACTCCTAAACAGCTGAACTCCAGGTTTGTTCTGTACATTTTATTTCTTGATTTGCTACAGTTACTTTGCTGCTCATTTTGCAGGACTTTCAAAAGGTTACAGCCAGGGAATCTTACAACCTAGTGAAATTCCTGTAATTAAAATGAATTTCAACTTCATGGGTGACATGTAAGGCTCACAACTCTGGCTTGGGAAATTCCTGGAGATTTGAGGGCAGTGCCTGACAAGGGTGAGGTCTGTGGGAGAGGGAAGGGGGCTCAGCGGGGATGTAATACCATGGAGTCCATTATCTGAAGATGCCATTTCCTCCTTGGGAAATAATCTCTGTGGTCTGGAGAATAAATTTTGATTTTTGGAGAACTCTGTGCCCCACCTGGATCTTTACAACCCTAATGATATATCAAGGGTGAAGGGCCTGTATATCGTGTATGTATATTATGTACATGGGAACCATTAAATTCACTCATGGCCTCCTTGTCATTATGGTTGTTTATGCATGGGAGTTTTACCTGAGGTTTGTTGCTCGCTGGACCCACACTTTCCTGTCAGGAATCTATGCACCAGCATAGTCTTCCAGCTCAAATCAAGTCCCCGCCCCTTTAAATGCTGCTTTGTAACTGGCTTACTTTGTAGAGCTTACTGTGAGAGAAAATCCTCCCCCCAAAACCCAATTGCTGCATAAAAAAGCATTTTAAGAACAAAATAAAAAAGAAGCAATCTAAAAGGGGGGGAGAAATCCAACCCTCTGTTTTAAAAAGCCTTTCTTCTGCTCAGAAAGAGCTCCGAGGAAGCAGGAAGCATTTGAATCCCCACCTCTTTACACACTGCTTTGTAATTGGCTGTGAAAGCTTGTGTGTTCGTTGCTTTGCCTTATGCACGGGGATTTTACCCAGGCTGAGCTCAGGGGAGAGGGAAGAATCAGGTTAACAGAGGAACGGGAAGTCCCGGGATTGGTGAGGGCTGGCAGCAAGGTCATCTCTAATGGACCGAAAACTCATGCATAACTCCAAGGAGCAGACCGGGGGCAAACGTGAAAGAAAGTACCCATGCATAAACAACCTATGGTTTAAGGGTGGTGCAGTGTTTTGCCCTCAAATGCAACACTGTCTCCATTGGGGGACTTTATATTATTCCATAGGTAGTCATTCAGTTAAGTAAAGGTGTACTCAGAAACATTACTAGGGTATGATAAACATGCCCCCTGCGCAGAAAGACCATGAGTTTCTGGTTCCTTAACTGTATCTAAGATTGTGCCCTATTAAACTCAGTTGGTACTGAGCAGTTCCTACCTGCAGAGTCTCCGCTGCTTCATCTGTATACCGCTTTATCTTTGGATTCTGTTTGCACATTGCAAATCTAGAATCTGAGAGAACTCTTGGAAATGGCTTATTATGTATGCACACACACATACATATGGAATCTAGAAAACACATGCAGATAGTCCTACACACATACAGTATGGTGAAGGTCTGTATCCAGGATACAAACTCTCAAAAATATTTTACAAGACAACATAGTGTGGGGGAAGAATCAACGGATCTCCCCCAAACTCTCTCCTATCTTTGCAAACGGCCCTAGCTAGTGTACTCACTTTAACCTCGTCCATCTCCACACACCCCATGCTGCTTTCCCAGTGTAAATCTTCACCCCAAAGCTGCTGTCTGTTCCACAAGAGAAAATGTACTGGTATCAAAGCAGTACATTTTCCCCTGCAATGCAAATAGAAACTCAGAGCAAGGAAAAAGATAGCTTTGCAGTGAGAAAGTTAAGCAAGGGGAAGATTTAAAACCCAGTGTGTAGCCCTGATTTGATTTGGGAGCCTTATCACATGTTATTCTTAAATCTATTTTTTTAATGGTGATGGACCTCCCACGGAGCAAAGAAAAGCTATTGTGAAAATAATAAAGGGCCAAACCTTGACAAACCGGTGGAGGAGATGTCCACTCTCCAGTTGCTGTGCATGAAGTCACCTCTTCTCCAAGCAGCTGAAAGCCTTCGGTACAGTGGAAGGTGCATCTGGATTGATACTGAAAATCCCCATGGAGATGGGAGCAGGTGAAGTTTCCATGAAAGGGGACCCCCAGGGGCTGGCACCGAACAGCTAAGAAAGAAACCCGGTCGCTTAAACATGGCTGGAAAGCAACAATGATTTCTAAGAGAGGCGAAAAGTATTTGAAAGAGGTATATCTTCTCATGGGATAGACACTTCTCTCTTTCGTCAGGCCATTATCTCTGATCAATTTAAAAAAAAAACTGTTTAGCAGAGGAGAAATTGTGATAAGCATGCGCACCATTGGTCTCCAGCCTGAGGCTCAAACTAGATTTAAGAATAGCAAGCCTGAATTTAAAATTCGGCCTAATGCCATATGAAGTATGGGAGTGGTGGGGAGGGGGCAAATGACAAGTGTCTAGGCAGGTGGAATGGATGAAGTGAAACTTTCCCTGCTCTTTCCTCTCATCCCATAAGCGCTGCCCCCTCGCCAGCCTGTATTTTTATGGGCTCCAAAACCATGCTGGGAGAAGCAGTTTCAGGGCAAAAAGAGCAGGCAGGGTGGTCCTGCCAAGTGTGGTGTAGTGGTTAAAAGTGGTGGACTGTAATTTGGAGAACTGGGTTTGATTCCCCATTCCTCCATATGAGTGGCAGACTCTAATCTGGAGAACTGGGTTTGATTCTCCACTCTTCCACATGCAGCCTGCTGGGTGACCTTGGGCTAGTCACAGTTCTCTCTCTCAGCCTCACCTACCTCACAAGGTGCCTGTTGTGTGTGGGGGGGAGGGAAGGTAATTGTAGGCTGCTTTGAGTCTCCTCTTGGTAGAGAAAAAGCAGGGTGTAAAAACCAACTCTTTTTATTATTTTTATGTTATTAGATTTATATCCCACCCTTTTCTGACTGTAGACAGTAGGGTTGCCAGGTCCCTCTTTGCCACCAGTGGGAGGATTTTGGGGTGGAGCCTGAGGAGGGTGGGGTTTGGGGAGGGGAGAGACTTCAATGCCATAGAGTCCAATTGCCAAAGCGGCCATTTTCTCCAGGTGAACTGATCTCTTATCAGCCGGAGATCAGTTGTAATAGCAGGAGATCTCCAGCTAGTACCTGGAGGTTGGCAACCCTAATAGACAGTAACTATAGATTAGTAACTGAAATGTCTGTTTTTCCCCCATGCTTCATCATAGCTCTCCAACAAAACAGTCCCCTCCTGGCGACAGTATACAACTCTCTCCCTAGAGAGCAGCTGAACTCTTTCTATTGTAGGTTCAGCTCCCCCCGCGCTGCTCATCCATGCTGTGCTTTCTGTCCTCACCTCATCCTCACACTTTATATAGATCCAGCAGGACCTGATTTAGGCCTGTTACTATTACATCCAGCAAGGATTCAAACAGATGAAAATGCAGGTGTGTGCAGCCTCAGTTTGCCTGGGGGCTGCACAAGGAAAGGAGACTAGGTTAAACCATCACTTGGTTCAGCTGTTTAGACTGGATTCCCCCACTCTGCTATTAGCATTTAAAGGAAAACATATGCTTATATTTCCCTTTAAAATGCTAATAGCAGAGTGGGGCAGCTACTGTTCACTGAAACTGAGTGTAAGTTAAACCATCCCTCTCCTGCACTGCCCTGAGACAAATTGAGGCTGCATGAGCCTCCAATTTGTATTTCACAGACAGAGGTTGCAAGTTATTTAGCTTGTTTGATTCCTCATGTAGCTAGCCTTTGGGACAACCTGTAACCGCAAACTGTGAAGGGTGATTCCCCTGTAGAGCTGCAGAATCCCAGTTAGATACCATACCGTGACAGATGGGTATGTGGGCTGTCCACTGACTGGATGCATCGCAATGCAAGATCTCCGAGCCACTGAGCTGAAATCCAGCTTCACATGCAAAGCTGCAAGTGGAGTTGTACGCAAAGTCACCCAGTGGATGTATGCAGTCCATCGTTCCTCTTGCAGGAGATTCAATGTCCTGGCACTGCTTGACTAGGAAAATAAAAACAGGAGGGATGACGCTAGAGATAATATGAGTAAGAAATAGGACATATGGAACCCAGACCGTTAAGAACACAGCAGTCAAATAGTGTGTTCATATCAGATGTTTTTAATTCAATTAGCTGGGTTTATAAGCCATGGGTACATTTTCCATGGTTCCTGGCATGCCTGGCCACTGCTATGAATGCTCATGTCACCAACCCAGGCCTGAAGTTTGTAGTTTGCTCTCTGGTCTCTCCTTGCCACCCGCAGTTTAGGAAAGGCTCTTTGTAGGGACAGTGGACATTCTTCAAATTAATTTGGTTTAAATGGAGACTTTCAAAATTGGGCACAGGGCATGTCTGTCTGCTCTCCTCTGATTGCTAATCTTTCCAGTCTTCACAAGTACAGAGATGCATTTGGAGATACCAAAAAGGCTAAGGGGTCAGCCACACGAAAGCAAATGAGATCTGATTGAATTATTCTGTTTACTTTTCAGATGTTTCAAGGGCAAGATTTTTCATTTTTTAAAACTTCTGCTTCAAAATAAAATTACAGACCTGCAGCCAAAGACACGGCTGGCTATGTCTGATGAGCATTTTTCACTTCTGTGGCTCCTGGACATATGCACACACTTCCCCTTTCTCCTACTTTTCTCTTACAGTTTTCCTTTCCGACTCAAATGCCACCATCAGGCCTTTTCTCCTTTTCCACATTTCTGAGGATTATCCCTGTTCCAGTCTTTCTTTACTACCACATGCCTGTCCACATGTAGGGTGCTGCTGCCTGCCCTGACCCTCTGTGCAATATAAGCAAATCAGCCAATGGCAAGAAAGACCTAGCTTGTGCGAACAGATGGACGAATAGCAAGTGAATAAACTTCTACCTGGTTATCCTAAAAGGTGAGAAAACATTTATGTATAGACTTATCACTGTCAATTATCAAAAAGCTAAAATTCTAATCCAAAAGCTTTAATCAAATTACAAATATTTTTTAAAAGTGCATCACAAAACAACAATTTTATATAAAACCTTTTAAATAAAATGGCACTTGTATATAAGAAGATGTCACACAGTTACAAGCATCATTGCTATGATCAGGTAAATTTAAAAATTGCATAAAATATACGTAAAGCAAACAAAACCAAATATGTTTCGAGGGCTTCCTCGGTGGTTTAAATCTTTTGTCATACATACCATATACTGGTATGTATATAAAATTGCAACAAGCCTGACCCAAGGCACTAAATAGCCAAATTTAGAAATTGCTATAAGGACTAAGCATCTTCCTTTTGTGATTAATTGGGACCATCAAGGATAACTATCTGGATGGTTGATGTTAGTGGCCCAAATATCACCATAGGCCAGGTCAGGATCAAGTATTGCCCAATTCTGTGTATAACCACATACAGGAAACCTGCCCTGGCCATCTGTGACATCAGGGCAGCTCAGCCATCGCTGCCGACATTATCACCGTCACAAAATTTCTGAGTGCACTACAATATCGATTACAAGCAGGGAACTCACAGGTAAGTTGTGGGTCATCAAGTTATCCAGTAGTCTGCTGGGCCTGGATGAGTCACACAAGTTGCATGGTAGCAAGTTACCTGTGGTGGTTGCTGCCAGGACTTGCCCTAATGCATCCTCCAGGACATCCTCCAGGGAGCAGGGTAGCAGCAGAGGACAAAATAGCCCTGGGAAAAGCCCTGGCCCAGCCACCCTGCTTTTTACTACAGAAACCAAGGCGTGAAGGCTGGCAATATTGTTGTGGTTGCTTAGCAACCCCTACAATATCCACTGAAATCTCAGATTTCATTTTTTAAAGCTATAGGTGCTGTGTCTATTATTTTGGGGGTTTAACTCCCAAATAGGTTTTTAGATGTTTTTGCAAACCAGGGCCTTTTTCAGGTTTGTAGAAATACCCCTCTTTCCTACTCATGGCCCCAAGCTGGGGATTTAAGGATCCAAATATTGAGCCATGTTGAAATTATATGTAATGATTTCAGAATCAGTGCATTTAGGGATGTCACTTTTTATGGGCATTGATCTGCAGCTTGTCAAGAAGAAATTAAAAAAAAGCTTATCTTTTTATTATATCATTATAGTAGAAAAAGCTTCACCTTAATTTCTACATATCTGGTGTCCATCACAAGAGCGCGGCCAGTAAAAAGGTGACAACCCTAAATGAATCATGCCCACCAGTAGTAGTTGAATCCTCCAGTGTTAGGAAAATGATACACAAAGCACAATAATTACATGAATCTAAACATCCTGGTGAGTGGCAGTTTTCCACATCATGACATATTTCTGGTGTTGGCCTTTGGTGCCCTCCCCCCCCCAATCAGGTGGATCCCCTTGTTCAATTGTTGAACCTCCCAAGTACTGAACACCAATGCAAGAATGTTAGAACAGAATCTAGGGAGAAGAACGAACCTTGACATATTGGCTCTGAGGAAGTCCATTCACCAGATGCTTCACATACACTTGTCTCTGCTCCATGTACTACAAAGCCCTCTGTGCAGTTAAAATGACAAGTAGATTGGTACTGGAATTCCCCATGGATGGAAGAACAGTGGCGCTCACCATAGGCAGGTGTATTTAATGGCTGGCACTGTACAGCTAAGGAAGAAGAAAAGAAAGAAAGAAGTCAGTTAGAGGCATTATTATTATGATTACCATTATCATCACCATTATTACGATGACCAACAGGCTGTGTGAGAGCATGCATGAAATGCTACCAGTTGCATCATACCATACTGCCTGAATACGCAGAAAGTAATTTGTTGCAAAAGCTTGAGCCACTTGACAAAAGAACCGGCTCCCAGCTCACAACCAGAGAGCGGAAAGAGAGCCGCATCCCAAATGCTGGCACAGCAGCACTCACAACAGCCACGTACCTACACACTGTGGCATCTGTGCTGTCCAATTCCCATAAGGCGAGCACTGCAAGGCGTCTGGCCCACTCACTTCAAAACCTTCCTCGCAACTGAAGACACAGCTGGATTTGTAACTGAAGTATCCCAGAGGATGACTGCAGTTCATGGACAGTAGCCTGTGGACAGCATCAAACTCCCCGCACTTGATGACTAAAATGGAGACGTAGAAATATCAGTTTATGCCATCATAACAGTTAAATGTACTTTATTTAAACACACACAAACCATAAAAGGTACTCAAAATTCTTGCCTAGAGAAGTGTTCTGTGGAACATGAGCTACCCTAACCCTTGTCCACTAAAATGTATAATCTGAATCATGGCAACTACTTCAGTATTTCTAATCTACCAGATATTATTCCAGACAAAATTATTAAGAAATGGCAGTCCATGATTAATGAGTTTATACAGAACAGCATACAATCTAGCGTAAAAATGTTAGTGGCACAAAGTAAAATTAACAAAGGTGCGGCTG
The DNA here is from genome assembly GCF_029931775.1 of Euleptes europaea. Classification (NCBI taxonomy): domain Eukaryota; kingdom Metazoa; phylum Chordata; class Lepidosauria; order Squamata; family Sphaerodactylidae; genus Euleptes; species Euleptes europaea. Next base: position 25,841,354 of record NC_079313.1, on the reverse strand, counting down.
AGGCATCCCTAATTTAAAATTGATGCACAATGCTGCATGATTGGTTTGGACGGCCAAATGGATAGGTGGATATCAAGATCCCTCTGAAATAGTGATAGAACAAAACTAACATAAAGATGCCTTTGAAGACTTTTGTGTGGATGAATAAACAACTGATAAGAAACACAGCCTATAATAAAGAAGACTGGATTATAAATGGACTTTTACAGATTTGGGTTAGTTACAAGAAAAAATTGTCATCTGATATCTCTCCAATAGATATATACATACAGGTCCAGGAATAAGAAAATTGACAAAATTTGAAAAGACCATAAGCAAAAATCAGAAGGCACTACTTTCAAAAATTCAAGAAATTCTATGCTTAGTGGTCAATGTTTGAAAATATTCCTTTCAATGAGAAAGGATTTGGGAAATCTCAGAGGAAAAATGAAATTATATTTTTCCTTATGGTTTAACCTTTTCTATTTCCCTTAGATTAAGAGAAAATGCAGTAAAAATGCTTAATCAATGGCATTGGTCACCACACAAAATAGCTAAAATTTACAAAAATGCTCATGATATATGTTGGTACTGTAAATTACTGAATGCAGGCTATTTGCATATTTATTTATTTGATTTATTCTGTGCCCTTTCCTGGCCAAGCCAGGCTCGGGGCAGCTTCCACCAATAATATTGTACAATTTATATTGTAATAATATACTACAACATAAATATAAGATTTAACACGCTTCTACTTTGTTATTTTATTTAGAGTAAATACAGATGTTTGGCTCTTAGCTGTTGATTGGGAGTCTATTCTGGATGATTTACTGCTGTTTGCAAAAAGGCTTTGATATAGATTTCCCCTTTTCATCTGAGGTTATCCTATTAAGTTATACACCTATGTTCCCAAAGGATAGGTGGAATATTGTCGAAGGCTTTCACGGTCAGAGTTCATTGGTTCTTGTAGGTTATCCGGGCTGTGTGACCGTGGTCTTGGTATTTTCTGTCCTGACGTTTCGCCAGCAGCTGTGGCAGGCATCTTCAGAGAAGATGCTGGGGAAACGTCAGGAAAGAAAATACCAAGACCACGGTCACACAGCCCGGATAACCTACAAGAACCGATAGGTGGAATATCATTTAAAATATGTTAACAGCTGTTAAACTAATTTTTGCACGTTACTGGAACTCAGCCTCTAGTGACCCTGGACATTGTTGTATGAATGAGAGAGAGAGAGAGAGAGAGAGAGAGAGAGAGAGAGAGAGAGACTCACCATCTTCACACTCAGGCCCAGAGAAGCCAGGATAACAGCGGCAGGTATAGTTCCCAATGGTCTCCACACACTCGCCATTCTGACTGCAGGAGGAAGGCTGACAAGATGCTGTGCAGAAGACAGAGCTGCATTAGAGACCTCTCATTTCTATGGCTGCTTCCACTGGGTGCCACAAAAATGTGGTGCCAGCTGCAGCAAGCAGAGCATGGATGGGCAGGAGCGCTGTCCATACCCCCACACCCCACTCTGGTCACTGCTTCCATTGCTCCCTATCCCTTGCGCCTCCCTTTTTCTCCCATCACCCTTGCACAAAAGCACAGGTACAGTGGCAATCACACCAGTCCCCCCGCCATGGTCCTGAACCCCCTCCAATTCCCCTCCCTTTCCCTTTCCCTACAGAGCTGCCCTGTAATTCTACAGCACAGCTCAGCAGTAGGGTTGCCAGCTCCGGGTTGGGAAATACATGGAGATTTTGTGGGTGGAGCCTGAAGAGGGCGGGGTTTGGGGAGGGGAGGGACTTCAATGCTATAGAGTCCAATTGCCAAAGCGACCATTTTCTCCTGGTGAACTGATCTCTGTCGGCTGGAGATGAGTTGTAATAGCGGGAGATCTCCGGCCACCACCTGGAGGTTGGCAACCATACTCAGCAGCGAAAGGTGGAAAAGCCCTTTAAGGGGTAAATTACTAGGATTACCAGGATTCCTTGAGAGAAACCAAGGCAGGTTATTATAGCTCAATTTCTGTTGGTCTTCATCCTCAAAGCAGTAAGAATCCCAAGGCCAGTTTCTCCCCGCTTTTAGTCCAAGTTGTGATAATTCCCGACCTAGGCAGAAACCCTTCTGGTCCCGTTTGAAAATATATTTATTCCATGAACTTCTTTTGATGCATGTAGCTGATGAAGCCATAGGCGAAACGTGATCTTGATCTAGACGACACGTCCTGATATCTTCTCGCTGTGGTGTTTGCTCCAGACATCTCCTGTCCAGCTACTAATCAGTAAAAAGTCCATTATGGACAATATATATGGACTTACCTGACTTACAGGATATCCAGACTCCTTATTGAATTTTGTATTTCGCTGGGTTGGTATTCGAATTCTGATATGTATCATATTGTATTGTATTTCATTTTGTATATATGCGCACTTTTTGCACTTACTTGCACCTTCATAAAATAATTTCTATTACTTTGTAAGTGCTGTTTGGATCTGTTCCAACCTCCAGGTAGTGGCTGAAGATCTCCTGAGATTACAACTGATTTCCAGGCGACAGAGATAAGTTCACCTGGAGAAAACAGCTGCTTTGGAAAGTGGACTCTATGGCATTATGCCCCACTGAAGTCCCTCCCCTCCCCAAACCCCGCCTACCTCAGGCTCCACCCCCAAAATCTCCAAGTATTTCCCAACCTGGAGCTGGCAATCCAATTAGGGAATCTTGGCACATACAGGTCTTTCATGCAGCTGTGAGAAAAGCTGCACTTCTTCAAACTCCTACTTTATACAACTCTTTCTTGTGCAAGAGCACTTTCCTGCTTGGTATCTGGTTTCCCTAGGGTTGCCAACCTCCAGGTGACACTTGGAGATCTTCCACTATTACAATGGATCTCCAGGTAACCAAGATCAGTTCCCATGGAGAAAATGACTGCTTTGGAGGGTGGACTTTATGGCATTACACCCTGCTGAGATCTCTTCCCTCCTCAAAGCCTCCCCCTCCTCAAAGCCTCCCCTCCCCAAGCTCCAATCCCAAAATCTCCAAGTATATCCCAACTCAGATCTGGCAAACCTAGGTTACCCTAACAGAAAGGCATCATGATGGCCGAGGATCTGTTCTAGAGGGCTGTAATTACTTGGTGTTCTCTCAAACTTTGCTCCAACAACATCCCAAGTTTTCACAAAGATTAAAACTGAATTCTTCTCTGAGTTCCTTGCTTTGGTTAAACTCATTGCTCCTACATGGGCGAGTGTTCATATTTTTTAGAATCAAATGGCAATGTTTGAAAAAGCAGAAATAGTGGATTTTAAGTTTCCACTCCATCAGACTCACCCCAGACCAATCAGAAAATGAAGTCCGGCATTCCCATTCTTGAGTCCATTCAGATTATATTTCTGAAGGCGAGTTATAAGCAGAAACATCAAGGGATTTTATACTGCTAAACCTTGTCTTAAGGCTAAGAAAGGCAGGAGAAGGAGGAGAGTGCATCTCCCCTTAAAACATGACCCTTTGGGTGTCAGAGTTCAACCCCACCCCATTACACATCCAACATGAACAGAAAAAGCGTTTTTAAAAGAAACATAGATGCTCCCAGTTTGGTCCTTGACTTGGCTGGTCAAGCAGCAGCAGCAATGCATTCTCACAAGCAGCTTCTGATTTAACTGACGCTGCATACAGCGGACCTAAATAATCAAGATGCATCATTTTCTTCTCCACTGGGACAAGCTCAGTGCTTGCCCTACTACCACAACCTTTCTATGCAATCCACAGGTGTGCATTCCAGAAATTATCTAGGGCTGATTGAGACATCATCTTTGCCTTTTACAAATTGCCTAAAACACTACCTATATGTTTGTATAATACAAAGCTAATTTAGTGCTCTAATCATAAACAGTTGAAAAATTGCTCCAGTGAGGGCACAGATTGATTTCTGACGTTACAAGCACAAGCCAATCAGTGCTGAGCATGGCTGGCATCTACTGCAATTACCAGGTCAATCCTCAAAATTGGGTTTGCTTGCACAGACCTTAGTGAGTGCACTTCACTAAGTACCACACCATCCGTGGCTTCATCTACAGGCACTCTGAAGCCAGTTAATTCCACACTTGTGGCATCTAAAGACTAACCAGTCTTCCCTATAGCAGAACCTTTTGTCTGACATGGTAGGCTCTAGTCTGTGAAAGTTTATGTTGGGTTAAAAGAAGAAGAGTCGGTTTTTAGATGCCGACTTTCTCTACCACTTATGGAAGAATCAAATCGGCTTACAATCACCTTCCCTCCCCACAACAGACACCGTGAGGCTGAGAGAGCTCTAGGAGAGCTGTGACTAGCCCAAGGTCACCCAGCTGGCTTCATGTGGAGGAGAGGGGAAACCAACCCGATTCACCAGATTAGCGTCCGCCACTCATGTGGAAGAGAGGAATCAAACCCAGTACTCCAGATTAGAGTACTGCTCCAAACCACTGCCCTTAACCACTACACCACGCTGGCTTTAAACTATATCACTAGTCCGCCTGTCCCCCCACTCACACCATGATGAATATTACAGAGGCTGCATTTTTCTCCAATACTGAAACTCACACCTCCCATGTTACGATGGAAAAGGCTTCTCCCCCACAGTGATGCTGTTCCCACAGCAACAAGTCTAGCCCTCTTTCCTTTCCTTACGGAGACGTAATGATTGCCAAACCATATCAAGGATAATGTCGATGTGGCTACCTTTCCCAATTCAAGTACTGGATCTGATGAGTCAGGAAGGAAAAATGTCCGAAGAGACAGGAATAGACTGTAGCTATTTCCACAGGGATGTTCTGCTCCACCTTGGCATCCTTATGGCAGTTCTAGTTTTCAGAGAATCCACATGACATCATCCTCTACTCATCCTGCTTCCATGTTTTCCCCCTGCTTTGCTGCAATCTTTGATACAGTCTTCTGGGAAAGATCATAGTCAGACACCCTTGGGCACCATGCAGATGGGTGGGTATGCATTTTTAAGGTCCTCTCCACATCAGTGCCGTTCCATACTGCATTCCTCCCAGCTACCATTTCCCCTCTCCATCAGAGAGCTTTTTTCAGGCTTTCGAGGGGGGGGATCAGTATTCGCTATACTGCTATAGCGTTATTTCAGTCTATTGCATCAATATACTACTTCCCAGCTTTCGGTTAAAAAAACAACCAAGTCTCTACCCCTTGTACAGAAATGTGCAAGCAACCAAAAGGTCTAGGAACTTGCTTTTTAAAAAAAAAGAAAGAAAAAAGCTAGAAATTTGCCCACTGTTCTAATATATAGGGTTGCCAACCTCCAGGTACTAGATGGAGATCTCCTGCTATTACAACTGATCTCCAGCCGATAGAGATCAGTTCACCTGGAGAAAATGGCCGCTTTGGCATTTAGACTCTATGGCATTGAAGTCCCTCCCCTCCCCAAACCCCGCCCTCCTCAGGCTCCGCCCAAAAAAACTCCGATGGCGAAGAGGGACCCCGCAACCCTACTAATAGATTGTTCATTACATTATAACGTTACAGTGATAGAGCTATTACTTTTTTCTTTTTTTTTATAAAAACCCACTGATAGTGGGAATGGCAATGGCAGCTATGGAGGACTGAAGTAAAGAAAGTGTCAGGAAAACTTCCATGTGAGTGCTCCATTGCCACTGAGAATGCCTCTGCATTTGCAGCAGAAATAAGAGCTGTTCAGAGAATCATTTCAGTGTGGGATCAGCCTGTATCAGATACTAAGTTCACCGTTCAGCCTAGGCCTCCTGGATCCCTAGGTCATGGTCGAGTGTATTCATTTCCCATGCACACACCGACACAAGCACTCACAAAGGCACCACCCAAGCTTGGGTGCCACATAGAAGCAGTGGCAGACCGGCCAAGGTGTCAGCTTGCCCGATGGCAAGTGGGCCCTGTGGGCCCCTGATGAAGTGGGGGCCCCTTCAACATTAGACAATATGTTAAAAATGTTAATGACCTTTTAGTAGCTTGAAAATATAATAGAAGTTCCAATATTATTACTGTATGCAACTAAAATTTACGTTGTATTACTATTTTAATAAAAAAAATTAATAAAATCATTTTTGAGGATATGTTATATTTAAGAATATAATAAATAGCTCTGAAAAATAATTCTGATTCTGGTTACGTGAGGCCGACACATACGTTATATAGGCTCGGATCTTTACTATTGCGACTGCGCAATGACGCTTAGCTGGGAATTTTAATTGTACCTTTTTTCCACTTATGTATTTTTTGAAAATTTTATTTATTTCTTCTAAAAATTAAATGACAGCCTTATAGTTGTGGGTGGGCCCCCTTTGTCTCCTGGCAACCAACATTTTTAGACCCAGTCCGCCACTGCATACAAGATGCAACAATATGGAACGGTCTGTGTCATTACCTGTGTAGCACAGCGCCCGCTTCTTTCTCGTACAAGGTTCATCATTCCACTTCCCAGACTCCAAATCCCTCTTAATGTAAATCTCAACGCAGTCCTGGTTAGAACGTTTGTTGTTGGGCTCGCCCTTAGCCCAATTCTCCGCCTCCTTCGTCAGGGTTTTATTGGTTCCCACCCAGGTCCAAGCTTTGTTAATCTTCCGGATCCCAATCCAGTAGTATGTTTTATGGCGGGGTATGTGTTCATTGAGGTAATGGATTTCTTCTTGGTTTTGGATTGCTACCAAGTCAGTGTAGAAGGTCTGGCAATACGTCCTTGCATCTTCCCACGTCAGCTCTGATTTGGTCCCATACTGGTAAGTCCAGGCCTTCACAGTCATTGGAGACAAAAGTCCTGCCAGCATAGCAAGTTGCCAAGGGAACAGGAAAATAATGACTGGGGTGCTATGATAACAGATCTATAACTTTCTCTACACAGTACACAATTTTGATAAAGAGAAGCTTTTCTCCCCTTCCTATAATATTAGAACTTCGAGTCGCCCTATGAAACTGATGCCCTGACCTGGGTGGCCCAGGGTAGCCCGATTTTGTCAGATCTCAGAAGCTAAGCAGGGTCAGCCCTGGTTAGTACATGGATGGGAGACCACCAACGAAGTCAAAAGTTGCTACCCAGAGGCAGGCAATGGCAGGACACCTCTGAACATCTCTTGCCTCAGCTGCGACTTGACAGCACTTTCCGCCACCCTGAAACTGATTGGAAGTAGATTCAAGACAGGCCAAAGGAAGTACTGTTTTAAAGTGTAGACAGTTGATTTTTGGAACACACTGCCATAAGGTATGGTGAGGGCCAGTGGCTGGATTTAAAAGAGGGGTGGACAGGTTTGTGGAGGAGAGAACTATTGTAGGCAGTAAACCTGGAGGACTAGGGTTGCCAGCTCTGGGTTGAGAAACGCCTGGAGATTTTTGGGGCAGAGCCTAAGGAGGGTGGGATTTAGGGAGGGGAGTCCATAGAGTCCAATTGCCAAAGCGGCCAATTGCCAAAGCGGCCATTTTCTCCAGGTGAACTAATCTCTATCAACTGGAGATCAGTTGTAATAGCAGGAGATCTCCAGCTAGTATCTGGAGGTTATGGAGGACTCATTCAGCTATCACAGCTCAGCGACCAAAGTCTCTGATTGTCAGAGGCTGGCAGCCATCAGCAGCTGGGGGCTGTCATCTACAGACCCTGCTTGTAGGTTTCCCTGTGGTACCTAATAAACCTATGGACTAGATCAGGGGTCTTCAAACTGCGGCTCCCGAGCCGCATGCGGCTCTTTGACTCGTTGAGTGCGGCTCTCCGAACTTGGTTTGGAGCCCCTGCTCTCGCGCCCAGGGAGTTTTTCATGGAGATCTGCACCAAAAACCGAGTAGCAAAAGGAAAGAACGGACCAAAATAGGTTTGATCTGATGCGGGGATGAAGCGTTTTTTCCCCTCAAATTCGAACCAGTCAAGAAAAATCAAAAATTAGCAGCATGACAAAACAAAAGTGAAACTGCTGCAAACCTCCGTGAAAAAATGACCTGAGTGTCTGACAATCAGCATTGAGATGTGCTAATCCAACCCATCTTTTAAAAATTGGGACTGCCAACGAAGCACCCTAGTTTGCCTCTGGAGTGGTGTCAACATCCGAATCAGGGCATCCTTGAACACTGTTCTGCTTACACCATTTCCTCCCGAAAGTATTGCTTTATATCCTTCCGCTGCCTGGTCAATGTAAAACTAAAATGGCTCTTTTTTAAAAAGTAAGCCTCATTAATACTTACCCCAGCTGATGACAGCAACCATCAATACATTCTCATTCATCCAGCTGTACCATCTACTGGTCACAACCTTTGAGTCAGAAATAAGGATGTAATATGAAGACAGATTTAATACATGCCTAATTTACCCTATGGAATCAACAGGAATTAAAAGAGCTAGATTATGCCCAGATATAATAACTTCTGCAAAAAGTTCACAATTTCTGCCTTATCCAGTGTGAGAGAACATATAATATGACAAGAGAACTAAGATGGTACAATGAACAGTGCTAGGGCTGCCAACCTTCAGGTAGGGCCTGGAGTTCCCCTGGAATTACAAGTCATCTCCAGACTGCAGAGGTCCGTTCCCCTGGAGGAAATGACAGCTTTGCGTGGCAGACTCCATGGCATCACATCCCTGCTGAACTCTCTCCCCTCCCCAAACTCCACCCTCCTCCAGGCACTGCCTCCAAATGCACGGGAATATTGCTGTCTGGAGTTGGCAACCCTACGGCCTAATCATTATCTTTCCTGCCCACCTTGGACCCAGCTCACATCTGACCACTGCTGCAATTCCTTTTTGTCTGTAACACTTAAATTGTCAGCTCCATTAGAAGGCTTCTGTTAGTTCTGACTTTTGTACAATGTCTAGGTGCTAAACAGAAATATTAATGCCTATAATAATGCGCCTATTTAGCACATTTCTATTCCACCCTTCCGTAAGGTTGCCAACCTCCAGGTGGTGGCTGGGGATCTCCTGCTATTATAAGTGATCTCCAGGTGACAGAAATCAGTTCCCCTGGAGAAAATGGCTGCTTTGGCAATTGAAGTCGCTCCCCTCTCCAACCCCTGTGCTCCTCAGACTCCACCCCCAAAATGTCTAGGTATTTCCCAACCCGGAGCTGTCAGCCCTAGGCCTAGGATGAGGGAGGCATGGATTCAAAAATCCTTATCATCCTTCAAGGTTATAGCACAATTTCTTATACTATCTATGCCCAGAGGTTTGTTGTAAAGGTAAAAATGGGAAACTGGGTATGATTCCTGAGTTCCTTGGCAGAAGGGTGGGATCGAAATGTGATAAATAGGACCATTATTATAGGCATTAATATTTCTGTTTAGCACCTAGGAATTGTACAGAAGTCAGAGTTGACAGAATCCTTCTAATGGGGCTTACAATTTAAGTGTTACAGACAAAAATGGCATGCAGCAGCGGTCAGTTGTGAGCTGGGTCCAAGGTGGGCAGGAAAGATAATGATTAGGGAGGTGGTGAAAACAGGTAGAGATTAACCATTTGGAGGCACAGGCAAGTTCCAGGTGTCTCAAGGTTTAAACCCCAAGACTCAAATGGAGGTGCCTGGGGAAGAGGAGGTATTACCTGGCTAGTCAGGGGAAGAACTCTGAAACTTCAGGTGAGACACGAAGACCTGGCAATGCTGAATGAAAGAAACCTTATTGTAGAGGGTGGTAAACCCAGAGGATAGGATTGCCACCTCCAGGTCGGAAAATACCTAGAGGTGTTTGTGGCGGAGCCTGAGAAGGGCAGAGTTTGGGGAGGGGAGGGATTTCAATGCCATAGAGTCCAATTGCCAAAGCGGCCATTTTCTCCAGGGGAAATTACCTCTATTGGCTGGAGATCAGTTGTAATAGCAGGAGATCTCCAGCTAATACCTGGAGGTTGGCAACCATACAGATTGAGCCTGATGGCTTTGGTTTGTGAAATACCTGGTTTGTGAAATACCTGGAGATTTTGGGGGTGGAGCCTAGGGATGGCGTGGATTAGGGAGGGGAGGGACCTCAGTAGGGTATAATGCCATTGAGTATAGACTCCAAAGCAGGTTTTCATGGGGGGGGGGTGATATCAGACCCAGCTGAAGTCTCGACCACAGGGGTTGTCTGAAGGAGATTGCTCATCCATACGGATGAAGAAATCTCCTTTGGAAGCCTGGTAGTGTCAGCAGCTGTTGCTGGCTCTTTTTAATTGGAGGGTATATCCATCTGGACAGGACTGGTGAGTCTTTTTAAAAACCCTTCTGCTTGATCCATATCAACCCACTGAACGGTTGGTCAGACCAAGCTGGCTCCAATTACACGATTCCCATCTCAAAAGGGCCCCAACTATGGGGCCCTAACAAAACCAGTCCAAAATAAAAACATAGAAAAATGGGAGAAAGCACAGAGCCTTGCCTCTGAGCAAAGGCGAATAGCCGAACCAGAAAAAGCGGAATAATTATTCGGCCTTTTTGGGAAATGACTATTAGGCTTCGGCTTTATCCCCAGGTTTTGGCATTCAGTAATACCAAAACCTGAACGAAGTCGAAAGGACTAATTTCGGGTTTATTTTCGGTTTGGGTTTATCGATACGCACAACCCTATGGGTGGCCTTGGACTTGTCACAGTTCTCTTAGAGGTCTCTCAGCCCCACCTACCTCACAAGGTGTCTGTTGTGGGGAGAGAAAGGGAAGGAGATTGTAAGTTAGTTTGATTCTCCTTAAAATGTAGAGGAAGTCGGCATATAAAAACCGACTCTTCTTCTTCTTTCCAAAATCCACCCTCCTCAGGAACTTCTCAAACTGGAGTTGGCAAAGGCTGGCCAAATTTTTACTGGAACACTCATATATTTTGTACAAGATGTAGTGATGTTTCTAATGGTCTGCTGATACTGCCGGGTGTAACTTCTTGCTACAGTTGCTTTTTAATCTCAGAGGTTAGAGAAAAAGTTGCTGAATCCCCCCTCCTGGAAATTAAAAAGGTAAGAAGAGCTCTGATACCCAATACCCATCTAGGCCAGGATCCTGTTTCCCACAGTGGCCAAGCAGACATTCCCAGAAAGGCCACTAAGAGAGCGAGGGCAGAAACCTTCCCACTTCACCCACATACCCATCTAGTATCCTGAGGTACACCACTACTAGGGTTGCCAATTTTGGGTTGGGAAATTCCTGAAGATTTGGTGCAAGGCTTGGGAGGGCGAGATTTGGAGAGGGAAGAGATCTCAGCAGGGTATAATGCCATAGAGTCCACCCTCCAAAGCAGCCATTTTCTCCGGGGGAGCTGACCTCTTCAGTATGGAGATGTAATTCCAGGGAATCCCCTGGCCCCACCTGGAGGTTAGAATTCAAAGTATGGCACAAGACAATTATTTCCAAAACTAGGAAAACAAAAATGCAAATCTTGGTTTTAAGGAAATATATTGAGAACAATTTCATATAGTCACAGTTCTTGAGCAGAAAAATATATATAACACAATTCGTCTAACCAAGACCCCAAATCATAGCATAAGGCATAACAGTGTAGAAATATATAAGCCCAAATGCTCAATTCTTATTCAGTCCGTATCAATAAAGTCCATAAATATTGCATCAGTAGGCAACGGAAACAAGACGTGATACAATGGAGATCTGGTATAACCCTAACCCTAACTCTAACCCACCTGGAGATTAGCAACCCTAACTACTACTCAGCAGGAAGGCAAATAGGAAGGAGGGAAATTAGGGCCAAATGGAATGTTAGACTGGAAATGTGTGATTGGATCTCATTTTTAAACCTAAAAAACATCTGGGGAAACAAGTGCCGTGGTGCTGAACATGAAGGGTTTTAACTGTCCTCTTCCAGTGCTATTTCCCTAATCAGCCCCAGACCCCCAGCATGGAAAGTTAACAAGGCTAATTGTAGCCTGGTAGAGAGGGCGGTTTTGATCAGGAAAAAGGCATAGGAGGAAAAATGCTTCCCTTGCCTAGTGCCCCAACCCTGATCTGAATCAAGTCTGTACAGCTGCTTCTTAAAGGTCAAAACTATGTTGGGTAACCCTATTGCCTTAGGCCCTGTCCCCAGGCAGCGTCCCCACTAGGGTTGCCAACTGCCAGGTAGTAGCAGGAGATGTCCGGCTAATTCAACTGATCTCCAGCCAATAGAGATCAGATCACCTGGAGAAAAATGGCCGCTTTGGCAATTGAACTCTATGGCATTGAAGTCTCTCTCCTCCCCAAACCCCGCCCTCTTCAGGCTCTGCCCCCAAAATCTCCCGCTGGTTGCAAAGAGGGACCTGGCAACCCTAGTCCCCACCCATGCCCTCAGGTTCTGGTTTTTGTTTGTTTGTTTTTCCTTCCAAGCAATGTAAAATTGTCTTCCAAACTTCTCAGAACTTTGGTGAAAGGTTGGAACATCTACGTACCTTCCTGTATGACTAGGCATTGTTTAATTTTTTTTAAAAAATCTATACAGTTTGTCTATTGCAGACAAAGGGTGCAAACTCTCGAGAAGCACAAGCAACACTGAAAAGAACGGGAGCAGAGCAATGTGGTGGGGTCATTCCTGCCTGAGGACATGGGCAAAGGCATCGTTGACAACCACTCTTTCCAAACTACAGACAACTGGGGCACATTGCAGCAAAAATTACTTGTGGCTGAGTCCCTCTGAAATCAGCACCACTTCAATTATTCACAACTAATTTTCTCTTGTTTCCAAATGGAGTCATGGTCATGACTCGCTTTAGCTGGACTGCATCTTCACATTTGTAAGTACAAATTGGCAGTATGCTTTTTCTTAAATAGCAAGTTGTGCAATTCATACTAATATTGCTTGAGGTAGTGACCTCTGTACGGTAGCACAGAACCCAGCCTTCTTGTAAAACACTTTAATAATAAGGGACTTCACAAGCTACGGTAACTGTATTGGTTTTTTTAAGTTAACCTTCAGACACCAGTCATGCTGAAGAACAATATTTTCACTTGCTTCAACATTCCATGTTAGGATTTGGGAATATAATGAATTGCTCTTAAATTTCCAAGGAATAGCTCCATTAGTCTGTGGCAATGCTCACAAAAGCATATGCAATAATACACCTTCGAGTCTTGAAGGTGCCCTTTATTGGTTTCCATCAAAGGTTTCTGAACTTTCCCCCAAACCTTTACATCACCACCGTACACCTGCTGTGTGATATGGTATATCCTTAGGCAGTTCCATATGGTATATGCTTAGTGCAGCCTTTTTCTATGGCCTGTGGGTATTGTTACCCACGCAGTAACCACTTTCCCAAATGCTGTTGAATCCCACTGCTGTGTAAGAGCCAAGAAATATGCAAAGTGGACCCACAGCAAACCAGTGCCTCATTATTTCACAAGCACAATAATCTGCCACATCCCCAGAAAGAAGCTGCACCTACCATTGTTCAGGTCGGTTCCTGTGATTTCTCCTGGCGAACGGTCAGAAGCATTCGCAGCTCCCTCCACAGCGCAGACGTCTCATGCCAGCACTTCCTTTACAGTGTGCAGAAGTTCGCTGCATCCTTTTCCTATTGCCTCCTCCATGAAGCTCCCCTCCCTTCTCGCAAGTCATAACCGCACGCAGTCAACTCTCTGACTATTGGTCTGAACATGTAACAGTGTCCTTCTCTCATGGAGGGATCCATTCAGTCCAAGTGTATGGGTAGAGGAACATTTAGAGTACTTGTAGAAACTACGGCAAGGGACCAGAAGTAGTCGAGGATATCTGAGTTACATGGCAAAGCAGAACACCTATGTCTAAGTAGAGTTGCTAGTAGGATTGCCACCAAAGTCCGCCAAAAGTCAAACCTGGGTGAAATCTATATATCTGGATAAGGGAAGGTGTACATGTCTATATTGTTCCTGCAGTTCCCTTTACTACTACAATTATTTCCTTTCCAAAACATTACAGTGGTCTCAGACATAGTATACGTGCAGTATGTTCACAGTCATCCTGCATCATGGGTTTTATAGTTTAATTGCTGGTCATCTGGGACCTGTATAATTTTTTGGAAGAAAATAGGATAATGCAGCAGCAAACCTATTTTGCACCACTGTTGCTCCACTGAGGGTGCAATCTGCTACTCTTGCCAGAGGTTTTACTTAATTCCTTTCGGAAAGTCGGTGAGAAGTAAACCCTGCGATTGCATCTTCATAAGTAGTCAACAGACCTTGCTGTAAACCAGCTTGTTTGGAAGACACAAAGAAATCCAAAGGCAAGTAAAGACAATGCAAACCAGAATACTGTTAGAAAACTTGCAGACGTGGTTAGCAGACTGATTTTCAGAAAGGATAAAGAATGATGAATCACTGCATGTTGCCTATCAAGAGCCAACAGAACCCTAGAGGGGTTACGTTTCTGTTTGCAGCCAGTACTGTCAGATTGCCAGGGAATCCCAAATGCATAATGCTTGAAGATTTATTTATTTATTTATTTTGTTAGACTTATAGCCCGCCCTCCCCGGCAAATGCGGGCTCAGGGCGGCTTACATAATAGTAAACATATAATAAAGCATCATAGACTTATAAAACCAAATAATTAAATAATTACAACAGCCCTATAAAACAATAAAACGATACAATCAGGTATTCCCTATGGCGCTTGGCTTGTGACATAAGGCCACAGTAGGGCCCGCAGGTAGGCCTCATAAAATGCAGAGCCTGCAGATGGAGTAGAAGCTTTCCAGGCAGGGTGGAGTGGGGTAGGGAGGCCAGCATTAATAAAGAAACCATAGCTGGTCTCAACCGTAAGCCGGGCGGAATAGTTCTGCCTTGCAGATGAAGCCATTTCCCCTCAAGGCCCATCGTACCTCTCCCTGCCCTCTCCTTCCTGCCACAGATGAAGCAACCAGTGAATCACCAGGAAAGAACAGCAACCAAGAGAGACCACTGCACCAACGATGTTTTTAGCCTAGCCCAAGCCCAATCTGTTTCAGAGCCTGGAGAGGAAAACTGGGATGACATGCTTCTTCATCAAATATGGGGCAAAATCCATCGAGAAGTCCTCCTGCTCAGGCCTCACTGAAACGAATGGGAGCTGTGCGAGAGCTAGGGTTGCCAACCTCCAGGTACTGCTGGAGCAGAAATTGCACATGTACTAAAATAGTCAAGCATAGAAAATAATATAGTACCAGGCTCTATGAAATACACACAAATTTTTAGTGAAAATATATGTGAGGAATAAACATTCAATAAAGGAAACTTACAATGTATTGAACTGGGCTTACATGTAACGAGACCCAGACACTTTGGAGGAATGGATTTTACTGGCTGAAGAATTTTATTGGCCGGAAATGTATTTGGGTAGCCTCAGTCCAATCCACTATTTTACTGGCGAGCCTTTGGAATTTGTCCGCGAACTCTTGCACAGGTGTAGAGCCTTGGCGGAGTTGTAGGAGGGCTGCTTTGGCCTTTTCTCCAAGGAAGTGTTCCTCAAAACAGCGCCTCAACGCTCGCATAAAATCGTTGAGTGAGCGTATGGATCGGGCCAGAGAGTCAAACTGGAGAACCATCCAGTCAGCAGCTTTTCCAATCAATAGCGAGGCAACGAATCGCACTCAGCTGTCCTCAGTGGGGAAGTGCTGCCCCTGTTCTCTCATATAACTGTCTACTTGGTGTAGAAAACAGGGCAAAGCATCAACTGAGCCGTCATAGGTTACCCTCAACCGTGGTTGCTTCCATTGCATAAGAGGGGACGCTGGGGGTAGCGCTGGCGGTTGTCCTGGGGGTGGCAAAACCGGTTGCCTCAGAGGCGGTAGAACTGGCGCCCCCAGGACCGGCTGGGCCGGTTGTCCCAGACTGGTTGGACTGGTTGCCCCGGAGGGGGCAGAGTCGGCGGCCTCAGTGGCAGAAACTGTGGTCGTGGAGCTGGCTGAGTTGGGTGCCCCGGCACCTGTTGAGCTAGAGGAGTTAGAGCTTGCTGTAAACGGTCATTGTCCTGCATCAAGAGCTCCATTTGGTCCTGCATACAGGCCATACGATCAGTCAGGTCCCGATTCTGGCACCGTAAGAGATGCGTTTCATCCCCAGTTCCCCCAGTACGTCGGGCCTGGCTAACTTGGAGGTCAATAGCCCAGTGAAACTCCTCATGGTACAAGTCCTCCTCATCCGAGTAATCCGGCTCGCCCAAGCAGTCAGCGAGCTGACGTGCGCGCGCCACGTCCCAAGGCGGGCCATAGGTCGGGGAAAACGAGGGGAACAATCCCAATCCTGAGCCTTCTTTGGGACGCACATCAGCTGCCGTCGTAGCGCTGCCTCGAGCGGCGGCCGCCTTAGCCAAACGTTGCTCTTCCGCTGCAGCCGCATTAGCGGCTCGCAACTGCTCTTCGGCTCCCTTCCGGTCGGCGAGTGCTTGGTCGGCCTCGAGCTTAACGGCGATTTCTGTTGTGACGATCAGAAGGGCCTCTTGTTCCAAAAACAGAAGAAGCTCAGAAGCACTTTGGTCCAACAACGGTTGGACCCGGACCGCCAGAGCAGCGGCATCTGTTCCAAATTCAGGGGTTAATCGTTTCGTGATATCGGCCACTGTGGCTGTGGCCGAGGTCAGTCCCACGAATTGTAAAGCCGTCTGGGCCGCCACATCCTGTGCCTCCTTCAGGCACAAGTTGGGATCAGGAACGGTTGACATCGGGACCTCCTCCTCCCGCACACCCGCCATGGGACAGATTGGGGCCGCCGGCTCCTCGCATATTGTTAATCCCGCTAACAAACAGGTCAATGTTGCCAAATCCTCCTGCGCCAGCCAAACTTCCTCCAACAACCTGTCCAGTGTCCGGAGGTCGTGCTGGGCACTTTGATCAGCGTCGTGGGTCGTCCAGGGGGTCGCTTCAGCAAGGCGACGCCACTGAACTCTAATAAATCCAACTAGGTGATTGATCTCCGCGTTCGTTCGCAGCGCCTCAGCAAGAATGTCATGCAGCAGAGTGGGGTCGTCAGGGAACTCGTCCGCGGTCCCCAACGGGAGATACCAGTGTCCAGACGAACCCTCCAGGACTCCAGCCAGGAACACTCTACCCGGGGAGCACTTCCCTTGCTCCCACCCGGGGCCCAGGTGAACCCTCTGGGGTTCCAGCCACGGGCAACTCACTCTGAGAGCACGTCTCCTGTTCCAGTCCGAGATCCCGGCGATCTCTCCAGGGCTCCAGCCAGGGAGTACAGTCAGTCAAAAGGTAGAGAGGAATTCGTGCCAAAATCTAATGCCATCCGCCCCAAAACTGGCCCGACTCTTTGTGTCACATGTCTTCTGATTACTTTCCTTTCTGCGCAAGGTAATTAGCGACCGCGGAAGTAGCTATGTAGCTAAAGTCTGGAAAGCTTTCCTAAAATTGGTGGGGGTGGAACAAGGTCTCTCAAGTGCTTTCCATTCCCAAACCGACGGCCAAACGGAGCGAGTAAATGCTGTATTAGAATGCTACTTGCGTTGTTATGTTAACCATCACCAAGATGATTGGGTTGAATTGTTGCCCTTTGCTGAATATGCGTATAATAATGTGGTGCATCAATCCACTGGGTATAGCCCCTTTCGGGCCGTATATGGTCAAGACTTCGGGCCCATAGGCCATAATGATGTCTCCAGGGTGGAGGGAGGTGAAAGTGTTGCTTGGGAGAATTTCTTAATGAATTCAACTCTGTTCAACTTCTACCCCCCTTAATGGCACCTAATACCAAAGTCTAAGGGAGCCGAATGTCCAAGAAATCCTAAGAATCTATCTAAGCAAGGGAGGGAAACATACCCAGTGCAGGAGTTCCAGGGAGACTGTCTCCTGGAAGTTGCAAACAGGCCCCGGTGGCTGCTTCTGCTGGCAAAAATGATGTGGGAGGGAAGCCTAAAATCCCTTTTCCCCTCTCACACCACTTGGAGCCATGCAGAACATTACAATGCTTCCAAGGAGAGCTACACTGATCCTTTGTATGCCTGTGAGTCAGGTCAAGCATCGTGTCCCGACTCATGTCACACATATAGTGTATTTTGGCCCTAAACGGTGCTTCTGCCAATGAAAGATCCTGGCTGATAGGTAAAGCATACAGTGTGTGGAGACTTGAAGTCTCTCTGACATGGTAAACATCTATTAGGAATGTACCGCTAGAATTGCTGCTGAGCACTCATATGATACAAAATAAAATTTCGTCCTAGAAGAAGAAGAAGAAGAAGAAGAAGAAGAAGAAGAAGAAGAAGAAGAAGAAGAAGAAGAGTTGGTTTTTATATGCCGACTTTCTCTATCACTTCACTCAAACCAGCTTACAATCGCCTTCTCTTCCCCTCCCCACAACAGACACCCTGTGAGGTAGGTGGGGCTGAGAGAGCTCTAAGAGACCTGTGACTAGCCCAAGGTCACCCAGCTGGCTTCATGTGTAGGAGTGGGGAAACAAATCCAGTTCACCAGATTAGCCTCTGCCGCTCATGTGGAGGAGTGGGGACTCAAACTCAGTTCTCCAAATCAGAGTCCACCGCTCCAAACCATTGCTCTTAACCTTTACATAGCGCTTCCAATAAATTATATTTACAGGATAGATAGATAGATAGATAGATAGATAGATAGATAGATAGATAGATAGATAGATAGATAGATAGAGAGAGAGAGAGAGAGAGAGAGAGAGAGAGAGGTAGGTAGGTAGGTAGATGATAGATAGATAGATAGATAGATAGATAGATAGATAGATAGGTAGGTAGGTAGGTAGGTAGGTAGGTAGGTAGATAGATAGATAGATAGATAGAGATAGAGATATTCCACTTTTACCCAACCTTGGCTACCCAGCTTCTGTTTTTAGGTTGGGTCTTATTCCCCTCTTTTTTCTTCCACTTCACCACGCTGGCTCTCTCATAGAAAACCATCATGTAATTACAAAGAAACTAGTATGGAACTGTCCTTCTTCACGTAAGGAATCCTTTTACAGGGAAGACTGTACAGTCATCATGGAACACTCCCTCGTGATCTGAAGCAGTACAGCCCAGACACATATTTTATTTTTATCATATTGTCCTTTTGGTAGGCATTTCTTGGGATTTTCCCTCCTGTCATCCCCCCTCCATTGGAAGCTTTGTTTTCCTCCAGCTTCCCATAAATATGAACAGTGCGGGTAGTTTCTGTCTTCTTTCCCAGCATTTACATTGCTGGCTTCCAGAGAAAGCCAAAGAATACCCGCAGCTCCTGTTTGTGATGCATCCACACAGTCCTAGAGGGACTAAGAACACACAAAAGGAGGAAACTACTGTTCAGCCTGGCTGTCTAGAAATGTGTCTTGGCCTCTTGCCAAATTGAATCCAAAGAGGAATATATAACTAAGAAAGGAAACCATTTCTTTGGCACAATTCCTTCCTAGCATGATACATTGTAGGTGACAGAAAGCGCTGGTTTGAAGAATAATTGGGGGGGGGGCAAACAAAACAAGCAGCCACCAACCCAGCAGTTGTCAGGGAGGACTTGTAAATGTTCTGTGGCTGGAGAAAAGCCAAACTAGATATGATGGGGTATCCGGAGGTTGCCAACATGCTGGTGGAGCCTGAAGATCTCCCAGAATTACAACTGATCTCCAGAGTACAGAGAGTACAGTTCCCCTGGAGAAAATGGCTGCTTTGGAGGTTGGATCTATGGCCGTGTTGGCGAACCTATGGCACGCCTGCCACTTCCGGCACGCGTAGCCCTCTCTGCCGGCACGTGTGGTTCCTCCAAGCCGCTGGCCTTTCCGGCTCTGCCCCTCCCCGGATGGGGGAGGCTGTAGCCCAGGGGTGGGGAACCTCCGACATCACTGGCGGTGGCCCCCGGACTCTCCCACAGAAGCCGCCGCCATTGCCGCCACTGGAGGGAGTGTGCGCGGCCGGCCAGGCGGGTGGAAGAGCGGGGAACAGAAGCCAGGCGCCCACACTCGGCATGGCTGGCGGCTTCTCTGGCTTCTCTGGCGCCCTCAGGGCCTGTGCGGGCGGAGGGGCGTGGCTGGCCGGTGGGCGCAAAGGAGGCGCCCTCTGCCCTACTTAGCTCACCTCTCGCCGCATCCCCCCCTTGGGGCAGGCAGGCTGGGTGGGAGATCCCCTCCGGGCGGGGGGCTTAGGGGCCTGGGCAAGGCAGGCAGGCAGAGAGGGGCAGTGAGCTAGGCTGGGCTCCCTCCCTCCTTCCTTCCCTCTGCGCCTTTCCACCGGAGCTCCACTCTGAAAGGGGTGGGTGGAGGCGGTGGCGGCAAGGCCCAGCCGGGCGGGGGATCCTCCTCCTGCTGCTGCTCAACCTGGGCACGTGGGAGGCGGCTGTGGGGGCCCAGCCCCGTGCACAGGCAAAGGGCGCGGTGGCAGGGCTAGTGGCTGGCGAGCCGCGGGGCGGGAAGTCAGGCGGAGGCTCTGGGGCGCCTCCTTCCCCTCCCTCGCTGGCGGCGGGCCCGGCTGGAGGGGGGCAGCTGTCAGCGGGGCAGGACGCCGAGCCTCCACGGGAAGGGAAGGGTCTCCCGGCGCCCATGCGCTGCTGGCTGTTCTGCGCGCACGCCCCCCTTCTCTGCTGCGGGCTGAGGGAGGAGGGGTGTGTGTGTGTGTGAGAGAGAGAGAGAAGAGGGAAGTCTTTCCTGTCTCTGGCCATTCATGCATGGGATGTTTTGCCTTGGATTTGCCGCTCTGTAGATGCACATTTTCCCCATCCAAATTCTCAAAACTCATCAGTAAGTCCCCATGCAGAGTTTTGAGAATCAGGATGGGAAAAATGTGCATCTGGAGAGTGGCAAATCCAAGGCAAAACCTCCCATGCACAAATGGCCTCTTTCTTTCTCTGTCTCCCTCTGTCCTTTTCTTTCCCTACTTTTCTTTCTCTCCCTCGCTCCATTTCTTTCTCCCTTTCTCTCTCTTTTTCTTTCTTTCTCTCCCTCCCTCCCTTCCCTTCTTTCCTTCCTTCCTTCCTTCTTTCCCTCCAGCGGCTTCTCCGGCGCCCTCTGGGTCTGTGCGGGCGGAGGGGCGTGCAGTCCTATTCCACCTTTGAAGTGCACACAAGCCATCCTCCAAACACCTTTCCATTTGTCTTGATATGTAGAGAGAAAACATTAAGGAACTAGTTGCCAATCTCCAGGTACTAGCTGGAGATCTGCTATTACAAGTGATCTCCAGCCAATAGACATCAGTTCCCCAGGAGAAAATGGCCACTTTGGCAATTGGACTCTATGGCACTGAAGTCCCTCCCCAAACCCCGTCCTCCTCAGGCACCACCCCAAAAACCTCCCACTCATGGCGAAGAGGAACTTGGCAACCCTAGCCTCTCCCTCTGGGCCCCCTCTGGGGGTGGTATTCAGGTTAAATTGCCGCATTGGCACTCGGTGATAAATAAGTGGGTTTTCAGTTGCAGTTTGGGCACTCGGTCTCTAAAAGGTTCGCCATCACTGATCTACGGGATTATACCTCACTGAGGCCCCTCCCCTCCCCAAACCCTGAGTTCCCTAGGCTCCACACCTAAATCTCCAGGAATTTCCCATCCCAGAGTTGGCAACTGTAGGGCCTTTTATGCAGGGCCATTTCCCTTACGGTCACCCCTCCGACTTCGGGTCTGTGTTTTGATTACGTATGCCAATTCTGACCATCAGAAGTTGCCTCGCTCTGCCCCTGCGTTTCTGCATGTTTTGCCTGGGTTTTCAAATTTGAGATAAATCAGGTCCTTGAAAATGCAGGCAAAACTCATGGAAACGCAGGTGGAGAGCGAGGCGACCTCTGACGGCCGGAAATGTGTTGGGTCTTAGATAGCGAAATTCATTACATGTCAGACAGTCAAAGGGTTAATTAGCCAAATGGTCAGGAAGAGCAGATCGCCATTGCATTGGTGTCATATGGTCATAGGCAAAGTAATTTACATTTTACTGCTTTGGTATATTCTTTGTTTGAAAGAGAAACTGTATCCCAGTTACTTGTAAGTTACCAACCTGCAAGCATGGAAGAGTACATTCTCCCTGTGAGAATGGCTACTCTTGAGTAAGCGTAGTAACTGCTAGAGGAGTCTTGCAAGACTAGGGAATTTAGTTATGTAGGACGTTTATTGTTTAACCCATGTACCCAATCCTTGAGATTAGTTAGTAAAGAATTGATTTGATTAAGAAAACGACTCTGTGGTATTTTTGTGTGTGACTAACCTTTATTTTCAGTAAGCCAAAACCAAGATCCATCACTCTGAATGGTAGCAGATTAATTAAGTAAGTTTCAGAATATAACAAAATGACATGCAGACAAAGACCTCTGATGGCCAGAAATGGCATGCAAACAATGACCCAAAATCACGGGAGTGGTGATGGCGACGGAAACAGCCATAGGTATCACAGAAACAAGCAAAGCTGCTTTATGCTGAGCCAGACCCTTCATCCCCGCGTTTTGCCCGCGTTTTGAGAGACCTGTTTTATCTCAAATTTGAAAATGCGGGCAAAACGCGGGGAAATGCAGGGGGAGAGCGAGGTGTCCTCTGACTGTGGGGTGGGAAGCAGCGTGCATAATCAAAACAAAGACCCAAACTCGTCGGAGGGGTGACCACGAGGGAAACAGCCATGCATAAAAGGCAACTGATGGCAGCCCCCATCAATGTAAAGCTAGCACTCCAAGAATGTCAAATGGACCTTTTGCTGAGTCCAATTCTTTTGAAAGTGGGATATACAATGTCTCAAATTCAAAGAGAATTAATTTGGCTGTTGAAAACTTCCTGTAGGACAGTAACTGTGATCAGAAAGAATAACCTTTCCAAAATGTTTAAGCACAGAAAACATACAACTATGTGTAAGAACTGATACCAGGAAAAAAGGAAATTCTCTGAAAACCATTGGCAGACTGCCTGCCAGTTAAACAAAATTGTATAAAACTGGATTGCGCGGTTGACTGAGAATTGTGTGGGGTGGGAGGAGGATGAATCTTCCTTCCTCCAGCATGGCGGGAGTAGACCTCATGGCCTTTTGAGCCCTCTTATTATTCCAACCAACAGCACATTTCAGTACTTAGGGTGGCCAGCTCTGGGTTGGGAAATACCTGGAGATTTTGGGGGTGGAGCCTGAGGAGGGCAGGGTTTGGAGAGGGGAGGGACTTCAATGCCATAGAGTCCAATTGCCGAAGCGGCCATTTTCTCCAAGGGAAGTGATCTCTGTCTCCTGGAGATCACTTGTAATAGTGGAAGATCTCCAGCCACCAACTGGAGGTTGGCAACCTTATCAGTACTGCCAGCAATTCTGTGTTCTATGGGAACTGCCTCAGTCATGAGGAAAGGACTACATGGGTAAGCAGTAGGGGAAGAATTGTCCTTTCCCTTCTCTAGAGGCTGAATGTGTGGAAATGAGAAGTCAAAACTTTTCATAGCATGGAGGTAAATAACATCCCTTTAAACCTCTATTAAAAGGGAAAGGATTTTTCTCCAGGCCAAGTGGCAACCCTAGTACGGATGCAGAACCCAGTTCCCACCCACAGGTCACCTCCCTGCAGCCCCCAACTCTACCCCAGCTTATTTTCTGTCAGCAGGCACTCCAGACCTGCACTAGTCATTCTGCGTATTGGGATATTTGGTTAATATAGAAGAGTTTGCCCAGTCATAGAAGAGTGATATTGAGTGCAGTAAGTAAATCTCTTAAGCAATATATTGCAAAAAGTAAAACTTGCATTTATTCAAGTAGATTCTGTTCACATTCAGGTTGAAATAGGGTTGCCAAGTGCCCGGTGGTGGTGGGTAAAATCCCGTCCATCCACTGGGCTGCCCACCAGCCAGCTGATGGCCGGCAGGCACTCCATGCACGCGTCACTTCCGGGTTTACCCGAAAGTGACGTGGACGCTCTGGCAATCTTAGCCAAGATCGCTAGAGCGTCCGCGTTGCTTCCGGGTAAACCCAGAAGTGATGTAGGCGCATCACGAGGGGTTCATGTGCGCATCGTGCCCGGCATATGTGCACATCCTGCACCACAGCCCCAGAAAGCTCCCACCGGTGGAGCTACGGGGCCTGGCAAGCCTAAATCAAAAGGAGAAAGAGAAGCCTAATCTAAAGAGGACTTGCCCTATCACAAATGGCCGGCTGATCCGGCATCTTGTTTATGGGAGTATGAGGCATTGTTTCCACAGGAGAGACCAGTAGATACGTGTGACTCTGTAAAGAGCCATGGGGACAGTGGGAAGAACAATGGACACAGACAGAGAGGAGGGGTCAGAGGACAGCTCCCAAGTTAAGACAAAGAATGGGACATCCCATTCAAGGAGAAAACATTTATACACACAGTGATGTAGGCATCTGTGTGGCTGAAAATTAAGTTTTTAAAAATCATTGGATGTTCCTAAGAAGCAACTCCGAGAAAAAGCCTGGTTTGGTCCCTCAAAAAGCTCTTGGGGAGAGAAACTGCAAGGAGAAGCCACAAGAAATGAACGTAGTTCTGAAACATCTGCAGGGATTGGTGCATCTATGATTGCCTGAATTTTTTTTCCTTAGAGGGGAGATTCCTTGTCGGTGAATTAAATGGTCTAAATATTTAATCTGGTCTTGAAAAAAAGAAATGCTGTTGTCTGTTAACTTTCAACCCTGCCAAATGCAGTCTCTGGAGTACTACTAAAATATCATCCAAGTAGCATATAACACTAGGTAGTCCTTGCAGCAACAACTGATCCATGACACACTAGAAAATGGCTGGGAGACCAGATCTCCACCTGCACTGCCTGCCACCACCCAGGGGGGAAATGCCAGGGGAAATGGGGGGGGGAGGGGGAATCGGCGGTGCACCAACTACATGAAGTCACTTCTGGCATGACCCAGAAGTAGTGGCATTGTGTTGGGTGATGCTGCTTCAGCCTTAGAAATTTAGGTGAGTCTTCTTGTTCAGTATCCCTTTAGTAACCCCCTTTCTTGACCAAATACCAACTCATATTTTATATACAATACAATACAGCGATGACCAGTACAGCTGAAAATGACCGATCAAGTTATGCCCTAAGAGAATCTGATGAGCATTCTTGGAAATGAGCACTTGAAGTTTGCTGTGCTGATCTCTGAGTCAAACATTCACCTGTAATTACTGCAATAACTGTACGTATAGTACAGGAGAACAATGGGGTATCCACAGGCAACAATGGCAGGTGAGATCAGTGTGGATTATATCAGTCCAGTGGCACCACTGTAAATGCTGCTCCCATATCTAACTCCATGTGGACTGGCACCCCCTCAATAAGTGCCAGTATATTCTTAAACATTTTGTTAAAAATTGGGCTATAGTAATTACATCTGTCATATTAATTTGGCTTCCCTCCCCCCCCTTTTTTAAGGTTTACAAATTTCAGATCAAATACCTTGTAGTGCATTTCTGGATGTGTTTTTGAATAATCGTGTTTTGTATAGTTTGATCACTGAGGTAGGCCCAAGAGGCCGAAACGCGTATGGTCTATTGGTCATTTATATTTTGGATATCATCAACAGCAGCTGATTATTTTTCTAACGGTTTATACTGATGGTTTTATATGTAGCCTGTAATCCAGGCCCAATGTTTTTATCCATTTTATTGTGTACACCTAATAAATATATAAATATAATACTTTTAAAGAATTTTTAGTTCTCAGCTCAACCCTTAGGTTCCCTGTACTATTTTAGCTGACTTCTTTCCCCCTTTTTTGGTTGTCTATCCAGTATCCTGAAACCACAGCTGTTCCCAGACAGATGTGAAAGACCCCAATCCTGAAAATCTGAGAACGTCCATGACTGTTTTCTGCTCCTTTCCACCAGAGAAAGCAAGCAGCAGGGTAGATCCCCGGACACCTAGCTATCTGTACATTGGTGGACAGTGTGTATACGTCCAAGCCAAATGTCCTCTTTACCACAGTGGCAAACAAAGTTCACAAAACAACGTGACTCAGACTGGTGGTTATCCAACAGCGGAAAGACTAGCCACTTTCCTGTTGCATAGCTGCCGACCATCTGCCAGAACTTTCACATGAAGTCCTTGGCGCGTGGCTTTGAGAAGGGTGCACCCAGGAAGCAGATGGCACAGGCTGATTTAAATCATTGCCAGAGGAGTACTGTCCCTGGGGCAAAAACCTGCAGACGAAACCTGGTAACTTCAAACAGTTCCATAGTCTCCATAGCTTTGGGCCAAAAGAGTTCATTTGTAGTAGCTATTTGGAAGAAAAAAAACTTTGAACATAAGTTATTACTGAAGACCCTACAAACGCCTTCTTCTGTTGGTCTTTCCTGTGTAGAATCTGCACACTGACAGGGGACAGCCAGCTTCCTTAAACAAGCCACAGATTCTGTTACTAGCTGCTTTCAGGCCATAAAAAGGAATCTGTGAATCTGTTTACTTTTCTTAAATTCAAAACGCTGCTGCAAAGTGTTAAGTCTGCGTGGGAAGGATTCATGAGATCAGAGACGGAGTTCAACGACACAGCTTTATTTGATTTCAGCACAGAACTGGTTAACACAATGAGTGACCCCTGTTTATATGCCCCCTTGGCCGCCTGCGGCCACTCCCCCCTTGATCTGTGATAGGGGGACATAACCTGATCCGTGATAGGGGGACATAACCTCCTGGTGACCAATGGTACATCTTGGCTTAGGGAAAATGGGATCCGTTTGCTTGACCAATAGGGTGAGCAGGGTTTAGGATCCTTCGTGCAGAACTCAAGCAGAACCCTTGCTTACTTCCCAACTATATACATACATAACGCAAAGTATGAAATAACGTGTCTAGTAGGGTCTCTGCAGGCAAGGCTGGGACCAGTCAGTCAGTCAGCACTGCAAAACGGCGCTTCCCCCATTGAAGACAGAAAAAACACCTCTCTGTTTAGATTCACCTATCATACCTCTGGTCAACAAAAATTATTTAAATCTTTTGAGTATTACAGAAGAATGGTTCAGGACCTTCTACAAAGGCCAAATGTGCTCCTCCTGGCAGGGGATCCATTTTGCAGCAGGTCAGCCGTCAACCTGTGGACCACACAGTAGAGAATGCTCAAGAAGGCCACGCAGGGCTCTTCCTTGCAGACAAAACCTGGTAACTTCAAACCGTTCCATAGTCTCCATGGCTCCCTTTTTGCCACTTGTAACTTACGAAGTTCCTTCAGGTTCCCCTGGAACTGTACCACACAGTCCCCAGCCACTTCCTCTGGAGGTCTGACAACGGCATGGAGACCGAGGCCTTCATAAGAACATCAGAAAAGCCATACTTAGGGTGGCCAGGTCCCTCTTCGCCACTGGCAGGACGTTTTTGGGGTGGGTCTGAGGAGGGCAGGGTTTGGGGAGTGGAGGGACTTCAGTGCCATAGAGTCCCATTGCCAAATCAGCCATTTTCTCCAGGTGAACTGATCTCTAGCTGCTGGAGATCAGGTGTAATAGCAGGAAATCTCCAGCTAGTACCTGGAGGATGGCAACCCTAGCCATGCTGGGCCAGGCCAAGGCCCATCAAGTCCAACAATGGTGGCCAACCAGGTGCCTCTAGGAAGCCCACAAACAAGACGACTGCAGCAGCACCATCCTGCCTGTGTTCCACCGCACCTAATATAACAGGCATGCTCCTCTGATACTACATACTTCCCCTGATGTTGCCTCCTGGCACTGGTATTCAGAGGTTTACTGGGCTTTAATTCTACACTCTAATCACTCAGTGTGTAAAGAAGTATTTCCTTCCTGAAGTATGTCTGTCCTGAATCTACTGCCCATCAGCTTCACTGGATGCCCTCAAGTTCTAGCATTTGGGGGAGAACCATGTTGCTTGACTGATACAGCATGGCAGGGTGTAACTGGGTATTGCATACACCACACAGGAAGCTTGTGTCATCCTGACAATGATTCTGCAAGGCTGTTTGGTACAGTGATAAACAAAGGTCACGAGCTTACAAATTTGTGTTCCCTCATCCAAAAAGCCTGGATCCATGTTAATCTGTTTCCTTATACCTAAGATCGCTAGTTTATTGCACGGCTGTCATTGCCTTACGGACTGTTCCCGTTGACTTCCCTACTGCAACCTAATGCATATTGTGGAAAGTGTCACCAGATCTTTTTTTTAAAAAAGCAAGATTGTCACACTCGCACCAGAAAAAAAAAAAAGGATTTGTAGGGAAGACAATACAATAATATTTTCACAAGTGACATTAAAAAGCTAATTCGGTGTGTGTGTGTGTTAAGTGCCGTCAAGTCGCTTCCGACTATGGCTACCCTATGAATCAGTGTCCTCCAAAATGTCCTATCTTTGACAGCCTTGCCCAGATCTTGCAAACTGAGGGCCGTGGCTTCCTTTATTGAGTCCATCCATCTCTTGTTGGGTCTTCCTCTTTTCCTGCTGCCCTCAACCTTTCCTAGCATGACTGACTTTTCTAGGGACTCTTGCCTTCTCATAATGTGACCAGGCCCGGATTTATGTATAGGCTAAGTAGGCTGAAGCCTAGGGCCTCTAAATCTAGGGGGCCTCCACAGCCTGCCCCCCACCCAGTGGGCAGTCTCCCCTCTCCCAAAATTGCAAACCCAAGACTTCATGCAAGGGCAGGGCAACTCGGGCCCAGCAACTATGAGACTCAGGGCCAGCCAGTGGGGCCCAATTTGAAACTCTGGGGCCCAACTTGAAATTTTTTTTGTGGGGCCCCAGTCCACAGCCAAAGTCTGCAGAATCTTAGAGATATAAATAAAATCCATCTAGATCGCCTGGGGCTCTCTGAGACAAGACAAATCTATTTGCAATTGACCATCTGTTAGCTTGACAACAAATGGCTTCCTGAGAGAAGAAGGGTTTCACAGTTCTCACACAGATGTAAATTGAGTTTGCATTCTAAAAAAGGTAAAGGTCCCTCCCCTGGGCAAGCACCGGGTCATTCCTGACCCATGGGCGACGTCACATCCCGACGACGTTTTCTAGGCAGACTTTGTTTTATGGGGTGGTTTGACGGTGCCTTCCCCAGTCATCTTCCCTTTACCCCCAGCAAGCTGGGTCCTCGTTTTACCGACCTCGGAAGGATGGAAGGCTGAGTCGACCTTGAGCCGGCTACCTGAAACCGACTTCCGTCAGGATCGAACTCAGGTCGTGAGCAGAGCTTGGACTGCAGTACTGCAGCTTACCCCTCTGTTAGTCTGTAAGGTGCAACTGGACTCTTGCTTTTTTCCACTTCAGCCAGACAAAAACACACAGCTACCCATTATCTATCCACAAAGGGGGGGAAGTGAGTATTTTACTTTACTTTTCAGTTATGTTATAATTTCATTGTAGTTTAGAAATTAAACACTGGGGAGTTCCTTGTTGAAATAGCTTTGTTTGCTTGCTTGCTGCTGTTGTCATTTTTTGCTAGGCATGGGATAGCCCCTATCATATGCATCCTTGATTGAGAACATTTTTTTTCATGGTACTAAGGGGGGGCGCTTCAGGTTCTCCTAAGCTCTTCTTTCAATTTCAATTTCCCCCCTAACAAGGGAGTTAGGTTGCAGCCAAAGGCTTAGAAAAGAAGGAGGCTGAAGTAAGTTGGTTCCCAGTTCATTCCCTATTCCCAGTTCCTTATTCGCATTTCCTAGTTCTGTAATGCCTGAAATCATTATTTGCTATGGGAAATGTATTAGAAATGTATTCTTTGATTTGAAATATATTCTTTGTAATCAATAAAGTATAATCTGCACTTATGAATATGCCATACTCAATATATAAGAGTTGGCATCTATGGTTAGAGTTACACCAAGCACATATATGTTAAAGGCCTTGAGGATAAGAGGCCCAGCTTTGCTTGTTAGAAGTTAATTAGAGAATCCATAGAAGGCCCCAGTGTGCTTTCATGAGCTGGCTCCCCACACGTAGGGGCCAGCTAGGAACACTCCCTTAGTTAGCCTTGGCAAATGCCAGGATCCAGGATAAGAACTTCAGTAGCTTAGGATCAAACATAGCAGCACCTGACACTGTAGAGTCTTCTTGCTCATTAGTGGACATGAGATCATAACTTTCTCTGTAACCACCTTCAAGTTGGGATAGGGTATTCTAATTTAGACTGTCCCAAGTATTGGGCAGTTGAGTCTTACGTGTGTATTACGCCTCTGTAACCACCCATTATCGAAGTCTATATTCATGCTTGTAACCCTTTGATGTTGGTGTGAATTGTCCTGCGCTTCAGGCAATGTTCACCAGGCTTTTTGTGTACTGGCCAATAAAACAAACTGCTTTGAATCATTCAACTTCCTACTGTTTTATTGTGATTGAATATTGATACGATAAGACAGGCTTATCAGTTCCTGAATGGTATTGAGGACAATTTAAAAGCTCTGCACCCCAAAATAAGGATTGGACCACGACATATCATACACCCCCACATTCAGGCGGCTGTGCTCTCCGAGGAGGCGTATGCTGGATCCTGATCCAAAGTCCGGTTCCTGTGCCAGCTGCTCCCAAGTGGGGTGCCCCAGGACAAATGCACACACAGACACTGTATGTCCTCTTGAAATGCCTCTTGTTGGGGACCCAAAGATTGTTTTGGGGTGCAGCTGAGCCCCAGTGTGCCCCCTCGGAGGGCACAGTCCCCTGATTGTGTGGATGTATGGTATGTGGTGGTCCAATCCTTATTTAGGGTTGCAGAGCTTCTACCATAGGCTTTTATGGCGGTAGACCAGACCTCCAGATGAGGACTCCGGATGGGGGGGCAGGGGGGGATGGCAGGGAGGCATGCCAGAGGCCTGGCAGCAGCCAGGAAATGACCGGGGGGGGGGGGGGGAGAGAGGGCGGTCAGACCCCGCCAGGCCTGGAACGCCTGAGAGAGGAACGGGGCGGTTGGTGGAAGGGAGGGCGGCCAGGCCTTGAACTCCATTCATCTATACTTTATGATTTGCTCTACAAGATAAAGTCAAAATTCTGTGGTCGTCTATATTGTCCAACACGTGCAGGTTTCCTATCGTTCCTTGCATACCTATGAGATGGGCAGTTCTAAAATCATTTTTGCCACCTCAGTCTAAAGTGCCTAAATATTTGTCCGGCACTAGGTGGGACACATACCCAAAAGCCACAGAAGCTGTTTTGGAAAGTTACAGTGCTATCACTAATGCCCTCAGTCATTTGTACTCTGATGTTAATGGGAAGGGGGAGACCAGGCTTCAAGCTAACAATCTTTTGCAGAAAATGGAAGAACTGGAATTTGGGTTTATGCTGCATTTTTGGACCCGTATGCTAGGTCATTTTCACAAGGTCAGAAAAGCCCTTCAGAAATCAGACCTGTTATTGAGTTCTTATGCAAGTTTGTACAGTTCACTTCTGGATTTTTTAAAGGAAAATTAGAGAAGATTTTGATGAGCTTGAGAAACAAACAAAAGCCACCTTGCCAAATGTTAACTACAAAACAAGGAGACAAAGAGTGAGGGGACGGCAAAGAAATGACAGAAGTGCACCTGATGCTTTAGATGCACTGTCTTCAAGAGATAAGTTTAGGATAAAATCCTTTATTCCTATATTAGATGCACTTGAAGCCAATTTAAAAAGAAGAAGTACTGTGTACAGTGATGTTGCGCAAATTGTTTTTCATTCTTGCTAATCTGACAGCATCTAAGCAAGAAATTCAGCAAGGTGTTGAACTGTTGATGGAACCATACCTAGAAGACATTGACCTGAAACTTATTGATGAACTTTTGCACTTTCACCTGTACGTGAGACAAAGCCATAGGCTTACAGCAGAGCACTCTCTGTCTCATACAGACCTTTATCAAACTATATACAAGGGAAAAAATCAGATGGCTTTTCCTAATGTGGAAGCAATCTTGTGGCTATTTCTTAGCTTTATGGTCACTAACTGCTTGGGAGAGAGGAGTTTTTCAAGACTCAAAAGAATTAAAAATGGATTAAGGGCCACGATGTCTCAAGCGAGGTTGTCCGCACTGAGCATTCGGTACATTGAAAGTGACAAACTTAGACAAACAAATTTTGATGAGGTTTTGGATGATTTTGCTATGAGGAAGGCTAGAAAAAAACACTTTTAGTCTTACTGTATTTGATGGTTGTAGTTTACTTCTTAATATGTACTTTGAAACTGACTGTGTAATGACAACATAAAGTCGATTCTAAAAGTGCCACACTGTCAGGTAATCATGATCATATTATTTACACATCCCAGGCAATATTATTTGTAAACTCAAGGGTTTTTTTTTTTTTTTAAGAATAACAACTTCATTTTCCTAAAAATTAATGCTTATTCCACAAAAGGTTTACAAAGTTCAGTTATTGCAAAAGTTTTTCAGGGTTAATTTTAACATTTATGCATTTTTTTTAAAATCACCATGGTATTTCACAATAACATCGTATGTCCTTTAGAGGAGAAATTGTGAATTGCAGAATTTTAAATACCCGTCATCATCCTTGGCTTCACTCAGTTTTGTTTATGGTCTAAAACGCAGGGTCTCTTAGCCCAGTTCCAGCCCAGTTCCAGCCCCGTTCCACCCAGGATCAAATGAACCCGCATTACCTGGAATGAGCAGGGACTAAACTGTGTGCAAATGGATCCATGTAAACAGAAAATGCGGGTTCCTGCTGAGTAAGCCCTCCCCTCGCACCCCAGCTCCTGGTGATTGGTCCTTTCGAATTGACTAATGGAGGCTTCCCACCCCCCGCTTGTAATTTTAAAAGCATTTTAAGAACTAAAAAAAAAAACCGGAGCTACCTGAAAGAAGGGGGGGGGGAATCCAAGCCTCGTTTTAAAAAAGACTTTCTTTTTCTCAGAAAAAGCTCCGAAGTAGCAGCAGGCAGGAAGCAGTTGAATCCCTGCCGCTTCAAACACTGCTTCGCGATTGGCTGTGAGAGATGCCAATCATCTGTGTTTTCTCCTGTTTCTGTTTCTCCCAGAAGAGGAATGGGAAAAGGCGATTCATTTCGCTTCGATACAGGGCTGAAAGAAGAGTAAATAAGGTATTGTCCAAAATATTGTCAAAGGCTTTCACGGTCAGAGTTCATTGGTTCTTGTAGTGTCTCTCTGTCCTTCACTGTTACTCCTGTCCTTCAGTGTTACTCCTCTGAAGATGCCGGCCGCAGCTGCGGGCGAAACGTCAGGAAAGAAAATACCAAGACCACGGTCACACAGCCCGGATAACCTACAAGAACCAAGGTATTGTCCGCTTGCGAAGATTTGATCCTGGGTGAAACTGGGAGAGAACTGGGCTGGAACTGGGCTAAGTAACCATGCGTTTTAGACCTATAACACACTTCCATTTTCTTCTAGTCGAGAGGGTGGGGGATTGGGAGGGGCCTCACAAGTGGAGTAGCCTTTAAGGAGTCTCAAAGCACCTTCCCTTACCCTCCCAACAATAGGCAACTTGTGAGGTAGGTGAGGCCGAGAGAGTTCCAAGAGAACTGTGACTAGCCCAAGGTCACCCAGCTGCCTTCATGTGGAGGAGTGGGGAAACAAACCTGGTTCACCAGAGAGTCAACCACTCATGTGGAGGAGTGGGGAATCAAACCCGGTTCTCCAGATTAGAGTCCACCACTCTAGCCAGAATACAACTTTTTAATGTATTTATTTAAAGTATTTCTGTCCTGCCATTTTGACGCTAATAGGCCCTCAAAGTGGGGGGGGGGGTAACAACAATATAATTGAATATAATATAAACCTAAATTTCTCAAATCTACACTTTTCCAGCCTAATCCTATGCATGCTCCCTCATAAGTAAGATCCAGCAAACTCCTTGAATCTAAGTGCATAGAAATGAAACCATGCAGCCTAATCATAAGTATGTTTTCTTGGCAGCAAGACTTTCCTTGGTTCAGCTTGAAGCAGACCAAATATGGAGAAATGATCTGCAGAACTGGTTTTATGAGAACCCAAAGTGGGACAGAAGAGAATTGGTATGCTTTACTGGAGACAGCGGTGGGACTATCAAACCACCCACACTGCTCTGAACATGCAAATCTGCCTACAGCATCAGCATCTATCACTCAATCTTAAGAGGCCCAGTTAAGATAAATAATTCCTGCCACGTTGGTGCCTAGAGATACGGTGATTGCAGATTAGCAATGCAGAAGCCTTTCTGAACAATGGGAAAAGCACCGCAAATGTACAGTGTAGGTAAGGAAAGCAAAACTAGGGGGCAGGTGACAGCTGACTCAGATGAAGCAGCCGACATACATCACAAGTTGAACCATGAGAAGAGATATGCCCATTTGTTTGTACTTTGGGATGAACCAGTAACGTTTTGAATTTTACAAAATGAAGCGTTGGGGCTTTTGACTCACAAACACAGTTGCCAAGGAACATAGAACTTCATCCTCTTGGCCAGTAGACAGAACTGGTGGATTCAAACCAAGGTCCATCAAGTCCAGCAGTCTGTTCGCACAGTGACCAACCAGCCCCATCTACCTCACAAGATGTCTGTTGTGGGGAGAGGAAGGGCAGAAGATTGAAAGCCGGTTTGATTCTCCTTAAAAAAGGTAGAGAAAGTCGGTATATAAAAACCAGCTCCTCTTCTTCTTCTAAAACCACCCTGGTTTCAAACTTGGCCAGTGTTACCATTACCAGTGGCTTCATTTTTCCTAGACCATACATGAAACAGTGCTAAAAGATGTTAAGCCTCATCCTCTTCCCCTCCACTCACACAACTAACGCTGGTCAGCACCAAGGGGAACTTTCTTGGAAACTATTATTAGATGCCTCTGGGTGCGTGCCACAAATCCCTACCTATGCTGTAGCTGCCCTGTGCTCTTCCTACTAGGGATGCCAGCCTCCAGGTGGGACCTGGGGATCCCCTGGGATTACAGCTCATCTCCAGTCTACAGAGATCAGTTCCTCTGGAGAAAATGGATGCTTTAGGGGATGGACTCTGTGGCATTGTACCTCATGGAGGTCCCTGTCCTACCCACCCTCCATCCCCAAATCTCCAGAATTTCCCAACCTGGATCTGGCAACCCCACCCCACCCCCACCTCCCACCAGTGGCCTGGGGGGACCTGGCAACCCTACTTCCTGCCAACCCCTAGTTATGACCTAAACAGTCACAAGGCCAGGTCTCACATGGAAGAATAATGTGGAGCAGGCAAATAAAAGGCTCTCTGCCTCCAGTTTGAAGAAAACAAAATACATTTTCTCAACCCTAGCAGGCGACTAGCTGATCCCACTGCATTATTCTCTTCCGCAAAAGCCTACATGGGGAAGGTAGGGTTTGTTTATGGAGCTGTTCCACAGCCTCCCTCCTACTGGCTGGGCTTCATGAAGAACCAATGTCCATGTGTCGTTCAAAATTGGGACCAGGACAACAGCGTCTCCCAGATCCAAAAATCGGCGGTGTCCTTGTATCTGCAAGAAAGATCCTTGGCACTGCTTTTCCTTGATGTCAGAGGGAATGCGTGACTTCTGCCTTGAGAGCAACACAAAGTTTTATCACTTTTCCTTGCTTTGCCATCGTATCTCTGTTACTCTGCGTGATAAAGAGGGTCAATTCAACCAAAAAAGGGAGGGAAATAATCATACAACCAACACACCTAACAGTGAATCATAAAAGGTTAATGAATAGATTTTTAAAAACTCATACCATTTATGATTAATGAAGCTTGCTATTAGTTTTTTGTTGACAGGTTCACCCACTACAAACAGATGAGCATTTTAAGGAGCTTCGAATTACTTTTTCTATTGAGCATTCAGTGGAAACAGTAAGTTGTGGTTTCCAAAAGGGGCTTGCTCCAATTATAAAATGCAATATTGCGTATATATTCTTGATATATTGATACCTTGTCCCCATTTTGCATGTATGCAAGCAGAGGACCCACATGGGAATGGAGGGGCCCCCTCATTTTCCCATCCCCCACTATTTTCTATTTCCCTTCCCTGAAAGCCCCCATAGCCTTTCCCCTTTTTCTTCCTTTTCTCCTTCTCACCCACCAGCCAGTCTACCTTTATCTGCTCTTGTAATGCCCAGATATAAGGGCTGGTTTAGAACACTATGTATTCATACGCACACACATGGAAGCTTTGGGAAGTTGGCATCCGGGAGCATTGAACCAACAAATCATGCTCTCTGTGCTTGGTACGGCCTCTCACCAGTAGAGAGCTCTGAATTACCTTCATCTTTAGGTATGTGGTTTCTAGTTACTAAAATCACAAGACCTAGAACTGGCTTAGAGACAGCCTTCGGCCAATATCTATGGCTATGCTAATGAGAGTGAAGTAGACACCTAATGTGCATTGGTGCTTTTGTGTATCAATCTGCTTGTCAGCAGCCATGGGCCTGCCCCATGCGAATGCATAAATGATACTGACTTTCCTTTGTTTCTCTGGTGAGTAACTCTGCACATCTTATTTGTGGGTTATTTCACCCCCAGGGTCTCGGTTTAGCTAAATAAAGAACTGTTGCTTATTTTAACTTCCTCCTAGTTGTCTTCATTGGACTCTATAAGACAACATGGCACTTCACTCCTGTCTTCAGCTTTCCCTCCTTTCCTCCCCCAGCAGTCTCTACCCAGGAAAAGGATGTCCCGGTTGTTTGTCCGCGGATGCGTAATAACGAGAGCTGACCCCAGAGCTGGGATAATCAAAGGGCCAACTTTATTTTACTGTTCAAGAGGGATCTGCAGCGCACACAAGCCACAAACATCCCCATAACTAACTGCAGTGCGGGTAATTTTGGGGATGCAGAAGAGTCTGGCCTCCTCTTTATGTGCATCCCCGCTCTTAGGGCGAGACCCACCCTGGCTTGGAGCTCTGAGCCGTCACGTGCGGTACGGCTCATGCTCTTCCTTGCCAAGCCTTCTTTAGTGCTCGAGGGAGGTGTGCCACGTCCTATCCACCCAAGCCGCAAGGTCTATAGGTAAAGGATAGCGGCACCCCTCAAGGAGTTCCTGTCCCAGGTCACTGCCAGGCACTGGAGCCCCAGGCCTGGTCTGAGGGGTACTCCTTCATCTTCCAAACTGATGCCTTAGGGCAGTGGTTCCCAACCTTTTTTTGACCAGGGACCACTAGGACTTTTTTGTTTGGTGCAGGGACCCCAAGGTTCAAAATAAAAATTCGGAGAATTTGAAAATAAACTTTAATCATAACTGTTAGTTAAACATTAAACTTAGAATAATATTTGAATATATATTTTTATAATAGAGAACTTTTAATTGAAAATATTAATTCATTATGGGTTTATAACTGTTTCGCGGACCTTAATTTAGTTCTCGTGGACCCCTGGGGGTCCATGGACCCCTGGTTGGGAACCAGTGCCGTAGGGTGTTCACCGGAGTTGTAATTCCCTCCTTTCCTCCTCCAGCAGCCTCTACCCAGGAAAATGATGTCCCGGTTGTGTTGGAACAGGAGGCTAGCGGAGTGCTCACACATTCTGGCTGGGTCTATCTGGTTTGTGTGTGCTACACTGAAAGACATGCTGAGCCTCTTTATTGTAAGGAACTCCATTTTAGACAGGATAGAGTGGAGACAGGATTCTGATCTAGACTAATTCGCTAGGATGAATAGAGATGCAGGATGCATGTCCTGCCCTCACGGTGCCAAGGTGGAGGAGAACAGAGCGTGGAGAGAAAGTGTCAGCCGGAAGGAAGATTGCTACTCTCAGGCAATCTACACATCAAAGGGATCGCATCAGAGCAGTGGAAAGGAGGGATGCTCAGTGTCCTGACCCATCTATCTCTCTGTAGTCCCCCTCTGAAGTCTGAGGCTAAGAGACAGTGCAAAGTCCTTCACTCCCAACAAGCTGCGCAGTGCCAGCAGGCCGGCCAGGCCAAGTTGTGTAGTGGGGGATCCTCAAGGAGTTGTGGGGGGGGCACCTCACTTTCCCCTGTATCCTCATCCCCATACCATTTCTTCTTTCCCTCCCCCGGCAACCCCCAGATCCTCATTGTTCCCTGCTTCCTTTCCACCTACTGGCCAATCTAACTTTAATCTGGCCCCATCTTCAGCTGTATTTAGTTACTTCATTTATAAACTGCCTTTCTCCACAATGGGGGACCAAAGCAGCTTACATCAGTCCCCTCTCCTCCATTTTGTCCTCACAACTACCCTGTGAGGTAGGTTAGCCTGATAACATGTAATTGGCCCAAGGTGACCCAGTGAACTTACACAGTGGAATGGGAATTCAAACCTAGACCTCCAACATCCTAGTCTGAAACTCTAACTACTATACTACACTGACTTCTGTTGAAGAATAGTAAGGAGCCAGTTCTGGGTGAGTCATACAAGTTATATATCACCATCCTTAATATCTGGTTTCAAGCTTGAAACCAGATATTAAGGATGGTGATATATAACTGCATGCATTGTATTCTTGTAAGTATATGAAGTATTTTTTGTAAATATTTAAATTATTAACTGTGATGGATTTTTAGTAATTTATTGGAAAATATGGTATGTATTTCAAAGAGACTGGAGACAATGGAAAAGTTTTTTATTTATTTATTGTATTGCATAGGAAGAACTGAGGAAGAATTGGGCAACATGCTCCGAAACGATCGTATTCTCCTTCAATGCTCATCTTGCTGCTGTATGAGAAAAAGCATCCTAAAAGAATATTTCTAGTGAACTTTGCTTCAATACTTACCTGTTAGAGGAATTTGTTGAGACTTACCTGTTTGGATATTTCACAGTAATGTAAAAATATACATCTCTTTATTGTAGTGTATATATGTGTTGAGGGTGGTATCATTGCCACATACTGTGAAAAATATAGCTACAATATATTTGGCATTGTTAACAGCTATATTCCTCTACTGATTTTCTCATCCTCTTGATACGTGTACAGAGGTGTCTGTTTTTTCCTTCAGTACCTGGAGGTTGGCAACCCTAGGAATGGGATTACATTTACTTTTTCTTTGTTGTATCCTTGATATGAATGAATACCTAATTTATGATAGACGCAGTCCTTTTCCCTCCCTTTACATGTGTTGTCTGTGCATACATATATTGTGTAGTTGCAGACATCTATATAGGGCTTAGTTGAAGGCGAATAAAGGCAGAGGTGTTGCAACACTACCACCAACAGGGGAAGAAAAGCCTTGCATGCAGACAACTCTGCAAAGGTTTCTACTAACAGCTTAACTGTATCACTATTTGCATCCCACCCTACTGCCAAGGGCTCAGGGCAGGTCTCTATCAAAAACTGAAAGTCTGTGGGCATAGCCCTCACTTGTACTACTACAACCACCACCAAAAAAGCATAAAGCACTCCAACCCCCCCCAAAAGAAAATAAGAAGAGTTGGTTTTTATATGCCAACTTTCTCTAACCCATTCTCTTTCAAGCAGCTCATTCCTGAGCTGACGGCGTACGGAGACGGCGGGGAAGAGGCACAGCTGCGCCTCCTCCTAAGCCGTTTCGCGTATGCTGTTAAACAAAACAAAAAAAAGTTCCACGGCTTTTTTCTGTTTAACCAGGGCCTTTCGCTCCATAGGGAACAGTGAGACTGCGCCTGCTAAAAAGCAGGCGCAGCAGTGCCGCTCCCGGCTCCGGCATACTGGGCCAAACTGGGACAGGAAGCCACCTAACTTGTGGGTCCTCCCCCCACTCCCCCCATGGAAATAAATATTTTGATATAGCGTGTGGAGTAAAAACTGAATACACATTCCATTTATTGTAGATTTCACATATGCACTGCTTATCTATTGGCAGATCACTCTAAGCACAACCCAATATAATGGATAGAAGTCTTGATCCGTGCATCCGTCCACTACTAGTTCCGTGCATCAAGGATGCTTTGAACCTCTGTCCCTCATATTGCAGCCTTTGGTGCCAGAGGGCAAGTTTCTTTTGAAACTAAAGGGGATGTTTATAAGCAGTTTAAGATATGTCCCAGAAGTCAGCCATTTAAAGGAGAAAAGAGGGGGGAAATTCCACAGGGCAAGCCCAAGGCAATGGCCATGCCTCTAATATCAATTTGGATCCCAGCAAGAGAGTTGGACCTTGAATCAGGGAGGCTTGGATTCAGATCCCTGCACAGCCATGATGTGGGGTTGGGTCAGTCACATATCTCATCCAAACTCCACAGGTCGTTGTGCGGGCAGAATGGAATAATCCCATATCTATCACCCTGAGTTTGCACCATTGGATGTGATGATGATGGTAATAATAATAATAATAATCACATGTTGTATCCAGACTAAATTTTCTGCTGATGATAAAAGGCACTTTCATCAGTGGAATGGAACTTCCCTGCCTCCCCTCTCCTGCTGCAGAAGAGGGGGGGAGTGGCAGAAATTGCCCCCCTTCTGTAAGCAAAGAATTACCCCTCATCCAACCCAATAAATGATAATGCGATAAAGAGCTTTCTTGGGAAGGATGGTGGTGTTGAGGCTAGTTAGAGATGGTGGATGGCCTACAGCCTACGTGACCATATCCCTGTCAGAGATCCTTCTTGGTCAAAGACCACTTTGAAGTCTGGCCAAAGGATAGTACCAGCTTTCTCTCATATATTGTTTTTGTGCTTGCTAAAATCTCATTAAAACCTTGATCCAGAGAGGATAATTTTTCACTTAATCAGCCTATTAGGTCTTCAGGGCATAAAGTAATTGCTAAGTACTAACAGCAGACACAGCCAGGCAATGGGAGGGCGTGTGCAGACGAAAGAGATCATCCTCCTGCTCTCTTAAATCATGAGTTGCTGCCAGGTTCATCCCAGAGGGACGGTGTAGATCCGATGTCGGCCCAGTTGAGCTTTAGCCTTGCACAGCAGTGAGGGCTGGGGATTGGTAATTTACATTCGAGTTGCCAGCTCCAGTTCAGAAATATCTGGAAATTTGGGGGTGGCTGGTGATCTCCCGCTTTTACAACTGATCTCCAGCCGATACTGATCAGTTCACCTGGAGAAAATGGCTGTTTCGCCAATTGGACTCTAAGGCATTGAAGTCCCTCCCCTCTCCAGACCCTGCTCCACCCCCAAAACCTCCCACCAGTGGTGAAGAGGGACCTGGCAACCCTAGGGAGATCTCCAGCCATCACCTGTCCTAGAGGTTGGCGACCGTAACTTTGAGCCTCTTTTGAATTCGTGTTTTTACTACCAAAAAAAAGGCACTGTTCCAGTTCAGAAAGACTTGTGAAAGAGATGAAGTCTGAAGTTGTATGGATGAGAATATAAAGCACCTGGTGGGATCTTGAGGCATGGATGCTGGCTGTAGGGCACAGGCAGCTTCACAAGGCAAAAGGAACTACTAAAGATAAAAAATAAGGCCAAGGCTGATGGTGCAAAAGGAATGGTTGAGAACCGTGATGGTTTCCATCTGGCTGGCCTCCCCTCCTCCTCCCTCTTCCCTCTGGTCCCTTCTTCCCTTCCCTCCCTTCCCTTATCACTGAATTTTTATTTACTTATCTTTTATTGGAATTTGTTCATTCCCTATTTTCTCTCTGAATGGATCCCACGACTGTTAACGTTATTGCTATCATTACAGTATTTTGTTGCTGCTGTTTGGAAGGCGCCTCAATTTTATTATGTTTATTCTTTTAATCTATCTTTAAATGGTTGTGAGCCACTCTGAGCCTGACCTGATCAGGAAAGGGCAGCCTAAAAATCCAACAATTTTTTTTAAAGGTGAAAATATATTTTATTACTCGATTAAAATTCCGTATGCTTTTTGCCCAGGGAGCTTCCTTCAGGGGAATATGTGAGTCTTGCAGTGGTTTTTCAAAGAAGAGTATAAGATCAGTAGCTAGCCTTACCTTGGATGCCCTGCAGGAAAGAAGGCTGAAGCGTAGTAACTGATGTAATATTTCTGGGCCCACTGGGAAAGATCACCAGTCTGAGGAATGGCTTAAAACTCTAAAACATCAATCTCCAACATCAAACTAAAACAGCAATCTCTAAGCCCTGTCTAGAACTAAGGTGATGTGATGTTAGGGCAAGTTCACAAACCACTAATGCCCTAACATGGTCAAAGTGTTTCTAAGGAAGTGTATTATAAATTCTATCACTACAGTGGATAATGGGCCAAAGAGACATGACGGCTCTTCCCAGGCTGACTATAACTGTAGGGTTAGGTATATAGGTACGATGCAGAATCTGACAGACAAGTTATAACAGGTTCTAAGTTTTCATTCTGGTACAAATTAATCAAAGAAGAGCATTCCAGGGTTCGCTATCTATCTAAGATAACATTTTTCAAATTATGGTCAGCCTTTACTTCCATTCATTTCCATTCTATGCAAACAGTCATGCTTGAAGGACGCTGGACCAAAAGACCAGTTGCTCAGCATCTATGTATTTGTGGAGGTTCTGAACCAGAAGATCTGTGCCACTATTTGTTGGGTTGCCCATATATCTTACACCAAGGCAAAAATTTCTAGAGTCGATCCTGGCCAATTTGGTCCAACGTATTGTGATGGAAAAGATCTTATTTCTCCTTGCAGATACAAAGCCAGTAGTGTCCCATAAAGTTGCCCTTTTTGCTTTGGCAGCAAAGAAAATCCAAGCCAGACTGGTGCAACATAGTAATAATACTGAGACATCAACTCATTTTCTGATGGGAAGTGAGATTTACAGTTATAACTGTGAACAATATTTGGGCAGCCGTTCAAAGTTTGGGCTTGAGACCTAATTATTTGGGTTTATTTTATTTCATAGTGAGTCTGGAGTTTTAATCTCTTACCAAAATGTAAGTTCTGTGACTCACTATGAATTTAGGCAGATCGCAGGAAGGGATGTGCCAGTGCTTGGCTCTTGTGGCCCTTTCTTATATGCCCAGGGTAATGCCGATCACAACTTTTGGAAGGAATTTTCCTCCAGGCCAGATTGGCCAGAGATCCTGGAAGGTTTTTTTTGCCTTCCTCTGGGCAGAGAGCAGGGGTGAAGGTGAGGAGGTAGCTGTGAATGTCATGCATTGTGCAGGGGTTGGATTAGATGACCCTTCAGGTCCCTTCCAGCTCTGTTTCTATATTTATCCCCAGCTTATCTCCTTGTACTCTGGTATTTCAGGCACTTTTCTCCCCAGGTGGGTTCACAGAGGGTTACTGAAGCTCAGCTGGGAGAAAAGAACCTGAGATGATGAAACTAGGCTCCACCCCAAATATCTAGGAATTTCCCAACCTGGAGTTGGCAACCCTATGGCACAATCAGGTGC
The DNA here is from genome assembly GCF_029931775.1 of Euleptes europaea. NCBI lineage: Eukaryota > Metazoa > Chordata > Lepidosauria > Squamata > Sphaerodactylidae > Euleptes > Euleptes europaea. Next base: position 25,798,545 of record NC_079313.1, on the reverse strand, counting down.
CTAAAGTCATTCTAATTTGCCTCCTGGCTGGAACTGGAACGAGATTTCTTTAGTAGTTCTTTTCTGTAGCTCCTGATCATGAGTTGGATCATGTACCATATACAGGAGGAAATCCAGATGGATTGTGTCTACAGGTTTCAGGTATAAAAGAGGGCTTAAAAAAAAAAAAGCAGTGACAGCTGGGAAACAGCAGGCCTTTGAAAACCATCTCTAAAATTATGAGATGGGTCATCCTCCAAAGTTTTTCATTATATATACAAGAACACTTCTATGCTATTTTCTGTAGCCAGAGATCTCCCATTTCTCAAACTAGTGGGAGTGTTTACAAGGGAGAATAACTAACAGACAGAGTAGACAATTTCCATTACACAGTCACTGCAGGGAACCAACTGGCTGGGTTTTTGGTTTTTCAGCATGTTCTTGCGTGCCACCCTCCTTACAAGGTCACAGTTTTTAGCTGATGCATCATACTGCATTCAACAGGCCATGTACGGGAAAAGTGAATCCGCTGGAAATCCAGGGATTTTGTCAAGAGTGTCGGTCTACCTTGGATTATTTACATCTGGATTGTGAACTCACTGAACTCAAGAATAGAGTTTGCTTTGGTCAAGAATAGCAGAAAGGTTGCCAGGATCAAAATTTCTACAAAAAGGGATGCTCTATGTCTACTGTATATGAAACAAGGGACATAATTCAGGTCTGAGATAGTCTAGAGTCTAGACTATCCATTGTAAATGGTTAGGCCTTTGTCTAGACTCTAGACAAAGGGTTAACCATTTACAATAACAAAGCAACCCTTGAGGGTATTCACCTGTTAGAAAGATCACAAAGACCCAGGTTGTACTCATAGGGCTGCCAACCTCTTAAGTTGGGCCTGTAGATCTTCCAGAATTACAACTGATCTCCAGGCTACAGAGACCAGGTCCCTTGGAGAAAATGGCTGCTTTGGAAGGTGGACTGTGTGGCATGATAGCCTGCTGAGGTCCCGCTCCTTCTCAAACCCCACCCTCCCTAGGCTCCACCACCAAATCTCCAGGAATTTCCCATCCTAGAGAGGGCAACCCTAACTATTCAGTAGAAAAACTAATAAGAAGGGGAGTGCCTGGTTGGGAATTCTTCACTGAGGGAAGGGATCATTCCAGCCACCTTAAAGGAAGTGGCGATGAGACCCATCCATACGAAACCCTCTCCGGGCCAGGGAGATGTATACAATTGTCCTGTGGTTGCAAATAATTGGGGCAAGGTGCTTAAGCAACAGGTGAGAAACAACTCCAAGCTTTTTTGGGGTAAAATAGATTATTTCGATTCAGTTCAGATTATCCTGAAATTGTCTGGACGTGGGTCATCCTGTTTATGAGATACCGTTAGGCCAGCCACAGCACTTCTTAACCCTCCTGTGGCAATGAAGAGCCCATCTCCACCTCATCAACAACAGAAATGAGTCATGTCTGGCCCAACCATATTTAGAACCAGGCTATTTGAGCAGGCTCTGGAGCTGCCACAGCTTGGGTTGCCAGGTCCCTCTTCGCCATCAGCGGGAGGTTTTTTGGGCGGAGCCTGAGGAGGGTTTTGGGGAGGGGAGGGACTTCAATGCCATAGAGTCCAATGGCCAAAGTGGCCATTTTTCTCCAGGTGATCTGATCTTTATCGGCTGGAGTTCAGCTGAATTAGCAGGAGATCTCCTGCTGCTACCTGGCTGTTGGCAACCCTGCGTACAGCCCAGGCTAGCCTGATCTTGTCAGATCTCAGAAGCTAAGCAAGGTCAACCCTGGCTAGTGTGTGGACGAAGACCTCCAAGGAATACCAGGGTCGTGACGCGGAGGCAGCCAATGGCAAACCACCTCTGACCGTCTATTGCCTGGAAAATCCCCCCAGCGGTTGCCATAAATTAGATGTAAATGTTTATTGATATGGCACCAGCCAGACAACAATAAATATATACTCTTATAAAATACAAAGTTATAAGGCACCTGGCATACTCATAATAGCAATTTAAAATTCCTTACATAGCGAGCAGTTAAAAGATTAATATTCATTTGAGTTTCCGAGGCCCACTCTATGAGCGAGTCTTACAAATGAATGCACAAAATTTCGCAACCTGCTTTGTGACTGAGGCATCCCCCTCCCAAAGTAAGTACTTGGTTTTTCCCTCTTCAGAGCTAGGAGTAGTTGTTGTTTTTTTAAGAAAGGGAACTATGAGCTTTAGTCTAGCTTCATTAAAAAGACACCTAAGGAAAGCATGCTCAACTGTGTCTATTTCTCCCAACTTGCAGGGGCAGAGTCTCTCTGATCTCGGTACCTTCTTGCATCTACCTTCTAAAATCGCTGAAGGTAGGGCTGCGTATCTTGCCAGCGTAAAGGCCCTCCTATACTTATTCGCCTCTAGCAGGGATAAATACTCCGCTGGTGCTAGGACAAATCTAGACCTGTTGGGTGCCATAAATGCTGGGGAGTTCGAGAGGTCTATTTGACGTTCAGTGTCAAATAGCCTTTGCTTGATTTCCTGCTTTGCCCGCTCCCTGCTCAATTCCAGCAGACTTACAGGGGCAAAGCCTAGGTTGTTGATTCTCCCTATAGTTGGCTGCCACCGCCTAGATTTAAAGTTGTCACTGCGGAGTAGCGGAAAGAGCCCTTCTGTGGCCAATAAATTAGATGGCAAAACAAAAATAATCGTGAAAAGATAGCAATGCTGGGTCCTTCTCCATTTTTATTTCTTGCAATCCCTCGCTCCTCCCTCTCATCTTTCTGTATCTGTACACACTTATGTGGGTGTCATTTTCTAAAATCTGTACAGAGTGCACCAAACAGTGGGCATAAGTGTGTGTACATGGGTGTGCGTAAACACTTACCCATGCTGAATACTGGTATGACAGCTTGGCGGGGATGTTCTCAGCAGAGTTACATCCTTCTAAGTCAATGGACTGAAGAAGGGTGTAAGTATGTTTAAGATTGCACTGTTGATCTCACACATCAAACAGAGCACAGTGTTCCATATTATAGGCACATTTCCTGCCAAAGTCCCAAGAATATGCTGTAAATGAGCCTATAATCTAAATTTGGCAACAACAGATCAAGCAGATAAACCCGAGAGAGAGAGAGAGAGACCCCTTTCTTCTGGAAGGCCAGACACAGTTTTCAAGGAGAGCACATTCCAGTCTTTCACCAGCAACACAGGAACATAAACATGCCGTCTCTCTTGGGATCTGAGTGCAGAAAAGAAATAGTTGTGTCTCACATGAGAAAAACACCCATCTGTCTTTTGACGTATGAAAGAAAAGAGCCCTTCCTCACACACACACAAACCTGTCCAGTGCATCTAAGACAAACAACCATCTTCTTGCTTTGATTCCTTAAGAGGGAGGTAATTCTTAAGAAAGAGGTCATAAACATGGTTTGGGGCTACCATCAAAGAAGATGCAGACTTCCAGAGCCAGCGTGGTGTAGCCAGCGTGGGGTAGTGGTTAAGAGTGGTGGTTTGGAGCAGTGGAGTCTGATCTGGAGAACCGGGTTCGATTCCCCATTCCTCCACACGAGCGGTGGAGGCTAATCTGGTGAACTGGATTTGTTTCCCCACTCCTCCACATGAAGCCAGCTGGGTGACCTTGGGCTAGTCACAGCTCTGATAGAGCTCTCTCAGCCTCACCTACCTCACAGGGTGTCTGTTGTGGGGAGGGGAAGGGAAGGTGATTGTAAGCAGGTTTGAGTCTCCCTTAAGTGGTAGAGAAAGTCAGCATATAAAAACCAACTCTTCTTCTTCTGCTGCTGCTGCTGTTGTGAATCCAGGGTCTGCAGTGTCCACTGATATCCCCCAGGACCTAGTGGCCATGGCAAACAGCTGTATGACCATTGCATAGGGTCCAACCAATAATTTCTTTACTCTGTAAAAGACTTACTTATTATCATAGTGAGGGAAGAACAAAATGTTGGACCATATACGTACTCTGTTGATCACGATGGGTAACCGATGTTAGTCTATCAATAGCAGTAGAAAAGAGCAAGGGTCCAGTAGCACCTTAAAGACTAACAGAATTTCTGGCAGGGTATGAGCTTTCGTGAGCCACAGCTCACTTCTTCAGATAAGCTCATACCCTGCCAGAAATTTTGTTAAGTCTTTAAGGTGCTACTGGACCCTTGCTCTTTTCTACTGCCACTCAACTGAGTTACTCTCTTGAGTCCTCCTTGTGGCACCAGGAGTGAATATGGATATGGCTTTTTCCCCATTGACTGGTCCTGTGCACCTATTGCATGTCCTAGTTCCAGTTGCTTATTTCCACAGATTGTCAACAAAGCACACTCCTCTCATAACTTTCCTCCCAGGCTCCTCGCCAAGATACACTTGTGCTCCTTCTCTACAGAAGCCCGTTCTCAGAGACGTTCGGAGCATAGGTTAGGGAGCGATAGAGCATGTCCCTGGGCTCCCCTTTGGCCATGAGCCACTTGCTGTCCGGCCAGTGAGAGAGGCTCTCACAGCTCAAAAGGACAGGATTAATGACCTGGAGAGACCAGTTAGTTGTCCCAGCGGGCAACGTGATGAAGAGTTTCTGAGTAGCTTCACTTCCTCTATTCTGGTTATCTGTGAAGCACTAAGGCCTGAACTCTAGACACTAACGTGCATTGGATCAATTTCGCCAAGGGGTTTCTGATCCCTCTGACAGGTAGCATACAGGAGCCGATCACCCTGGAGGTCATGAGTAAGTATACTACATTCAGGTACCTGAGGCTTCAAACTGGTATCACAGCCTGTAATACCACCTCAAACTGGTATCACAGCCTGTTCCACAGATTACAGCTAGAGTCACAGGATGGAAAATTGCTTGATACAGAAAAAACCCCTCTATATAAAAAAAAACCCTGGCATGTCAAGTAGAAAGATTCTGGTCTAGGATGTCTCTGGCATTTTAGTTTTCTATGGCAGGGCATTCATTGTTTTGGAGGAGCATTCCATTATGTGAGCCCCCTAGGGTTGCCAGGTCACCCCTGGCTAGGGTTGCCAACCTCCAGGTACTAGCTGGAGATCTCTTGCTTTTACAACTGATCTCCAGCCGATTTAGATCAGTTCACCTGGAGAAAATGGCCACTTTGGCAATTGGACTCTATGGCATTGAAGTCCCTCCCCTCCCCAAACCCCTTCCTCCTCAGGCTCCACCTCAAAAACCTCCCGCCAGTGATGAAGAGGGACCTGGCAACCCTACCCCTGTACTACTGGTGGAGTACAGGAGGCTCAGGGTTGCCAGATCCAGGTTGGGACACTCCTGGAGATTTGGGGATGGGGCCTGGGGAGAACAGGGACCTCAGTGGGGTACAGTGCCATAGAGTCCACCCTCCAAAGCATCCATTTTCTCCAGGGGAACTGATCTCTGTAGTCTGGAGATGAGCTGATTCCAGGGGATCCCCAGGTTCCACCTTGAGGTTGGCAATCCTAGAGGCCTCTCCCACCTGCAATCTGAAGTGGTAAAGCCCAAAGGCAGAGTCACCATTCAAGTATGAACCTAGGCCACAGAGTGATTTTTCCCAGTAGTTCAGTATTGGGCAATAGTCAGAGCCAAGTTTGACCTACAGCATAGGGTTGCCAACCTCCAGGTACTGTAATGCATCGTCTTCTTTGGTGACTGGCATACTCTCCTGTCAGGAAGAAAGGAATAGCATCTGTAAGGAAGAAAGAAACTTCATTTATACTGAGTACCGATTTGGACTCTTGGATGGGCTATTGAATGTACTGCATCTTTATTTTTGCACACTAAGACCAGTGGTTGTTAAAACTTGAATTTGTGTTTATTATATTTATTTCATCTGCTGCATTGTGCCAGTCTCTGTGTTATTGTATTGCAACCTCCAGGTACTAGCTGGAGATCTCCTGCTATTACAACTGATCTCCAGCTGACAGAGATCAGTTCACCTGGAGAAAATGGCTACTTGGGCAATTAGACCATGGCATTGAAGTCCCTCCCCAAGCCCCGCCCTCCTCAGGCTCTGCCCCAAAAACCTCCCACCAGTGGTGACGAGGGACCTGGCAACCCTACTGCAGCATGAAGGCTGTTTTGCTTAAAAGGTGGGATCCAAAGACTACAGCCTGATCTGCTCATGCAGCAAGACAATTCTTGCACCTCTAGGCTGGACCTGTAGGAGGAGGAGTGTTGCCATCCTCCAGGTGGTGGCTAAAGATCTCCCACGATTACAACTAATCTTCAATTGACAGAGATCAGTTCCCTTGGCCGCTTTGGAAGGTGGACTCCATGGCATTATACCCCATCAAAGTCCCTCCCCCAAACCCCGCCCTCCTCAGGCTCCACTCCCAAAATCTCTAGGTATTTCCCATCCCGGAGCTGGCAACCCTAAAGGGGAAGGGGTTACATCTTTAATGCTTTTCAATGGCAAAAATGCTCTTTCAATTTAATAAAATTAACACACTGGAGTTGGACTGGCAACCCTAACACTGCCCCATCCCCCCTCCACTCTTCAGCATAGAGTGACCCACCAGAAGGGAGTAAGCAGACCATGAGGCTCCCAACTGGAGGCCAGGCTAATCATCACATGAAGCCATCTCCTGAGCTTCCAGTGTGCATAGGCAGAGCTCAACTTCTATAGATTCAAAGGGATAACTATTTTAACAATACTGTGGAACATTGTTTGAGAATTCCGCCTCTACAGCTCAGAAGAGCTATAGTTTACAATGCAAACAATCTCCGGAGCCAAGTGTTCTTGAACAACCGGCAAGTTTTTTTCAAGCCAGCAGATACGTGGCTGGCACGCTCGTGTCCACGTGCATGCTCAAGGACCTCTGGTTTTGAATCCCTTTGAGATTTCTTTGTTTTCTCAGGGATGCTTTTATTCATTTTCCCACCAAGTCCAAGAAATTGCTAGGGACAAGTGCTGTTGACTGCGAGGGGGGAGGGAAATCCCCTTCTGTTTTCAACGACCAGATGAGTTAGAGATCTGACTGTAGCGGAGGCTCAATTCTAGACTAATGACCATGAGATCTATAACCACTTAGAGTGGGTGTGTTGATAGAGCCACTTTTGTCCAATATTAGAAATGAGCTCTCCACACTGAGACAACTTGCTCCTCTATGGGGTGGGGCAGCTGGGACATCTAGTCCCAGCAGCAGGGTTTGCCTCCAGTGATATCCCTATGTGTAGTTTAGCTGTATTTTCTTCATGGGAGAGGCATCCTTTCATAGCTTGAGACATTGACAGTGCAATCCTAAGGAGAGTTACTCCAGTGTAAGCCCATCCATTTCAATGGGTTTAGACTGGAAAAACGCTTCTTAGGATTGCATTGTAAGAGTTTAAGAGAGGTGACAGGGGTTTGAGGGAGACACTGAGTTGCATGGTGTACATTTAGACCCCTTTTGTTCTAGTGTTGCTTCTTTTAAACAAAGCAGTGGTCAGGGCTCACTCCAGTCAATTCTCCTTCTAGTAGACCCTCTCGCCTTTGGTGAACGCATGAAGGTGTTTTATATTGAATCAGACCCTTGGTCTATCAAGGTCTGTTTTGTCTACTCTGACTAGCAATGGCTGTCCAGGGTCTCAGGAGAAGGTATTTCACATCACCTTTCACATCATTTTTACTGGAGATGCCAGGGATTGGACTCAAGACCTTCTGAAGTCAGACAGGTACTTACCACTAAGCCACAGTCCGTCCCTTCCTGGTGGACCAATAGATGGTGTTTATAGGCAATGGCAGTCAAGAGAAAAAACTACTGCTTCCTTGTTCCATTGCCTTTCACTTGGGGTGAGGATTGTGCCCCAACATTGTCTGCCCATCCACCAAGGGGTGGGCCACGGCCAAGGTAGAGGTTTGCAGAGGACCCTTTGATATTTTGGGAGTAGTCCAGGAATGCTGACCCCTGCTGCCAGCCCTAACTGGAGGAAGAGCATGGATCTCTCATTCAGATGGGTTTCATCTCTCCAAAAAGATTGTCTCCAGTCCATTCTCATATAGAAGATTGTAAAGGGATATATAAAAGAAGTGACACCAGGATCGTATGATGACAAAATAGAGCATGGTCAGACACACAGGAAGGTATCTGCAGTTACCACCTTCACAAAAGGAAAGAGCGGATGGATCAGAGTGTTAAAAAAACAAAGAAAGCAATGATGAATGGGTATTTTTTACAATAAGATGGACTCAAAGGAAAGCCATGAATAATAAAAAAGCAAATACCAACATGGATGCAAGTGTTGATGATGTCAAAATGCCACTGAGAAGGTCTACTAGATGACATTGGAAATATATTATGTATATGTTTTACCCACGATGTTTTATATTTATTCCATAAATGAGGAGGTATGATGAAGATTTACTATTTTTACCAAAACCTGATTTAATTTGTACTAGGACATTTGTTGTTGTTATGTCAGGGTGTATTGGAAAATTCGAAAAAGAATCCATTACCAAGATGTAACTATCATCTTTATGTACAAAACAAAAGGCCTGCCTTTGACCGTAGTATCAGGAATTCTTGATCTGCAATCATAGGTCATCTACTGTTGGTAGAAAGTGCTGGGAAGTCACAGCAGATTTATGGGGACCCAGTAGGGATTTCTAGGCAAGAGATGTTCAGATGTGGTTTGCCATTGCCTGCCTCTACATAGCAACCCTGGACTTCCTTGGTGGTCTCCCATCCAAGACTAACCAGGGCTGACCCTGCACAGATCTGACAAAATCAGCCTAGCCTGGACCATCTACTATTACAGAACCAATATTTTTTAAATATTTCACAAGACTTAACGATTTCCTCTGTGATGATATTAATCTGCAGCCAGTACATAATCATTCTTCCTTCTTGAGGCATGATTAGGTCTGCCCCTACTGACTCAACTGTGGGGGAAAGGGGGGAAACAAAATATGTTCCCTCTCAAACAGATTTGCTAACTGCAGTAATTTTGCCCCAATCTATCTACGTAGCCCTGTTTTTTTCCTTCTGAAAGGCAGGCACCATGGAATTGTTATGCTACAGTAGGATAGTAGAATGCAACAAAGGAGAGCATGACATTGCCTTATATGGAGTCAGACCATTGGACTACCAAAGTTAGTATTGTCTGCTCTTATTGGAAGCGCCTCTTCAAGGTCCCAGGCAGAGGTCTTTCGCATCACCTACTACCTGGTCCTTTTAAATGGAGATGTCACGGACTGATCTTGAAGTCTTCTGCATTCAAAGCAGATGGTCTACCCAGGGTAGCCTGATCTCATCAAATCTCATAAGCTGAGTCGGCCCTGGTTAGTACTTGGATGGGAGACCACTGAGGAATACCTGGGGTTGTTATGCAGGGGAAGGCAATGACAAACTACCTCTGTTAGTCTCTTGCTTTGAAAACCCTATGGGGTCGCCATAAGTCACGTGTGACTTGACAGCACTTTACACACACAGTCTGCTTTGAGTGGAAGTGGTTTCCCCAGGTATCAGAAATTTTTCAAATCACCTACTACTTGAGACTTTTAACTGTAGTTGTAGGGATTGAACCTGGGGCCTTCTGCAAAACAAGCAGATGCTCTGCCACTGAGCTACAGCGTCTATATTTATAAGCAGCATCATTAAGCCAATGGAATCTCAACAACAGCACCCAATCAAGCTCATAAGGCATCTCTACAGAGAAAGTTATTTTGGTATCACACGGAATTACCCTTCAATAGAAGTTCCATGAATCATTCTTTAGGAAGAAACCTATAAACATCCTACTTTATGCTATTAGTTAAAAGGGGGGCACCAAGAAAAGAGCTCTTGTGTAGAACGTTTAACTCCTGAACATGTGCATATGTGTGAGATGTTTTTGAGGAATTGTACTGGAGAGTGTGGGATTTGGTTTCCATTTGTTCAATACAACAACCATGATTCAAACTGTCAGCCGATATAAATGAACTGAGCACTAGCTTGGCAAAGCTAGTGACAGGTTAGTTTCTAATAATAGTGCTTTTGTGAATGCTTGGGTCAGAGCTGTCTCTGGGGACTATGTAGTTGGGGTAATTAAAATGTATTTACTTATAGAAAGTTATTACTGGTTCGGTCATCCTTAATCATGTTGTTGGCCCCTGGACCACCACTTTTTCTTCTTTAAAAGTTTGCCCAGAAGTCTGAACTCTTGCATTAAATGAAACTAAGCACCATCCTTTTCTGGTTTTCAAAACTACGCCAAGAGAAATGGGGAAAAGTCACAGAAATAACAATGATGAAGAGTGATTTATGCAGAATTCCATTGTGAAGAAGCTGGAAGCTCTGGAAAAAGCAGTCTCCTATGTTCTTGCAAAAAATAACCATATAGTGTGTGTGTGTATAATGGGAGATGTTCACCCTGATATCACTAGTTCTGTTGCAGGATTTTTGGCAGAGGTGATGTCGCTCAAACGTCAAAATAAAATAAGCATGTAAGCTGCAAGTTGAATGTTGAAACAAATTTTGTGATTTGAATGATTTCAGTTCAATGAGGCTGGTTCAGGGGGAATATATTGTTATGGTATTAGTGATACTATGTTTAGTAATTGTTTTCTACTGTGTTTTAACCTTAAGTATATGTTGGGTATTGTAAATTGATTATTTGGTGTTGTATTATGTATTATTGTTATGGTTAAGTTCGAGACCTTTGGTCAAAGGAGCTAGTAAATAAATGGAATAGTGTGTGTGTGTGTGTGTGTGTGTGTGTGTGTGTGTGTGTGTGTGTGTGTGTGTGTGTTAAGTGCCATCAAGTCGCTTCTGACTCATGGCGACCCTATGAATCAAAGTCCTCCAAAATGTCCTATCTTTGACAGCCTTGCTCAGGTCTTGCAAATTGAGGGCTGTGGCTTCCTTCATTGAGTCCATCCATCTCTTGTTGGGTCTTCCTCTTTTTCTGCTGCCTTCGACTTTTCCTAGCATGATGGCCTTTTCCAGTGACTCGTCTTCTCATGATGTGACCAAAATACAATAGCCTCAGTTTAGTCACTTTAGCTTCTAGGGTCAGGTGAGGCTTGATTTGTTCTATAACCCACTGATTTGGGTATTTTTGGCCGTCCACAGTATCTGTAACACTCTCCTCCAACACCACATTTCAAAGGAATCCATATGGAGTGTTCATCTCTGTATTTTCAGGCTTTGCTAAAGCAGTTGCCTAACAAAACTGCACAAAAGGACAAACGCTGCAAGGAACAGTGAGACACACTTTATTTAATGCTGGATTAAAATGGAGTAAATACTTGGTCATCCTTCACCCGCAGCTCACAGCCATGTTCAAATCATAACATGAATTAGTGCGTTCTAGCAAATAATAATACAGGTATCTCCCTAAGGGTTCAAACAGACTATTACAAGGCAAGGTCCACTGGGACAGTCCCAAACCTTTCTTTCCTGCCCCCATTGAAATGAACTGGAGACTCACAAAAGAGTAACAATGCCCAAGTCCAATGGGGGTCAGTGCCCAAGAAGTTCAAAGTGGCCCCAGCCAAGGATGATTATATATGAGCCTATATGTGATACTGGAGAAATGTAACGAATATAACTAGTACTAATATTAAATAATAAACATAGGCTAAATAAACCACTTAACCAGACATCAAGCTACACAATCCCACCGTCTCTATAGCAGGTGCCAAATTAAACATTTTGCATTGTTGTCTCTCTTTCGGCTTGTTGGCATGCCTGAAAAGTTCAATGAGGTATGAGTATACTGCACAATGGCCCCTCATTAGAAACCAAGGAATTTTGTTTGGCAGGACTTCTGTGGTGTGAAGAGGCTTACAGTTACAAACACTGGATGAACTGGAGCACTGCTTAAAAAGAGATATATATATTTTGCATTTGTTGTAGCAGAACTGAAGAAGGAGGTAAGTTTTCCAAGTGTAAGTCAAGGTAGGCCCCTTGACTGCTGATAGGTGTGATGCGTCAGAACCCTGACTTTGGCTTCCCCTGACTGTCCCAAGCAGTAAATACAGCTCCAATCACATCAGTTTATAGTCTGGTGCCATGAAAAATGTTATGTCAGCATTTGGGTTAGCTAAATCTATATACTGGAAGAATACTACCATGATAATCTATAGTTATGATCAGTCAGAAAGGCCTGTCCCCAATTATCTGTCAAAATAAGGAACAGGAGAGATTTTTCCACTCCAGCCAGAAGATACTTGATGTCCATGCTATGGTACCCATGGGCAATGTGGTACCCATAAGCATCATGGCACCCATCAGTGTGTTTCCCAGCTCCCACTTGCTTTCCCCCCAAAGTATCTCATCTCCATATCAAAGAGCCAGTCCTGGATTTCTTTCACTTCATGGAGTAGGAACAGCCTAAGAGGCATCACGTTTCTGTTTGCAGGGATCACACATTTAGAAACAATTACCTCCATCATAAAGGGATGCTTGGCTTGTAATCTCCCAATAATTTGTGAGAGAACCCTACCCCTCAGGGTAACTATGTTGTGGTTGGCTGCATCTCCCCCATGACAGCTATTTTGTGGTGACATCTACTACCTGCTCTCAAAATTCCAATAATGCCCACAGGTTCAGCAAAGTTAACGTGAAGAGTATTTTTGATGGCACACAATTACGCAGTTTGCAGGAAGTTGACTCAGGGAGCATTTCACAATCCTCTCTTCTTTACCAGTAAACACCCATGGGTTTTGAGAGAAAGAGACCTAAGCTGCAGTTCTCAAAGCATGTGATCTTGAAGGTATTCCCCATGGTTTCATGACTATTGGTTCAGATCTAAAACCCTCATTCAGTGCAGGGCTTACCATCCTGCTGCAGAGGCTATGAAATGAATTGGTATGACAGCTAGAACGGAGGATTCTGCATGTGTGAAGTCACTGAGCAAGTGAACTCACTAGATGGCCCTGGGCAAACTCTTCTCTCTCCGTCCAGCCTACTTTGTATCCTGATGTTAGGATAAAATGAGAGAACCTCTTGGAAATATGATACCAAATCATTGCCCCATATAACGCAGAGTAGATACCAAGATCTTTTTCAATTACCTTGAGAAACACATGATTTAGGGATCCTTTCCTGTTCGAATACGGACTCTTTGTGTACTGTAGCCATTTCAGATGGATGTCGGCTACTCAACCCAACCATACCGATTCAGTTCTGTTGAAATAGCTGTTTTCTGTCTGTGGTGGGAAAGACTCATAGGGGCTGTGGGAGCTGCTATACAAAGTGTTGGCTCCAAGCCCCTGTTTCTCTCATATGTGTTTCCCCTTCAGATCTAAATAGCAAAATGCTAGCTCTTCTGAAGCCTCCATTGAACTGATCCAAGTTGCTGCCTCAAAGGATAGCCTTTTACCCAGAGTTGCCACAACTAATGCTGGAGTTCTCTGTTTCAAGACAATCCCAATCAAATGGCTTTGTAGCCTACCCAGAGTAAGCCAGGATCCTGAGTGACCATTGGGAAAAATATGGATTGGGGGAGGCTCTTATGATTAGCTCTACAATGCTTATTGTTTCGTCAAAAGACCTCAAGACTGTGAGATTTCTTTGGGAAAACACATACCTGAAAGTATATGTTTCCATTGCTTAGTTTGTGGGATAATTTGACCTTCATATGACATCTTATGCAAAGAAATATCAGCATCCAGACATTACAGAATCCTTGGTCCATTGCTACAAAGGTGCTGTGGATGTCTTTTGGAGGGGATATTAAAAACAAGAAGACGAAGAAGAAAGAAGAAGGAGAGTTGGTTTTTATATGCTGGCTTTCTCTACCACTTAAGAATCAAACCGGCTTACAATCACTTCCCCCTCCCCTCCCCACAACAGACACCCTGAGAGATAGGTGGGGCTCAGAGAGCTGTAAGAGAACTGCAACTAGCCCAAGGTCACCCAGCTGGCTTCATGTGTAGGAGTGGGGAAACCAACCCGGTTCTCCAGATTAGAGTCCACCGCTCCAAACCACCGCACTTAACCACTACACAATACTGGCTCTCAAACTGATCAGCAAAGTAAACTTTCCCTGGAAAAAAACATGATTCAGCCATGCACTATATTTTTATACTGTTAGCATGGAAACAAAGTGTAAATAGCCAGGAGTTATTTTTACTATTCTTATAAAAGGTTTCTTGAGCCTTTGTTTATTTCATTGTGTTTCATGGGCCATGTTGGTGAACTGCTCTTCTGGAACCAAATGCGCGGACCCTGTTGAGTTTGCCATGGCACCAAGCTCTTTATACCCTCAGACAAAGATGCAAAAGAGACCTCATCTGAAAAGCAGGAATGCACAATCCCCTCAGCAACACTTGCTAACCAAACACTGGAAAAACCACCTTGAGGACCTGTGGGCAGATGGTAGATCCAGGAACAGTGTGCGTCCATCTCCCCAAAAAGAGTCCCCAAAGTTAAGCCAGACTTTCCCACCACATTTCTCTCAGTAAGCCTCCCCACACACACACACACTCAGCATCAGGGGAAGGCTGCTGAAACAGGCTAAAACATTGGCCAAGACCAAGGTTAATCAATCTTCCACTGTCAGATCCTTCATCGGAAAAGAATGAAAATAGCTCAGCCTAAATCTTAGAGCAGTTTCACTGGGAATTTCCTTTTACAGCGACTGCTTGAAAGGCCACATAGCATATACTCATAATTAAGAGAAACACAAATTGTTTATTAGGCAATTTAAAGGCTCTTAATTGGAGATGACATTCAGACTGTTGAGAGTTCTCCAACTATTAGGTTTAGCACTTGAGTGTATTTAATAGTTCCGTCAGTTCTCATGTATATTTCCCATCCATTTCGGTGCAGCTCACATGGTGGGAGGAGGGGAAAATTCCTGGACGATGGTGTTACTTGTATTCCAATATCTTTTTTTTTGTCGCGGGATGAAAGATTTGGGCAGGAAATGTTAGTTTGGCAAGACTGCTATAGAGAGAAGGGATGTAACAAGACAGCACTGCAAGTATTCTGACCACGACTGAGAAGCAGTACATTGGGTGCATTGCATTAGGCTGTGCTGAGACACCGGAGGCTCCGCAGGTCCTTCAGGGAAATGATAACCCCAATAAATCTAACACAGGAAATTAAAGCAGATAATGCAGCCCGGTTGCTAAACATGTCACACTGTCTGGGCGCAGATGTTTTGATTTATTCTTCTTCTGTCCTCCATCTCCAAATGGGGGTGTTTTTAGTAACTGTTATTTGGAGAAGGGTATCACTCACGTGTCCTCTTCCCTGACATCAGCCACTGCCTGAATAGCTGAAACTTTCTCTTTCACCCTCTCGATGGTAGAGCAGGCCTGTACAACTGGTGGTCCCGCTAACAGTGCAATCCGAAGTAGAGTTGCATCCTTCTATGTCCATTGAAGTCAATGGGCTTAGAAGAACATAACTGCTTAGGATTGCACTGTTGGCCAAACAGAGTAAAAGGAGCTTAAAAACCTGCTTGGTTTTGTCCCTTGCTAGGTTTGCCAGCCTCCAGGTGGGGCCTGGAGTTCTCATGGAATTACAACTGATCCCCAGATTACCGGGATCAGTTCCCCTGGAGGAAATGACAGCTTCTGGGAGCAGGCCCTATGGCATCACAACCACATTGAGCTCCCTCCCTCCCCCTAAATCTCCAGGAATTTCCCAAACCACAGTTGGCAAATCTACTCCCTGTTTGGAAGTATCAAAACAAGGGATTTTTCAAGCACGTGGCTAGGGGTTAGGGTTGCCAGGTCCTCCCTCTCCATTGGTGGGAGGTTTTGGGGGGTGGGGCTGGGACGATCGCACACGCGATGCGATCACATCACTTCCAGGTTTTCCCCCCAGAAGTGCTGCATCGCTGCAGCTGCTTTAGCACTCCCACACCCCAAAACGTTGGCGTTTGGGGGGTTTGAGTGCTAACGCAGCTGTGGCAATGCGGCCGCTTCTGGGGGTAAACCCGGAAGCGATGTGATCACGTTGCATGCAGCCGTGCATGCATGCGATCCCCACTCCGGAGAAGCCCGGTGGATTGGCGGGCAATTGCCCATGAAACCACCCACCTGGCAACCCTACTAGGGGTAGAGTGACTTTCAGACTTGCTACAGACATTCCTGGTGGGTCACTGGCCTGCAGGTAACCAGAAGCGAACTGAACCCCAATGGTACTGAAAGCCCTGCAGGGACTGCCTGCCCTAGGCTCAGACCTGACCAGTGGCAATGTCTGCCGATGCTGCTAGCCCAGTCGGCATTGAGTAGCCCCCTTGTTGCTTCCTGGCCTGGGCCATTCTAACATCCCAGCAGGTTACAACATACCACTGGTAAGACTGTGTTTGGAATCACTAGTTGTACAGGTCTGTGTTAATTGATGGGGGAAGCAGGAATGGGGAGAAAAAGGTAAAAGGGAATCATCTAGACCAGGAGATAAACCAAAACAGTGAAGGTAAAACTTTAACAACACAGCATTTTGAACTTTATCAGCTACAATATAGATAAAGCAAGAGCAACTACCAAGATAAACAACAAAAACTGAACTGGTTATTGGAGTAAGCAAGGACCCTGCTTAGAGCTGGGAGTGCCAATGCCTCGCACACCTCTGCATCATTGCTACTTGATTAACTCTTGATATATATTTGAGCGCACATATCTGGGCAGGGAATCCTTCTCCATCAGTGTGAAGATTCTCTTCTGGGCCAGGTCAAAGGTGCTCACAGATGGCTCCACCAAGTTCTTCATAGTCACAGATTTGGTGAAATGGTCAATGTTCACCTGGTTAAGAGAGGGAAGCAAAAATTATACCTGTGGGAATTACACTTGCCATAGTCCCTCATGAGAGGATGCCCACATGCCTCTCACACTAGAGCAAATTTGAAACTGGTAGCAACGACATACATAGAGTGTAAATTACAGAAACTCCATCCTTGGGCAGTTCATGGGAGGGAGGGCATTTTGGCCATCTTCTAGGGGTCACTGGGGGTGTGTGGGGGAGGTAGTTGTGAGTTTCCTGCATTGTGTAGGGGGTTGGACTAGATGACCCTGGTGATCCCTTCCAACTCTATAATTCTATGATGACTGTTCAATCCTCGATTTGATATAGAATTGACCAAGAGCATTTCCATCTTATCTGGATTGAAGTTTAGTTTATTGCCCTTCATTTAGCTTATTGCTACCTCTGTAGAAAAAATTCAGAATCTGGAATTCAGATCTCAAGTGGCAATGTTTACACCCAGAAGCTCAAATATTTCATTTTGAATCTGTGTTCCAGATGTCGAATGCATTATGATCCATATTTATTGCAGTTGTAATTCTCAGTTACACTAGTTTTGAAAGAACAGCTTCACATATCAGGGGTGTTCTTAGATCCATGTTTCCAACAGACGTCTCAGATCTCCATGACACTTTGCACTTTTGCCCAACTGGTTTCCATTGGTTCACCAGTAAACAGCATTTCCTTAACAAAGGTGGTCTGGCTATAATGATTCAGGCTGTAATCACATCCAAGTTAGAATTCTGCAGTGTGGTCTATGCAGAGCAGCTCTTGAAGATAGTTAGGAAGGGTCAACTAATACACATTGCCACAGCAAGTTTACTGTCTGACATTAATTTCAGAGTGTGTTATTTCACTAGTGCTGAAGAATTTGTATGAGCCCCGTGGCGCAGAGTGGTAAGCTGCAGTACTGCAGTCCAAACTCTGCTCATGACCTGAGTTCGATCCCGATGGAAGTCAGTTTCAGGTAGCCGGCTCAAGGTTGACTCAGCCTTCCATCCTTCCGAGGTTGGTAAAATGAGGACCCAGCTTGCTGGGGGTAAAGGGAAGATGACTGGGGAAGGCACTGGCAAACCACCCCATAAACAAAGTCTTCCTAGTAAACTTCGGGATGTGACGTCACCCCATGGGTCAGGACTGACCTGGTGCTTGCACAGGGGACCTTTACCTTTACCTTTTTAAAGAATTTACATTGGCTACCTGGCTCTTCCAGGCTCAAAGTGATGGATATGTTGTTTAAAACCCTATGTGTTCTAGGATGACAGAATATTTGAAGTACTGCCTGGTCATTGTGGTCATCATCTGAAGTCCTTCTCCATTATCTGAAATAAGATGGTGTGAGACAGGGCTTTTCCTGTGGTGGCACCTTGATTGTAGAACACCCTTTCAACAGATACTCAGCTGGCAGTAAATGCGCTTTGTTGTCTGGTGCCAACAAAACATGTATTTGTTTATCCAGGCTTTCTTTTGGTTATTTTTTTAAAAATATGATTTTAACACATCACTACTTGTGATATTGTTTTTAAAATTCCTGTAAGCTGAATCAAGCACCTTTTGTAGAAAAAGTGAGATAGAAATTAGTTTAATGAACAAAAAAACAAATGGTTCCCACGGAGCTCTGCTTGCATAGGGGCTGGATTCATTGGGTTGCCAACTGCAGGTTGGGAAATTCCTGGAGATTTTGGGTGTGGAGCCTGGGGAAGGTAGAGTTTGGGGAGGAAGCTCAGCAGGATATAATGCCGTAGAGTCCACCCTCCAAAGCAGCCATTTTCTCCAGGGGAATGGACCAATGTAGTCTGGAGATCAGTTGTAATTCAGGGAAATCTCCAGGCTCCACCTAGAGACTGGCTGCCCTATTTGTGTACAAGGATTTTCTTTGGATGATGGAGCCCTTGTTTGTATGGCACTCAGTAGGTATGCTGGAGCTCTGCAGAGCTAGGGGGTACAATATCCCATGGGACTGGCTTGGGTGTTGCCAACACCAGCTAGTATGTGATTTCCCTTTGATTGCTACCCACTGACCTCTTTGGGAGCCTCGCTTTGGATATACTCCTCATAGATTTTCTTGGCCTTCTGGGCCATTTGGGCAGGAAATTTGATTCTCTTATAATCTTCACAAGCGATCCAGAACTCAATGTTCTCCTCGCTGAACTCAGACTGGAGAAAGTTCCGGAAGCTGGCCAGCCCATCTGCACAGAAAATGAAAGTTCACCACTTTAAGTCACTAGTTGTCCACAGTCCCATCAGATTAGAGATTGCTTTGTTCTCCAGCACACAAAATGCAGCGTTACTCAGAGCCACACAGAAGGAAGAATCCCAATGACAGCAGCTATATAATTCTTCCCTAGGAGCGAGTAAAAAAGGTCACAAAATACTGAACTTGCTTTCTGAGTTTCACAGAGCTGAACAGATTCAAATAGCTCCTGGGTTTATGTTTTCAAAGGGAGGTTTAGCCACTTCTCTGTACTGGTATGGGGCTTTGTGCAACCTGAAATCTTTTACACTGGACACAAATTAATTTAGTCTACCAAAAGAATCCCAAATTACCCTATTAAGACTGTCACATTACACACGGGGAAGCATTCCTTTTCTCCACAAGAATTCTGCAAAACTCAAAACCTTATTCACTATTTGTGACTTTTAGCTGATCCTAGGGTTGCCAGCTCCAGATTAGGAAATTCCTGGAGATTTTGGGGGTGGAGTCTAGAGAGGACAGAATTTGGGAAAGGGAGGGACCTCAGTGGGTAAAATGCCACAGAGTCCTCCTTCCAAAGTGGCCATTTTCTCCAGGGAACCTAATCTCTGTTACCAGCTGTAATCCCAGGAGATCTCCTGTCACCACCTGGAGGTTAGGAAAACAGCATAGGAGCGAAAAACATTTACAGTAGCTTACATCTCAGTAGCTTATATAAAAATTGCACCTTGTTTGTAAATGTTTTTCGCTCCTATACTGTTTTCCTAACCTTTGGTATTAGTATAGAGGTGCCTGTTTCTCCCCCACTACCTGGAGGTTGGCAACCCTAGCTGATCCTAATAATAAAAGTACGACGCTACTATTTTCCTAATAGATTGTCATGGCTGCATGCACTTTTTATGTGTCTCTAACAATGTACAAGCATTCAGTGGGGCAACTAACACTCCCAGTGCCATTTTAGCCCAGAATAAAAATGGCACAGGTGGAAAACAGAAGCTTTTGTTGTTTGAGGAGGTGCCTTGTGGCAGCTGATGAAAAGTGTGGGTGCCCTGAGATGCTGCTTTGAGTTCCTGGTAGACTGTCCCTGACTGAGGAAGAAGGGCTGTGGTTCAGTGTTACAGCATTTGCTTTACATTTAGAAATGACAGGTTCAATTCACATATCTCCAGTTAAAAAACAATCAGGCAGCAAGTGATGTGAGAGACACTCTCAGTCAGAATAGATGATGTTGACCCTGACAGACGAATGGTTCAACTCTGTATTTGGCAGCTTCGTGTGCTCATAGGTTAGCAGTTCCTACACCCTTAACAGAACTACGTTTCACAGAGTTCCCTGGGAAAAATGACCCGATGCAAACATTAAGTCAGGGAAGCTCAAAAATGGTATGGTGGAAGGGTGATGGAAGTCACTCCCCTTCACACAGCCTCCGCTGTCAACCAGCCTTCCACATGAGCACCCGATTACATGGGATATCTGGTTTGTCAGTTCTCCTCCTTAAAAAGTGGAATTACATGATTTTAGGTGACTGGGCCTTCACACCACTTAGTTCACAGTAGTGTGTGATGGAAGCAGAGCCTCACATGGCCCCCTCCACTGTGCTATTTCAGTATTACATTGCTCACACACACACTGCCCAATGTACAAGCCCAATGACTCTTAAACCACTTTGAGTTTGCAGTCATAAGAACATAAGAAAAGCCCTGCTGGATCAGACCAAGGCCCATCAAGCCCAGCAGATTGTTCACACAGTGGCCCACCAGGTGCCTCTAGGAGCCCCCAAACAAGACATCTGCAGCAGTATTATCCTGCCTGTGTTCCACAGCACCCAATATAATAGGCCTGCTCCTCTGATTCTGGAGAGAATAGGCATGCATCATGACTAGTATTCATTTTGACTAGTAGCCATGGATAGCCCTCTCCTCCATGAACCTGTCCACTCCCCTCTTAAAGCCCTCCAAGCTGGCAGCCATTACCACATCCTGGGGCAGGGAGTTCCACAATTTAACTATGCGTTGTGTGAAAAAATACTTCCTTTTATCTGTTTTGCATCTCTCACCCTCCAGGTCCAGCAGATGACCCCGCGTACTAGTATTGTGGGAGAGGGAGAAAAACGTCTCCCTGTCCACTCTCTCCAAACCTTGTATAAGTCTCACGCCTTTTCTATCATTAGGTTTACCATGATTCATTATGTCTACTATCGGTGACCATGGATTCCTTCATCTCACCTGTGTTTAGAGGAACAGCAGCATTTTGTTTTTAACCAACCGCTTGGGTTCTTCTTTAACAAATGAACGTAACAGAGATTAAACGCATTAGGGAACTTTTATTTCGTGTTATCTTTGTATATTCCCCTTGCTCTGAGTACATCAGCACAGTGCTTTTGGGAGACACATAATAGACTAATACTTACAGGGATTTTGAAGGAGTTTCTCCAGAGAGTTATGCCACTGCCAGGCTTCCTCGGGAGAAGGCCTGCAAATACGAAGGGGATAAAAAGAAAGCACCACCCTTTTATAAAAACACCAGTGAAACAGAAAACAATCACTGATGAAATGCAGAGAACTTTTTTGAGCACTTGAATGCCTCCCCCTGAAAGAATACTACAAATAATATAATACTTCATGAACATTATTTTCTCATAATCATTACAACAATTCTGTATGGTACATCAGCGTGCAGCTGGAAGGCTGAGGGAAAATGGCCTGAATACATTATTATACTGAGTCAGACCCTCAGCCTATCAAGGTCAGTATTTTCTACTCTGACTAGTGTAGTGCCTTATTAATTTAGTTTAAGGGAAAAAATATATTCTTTTATGTATATGCATATTCACATAGCATAAGACACACACACACACACACACACATATATATATATATATATATACACACACACACACAAGTCTAGAATCACTATGCATTATGGGTAAATATATTCTTTGGTCAAGGGACATTTACTAGTGTGAGGCCTGGGTCAGATTGACCCAGGACTGTTAACAAGTCAGGTGCAAGTGAGATCATTCTCTCTGTGTGTCTTGACTGGTACAGCCAAACTCGCTAACAAGCTAGTGATTGATGAGACCATTAATGTCATCGTGGAATGTCTTCATCATTAGCTAAAGTCTACGCCTTCAGGACATTCTTATAGGATATGTAAATATCTGTTTATACGTTCTTAATGGTCAGTGGCTCAAGTCTTCTAGGCAATCATCATTAGTGCTGTCTGTTTAACCACCTATAAAACATGCTGTTTCCTTTGTTCTAGGTGGAGAGCTCTGACTTTTAAAAAGAGTCTCTTCCACGTGCGCTTTGCTCTTTTATTGATCAATAAAAGACCTGCTTAATTGTTAACCTCTGTCTTGAATTACTTGATTGAATGCTAAAGTAATTAGGACATTACACTAGCAGCTCTCCACAGTCTAAGGCAGAGGCCTTTCACTTTCACATCACCTGGTTCTTTTCTACCTGATTCATTTCACTGGAGTGGTCAGGAATTGAACCTGGGACCTTCTGATGCAAGAAAGATGCTCTGTTACTGAGCCACAGCCCCTCCTTAGCTAAGATCACCTACAGAGTTCATAGAAATGGCAACACTCACCCCAGAGACTTCACCACTAAAGCTCTGTCTACACATTACAAAGTCCTCATGTTTGCTGAAGAACAATACCAGGGCTTTGAACTGGACGTGCAATGTGAGTTTTCTGCCTCTCCTACATATACTGACTCCCTGCGGGGAGTTCAGGAGAGTTCCAGGGGCAAGTGTAGGGTTGCCAACTTCCAGATACTAGCTGGAGATCTCCTGCTATTACAACTGATCTCCAGCCGATAGAGATCAGTTCACCTGGAGAAAATGGCCACTTTGCCAATTGGACTCTATGGCATTGAAGTCCCTCCCCAACCCCCACCCTCCTCAGGCTCTGCCCAAAAAACCTCCCACGGTGGTGAAGAGGGACCTGGCAACCCTAGAGCCAAGAGCCGCTCTGCCAGGCAATCTGCAAATGAGAAAACAGCAGGGGGGAAAGACTAACGCTTATCCTTCCCCTCCACTAAGTGACTTTCCTGACCATCTATGAAGCAGCCCTCAGCAACTTGCTTCTCAAGCTCCCCCGCCTATTTCAGCTCACGGTGCTCATCCTCCGTGCTTTCAGGGCAGGTGGGTATCTCTGTTGCTCTTGCAAGCACAGGTGCTTCTCTTCTGGTGCCCTGCTCTCTGTTTCCTCCTTGTGCCGAGCAGGTCGACTGACCTTCGCTGACTTATTTTTCCTATCAATAACCTGCCTTTCAGAGATAGAGGCAACTGAAACACAATAGGAAACAAAAAAATTCCAAAGGAATGACACTACTCGAAAATAGCCACTGGAAACACGTCAACAGCGTCGGTAATAAAGCGCGATGTTTATTTCCTTTAAAAGCAGAATGTAAAATGATCATCATTGCCAAAGCTGTCCTCAGTGACCCACACTATCTGATTCTGTAGAGCTTCTCACATCAAATGACAAGATAAACAAGGCTCCGTAGCAGCTGCAGAATTAAAGAGATGACACAAAGCCAATCAGATATGTATTGTTAGGCTGAACTGCACATTACACGTGACATGGGCTATTTCCTAAAATAGCATCCCTGATGGGGTTTTTAAATTAAAATATCCATACCCCACCTTTTCCTTTACATCGCAGGCTGGTTTACAATCCCAACATTAAAAACAAGCAAAATACAATAAAGTCTCCATTAGCCCTCCCCACAAAAGCCTGGCGTTTGCACACTATCAAAAGCCCTCGGGAATAAAAAGGCTTTATAGTGCCTCCTGAAAACTTCTAAAGATGGTGCCCTTCTACTCTGCCAGGGAGGGAGGGAGCTCCCCAATGTGGTAGCCACTATGGAGAAAGAATGGGCTGTAGCTAGGGTTGCCAATCTCCAGGTACTAGCTGGAGATCTCCTGCTATTACAACTGACAGCCGACATAGATCAGTTCACCTGGAGAAAATGGCCGCTTTGGCAATTGGACTCTATGGCACTGAAGTCCCTCCCCTCCCCAAACCCCGTCCTCCTCAGGCTCTGCCCCAAAAACCACCCGCCAGTGGCGAAGAGGGACCTGGCAACCCTAGCTGTAGCAGAGTTCAAGCAGCATCCATAAGAACTTGGCTTCCGTAAGCACTTGGCCTCAGCACTTTAGGAAATCTGAAAACAGTCCTAAGGCACCTTAAAGACTGAATTTATTCCACTATAAATATTTGTGGACTAGAGCCTTGGGCATACCAAAATAAAATCGTGGACTCTAGTCCACGAACGCCTACACCAGAATAAAACCTTGTTAGACTCCTGTTTATTTTTGCTGCAACAGACGTACACATCTCCTCTTCTGGAATAATGCTTTTGAGGGATAGGGATTTGCCTCTCTGCATGATGGGCAAAATAAAGAACAAATGACATAAAACAGCAGAAATAAATTATGAACGCGCAGACCTATCTGGCAGATTTTTCTCCGTTTGCTAAAAGCCGGATGCTGCAATTCATGCAAGTGTTCCGAAGAGTACACTCAGCCCTGCCCGTATCAGGAGAAATTGTAGTCCCAGATATGATCTCCCTCCCCAAAATAATAACTCCAGAAGATAGTGGGAAAAGAACCCTCCCCAGCCAGGGTTGGCCAATGTGAGGCGACTGTTTCCATTGCCGCAGGAAGAAGCCGCACTCAGAACCGCTCATCCTAATTTGTTCCTAATGGCTGTCAAAAGGAATAGGGCAATATCTCTCTAATGGTTGTTAAAACACGGCTGATCACAGCTGCGCCAGTCGCAAGGCAATCTCCAGATCGACCTCTCTGCAAAGCCGAGCCTCCTGGAAATATAATTGGAAACAGATTCGGGGACAATAAAGGCAGGCTAAGATACCCCTTCGTGCAATGAGGCCCACTCCTTCCCCCCCCCCCCCAGAGAATCAGACGCTGCTGGTGTTCACGTTGTTCCAGTTCCTGGAACTAATTTGCCTCCAGGACAGAGAGGGGACTGTTTTCTCACGGATAAAAATGACAGTTATTAGATCAGCAGGCCGCAGCACTTCTCAAGGGGTCAGAGATGAGCGCAAGGGGAACTGTCTTCTCGAATATTCGGCATTAATTTGTCTCCCTGCAGTTGCTTTCATCTGCTACTGGCCCCCCCATATGAGTTTCTTCTTTTTTAAACCCTACCTGCAGTTTTACTCTTTAGTGGAACTCTATGGCAAAATTTTGGGGACAAGAATCCTGAGATAAGCGTTGAAAATCATGGGATCAGCTGGAAAAATATTGTTCTTCCCCATTATACAAAATGAACCTAACTCCCTTATGTATCATTGAGATATTTAGTTTCCTGATACATTGCTCATTCTAAAAACCTGTTAATTTCTGCATTAATCCACCATTAGAAACAGGTTGGGATTATAACACACACAACCTCTGTTTTGCACATGTGGAAATGCAATGAGAGCAAAAACCTTCAGAGTCTGTGTGATATAGGCCTTTTGTGCATGACAAGTTTGCCTTGGGATCGATGCTCTCTTGGTGCACAGTTTTCTTATCCAAATTCTTAAAATGTCATGTATTATGCATGGGGGCTTACTGGCCCAAATAATTCAAAGGGATGATTGTGGAGAAATTGGCCCATGCATATTTCCCCAGCCAGAACACAAACTTGTAGGAGAGTAGTTGGCACAATGTTCTCAGTGTTACAAGACTATTCCCTTTCCATTTTTCTGGTGCATGTGTGATATCCAACCCTTTCGCTTTTTTTGGTGATTTTCTGTGGTTTGTTTTTTGTGGAAACAGCCTCGTGGTTGGATTCTTTATTTTTATGTGAAAGAGCCACGTCTTTTTTTGTTTTGCTTCATGGTGCAATATCATCGATAAAATGATAACAATATAGGGGGGATTTTATGTAGGGCATACCCCAGGAAAGACCCAGCTGGAATTGACCAATATGGGCAGCGATTTGGCAGAGCTGGTCACGAGGGGATTCTCTGATCTGTGATTGGCCGGTTCCCTCCCCTTCCCCCCAAGGTTCATTCATCCAGCCAGGGCAATGGAGGTGTGAGAAATCTCACCAATGGCGCCAATCGCACACACAATCTTTATAGTCATAGAACCCCTTATCACTCAAAATTTCCCCACTAGCATAGTACCATAAAAACACCTTTACAGTGAATATAAATCTCCAAGTCGATGATGGGACACGAGAACTCATCTCAATGTGTGATATGATCTTTACTCTCTCCATCAGTGCAATGGCACACACATTAACAAATAAGTTGTGTGCGGCTCAACAAGGATAAGAATGATGATTGCAATGCTCCTGGGAAAAGAAGGGTGGGGAGCCGAAATTGTACTCCTTAAAACACCCATGGGAATGCAGGAAACAAATCCCCAAGGACTTCAACACCCCACACCAAACCAGTGATTATGATTGTGAGGGTGGGGGCGGAAGAACAGGACACAAGTTCATTGCTGAATTATTGTATCAGCAATAATTCAATTATATCAATTAAAAAATATTTTTGCACAACTAGGGGAAGTGGGGAGAACACAATGAAAAGAATTAAAACCCCAGCGATGAAAGATGGCTTCTGGGGCTTCCGGGGCTTTAAGGGGTTTGCAGAAGTATGGGAGGAGGAGGGGAGCGGGAAACAAGAGGGTGGGCGTTTGGGGGCATGAGTTGATGAACCCATGGTTTGCCATATGCACGCAAATTGCGTACATTTGACACAAGTTGAACTTGGATCAGAATTTAAATGTGTGCTCAAACAACATTGGGAAGATGCGGGGAAAGCATGGGGTGGAGCTGAGTTGAACTTTGAGGGACAGAAAAATCATGCATAACTCCAACGAAGAACTGAGTCAGAGCGGTGGAGAACATGAGTCAAAGCATACAAATTGGGTTCAGCAAAAACTGCTTTAGGCTTCATGCCTATGAAATGGCTACTAGGAACAGGCAGATCCAGACACTCCTCTGACAAGTTGCCATCCTCTGAACCTGAGCAGACACTATTGGGCTGCACCTCTGCCTGGCCAAGGTCAGCCTCCTAATCTGACAGCGCCACCTCTTAATTCCCAGGCTCCATCCCCTCAGAATTTGAGCCTCAGGATCCCTGACAACCCTTCTAACATGAGAAAATCCCATGTGAAATAGTAGTTATGGAAGGATGCTGTTAATTTTTCTATTGACCATCAGTCACACCACAAAACTACAATTCCCAGCGTTTCAAGAAAAATATACACACATCTTTAAAGGCCAACTTGTGACTAGCAGTAAGAGTAAAACAATTAACAATTCACATTAATAAAACAACTCAATAAAACTTACTATCTTATAGTGCAGATATGCCTTTCATATAGCTGTTCTTTGCTCTCACTCCAGCCTCTCTTCATATACTCAGTTCTTACCCTCACCTTGGCTGTTACTTATATGACTGTTTAGCAATCATAAGTCTCAAAAACCGAGAGGGGTCCTGGCTCACTGTTAATGCTTGTGCTTAGCATGCAGAAGGTCCCAGGTTCAATCCCCGGCATCTCCAGTTAAAGGAACTAGGCAACTAGGTGATGTGAAAGATTCCTGCCTGAGACCCTGGAGAGCTGCTGCCGGTCTGAGTAGACAATACTGACTTTGATGGACCAGGAGTCTGTTTCAGTATAAGGCAGCTTCATGTATAACATAGGAACGCTCCTGCATTTGACCAGTAGTCTATATAGTCCAGCATCCTCTTTCACACAGTGGCCAACTAGTTTCCCTGGAGGATCAACAAACAGGGTGCAGAGGCCGAGGTTTTTCACAGATGTTGCCTCCTAGCACTTGTATTCAGAGGTTTACTGTTTCTGAATATGGAGGTTCCCTTCAGTTACCATGGCCACTGATGGATTTCCGATTTCAAGTAGCAGGGGTTGAGAAAGATTTTTCTCTGCCTGAGAGTGCTTGCCCGTCAGCGTAGACAACACTGATCTGATTGAACTAATAGTCTGACTCAGTATAAAGTAGCTTCATATGTCAGGAAATGCAATTACATTATACATATCTCTCTCAAGAGAAGGCAAGATTTATTACCATGAAGTATATATACATCTTCTCTTTGAGACAGACAAGTGCATCGCCATGAGAATATTCTGTATTTCATATGTTACTAGTGACTTCTGTAAATGGTACCTCATTCACAAGGAAGAACAGTCATCATCTTCTCTTTGAGACAGACAAGTGCATCGCCATGAGAATATTCTGTATTTCATGTTACTTGTGACTTCTGTAAATGGTACCTCATTCACAAGGAACAACAGTCAACCGGGCCTCAGTACCAGTTGCAAGTAACTATTTCAAAAATATATCTTAAATAGGTCAGTGGTTGCATTCTTACTTCTGAACCTTTGCTGGCTTTTCTGGCTTCTCTGGGTAAGGGATGATCAGGTCAATAGCAGAGTCGGGCTTCTGGAGGAGTATCCCCAACTTGCTCTTGATCTCCTTGGCCCTGGAGGGAGATAAAACATGTTAAGCATGGCTGCCAATGGGTTTACTCATAGCTTGGTTGAGGGAGATAGCACCATTTGAGCTGTATTTATTTGAGTTGAACATTTCCGTTGCCTGCCTCCTGAATAAGCATCAATACCTCTGCTGAGGCAGCTTTGAAGTAGGTCTCATTATTTTAGTCTGGTTCCACAGAAGGCACTGTCATTCCCCTTTCCCTTGTCCCCCACCACACTTTCTTCTCATTCATCAGCCCTCCTCCCCACCCCATCTTTGATGGGACCAAATTGTGTAAATTATATATCACATTCCCAATTTATTTTATGTAACTCCCCTACCCCGCCGAGGACCTCAAGGTGTCATACATGTTATCTTTCTTTTAAACACTTTAAATTGTTCATAGTGCTTGTTTTATCTTCAAAAAAACAGTTCCATAAGGTAGATTAGGTGAGATGGCATTATTCACAGAATAATCACCACAGCTCAACGACTGTAGCCACATCGAGCAAGGAAGAATTTTTTTCCCCATAAAATTTTTATTATTTTCACAATTTTTTACTGTTGGGTAACTTTTCAACAACTCATTCATTTCATAGATAACACAAAGAAAAATTTAACAGCATCGTCGAAAAGCATTTTCATCCAATAATAAAAAGATGTTAAAATAAAAGACTTCCCCCTCAACTTCCTCCATCTTACCATAAATTTATCTACTCTTTTGTGTAAAAATTCTAATCCCCAAAAATACAGCTAACTTGGTTACTAAATTAACTAAATTATCTAGTCCATTACAATTAATACATATTGATTATTAATGTAATATATAGTAACAAATTTCTATTTAAAATATTCTTAAAGTAAAAGGATTAGATCAATAGTAGCAAAATTCACTAGTCATCGAGCAAGGAAGAATTAATGGAGGAATGGAGCAGCAGTTATATCCTTTATTGACAGCTCAGACCACATAAAAACTGTGCCTTGGTAAGGACATATTGTGCCCTGGTGAGGACTTGTGGCAAGTCTGTTGGTAGGACCTGATCATCTGAGATCCGGAGGGACCTGTTTTATCTTGAATTTGAAAATGCGGGCAAAATGCAAAGAAATGCAGGGGGAGGGCGAGGCAACCTCTGACAGTCAGAAATGGCATGCATAATCCAAACAAAGACCCGCGAGTGAAACAGCCATGCATAAAAGACCTAAAAAGACACCCTACTGGGATAACAGAAACATCCATATTCATACCAAAGAGGTAAACTGCTACAATCCTTTATTATAAGACACTATCGTCTCTATATTACCTCTTTCTTTTATTAGTCACAAAAGCAGCTAAAGTGCGCAGGAGGTTTAATTTTTAATCGAAAGGTAAAAGGATCAAGGGCTACAGGAATCATATCGCCCCAGTGCAGAAAGATCTGCACTGGCTGCCCATTTGTTTTGGGCCAGAATTAAAAGTGCTGGTTCTTACCTATAAGGCCCTAAATAGTTTTTTTTGGGGGGAACAGGGGTACTTGAACGACTGCCTCCTCCCATACTGTCCAGTCCACCATCCAAGATTCTCATTGCAAGCTCTGCTGTCCATGCCCCATCTGTGGAAGTGATGCAGGTGGTGACCACAGACAGGGCTTTTTTGGTGGTGGCACCTCGTTCCCATTGAGGCCCACCTGGCATGTGCTCTCATTTACATGCCAGGCTAAAACATTGCTTTTTACGCAGGCTTTTAACTATGGATTGATCCTTGTTTTATACTCTGCTGTAGCCTGTTATAGGAGACAGTTTTTAAGCTGTTAGACTTTTGTGCTGTACTTATACTCTGGCTTAGTTTTTTCAATGCTGATTTTTTAAAAAAAAAATGCTATATATAACAGTTTGTTAATTGTTAACCAATTTCATCTTTTGATTTTTTAAATTATATTTCACTTACAAGCCACCTCAAGCAGGGTATCTGGAGAGGTGGAATAAAAATGTTCTCAGTCAATCAAAAAGCATAAGAAAACACTGTTAAAACCTGCGGTTCCGAAGAATAATCTAAACAGAAGTTACCAGCTTTTCAACAGGAGTCTGAAGATGTGCCTTAATTTGATCCAAGCTATTAGCAGGTGATGGCATTTCTCATGTGACAAATCTGTCTGCCTATCTCTGCAGACTTTGCTGCCATCAAAGGCACAGCTACAGAGGCTAGCTGAGAAGTTGACAGCCCCAATTTAAATACAGCATTTTTAAAAAATCCCATTAGTCACGATGTTTAGCCAAGCCACACAAATGCCTGAAAACTACAAATGTGCATATACACGCACACACATAATTTAAAATGTGACAATCCCCAAGCGCAAAAAATACTAGGAGAAGAAAGTCCTTTGCTCACACACAATAAAAACCAGACTTACTAACAATAATTTATTGTGCCTCGATCTAGTTAAAATATTTATACCCCATCATTCCTCTTTCAGAAAGGCGCCAAAGCCATCTACTAAGCTATAAAAATCAGAATGGTTTAGTGTACGAACATACTCAAATAACTCAAACCTAACCTATGTGAATGAAACCTAAAAACAGATTATGAAGCAATAACAGCACCAAATTAAAAATATGTATCCTCAATATACGAAATTCCTTCTACCCCAGTCTCCTCAAAACCTCCTGAAGTGGGAGTCTCTTGAGCAGTCTCCCAAAACAGAGAGCTTCTCTGGAGAAAGGAAGCGGGCCCAGAGATGGAAAAGTGGGGGACTCTGATCTGGAGAGCCGGGTTCGATTCCCCACTCCTCCACATGAGTGGCGGATGCTAATCTGGTGAACTGGATTTGTTTCCCCACTCCTACACACGAAGCCAGCTGGGTGACTTTGGGCTAGTCACAGCTCTGATAGAGCTCTCTCAGCCCCACCTACTTCAGAGGGTGTCTGTTGTGGGGAGGGGAAGGAAGGTGATTGTAAGCTGGTTTGACTCTCCCTTAAGTGGTAGAGAAAGATTCTCTTCTTCTTCTTCAAGAACGGAGAGTAGCTTTCCTCAATCTGAGGCCACCGCCAAATAGTGGCTTTACACACAAAGGTGGTCTTACCTATAGGGCACCCTAGACCATTGCCCAGGGCCCCACACTGATGGGGGTGATAGAAAACGGTGGTGGAAAATAAAGTCAAAACGCAACCCACAGTGCATTTTTAAAGGGATGTCCATCTTGAAAATTGGGTGTTTTGTTCTTGTTCAGAATGGGTATAGTGGGAATAAAAGGGGGTGTGAGAGGACCTGTTCCTTGACTTTTTCCCCAGGGCCCCAGGAGCACCCAAACCACCCATTCCTGTGCACACACCCCACTAACAGAAGTGGCGGAGAATAAAGTACTGGTAGCAGCCAAGCATAACCCTTGTGGACCTCACAAAGCAGCTAGTCATGCATCTGACTGCTTATTTTATTTTAAACACTTTTTTTGCCACCTTTCTACCCAAATAGGGTCCCCAAGGTGGTGAACATGGAAACATGAAAAACGTCTGAACATTCAATTGCTTTGTTCGAAGTCCCACTGAAGGGCTTGTCACCCATTCCATCTGGGAATATCCAACAGTTCACACCTGGAGTACCGCACAATGCCCTATTCAGATGAAACCATGCAGATTGGGAGGATCGTGGGCAGTGCGCTCCTAATAAGCATTGTTGGATACCCTCAAATGTAATGACCACAAGCGACTTGAACTAAATGCGCACTGATATGTGCACTGTCAACTCACTGGGAGAGTTTCCTGCTGGGCACTGCCCTGGGGCACGGGCAGCAGGGAGCAAGCCATGGCCCCTGCAGTGCTGGCCTAAACCCATTGTCATAATTGCCATGGCCTGGGTCTGCCCTGAGCTCACATGGTGGTCCCGTCAGTATTACAGGGGCCGCTTGCTTCCACTTGCCCCTGGGTTCTTGTAACATCTTTGTCTGCTCCTGTGCATAGAAGTGGGTGATTGCTGCAAATCCTATGCTCTATGGGAGACTCATTTCAATCAAGGTATCATAACTCTCTCTCTCTCTCTCTCTCTCTCTCTCTCTCTCTCTCTCTCTCTCTCTCTCTCTGTGTGTGTGTGTGTGTGTGTGTGTGTGTAATTAAAGAAATAGCTGGATTTTTTTCTGGATTTTTTCCTTATTTCTTTTTTTAAAAAAAGAATTTCTTATTATTTTCAAATAAGCTTACAATCTTGGTTATTTTTCAATTCACCAAAAAACATAATATGAAAGATTTCCGTCTTATCCCTAAACAAGTATATATATTTAACTTCTCCTCTCCCCTCCTCAGTCCACTTAATATCCATGTTTCTCTCTTTGTATTCAGTTCTAATTCATTACAAAAAACCAAATCTATCAAACCTACAATAATTTTTATAACTTTGGTAATTTAATTACTCTTTAACATTTTGAATTAGATTTTTTCCTTACTTCTCACTCTCAGCACATATAGAACAGGTTGCAAATTCTATACAGTTCTGTTCAATACGATCCTGTGACCTTATTCTTCTATTCAGGGAACTATTCCCATTGAACCAGGTGTAACATCAAAATACCCTCTGCTCGCTAACACAGCAAATTTCCCTGTCTGCTCCCTTTCCTCTCCCAAGTTCGTAAGAACCGCCTTGATGGATGAGATTTAAAGGAGGAGTTCAGCGTGTGGTCCCATTTGGGATTTTGAAAACATTGAGTAGGTAGTACCATAAAAAATGGCTGCTATAGACTCGGGCCAATCGCCCAAGACTGGGAGGTTTCAAGCCAAATGTACTCCTGTGAGTAAAGTATTCGGGAAGGGCTGACTAGCTGAACAATTATGGGATACGTATTCCAAGACCCACAGTTCTTTTGCTTTCCAGTAACTGCAAAGCTGTAGCGTTTGGTGGCTACGCGTTTGCTGCCTGCATGAATAGAATCCCTGTTAAAATCATCATCACGGTTAGTACCTCTGGTTGGGAAGGAATATTTGGTGAGAGCCAGCATGGCGTAGTGGTTGAGAGCAGAGAACTCTAATCTGGAGAACCGGGTTTGATTCCCCACTCTTCCACGTGCAGCCCACTGGGTGACCTTGGGCTAATCACAGTTCTCTCAGAACCCTCCCAACCTCACCTACCTCACAAGGGGTCTATTGTGAGGGGGAAAGGGAAGTTGGTTGCAAGCTGCTTTGAGACTCCTTAGGGCAGGGGTGGGGAACCTTTCTTCTGCCAAGGGCCATTTGGATATTTAGAACATCATTCGCGGGCCACACAAAATTATCAACTTAAAAATTAGCCTGCTATATTTGGTCAAATGTTTAGCCAAGAGGTGCGACCGGAGACGGCTCCGAGTGTCTGCCACATAGAGCGACTCGCTTTTGAGCTCTGCTGTCCCCAGCTGGGCCCAAGAGATTTAGGCAGGGCAGCATCCTTCTGAGCTAGAGATCTGCCAGGGCACATGAAGGGCCAGACCAAATGATTTCGCGGGCCTTATACGGCCCCTGGGCCTGACGTTCCCCACCCCTGCCTTAGGGGAAAGCGGGGTATAAAAACCAACTTTTCTTCTAATAATAACTCCTGTAGTGAAGGCCACTGTTCCCAAATGACTACTCCCTGCAGACACAAAGGTGAATGCCTCCTGGGCTCTTTTGCAGCATCTTCCACTCCAATGAGATGAATGGCAGGATTGGCTCTTTGCTTTGAAAGAGAAGGAAGTGGACGCCAGGAAATACACCAGTGGTCAGCATGGTGCCCCTGGCCACCATACTGGGGATCAAAATCTCTCTAGTACAACGCTCTTTTGCCTCCAGGTTCACAAAGAAAGAATGAAAGTGCTGTCGGCCCCTGAGATTTGGTGCTTAGGGGTGTACTTCCTCTGTACATGGGAACTCTATTTAGTTACCCTGTTTGACAGACTCTAGAGCAGGGGTGGCAAACATACGTAGGGTTGCCAACCTCCAGGTACTAGCTGGAGATCTCCCGCTATTACAACTGATCTCCAGCCGATAGAGAGCCGTTCACCTGGAGAAAGTGGCTGCTTTGGCAATTGGACTCTATGGCATTGAGGTCCCTCCCCTCCCCAAACCCTGCCTTCCTCAGGCTCCACCCCCAAAATCTCCAGGTATTTCCCAACCCAGAGCTGGCACCCCTAAACATAGGGCCCATGGGCCAGATCTGGCCCCTTGAGAGGTGTTATCCAGCCCGTGAGCCAGCTGACGCAGCCACACACACCCCAGTCCCACGGTGTCAATTATCAAAGACTGTTAAATAAAAGAAAATAAGAGTGTTATGTTTTAAGCAGGTTTTTATTTTAAGTAAAAATTAATATCATTAATTGGTTTTGCCCATGTCTTCTATAAAGTTTGTATCTTCGGTACCTGGAATTTAAATTTTATGGTGCACATGGCCTGGCCCAACCAAGTGACATTTATGTCACTTTCAGCCCTTGTAACAAATACCATAAGTTTGACACCCCTGCTCCAGTACAGAGATTTGCTATTGGGCATATGGTGTAAGAAAAATTCTTGCTTCCTCATTGTTTCATTCCTTCCACCTAAGGGTGTGGGGCGGACGTAATTTTCTTTACTTTTGCAAGTAAATTCTCAAACATCTTTGTCAGAAACGGAAGGGTTTTGATTTGCTTTCTCCAGGAATTTCAAAGGCAGTTTACCAAAGGATGCAATATATCAAAGACTCCCCATTAGTCATCAACCCCAAGTCTTCCCTGTTTTTCCCTTTTACATACAGGAAGTCTATAGAGTTCTCAGGACTGACCATTATGTTCTTGACTTTTGGGGCCCTGGAGCCAAAGCCTTACTCATCAGTCTCTTTGGAGGATGTCAGCAGATGCTAAGGCCATTGCTATCATCAGTGATTCCAAGAAATCCATTCATTTGACCTGGGAAAAGGCCTTTTTCATAGGCCAAAGGGTGGCTAAATCCCCATGCTCTCTTTTGACCGAGGTGTCTCTGGGGTAAGGAGATTCACATTATAACCGCACAGGAATAGAGGAGCCAAATTGCATCTCCCCCCCTTCTCCAGTATGAGAAATAATACTTTTTTATCTTGGAAGACAGAGACAAACAGCAACAAAAGACTTGAAATAAAAGAGGAATGTGCTATTTTAACATTTTAGAAGATAATAATAGCAATTGATTGCCCTTTTTTTTTTAAATTGCTGCCTGACTATTTTTGCCTCGCACCGTGGGAGGTTCTCAGACTAGTCCTTTAAAAGCAAAAGAAAAACTTCACAAGGATAATTAAGGCTTTGTTCTCAGAGTTAGTAAAATCTGGTATTGGGCTGCAACTCTCCAAAAAGATGGTAGAATAGTCCTCCCCTACAAAACAATCCCCCACGCTAGAAGACGATCTAGAACTCTTCTCCCTACGGTACTAGTGTTCTGTGCAGACGGAACATTTATATGGAGAAGCAGATAGCCTTGTGAAATCTAAATTGGTTGCCAACCTCCAGGTGGGGCCTGGAGTTCTCCTGGAATTCCAATTGATCTTCAGACTACAGAGATCAGTTCCCCAGCGAACACGGCACCTTTGAAGGGCAGACTCTACGGCATCATGTCCTACTGAGCTCCCTCAACTCTCCAAACTCTTCCCTCCCTAGGAGCTGTCCCCAAATCCCTAGGAATTTCTCAGGCTTGAGTTGGCAACTCTAATTGGTAAAGACACAGGCTTAACACTGAGTTAGTTCTAAGACTAGGGGTGTGCACAAACAACCCAACCCATACATCATCTACCTCCATTCGCTCCTCCTTAAAATTTCTCCGATTTTTTTAATTTCAATTGTTTTGTTAGGGATTTTTTTTTTTTTACAGGGCCCCATTCAGATGCATAGGCCAGGCTTAAAAGAGAGCAGGGACATGTGAATCTGTCTCCCACATCTGTCTTCTCTGCCTCTTTTAGTGGTAAATGTTTAAGATAACTGTTAATTTTCTGTTCCTCCCACTTTTGGATCTTAATACTTAGAAAGTTTATTTTTCCTCCTTAGCTTCATTTAAAGTGTATCCCTTTCACTGAGGTTTCTTAACAATATTATTATACAGTTGAGGCTGTGGCTCAGTGGTAGAGCACTCTAGGTGATGTGAAAGACCTATCCAAGTGGCCCTGGAGAGCAGCTGCCGGTAAAAATAGACAATACCGACCTTGATAGACCCAGAGCCTGACTCAGTATAAAGCAGCTTCATTTATTCATATCATTGTCTCTTCTTACATAAATAAGGGCCACATGAAGTCACAACTGACTTATGGTGACCCTAGCAAGGCAAGAGAGAAGCAGAAGTGGTATGCTGTTGCGTTCCTCTGAAGAGTCTGCCAACCTCCAGGTACTAACTGGAGATCTGCTATTACAATTGCCCTCCAGCCGACAGAGATCAGTTCACTGGATAAACTGGCCGCTTTGGCAATTGGACTCTATAGCATTAAAGCCCCTCCCCTCCCCAAACCCCGCCCTCCTCATGCTGTGCCCCAAAAATCTCCCGCCAGTGACTAAGAGGGTCCTGGCAACCCTAGTAGTCTCCCATCCAAGTATCAACCCTGCATAGCTTCTGAGATTTGACAAGGCCAAGCCAGGCTTAACCCATGCTGCCTTCCCTCCCTGGCTGTTGTTAGGGTAAGTAAGATGAGCTGTGGAAGAGGTAACGCCTGAACATCAGCAGAGGCTCCTTGCATCTTTGCAACAAAACCCCAATAAGCAAGATAAGGTTTACCAACTCATTAGAAATTACAAGGAAGAAGAAGACTTGGTTTTAATACCCCAATTTTCTCTACCTTTAAAGAATCTCAAACCAGCTTACAATTGACTTCCCTTCATCTCACCTTGTGAGGTAGGTGGGGCTGAGAAAGTTCAGAAAGAACTGTGCCTAGCCCAAGGTCACCCAGCAGGCTTCATGTGGAGGAGTGGGGAAACTAACCCAGTTCACCAGATTAGAGTCTGCCGCTCATGTGGAGGAGTAGAGAATCAAAACCGGTTCTCCAAATTAGAGTCCACCGCTCTTAACCACTACACCACTCTGGCTATGACCTTCCTGTTCAGTAATATAGCAATTGTTGATGCAATAAAATGTGTGGGTAGGCAGGAACGTTTCCCTGGGGCTTCCCAGGAAGCCAGGCAAGTAGATTGCACAGCTGGCTTCTATTATACCCATAGTGTGGACTTTAGGAGCACTCGAATTCAAACCCAGGAAATCATTCCTCTAGGTAGCTGAATGATCCTTGGAGAAAGGATGATCAGGGACCTTGGGAATTAAAGGGCTTGGGCACAACATGGTCCCTAGACATAGGTGACCATGTGTGGTGTAGAGAACAGGGTTACAAGCCTGTCTCCAGGATGGCAACTCGGCCACAGATCTCAAGGTCCAATTATTATTTCTCAGGGAGTAACTAAATAGGTTGGCAGAATATCAATGGTTGGATCCTCCACATTTTGAAAAAAGATAGAAGAAACAATGAGAGTGGTACTTGGATCGGGGCGATGTTACTGAAAGAGGAAGGTTGACCATCCCTCCACACACCCACACACCTGCTATTTACCCCATGAGTAGAAAAATAAAGTAACGATTTCTGTACCTCATAGGGCAAATTGCAATGGGCCCCCCAGAAATTTGCAGCAGTAGCACAGTGTTATGGGAAGAGTCACCCCCTTCAGGGCTACAGCCAACACCCTCTTTTAAACGTCTTTTTTAAAAACACAAGTGATCTGAACGTGAGTTTCCCACTGCCTTTTCTAGCTCGCCTCTCCATTTAACGTTCTGCTGTGATGAGAGGAGGAGAGGGGAGGGGGACGCACGTCCCCTGAATTCCTTGGGGGAAAGGAGTAACTATATATTTGTATATATTTTTTTAAACTTCTGATACTAATTGGTTCGGGTTTTATTAAGAAGAATGTGCTATCGAGTCATAACCGACTCATGACAACCCCATTCATGGGACGTCCCAGGCAAGAGATGAGCAGAGGCAGTTTGCTATTGCCTTCCTCCACATAGCAACCCCAGTCTTCCTTGGTGGTCTCCCATCTAAATACTAACCATAACCATTGCTTTGCTCCCAAGCTCCAATGACCTTGAGAAAGCTGGGCTATTCACACTGCTAGATTTTATTAAAGGCAGCATTAGCCAGAATCTTAAAGCTCCTTAAAAGATTTTGCCAAAACAGTCCCCCTTCCTGTGCAAATATTAAAGACCCAGAAGCACAGGAATGCAGTTCTAAGCAGGATCTCACCCCAGTAACCGGTTGCTGTACTGATGCCCTTTTTCTTCCTAGGGGTTCTTTAATAATATTGCTGTTGAATATCCATCTGTGTCAGGATTCCCTGCGGGGAGTTCAGGAGAGTTCCAGGGGCAAGCATAGGGTTTCCAACTTCCAGGTACTAGCTGGAGATCTCCTGCTATTACAACTGATCTCCAGCAGATAGAGATCAGTTCCCCTGGAGAAAATGGCAATTCCCCTGGAGAAAATGGCAATTGGACTCTATGGCATTGATGTCAGTGGTGGACCTACATTTTTGGGACCCTGAAGCTTGAACAGTTATGGGGGGCCCTTCGTAACCAGAAACAATAGGGCAACATCCAACAAGGTCCAAGGGCCTTGCTGCCCTTGCAAGGACCTCGAGGTCCAAATGGCGGAGAACAGGGTAGTCAGATGAGTGCAGCCTGAATTGAGAATTCAGATGTCTTTTTATGGTTCCAGTTGGCTCTAGCCTAAGGGCTCAGCTATAGACCTATTAAGCAGTGCACCAACGAAGGATTCGAGGATTCAGCTGCCAAAATGTAGGCTATGAATAGATTCCGGTGGGTTCAGTGAGCCCATAGAGATGGGGGTTTGGGTGCTGCAAGCCCTGAGAAAATTTTGAAATGAGACCAATTACAGGGACATTTTGAGGACATATGAAATGGATATTAGAGCATATTGTAAGGTCAATATTAAGTACTTCAACCCATTGGCTTATGATTCTATCACTAAAATAGCCTTATTTTAATAACAAACACTTTAAAAAACTCCATCGATTTTGTTGAAAAATTCACTCATTAAAAAAAACGTTGCTTCACGGTAGAGTTGCCAAGTGCCCAGTGGTGGCGGGTAAAATCCCAGCTGACCAGCTGAGGGCTGGCGGGCAACGGGTGCACACTGCATGCGCGTCACTTCCGGGTTTACCTGGAAGCAACACGGATGCTCTGGCAACCTCCGCTAAAACTCTTTGGAAACCATAGTTTCGGCAGAGATCGCTAGAGCGTCCACGTCATTTCTGGGTCAACCTGGAAGTGACGTAGGCACGTCCCACGGGGTGTGCACGCGTGCCGCGCCAGGTGCGTTCATGCATCCGCACCGCAGCCACAGCCCTGCAAAGCTCTCGCCGGTGGAGCTACGGGGCCTGAAGCTTAAGCTTCATTAGTTTCATAGTAGATCCGCCGTTGATTGAAGTCCCTCCCCTCTCCAAACCCTGCCCTCCTCAGGCTCTGCCCCAAAAATCTCCACGTATTTCCCAACCTGGAGCTGGCAACCCTAGGCAAGCGGCACAGTCAAGGCCATGAAGATCCTAGAGAGGGTGCAGGCCCTCTTCTCACCGAGAAGGGCACTGCTTAGAGAGTTTTTTCCAAGAGTGCAGTATCATTATAACCACAAAGAAGAACTTGTAAGCATCAGCATTTATGCTCTGTTGTA
The DNA here is from genome assembly GCF_029931775.1 of Euleptes europaea. NCBI lineage: Eukaryota > Metazoa > Chordata > Lepidosauria > Squamata > Sphaerodactylidae > Euleptes > Euleptes europaea. The sequence goes on along the minus strand of NC_079313.1, from coordinate 25,758,641 downwards.
ACGTTCCACGCAGTTGGGACATAGGAGGGAATTAAGACAAAGGATTCAAGAGCTTTTCTTTGCTCTTTTAAGTGAAGATTTCTGAGGTTACTACAGGCTGCCTGTGAAAAAAAGCATTTATGTTATTGTGATAACACGGATGGTTAGTTAAACTAATCTGAGCCTCTGAGGGAAACCAGGTTTAAGGCCAAACTAGACATGACAAACCCACATATATTTGGTTCTTGTAGGTTATCCGGGCTGTGTGACCGTGGTCTTGGTCCTCTTGGACCTCTTCCAAGACCACGGTCACACAGCCCGGATAACCTACAAGAACCAATGAACTCTGCCCGTGAAAGCCTTCGCCCACATATATTTATTTGTCTCTGTGTGTTTGGTACTTAAAATAGAGCACACAGGTAGAGGGAGTGAAATTGTCTCTTCCTCTGCCTTACCTCAGCATGTTTCATTGTCTGAATCATTTCTCCCCATTTTCTCCAGGTGAACTGATCTCTTTGCCTGGAGATCAGTTGTAATAGCGGAAGATCTCCAGCTACTACCTGGAGGTTGGCAACCCGAGATTTAAATCAATTGAGCGCAATGAGGTAAAGTAAGAAAGAGGTCAGAGTTTAGCACCTCTACCTGAAAACTCCAATTCTGTCTTTAACAAAATAGAACTTCCTGCCTTATGCAAGAACGGATGGATCCTGCAGCTCCCGCGCTGCTTAGACCCACGTACTTAAGATATCATATTGGTATCGGAGAACAAAATAATAACTGTAACCAATGGAAAGGTGATATTGATTGTCCACTACAAGATTTTGGCAAGCTGATGAAGCTCCATATTGAAACGTGCAGTTGGAGCAACCCCACGTCCTTGCCCCCATTTGCTCGACCCTCCGAGTCAAGCCTCCAGTTTGCGCCGATGCCAGCCCGTCTCCCCCCGAGACGCTGCAGGCTCGGCCTTTCTCCGTGGACGGACTTTGGATTTTCTATGACACTCTGGATTTACCTTGGCACTATAGAGCCGGTTTGGCCATTAAGTGCATCCTTACTAGTCTGGTGTATTGGCTGGTTCAGCCGTGTGCACAATAGAGCCGCCTTGGCCAAATTAGTGCATCCTTTTCTGTTTGATTTTAGGTAATAGCCGGTTTAGGGCTGCCTTGGGCAAATTGTGCATCCTTTTCTGTTTGATTTTAGGTAATAGCCGGTTTAGGGCCGCCTTGGGCAAATTGTGCATCCTTTTCTGTTTGATTTTAGGTAATAGCCGGTTTAGGGCCGCCTTGGGCAAATTGTGCATCCTTTTCTGTTTAATTTTAGGTAATAGCCGGTTTAGAGCCGCCTTGGCCAAACTGTGCATCCTTTTCTGTTTAATTTTCGGTAATAGCCGGTTTAGGCTCCTTTTTGGTTTCATGTATTGGTGATTGTTCTGTAATTATCGTAACGGAGGGATTCGTAGTGTTGTATGACTGTTTATTACGTTAAGGGTGATGGATTTATAAATTTAGACATAGAGTAAAAAGTGTTTGTTGGTTTGTTTATTAACTGAGCCCTCGTGCTGTTGTTTCTACTAGCTACCTGGAGGTTGGCAACCGTAGGTTTAAAGCAATGGCATGCAATGAGGTAAAGTAAGGAAGAGGTTAGCGTTTAGCCCATCTTTACCTGAAAACTCCAATTCTGTCTTTACCAAAATAGAAGTTTGTGCCTTATGCAACCTCAGATGGATCCAAAGAGAAGACACATCGATCCTTCCCTCCCATCTGGTTTTGCAGTTGGATTGGTAGTCGTTTGCCACATATATGTCCATGTTTGGGGCCCTGCTTTTGTCGATTTTATCCTGTAATTTCATTAGAGTGCTTCTGTTGTCATGGCCAATGAGTCATAAAACTTATCTACACCACACTTTGGTTTCTTTCATTACAGCTTCACCGAGGACCTACAAAGATTGCACCCAAAGATATTGCCGGGGACGCTGGAATTGAGCGTCAGCCCCAGAAGTTAACACAAAGCAGGAGTTGAGGCAAGAGAAGGAACAGAATGCGCTCTGGGAAGCATTAATCCTTGGTCCTATTTTTCTGGCCAGAAGCAGTCATCCCGACAATCTCTTTCCACTCTTGTCGGTCTGCAAAAGGCTAATGGCAAGCGCGCACCACTCTGATTCGCATGCACGTTTGCCCACCGACCCTCAGGTGGTCGGCGGGCAGAGGGGCGAATTGCCGGGGGTTTGCCCGGCAATTTACAACTGGAAGTGCCGCCTCGCGAGGGGCCTTTTCCTCTTAGTTTGAGTGGTAAAGGGCCGCTTTTGCATAACCCACCAACTTTTGGATAATCTTCTGGTTTCTATGCCTTTCTCACCACCTTCTCATGGGTTGCTTCATCTTCTCCCCCCACCACCACCGCCGAACCGCCTCTTTCTTGCTTGTCCATCACTGCCTCTTTCATTCTCACCAGTTCCCTGATGCTTGCGCTTATTGTGACGCCACATGCACAATACAAAGATTGCACATGCACAATATTGGCACGGCTGCCTTGACAAGGTGGTCTGAGACAATGTGATGAGGTGATGTAAATGAAGTGTGCCCCCCCCCCCGAAGAACTATGCTCCAACTGATATGGCAGAAGAGAGGGGAAAGGGATATTCCAGCCTCTGCTGCCCATTAAAGGAACAAGAACTATAGGATAACTCCATCCCTTATGTCCAAGACAGACCACCAGCAAGGGAAGATCAGACCAACCCGATTTAGATATAAATTCTAACTTCAAGCTCATCTTCACTCCCCTTCTCTTGTTTGTCTTGTCTTTTTGGTGACGAAGGGTCTGTCTTTCATCATTAATGTAAGCTGATCTGGGAGATGTGTCAGAAAAGCGAGATATAAGGATAAAATTAAAACATGAACAAAATAAGTGCATTTGAACATTCAAAGGTGCTATATAAACGCTGAGAAGATATCCAGATTTCTTCAAAGAGGCATATCATATCCCATGGAATTAGGCTGCCGTCTATCTTATTATGTAAAACTGTTCTCTTGTGCAATAGAAAACAAATGTACCAACATTTTATCCAGCAAATCCTGAAAAGTATGTATGCTGGTTCAAAAATCCATCCAAATATGTGTCAGCAGTTCGAAAGCCTGACAAAGCCAAAGCAGGGATTGTGCAAATAAACTGGGAAGAATTTTTTCCCACCAATAACTTCAGCTGAATCGAATCTTCTTCTTTCCAGCAACACAAAAGAAAAGTCCTTATTCCGTTTTTAAAAAGTCTACTGATAGCTCTCCACTGAAAAAAGCCCTCCACCAGGATCATTATTAAATAATAATCCTTCAGCATTTTTATAGCACTATTGAATGTCAAAAATGCTTCCTGCCTATAACCTCAATATTCCTTACAGCAATCCCACGTGGTATCAAGATGACCTGAAAGAAGCTTTCTGTATGATTTATGAAATTATCTGTTCCTCATCGGCATTCAAGCTTTGGCTGTTGGGATTTTGAATAGTGGTGCCAAATCCCAGAAAAGGAACATTTGGGCATTGAAGCAGAACAGAAATGTCAGACACCTGTTTGTTTTGCCATCTGAAGGCAAAGAGATGGGTCTTGTTTGACGTTAGGACCTCTGAGGGTTATTCTTGATCGTCTATAAAAGAAGTCTTTTCATTATTATCTGTGTTTTATTCACTCAGTAAAAAAACAAACATTATCCCACCCTTGCTTCAAGGAACTCAGGACAGCACACGTTGTTTTGCGCGCCTCCATTTCATCCGCACACCAACCCTGGGATGGAAGTTGGGCTGAGAGAGAATAACCGGCCCAAGGTCATCCAACAAGCTCCATGGCAGAGTCGGGATTCGAACTGGGTTCTCCCAGATCCACGCCTGGTGCTCTGACCACTACTCGACACAGCCTTCAGGTCAGCTATTGACTTCAGAACCGCTATCCCTTTTATATTATAGATGGTAAGCCAAAGCCAGAGATGCCCTCCTGACCAATCGCAGTTTGGTGGGTACACCGTCCGTTTGGTGAGCGAGCGCCTTTTCCGTGGCAGCCCCACAATGATAGACAAGCTCCCCAGGGTGGTGCACCTGGCCCCCTCACTGTTGATCTTCAGAAGCCAGATTTTATTTTAGTTTTTTTTATTTTTACTTTTTGTTAAATTATAAAAAATCAATTAAAAATTTTATTAAAAAAAAGAAAGAAGAAGCAGCCAGCTGAAGACAATTTTGTTTAGTGTGCATTTTCATGTGTTTGTTAGTGTTGTGTTGGGGGGGGGGAAATATATATTTTAAAAACGACTGCATTTTGATTGATTTAGCACTGCATTTTGATTGATTTAGCGTTTATTCTTGGCAGTCCCAATAGGAGTTTTTAAAATTGTGACTTTTATGGGATTTATCATAGTATTTAATTGTGTTTTTGTAATGTTTTACTTACATCGTGAGCCGCCTCGAGTTCCAGAAGCGAGAAAGGCAGCTAATAAATGTTTTAAATAAATAGACAAATAAAGCTAAGAGAACAGCAGCATTCCTAGGACTACCTAGTAAATCATGACTGAGGCGCATGTGGTGTAGCAGAACTATGTGAGGAATGGAGTAAGTCACTAAATCCAGATGAAGCAGCACGGTGTGGATGATTTAAAGTTTACCCCTCTAACACCCCCCACTGCCTTTTAAAGACTGTTTTCTCCCAAGAACAGAGGTTAACTCCACTAAGGGGGGGAGGACAGCATTTAAAAATGGTTTGGGGTGGAAACCCATCTTCGTGTCGTCGGATCTGGGAGACCTGGGTTCAAATCCTCACTGCCCCGTGAAACTCACTGGGTAGCATTGGGCCAGATACTTTCTCTCTCTCAGCCTAGGGTTGTTGTGAGGACACGGTGGAGGAGGAGAGATTGCTGTCCACCACCCTGCGCTCTTTGGAGGAAGTGTGGGATAAAACGATATTAGACAGATAAATGCATATTTAAATAAAAGAAAAAAGCCGGCAGAAGCTTCCACTCCCTTCTCCCTTCTTTGCCATGCTTGAAATCACCCCCAGCAAATACGGAAGTGACAAGACCCAGGATGAATCCTGGCACATCACAACTGTTGTGCTTGGAGGCAAAACTGGACCCACCAACTTCTTCATCACCCCGCACCAACCCGCTGACACGGTACTGACAAATCTGGCCTCGGTCAAATCAGAGATTAGTCCAAACTCGGTATCGCTTTCTGGTCTCATGCATTTTAGGGAGTCACCGACTCATCTCATGGCGATTCTTTTCTGTTTTAAGCACTGGTTCCCAACCAGGGGTCCGTGGACCCCCAGGGGTCTGCGAGAACTAAATTAAGGTCTGCGAAACAAAGTTATAAACCCATAATAAATTAATCTTTTCAATTAAAAGTTCTCTATTATAAAAATATATATTCAAATATTATTCTAAGCTTAAAGTTTAACTAACAGTTATGATTAAAGTTTATTTTCAAATTCTCGGAATTTTTATTTTGAACCTTGGGTCCCTGCACCGAATGAAAAAGTCCTAGTGGTCCCTGGTCAAAAAAAGGTTGGGAACCACTGGTTTTAAGGGACTAACAGTGCAATCCTATACACAGTTACTCCAACCTAAACTAATCAGGCTCAATGGGCTTAAACTGGAAGGGCACTGGCATCTGAGTGGACACGCTTAAGACTGTGCTCTGTTCACTTCTCCCCTCCCTGTTTTCCGTGAAGTCTGAACCCATCCAGACCTCCAGGCACACAATCTGCTAGGAATTTCTCCGGTGCAAACCTCACAGCAACAGTTCTCTGGCCCACCTCCCATTCCTTCCTTTTTCCTAACTGATAAGACTACAGCGGGAGGTTTCCCCTCTCCGCATATCCCTCGGCTACACCTCCTTCTGAGCCGTGCTGCCCTTCACCCCGTTCGCTTCCCTCCTTCTCACCTCTCCAGACATGTGTGGGGCAAGGCAGCTAGTCCTTTGCACATTTTGCCGGCTGGTGGGTGACGATGTCCTGTCCTCGATGCCAAGCAGACAGCGTGGGGGAAAGGCTGCGGCTCTGTCTCTACAGCTGCCTGCCTCTTTCCAGCAATATATAAAGAGGCTGCCTTGAATCCAGGCCAGCCCCTTTGGCCAATCACATTCAACACAGTATTTCAGAGCGTTGGAGCAATAGCCAGACAGGCAGAGACCTCTCGAAGAGACTGACGCCGTCTTCCCGCACTCTGGTTTTTTTGTGTTGTACAAGATAGCAGCTGTTGACTCATCCCCACACTGACATGGGCTCACCGGATCTCAGGATGGGCTCAGGATCACTTAGGCAGGGCTATCGACTTCAAGTTAGTCCGGTCCTTTGTAGCTTCTGTGGGGGGAATATTCGCAGGATCCTCCCAGATTTGTTGCATCCCACATCATTTTAAGTATTAAAATCAGACTTTGGTGGGGGGGAAGGGGTCCCTGCCCTGGGTACATAAGAACATAAGAATAGCCCTGCTGGATCAGAGCAAAGCCCATCAGGTCCAGCAGTCTGTTCACACAGTGGCCCACCAGGTGCCTCTAGGAAGCCCCCAAACAAGACAGCTGCAGCAGCACCATCCTGCCTGTGTTCCACAGAACCTAATGCTCCTCTGATCCTGGAGAGAATAGGTATGCATCATTAGTATCCATTTTAACTAGCAGCCATGAATACTCCTTTCCTCCATGAACATGTCCACTCCCCTCTTAAAGCCTTCCAAGTTGGCAGCCATCACCACATTTTGGGGCAGGGAGTCCCACAATTTAACTATGCGTTGTGTGAAAAGATACTTCCTTTTATGTGTTTTGAATCTCTCACCCTCCAGCTTCAGCAGATGACCCCGCGTTCTAGTGTTATGGGAGAGGGGGAAAAACCTCTCCCTGTCCACTCTCTCCAAACCATGCATAATTTTATAGACCTCTATCATGTCTCCCCTCAGCCGCCTTCTTTCCAAGCTAAACGGCCCTAAGCGTCCTTTGCCATTTCCATTTATTTACTAGCTCCTTTGACCAAAGGTCTTGAGCTTAACTAAGTGTCCTTTGCACATTTTGGACACAACTGGACACAGGTGGGGAAATAGGCATCAAAGGTCATGGTATAATACTGATAATTATTAATACAACATTGGACTTGATCCCAACGATCACTTCTGCTAACAGAAGGTACGTCCATTAGCCAAATGGCACTTCCCTGCCTCCCCTGTCCCACTGAAGCCCTTTGATCTGTCCAAAAGGCTGCTTCTGTTCCACATGACAAAAGAGGGGTTCTTGGAATGGCCAACAAAGGACGCCACAGCAGTGGATTCCAGTTCTGCATCACACTATAGTCAGCCCCGTATTTGAATGACAAATATGTGGCTTTTGGGCAATCAATCGAGGGTTCAGATGTTCTCCAGAAACTGGAAGCAACAGACACATTCATTGAGAGGCCGGTTGTAAAATGTACAATTATTGGCTATGGAATTTTTGAGTCTTGATTATAAAGAAAAGAAATCTAAATCTTTTGGTGTCCTTTCCCATTTTAGAAATGTTCATTGCATTTGATAACACAATGGCTTGAGAACTCAAGGCTGGTTCAGTGTGGCTACACTCCCGAGAGCTCCTTTTGGGAGCCAGCGTGGTGTAGTGGTTCAGAGTGGTGGTTTGGAGCGGTGGAGTCTGATCTGGAGAATCAGGTTTGATTCCCCACGCTTCCACATGAGCGGCGGAGGCTAATCTGGTGAACTGGATGTGTTTCCCCACTCCTACACACGAAGCCAGCTGGGTGACCTTGAGCAAGTCACATTCTCTCAGCCCCACCTACCTCACAGGGTGTCTGTTGTGGGGAGGGGAAGGGAAGGTGATTGTAAGCCAGCCTGAGTATCCCGTAAGTGGTAGAGAAAGTCGGCATATAAAAACCAACTCTTCTTCTTCTTCCTTTAAGTGTATCCAAGAAGACACATGTTCTCAACTCTGTTCTTCAAAGAGCAGCATCCTGTGATGAGCCCTCCATTGCTTGGGATACTCCAAAGTCTCAAAAGCTGATGGTCAAATAAGGGAGGGGATTTTTCAGACAATAAATTAGTACAAAGTCCTACTACGAGCGTATAATTAATTGCGTTGTTCCTATAGACACTTAAGAAGGTGGTATTAATCTGTGATAACAGACACCTGATATATCATTGAGGCACTGGAAGCAGAACTAATAAATGAATTCTCTGTTTTTCCCATCCTCCCCCAAAAAATGCTGCTTCTGAGGGATATTTGTTCATTAACAGCCAGCATCCACCTTCACATACCCCCTCAGCTACTACTTCCACATTACCTTTTACTCAGTATGGGGACAGTGAGGTGCAGTGGTCAGAGCAGGACTAGGGTTGACCTGAAACTTGAATTAAAATGCCACTCCACCTATGACGCTTACCGGGTGATCCTGGCTGGTCACTCTCCTGGCTGATGTCACAGGGTTGTTATAAAGATAAATCGGGGGAAGGAGAGCCATATCTACTGTTCTGAGGGCCTTATAGGAAGGCTGGGATAAAAATGATAGAATACAGGATGCCTCAGAGAAGCCTTGAAGCAAGAAGATTCTCTATGTCAAGGCTGCTTGTAGAGAAGGGGTGGGAATGGTGATGGCTTCTGTCCCACGTCATTGTCTTGCTCGGTATAGCCTTTCACGTGTTTTCTTTTCAACACTCCAGTTTTCTATTTTTATTCCCTTTATCCGGTTTTAAAACAATAAACACCACATCATTCCAATGGAATCTCCCATAATTTTTCTTTCTCTGAATGTGTATTTTAATCTGAATAAACCAAGCATGCAAATGTGGGACAGCAACCATCAATAACGAACACTATTTTGCATTCCTATGTTATTCGCTGACGCTTTGCTGCTGGAATTGCATCAATTCGAGCTGAAGATCCCAGGGCAGGAACAAAAGGAACAAAAGGAACTTCACCAGCTCTGTGATTCAGCCTCGGAAGCTGTCCAATAGAAGGGACTAACGCCACCGGTGTGTGGCCAGGGCTTGGTGGCAGAGCATCTGCTTTGAATGCAGAAGGTCTCGGGTTCAAGTTTGGGCCTCAACCTTCAGAGCTCAAAAGCAGAAAACAGCAGCATCCTGTTCCCAGCAGAATTTGTGCTCTGGAATGTATGAAATATTTGATACGGCTGAAAGCATTATTGGTTTAATGAAGAATATTTTGATTGAAAGACGTTTTATCTAAATCAAATGCCATGAGTACTTTTTGAATAATTGAGAACCCAGATAGAGGTGTTTGTGAAAAGCAAGCACTCTTTTTTTTCTGCAGCCCACTTTTAAAGGCAAGAGATGTTCAGAGATGGTTTGACATTGCCTTCCTCTGCAAAGCAACCCTGGGTTTCTTAGTGGTCTCCCATCCAAATACTAACCAGGGCAAACCCTGCTTAGCTTCCAAGAGCTGATGAGATTGGGCTAGTCTGGGCCACACATGCATACACATACATGTGGCGATGGAAGTCTGACAGAGGAGCATCTGCACCCAGCAAGACCTAAGGGCCCTGACCTGGATAGCCCCAGGCTAGCCTGGTCTCATCAGATCTCAGATGCTAACCAGGTCGGCCATGGTTAGTATCTGGATGGGCGGCCTCCAAGAAATAGCAGGGTTGTGATGTGTGGGCAGGCAATGGCAAACCACCTCCTGAACATCTTGTCTTGAAAACCCTATGGGGTCGCCATAAGTAGCTTGTGATTTGATGATGCGCATGCACACACACACACACACAAGATCTAGGGAGGTCTTAAATTTGGAGGGGATGCAAACACACTAACCTGCTTGTTGTTTTGCCAGTGGCCTGGGACTAGGGTTCTTTCTGGGAGGGAAAAGGAAGAACCCTCCAGCTAGAGTTAGGAATGTCCTCTAGACTGTTTCTTCATGCTTTAAATGACTCCCTTTTCATCACTATGGGTACACATTCAGATACTGGATACTCGAAACCCAAATGCAAAATGCCACTTTCATGTGATATAGTTACAACTAATCCAAATTAAACAATTAATCTTATTGAGAAATCTTCTGATCTCACTCTTAGTGTGGAGCCTTGGCATTCAGCTTAGACTGCAAGTTAGGGTTGCCAGGTCTCTCTTCACCACCAGCGGGAGGTTTTTGGAGAACTGGGTTTGATTCCCTGCTCCTCCACATGAGCGGCGGACGCTGATCTGGTGAACTGGATTTGTTTCACCACTCCTACACATGAAGCCAGCAGGGTGGCCTTGGGCTAGTCACAGCTCTCGTAAAGCTCTCTCAGCCCCACCTACCTCACAGGGTGTCTGTTGTGGGGAGGGGAAGGGAAGGTGATTGTAAGCCGGTTTGACTCTTCTTCAAGTGGTAGAGAAAGTCGGCATATAAAAACCAAATCTTCTTTCCCCTTCACCATTTCCATAATAAAAATGCTCTCCCCACCCACCCACTCCCGCTACTATTAGCCCAGCAGGAGAAAATGAGAGGCAACTTTGCTGGTGGGGGTATTTAACTACGGGCCAAACTAGATGAGCCATGGAGAACAGGTCTATCAGTGGCTACTAGCCATGGGGACTAAAGAGAATCTCTCTGTTTAGAGGCCGTAAACCTCTGAATCCTAGTGCTGGGAGGCAACACTGGGGGAAGTCCTTGGCCACTATACCCTGCTGTTGGCCCTCCATAGTAACTGGTTGGCCACTGTGTGAAACAGGATGCTGAACTAGATGGCCCACTGGTCTAATCCAGCAGGGCTCCTATGTTCTTATGATCCCTAGGTATTTACAGGAGTCTGCCCATTCACACATAAACCCTGCCTCCCTCCTCCTATGCCTTTCCTTACTGTGCTCGGGTGCACATTCCTTTTCTTCCTAGTTAACCCCTTCCTGCATTACAGATGGGCTGCAAAAAGGGTTCACACACCAGAGTGCAGCCCAGTAGGGCATGGAGAGAGTAGACAGGGAGGAGCTTTTCTCCCTCTCTCATAATACCAGAATGCGGGGTCATCTGCTGAAGCTGGAGGGTGATTCAAAACTCATAAAAGGAAGCATTTCTTCACACAATGCATAGTTAAATTGTGAAACTCCCTGTCCCAGGATGTGGTGATGGCAGCCAACTTGGAAGGCTTTAAGAGGGGAATGGACATGTTCATGGAGGAGAGGGCTATCCATGGCTACTAGTAAAAATGGATACTAGAGTCATGATGCATACCTATTCTCTCCAGGATCAGAGGAGCATGTCTATTATATTAGGTGCTGTGGAACACAGGCGGGACAATGCTGCTGCAGTTGTCTTGTTTTGTGGGCTTCCTATAGGCACCTGGTTGGCCACTGTGTGAACAGACTGCTGGACTTGATGGACCTTGGTCTGATCCAGCATGGCCTTTCTTATGTTCCCATGGCAGAACTTAGCTCCCCTTACCCATACACTCCATTTCTGTTTAAAAATAGACCTCCCTGTTTTCTAGCATTGGGCAGTGAGAAATAGATGAAAACCCACCCTATACATATTATTTTGCTTACTATCTGCTTCAGTTACCAAATACCTCCCTGTACTTACTATATATGCACCAATTCTAACTGGCTATAAAATAGGATTCACCCCCCCCCCTTTGGCAAGAAAAATCCCTTGAGTGAAGGCGTATACGGGGGAGGGGGTAAGAGTTACCAATGGAAACAACCCTCTCCTCCAATTTAATAAAACACAGGCAAAAATGAAAATGCATTTTAATAATTGAAAGATAAAATGAACTCAAAATAGATACTACTATTATAAAATCCATAGTGTCAGTAGAGGCAGTCAGACAGGATTCTGTTCCCAGTATAGCTAGTAAAAATATCCCAGGAGTGTTGAAGGTGCAAAGCCCTGGTTCAAATTTCAGTTCAGGAATGCTTTCAATTACAATCTATAAGGTGCTAAGCATTCAAAGCACTGCACCTACAGTATGTTGCTGGATAACTATTACGTTCAGACTTGGATGCCGATTGTAACATGGATCAGACAGAAGAAATATCTAAACTCTGTCTGGTCTTTTTATGGATCATTTTGACCCAGTTACTGTGATAGGATCTGTGAAAGCTACCGCTTGTACCCTGGATCCTTGTCCATCCTGGTTGCTGAAATCATGTAAGAACCACACAAATGAGTCATTGATGCCTATCATAAATCAATTACTGACTCAGGACGTCTTCCCTTGGCCACTCAAAGAGGCAGTCATGCATCCACTACTTTAAAAACCATCCCTACAGAAAAGTGACGCTGCCAATTATTGTCCTGTCTTTAATCTGCCCTTTCTGGACAAGGTGATTGAAAGAGAAGGGGCAGACCAACGCCAGGTCTTCTTGGATCACCCACGCATTCTGGAACTGGCTTCAGGCCAGGCCATGGGACAGAGATGACACTGGGGACTTTAGTTGATGATCCCCATCTGAATGTAGACGAAGGCCAGGCCTCTTTGTTGCTCCTACTGCATTTATTTGCTGCCTTTGATACCGTAGACCACACTATCTTGTTGAAACGTTTGGCGGCAGAAGTAGGTATCAGAGGATGAGCGTTGGTTTAAATTGTTCCTTACAGACCAGACTCAAAAGAGTTGTTATTGGAGACCAGTTATCATCAGTGTGGGATATGTCCTGTAGGGCTCCACAGGGCGCTATCTAATCTCCCATACTATTCAATCTCTAAGTAAAGCCCTTAGGAGAAATCATTTGTAGTTTTGGAGCTGGAGGCCATCTGTATGTTGACAGTATGCAGTATGCTGGCCCAGCTCTGTGCTCTCTATCTAAATCTCCTGGGGATGTGTTAGAGGACTTGAGCTACTACCTGACTGCTGGGGTTAAATGGCTGAGAGAGAACAAATTGAAACTTAACCCAGACAAGATGGAGGTGATGCTGGTTGGGAAGCCTCAAATCTTGGACATAATGTTCCTCACTTTTGATGGGATTCAGCTGACCCTAGCTGACTCAGTCGAGAGCTTAGGAGTTACACCGGGTCCAGCATTACTGCTGGAGGAACAAAATAATGCAGCCATTTTTTAAAAAAGCTTTATTTCAACTTAGTTTAACCTGGAAGATGGCCCCCTACTTTCACTTGGCTGATTTGGCCACCTGGATAGATGACAAAGGAACATCGAGAGTAGACTACTGTAATGCACTCTATATAGGTCTCCCCTTAAAATCAACTTGGAAACTCCAGTTAGTGCAGAATGCTGCAGCTCGGTTATTATCAGGAATTAGGTAGTGCGTGGATATTACACCCATTCGGCAGTCACTCCACTGCTGTCTATTAGGTACCAGGTTCAATTCAAGGTATTGGCCACCAAATACAATGACCTTCATGGCCTCGGACCCTCATTTCTGCAGTACTGACTCTCCTCCTATGCCCCACTATGACAACTTTGCTTATCCGAAAAGGGCCTTCTGTATTAAGTGCCGTCAAGTCGCTTCCGACTCATGGCGACCCTATGAATCAATGTCCTCCAAAACGTCCTATCTTTAACAGCCTTGCTCAGATCTTGCAAACTGAGGGCTGTGGCTTCCTTTATAGAGACAATCCATCTCTTGTTGGGTCTTCCTCTTTTTCCCCGCTGTCTTTTCCTAGCATTATTGTCTTTTCCAGTGACTCTTGTCTTCTCATCATGTGACAAAAGCATGATAGCCTCAGTTTAGTCATTTTAGCTTCTAGGGTCAGATCAGGCTTGATTTGATCTATAACCCACTGATTTGTTTTTTGGGTGGTCCACGGTATCTGTAATACTCTCCTCCAACACCACATTTCAAAGGAGTCTACTTTCTTCCTATAAGCTTTTTTCATTGTTCAGCTTTCACACCCATACATAGTAATAGGGAATACAATGGCATGAATTAACTTGATCTTGGTGGCCAGTGACACATCCTTACACTTCAGAATCTTTTCTAGCTCCTTCGTGGCTGCCCTTCCCAGTCTCAATCTCCTGATTTCTTGGCTGCAGTCTCCATTTTGGTTGATCATGGAGCCAAGGAATAGAAAGTCTTCAACAATTTCAATTTCCTCATTATCGACCCTTAAAGTTGAGTAATTCTCCTGTAGTCATTACTTGTGTCTTCTTGATGTTCTGTAGGTACTCTCCCCCACTGCAAATAGGTGAAATCAACAACTGCCTGCTCATGTGTGTTTCCTGTAGTGGCTCCCACCCTATGGAATGCCTGCCTGTGGAAGGCTACCATCCTTTTGCCTTTCCACAAGCTATGTAAAACCCTGTTCTGGGGGACGTTTTTATAAAGGAAAGTGGGCTACATGCATTATAACAGAACCATTCAGGAAGACACTTCAAGAGAGGGAAGGGGGCTGTGAATTAATACGTATTATCTGTTGCTGTACATTTTTATCTTGCTCTCACTGTATATTTCTACTTATATAATGTCATTTCTTGCATTTTTTAACATGACTTATTTAATACTTATCCCTCGGTTCAGATTTCTGCAATCCTAGTCCTATTACATTGTTTATTAGATGTCTCTTCAGCCTGTTGATTGCACTGATTTACATTATGTAATCCACCTTGAGTCTCACCGAGAAAGGCGGACTATAACTCACAATAATAAATAATAAAGTCAATCAATATTATCATCCCCATCAAGCAGATGTGTTGAAACAGAATTGTGTTGAAACAGGCCGCCTCATGAATTTGCAGCAGAGGTGAAATTCTCTACCCCACCTCAAATGGCTTTGAACAAGGCACAGTCACTCTGCTTTTGATCCCCACCAGTACACTGGTAAGGCTGCCTCTGTGCACACGTTATCTGAGAGTAAAAACTCCACTGAATACAGCAGAGATTGTTTCTCAGCAAATTCACAGGACTGATGCTGCAGGAAATACACTCAGTGGTGCTTGTTTGCGAATTGGGGAAGGGATGAAAGATGACATTGTAAATTATGAGCAGGCTAAATACTTCCATGTGTCTGAAGACGGGTTGTTCTTCTGTTATACGAGCGCTCGGGACACTTTTCAGCCTCCTTTTAATGAAAAATCCAGCTGTTGCTTAGGAGACTGCATTGGCAATCTGTCAGTTTCCCAGACATGTCTGCATGTTCCGCCTCCAGATTTGCAAACAAATTATCTTTTGTCAACTTTCTCTCATTGTTTTTGTCTGTTAAACCACACTGATACATCCTCACCCTCCCATGCTCATTGCACAGAGTTTCTCTTTTAGCATCCCTTTTTTAAAAAGTCTGCCTCAAAAGATGTAAAAAACAAACGGCACCACCTGAATGACAGATCTTTGAGCGCAATCCTCCCAAAAGATCTCCTGAGTAAGCCCCCAATGAAACAAATGAGCATTTTGGAAGACAGCAATACCTTTATCACTATTAACCTTTCTAATAAGCTTGGGGGGGGGGGGGGGCGCAAGGGAAGGACTCAGGAGCAATTCTTACTCAGAAGTAAATCCCATTGTATTCAATGGGGCTTAATCCCAAGAAAGGCTATTTCACGTCTGGGGCAGTGGTTAAAAATGTCAGACTAGGATCTAGTAGACCCAGGTTCAAATCCCCACTCCGCCATGGAAGCTCACTGGGTGACCCTGGGCCAGTCACACATTCTCAGGTTAACCTACCTCACGGGGTAGTTGTGAGGATTAAAATGGAGAAGAGAACGATGTAAGCCACTTTGGGTCCCCAGTGGGGAGAAAGTATGAATGAACTAAAAATACACCTTTAAGATTGAAACCACAGTTTATCTCTTGAGTAAGAGAGTCTTAGGGTGAAACTACACAATTCAACTTCCTCAGGCTTGCCACAGGACAGCTGCAAGTTCCCCGCTGCAGGGCCCCGATTCTGGTCAGGAACTTCCGTGGGAAGAAGAGTTAGTTTTTATATGCTGACTTTCTCTGCCACTTAAGGGAGAATCAAACCGGCTTACAATCACCTTCCCTTCCCCTCCCCACAACAGACACCCTGTGAGGTAGGTGAGGCTGAGAGAGCTCTAAGAGAGCTGTGACTAGCCCAAGGTCACCCAGCTGGCTTCGTGTGTAGGAGTGGGGAAACAAATCCAGTTCACCAGATTAGCCTCCGCCGCTCATGTGGAGGAGCGGGGAATCAAACCCGGTTCTCCAAATCAGACTTCACCGCTCCAAACCACCGTTCTTAACCACTACACCACGCTGGCTCTCAGGAAGGGCTCCTTCCTTCCCCTGTGCTGTTTTTCCAGATCCAAAACATTGCCAAAGGCATTATATGCCTTGTCAGTGAGCTTCGCATGCCAGAATGCAATGCATAGGCAGCCCTCCCCTCCACTGAGAGAGCAAAGAAAGCCCTCCCCAGCACCATCTTGGGTCAGGAAAATCGTGTGGGAGGGGGCACGAACACCACCTCCCCCCATGCCATGGTCCCAACCAGAATCAGGCCCCTGCTGCAATTCTAAATGGAGTTGCTATAGGGAACATGCACCTGTAGCCAGTGTGGTGTAGCGGTTAAGAGCGGTGGTTTGGAGTGGTGGACTCTGATCTGGAGAACCAGGTTTGATTCCCCACTCCTCCACATGAAGCCAGCTAGGTGACCTTGGGGTAGTCACAGCTCTCTTAGAACTCCCTCAGCCCCACCTAATTCACAGGGTGTCTGTTGTGGGGAGGGGAAGGGAAGCCAGTTTGATTCTTCCTTAAGTGGTAGAGAAAAAAGGTAAAAAGGTAAAGGTCCTCTGTGCAAGAACTGGGTCATTCCTGACCCATGGGGTGATGTCACATCCCAACGTTTACTAGGCAGACTTTGTTTATGGGGTGGTTTGCCAGTGACTTCCCCAGTCATCTTTCCCTTTACCCCCGCCAACCTGGGTACTCATTTTACCGACCTCTGAAGGATGGAAGGCTGAGTCAACCTTGAGCCTGGTACCTGAAACCGACTTCCATCGGGATCGAACTCAGGTCGTGAGAAGAACTTGGACTGCAGTACTGCAACTTACCACTCTGCGCCACAGGGCTCCTAAGTGGTAGAGAAAGTCGGCATATAAAAACATATAAGATCTATCTATCTATCTACATATAAAAACTTCTTCTTCTATGGCTGCAAGTCCCTGTGGCAACCCTTTGAAAGACATAACATGTGGTTTGACCCTAGGGATGGGCAAGGCTCAAGAAATAAACTGGGCAAGGCTCAAGAAATAAACTGTGGCTACAATCTTAAATACACTTTGTCCCTTAGACATCCTTCACGTGGGAACTGCTTCCCTGTGGTACAATCCTGCATGGTTGCATATGAACGATGCCACAAAGTGCAATACAGTTTTTTCAGGCTAAGTTTCAATATGCCAAAAATCTAATGACAAAGCAAAAAAAAAGAAGAAGAAGAAGACAAATACTCTTTTTTTATGAAAACTGCCTTGCAACTGAGTTTATTGTCATGGAATTTGCCCATTTATCATAAATTCACAACACAGGAAAACTAAAACACCTCTTTGCCGAGTGCAGGTTTACTGCCAAGGCAGCCCAGGGCCGTGGTTCAAAAACAGTAACTCTAATAACTGGCAACTGGGCAAGGCACCCTGGACTGCAGGAACTGGCTAGTCACAATCCTTCACGTCTGTCCAACAGAAACAAAGCAACACAGGACTTAAAACTTCCCAACTTTTTTCCTTTGCCAACATGGCACAAACCTTTCCAGAATGATTTGCATTCACTTTGGTTAAAGGCTAATGCACCGACGAAACAGCATGGTCCTTAAGGAAGACAGGACAGCATTGTTGTTGGGGGTTTTTTTGCCACGTGGCCTTCCGGCGGCAAGCACAATACCCTCCTGCATCTCAAGACATATTTCCATAGGAAAGACGTCCACATTTCCACTGGGAAAAGCTGGCACAACTATGCAAAGTCCAGACACCTGGCTAGGCAGGCCCAAGAAACGCTGCTGTGGACCTCAGCACATCAAGAGCCCTTCCTTTGCCGCCAAGCGCTGCCGGTGGATTTTGTCTTGCTGCAGCTCTTCGTGGTTCGGGTGCCACAGCTTCAAGATGATCCTTTCGATATTGAGAGAGTAGATGGTGTGAGCAGGGATCACTTCTCGGTGGATCTACAGGTGGTGCACACATGGAGGAAATCTGATCAGCGACAAATTTGGGGCTTAAAACCCCAATTCTCCAACCTAAATCAACATCTCCCCTCTAACTTCTTTATTTCTTATGCTTCTATTGTGCTAGCGGGCAATAAAGCTTTGCAAGAAGCAGCGTCAGCACTGAGGGGGGGCTGCAAGTGAAAGGAAGCCATCCTGGCTGCCAAGGCAACCAAGGTGATGCCCCCGGCCTAGTCAGCCAACTCCTGGTCACTGTAGTAACCCAAACTGATGCCCACTGTTTCTCTGAGGAGACGCCTCCCGGCTCACCCACACAGCCCCCAGTCAGGAGCTTTCCCCTGCTCCCTTCCAGCTGGGCATGTGCGTCTTGTCACAGCTCACCCAGCATAGAGACAGGAAAGAAGGGGCTAGGCCCTAAGACAGACTGGTGACAGAGACAGCTTGCCTCAGGAATGGTGCGGGGAAAGACTGAGTAAACAGCTAGCTAGGGATGGGGTTACATGTGAGAGAATTTATCAGCCACCAGCAATCTTATTTTATTTTTGCCATGTCCAGCGTGTAACAGGATGGTTTTTACCATATTTTCAATATCTCTGTCGTTTTTTCTGGATTAAAACTGGAGGCGAACTTCGCTCTTACTCTCAAAAAGGTACTTTTACAGCAGGCATTCAGGATAGGGCCAGCATCCTCCTTGCAACAGTGGGACTGCCCAGGTGATAATGTCTCCCAGGATCCCACCCTGCCCAGTCCCAGTAAGGATTCAGGGACCGTATCATGCTTCTCGGCATCCCTCTACACCTGTCAACCGTAGCCTAGGCTGAGTCAGGGTATCACATTCCCTTATCCTTATACAAGAAGGGGCGGGAGGATCAATGCCGCACCAGACTCCTCCATGCAGAACCGCACACAGCACTGGATGCGTCCAACTGCAGAGATGTAATTTTTCAAGGCAGACTTCAGCCCCTCGCAGGGTATTCAGCTTTGCAATCACTGCACCAGCCATGAGACATCTCCAATCCCCACCCAGAATTCACAGAAAAATGGCAGATTAATTTGTGAAAACCTATAAGATCTGGATTGAATGGAGTGGAGGAAGGGTCTGCTTTCCTGGATTTATGGAGCTGTGGCAGGAAATGAATTAAACCAGATCTAAAGCTGGAGCTTGGTTAATGGCTGCACGCAAGAGGGAAGTATGTGTGGGATGAAGAAGAAGGGCGCACACGAGAGGGAAGTATGTGTGAGAAGAAGAAGAAGAAGGAGGTCACACACAAGAGGGAAGTATGTGTGGGAAGAAGGAGGAGGAGGAGGAGGAGGAAGAGGAGAACTTTCCAGGGCTGTTGCTCAGACTGGGTTCTTTGCTAGAAGATACCTTCTCCAGGAGAAGCTAGTCAGAGGGACAGCAAAATTACCTGCAATGCCTCAAAGAGGTCATACATATTCACAGGCGGCAGAGATGCTGGCGCAGTATCCCCAGAACAGGCTAGCAGGAGGGCAGCCTGCTGCTCAGCATCGTCAGGAGGAGGGTGGGAAGCCAGGTTCTGACCAGGAGGGGGTGCCAAGCAGGTTGGCGGGCTAGAAAAAGAGAGACGAAGAGGGGGGGAAATGACCCAGCATTACATTTTGGAAAAGCAGACATCCAAGTTTGGTTCTTTCCCCCAAGGGCTGATTTGGGCTTTATCCAAATTCTAGAAGCATGAATTTATGATTCAAAGCCTTTATAAAAACTGCATTTTGTTTGAACCAGTTCCAAACGGTTGAATGACAAATTCATCATCTGACGATTTTGCCTCCTGAAATCATTCAGCATGGTGTAGTGGTTAAGAGTGGCAGACTCTTATCCGGAGAACCAGGTTCGATTCCCCACTCATGAAGCCTGCTGGGTGACCTTGGGCCAGTCACTGTTCTCTCTGAACTCTATCAGCCCAGGCGGAGGCAGGCAACGGCAAACCACCTCCCAACATCTTTTGCCTTGAAAACCCTACAGGGTCGCCATCAGTCAGCTGTGACTTGACAGCCCTTTCCATCACCAATTATTCAGGGTTCATTTACACAACCTAATTTCCTGTGGGACAATGCACTTATAGCTTGGAACCTTGGCTTTAGGAGGTGGGTTAGTACAGACCAGCTTTTTATCTGTCACCGATCACATGATTAGCTGCTAAATGAGAAGATTAAATTATACTAACCGTTATTTCACCTAATGCTGTGACTGGCACTGCCACCACTAGCGGTGAGAAAAGTGTTAGTACATCAGACCAAGCCGTGTTGCAAGCTTTCCTCGATTGCTGGAGAACAGTCGGAGGACTAACCCTTAAACCGCTCACTGTATACCTCAGCAGCACCAGACTGGCATGCCAAGGTTGTTGCAAACCAGACCAGTAAACGTGACCCGCCTCTACTTTTTATGTGCCTGAATGTTACTGCAAGTACTTCGAAACTGCAGTTTTCCTTAAAAAGGTAAAGGTAAAGGTCCCCTGTGCAAGCACCGGGTCATTCCCGACCCATGGGTACTCATTTTAACGACCTCGGAAGGATGGAAGGCTGAGTCAACCTTGAGCCGGCTACCTGAAACCGACTTCCATCGAGATTGAACTCAGGTTGTGAGCAGAGTTTGGACTGCAGTACTGCAGCTCACCACTCTGAGCCACGGGGCAGTTTTCCTTACCATTCCATTAAATTGTTGTAAGCGACAACACTGTTCTTCAGGTAAGGCTGCGGATTGACGTTGCTTCCAAAGGCGTATCTGAAGTGACCATCCTTCAGGCGGTAGGCCTTCCTCCTGGATATTACTGACGCAAGGATATCCTTGAGATGCTTCTGCAGAGACAAACCCAAACACCGCAGCATGAGGAAAAAATGAGCAGAGGGAGCGTATCGGGGGAAACTCTCAGGCAGGGTCAAAACAGACACTCTGGGCACCAAAATGACAAACCCCAGACACTAAGAGCCAACCTAAATGTAACAGGGGCAGCCATATTTAGTTATTCACATGTCTGTCCCCAATCATGCACAAAGGAGAGGACAGTCTAAGATAACAAAGAGGCTTATGGGTAAGGTTACCCCCTAGTACTTTCCCCCATCTTGATTCCTGCTTTAAGACCAGGGAAGAAAAAAAGTCCCTAAAGCAATGGACAGAGAAGAGAAAAAAAAGGCAGAGGTGAGTTCAGATCTCCTGTTGGTGCAAAAACTAGGCCCTTCATCCTCCACATCTGATGTGAATGTGGCAGATATTTGAACAGCAAACATGGTTGCTTCTTTCACATATAGGCTGGTCATAAGAAGATAAGAAAAGCCCTGCTGGATCAGACCAAGGTCCAACAAGTCCAGCAGTCTGTTCATACAGTGGCCAACCAGCTGCCTCTAGGAAGCCCATAAGCAAGACGACTGCAGCAGCATTATCCTGCCTGTGTTCCACATGCTCCTCTGATACTAGAGATTGTCAGTCCTGAGCTTTGCAGTTACTTGATGCAAACCAGGGCCCTCGACAGCCACACCAAGGTACACACCCATCCCTTGGTCTTTCTCTGGTGACTGAGCAAAGCTCCACGTGCAGAGTATCCTGGGGAAGCAAAACAGAAAGGACCAAGGCAATCCCTGGGGAGTCTGGGCATGCAGGGAAGCCCTGTAGACTTTTCTATTTGCAAACCATGCAAGCACTGATTGCTATCCAATCTAGAAACTACCATTCTTTAAAAATGAACACACACACCCACTAGCCCCACCTGCCAATTCAGATTTTCAGGAATTCAAGCCTTTGCATCAGACTTGAGTTTTACTTTGCAAAGCACCGTATTAGGTGCTTTATGAACAACAAGAAAAACCCATTCTTTGTGAGAAGATTTACACACACACACACACACACACACACACACACACACAGCCTGTTTTGACCATACGCTGGGAGAATAAGTTAAGATAATGCACACCCAGAGGGTGTGCTCTGGGACATGGATGTCTGTTTTGCACCTTTCTGTAAAGAGACTGCCACACACTTATTACACACACTTGTTATGTGTAATAAGCTCTAAGAATAATAGAAGCTTGGATAACTGTAGATTGTAGACTTGCCCCGAATATGGGTAGAATATGGTCTTGTCTTAGTATTGTATTAGTGTTGTGAGAGGCTGTGGGAAGAGACTGTGGCTCAGTGGTAGAGCATCTGCTTGGCATGCAGAAGGTCCCAGGTTCAATCCCCGGCATCGCAGTTAAAGGGACTAGGCAAGTAGGTGATGTGAAAGACCCGACTGACATCCTGGAGAGCAGCTGCCGAACTGAGTAGACAATACTGACTTTGGTTCTTGTAGGTTATCCGGGCTGTGTGACCGTGGTCTTGGTATTTTCTTTCCTGACATTTTGCCAGCAGCTGTGGCAGGCATCTTCAGAGGAGTTAACACTGAAGAGACACTGTCCTTCAGTGTTACTCCTCTGAAGATGCCTGCCACAGCTGCTGGCAAAACGTCAGGAAAGAAAATACCAAGACCACGGTCACACAGCCCGGATAACCTACAAGAACCAATGAACTCTGACCGTGAAAGCCTTCGACAATATAATACTGACTTTGACGGACCAAGGGTCTAATTCAGTATAAGGCAGCTTCATGTGTTCAAGTATGTGTGTTGTGTATTTTGTTATGTGTAGTGTTAAAAATTTTTAAAAAAATTAAAAAAAAAGACTGCCAGCCCAGAGGTTGCCTGCAGTACTGTCTGAGCCACACAGACAATTGCCCCATGCTGGTGTTCTCACCTCCACGGCATAGACAATGACCGTCACGGCCTCTTCGGTGACATTATCCAGGCCATGCTCAAAAGCAGTGACGATCATCCTTCCCTCCAGCTGGCCCCAAGTGGGAAGCATCATGGTATGTGAACACAGCTTCAAGTCATCGTCTTCTTGGGGGTCCTTGGCCATAAACTGTGGGGCTCCTGATAATGGATTCTGTGGCTGGAACCGGTGCTGTAAAACGTAAGCGATGGATTTCGGTTAGCTAGCCAGCTGTAATGCTATGATATGTTAGTATATTGTATGGAGAATATCACCTGCCACATCCCCAAGGCTTCAGGTAGATTAAAAAAAAAAAAACCTTTACAGCCAAACTTCTAGTGGCGAATAGTTGGAAAGGATGGGGATATACCACTAATTTCTTAGAAAAATGGCTTCCCTCTATTTAATATATAGTATTAGTGGGGGGATATAGTACGGTTGAGTATCTCTTATCTGGACATCCAAAATATGGAAAGATCCGAAATACGGACATTTTGAGCCGACATGCAGGCATTACTCACAGGCTCTCAGTAGTGCCATTGGTTCAATGTACACAAAATTATTTAAAATATTGTTTAAAATTACATTCAGGCTATGTGTATAAAGTGTATATAAACATAAATGAATTTTGTGTTTAGACTTGGGTCCCATCTTCACGAAATCTCTTTATGTATATGCAAATATTCCAAAATATGGAATGATCCAAAATATGGAACACTTCTGGTCCCAAGCATTCTGGATAAGGGATACTCAACCTGTAAGGACATCAAAATTTAAAGCAACACACGTACAGTTTTATTGTATGTGTATCGAAAATACCATAACGTATGACAATACAACATACTGTTCACTAGAACATAATTGCAAGATCTCATGTTCCATCTTTACAATAAAGTAACAAGCAATGTCTTTGTAAAGAAGGTATTTTTCCTTTTTTCAGGACCCTCTGTTGTCAATGGATTACAATTTCAAATTCAAAAATAAAAAGGAAAAAAACACACCTTTATTTCATTTAACAGCGCAACCCCTAGTGATGTAGGTCACATCATTCAGGGCTGTTTCTCCACAGAAGTACAGAAAAAGCAAAGGATGTTGTATAAGAGATAAATGTTTGCAAATTGTTTGTTGTATGACACGACAGAGTTGACGAACGTTGTGGTACATCACCTTAGGTGGGATGTCATGTTATAGGAAACGCAGGGCTGCTGTAAAAACGGCAGCCTGGTGTCACATTTCCCCCTTGTAACGTTCTGTAACATTCGCCGCAATTTAGCTCATCTCCTAAGATGTCATTTTTTGCCTTCCTGCTCATCCATGGATTTGAGATGCACACTGTGGTGGCGTCAGACCAGAAAGTAAGCTATGCAATAGTCCGGAGGAGCATGACACTCGGTGGGTAAGATCTAGCCCAGGGGTGTCAAACTCATTAGTCACGAGGGCCAGATACGATATAAATGTCACTTGGTCGGGACGGGCCACGCCTCGCCAGCCGAGGTTGAGACTGGAAGGGGTGGCTGCCTCGGCTGGCCCGCGGGCCGGATCCAGCCCGCAGGCCTTCTGTTTGACACCCCTGCCCTAGAGTGTTCTTGTGTTTCTTTCCCCCACCCCAGCCTTCCTGTAGTTCCCTCCCTCCCCTGCTTCCACAGAAGAAGTGGCTGCCTCAACTAGCCTGCGGGCCGGATAAGAGCTCTCAAGGGGCCGCATCCGGCCCGTGGGCTGTATGTTTAACGCCCCGATCTAGCCAGCTTTTTCACTCAATCTCACCCAATTTCCCTCCTTTCTCCAGCCCCTACCTCACATGCCTTTGGTCCATGTAAAGTCCCATGATCTCCAGCAGAAGCTTTTTGGTGGTCAAAGGGAGCATTGCTCCTTCTTTTCACCAGTGTAAACGCTGGCTGGATCCAGCCCCAAATGTAAATGTTCCACTTCCTGGGCTCAGTTTACCAATTTCCTGTTTCCAACGCGCATGAGAAAGGACCTGGTCTCTTTTAATACACAGACTTACATCAAACTTCTGTCGAGCGGAAGAAAATTTTTTCTTCCCTTTGGGCTTGCCAGGTTTTGTTGCAGAACCTCCTGTCCATGGCAGAGAGCCAGCACCCTCTGGAAACAGCAGAGGAGAAAACAGTTAAGACTCAGACTTAGCAAGGATATGACTGCATTCATAAAATAAACATTTTAATAATACTTACACCAGAGCTCTTAAAGACCCGGCATGCCCTGTTCAATTTAAGGCCAATTTCGAAGCCGGAGATTCCTTATGCAAAGCCAGGTGTTTTTATTTCATGCCATCAGCCTCCTGGCAGTCTGACAAATCACATTTTAAGACTTCCCCACACATTTTGATTTTTGGTAGGAGAGCTGATCAAGCAAAATTGTAAGCGCTACTTGCAGATCTCTGAAATGCAAACTTCTTTAGAGTGTGCTTCCTGGAGAAAAGACTCTCTTTTTACTATGTGTTTTATATTACATACCTCAGCAGGGCCCTGAAAAGATTGTAAGACGCTGAAAAAGGTGCACTTTAAAACTGCACATGGATAGCTACTAGATTCATGGGTAAAATCTCAGATATTTCATTGTTTTTAAAAAAGACAGTATCCTGGGCCAGTGCTGCACCCTGCAACTGGCATCCAGGCCTTCCTGCCAGCGTCCGGGCCACCAACCCCAGCGTTAGCTGCCCAGAAGCCGGGGGGGGGGGGGCCTTCCTGACTTGCCTGATGTTCAAATTGTTTTTGTGATAAAGAAGCACATTCTAATGATTTAGTCTTAATGGAGCTTCAGGATTAAGAGATATTTTGTATATATGATATAATAAACATATGAGGTAAAATATAGTGACTTTTAGACACTGTTTGATCACTGGCCCATGTGCTGTTATTTGTATATCAGATTTATTATATACAGCATAAGTGATTTTTTGTTATTACCACAAAAATGCTGCGACCATTTTAAAGTCACTGTAAAATGCAGTAAGGAACTGATTGTGATCAGGCCCGCAACATGGTAGACTGAGGTGTCAGCGTGGTGTAGCGAATAAGAGCAGTGGACTCTGATCTGAAGAACTGGGTTTGATTCCCCACTCCTCTACATGAACGGTGGACTCTAATCTGGTGAACCGGGTTGGTTTCCCCACCACTAGGTGACCTTGGGCTAGTCACCGTTCTCTCAGCACCAACACACACGCTTGGGAACCACTCAATTCGTATCAATAATTTCTATATTTCCTGTTAGTAAAGGAGAAGGAAAGAACAAGACACTTCACTTCAGTACTCTTGCATTCAGGTCAAAAAGGCAAAAAGAAGCCAGCATTTCCTCATGAAAGCTCCAACAGGGATTTTCCTTCGCTCCTGCTTGTGTTACTCCAATCCTATGCTGCTCTCTGGAGGGTTCTTCACACGTGCCAATAGAAGGACCTACTTGGTGGGATCAAAATCAAGTCCAATTCTGAAAGAGTAAGGGACCCGGAATTGTGGCTGCTGTACTTTTGACACAGCACAGACAGGATGAGGCTGCTGCAGTCTTCCTGTCTGTGGGCTTCCTAGAGGTAGCTGGTTGGTCACCGTGTGAACAGAATGCTGGACTAGATGGGCCTTTTGGTCTGATCCAGCATGGCTCTTCTTATGTTCTTTTGACACAGGATTTTTCAGAATTAGAGCTGTAATTAGAGCAGCCCTTAGTTACTTAAAACAAAACCCGAAGTCAGTGAACTATAATTTACTATTTGTTTTTATTCTGCGCTTGTGCTGGGCCGCAATGTACAGCCTGCTTCCAGCTATCCTTTCTTAGCTTCGTATCTGAACTTTGTCCACCCGGCTTTTTGCTGTTCAGTCACTCCTTGTTAAGTTAAACGGGGCCAATGGAGTACTTCAAGATGTTTCTTGGATTTTAATTTTTTCCTCCCCCATTTCCTCAGTTATTAACCTTTTTACACACCACTTACACAGCCCTGCCAAACTACATTTGTTAAAACAAGTAGAATCTGGACCAAGGAGAAAAAGAACGGGGGGAGGGGTGGCTATGAAAAAAAGGCCACACACCTATCTTGGCAGGATTGAGCAAGCAGGGAAGCTGCACCTCAGAAAGAGATTTCAGCTACCCAACACTGTCCCAGCTGCTGCAGAGCGAAATCCTCCTCTCTGGCAGAGTTATCTACATTTCGCTTAGCGACTGCAAGACTGCCAGAACTAAACAGCCCCAAACAAAGTTCGTTTATCATACGGGACTTGGCAGATACAATGGGCACAACATCAGAGATGACAAAAAGAAGTTGTCAAGGGATATCAGGGAGCTTTGCAGGCTCTGGGGTGTCTTGCTTCCTTAAATAGATTCCTTGCTTCCATGGCGGCAGAGATAAACTTGAAAACATGAACATAAAGTCAGCAGAGTCACATGAAGGGCAAGAGACACGCATGTATTTTTGTCTTCACACCATGGCGGCTTGCTGTCATTACCACATATATAGTATTTAAACATGCCATTTTACACAGAATTATGCAGGAGGGCTTTTTATAAAGGGAACAGGGCCACAGACAAACTGTTCATAGTTGTCACTACTCTGTTCATTTTATACACTGTACCATCACACTGTTTCTCCGACTGTTCTAAAGGGCTCTTTTATCAAGGGATTCGGGTCATTGTTGACTTCTGTGAAGTTTCAGGTAATCAGTATCGCTCTGTTTGCTGCATGCACCATACTATTGAATTGTTTCTCTGGTTTTCTAATCCAGTTTTGTTTCATTGTTGTATGTATTATACTGTTTCCCCGTGCATAGTATACTGTTTAGTACACTACCCTAGCTCTGATTGAGCTGTTTTAAACTGTGTAATCCACCTCAGTGAAAAAGGCAGACTACAAATGAAGTAAGTCAGTAATAAATAAAATTTTCACCTTTGTGATTGTACAGGAAACAGCACTGTTAAATCTGAATCAACCGAGCTGGTCTCCATCTTCCCTTCCCTGTGCCTCTCTTTAAAATGCTTGAGGAACACAAACATATTGTTGTGTATAGATATTGTCTGCACTGTACCACAGTGAGACACGAACCCTTCCCTCCTGGGAATCCTACTGTACATGGGGTTCTGCATACAAGCCTTCTAACCACAGGGATACGTACACCTGCGATGAAGGAGACATGGTGGGCTATTCCTAGTAACCTGCTGGTACATTGTCTTGAAGGAATGTGTGTGGATTTGGTTGGATGACGTACAGTAACTATTGATCGGCACCTCCACTGCTAAATGTGGAGAAGTGTGTTAGTCAGCTACATCATGGTTAGTAGGTGACAAATTAATTTCAAGGAACTCTGTGGGAGTGCCTAGTGCCTGCTGTTACGTTGCCTTTTGTTTTTTTCTGCTAGTAATGTGTTTCTGACTTTGCTGCAATCACAAAATACTAGCATAGCTGTTCTATAGGATTAGCCCGCCCCTCCACTGCAGAAGACTTGAGCTACCTTGGCATCCAGTCCATTCAGGACATACTGAGAACCCTTGTTTCTGGGGGCAAAACAACATGCGCCTAACCATACAAAAGTGACACTGATAAAGACAGCATAGCATAGGCTAATATTCAGGAACTCACAGCAAAATACCCAGGTTCTTATAAAATCACAAAATCACAGTCACACAAGGTTGGAAGAGACCACAAGGGCCATCCAGTCCAACCCCCTGCCATGCAGGATCCCACAATCAAAGTGCTCCCGACAGATGGCCATCCAACCTCTGCTTCAAGACCTCGAAAGACGGGGACACCCCCCCCCCCGAGGCAGCGCATTCCACTGTCGAACCGTCCTCACCATCAGAAAGTTCTTCCTAATGTTTAGGTGGAATCGTTTTTCTCTTAGTTTAAATCCAATACTCTGTGTCCTAGTCTCTGAAGCAACAAGCTCAAACATGGCCAGGGGCATGAGCCCTTCAACAGGCTCTTAGCCATCCAGTACCTTTGGATGAACCAGCAACTAATTCCTGACCCACTCATGCCATATTGTTGGGGTTGGGTTTTTTGTTTTGGTTTATCTATATTGTGTTTGTTGTTGTTGTAAGACACTTTGGGACCCCTTGGGAAGGGGGGAAAGCAGGATATAAATACCTAAACAAATTATCATAAAGTATAACTACCAGTAGAACTATGCCTAACATAAGCCACCTTGGGTCCTCTTGGGGGGGAGGAGCAGGATATAAATACTTAAATAAATGCTCATAAAGTATAACACTACCAGTAGAACCATGCCTAACATAAGCTTACCGCAGCTATCTCTTTGAGTCCAGATGCATGAGAATTTTTATAGTTGACTTACCAGGTGCGGAAACCAAGATCTGGCATCGTGTGAGTATAGCCAAAAGGAAATCATTGTGCGAATGGACTGCCAGAAGGAAGAAGGGGAAAATAAAACAGAGGTAATTCATACTGATGATAGCAAGTAGCCCTACAATCATGTAAGCGTTTGTATCAGCACCACAAAATAGCATGAGCTGTATATGTAAGTATGTAGCATAGTACTTAATCATGTAAGAATATTGTAAAAACAATACAGCTGTATACAATAAACTTATTTTTAATTCTATGCAAAGGCAATGAATTGGATGTGTGTGTAAAGTGCCATCAAGTCGTAGCCGACTTATGGTGACTCCATAGGGTTTTCAATCCAAGAGACTAATAGAGGAGGTTTATCATTGCCTTCCTCTGCATAGCAACCCTGGTATTCCTTGGTGGTCTCCCATCCAAGTACTAGCCAGTACGGACCCTGCTTAGCTTCTGAGATCTGACAAGATCAGGCTAGCCTGGGCCATCCAGGTCAGGGCTGATTAATTAGATACCAGACACATATTTCAGCATCCTGAAAATCTCAGCTTTCACCTTCTAAAAAGCCCTTCAGGATGCTGCAAGAACACACTCGGAAACGTATCAGCAAAGCCCAATGAAATCTCTGAAGCCCGCAGGGGGGGCTAAATGAAGGGTCCCTTAGTCATAGTGCAATTTCACTTTCCCCATTCCCATGACCTACCACAGCCAAATAATTTTAGAGAGGGCAGTTGTAAATATTTGGCTGACAGGACAGCAATCCCCAATCTCACTTACATGCATTTATTGATGGGAATATAGAATATAGGAGAAAGAACTCAGAGATGTACCATTGTCTTGTGTGAGGAGCCTTCGAGCTTCCAGGTCAAACTCTTCTTTGCTGATCTTTTGCTTAAACCACAGCTTCAAATTAGCCCAGTATCTATACAAGGTACAAACAGTGTAATATCAGTGATACGCTCTTCCTATCAAAATCTATCTTTTTTCTCTTAAAGGGCCTATCAGGTCATTTCCTAGAATCTAATGAGAGGAACTGCAAGGATAGTCTAGTCCAGGACCAGGCAGAATACTGACTTCAATGAGAGGGCTGATTTCAGCTTGATCACAACCATTCCAACGCCCCTGCGACTTAGAGCTTTTCTTACCACTATTTTAAACTCTGTGTGGACTGAGAACACAGCCTGGCACTACACAGCAGGGGACATGACATGGTATAACCAAAGTTTGCAAGTGCATGCTCCTAGAAATCCCAAAAATTGAGGTAGGAGCAGTGTAGCCTGTCCATCATCACGACCTGCCTGCCCGTGATCCACCATTGTGGGGCAAGGTAAGAGAAGTATGCCATAGTCCAGTCTTTTAATGGGCAGATGGTTTCTGTAGCTCTCCTAGTCATAGTGCAACTTTTAGAATTTGATGTTAGATTGCTGTTCTGTTTTAAGGAAACTGTAGACTGCCATTGACCGTCAAAAAGACAAATAAGTGGGATCTAGATCAAATCAAGCCTGAACTAACCCTAGAAGCTAAAATGACCAAACTGCTATTATACTTTGGTCACATTATGAGAAGGCAAGACTCACTGGAAAAGACAATAATGCTAGGAAAAGTTGAAGGCAGCAGGAAAAGAGGAAAATCCAATATAAGATGGATTGACTATAAAGCCACAGTCGTCAGTTTGCAAGACCTGATCAAGGCTGTTAATAATACGACATTTTGAGGGCATTGATTCATAGGGTTGCCATTAGTTGGAAGCAACTTGCCGGCACTTAACACACAGGCAGTAACTCAGACATGTGGTACAGGCAAGTGACCCTAGTTTATGGCTCAAAAAGTATATTTAGCTGCAACCAGTTCTAAGAGTCACCATTTTGAGATTGGCAAACTCCATGCTGTGGTTTAAAAAGAAAAAAATCCTGCAAGCCTGAAGTCTGTCCGTCCCTTTCTATTCCCATACATTTTTGCTCCATCGCTGAGAAACCATCTTTCAGTCTCCACAAATACTTTCAGAGAAAGAGATCCTATGGCTTCCATCATTAACTTATTCCATTTTCCATCTGATACCACTAGAATATAGATCTCCTGACTCATTTAACTTCATATAATTTAAATGTGGATACTCAGGTGCAAAGGAGATGGTTTACCAGTACTGCTGTAAAAAAGGGGACTTAAGCACAGCTGCTCAAGCAAAAGTATGGGGGGAAAGCAGTTGCAAAAATCCCTCTTAACTATTAAATCACATGGGAACCCTGTCTTCCTTTTCAAATCATCACCTTCATTTTAATCTTGCAAGAGGTTTTACAAATAACTTGTTGGACTTCACGTGTTGTTCTGCTTGTACAAATGGCACCTCTGCTTGCCAGAGATTTCCGCCTATCCCTCCTCCTGCTGCATTACCCTCCTTACCATTTCCAAGGGGCTCTGACCCTGAAGAGCAGGATTTCATGTAGTACAAGCAGGAAAGTTCCATTCACAAACGTTATTACACTCACAGCGTGCAAGACCCAACCCAATGATTCTAAACTTGAGCTATCCAGCTTGCAGTAATGTGTTACTCTTTCATTGGCTATTTCAGGATGAATTATAAATCTGACAGGGGCAGCGGATACTTCACTACTGTGTCATTATGAAATTTAGAATCTTAAGTGTTGAATGAAAACCTTAGGGTCATAGCAGTAGCAATTTCACAGTTGAAATGGCTGAAATGCCAGCAGGGGGAACTCATGTTCTTTGTATATCCTATCTGTGATTTGTGGATGTTACATCTATGATGAGAACAAGGAATCTGGCCTTTAAACAAAGAGGGTCTACCTCCTTAGAACATCATTGTTTCTACCCTGATCCCAGAGAAAAGGTTCAAAATAGGCAAAGTAACTCACACTGGCACTGCTTTCAAACTCTATGAAACTTGGGCCATCAACAGAACTGCTTGAATTTTTGTTTTGTTAATTGGAAAGTTTCCGTAGTATTTAGAAATCCTCATGTTTATGAGATGACTGAACATAGCCCATGTGGCGCAGTGGGTAAAGTGTCAGACTAGGATCTGGAAGGTAAAGGTAGACCCCTGTGCAAGCACCGGGGCATTACTGACCCATGGGGTGTCATCACAACACGACATTTACTAGGCAGACTGTGGCTTGCCATTGCCTTCCCAGTCATCTACACTTTACCCCCAGCAAGCTGAGTACTCATTTTACCGACCTTGGAAGGATGGAAAGTGAGTCAACCTTGAGCCGGCTACCTGAAACCGACTTCCGTTGGGACTGAACTCAGGTCTTGAGCAGAGCTTTGACTGCAGTACTGCAGCTTACCACTCTGCGCCACAGGGCTCAGAAGACCCATGTACAAATCCCTACTCTGGCTTGGAAATTTGTTGGGTGACTTTGGGCCAGTCATGCACTCTGAGCCTAACTTCCCTCACCAGTTCTGGTGAGTTCTGGTGAGGATGAAATGGAGTACACCGATGTATGCCACCTTGGGTCCCCACTGAGGTAAAAGGCAGGATATAAATTAAATAAATAAGTAACAATATACTGAATTAACACTTTGCAGTCAGACAATTCAAAAAGTACCAACCACTGACAAGATGCTGATTGACCTCAAGGACTGGCTGCGATACTACAAAATATGTTGTGAGATAAAGTCATCGTCCCCAGGGTGGAAGACACAAGGTCACACCTCTTAAGCTAGTTAAACCTTGTAATGCAGACCAGCCCTCTTACCTGCTCCACCATTATTTTCCCTCCTTCACACCATCTACTCACCTGTGTCTGCTTATTCTCACTCCCTTTTCCATGCTCTCTCTACAACACACACTTTGCTATCATCATTGCAATCCTTCCTCTGAATGTCCACCCTAGTCCTTTAAAGCTGGCAGAGAAAGCCAGAATAGCCATGCAATTCGAGAGAAAAGAGGGCAGTGGAAACTCTAATTGTAGTATAAATAAAATATTGTATCACTGAAGTAATTCTGGAGAATTCACAATAGTTCATTTACATTTTCCCTCAAGTATTATTTTTTGTGTGCCATCAAGTGACAGCTGACTTACAGTGACCCTATAGGATTTTCAAGAAAAGGTTCAGAGGTGGTTTGCCATTGCCTGCCTCCGTGTGGGCTGAGAGAACTGTGACTGGCCCAAGGTCACCCAGCGGGCCTCATGTGGAGGAGTGGGGAATCGAACCCGGTTCTCCAGATTAAGAGTCCACCACTCTTAACCGATGCACTTAGGGTTGCCAGGTTCCTCTTCGCCACCGGGGGAGATTTTGGGGGCGGAGCCTGAGGAGGGCGGGGTTTGGGGAGGGACTTCAATGCCATAGAGTCCAATTGCCAAGGCGGCCATTTTTCTCCAGGTGATCTGATCTCTATCGGCTGAAGATCAGTTGTATTAGCGGGAGATCTCTTGCTACTACCTGATTTATCATGCATAATATTGCACAGACAATGATTATATAATTGTATGTTAACTATATGCCTAAATTGAACAAAGACATACTTTGCATTTATTGAATGCTTGTTTTTCTGCTCTTTTGTATTTGCTAACTAACTGTATAGCAGGCTAACCTTTATTTACCTACCGCTACCTGGCAGTTGGCAACCCTAAATGCACCACACTGGCTCTCCTTGGAGGTCGCCCATCCAAATACTAACCATGGCTGACCCTGCTTAGCTTCTGAGATCTGACAAGATCAGGCTAGCCTGGGCCATCCAGGTCTGTGTATATGCATACATATACATATATACACACACATATATACACACACACAACTCTATACCTGTGTCCATGTGTATGCATGCATATGTGTGTGTGTGTGTATATACCGTATTTTTCGCTCCATAAGACGCACTTTTTTCCTCCTCAAAAGTGAGTGGAAATGTCAGTGCGTCTTATGGAGCGAATGCAGCGGTAGCGGGGTGCCGAGCCGGGTCGCCGGGCCGGCTGGGATGCCGCCAGCCAGCTGGGGGGGTGGGAGGCCCCTCCCAGCCCCCCAGCGCAGCGGTAGCGGGGCGCCGAGCAGGGACCGGGGCCGGCTGGAATGCCGCCAGCCAGCTGGGGGTGGGTGGGAGGCCCCTCCCAGCCCCCCAGCGCAGCGGTAGAGGGGCACGGAGCCGGGACGCCCAGGGAACCGGCTTGAATGCCGCCAGCCAGCTCCAAGCCGCCCAGTGCAGCGGCAGCGGGGCACCAAGCAGGGCAGCCCCGGGAGCCGGCTCGGCTGCTGCCAGCCAGCTGGGGGGTGGGAGGCACCTCCCAGCCGCCCAGCGCAGCGGCAGTGGGGCGCGGAGTCGGGCAGCCCCGGGAGCCGGCTTGAACGGCGCCAGCCAGCTGGGGAGGTGGGAGGGGCCTCCCACCCCCCCCCAGCTGGCTGGCAGCACCCGAGCCGGCTCCCGGGGCTGCCCGGCTCTGCGCCCCACTGCCACTACGCTGGGTGGCTGG